>NC_092876.1:411195069-412443284 GCF_028372415.1 Notamacropus eugenii | reverse complement strand
GACAAAAATGCCCTTTGTACAACAATACCCTTTGTGCAAGACCAATACTAAGTCTGTCAAGAGTTCAAAGAAAAAGGAAAAGGAATTATATGTACAAAAATATTTATAGTAGCTCTTTTTTGTGATGACAAAGAACTGAAAATGAAGGGGATGCTCATCAGCTACAGAATGGTTGAACAAGTTGGGGCAAATGATTGTAATGGAGCACTATTGTGCTATAAGAAATGACAGGGTGGGAGGTGGGGTGTTAAAAAAACAGAAAGATCTACATGAACTGATACAAAGTGAAGTTAAGAACTGGAAGATCTTTGTACACAGTGACAGTTTGCTTGTTGTTTGTCTTTCATTCTGGAAGAGGATCATGATATCAGCAAGGTGATACCATGACAAGCAAGTTAAATGAGGGAGGGTTGTGCAAGGTCACCAACCTCACTTTCTCTTCACGAGCCATGTGGGTCCAGTGGCCAGATACACATCAGGACGACTGGAGATGGCCACAGGGGAAGACCTTGGCCTTTCAAAGCTAAGTTTTTAAAGCTAAGTCTCAGTTTGACTGAGGCAATGTCCATTCAGTGATTAAAGCTAGGTTAAACAAAATCAGAAGAATGGCCTTTTTAACCTAGGCAAAAAAAAAAAAAAAAATCAAACTGGGAGAGAAAGATCTTCAGGTTTTTCTGGGCAAAATAAAAACATTTCCTATTTATATTCACTCTGAGTCAATCTGGGCAGAAAAAATGACAGAGTGGAATTTGGCCTGGGACCAATTGTTGGGCACTCAGTAAGAGTTAGAGTGATTTGGGTTTGAAGAATGGTCCTTAAGAAAGATTTGTAGCCAGTAACCCCAAGATATCAAGGGAAGGAAGGAGGGAGGGAGGAAAGAAAGGAAAGTTGTTTTGCCCAAATGGCCAGCTCCAGTTGGGTCCCCAGTAGGGTAGCTTCTACTACTCACAGGGTGGTTGTTTGTCCTTCATTCTCAAAGAGGACATCAATGAAAGTGAAGTGGATTTAAGTGAGGGAGGCTATGCAAAGTCATCACCCTCACTTTCTCCTCTGGAGCCATCTGGGCCCAGTGGGATAAGGATCAGGTGAGATGGACCCCACATAGTAACCACAATGTTTTAATAATGATCAACTCTGAATGACTTGACTCCACTAATAACAGCATAATATTAGATCTAAGACAATTCCAAAGGACTAATGATAAAAAATAAAAATACATGCCTAACACATATTTACATGTCCAAATGAAGAAGAGGTAAGATGCTTTTTTTTTCCTGTACCTGTTGTCCACCAATTCTCTACCAAGAGCTTGCTTCATTGGATATGTGACTGAACGCTATTAATCAAAGCTGTTTTTGAAAGTGATTTTTCCTTTACAATACTGTAGTCATTGCATAAATTTCTCCTAGCTCTATACACTTCTTTCTACATCAATTAATACAAGCCCTCCAATGTTTCTCTGATTCTATCCATTTCACCTGTTTTATGAAATAGTAATATTCTATTATATCCATATAACATGGTTCAGCCTTTCCCAATTTATTGATATTCACTTTGTTTCCAGTTCATTTCTACACAAAAAGAGTTGTCATAATTATTTTAGTACATATGGGTTCTTTAGTTCTTTTATCTCTTTCAGGTATATACCTAGCAGTGGTATTGTTGGGCTAAAAAAATATGCAGTTTTAGTGACATTTTCCAGAACATTCTAATACCAAACCTAAAATGAAGAGGTTACTGGCCTGAGTCAGATTCACTTATTACAAATTGCATAGTAAATTAATGGGATGAGTCTGCATTTTGGCCTATATCATGACTAAAGTGGAGGAAGGGTGATGCCAAATATAGAATATAGGGGTGAGAGAATGGTCAAATATGAGACCATGGTGCCCTACAGCAAAGATTTTTCTACAGGTATATGGAAAGCCTTCTTAATGAAACACAGAGAAAGCTTTCACTGACAGAGTATCTTGGTGAGTGTTGAAAGAGGTAAAGAAAGGTCCAGGTCCAGCATTCCCTCATAGTTGACTATTCTTAAGAAGGTGGATGAATTTACATTGTAGCCAGAAGCTCAATGAGGAGCTATCTGCAAGTTAAGACGTAAAATTTCTAAAGAAAATGAGATTGATAGATTGGAACTATGCTAACCCTAGCTTGCCCCACCTTTCCTTCCCCCCCAAGACTGCCAAACACTATGAACAGCCTACTCGGAGGTAAATTATATTTTGCATGTTGGGTATTGTCCTACTTGCATGGCTTCAGGATTTGGCTATAAGTCAAAGATCAAGAATTAGGTGGCATGAGAAAGTATTACTATCTGGGAGAATAGGTACTTTGGAGATGAAAGGATGTTAAGGGTAGATTTGTTTATTTGCACACTATTAGTTCAATATTGAGATAAAATGAAACACAGATATGTTGCTAGAGAGTTAACAAGCAAAAAGAGATTTACTTAGAGCTAATAGAGCAAGGACACTTAGTTTTGGTTAATATTGTCTATATGTGGAAAACCATCTAGCCAGCAGAAGAATTGTAGTCATTCCTATGATATCACAACATCCACTAAGGCTGAACGGCATGAATCCCATATAAGTGGGACTCTTTCTGCCTTTTGGTGGCTAGGAAGTCATCATTTCCATTTAGAAATAGAAGCCACCTGTGCCCTACTATCCTATTACAGGGAAAATCTTGTATTACTCATCTTGTAAGAGGAAACTCTACACAAATTATTAGAAGCAACGAGGGCCCAGAAAACAGCTGAACAGATGCTTTTCAAAAGGGTAATAGTTAGTAGCTGCTTTGAGGAGCCTAAGGGTTGCTTACCATGGCCACCCTTTGGTGCCTGCCAAAATCTCCACTCAACCTGATAGCTAGAAATCCTCCAAAACATGGGCCCTATAGAGTCATAAATTTCTAAGGGGATAGACTGCTAGAAGACCTGTTTTAGATCTTCTGGGTCCGTAACTAGTGGGCCATCAGGATACTCAAGTCAAGAAAGTGGTTTCTGCCAAACTCCAATAAGTTTCTGGGCATGCTTCTTAGATCATGAGCAAGTTACTGTCAACTTATTTCAGATTTGCCAAAAATAATAAGTTTTCTCAGCTATGATACCTAAAAGTTGACTAAGTTGGACAGAGGATTTTCTTAATTTCTTAGAAGTTATCCTTCCTATGTACCATTATCTAGTCTATCTTTGCAACAATGGCCTCATCTGGTTTTGATGTCATCAAAGTAGTGGTGTAGAACAATGCTTTCAATAAAAGAGTCAGAAAGCACCTCCAAACAACTATAAAATAACATCACAAAAAGCAAATTCTGGAACAGCAGAACCAGAAAAAAAAAAAAAAGATCAGGTAAAACAATCTTCTAGGTCAAGAAATTTGGAAAGTCTACAGGAAAAGTCTGTCTCATTCAGGGAAGGGGAAGCACAGTCCAGGCTAGGAAGCACTCTGACAAGCCAGCAGAAATCCAGTCAGAAATCCAGTAAAATGTTGTGGGCCCCAGTGCAATGCCAGGAGGCAAAAGCCAACACCAGGATCTGCCACATGCCTCAAAATAGACAGGAAAACAGGCAGATGTCAATGCTAGGACCTCCAGTATGCCTCAGCATAGCACCAGGGCCCAACCTCCCCACCTGCCCCACCACAAGGGAAAACCTCCAACAACAGGACTCCCCGCATGCTTCATCCTAATTCCAGGTAAATAGGCAGATGCTAGTGCTGAGACACCCCCCGCCCACCATGTGATTCATCCCAATTCCAAGTAAACAAGCAGATACTAGCACTAAAACCCTCCACATGCCTCATCGCAGCCCCAGGAAAAAAGGGAGACAGCAGCACAGGGAACCCCCCCATAATGCCCCAAAGCAGCCCCAAGTAAGCTACCAGACCTTTCAGCCTGCCACAACAGAAACCCCCACCTCATTCCTTCAGCACAACACCAGACACAAGGTGCCTGGGCCTCAGGGTTGCACCAGTGCAACACCAGACAAACAGCCAGCACCACAACCATGGGTACAAGAAGTTTGGAACAGTGCCCCTTTTGTCCCAGAAGCAGAGCTCAAGTTTAAAAGTGAGGAAAATGCATGAAAAGATGAGCAAACATAACAACAAAAAAAAAATCTGACGACAGAAATTTATTATGATGATATGGAAAACCAAGACACAAACTCAGAAGAGGACAATAATGTCAAAACACCTATTGGCAAAGCCCCAAAGAAATATAAGAACTGGTCACAAGCCCAGAAAGAATTCATCAAAGAGTTTAAAAAGGAGTTTAAAAATCAACTAAGAACAAAATAAAAAAGTGAACAGCAGAGAAAAAAGAAAACTTACAAGGAAGCAAAGAAAAGATGGACAGTTCTCAACATACTATGTATTATTTATCATACAGTCTTTCTTGAAATGAAAATTTAGTGTTACATATTTTGAATCCTCTCTTATGTTCTACTACATACATGACATGCTTTTTTTTTCCTACTTTGCATTTAAGCTCCAATATTTAACTTTATGACATGTTTTTGTTTATCTTCTCTATTCTGTATTTGTGTCCTGGTGTTTGAGTCTAAAATAAAATTTAAAGGTATAAAAATATCAAGTAAAAAGTAGAAGAAAAATTGGGAAAAGAAATGAGAGTGATGCAAAGGAATCAAGAAAAAAGAGTCAACAACTTGGAAAAAGAAAATAATAGAGTTAAAAAGTAGAATGGACCAAATGGAAAAGGAATTATAAAAGCTGAGGAAAATAATTTCTTAAAAATTAGAATTAGGCAAGTGGAAGCTAATAATTCTATGAGACATCAAGAATCAAACAAAATCAAAAGAATGAAGAAAAATAGAAGAAAATGTAAAATGCTCCACTGAAAAAACAACTGACCCAGAAAACAGACCCAAGAGACATAACTTAGAAACATTGGACTACTTGAAAGCCATAATCAAAAGGAGGATTTGGAATTCAAGAAATTATCTTCTCCAAGAAATTAGCAAAGAAAACTGCCCTGATAAGCTAGAACCAGAAAGTAAAACAGACATTGAATGAATCTACCAATCACCTCTGGAAAGAGATCCCAAAATGAAAACACCAAGCAACATGACATACAGCCAAATTTCAGAACTTCCAGAACAAGTTAAAAATACTGCAAGTAGCCAGAAAGAAACAATTCAAATATCAGGGAGCCACAGAAAGGATTACACAGGACTTAGCAGCTGCAACATTAAAGGATCAGACGTCATTTAACACGATATTCCAGAAGGCAAAGGAGTTAGGACTACAATCAAGAATCACCTAAACCATGAAACTGAGCTTAATGCTTCAGGAGGGAAAATGCTTATTCAATGAAATAGAAGGCTTTCAGACTTCCATAAGGACAATACCAGAGCTAAACAACAACAATTGATTTTGAATATCAAGACTCAAGATAAACATAAAAAAGTGAAAAGGAAAGAGAAAACACAAGGGATTCAAAATGGGGTTAATCTGTTTACATCCCTACAGTGGGAAGATGATACTTGTTAATTCTTAAGAATTATATCACTAACAATGCATTTGGAAGGAGTATACATAGACAGAGGGTATGGGTATAAGGTGAATTTGAGGGAATGACATAAAAAGAATTAAGGGGTGAGAAAGAGAATTACAATGGGAGTAGAAGGAAGGGAGGGGTAGAACAGGATAAATTATCTCACATGAAGAGGCATGAAAGGCCTATTACAGTGGGAAGGAGATTAGGATGAGGGTATGTGTTTGTCCTTCCTTGCTGAAAAAAGACCATGCCATCAGAGAAATAATAACATGACTTGCATTTGACTTTGTTTTGAATGAGGGAGGGCTGTACAGGTCACCAGCCTCACTTCTCCTCCAGAGCCATCTGAATCCAGTGACCAGATAGTCATCAGGATGACTGGAGATGACCCAGGATGAGGCAATTGGGGTTAAATGAGTTGTCAAAAGTCACACAGCTAGTGAGTGTCAAGTGTCTGAGGTGAGATTTGAACTCAGGTCCTCCTGACTCCTGCACTGGTGCTCTATCCACTGCACCACCTAGCTGCCCCAAGATGAGGGTAGTGGGCATCTTTTGACCCTTCTTTCATCAGATTTGGCTCAAAGAGGGAAAACATCCACTATCCGTTGAGTATGAAAATTTATCTTACCCTACAAATAAATAGTAGGGGAAGATATTAATGAGAGGAGGAAGAAAATGACAGAAAGGAGGGAAGATTAGGGGAGGCAGTGGACAGAAGCAAAACACTGATGAGGAGGGAAAGGACAAAAGGAGAGGACAAACAGGAAGAAAAATAGGATAGAAGGAAATACACAGTAATCATACCTGTGAATGTGAATAGGATGAACTCTCATAAAATGGAAGCAGATAGCAGAGTGGATCAAAAACTAGAATCCTATAACATGCTGTTTACAAGAAACACACTGGAACTGGAGACACACACACACACACACACACACACACACACACACACACACAAAAGGTAAAAGTCTGGAGAAAAATCTATTATGCTTCAGCCCAAGTGGGAAAAAAAAAAGGTAGCAATAATGATCTCTAAACAAACCAAAACAAAACAAAAATATCTAAAAGAATGAAGAAAACTACATCTTACTAAAAGTTATTTTTGACAATGAAGTAATATCAATGCTGAACATATACATACAAAGTGGTATAGCATCCAAATTCTTTAAAAAAAAAAAGTTACATGAATCACAAGAGGAAATTAACAGCAAAACTACACTAGTGGGAGACTTCACTAAGTCTCCTCCTCCTTTGATAAATCCAAGGAAAAATAAATAAAAAACTAAGGAGGTGAGTAGAATTTTAGAAAAGGTAAATATGACAGCCCTTTGGAGAAAAGTGAATGGAAATAGAAGAGAATATATTCTCAGCAGTACATTACTACACAAGAAGGGACCATGTATTAGAGAATAAAAATCTCAAAATCAAGTGTAGAAAGGCAGAAATATTACATGCATCCTGTTCAGATCAGAATGCAATAAAAATTACATTCAACAAAAGGAATTGAAAAGATAGATTAAAAATTGGAAACCAAATAATCTAAGGAATAAATGGATCAAAAGAACAAATCCTAAAAACAATCAATATTTACAACTGAAGAGAAAAACGACAGTTAGGCAACATACCAAAAATGTATAGTCTACAACCAAAGCCATACCTAGGGGAAATTTTATTTCTTTAAATTCTTACATGAATAAAATAGAGAAAGATCAATAAATTGGATATGAAATTGAAAAAAAAACTGGAAAAAGGACAAATTAAAAATCCCCAATTGGGTACCAATTTGGAAATTCTGAAAACTCAAAGATGAGATTAATAAAAGTGAAAATAAGAAAACCATTAAGCTAGTAAATAAAACTAGGAGCTTATTTTATGGGGCAGGGGGAGTGATATGTAAAATATTGATTAATTTGATTTCAAAAAGTTTTCTTTATGGTATCACCCTGTATGTCTAAATCATGTACCCATTTTGTCCTTTTCTTTGTATATGGTGTCATATGAAGAAATGCTCTAAATCACTTTTGATTAGAGAAATGCAAACTAAAACAACTCTGAGGTAACACCTCACACCTATCAGATTGGCTAATACAACAGAAAAGGGAAATGATAAATGTTTGAGAATATGTGGGGAAAATAGGGACAGTAATGCACTAAAAAGTGTTTCCTGGCTTCCTGCTTTCCTTCTACTTTTGGTTGCATTGATTTTGTTTGTGCAAAACCTTTTTATTTTAATATAATAAAAATTATCTATTTTACATTTCATAATGCTGTATTATGGTAACGTGAATACATTCCACTGCACACAATTGTTTATGGGTCATGTCAGCACCCATCAGAAATATATGCTAAAAAAAAAAAACTAGGTTGGAGCTTTTTAAAAAAAGTAATAGAGGTTGGAGAATGAGTCTATTATCTTTCTGGACATTTGGGTGGTGAAACCATGCTGTGCTGGTCACAGGACCACATTATCCCTCTCACTTAGACCTGATCCAAGCAGCCCTCAACCTGGTCCCAAACTAGCAAAAAACAAAAGAAAACCATCCCATCTCAAAGTAAGAGGGTTGCCTCTGTTGATGAATAATTGCAGCATTATGCATCTGACCAAGAAGTCAGGTATTCAACTTCCCAGAAGCCATGTGTGTGATAAATGTGTGCTACCTTGGAATGGGGAAGAGCTCCTTTGCTTGGATCCAGATTTCAAGATTTATCCAACAAGAATGGACTGGTTTTGGATATAGTTCCAGCAGATCCTCTTGAACCCCTCTCCTCAGACTCAAGTTTCTTCTCTCAGATAGCCCCATATACCCTGGAAGACTATTGTAGATACCCTTCAACTGGTATGGCACTTTTTCTGTGGGATGGTTCAAAGAAATCCTTCCCAGAAAAGTATGGGGGATCAAGTGGTAGTGTTGCTGGGAGGTATCTTGTTTTCTAATAGCATAGGCAAGGAGAAACTGTTGCTACATAATTATGGTGGATATGTATTTACATAGAAGAGACAAGATAGTTGACCTGGTGGTAATTCTCAATCACTAGATGAGGGTGAGGGAGAACCCTTAGCCACTGGAGAAGAAGGGGTCAGCCCTTCCACCAAGGACTGTAAGGGAACAAAGATTGTGTTTCATTTCTCTGATGAAGGGAGGAGAAGGTTTTTTGGCAAGTGGGCCAGGAACTGCTGGGTAGGTAGTGGTACAGAGAAAGCCCCTCACAAATCAATAGACAGCGCTTCCAAATTGTCTGACATAAGCAATACATATATCACAAATCAACAGTCAAGTCCAACTGTCTGACCATATTTGCCAGAGAGGGAAGCACCAACATCTGGATTTTCAAGGTAGAGTTGAAGGGCCTCCTTAGCAGCTTCCCAGAGTCTCTTCTGGCACACAAAGCTTCTTCCAAAAACTAAGCCCCAAGTAAAACCTCACCCTCAGAGTATTTATATCTTTTTTAGAGCCAGAGGTCATCCCAACCCTTGAGAACCAGTGCCTCATTAACAAAAGTTGTGGGCCTTCCTACAAATCTTCCCTAATCAAACTCCCTTTAATGGGCAGGCCCATTAATGGGTGAGGAAGATCTCAATCACACTAATAAAACAAATACATATACCTTTCTAGTTAAAGAAATTCTTGTTTCTGTACTTTAGTAAAACTCTTGGTTGATAAAGGCAAGATTCAATCAGAGCCACTTGATTATACTAAAACAAAAACAGCAAAAGATCCTACTTTGCTTGCCCTTACATGCTGTTCTGCTTCATCATTACCACTTTTGCATTAGAAGACCCACCATGAACTCAAAGATGCAGCATCATTCATCCCATGGACCAGACTATGGGACTTTGAGACTTAGTCTTTCTAAAGGAGGAACTAAAGGTTTAGAACTTCTGGGGTTCTTTTATTGCATCATTAGTTTTTTCCCCCCTTTCTTTTCTTTTTCAACCTACCTCTAACAAAAAGGCTGTCTAGTTATTAAATGGTAGAAGGTCATATAGAAGGTTATTAGGCCCTTTCTACTAAGATAGGTCCACGATCAGACATCAATTTTCTAACTCATCTCCCCTTACCCTGACAGCTTCCTCCCCACACAACTTCCTGTAGCCCCAGTTTCCCTGGTGGCTTCTCTGGTGAAGCTTCTCCCCTACCCCCATCCCCTCCTCAATCCCTTACCCCTATGAACCCTGGTAAATCTTCTTAGTCTAGGGCCAATTAAAAGTGCAAGCCATATGGGCTCTGTGCCTCTCAGACTTGGTGGGTAAGCTACTATAGCCTGATGACTGCCTGATGACTAACTAATTAGACATGTTTCCCGATAGAGATGACAGGGGCTATGTGTATAGAAACTAAGTACTACTATATTCTTATGGAATATCCTTGCTATGATAGAGCAAAGTAAAAACTCCTTCATTAAATATTCAGTGACTCATGACCAACATTAAATCTGGAACCTGACCTAAGAGGGAAATAGCTTTAAAGCCATGTCTACAACAAGGCCAAAGAAGCAAGCAAATAATTCTCATTAATCTAATTATTCTTGTCAGAATCCAAGACTACCTCTCTCTTTTTAGAAACCCTGTTTTCCAGAGCTAAGGCCTAGTGAACAGGTTGTGCCCTGAGCTTGGCATAACAACAATCCTTTGTGATCACCCTGTGGATGAACACTGATACAACTAAATCACAGAACTGATGGTCCTTGAGCTTGGGCAAGCAACAACAGCCCCAGACATGAAGATCTGTTATGAACAGATTTTTTGTCATTAAATAGTTTTGCCTCTCAGCTGCTGTTGTGTCTCACCACTGTTGCTACACTACATTTTTTGAGTCTTTATCTAGCCACAAATATATAAATCAAGGTTTAGCCCCATTCCCTCAGGTCTCCTACTAAGGGAGACTGTAATGGTAATTTAAATGAGAAGATCTTTCTCATTCATTAATAGGCCCAGGTGACCTGCCTGGGTCACCAGTAAGTCTGAGACACATGGAGACTTGAGTGGGAGGAGTTTACTGAATATATAGAACAGAAAGAGGTACGGGAGTCTCCTTGTAATTTGTTTAATGGAGCTGGTTTGTGGGAAGCCTAGCAAGGGGAAGGTCTGGGGCTGGTATTGTGCTCTGCATTGTTATTGTGTATAGATTATGATGGATTTGGTTTTCTGGTATCTGACTAAATTTTTTGGTTCTGTCTTCCATGTGGAGAGTCTGTTGTATTTCGAGATTCAGAATTGCATCAGGATATTCATGGCTGCTGTAGGTATTGTGAATATCGCACTGGTCCTACAGAGGCTCCAACACAAGTATCTATCTAATTTCTCTCCCCCAATGCAATAAAGAAAGCTTTTTGTTTTTAACCTGTATGAGCTCTTTGGTAATTTTGGAGTTAACAACGGTTGCTAAACCTCTGTGACTCTTTGCTCATTTGTTACCAGAATTGATACTCTCTATTCAAAGAAAATATACTTCCTGTAGCTAGGTCTAAGTTTGGGTAAAATTTCAGGAAATAAAAATTTGATCTCATTGGCAGATTTCCAGGTGTGGTGACCTCTTAAAAGGTGCAACGAATTAATGTTCAAAATCAACTTTTGCTATTTCGTCAAGATTTCTAATAAGAAAAAGTAACTAAGAGAAGAGAAACTGCTACAGTAGACATAAAAGTCAGAGGCTCTTTGTTCAAATTCCACTTCTGATGCTTACTATTTATTCCCTTGCCTGGGCCTCAGTTTCTTAGACCATAACATAACTGGGATTGCATGGTCTCTGAGATCATTTCTAGTTCTATATTTGTGATGGAAAAAAATAAACCAAGTAACTAACACCGTAAACTAGAAAAGAAGGAGAAAACAAGTTTCAAAAAACAATTTCCAATATGATTGAACCTAATTCAAATGTGCTGATGACATGACAAATGTAATTAAGTGAAACCAGATTAACTATCATGATCTTTGGGGATAGAAGACAAAATTAGTGGTCCCAGGAATTTTCTGGAATAAGAATGTGGGGGAAAAAATTCAATTAATATCTGAAAATAGAAGACTTATCTACAGTATACCCCAAATCTACAGAATAACTAAAGCAAGAGTAAATTAAATCACTAAGAGAAAGTTGAACTCTAACTAATCAGAAATTCAATTAAGTTCTGAAATTACTTAGAACTGATTTTGCATATGCATTGTATTTGTTTACCTATATATGCCTGGTTTCAGTCCAATCTAATGTAAGCCCTTTAATGAGCAGGCCTGTTGCATTTATTTTTAACAAACATTTGTTAAATTGAATTTGAATAAATTACTTTAGCCAGAGTATCTGAGAAAGAACACCCAGAAAATTTCCAGACACGCCAGACGACAGAATATTCCCACATACATGAATATAACAGCATGTAATCCGAAATACATTTAAAACTCCTTGGGATAATTATATGTCTTTCCCATATTAGGTATAGTACCATATACATAGGAGGCATACTATTAGTGTTTACCAAACTCTGTGAAATTCAAATGGAATATGCAATCCTCTACTGAGGTTCAAAAGTAAAAAAAAAAAAAAAAACACTTCTAACATGAAATTTGGCTTACCAGCATTTCATGTGAGAAGAACCTAGGGAAACAGAGACCATACCTGGAGCATTTTTTTCTATCATGCACACATTTTATGAAAAACAATAACACAAGCTGGAAAATGCAATGAGGAATAAGATCAGGTTCTGCAATATAGAAAGACCTGAAGTTGGAAGGGAGGGTGGACGTGGAATGTGATAGCCTATATTTGAAACATGATCATATGCTTTGTGAAGGATTAAGGTTTGCTTTTCTTGGCTCCAGAAGACAGGTCCAGGATCAATCAAGCTTTCCACAGGAGGCCTTTCCCAATGCCTCTTAATTCTAGTGCCTTCTCTCTGTGATTATGTCCTATTTGTACATAGCTATTTGTGTGTTACTGGGCAGGCAGGTGGCACAGTAGATAGAGCACCTGGCCTGGAGTCAGGAAGACTCATGCCGAGTTCAAATCTAGCCTCAAACACTAACTAGCTCTGTGACCCTGGGCAAGTCATTTAACCTTGTTTGCCTCAATTCCAATATCTTTGCCAAGAAAACCTCAAATGAGGCTATGCAAAGTCAGGCAGGACTGAAAATGACTCAACAAAATCAGTAAAAAGTTGTATATTATCTTCCCCATTTGATTAAGAGTTTCTCAAGGGCAGGGACTATCTTTTGCCTTTCCTCATATTTCCATACCTTAGCACAATAGGCACTTAATAAATGTTTCACCAACTGACTCCATGAATCAAATACATATAATAGTGCTAGAAGAAGTTTATAAAAAGAAAAATAGACTTTAATATGACCAGAGATGAACCCAGATTCTCAAAAGAAAGAAATTATACAACAGATATAATCATAGCTGAATCCACAAGATAATAAGACAGAATTCTCTCATTATTACCATGACATGAGATAAAAATATTATGAATTAACCCTGTAGAATTTGAATGCTCTCATTCATCTCTATGGCCAACTGATTCCATGTACCCAACCTCAAATCCATTCAGAAGTTTGTAACTCACAGTCTGGCTGAAGGGATCGCACAAATCAGTGTTTCTGCCTGAAGTCTACCAATGTTGGAAGAAATAGCTGATACTAACTATTCCCAGCTATTCAAAGGAAAGAAATAGGAGAAATGAAAAGAGGTCTTGGAAAAGGGTAAAAGACGTGCCCAATGTGGCACTCAGAAACAAAGACTATAGGGGGAACACAGAACCTCAGGCCTGAAGGAAAACAAACTGGAAACCAAGCTGGGGAGAATAGTAGTCTCCTTTTAAAGATAACCCTAGGTAACCTGGCTGGTCAAATTCTATATCTTTCATATCTCCCAAAGCAAGCAAGGTCTTGCTACCCAGTAGCTCAGTCACACAAGGGGAATGGGACAGAAGAGTGGGAAAGATTCCCAAAAGCTGATACAAAGAAGTACCATCAAGGGATTAAAAAAGACAAGTGGATAAAAATATATAGGGAACTTAACCGAAAAAAGTGAAGGTAAACCAACACAGTGGGTGGAGGAAGCTGAAGCAGATGTAATCACCTAGCTCTTGCCTTGTTAAGATGTAAGAGCTTAAAAAAATAAGTAATTCAAAAATATTTAGGATTAATAATATATTAGTATGACTTTATACTGGTACAACTTGAGCAAAAATCTAACTCAGGCTAAGATCTAATCAAAGACAATAAAGAAATTCTAAGTTTAGGTCAATAAGTGGATTCCTGCTCACTGGGTTTACTCAGACAGATCTGGGAAAATGTGGATTCTTCATTTCAGCAGATAGGTGATAATGGAAATTGTTAAGTCTCTTTGATCAACATCTGAGTGCTCAGTGTCACTTACCTCTGGACCTCATTAAAATAAGCCTACTTCTCATTCTGTCACTTGTTAACCAGTTAGAGTTGATTTTCACCCTCAAGTGTACCCCCTTTTCCAAAAGTACATAAACTGTGAGCATGCCACCATAAGTTGTCTTTATTCCAAAAACTAAATAACCATTCCTTTTATTAATAAAATGACATCATTAGTAATAAAATGGTTGATTACCCAGAAATTATGACTCTTAAACTTTTTAAATGTCACACAAAGTAATACTCAGAGAATAAATTATTACTATTAGCAGAATCTACTATGTACACAACACAACTGAGGATTTGAAAAAAAAACATTCTACAAAAACTTAAATTACTTAAATTAAAAGAACATAAAATAGAAACTTTTAATAACCCAAATTCTGAAAATGAAATTTTACTTGCTGTAAAGCAACTATCAAAGGGAAAAAAATATTCCAATCTAGAGTTAAATATTTTAAAGAAAATTTTAACAAAAAAATTGTTGACTAGGTTCCACTAGTTTCCATATCAGGGATGCAAAATTAATCAACATTAGGAAAACAGAAGGACCAAGTGTGTCAATTGACACAAAAATATTGTATACACTTGAAAACAGAAAGTATTTCTACTTAATATTTCGTGACTTTTTCTATATTTGTTATCAGTATTCCTTTGCATTCTAAAGATTTTCTAAATAATGAATGGAAAAAAAATGTGGTTCTATGCCACAGTGATAAGAGATACAAATGAGACAACGGATGGCCAGTTATCATCATCATCCAACCTAGTCTTCTGTCTGGTGAAAACTTCATTCCCTGAGAGTTCTACCGCATTACTGCCGAGCTCAAAGTAATGTTTAAATAGTAATACAGGGGTATGGTGATAAATCAGTCAGTCAATTTATTAAATGCCTACTATGTACAAGCCACTGTACTAAAGTATGGGCATATAAAGAAAGGTAAAAGACAATCTCTGATCTCAAGGAGCTCACAGTCTTAATAGAGAAACAATAAGCAAATAATAATGTACAAATAAGTAATATGAAGAATAAATTGGAAACAATCAACAGAGTGAATGTTCTATAAATAAGAAGGATTGGAAAAGCTTCCTGTAGTAGATGGGATTTTATCTGGAAGTTGAAGTCAGAAAAGCCAAGATGCATAGAGATGAGAAGGAAGAGCATGGGGGGGAAAGCTGGTGGAAACATCTGGAGCCATGAGAAAGGATATCTTGTACGGGGAACAGAAAAGAAGCCACTGTCACTGGATTATACAATATGAGGTAGGGGTGCAGAAGAAGGGGGCATTGTTGTAAGACTGAGGGGGGTCACTAAATTATGAAGAGCTTTGAATGTCAGGATATTTTATATTTGATCCTGGAGGTAAATAATTAAACAAAGAAGTAACATTTTAGGAAGATTATTTTGGTAAATGCAAGCAAGATAGGCTGGAGCGAGGAGAGATTTAAAGCTATTGCAATAATCTAAGCATGAGAAGATAATTGTCTGTACCAGGGTGGTAACAATGTCAGGGGGGCATAATTGAGAGATTTTATGAAGGCAAAATCAATAGGTCTAGGCAAGAAATTGGGATATTCAAGGCGTGAGAGAGTAGGGATTCAAAGATAACACTTAGGTTGTAAGCCTGGGTGTCCTGATGATTGGTAGTATCCTGATAGTAACAGGGAAGATTGGAAGGAGGTAGAAGTTGGCAGAGGGTAAAGGTGGGGTGAGGTGGTGAAGATAATGAGTTCAATTTGTGACACTTTAGTTCAAGATTTAACAGGCCATTCCATTTAAAATGCCCAATAAGCTGCTGGTAAAAAGGAAATTGGAGGTTGGCAGAGAGATTAGGGCAGATTTGAGAGTCACAGCATATAAATGATATTTGAATCCATAGAGTTGATGAGACCCCTTGGTTACTCTCAACCTGGTTTAGCCCACCTGAAGAAATAGTTTACTGGGGTGTAGCTGCTGCACGTGCTGCAGCTTCTTGGAGCCACAGGTGAGAGGTGAGTGGAACAGATGGACACCAAAGGTGAAAAACAGCCCTGAAAAGGATTCAGCAGTCATCACACTAAAGGTACTGGTCCTCCTGAACACACTCTACACCCTACAAGGAAGAAAAGAAAAGATGGATAGCTCTCAACACAACAGGTAGTATTTATTACATAGGCTGTTTTGAAATGGAAATTTATTGCTATATATTTTGAATACTCTTATGTCCTGCATTTTTCATCATTTTTTCATCTATTTTATTGTACATTTAAGTTTATAATTTTTTATTTATTTTATTTAAGCTTATAATGTTTCTTTGTCTTTTCTTATTGTATGTTTAAGTTTTAGAAAAATAAAATTAAAAACAAAATAAAATGTAAGTTCCAGAGGCCCAGACTCAGAAAGCCAGTAACCAGGCCCCTGGACTCTAGCATAAGAAGCTTGCAACAATGCCCCCTGTGCTCCAGGAGCACCTTAAAAGTCATGAAATAAACTGGAAAATGAGCAAAAAAACAAAACAAAAAAGCCCTGACCAAAGAAGGTTTTTTGGCAACAGAGAAGATCAAAATACAAACTCAGAAGAGGACAACAATGGCAAATGTCTACATGCAAAGCCTCAAAGAGGAATGTGTCTTGGTCTCAAGCCCAAAAAGTCCCCTTGAAAGAGCTTAAAATGGATTTTAACAATCAAATAAGAGAGTAGAAGAAACATAGGGAAAAGAAATGAAAGTAATGGAAGAGAATCATGAAAAGAGTAACAAATTGAAAAAGGAGCACCAAAAGAAGTACAAAAATGGGGAAGGAGATATGCAAAAATTCACTGAAGAAAACCCTGATAAAGAAAATGGGCCAAATGGAGAAAGTACAAAAGCTCACTGAAAAAAATTTCTTAAAAATTAGAATTGGGCACATGGAAGCTAATGACTTTAAGAAATCAAGAATCAATTAAACAAAATCAAAAGAATGAAAAAACAAAAGAAAATGTGAAGTAATTCATTGGGGGAAAAAAAACAACCTGGACAATAAATACAAGAGAGAAAATTTAAGAATTATCGGACTATAAATGAAAGCCATGATCAAAAAAGTCTGGACAGCATATATCAAGAAATTATCAAGGAAAATCGCCCTGAAAGACATCCCCAAATGAAAATTTCAAGGAATGTTATAGCCAAATTCCAGAACTCTCAGGTCAAGGAGAAAATACTGCAAGCAGCCAGAGAGAAACAATTCATACATCAAGGGAGTCACAGTCAGGACTTGGTAGTTTTAAAAGAAATGTGTTTGCAAAAAAATAGGACATTAACTACTGAACCCAGGAAAGCATTTATTATGTCTTACAAAAGTCTGTGCATAGACACATTTGTTTAAGACAAATACATAGCTTTAATCCTTTATCTGGATTGGGATTTCCCTTCCCTTTTCCCCATTGACTGAATACTTCAGGATTCACAGCCTATCAGAAAACACCTAAACACCATCCTGCCCCCTATATGTCTCAGCCCCGATTACATTTCAGCCTCCTCCCCTCCATCCTCATTTTCTTTATATTTTATTTAGTAAAGGAATGACAAGTCATAAATACTTTTAATCCCCACTCAGGATATTTGCATTACTCCGATTTTATGATCTCTGTCGCATGAAAAAGGAATTTTCCTAATTGAACAGGTTGTAAATACAATAAGATGAGAGGTGACAAGGTGCCAATTGCAATTACCATCCAGGATATCTATGTTTCCTTTTCCATTAACATGACATAACAAAGTATGTGTTCATAAAATATTAAGGTAAGAAAAGTCCCCCTTATTCAAGATAGCGTCTCAGTTTAAAGACCTCATCCTTAATGGCCAAAGGCAGAGAAATGCTTTGTTAGCTTCTTCTGGTCCACGTTGACACAATAGAGGCAATTCCTGGGTTGACTTAGAAACAAAGGAGAGAATTTAGGTGTGCTGATTAGCCTGAGTAGTGAAAATGTTTAATCAACGTCCTCCTACTACTAACTTCACAATCAACTTATTTTCCTGCATTCACCTCAAGTCAAAGACTTTCTGGTTTGTATGACTCCCTATATGATTTCTGTGGAAACAAAAGTTTTAATCATTCCTTACGAGCTTCTACATTAAAGGATCACAGGAGTTGAGGGATATCAACCAAGAATCAACTACCCAGAAAACCTGAGCGTAATATTTCAGGGGGAAAAGTAGACCTTCAATGAAAAAGAGAACTTTCAAACTTTCCTGATGAAAATACCAGAGCTGAACAGAAAATTCAGTTGAAAAATATACAAGACTCAAAAGAAGTATAAAAAGGTAAACAGGACAGAAACAAAACAGGTTATTTGATACGATTAAACTGTTTACATCTCTACATGGGAAGATCACACATATAACTTTTAACTATCTCCATTAGGCAGTTAGGAGAATCATGTAGAGAGAGGGTGTGGGTATGAATTAACTTAGATGCGATAATATAAAAAAATAGGAGATAAAAAAAGGACTGTACTAGAAGGGGAAAGAGGGAGGCGAATGGAGCAAATTATATTACATGAAAAGGCACAAAGGACCTATTACAATGGAGGGAAAAAAAGGAGGGAAGTGAGCATTGTTTGAACCTTCCTCTCATCAGAGTATGCTCAAAGAGGAAATAACATACACACTCAGCTGGATATAGAAATCTATTTTACCTTATAGGGAAGTAGGGGGGAAAGGGGAAAAAATAAAGAGAAGACTGACAATCAATAATTATATTACAGAGAATGACAACAATTGGGCAATATACCAAAATTTCTAGGATACAGCCAAAGCATTACTCAGGGGAAATCTGATTTCTCTAAATTCTTACATCAAGAAAATAGAGAAAAAGAAGCTCAATAAATTGAGCACGCAACTAAAAACGCTAGAAAAAGAATAAATTAAAAATCTCTAATTAAACACCAAATTAGAAATCCTTAAAATAAAAGGAGAGATTAGTAAAAACTGGAAGAAAATTACTGAATATATAAATAAAATTAAGAGCCGATTTTATGAAAAAACAAGAAAATAGATAAATATTTGATTAAAACGAAGAACACCAAATTACCAGTATCAAAAATGAAAAGGGTGAATTCACCACCAGTGGAAAAGACATTAAAGAAATAATTAAAAGCTATTTTACACAACTGTGTGCCAATAAATCTCACAATCTAAATGAAACATGAATATTTACCAAAAAAAAAATTTCCAGATTAACAAGAGTAAATAGAATATTTACATAATCTCATTTTAGTGAAAAAAAAATTGATAAGCCATCAATGAATGCTATGGAAAAAAGCCCCAAGGCCAGATGGATTTACAAGTGAATTCTACCAAACACTGAAAGAACAATTAGTATCCATATGTTCTAAACTATTTAGAAAAATAGACAAAGGAGTCCTACCAAATTCCTCTTATGGCACAAATATATTGCTAATATCTAAACCAGGAAGAGCCAAAACAGAAAGAAAATTGTAGACCAGTTTCCCTAATGATTATAGATGCAAAAATTTTAAATAAAATATTAGCAAAGAGATTGCAGCAATCTATTACCAGGATAATACACTATGATTGGGTGAGATTTATACCAGAAATGCAAATTCAATATTAAGAAAGGTATCAGCATAATTGATCATGTCACTAACAAAATCAATAGAAATCATGTGATTTTCTCAATAGATGTGGAAAAAGTTTGAAAAAATGCAGCTCCCATTCTTAGTAAAAAATGATAGAGGGCACAGGAATAGTGGGAGCTTTCCTTAAAAGAATAAGCATTGTCTATCTAAAACTATCAGTAGGCATTATCTGTAATGGGCATAAATTTTCCCAGTAAGATCAGGGGTGAAGAAGGATGCCCATTATCACCACTTTTATTCAATATTGTACTAAAAAGGCTAGCTTTCACAATAAGAGAAGAAAAAGAAATGGAAGGAATTAGAATAAGCAATTAGAACATAAAACTAGCATTCTTTACAGATGATATTATGGTGTACTTAAGAGAATCCTAGAGAACCAAGTAAAAAACTACTTGAAATAATTAACAACTTCTGCAAAGTTGCAAGATATAAAATAAACCCACATAAATCATCAGCATTTCTTTATATTATCAACAAAGTACATCAGGGAGAGATACAAAGAGAAATTCCACTTTGAAATAACTGTGAACAATATAAAATATTTGGCATTCTGCGTGCCAAAACAAACCCAGGAACTACACAAACACAATTACAAAACACTTTTTACAAAAATAAAGATATCTAAACAACTGGAAAAATATAAATTACTCATGGGTAGGCTAAGTTAATATAAAACTGACAATTCTGCCTAAATTAATTTACTTTTTCAGTGCCTTACTAAAAAACCAAAAAGTTATTTTAGAGAGCTAGAATAACAACAAAATTCACTTGGAAGAACAAAAGGCCAAAAATATCAAGGAAATTAATAGGGTAAAAAATGCAAAAGAAAGTGGCCTAGCCATCCCAGATCTAAAAATCATAAAAGGCAGAAATCATCAAAATTAACTGATACTGGCTAAGAAGCAGAGTAGTGGATCAGTGGAATAGTTTAAGTACACAAGACACGTTAGTAAATAACTATAACAAATTACTGTTTGAGAAACCCAAAGACTTCAGCTTCTGGGATAAGAACTCACTATTTGACAAAAACTTCTGAGAAAAATGAAAAATAGTTTGGCAGAAGCTAGGTATAGACCAACATTTTATACCATTTAGCAAGATAAGGTTAAAATGGGCATATGATTTATACATAAAGGGTGATTCCATAAGCAAATTAGGAAAGCAAGGAATGGTTTACCAGTCAGATTTATGATAAAGAGAATAATTTATGATCAAACAAGAGAGAAAGAGCAGTATGAAATGCAAAATGGATCATTTTGATTATATTAAGTGTTTGCATCAGCAAACCCAATGCAACCAAGATTAGAAGGAAAGCAGAAAGCTGAGATCTTTACAGCAAATGTTTCCAATAAAGGCCTCATATTTAAATATATAGAAAACTAAGGCAAATACCTAAGAAAACAAGTCATTCCCCATTTGATAAATGGTCAAAGGATATGACCAGGCAATTTTCAGATGAGGAAATCAAAGTTATCTATTCTCACATGAAAAAAAACTGGTCTAAATCATTATTGATTAGAGAAATTCAAATTAAAACAGCTCTGAGGTGCCACCTCACACTTATCAGATGAGCTAACGTGACAAAAAAGGAAAATGATGAATGCTGGAGAGGATATAGGAAAGTTGGAATACTATTGGATTGTTGGTGGAGTTGTGAACTGATCCAACCATTCAGGAGATAAATTTGGAACTACCCCTAGAGGGCAATCAAACTATTCTGATCCAGCAATACCACTTTTGGAGAGGTCTGTAGTCCAAAGGGATCACAAAAGACGGAAAAGGACCTACTTGTATAAATCAATTTGGGTCATTCCCCAAATTTCCAGTTCTTTGCCACCACAAAGAGTGGCAAGTTGTGGTATATGAATGTAATGGAATATTATTTTGATATAAGAAATGATGAGCAGGCAGATTGCAGAAAAACTTGGAAAGACATGAAATGATGCTGAGTGAAGTGAGAAGAACCAGGAGAATATTGTATATAGTAACAGCAACATTGTGGGATGATAGCCTTTTGATAGACTTAGTTCTTCTGAGCAACGCAATGATCTAAGACAAATCCAAAAGACTCAAGATGGAAAATGCCATCCACATCCAGAGAAAGAACTGTGAAGTGTGAATGCCAAACAAAGCATACTGCTTTCTTTTTTGTTGTTTTTTCTTTCTTATCTCTTTTGTTCTGATTGCTCTTTCACAACGCTACTAATGTGGAAATGTTTACTCTAATTGTACATGTATAGCTTATATCAGATTGCGTGCCACTTTGGGGAGGCGGAAGGGGAAGGAGAGAGAAAAAAATCTGGAACTCAAATTCTGATAAAAGTGAATGCTGAAAACATGTAATTAGAAAAAATAATACTATTAAGTGGGGGAGTAGGGAGAAAAAGGGAAATAATGAGCAGAATTTCAAAAAAAACACCTGGACTTACATGAACTGATACAAAGTGAAGTGAGGAGATGAAACAAGAGGACACAGCACACAGAAACAGCAACACCGTTTAATGATCTACTGTGAATGACATAGCTATTCCCAGCAGTACAGAGTTCTAAGGCAATTCCAAAAGACTCATGAGGAATAATGCTATTTACACCCTGATAAAGAACTGA
Organism: Notamacropus eugenii; assembly: GCF_028372415.1. NCBI lineage: Eukaryota > Metazoa > Chordata > Mammalia > Diprotodontia > Macropodidae > Notamacropus > Notamacropus eugenii. Next base: position 412,421,159 of record NC_092876.1, on the reverse strand, counting down.
GGGAATCTGAATGCAGATGAAAGCATGCTATTTTCACTTCATTTTTTTCATGTTTTTTTCTTCTTTCACAACATAACTATTACAGAAATGCTTTACATGATTGCACATACATACTCAATATCAAATTGCTTACTGTCTTAAGGAGGAAGGAGGCATGGGAGGGAGGGAGAAAATCTGGAAGTCAAAACTTTTCAACAAATATTAAAATTTGTTTTTACATATAATTAGAAAAATAAAATACTACTAAATTTTTATTAAAATAATTCTAGGGATGCTTAGGGTGTAAATAATGCCACGGAATGGTAGTCGTCACACAGTAAGATACTTTCAAACCTTCCCTGGGAAAGGAAAGAGATTTACTCTTCTTCCCATAGCTGCAACTGCTACAAACGAATATCTTTCTTTCGTCTTCAGTCATACATCCCATCCACTTACAATCCCAATATATAGGCCATAGAACTCAAGAGCTAGTAAGAAAGAGTACTGAGTTCTTATACTAAAAGTTACTAAACAGCAAAAGAAAATGGGAAAGACATTATCTGTACAAAAATACTTAATACCACTAGTCATTCTTTCTTCTCCCCATCTTGATTCCTTGATGAACCAATTCAACTCTACACTGTCCTACTCTTCTGTATCCTTTGGTCCTTTATATTGCTGATTATACCCAGGCAAGTCTCTAGGTTAGATCACACACCCACTACTCCTTCACTCCTACAAATACATACTGCTAAATGAAAGTGGAGAAAGTCACACAACTACTCTGAGTTCATTACAAATTTATATTACATAATCTCAAAGAGGCCATCACTTCTGCAAGACAGTTCTATACTCCCTTATCATCTCACTCTCCCTCTCCTCAGTGGATCCTCCAAAACTTTTAATCTAGATCAAATCTCCCTTTGATCCCCCTTCCCATTTCCTCATTTGAGAACCTTGCCTCATATTTTATAGAAAAAAAAAATGGAGGCTATTCACCTTGAAATTCCTCTTATTTCCTCTTTCTCATTCCCTGTCACTAAGATGCTTTCTGACACTTTCTCCTCCTTTATTCCTCTTTCACATGATGAGGTGGCCTTACTCCTAACTAAGGCTAATCTCTCTATGAGTTCAAATGATCCCATCTCCTCAAATAGGTTACCCTCTCACTCTTTCACCTATTTCAATGCCTCCCTCTCTACTAGTTCATTTCCTACTGCCTACAAACATGCCCATGTCTCCTCTATCCTGAAAAATCCTGATATGATCATTCTATGACTGCAAGTTTTATGGCCAAACTCCTCAAAATGACCATTTACAATAGGTACCTCCACTTTCTCTTATCTCATTCTCTTCTTAACTCCTTACAATTTAATTTGGCTTATTATCTGACCTTTCCATTGAAATTGCTCTCTCCAAAATTACTATTATCTCTTAGTTGCAAAATCTTGGCAAAAAGGAGTTATCATGAAACACGTACAGAGTCACCCCTAGGGTCCATGAACTTGAAAAAATATATATATCTTTGTTTTCACTAACCTCTAAAATTTTAGCATTTCTTTCGATTATACATGTAAGCAACAAACATTAATTCAAGAAACAGTTCATGTAGCTTCACTAGACTGCTGAAGGGATCCATAAAGCACCCAAATAGGTTAATAAACCCTGGTTTACATGGTGAAAACCTTTTCTTTGGCTTATTTTTATTTCACATGCATATTTAATCATCAAAGATTGATTTTAAATAATTGACATTAAAAACCAAGTCTATATACCATAATCTTTTCCACTTAAGTTACCTCCTACATTCTGGCTTCTTGATCACTTAAAACTTACCTTAATCTTACTGAGTTTTAGCACTTTGTATAAATTGATATTAGAGCTAAAATGAGCCTCAAAAGAATCTAATGAAACTTCAGGCTACTGAGCTATTCTCTGATGTTACATGAACCTTAGTGTCATTTTCTCAGCTCTTTGGGTCAAGAGATCTAGACACAGGGGATATAAAAGGGCCTATTCAGCTCTTTTTGTGGTGGCAAAGAATTAGAAATTGGGGGATGCCCACCAGTGAGGAATGGGTGAACAACTTGTGGTACATGATTGTGATAGAATGCTAGTTTACTATAAGAAGTGACAAGCAGAGTGTGCTCAGAAAAACCTGGAAAGATTTACATGCACTGATGCAAAGTGAAATAAGCAGAACAAGGAGAACATCATCCATAGTAACAACAATATTGTATGATGATCAACTGTGAATGACAACTATTCTCATCAATACAATGATCCAAGATATTTCAAAGGGCTCATGATGAAAAATGCTATTTATATCCAGAAAAAGAACTGAAGGAGTTCAAATGCAGATTGAAACATACTTTTTTTTATTCTATTTTCCTTGGGGGGGAGGGGGAAGTTGTTTGTGTTTTCTTTCACAACATGACTAAAGTGGAAATATGTTCTGCATGATTACACATGTATAACCTATAACAAATTGCTTACAATGGGGGGGGGGGGGGAAGGGAGCTAGCAAGAGAATTTGGAACTAAAATTTTTTTTTAATTAATGTTAAAAATTGCCTTTACAAGTAACTGGGGAAAAAATAAAATATTATTTTAAGTGCCTATTATTCATTTCTTACTATCATTATTGATAACAGTTTGAGGCTGAGACTAAAAAATAATTTGTACTTTCAAAATGGACAATGTGACCCACAAGATCTGAAAACAACCACTATCCTCTAGATCTAGATTCAGCTAGGATGGGGGAACTGAAGAGAAAGTACAAAAAAGTATTTCCCACCAATAAGTATTTCCCACAACTTTTCTCCACATTTTTCAGCAAAACTAGAATCTCCTTTATTTAGGATGCCTTAAAGTACCTTAGCTGGGCAGATAGGTGGTGTAATGGATAGAGTGCCAGGCCTGGAGTCAGAATGACATCTGAGTTCAAGTCTGGCCATAGATACTAGCTGAGTAATCCTGGGCAAGTCACTTAACCCAGTTTTCCTCCATTTCCTCGTCTGTAAAATGAGTTGGAGAAGGAAATGAAAACCACTCCAGTATCTTTGCCAAGAAAATCCTAAACAGAGTCATGAAGAGTTGAATATGACTGAACATTGAAAATACAAACTGATAAAAAATCAAACATAGAGCTATTTATCAAATAAAGAATGATATGACTGAGGATACAATAAATTAATACCTCAGCCCATTGATAAAGCAATATAAGATGAAATTGGATATGTCAAAGGCAGGATTGATGGAGACTGACCTGGCCAAAAGTATCCAAGCATCATATATTACTAGGAGTCAGATTTAAATTATACTGCCCCACAAAGAACCACTTTGCATCTCTTTCTTAGCAGAAGAGGTGCCACAGAAGCTGAGAATAAAGAAAAACCTTGAGATTCAAATACAATTAAGCCCATAAACCACAGAGCAAAACACTACTTAATTCAAATCTGTGATACTGTGGAAAGACCACTAATTGTGAAGTTGAAGGCTCTGGATTCTAATATGCTTACTCTAATGCTGTACTATCCTGATGATTTTAGGCAAGTCACTTAATCTACTTTACATGTTAAAGGGAGGAGGGGGGATTGGACCAGATGGATTCTCTGGTCCCTTCCAACTCTAGAGTCTTAATCTTATACAGTAGATGTTCAAAAGCATTCTATGATCAGTAACTATTAGAAGCTCCTAACCTTCTGCCAAACTCACACAGACACAGCCCAGCTCTTTTGTCAAGGTCCGTCCCCACAAGGCTTCTGTAACAACTCATTTTAATAGGATCTTATCTATTAAAAAAAAAAAAATACTCATGAAGTGCAATGGGAATAGTGCCTTTGGAAATGAAAGGCTGGAGGAAAATTCAAGATCATCCCCAGCACCACACCTTTCAAGAAAGAAAAGGTAAAGTACACAAGGTTCAAATTGCACCTCAGGCTGGCTATGTGACCCTGGGTAAGACACTTAACTTCCCAGTATCCTTTGGCAACTCTAAGATTAGAGTTAAAGATGTAACACAGATCTGCAGGGTACAAGAAGTTCCTTACCTAGAGGTCCAAACATCATTGAAATCACAGATCTGTATTCAATAAATATATAAAAGTGAGTCATTTCCCCCAAGGCCCATTTTATCACTTCTGTTCAAACAATTCACTCGGATTTCAGTCAGATCTAAAAGTAGCCTGCGGTACAAGTACGAAGTAGGAAAGACCAAAGTTCAAATTTAGCCTCAAGATATTTACCAGGTATGACCCTGGGCAAGTCCCTTAACCTCTATCTGCCTCAGGTTTCTCAATTACAAAATGGGGGTAATAGTGCTGAACTTCCAGGGTTGTGAGGATGAAATGAGATGGCATTTGTAAAGCCCTTCGCATAAAGCCTGGCATATGGTAAGCAGATGTTTCCTTACTTTCTCCCATTCTTCTACTGAGTCTGTGAAACCACTGCAGGAATTTCATTTTCTAAATCCCAAGGGTCTAGAAGAACAAGAAATAGTCCCAGGGAAGGCCAGAAAAGGGGGTAGGAGTGTGTTTCATTGTTTTGAGCAGAGGGCGGAAGGGACAAATACACATGCATACACATACTCTATGTCTCCGTGCAAAGAGTAACTGATGTCAGCGATGGAAACAAACATGCCCAGAAGCATTTTCCCAATAGAGTGTGAAGTGTTCCTGATAGATTTACATAGTTTCAAAACTTTGATGTTTAGAAAAATAATCTTCAGAAGCACTTTTGAGTAGGGTCCATTTCTTATGTTTAGTGATCATTTCAGTATTGCTACGTTATTCCTGTGGAAAATCAAATTAAAGAGTCTGTAGTCACATTAGAGCAGAAATAAAGCTATCAAGGGTTCCTCTTCAAAGGAGAGAGGTTTACAGTACACAAAATGCTGCTACACCAACAATCTTCTCCCCCACTTTAGAGACAACCTGACCCCCTTTCAAGGGACTAAGTTTCAAAGGTTAAAAAAGACATTCAGACAAAACACATATTGAAATAAATGGCATTCCTCTTACCAGAGATTACTTTATTGGCAGTCTATCCTTTTCTCTGATTTGATCAAGTAACTAAACACCTGTAAAAGGCTCCCTCAGAATTTAAAATGAACCAAGAGACTCAAACTGTTCTATTAAGCCAAGAGCATATCCTTTGAATTATTTCCACCACCATCCCCAATCATCTTCATTCTTAGCCCGAAAAGGTATCCCACAAAGGCCAGTTACACAGACTATTTCTATTTATTCATAGAATTAGAGAGTCAACAGTACTCCATCCAAACCTAGAGGCCACACATTTCACAAGACCCTCTCATTCACAAAACCAAAGCTCTGATAGCATCAAACAAGTTGTTAAATGACCTATAAACTTGATATTAACTCAAAAGCAGACGTTACTCACGTAACATCCATGGCATCTTTGCCTGCTGTGATTTTCCACAAAGAAATAACCAGCTCAGCCAGAAAATCTAGTTTTCACCTTCCGTGCTAATCCAAAGGTATCTGAGGGGAAAAAAGAGGAAATTTACCCACCAGAGTCCATAACCATCAGGAAGAAAGTCTCTTTCACTTGCAAATTGACTAAGTAGCCAGAGCCAAAGTCTTTCTAGAGCCAGAAGACACTCTTCCTACAAGAAAGATTTTTATTTGGGCTTCCTACACCTACCAACTTAGCATTTTAAAAGGCACCCACCCCCTCCCATGAAGAACTATTAGTGTAGAAAAGCTTCCCCTAGGGGCTAAAAACCGGGAAGTCTGGAGCCTACGCACCCCAGGTCCTTGGCTGGTTGGGTAAGTTGAACAAGTAACCAGCGCGTTGGATCCCAAGCGATCCACTGACTCCTTCCCCTTCTCACCTATTCGTCTAAAATCCGTAATTATTTCAGGTTTTTGAGTAACTCCCATTCCGTATATACGTGCTTGCTTAGGCAGGAGCATTGGGTTTGTTATACGGAAAACAGTTACCCCTCGATCCAGCCACACTTGCCTCGAAGTAACAGACCCCAGCCCAACCTAGACATAGGACATCCAAAAAAACCGACAAATCAGCTCTCATGGTGCCCTCGATCCCCACTGACAGAACAGATAGGTTTATTTCTCTTTCATTTCTCCCCCATGTATCACTTACCTGCTGTGGGGACAGAACGCTATGCCCGACTCCTCCCCAACAAAGCACAGGTGAACTGGCACCACCAGCGCAGCTCCGGGAGCCCTCAAGCTACTTCCTCCTCCGCCTCTTCCCTAGCCTTTCTTCCTCCTTCCTAGGCTCTCAGCCCACAGGTTCTTGTACCTGATAGGTGGCGCCCAGCCTCACATAGCTTCACACACTCTGGAATGACCTGAGAAGATCCCGGGGCCTGGGCACTGGAGCCCGGAGCAGCCGTTTCACTAGTCTTGGGACAGGCCAGCAAGTTGCCAAAGGGAGCACCAAGAAAGGAGGTAGTGGAGCTCTTTTCCAAATGAAAGTCTTGTGACTTTGTAGGGTTTCCTTACCTGAGGACAGACACTACTCTTTGTATTAGGGCTACCTCTATGTGGCCAAAGGAAATCACTCACCACCTTCTACCTCAGTTCCCCTAACTGCACTTTTGGAAGTGCTGATGAGCAGCCTGGTAATTTCTCCTTAACCATTTGAACAAAAATTGCTTGAGTTACGTAGCCAATATGGGATCTAGTGCCTTCAAGTTAGTTTAGGTTCCACACTTATAAGCTTTAGGTTAATGTGTCTCAACTTTATCAAGATCATCTAATTAAGCCCCCTTATTTTACATATGAGAAAACAGGTCCAGTAATTTTGCTTAAGTCATATAAGGTTGTCTTGTATAACTGCAACAGGGCACAAGCAGAGTTGCCCATTCTTGTGGATAATTAATTACATTTGCAGTCAGAAATGAGTTGCATGTTTTAGGGATGAAGAAGTCTATGAATGCTTCCCTCTGGCTATATGTGACTAAACTCTGAAGGATTATGGCCCTTTGGGGATAATGAAGCAACCTGCTTATTGGCAACTGATCTCGGGAGAGACCCTCGATTTAGAGGATATTTAGAAGGAAGTGAGTGGCCTACCCTTAACTGTCTTTTATATTCCAGAAGTAGATACTGTCAATTCTATTAAGTTCTATCTCTGCTGACATACTTCAAGTTATCCCAGCAATGTGCCTATGGCTTCCATGTGGTAGTGACATCAGGGGGACTCAACTAAATTGGGTGAGCCTAAACCTCTGGCTGCTTTTACTGCTTTGTGTTTCGTTGCCAAATCACTGGTGCCCAAACAAAAATCCTGAAATGGAAGTGTCTAGTCTTGAAGGCAAATTGCTGAGTTCCAAAGGTTTGAGATCTTAAGGCCAAGAATTGGAACTGACTGGTACTAAAGGGAGTTTCTGAATCAGAAAAGCCCCAAGCCTGGACCTGGCTTACCAGAAAAGATTAACCTTAAGGGGGACAGTGCAGAGCAAGATGAAATATAAAATACCTTTTCAGCAGTCCCACAGTTTCATGTTCTGATGTCTAAGTTATCGGTTGGTAATTACTAAAGGCTTGTCAATTTATCCTTGTGCAAGCTCTTGTAAAGGAAATCAATAGGTATGCCATATCAGATTTATATTGTCCATTGAGTGCCTTTCTACTCTCCCCTTTTGGGGAGAACCCAGACATGAATCTAGCATAAACAAAGTAATTTTTCCCAAGGAACTGAGAATGGAAAAAACTAAAGAAATGAGTGTATGAAAAAATGTAAAGAGTATTTTTTTTTTTTAAAAAACCTAACACCTCTCAGTAGAGTCTAGGCTCCTCTAGGACTGAACCCAGTTACTCTGCTCCAGCATGAGTCTAGTGAAAGAGATCTCTTAGAGGAAAGAGCTTAGCCCTTCCTTGTCCCTAGCAGCAGCTAAAATTCATACCTAAGAAACAACCAGAGGGGTTCCTTAAAGAAAAAGCACTCTTTTAGATGGTTTCCCAATGTTTTAGAACAGCCATGAGTCAGTGATTGGATTTGGGGGCTTGCTTCTCAAGTATTCCCATTTCCACGCAGCAAGCACACGTATTTTTTTTTTTTTTTTGAGCTTCTACCTCAACCAATCTTTCTATTCTTCTGGTAGTGAGAAGTCACCAAGGTTAAATATGTCAGGATCCATTCCTGAATTTGAAAAATCTCATCACAAGTACTGGCTCCATGTAATCTACTTCCCAAGTCAATTATTCTTTTCCTAATGCTGATTTGAGACCTTAGCTTCTACAGGACTAAGGCTGAATTTTTTTTTTACCAATACATCTATATAGCCACCTAATATAGCCATTTAATATACAACTTTAATGAAAATGGATCTGTTCCTCTGGTTACGTTCAGGTGGGAGCTATAGAAGGACTCTGTGACTTCCATTCCCTTGGTCTCTTACCTTTCTGAGGGAAAAAAATAGTTTTGTGCACTGTTCTGTTGCTCATTTGATCCTCTAAGGTCTCTGCTTTTGAATCTGAATTTTCAGTGTGGCTCCTTGTTTTGCTTTCAGTGTCCATACTTGAAAATATGGTTTTGGGCCAGTGAAGGTTGAGTCCTTCTTTGCAGACATACTTTTAAATGCCACCTCTTCAGTATTTGCCTTAGCTTGGCTAACTGGTGGCAGATGTTGGGACTCAAGAGTAATGATGGGCAGGTGCTGCTTAAAGGTGTGTATTAGACCTCTCAATTTTTTCCATTCTAACCTTACCTGCTTTCTTAATTGCTAACTCACCTCTAGGTGTCTCTGTAATCAAGTATCTGCTTTGACTAAACAATCTGGTGGCTTTATTCTCCTTTGCTTCCAACGGTAGACTTGATTGATACGTATTGTTTTTCAGTTAAATCCAAATCTTTGTGACCAGGCGAACCATATATTGGCAAAGAATGAAATGGTTTGCTATTTCCTTCTCCAGTGAATTAAGACAAACGGAGACTAAGTGACTTGCCCAGGACCACATAGCTAGTGAGGGTCTGAGACTGGATTTTAACTCAGGTCTTCCTAATTCCAGGTTCAACATCCTATTCAATTAGCTGCTTCCTTTGGAATCTCAACACTATCATATTGCATTCTAAGTTTTACAGATATGTTGCCATGTCATTCTAGGCTTTGTGACCTTTAGAACTTACACAAAACTAAATACAGTGCCTGGCACAAAATAAGCTATTAATAAAAATACACTGTATCTGTCCATCTATGTGTCTATATGTCTACTTTTTGGTTCTATGATCAGAGCCAAATCTACCCCTTTTTTCTAACAGTGGTGCATACAAATGCAGTAGCATATTTGGCACGTGGTTAATCCACTGTTCTCTTTGGAGGCATAGTTCTGAGATGACCTCTAAGTTGAGTTTATAAAATTTCTCTGACTTGCCTCAGCTTTAAATAAAGGAAAAGTGGTTTGTTTGTTTTTTATTACAATATGGTTCCAAGTATCTCTATGGTCAAACCATCTTTTTCTCATGAAAGTTTCTATTTTTTAAAGCACCTTCTCCTCTCTAGAGAACAGATTGCAGATTAATTCCAAGGTCCTACTTCCTACTGTCAAGACAAGCAGGAATGTTTGAGGTGGTATAGTGAAGTAGATAGGGCACTGGACTTAGAAAAAGAAAAGACCTAGGTCCAAATTCTGCTTCAGATACTTACTAGCTGGGTGACCCTGGATAAATCTCATAACCACTCTGGGTCTCAGTTTTCTTATCTGTAAAATGAGGGGCTGTATTTGATGACGTCTAAGGACCTTTTCAACTTTACAAATTTGTTATAGAGAGTGCATGTTGTACAGTGGGCCTGGAGTTAGGAACATGTAGGCTCAAATCTCACTTCCAATACTTATTCGATGCATGCCCCTGGGCAAGTCACTTAACCTCTCTGAGCCTCAGCTCATCCATAAAATGATGTGGTTAGACTACATGGCCTCTGAGGTCCCCTCCAGCACTAAATCTGTGGTCCATCTAATGGGTCTAATAATTCACAGAATACTGAGTTGTGACCCCTCTAAGACTTTAATAAACATTACTTGGCAACTCCTTAAACTTTTTCACTTCTTTTCAATGTTTTATGATGTCATCAGACTTATAATTTGCATTTATTCCTAATATCAGGAAACTTCTATAAATTTCTCTACATTGTTGTTCAGTCATTTCAGTCATGTCCAATTCTTTGTGACACCATTTATGACACTAAAGTGGTTTGCCATTTCCTTCCACAGATTTCTATACTTCTAACACTACAATACTCGCCAACCAATTCAGCACCTATCTTTTTAGGACAGTGCTCCATGATGCATAACAAAATGAGTAACATTAAGTAATAAGCATTCAAGGTGGCTCCATAACTGCACAGTAAGCTAAGTTCTATGCAATTTTTATGCAGAACATGGACAATAAGAAAAATGCAAAATGACAGCAATGCAACAGAAATAAACTAAAGATTTTGTAAAGTAGTATTAATAATTGTTTTCAAGTACTTACATATAGAAGATAATAATGAAAAAGAATCACTCCATAAAAACTGATTCATCAATAAGCTATTGCCTCATCAGTTAATAAGCATCAGTAAGATATTTTGCACTTGGTATATCCATGTTAGTAGCAGAAAGATTATGGGAAAAGGGCTTATATTCTATAAGACTTAGGGATAACACCCAACAAATAAAGAATTAAATTGGAAACAATCAAGATTTCCCTGTAATAAATGACTGTAAACCTTACAGCAGAAAATATAATAACATCTGCATAGAAAATAAAAACAAAGAAAAAAATCTTTAAAAAGGAGATAGAGTAATAGTGTGAGAGACTGAGTGTCCCCAGTTCCCCACAACTATGATTAGTTTTCCTTAAAAGGCAATAAAATTTGACTTGATTGGGACTTCATTGGCTTTAGTCAGCTAAAGACATGAAAAGTCTCACCCATGTGGAGACAGGATACCTCTGACTTGGTGGATTTCTAAAAACTACATGAGTCACAAAACCTTGCCCTGCTAAGTAGAAAAGTTAGAGACAGAGGGTGGGGAGAGAGGTACATCCAGAGAACCTAATGCCCCTGTATATCTATTGCATGTCCTTGCACTTTGTTGAGAAAATTTCTTGTCAACAATGTAAACCTGCATCTTCCCCACAATTTATAGAATTAAAAGTTACCTAGAGCACTGAGAAGTTTTGACTTGCTCAGGGTCACTTAGCCTGAGGATGTGTCACACGCAGGACTTGAAAGCCAGGTTTTCCAGGCTCCAAGGCCAGCTCTCCATTTGTTATGTCACAGTGTCTCATAATCTTTTATTGGTCTTTGGGTGATTTCTTTGGTAGAGTTATTTCATCTCATACTTTACTTGACATTGTGTATTGGTGCCACTGCATTTCGTTTGCATGACTAATTTTATGCAATTATGTTCCAGCCAGATAGGACTAGGATCTATTCTCCAAACTCTATCTGTTATACTTTGCCTTTCTACATTTGTATAGTCTGTCCCCCAAGCTTAGAATGTACTCCCTCTTTGTCTCAGATCTATTTTTCCTTAAGATTCAGATTGAGTGCCACCTCTTCCTTGATCCTAGCTTTATCTCCTTCCCAAGTTACTCTTGAGTTCTTGGTATCTCAATCTTCCATTCATCATAATCTACTCTACATTATAGTTATTTATCTATGTGTTAAGGTTTGTAAGCTCCATGAAGGCAAAGATTATTTCTTTATCTTTGTAGTGTTGATGTCTAATCAATAAGCATGTTTTAAGAATTTGCTATGGATCAAGAAGCAACAATTAGAACAAAACGGAACAATTAAATGGTTTAAAATTGGGAAATGAATTTGACAAGGCTGTATATGGCCACCTTATTTATTTAACTTATATGTAGAATACATCATGAGAAATGCCAGGCTGGATGAATTAAAGCTGGAATTAAAGTTGCCAGGAGAACTTTTAACAATCTCAAATATGCAGATGATAGTGAAAAGGAATTGAGAAGCCTCTTGATGAGGGTGAAATAGGAGAGTGTAAAAGCTGGCTTGAAGCTTGACATAAAAAAAAAACAAAACCTAAGATCTTGGCAACTGGTTCCATCATGTCCTAGTAAATAGAGAGAGAAGAAATGGAAGCAATGTCAGATTTTACATTCTTGGGCTCAAAGATTACTGCAGATAATGATTTGCAGTCATGGAATTAAAGGACTTTTGCTCCTTGGAAGGAAAGCTATGACAAATCTGGACAGTATACTGAAAAGCAAAGACATCACTTTGGAACAAAGATCTGTATAATCAAAGCTGTGGTTTTCTCAGTGGCAATATATGGCCACAAGAGTTGGACAATAATAAAAGCTGTGCACTTCAGAATTGATACTTTTGAATTGCAATGCTAGAGAAGACTTTTAAAAGTCCATTGGGCAGCAAGGAGGTCAAATCAGTCAATATTTAAAGAAATTAATTCAGGTTCTTTACTAGAAGGTCACATACCAAAACTGAAGTTTAAATACTTTGGCCACATAATGAAAAGATGGGACTCATTGGAAAAGACCTTGATATTGGGAAAGATTGATGGCAAAAGGAAAAGGGGACAGCAGAGTATGAAATGGATAGATAGTGTCTTGGAAACAGCAAGCATGAACTTGGACAGACTCCAAGAGATAGTGGACAATAGAAGGACCATGGGGTCGTGAAGAGCTGGACGTGACTAAATAACCGAACAACAATATGTGTCAAGTACTATGAAAGGTGCTGGAGGTATAAATAGAAAAATGAGAAGTCCTTGACATTGGGAGCTTATATCTTACTAGGAGAGTCTAGATGAGTAAATTCAAATTATATTTTAAAAAATACACAATGACTTGAAGTGGAGCTAAATTCTGAGGGAATCAGGAAAGCTTCTTGAAGGAGGCACCAGAGATGAGACTTGATGGATACTAAGGCTTCAAATAAGGAAGTCAGGAGAGAGTCCCAGGCAAAGGGGACAAAAACCTGTGCAAAGACAGAAAAAGGAGACAGATGTCATGTATGGCAAATGGCAAATGTGACTGGATCATTTAGTGCAAGAGCGGGAAAAAGCAATAATATATATGTAACCAGTCAAGGAAAATAAGCTGCTATGAAAATGTGAAGGACAATAGATGCCAAATAGATGCCTTTGAATCTGATTCTACAGTCGGTGGAGAACTGCTTGAGAAAAAAGTGGCATAGTTGGGCCTGCACTTTTGAAATATCAATTTAGTATCTGTATGGAGGAGGGATTGGAGAAAATGCAGGGAGGCCAGTTAGAGGGCTCTTACAGTAAGACTGGAAAATTACAATGAGGGCCTGAACTTGGTTTTGGTTGGTGGATGTCCCTCATTCTCAAAGAGGATCAAAATAACATCACTATGTTGTGATCAAGGTACAGTGGGTCTGACCATGGCAACCTCATCATCTATGTGTACATCCCTGAAAAGTATGCTGCCAAGGTGAACTTATCCACAGCATTCAAAATTTCTCCATTTGCTGTAACCAATGATTCTATATATAGATGATGTGGTACTGACTAGTGGAAAACCTCTGTTTTCTTGTTATTGATTGTTAGAGCAAAACTAACAGCAGAGAATTGATCTATATTTTCCTGCATTTCAACCTTAATGGCTTCATTGAGTGCACAATCACCTACAAACAAAAAGTTATGCACCAACGTTTCCTTCATTTTAGTCTTGGCTTGTAGTCTTTTCAAATTAAGTGCAATAGCTGATTTTGATACCATTTTTGTACTCATTGAAGGCATTTAACAACATTGCTGAAAACATGCTAAAAAGCATGGGAGCAAGCATATAACTTTGCTTCATTTTATTAATGCCTAGGAAAGTACAAGAGCATCATCCATTATCCAGAACCCAGGCAAGCATGCCATCATGAAACTGACATACAATACTGATGAACTTCTCCAGGCAATTAAATTTTGTCATGACTTTCCACAAGCCCTCACAACTTACAGTATCAAAGACCTCAGTCAGATCAACAAGTATTGTGTGCAGACTTCTGTTCTGCTCCTGGCATTTCTTCTGGAGTTGTTGGGCAGGAAACATCATATCAACTATTCCTTGGTCCTTCCTGATGCCACACTGAATTTTGGTGAAGGATCAGCCAATTAAGGAGGACTCTGACAAGAATCTTGCCAGCAATGACTGAGAGAAACCCCCTTGCAATTGTCACAGGACAACCTATTTCCTTTTCCTTTATAGAGATGGACAAAGGAAACATCTTTGAGCTCCTGTGGAATAACCTCCTCTTGCCATATAAGCTGGAAAATTTCAGTCAACTTTTATGAGCAGTGAATGCTTATAAATCTTAGCTGAAATCGAATCAGCACCAGTCATTTTGCCATGTGAGAGAAGCCTTAATGGCATTCAAACCTTCTTCAGTAGGAAATTATACTAGGACTGGATTGGATTCAACCATGAACAATGACTTCAGCATTAATTAACGACAGTCTGTTAAGAACACTGTGGAAATGTTCAGTGCATCTCACCAGGATCATGTCTGTATCACTGGTCAATGTGGCTCCATCAGCTCTATTGAGATGCACCATAGGTCTTAGTCCCATAAATAACCTTCAAGGCATCATAAAAGCACTATGGATTCTTACTATAAGTGTATAGCTAAATGTCATCTGCCTTCTTACTGAGCCACCAGTCTTGCATCTCTCTCAGCGTGGCTTGCACATTACTTTTAAAGAAATTAAACACTGCCATCAGATGTACTGTGTGTTCATCCTTCATTGCCAAAGAAGACCATGCCATCAGAAAAATAATGACATGACTTGTTTTGAGTGGGGGAGGGCTATGCAGGTCACCAGCCTCACTTCTCCTCCAGAGCCATCTGAATCTAGTGACCAGATATTCATTAGGATGACTGGAGATGACCCAGGAGGGGGTTAAATGACTTGCCCAAGGTCACACAGCTAGTGAGTGTCAAGTGTCTGAGGGGAGATTTGAACTCTGGTCCTCCTGACTCCTGCACTGGTGCTCTATCCACTGCACCGCCTAGCTGCCCCAGAGACAGATGTACTATCACATTGATAAACCCTGTGGAATTCTCATTTTTTCTTTAGCAGCTTCTGAATTTCCTCATCATTTTTATTAAACCAGTTCTGAGATGTCTAAGTGTTCTGGCCCAGATGAGTAAAGGCAATGATCTACACCAAACTTCTGAAAGCTATCAACTCCTTTTCTGCTCTACTATTGTCAATCATGTGTTGGTTCAGCTTTCTCTCCAAATTAGCATTGAACTATTCATTTCAAAGAAGTGCTCTAATCTAGGAGGTGAGAGAAAAACATGAAGTTTACTCTCATCACATTCCACTAAAGGAAGGAATAAAATGCACACTCATTTTGGTATGAAAACCCATCTTACAATACAGGAAAGTGGGGGAGAAGGGGATAAGCAGGGTGGGGGGGATGATGGAAGGGAGGGCATGGGGAGGAAGGAGCAATTTGAGGTCAACACTCATGGGGAGGGACAGGATCAAAAGACAACAGAAGTAATGGGGGACAGGATAGGATGGAGGGAAAAATAGTTAGTCTTATACAACACTACTATTATGGAAGTCATTTGCAAAACTACACAGATTTGGCCTATATTGAATTGCTTGCCTTCCAAAGGGAAGGGGTGGGGAGGGAGGGAGGTAAAGAAGTTGGAACTCAAAGTGTTAGGAACAACTGTCGAGTAATGTTCTTGCCACTAGGAAATAAGAGATACAGGTAAAGGGGTATAGAAAGTTATCTGGCCCTACAGGACAAAAGAGAAGATGGAGACAAGGACAGAGAGGGATGATAGAAGAGAGAGCTGACTGGTCATAGGGGCAATTAGAATGTTTGGTGTTTGGGGGGGGGGAGGGAACAAAAGGGGAGAAAATTTGGAACCCAAAATTTTGTCAAAATGAATGTTAAAAGTTAAATAAATAAATAAATTTTTTAAAAAAAGTGTTCTAATCTATTGACATTGAGTCTTCTGGTAATCATCTTGCTTTGGGGTCACAGTTTTTGTTGAATGAGAATGTTTAGCTTAAAGAGAATAAGCCTATGATTGGTCCAGCACTCTGTGAAGATATCACCTTCTCATATTGGATTATTTCTAAGTCCCTTTCCATCTCTAAGATTATGTGGTCCTTACAGATTGTCTCCTTTCTCTCCACTTCACTTTGCTAAAATTCTAGTAATATCATGGCTTTCATTTTAACTGTTCAGTTCCATAAATAAATATTAATTTACCTATAATCAGTGTTGTAAAGTTTATTTCATGATATATCAATCCTGTCCTTCCACCATCTCTTCTTCATTTTAAGTTCTACTTTCAACCTTGGCTCCTTGTGTACTTTTAGACATAAATCTTACTATATCTGTGCTATGGTTATTGTTGTTGGTAATGATGTTGATAACCCCATAGATGTCTTTATCTTTTTAATTTTTTTATTATTAGGACATGATTTTAACTATTTATTTGTTAAATAATTGATTTATTCATTTCTAGTTTTCAATATTCATTTCCACAAGATATTGAGTTCCAAACATTCTCCCCATCTCTCCCCTCTTCCCACCCCAAGACAGCATGCATTTGGTTTACCCCTTCCCCCAATTTGCTCTCCTTTCTATCACACCCCTCCCTTTTCCTATCCCCTCTATTTTTTGTAGGACAAGATAGATTACTATACTCCATTGACTGTATGCCTTATTTCCCAGTTGCATGTAAAAAACAGTTTTTAGCATTAATTTTTAAAACTTTGAGTTCCAGCTGCACTCTCTTCCTCCCTCCCCACCCATCCCCACTGAGAAGGCAAGTAATTTGATATAGGTTATACATGTGTAGTCATGCTAAACACTTCAATAACAGTCATGTTATAAAAGACTATATTTCCCTCCTCCTATGCTGCCCCCATTTACACTATTCTCTCTTTGACCCTATCTCTCTTCAAAAATATTTACTTCTAACTACTCCCTCTTCCCATTTGCCTTCCCTTCTATCACCCCTCACCCCCTTTTCATACCTTTACCCCTACTTTTCTATAGTGTAAGATAGATTTTAATACCAAATTGAGTGTGCATGCTATTCTCTCCTTAAGACAAATCCAGTGAGAGTGAGGCTCACTTGTTTCCTCTCACTTGCCCCCTTTTCCCCTCCATTGAAAAAGCTTTTTCTTGCTTCTTTTATGTGAGAGATAATTTACCGCATTCTTTTTTTTCCCTTTCTCCTTTTCCCAATGTATTCCTCTTTCACCCTTTAATTTTATTTTTTTAGATATTATCCCTTCATATTCAGCTCACCCGGTGCCCTCTGTCTATATTTATATAATCACTCCAGCTACTCTAAAACTGAGAAAAGTCTCAAGAGTTACAAATATTATTTTTCCATGTAGGAATGTGAACAGTTCAATATTAGTAAGTCCCTTATGATTTCTCTTTCTTATTTACCTTTTTAAGCTTCTCTTGATTCTTGTGTTTGAAAGTCAAATTTCATGGGGGGATGATAGAAGGGAGGGCAAATGGGAGGAGGGGGTAATTAGAAGTAAACACTTGTGAGGAGGGATAGGGTCAAAAGAGAGGATAGAATGAATGGGGGGCAAGGTAGGATGGAGGGAAATATAGTTAGTCTTTCACAATAGGACTGTTATGGAAGTATTTTCCATAACTACAAATGTATAACTTGTATTGAATTGCTTGCCTTCTCAGTGGGAATGGGTGGAGAGGGAGGAAAGGAGAGTAATTAGAACTCAAAATTTTAAAAATAAATGTTAAAAACTGTTTTTACATGAAACTTGGAAACAAAATATACAAGCAATGGGGTACAGAAATCTATCATGCCCTACAAGAAAATAGAGGGGATGGGAATAAAAGAAGGGAGGGTAGATTGGAGCAAGTGGTATAGAATGCAAGCTGTCTTGGGGTGGGCTGAGGGGAGAGATGGAGGGAAAATTTGGAACTCAAAATCTTGTGTCAGTTTCTATTGAAAGCTAAAAATAAACAAATACATTTTTTAAAAAAGAAAGTCAAATATTCTGTTCAGCTCTGACCTTTTCATCAAGAATGCTTGAAAGTCCTCTATTTCATTTAATGACTATTTTTCTCCTAAAGTATTATACTCACTTTTCCTGGGAAGGTGATTCTTGGTTTTAATCCTAGCTCCTTTGACCTCTGGAGTATCATATTCTAAGCCCTGTGATCCCTTAATGCAGAAACTACTAAATATTGTGTTATCCTTATTGTGTTTCCACAATACTAGAATTATTTCTTTTTATGTGCTTGCAATATTTTCTCCTTGACCTGGGAGCTCTGGAATTTGGCTACAATATTGCAAGGAATTTTACTTTTGAGATCTCTTTCAGGAGGCATTTGTGGTTTCTTTGAATATTTATTTTTACCCTCTGGTTCTACAATATCAGGGCAGTTTTCCTTGATAATTTTTTTACATTTTGTATATCTTCAAAACACCTTTTAATATGAATTATATCTTTCTGCTGTAATCATTTGTTTTACACAATTTACTTCACAAGATTTTTGACATATTTTTAAGTTCTTCATCATTATACTTCACTTCTGTCACATTGGATACCTTTAAAAGAGAGTCCATTTTTCCAGACCTACCCTTGATTATAACTTACAGGTTTTCAACAGGCTTTAAACAAGGTGACCTTATATGTCAATGAATCATGTTTAATTTTCACTTGAGGAGGTGGGGTAGGCAAGATGGCAGAGAAACAGCCTGGACTTGCTAGTGCTTTCTCCCCAAACCCAGCCATATACCTTTAAAAAAAAATTACTCTGAACAAATTCTAAAGCTGCAAAAGCCACAGAATGAATGAGTCAAAAATAACTTCTGCCCAAGATGCCCTGCAAACTCACCAGGAAGTGTCTATCGCACCATGCTGGGAACAGAGTACAATTCATTGTGGGCTACACTGGCATAGATGGGACCTGAGCAGGCCTTGGAGGGACTGAATCTCAGGCACCTGGGGCAGTTTCTAGACTTCATGACCCCAAAATGCTGAGGACAAATTGGAAGGTAAGGAGAAAAAACGTGTGGGACCTGTGTGAGACAGTAGAGTGATAAGGCCCCAGTCCCAGGGTGGCAGAGGAACCAACAGAGGAGGAGCCATGACAGCAGCAGCAGGGGCAAGGACAGGGACAGGGGTGGGGGCAGAAGAGGCAACAGCAGCAGGAACTGTTTCTGAAGCTCTAGACCCACAGATTGTGGGGAAATCAAGTGGCTGACAGTATACCCCCCACCCCCACTGGAAGCAGAGAACTACCTCAACAAAGAGCTTCAAAGTCAAGTAAGTAGCTGAGAAAATGATCAAACAGCAGAAAAAGAATCAGACTGTAAAAATCTTACTTTGGTGACAAGGAAGACCAAAGTAAAGAAACAGAAGACAACAAAGTCAAAGATCCTCCATCCAAAGCCTCCAGGAAGAAAATGAATTGATCTCAGGCCATGGAAGAGCTCAAAAAGGATTTTGAAAATCAAATAAGAGAAATAGAGCAAAAATTGGGAAGAGAAATCAGTATGATACAAGAAAATCATGAAAACCGAGTCAACAGCTTGCTAAAGGGAACCCAAAAAATGCTGAAGAAAATAACATTTTAAAAAATAGAATAACCTAAATGGCAAAAGAGATCCAAAAAGCTAATGAAGAGAAGAGTGCCTTAAAAAGTAGAATTGGCCAGATGGAAAAGGAGATCCAAAAGCTCACTGAAGAAAATGAGTCCTTCAAGATTAGAATGTAGTATATGGAAGCTAATGACTTTATGAAAACTAAAGAAATTATAAAACAAAACGAAAGGAATGAAAAAGCAGCAGACAGTGTGAAATATCTCATTGGAAAAACAACTGACTTGGAAAATAGATCCAGGAGAGACAATTTAAAAATTATTGGACTACTTGAAAACCATGATCAAAAAAACAGCCTAGACATCATTCAAGAAACTATCAAGGAAAAACTGCCCTGATATTCTAGAACCAGAGGGTAAAATAGATATTAAAACAATCCACTAACACCTAGTGAAAGAGATCCCAAATGGAAAATTCCTAAGAATATTGTAGCCAAATTCCAGAGGTCTCAGGTCAAGGAGAAAATATTGCAGGCACCCAGAAAGAAACAATTCTAGTATGGTGGAAATATAATCAGAATAACACAAGACATAGGAGCTTCTACATTAAGGGATCAAAGGGCTTGGGATATGATATTCTAGTAGTCAAAGAAGCTAGGATTAAAACCAAGAATCACCTACCCAGAAAAACTGAGTATAATGCTTCAGGGGGAAAAAATGGTCATTCAATGAAACAGAGGACTTTCAAGCATTCTTGTTGAAATGACCAGAGCTGAATGGAAAATTTGACTTTCAAACATAAGAATCAAGAGAAGCATGAAAAAGCAAATAGGAAAGAAAAATCATAAGGGATTTACTAAAGTTGAACTGTTTTCATTCCTATGTGAAAAGATAATATTTGTAATTCTTGAGACTTTTCTCAGTATTAGGGTAGTTGGAGGGATTATATACAGATATATAAACAGACAGCACAGGGTGAATTGAACAGGTAGGGATGATATCTAAAAACATAAAATTAAGGGGTGAGAGAGGAATATATTGGGAGGAGAAAGAAAGAAATAGAATAGAATTGGGGCAAATTATCTCACATACAGGAGGCAAGGAAAAACTTTTTAAATGGAGGGGAAGAGAGAGGAAGTAAGAGGGAAAGAGTGAGCCTTACTCTCATCAGATTTGGCTTATGGAGGGAACAAAATGAACACTCAACTTGCTATGAAAATCTATCTTATATTCCAGGAAAATAGGGGGAAGGGGATAAGAAGGGGATTTGTGAGATGATAGAAGGAAGGGCAAATGGCAGGTGGAGGTAATTAGAAGTAAACACTTTTGAGGAGGGATAAGGTCAAAAGAAAGAACAGAACAAATGGGGGACAGGATAGAATAGGGGGAAATGTAGTTAGTCTTTCACAACTTGACTTTTATGGAAGTCTTTTGCATAGCTACACATGTATAACCTATACTGAATTGCTCACATTCTCAGTGGGGATGGGTGGGGAGGGAGGAAGAGAGAGAAGTTGGAACTCAAAGTTTTAAATACAAATGTTAAAAATTGTTTTTAAATGCAATGAAGAAATAAGATATACAGGCAAGGCGTATAGATATCTATCTTGCCCTACAAGAAAATAGAAGGGATGGCGATAAGAAAAGGGAGGGTGATAGAAGGGAGGGCAGACTGGGGGAAGTGGTAATCAGAATGCATTCTGTCTTGAGGGGAGGCAGAAGGGAGAGATGGGGAGAAAATCTAGAATACAAAATGTGGAAGTGGATGTTGACAACTAAAAATAAATAAATAATTTTAAAAATTTCCATTTCCTCTAAGGCTTGCCTAACTTTTCCTGAAGTATGGCACATTGCAGTGTTCTGTTATAATATCCCATCTCCATTTGAAAAATTTTGTAATTCTAAGATAATTATGCATTTATGTATTTAATGGAGTTAATCATTCCCACAAGGGGGACAAGACATCCAGATCCACTCAAATTCTCACTTTTTTTTTAATATAAATTTTATTTTTCAGTTCTGAACATTCACTTCCATAAGAATTTGAATTCAAAATTTTCTCCCCACCTTTCCCCACCCCCACCCCAGGACAGCATGCACCCCATCCAGGCCTTCCTCCAGTCTGTCCTCCCTTTTATTACCCACCCTTCTTCCATTCCCCTTCCCCTCTATTTTTCTGTAGGGCAAAATGGATTTCTATACTCCATTGCCTATATAGCTTAATTTCCAGTTGCATGCCAAAACAATTTTCAATATTCATTCTTAAAGGTTTGAGTTGCATAATCTCCCTCCCTCCCCACACACCCTCGTTGAGAAAACAAGCAATTCAGTATAGGTCATATATGGGTAATAATGCAAAAAACTTCCAGAATATTTATGTTGTAAAAGACTAACCACATTTCCCTCTGTCCAATCCTGCCCTTCATTTATTCCATTCTCTCCCTTGACCTGGCCTCCCACAATTGTGTTTGCTTCTGATTATCCCTTTCGCCAATCTGCTGTCCCTTCTATTATCTTCCCTCTCCTATCCCCTTCCCCCTAGCCTTCCTGCAAGGTAAAATAGATTTCCATGCCCAACTTTGTGTGTGTTACTCCCTCCTTAAGCCAAATCCCATGAGAGTAAGGCTCAATTATTTCCTTTCCTCTCCCCCTTCTTCTTCTCCATTTTAAAAGCTTTTTCTTCCCTCTTTTATGTGAGATGATTTGATACATTCTACCTCTCCCTTTCTCTTACTCCTAGTACATTCCATTCAACAGTATATTTTTTTAGGTATTCTCCCTTCACATTCAGCTCATCCTGTGCCCTCTATATGTACATATATATATATATATATATATGTATATATATACATATATATATATATACACACACACATACACACACATATATACATACACACATACACTCATGTACATATACATACCTGTACATATATAATATACATATACATATACTTACATACCCACATACCTATGTATATATATTCCCCATAACTATCCTAATACCGAAAAAGTTCTCATGAGTTTCAAATAACATCTTTCCATGCAGGAATGTGAACAGTTCAACTGTAATGAGGTCCTTAAGGCTCCTCTTTCCTGTTTACCTTTTCATGTTTCTCTTGATTCTTTGTATTTGAAAGTCAAATTTTCCATTCAGCTCTGGTCTTTTCAACCAGAATGCTTGGAAGTCCTCTATTTCATTGAAATTCCTTTTTTTCCCTGAAGTATTATACTCAGTTTTGTTCAGTAGGTGATCCTTGGTTTTAATCCTAGCTCCTTTGACCTCTAGAATATAATATTCCAAACCCTTCAATCCCTTAGCATAGAAATTACTAAATCCCATGTTATCCTGATTGCATTTCCACAACACTTGAATTGTTTCTTTCTGGCTGCTTGTAATATTTTCTCCTTGACCTGGGAACTCTGGAATTTGGCTACAAAATTCCCAGGAGTTTTCCTTTTGGGATTTCTTTCAGGAGGTGATCAGTGAATTCTTTCCATTTCTATTTTGCCCTCTGATTCTAAAATATCAGGGCAGGTTTCCTTGATAATTTCTTGGAAAATGATGTCTTGGCTCTTTTTTTGATCATGGTTTTCAAGTAGACCAATAATTTTAAATTATCTCTCCTGGATCTGTTTTCCAGGTCAGTTGTTTTTCCAATGAGATATTTCACATTGTTTGTTGTTTTTTATTGCTTTGGTTTTATTTTATAATTTCTTTATTTTTCATAAAGTCATTAGCTTCCATCTGCTCCATTCTAATCTTGAAGGAATCATTTTCTTCAGTGAGCTTTTGGACCTCCTTTTCCATCTGGCCAATTCTGCTTTTTGGGACATTCTTCTCCTCATTAGCTTTTTGAAACTCTTTTGCCATTTGGGTTATTCTATTTTTTTTAAATGTTATTTTCTATTTGATCACAGAATAAAGAAGACTATTTTCTTTTGTATTATGTTTTGTTTTGTTTTATGATTTCTCCCATTCATTTTAATTCTTCTGTGCAACATGACTAAGGTTAAAATGTATTTAATAGGAATGTATGTGTAGAACCCATATAAAATTGTATGCCATCTCAGGGAGGGAGTAGGGAAGGAGGGGGAGGGAGGGGGAAAAAATCTAAGCTATATGGAAGTGATTGTAGAACACTGAAAACAAATAAAATAATTTAATTTAAAAATTAAAAAATAAAATAAAAGTAAAAATGAAAAAAATAAAATGTTATTTCTTCAGCATATTTTGGGTCCCCTTCAGCAAGCTGTTGACTTGGTTTTCATGATTTTCTTGCATCATTCTTATTTTTCTTCCCAACTTTTACTCTATTTCTCTTACTTGATTTTCAATATCCTTTTTGAGCTCTTCCGTGGTCTGAGATCAATTCATATTTTTTATTGGAGGCTTTAATGGAGGATCTTTGACTTTGATGTCTTCTGTTTGTATATTTTTGTCTTCCTTGCCATCAAAGTAGGATTCTATAGTCTGATTCTTTTTCTATTGTTTGATCATTTCTCCAGCCATTTACTTGACTTTTGAGCTCTTTGTCAAGGTAGTTCTCTGCTTCCAGTGGGGGTGGTGGGTATACTGTCAGCCACTTGATCCCCCACAATCTGTGGGTCTAGAGTTCCAGAAAAAGTCACTGTCATTGCCCCTGCTGCTGCTGTGGCTGCTGAGGGTCCCTCTGCCACCCTGTGACTGGGGCCAGACCACTCTACTTTTTCACACAGATCTGACAGGTTTTTTCTACCGACCCTCCAATTTGTCCTTGGTGTTTTGGGGGTCTGGAAACTACCACAAGTGACAGAGATTCATTCCCCCAAAGCCTGCTCACATACTCACTGGACTACACTCTGCTCCAAGCTCAACATTCCTGTCAATTTTCCAGGCTGTCTTGGACTGGAGATTTGCTTCACTCCATCATTCTGTGGGTTCTGCAGCTCCGGAATTTGTTTAGAGTCATTTTTTAAAGATCTTTGACTGGGTTTGGGGGGAGAGTTCTAGCAATTCTCTGCTTTTTCTCTGTTGTCTTGACTTTGTTCTTCTTTCTTTTCATTTTTAAAAAATAGTTTTCTAGGGTCATTTATTTTGTTACTTGGACATGACTTGGATTTCTATTGCCTGGAGTGTTTGCAAGGCAAATGATCTTTCTGTGTCTGGTTTTCTTTGCAGGGATTCTTTAAATGATTCTCTTTTATTGAACTTCATCTTTTCCATTCATGTTGAACCATTCGGGTTTCCAATATATGTCATCTGGGATTGTATTGTGAGCTCCTATGTCTTTGGAATGTGTGTTTTATTTATTTATTGTTTAATTTTTATATTATTATATATTACATGTCATATTACATATATTATAGTATTAATTTATTATTTTATTCCCTTCTATGGTTTCTGGTTGGTGCAGAATAAACTAGTACAATTCAATTTTTCTTTCCTTTATATTTGAATGACTTTCGCTTGGTCACTTGCAGAATTTATTGTTTATCACTAAATTGCTCAGTTTAACTCATATGCGTCTTGGAGTAATTTGCAACACAGGTCTTTTTTTTCTGATAGTAATTTTCATTGACACTTCGTTTTCTATATTTAGACTTTCTGGGCTCTTTTCTTATATCATTTCTTACATTCTGATGTTCAGGTTTTTTGACTTCTTGAAATCTTCTATGAGACCTATAATCTGTGAGTTATCTTTAGACATCCTATCTTTGAGATTAATATATTTTGCTTTTATAGAGATCAAGTTATCTTTTAAAGTTAATGAGATTTTTCCCTCTACTTCTTCTAGATTGGCCTTCATTTCTCTGTATTTTCATTCCCAGTCAGTTGTTTTCTCTTTTGTTTCTTGAGCAAGATTTGCCACCATGGATTCCAGTTTTTAATTCTGTCATGCTGCGTAGGCCATACAATTTACCTTTACAACTCTTGTTTAACTCTTAAAACATTTAAGTACATTCTGCTGTAATTGTCCATGCTTTCTTGGGAATCAACAGAATTCTCTACTTTATCACATAGTTGATTTTCCATTGTCTTAGAAAATTTATTGAGAGATGCTTGTACTCAAATCTTGCTTTATCTTACTAATATCTTCATCATGGGTTGATCTCACTGTTTTAAATTCAGTTTCCTTCCTTCTGAGATTATTGGTAAATTGAACTTATTTCTTTATATTCCTCTTTGCTCATTTTCTGACTTCTTTAACAACAAATACCCCAAGAGTCTCAAACTCCTCTAGTGTTAGGGAATTCAATTGTCACTGGCCTCAGTTTCTGCTGAAGTGAGTTTTGGGAGGATAGGTGAATTGGCCTCAGCTGTATACCAGTCCTTTTTTTTTCCTTCAGGTCTCCTGAAGCCTCACACATAAGCCAGTACCCTGCACCAGTTTCCTCTGTTTCTTAATTCTACATTCGAGAATTGCTGCACAGCACCCTGCTAGGTTGGGCAAACTTCCATTTTCTTATATCTTCCCCTCTTACATAAAGACTGGGTGGGTATGTTCAGCAAAGTTAAGTTCTGATGCATATTGTCTCAGAATGGTGTAGTGGGTGTAGAGGTGAGAAGAGGTACCTTGCAGAGATTACAGTAATATTAAGCAAATTTCCAAATGAATCATGGAGTACAAGTTTATGGGCCATTGTGCAGCACTGTCAGATCATGGGGAATGATTCCAAGAGATTGGATGTTTGGCATGGGGATAGTGATGATGACCACTTTAAGGATTAAGGATTAGCTTTCTCTGTTCATCAGTTTGTTGTATTGTTAAGGTCCTTGGTGTCTTAGACAATTGAGATAGCTGAAATTGCTTTACTTCTTATGCATAACTCTTATTTTGAAGAGTTGAGAATTTGTATTTCTTGTTAGTCACATGACTACATGAATTTTTTTCCCAAAAGGAATACTCAATGCCCAAAGGTTCACTCAGGATCACCTAAACACCTAGAATACTTCTACCTCCATTTGGAAAAAAGAGAAATGGTCACATAGACAGACACAAAAACTGCCCTTTATTTATTAACTAAAAAGAGAGATAAAAACTCAATAGCATTTTCCCTATGATAACATCAAGAATATCTTATATGGTGCATACCTTTTGTAGAATTTTTCTCTACCTCTGTTACAGGTGAAGTTAAATATTAAAAAGAAATTCCAGTGTATTTTGTAACTCAATGTTTTTCTAAACATTTAAGATCATGCAGTTTTGATAGTCTTATAAAGCATTACAATCATTATCAAAGACAATATGTTCAACTTTTTGGGGGGGGGGGTTGGCTACATAGTAAAGCAGTTACCTCACTATCTACTGTAACATCTTTTGGAGGGATTTAGATTTTGAGCTGGAAGGAACTCCTGAAATCATCTGGCCCAACCCCTTGTTTTACAGATGAGGAAAATGAAGCCTGGAATAAGGTGGCTTGTCCAAGATCACTCAAGTAATAAACAGCTGAGCCAAGATTTTACTGTAGAATTCTAACCAAATGCTCACGCAACTATATCACACTAGCCTCATTTCTACAGAAGTAAATTGATGAATAGACCTCCTAAGATGGAATCACCAATGTGGAAGTTCCTAGGAAACTGTCTTAGGGACACTGGAGACTGAAGTATGATTGGACATTCTGTGAACTACCATGAAGTTGGGAAGGAGGAAGGGAAAGGAGTAAGCATTTATTAAGGACCTACTGTTTGCCAAGCATAGTGCTAAGTGCTTTATAAATTTATCTCATTTGGTCCTCACAACAACACCATGAGGTAGGTGCTATCATTATCCCCATTTTGTAGTTGAGGAGACTGAGGCAAATAAAAGTTTATTGTTGAGTCATTTCAGTTGTGTCCAGCTCTTCATTTCCCCATTTGGAGTTTTCTTGGCAAAAAAAAATGGTTTGCCATTTCCTTCTCCAGTTCATTTTACAGATAAGGAACTGAGGCAAACAAGGTTAAATGATTTGCCCATGGTTATACAACTAGTGGGTGTCTAAGGCTGGATTTGAACTATCCACTGTGCCACCTGACTGCCCCAATTCAGCAGTGGTCATGGTTCTTTGTTGCATTTGCATCTGAAGTAGTAGTCTCTCATCTGGCCCTGGTGACCAAAGCCTGGTGATCTGATTCAAAGAATTACAGTTTATTATTGCAGCCATCACAGTAATGCTCTGAGGAACACAGGTTCAAACACTAGTCTAGTAGGAGCTGGAAGTAATGCCAGTTTTGGACATGAGTGTGTGTGTATGTGTGTGTGTGTGTGTGTGTATGTGTGTATGTGTACTATAGAGAACTATATAGACTAAATAGGTTATACATGCATACACATACATTTTAATGTGGAAGATCTGAATTTTGGCTATAATATTTCCTGGGAGTATCATTTTGGGATTTCTTTCAGAAGGTGATCAGTTCTTTCTGTTTCCATTTTGCCCTCTGGTTCTAGGAAATCTGGACAGTTTTCTTTTAAGATTTCTTAAAATATGAGCAATTAGTGTCTGTGATAAAGGCCTTATTTCTAAAATATATTAGAGAACTGAGTCAAATTTACAAGAATATGTCATTTCCCAGTTGATAAATGGTCAAAAGATATGAACAGACAGTTTTCAGAGGAAGAAATTAAAGCTATCTGTAGTCATGAAAAATGTTCTAAATCACTATTGATTAGAAATGGAAATCAAAACAACTCTGAGGTACCAAATCACACCTATCAGATTACCTAACATGACAAAACAGGAAGATGATAAATGTTGGAGAAGATGTCAGAGAGTTGGAACACTAATTCATTGTTGATGGAGCTGTGAGGTGATCCAACCATTCTGGAGAGTAATTTGGAGCTATGCTCAAAGGGCTACAAAAATGTGCATGCCCTTTGACCCAGCAATATCACTTCTAGGACTGTATTCCAAAGAGATCATAAAAATGGGAAAGGGTCCCACATGTACAAAAATATTTATAGTAGCTCTCTTTGTGGTGGCCAAGAACTGGAAATTGAGGGGATGCCCATCAATTGGGGAATGACTGAACAAGTCTTGGTATATGAATATAATGGAATACTATGGTGCTATAAGAAATGACGAGTAGGAAGACTCTGAGAGGCCTGAAAAAACATGAGTGAAAGGAGCTGAACCAGGAGAACTTTGTACATAGTAACAACTACAGTGTACAAGGAATGTTTCTGGTAGAATTAACCCTTCACAGCAATGCAAGGACCTAAAATATTCCCAATGGACTCTTGAGGCAAAATTGTTACTATCAGCATAAAACTGAATTTCATCTGCCTTCTTCTTGAGCTAGGAATCCTGTATCTCTCTAAGTTTTGCTTGTACTTTACCTTTGATGAAATTAAGTCCTGCCTTCTTAGAGATGGATGAACTATCCTGCTGGTAAATCCTGTGAAGTTCTTGTTTTTCATTTAGCAGCTTCTGAATTTCCCCATCATTTTCAATGAACTAGTCCTAGTGTTTGTGAGTGTTCTGATCCAGATGAGCAAATACAGTGCTGTAGACCAAATCTCTGAAAGCTGCCCACTCCTGTTCCGCTCCACTGTTGCCAAACTGTGTGTTGACTCAACTTTCCCTCCAAGTTGGCAACAAGCTGTTCACGCTCAGAGAAGTGCTCTAATTTGTTGACATTAATTCTTCTGGTATTTATTTTGCCTTGGGGACAGTACTTTTGATGAATGAGAATATTTAACTTGCAAAGGATAAGTCTATGGTCAGTCCAGCACTCTGCACCACACATTGCCTTTGTCACTCTCACATCTTGCCTGTCTCTTCTCCTTACAATCACAAAGTCTTTTAGATGCCAATGTTTGCTACCAGGGTGCATCCATGAAGTTTTATTGAGTTTAGGTAAACAGAAAACAATGTTGGTGATGAGAAGGTCATGAGATGCACAAGTCTTCAGTAGTAAATGAGCATTGCTGTTGCTGTTTCTAACTCCATTCCTCCCTAGGACTCCTTGCCAAGTCTGATAGCCTGAGCCTACTCTAGCATTAAAGTCACCCAGAATTATAAGTTTGTCCTCTTTCGGCACATTGATGATAAGGGTCTCTAGGTCTTCATAAAATTTTTCTTTGACCTCATCAGGGTTCGTCATGGTGGGAGCATAGGCACTAATAATGGTGACATGATGTTTTCCTGCAAGTAGCAATTGCATTGTCATGAGCCTGTCATAAACTCCTTTTGTCAGGCATACCAACTTGCTGACTAGATTAGTTTCGATTGCAAAACCTACATCAGTTTCATGGCGCTCCCCTTCACTGTGGCCACTCCAGAAAAATGTGTATCCAGCTCCAAAATCAGTAAACTAGCCTTCATTTGTCAGCCTTGTTTCACTCAGGGCTGCTATTGGATGTGTTACATTCTTGCAACAAGGGCAGTTCATCTTTCAGGTCTACTGGATTTTGTGTTGTCTATAAGTGTATTCATGTTCCATGTGCAGATGGTGAGTAGAATCATCTTTACAGATGTTTTTGTACATTTTGTACATATTTTTGTGTTTTGATCGCAGAGTAGGATTCCCCGCCTGCCACAGTAATCAGGCCATTATTCAAACTATGCTTCAGAGAGTGCAGTTCTGATGGGTGGCTGGCTGGTCTGATGGCTGGTCACATTGTTCGAACACAAAAAAAAGCTTGCCAAAAAGACTATTTTATGGAGAACTCGTATGGGACAGGCAATCTCATGATGATCGGAAGAGACCATACAAGGATGCTTTGAAAGTCTCTCTCAAGAACTCTCTAATTGATTGTGTGACATGGGAGACACTGGCACAGGACCTCTCAGCATGGCATGCTCATATCAGAAAGGATACTGTGCTCTATGAGCAAAGCAGAAATGAAACAGCTCAAAGGAAACGTAGGATGTGCAAATTTAAAGTATCCACCCCAAAAGTTCACATGGACTATGTGTGCCCCATCTGTGGTAGAGCACTCCAAGCTCATATTGGTCTGATCAGCCACAGTTGGAAACATTGAAATTTGACTTTGTCATAGTGATGTCATTTTGGTCCTCTTCGAAAACGAAGGACAATAACCTAACATATATACCTATATCAGATTGCAGGCCCTCTTGGAGAGAGAGGTTTGGAGGAGGGGGGTAGAAACTTCGGAACTCAAAATCTTATAGAAGTGAATATTGAAAGTTAAAAATAAATAAATGAATGAAGTTTTTGAAAAATAAAACAAAACAAAACAAAAAAGAAGACTCATGAAGGAAAATGCTATCCAAATCCAGAGAAATAACTGATGGAGTCTGAACGCTGATTGAAACATACTATTTTTACTTTCTTTGGGCTTTTTTGTTTTTTTCCTTTTGATCTGTTTCTTCTTTCACAACATGACGAGTGTGGAAATATATTTAATATGATTGCACATGTGTAACATATGTCAGATTGTGAAGAGGAAGGAATGAGGGAGAAAAATTTGGAACTCAAAATTTTATGAAAAATGAATATTGAAAATTATATTCACATGTAATTGGAAAAAAATACTATTTTCTTTTTTTAACAAAAAGATTGCTTATAGGATAAAGTCCTCCTATGCTTATTGCCTCTGTGACTTTAGTTAAGCTGTGTAGCTTAACTATAGTTTTATCATCTGAAAAGTGAAGGTGTTAAACCAGATGGACTCTGAGGTCCCTTCCCATATATGATTCCATGATCCTATGAATTCTCATTTATGTTAAAAAAAAATTTTAATCGGAGTAAATGTGCATTCCTTTAACATAAAAAATAGTCGCTATCTAAAAGCAAGAGCTAATATTATCTCTAAAGGATAAATACTATAGATTTATCTGATAAGATCAGAGTTAAAGCAAGAATATTGCTATTATTACTTTATATCATTCTAGAAATGGTATTGCAATAAGAAAAGAAAAAATAATGGTACTTGAAGGTTTGCAAAACAGTTTAAGAATATCATGTCATTTTATCCTCATAACAATCCTGAGAGACAGGCACTATCATTTCCCCATCTTGTAAACAAGGACACTGAAGGAGGTAGAAGTTATGTGACTTGCCCAGAGTCGTACAACTATTAAGTGTCTGAGGTCAAATTTGAACTCAAGTCTTCCTGACTCTGGGCCAGTACTCTCTCTTCTACGCCAGCTCTCTACCTCTAGAAAGAAAATGAGGGAAGTAAGCAAAAACAAAATAGAGACAAAAAGCATTCATTTTTTTGCAGCTGCTATGATGATTTACCTAAAGAATCTTAGAGATTCAATTAAAAAGTATTAAGTTCAGTCAAGTAGTGAAGTATAAAATAGACTCCAAAAAGCTTCACTCTTCCTATATATCATCATGAAAACCCAGCAGAAAGAAAAATTACTATAGAATGGATAAAATATCTAGAAATCCTCTTACCAATATACACAAAGAAATGATATAAACACAACTACAAAGCTCTCTTTATGGAAATAAAGTATTATGAGGGACTAGCCAATGGGGGCTTGTATGTTCTGTCTGCTGCCAAGCTACAAATGGAGTGGACTTGGGCAGTGGTGGAATATGTCATGATCCTGTTTCTAGGCATATAGAATGGAGGGCCCTTCCTTCAACTTCAGAGCATAAACAAGTATTCTTTCACTGTTTCCTGTTTACTATGTGGTGGAAAAAAAAGTCTTTATTTATCTACCAACCATATGAAAAACTCCAGTGAAAGAACTTACTCTTTCTCTGGCAGTTTCCAAGTGGGAAAGAGCTATTCTAAGTATCTGAACAAGGAGAGGGGCAGTTGTTTAGACTAACTCCCCACCCTGGGGGCCACATGGACCTGCTATTTCTTATTTCCATTGTGTTTATTCTTTCCTGGTTTTAGGGAGAGTAATGAAGATAGAAATCTTGTAAGTTTTGAAAGGTTGGAAGAACCACAGATCCAACGATGAGAGTCCATGGCAGATACCACCATAATTGGTATATCTGAGTCAGGCAAGCAACCAGTCCAAGAATGTGCATTACCTAGCCCAGCACTAAATAAAATTGGAAGCCCAGACTCTGTGTCCTGGAAGCAAGGGTACTATGCCATATTCAGAATTGAATTTCACAGGAGTAATATTTGTAGCAAATACTTTTGAGTACACTCTCTCCAGGGACAGAGGTGGTAGAAGTGAGAGTGTGCCTCCTAGGGGTAATATTTTTGTATCATGGTTCTTGCTGTACATTTTAGTAAATACCCTTTTGTAAAAGCTAATTAATACTAATTGCTTTTTGAATATATCAAGAAGATATTAACTGGTTAGATGATCATGGAGAACTGACTGACATAGAGAACTGACAAATGTTATTGGAGCCATAATCCCTGCAATTGATATCAGGGTAACACATTACAAGGGGAAAAGTGGGAGAAAAGTATTCAACAAATTCCACAGCTCCTGGGAAACCACTAGAACTTTGGGGGGAGATAAAACTCTAGGGACCTAGCCTGCTGTCTGGGATTTGGAGAGTGTGCTCACAGACTAAATGTATTAAAAAAAGAGAGATTTAAATCATCAGAGAGATATTAATTTTTCATGGCTGGTATGTTCCAATATTTCAAAAAATACTGTATATATCAGTTTGCAGATTTATTACAATACCAGTCGAATGACCTTGTTATTAATGACTAGAAAAAATAATTTTTAAAAATTAAACTAGATAAACAAATTATCAAAAATTTTAAGAGAAATAAGGGGCAAAGTATGAATGAAGGGAGCTAAAACAGGATCTCAATGGAACAGGTTAGATAACCTCCAATCAAATAGATAACCAATCAATAGACCTTTTCTTTGCTATACATTATACAGTCTATTTATCAGAAAAAAATATAAAAGGGTAAGGTAATTAGCACTGTGGATAGAGCCCCTTAGTATCATTCTAGGAACAACTTATTTTGTAAAAAATCCTTTTTTACTATTATAAACTTGACATACATCAACAAATGTGAATATTTCTTTATATAAAGAACACAAAAAGAAGATTATATGTGAAACTGTGATTATCATGTACAACTTTTTTTAAAGTATTTTAAAATCTAATATTCTGCCCTTTGGAATCAAACATCAAAATAATCCCTTCTCTCACCAAGAGCTCTCCAAATCCTTGAAGACAGCAAGTTCTCCATATTCATAACTTTTTTTATTAAATGCCTACTATATTCCAAGCACTGTACTATAACTCTAATTCCAAAAATATTTATTAAATGCAGCAGAGAAAAGAGCAGTTTTGATAAATGTTGGAGGAGATAAAAATTTAAGTGCAGTTTCTGCACTTATAGATTGATAATCTGTATAACGATATATGATAATATTTTGACACACATAAGAAGAGTGTCATATCCATGAAAAATATGTAAGTGAGATAAGAGGAGTAGAAATTCTTTCCTCAGAGATTTATGTAGAACTGGGCCCCATTTTTTCCTGAAGTTAATATGAGCATTTGCTTATATTCCTGAAATACTATGCTTCACACTTAAATGGTAACTAGTTCTGTAAACCTTTTCAATTGGTTTCTCCCATTCATTTTAATTCTTCTATGCAACATGACTAATGTGAAAATGTATTTAATGAGAATGTATATGTAGAATCCATATAAGATTGCATGCCATTGTGGAAAGCGAAGGGGGAAAATTTAAAATTTATGGAAATGATTGTTCACAATTGAAAACAAGTCAATTAATTATAAAAAAATTAACAAAATGTACTGACATTTTGCTTCATAAAATGTTTAAATGAAATACCTGTGTTCTCAAGAAACTCCCCACTCTCCTTCATTTATATTCTGCCCTTTACCAAGAAGTCTTCTTGCCAGAAAACACTTAGACACCCTCAAGTAAATTTAGTTGCATGAACTAGAAAAGTGATTTTGATAAAGACAAGGATTTTAAAGTGCCTCATTCCTAAGAGGCCTGTGAAATTAAACCAGACGGAGAATCAGAGAATATTCCTCCATGGAAAATTCTCTTCTCTGGGAAAATGCAGATAGTTAATATGGAAATAATTCCTCCTTATTTAAAAAATATTTACAACAGCAAAAATAGTTTACATTTAATTGTACATAAAGGCAAATGGGCAATTCATTATCTCTTTTTATAAATGTTTGGGGGGGCTTTTTAAAGTAATTGCTGTACTGAGCATTCATAATTCAGTATTTTGCATGATGTGTCAGTTTTAAAAGATTCAGAACAGTATGATGTAAAGTAAACCCATGTAGATAATGGAAGAGGGAAAAGGTTCGATGTAGAACTAAGCTTTTGACCTTTCCCCCTATAGTTTTGGTGCAATTATTATGTCTCATTATGATTTATACTCTAGTACCTACATTTGTCATCTATTACTTGAAAATATGTGACAGTCTGATATTGAGTTTCTATGATTTATGTTATTTGAGTCTTTTTTGATTCTATTGATTTTGCTCTTGTTAATATCTGACTTTCAATAAATTCCTTTTTTAATATAAAGTGTTTTAATTTATCAATTTTTTTTTAAAAACAGAAATAAGAGTTACTTTTCTGACTTTAAACTTATTGTTATGGAAGCAAGTTTTTATTACGATTTTATAAATATACAAGCCACTCTTAAACATGTAGTAAAAATAATCTAAAAGATATTCATGATTATAAAATAAGCATAGTGGTAATATTAATATATTGGATATGTTTAGTCATCTGATACTAGTATCTCAAATTGTGGTAACTTTGATGACACTATTAATAATTCTTTTTTAAAAATTTTATTTTTTTATTTATTTTTAGTTTTCAGCATTCACTTTTATAAGATTTTGAATTATAAATTTCCCCCCTCCCTCCAATTCCCTCCTCCCCAAGATAGTATGTAATCTAATATAGGTTTTACATGCATGATCATATCAAACATATTTCCATATTAGCTGAAAGAAGAATCAGAATAAAAGAGGAAAAGTGAGAAAGAAAAAAAATGAAAAAAGTATACTTTGATCTGCATCAGACTCCATAATTCTTTCTCTGGATGTGGATGGCGTTTTCCATCTTGAGTGTTTTGGATTTGTCTTAGAGGATTGTATTGCTTAGAAGAGCTAAGTCTAACAAAGTTGGTTCATCACACAAGGTTGCTGTTACTGTGTACCATGTTCTGGTTCTTCTCTCACTCAGTGTCAGTTCATGCAAGTCTTTTCAGATTTTTCTGAAGTCTTATGGAACAATAGTGTTCCATTCCATTCATATACCACAATTTGTTCAGCCATTTCCCAATTTCTAATTCTTTGCCACTACAAAAAGAGCTGCTATAAATATTTTTGTAGATGTGGGTCCTTTTCCCTTTTTTTGTAATCTCTTTGGGATACAGACTTCGTAGTGGTATTGCTGGATCAAAGGATATGCAGAGTTTTATAGCCCTTTGGTCATAGTTCCAAATTGTTCTCCAGAATGGAAGGATCAATTCACAACTCCACCAATACATTACTGGTCCAATTTTCCCACATTTTTCACCAATATGTTTCATTTTCCCATTTTGTCATGTTAGCCAATCCTAATTCTTTTTTTTAATCACTTATCTTTTATTTTCTTTTGTGATGATAATTTTGATATCCCC
This sequence comes from Notamacropus eugenii, assembly GCF_028372415.1. Taxonomy (NCBI): domain Eukaryota; kingdom Metazoa; phylum Chordata; class Mammalia; order Diprotodontia; family Macropodidae; genus Notamacropus; species Notamacropus eugenii. The sequence continues at coordinate 412,385,124 of NC_092876.1, read as the reverse complement.
TACTCAAAGGAATCAGAATTTACTCAGTTCATTGTGGTTTGATGAGTATCAGTGATTGGATTAGTGAATCAAGCAGAATAGGATTCAGTTTTAAGTTAGTTTTGTATGTTAATGCTGTAAGGATAAGAATTGTGAATGATTAATCCACCATTGATGATTATGTCATTTACATTTATCAGCTAGATTTATATTAGTTAGAAGTGTAATAAGAATGCACTACTCCTTCCCCCCACACACACTCTGAAATGCACAGTAATAAGGTTCATTTGTTGGTGCAATATCCCCCACTCCTATGAATCACTATTGTCTACTCCCTTGTGACTTTTGCTTCAAGCCCACAACTTCCTCAGACCCTAGGACACTGTTGGTCAAACAGTAGGGTCCTGAGATGTTGTTGAAAGGGTCTAATGACCTTTGGAAAGCCACTGTTGAGATGATCTGGAGTTGATGATCTTTGGAAGGTCTCATGACTTGTGTAAGGTCTGTTGACAAAGTGGTTGGACATTTCCCTTAGCCAACCATAAGATTTCTCCATTTCTGGAATTGACTAACTAATGAATTGCAATCTTCCTATTCTTAGTGCTCTCCCAAGTGTATAAAAGAAGACAGCAGCCAAGGCGAGGGATCCCTGATCATGAAGAAAATCTTGAACCCAACTAATTATGGACACCTGAATTCCCTAATAAATTAATTAGTCATGCTTGTAGTTCCCAGAGCCTTTGTTACATATTAGAATTTTGTGTCCCACACTTTTATTTATCAGTCCCTTCCACTAACCACCACCTGCCTTCTCCTAATTGAGGGTGGAAAACATAAAGCCTTGAATACACACATGTAGTCCAGCAAAGTAAATTTCCATTTTGACCATGGAATGTATATCTCTTTGAATATTTTAAATCAATCACCTCTCTGTTAGGAGGTAAGTGGCATGTTTTAGCTTCATTCTTTGAACATCTGGTTTATGTGCTTTAATCAGTTTTAAAGTCTTTCTTTTTCCCACCTTAAAAAAATACATTAATACGTATTTATGAAATTAAAAAAGCATTTTCATAACATAGTACAACAGAAAAAGATAATTGTACATGAAAATGCAAGTCTGCTATGGAAAACTTGTTATTCCTTTGAAATATACAGCAGAATTATCATGTAAATTTTTTCTCCTTTTTTTTCTGTCTTCACCCTATCCCTCCATAGAGATGGCTACCATTAGACACAAACAGTGGTGTGTGTGTGTGTGTGTGTGTGTGTGTGTGTGTGTGTGTGTGTGTGTAAAATTATTCTATACGTATTTCTATTTATCAGTTCTCTGAATACAAAGAGTGTCTTTCTTCATATGTCCTTTATAGTTAATTTGGGTATTTATAATAGTCAAAATAACTTATTCATACAAAGTTGTTCTTAAAAAATTATTGCTATTAGGATGTACAGTGGTCTCCTGGCTCTGCTCATTTCACTTTTCATTATCTGTTTCTCTAATTTAACTATATTATATTTGCCTATGTAAAAAAAAAAAATTGATTTTATGTGAACAAAACTGTCCATTTAATCTTGTATGATCCTCTCTATCACTTGTCAAGTCATGAACTCTTCTCTTGTCTATATATCTGACAGATAATACCTTCCTTGTTTCTATAAGTTGTTTATGATATATCTTTTCATATCAAAGGCGTGTATCCATTTGGAACTTATTTCGGAATATGGTGTGAAGTATTGTTGGTTCAAAGCTAATTTCTGCCAAACTGCTATGCAGCTTTTGTCAAATACTGAGTTCTTTCTCACTAACTTTAGAGTCTTTGGGTTTTTTGGAATACTCTAGAAAGTCTGTATATTTCTGTATGTTGTATTCCTACGTCAGGGACTAATTGAACAATATATTCAATTATCTGACTTCCTTCTCTTTTTAACCACTATGAAACTGTTGTAATGATTACTTCTTTGAAATAATGATTTTGAAATCTGGGACTGTTAGAACTCCTTCATCTTTTTCCTGTTTTTTCCAAGGGTAATCCCTTGAGATAATTAAACTTTTGTTCTTTCGTATGTATTCTGTTATTTTTAATTCTATGAAATATTCCTTTTGAAGTTTGATCACTATCATACTGAATATATAAACTAGAGAGGATTATAATTTTTATTATATTGACTTGTCCTATGAATCAGCAGCATTTAATGTTTCAAAATTATTTGTTTGTCTTTATTTTGGCCCCCCAAAAAAGGGTTTATAGTTGTATCCTCATATTTCTCGGGTGAATTTTGATAGGCAAATACTCCCAAATATTTTAGAGCTTTTGCAGTTATTTTGAATGGAATTTTTTCCCCAGCTCTTCCTGCTGGATTTTGTTGGTAATACATAGGAATGCTGATGATTTATGTGGATTTGTTTTATACCTTGAAAATTTGCTGGAGTTATTGTTTCAATTAAGAGTTGACCCTCTAGGGTTCTTTAATTACATCATCATATTATCTGCAAAAGGTGCCTGTGCTTATTCCCTCAATTTCTTTTCCTTTTATATGTTGTTATGCAGTCCTGTCCAATTTTTCATGAATTCATCAACTTTAGCACACTAGGCTCTTTTGTACTCTACTATCTCCTGAAGTTTGCCAAAGTTCAAATCTGTTATTTCTAAGACATTATATATCCATCTCATCCTGTGCCATCCCCTTCTCCTTTTGCCTTCAATCTTTATCAACACCAGAGTCCTTTCCAATGAAGCATCTTCTCATTATGTGGCCAAAATATTTAAGCTTCAGTTTCAGTGTTTTACTTGACAGTAAATGGTCTGAATTAATTTAAGTATTGACTTATTTGATCTCTTCGCTGTCCAAAGAACTTTCAAAAGTCTTCTCTAGCACCCCAATTAGGAAACACTGACTTTGCTGCATTCAGCTTTCCTTATAGTCCAACTCTCATAGTCATACATTACTACTAGAAAAACCACGGCTTTCACTATATGGACCTTTATTGGCAAGGAAATGTCTCTCCTTTTTTAGCATGCTGTCCAGATTCTCCATAACTTTCTTTCCAAGGAGCAAGCATTTTTTTAATTTCATGGCTGCAGTCACTATCTACAGTGATCTTTCAGCCCAAGAATATAAAATCAGATACTACTTCCATTTCTTCTCCCTCTACTGACAGTAGGTGAGGGGATCAATTGCCTGATCTTATTTTATTGTTTGTTTTTTATTTTCTTTTAAACTTCAAGCTAGCTTTTACATGCTACTATTTCACCCTCATCAGGAAGCTTCTTAATTCATCTTTACTTTCTTCCATTAGAGTGGTATCATCTGCCTGTCTGAGCCTGTTGACATTTCTACTGGCAGCCTTAACACTGGCTTTTGATTCATCTAGTCTGGCATTTCATATGATGTACTCTATGTAAGTTAAATAAATAAGGTGACAACATACAACCTTGTGGTGCTCCTTTTCCAATCAAATCAATTAGTTGTTCCATGTTTGGTTCTAACTATTGCTTCTAGACCTGCAAATAGGTTCCTTAGGAGACAAGTAAGATGATCTGGTACTCCCAACTCTTTGAGGACTTGTCATATTTTGTTGTGCCCCACACATTCCAAGTAATTAGTGTAGTCAATGAAGCAGAAGTAGGTGTTTTTCTGAAATTCCCTTGTTTTCTCCACAATCCAGCAAACATTGGCAATTTGGTCTGAAGTTGCTCTCCCTCTTTGAAAAACAGCCTGCTCTCTGGTGATTATCAGTTTATACATTGCTGAAACCTAATTTGCAGAATCTTAATCATAACTTTACTGGCATGTGAAATGCTCACAGTTGTTCAGTAATCTGAACATCTTTTGGCATTATCCCCCTTTAGGATTTGGATGTAAAATGAGCTTTTCTAATCCAGTGGCCACTGTTGAGTTTCTCTTATCATTCTGTTGTTAATATTTCTAGCACTGTCTTGGTGATGATGGGTATTTTTGGTATTTTTGCTTTAACCCTGATCTTATTGGAATACTAATTTTCTCTGTTAAAGATATTATATGCTCTTGGATTTAGATAGATATTATTTACTATATTAAAGTGAAGGTCCAAGATGCTTGAATAGAAGGAAACAGAGTCTAGCTCTCTTTCTCCTCCCACCATGGAATAACCCAATTAGCTCACAATTCACCCCCCACCCCAGATAAGCAATAAATATGACCTAGATCTTTAAAGGAAAACTATGCAAGTGAAAGGCTTCCTGAAGAAATAAACCTCAAGAAAAATTTTAAATGCCCTGAAGGATGAAAGAAAAGTTGAAAGACAGGTTAAAAAAAAAAAAACCTGAGTTGTAAGAAAAAAATCTAGTGTGAAGAAATCTCCCTTGGAACAAAAGATAAAGTAAAAGTAGAAGACTTCCATGCTCATCTTTCGAGGGCTGTAGAAGCCACCACAATGTAAAAAAAAAAAAAAAAAGTCTAGCACAGGTTGTTTTTAGATTAAGAAAAGAAGGGGGGAGATAGTAGAAAAGGGTGGGCTATAATCGATTGTAGCAGAAAAGGACCTCAACATAGTGGTGTATATAAAAAGTCATTACTCCTTATCCTTCCTTCTTAAGGAAAAGGTCTCAAGTAGTTCTATTCCATCAGAGGGGCAACCCAAAACTTAACTGAGAGTTAAGCAAGAAGGTCTCTCCTTCCCTTCCGTTCTATTCCCAAAGAAGGGACTTTGACTAAGACTTATCAGAGAAGAAGGAAGGAATTATAGTGCCTATGATTAAGGAAAAGGCATAGGTTAAAAGAATGTTCTCTAAATAAAATCTGATACCAAAGGAAAGAGGGAGCCTGGTTTAAAGAAGAAAAACTCCTGGGGCAAAAGAAATATCCTAAACTCGGCATAATCTTCAAGTAGGAGAAACTTAGAACTCGGCTCCTGAGGTCTCAGCAACAAAAATTAGTACACAGTATCTACTGTAACAAGTAAAGGCCTTTTGTTATTTCAGAGAGGAACAACACACATAAACCAGAAAAGAATAAATCAAAGAAACCTACGCCCAAAACTTCAAACAACAATAAAAAAACAGCTTGCCCTCAAGAACAATAAGAATTCATCCAATAAATGACACAAGACTTAGAAAAATATCAGAAAAGAAATCAAAGTTGTGGAGGAGAGGCTTGGAAAGAAAAGGTTACCTCCCCTTGGTAACAATTTCTCTAAAGATCATAATAGACCACATAGAAATTAACTACTCTAGGAAGCAACAAGAATTTTTTTTTAAGTTAAAAGATTTTTTAAAAAAGACATTCCACATTTTTTTTAAAAAATTGACCTGGAAAATATATAAAGGAGAGAAGAATCATTGGATTACGTGAAATCTATAACCAAAAGAGAACCTTGATAGAATTTTTCAAGATATGATGAAAGTTACTGAGAAATATTAGAACAAGAGGTCATGTGAAAACAGAATCAATTGATGGCCTCCTAAAAAAATCCCAAACTGAAAATCCCCAGGAATGTCATTGCCTAAATTCAGAACTCACACAAGATTTAGCAGTAATTTAGCAAAGAAAATGGAATGAGGTATTCAAAATGGCAAAAGATAAAATTCTACAACCAAGGGTATTTTACAAACCAAAATCTAATATAATCCAACGAGGATAAAAAAATCAACCTTCACAGAAATAGAGGACTTTTAAACATCCCTGGTAAAAAACAAAAACAAAAACAAACAAACAAAAAAAAAAAACTAGAGGTAACAGGAAACTTTGAAATGGGAGGGAGTCAGGAGAAAAATAAAAAAGTTAAAAAAGTGACAAATCAGAAGGAATTTTTTTTCAATTAAAAGACAATTGTCTAATACTTCCACCATAGACAGTGCTTAAAACACAAAAGACTCATTAACTGTGCATTAACATCACCAAAACATAAAATCGTATCCCATCACACACATTCTACTCCCCCTCAAAATAAGGACAACTTTCTGGTAATGCTGATAATTCACTTTCATCTCAGACCTGCGTTGTTTGAGCAATTATAAGGTTCAAATCTCCTGGTCAGCCAGGACATGACTCAGGCTTTCTTAGTCCTTTCAGTTATATCCATTGTTGCTGTTGTGTTCATCCTTCATTGCCAAAGAAGACCGTGCTATCAGAGAAATGATGACATGACTTGCACTTGACTTTGTTTTGACTGAGGGAGGGCTGTGCAGGTCACTAGCCTTACTTCTCCTCCAGAGCCATCTGAATCCAGTGACCAGATATTCCTCAGGATGACTGGAGAAGACCCAGGATGCACTGGGAGACCTTGGCCCTTTTGGGCCAAGGTCTATTCAGGAACTCACTTAGGGTAAGGTAATGCCCATTCAGTGAATAGGCCTCTTTACAAATCACTATTTACAGAATTAAAGACATCTAAATAACTAGAGAAATACTAATTGCTCATGGGTAGGATGAATCAATACAATAAAAATGATAATAGTACCTAAATTAATTTATTTATTCAATTCCATAGCAATCAAACTACTCAACAAGTACTTTAGAGAACTAGAAAAAAATAATGATGAAATTCATATGGAGGCAAAAAGGTTCAAGAATCTCAAGTGAAAAAAAAAAGTGGGAAGAAAAAAAGTCCAGCAGCACAAGATTTTAACCTGTACTACGAAGCAATAATTCTTAAAACATGTTGTCACTGGTTAAGAAAGGGATTGATCAGTGGAAGAGATTAGGTTTACAACCTACAGAAGCAAACTAATGTAGTAGCCTAATGTGTGATGTACACAAAGATCCCAGCTTCTGGGATAAGAACTTGCTATTTGATTTTTTTTAAAACTTCTGGGGAAAGTGGAGAGCAGTAGGGAAGAAATTAGATTTAGACCAACATTTCATACCATATACTAAGATAAGTTTCAAAAGGATCCATGACACAGATATGAGAAAAACATGGGGAGAAATTGCCTATCAGATCTATATATGAGAGAGAAGATCAGAGAAGATAAAATGAATAATTTTGATTACACAATTTTTTAATTGTCCAAAAAAATCCAAATGCTAACATTGAAAGAGAAATTATTAATTGGGGGGGGGGGGATCTTTGCAGCAACAAGAATTACAAATTGTTAAATATTGAAATGAGTAGAATCAGAAAAACAATTTATATAATAACAACAACCCTGCAAAGAGAATTTTAGAAGCTGTAAAAACGGTCATCAATGCAATGACTATCCGTTATTCCAGAAGACCAGAGATGAAAAATGCTGTCTACCTCTTGAGTGGTGATCGATTCAGAATGCAGAATGAGATATGTTTTTTGAGCATGGCCTGAGGGGAATCTGCTTTTCTTGAATATGAGTATTTGTAGGGCAGAGAAGCTGTTATTCCCCATCCCCTACCCCAGGGTGAAGGGTGGGAAGGAAAGAAAATAGTTTTCTATTAATTAAAAAATAAGAGAAAAATAGTAAAGCAACAACATTTTAGAAAGATTATGTGCACATAAAGTCCTATTCATTCCTATGTTCTAGAGTTTTGCTGGAGTTTGTCAAAAGCCTATCAACATAATCACATTTTTAAAAAATTTCTATGACTAATACAGTTTATAATATTTGTAGATTTCCTTATTTTGAACCAACCACATATTACTGGTATAAATGAAACCTGATCATAGCACATAATCTTTCTAAAATGTTGTTGTGGCTTACCTATTAATATTTTAGTTTTAAATTTTGGCATCAATGTTCATTGGCAATATTGTTCTGTAGATTTCTTTATGTTGCCTTTCCCTAGTTTAAGTAGTGGGAACATATTCCTATTGTAGAAAGAGATTATTAAATGTGGCTTCTGTTTTTATTATTGCTAACAGTTTAAGTTACATGAGGATTGTTTTTTCTATCTGATTCTAAATTTTTTTTCTTTGAGAGTTCATTTATGTTTTGTTACATTTCTTTAACTAATGTTGGGCTGTTAGTCTTTTTTTCTTTTGTTAGTCAAGATATTTTAAGTTATTTATGTAAGTATTCAACCATTGCCTCTAAGTTATGTTATTTTAGCATTTAACTGGGCAAAATAAATCCTGATAATTTCCTTTGCTTTCTCTTCAATTACAAGTTCTTCTTTTTTATTTTTATATTATTTGATTTTTCTCTTTTTTTAATTAGATGCATAAACTGTCAATCTCTTTGACTAATTTACTTCTCCCCCCAAAAATATCTCCTAGTTTTAAAATCAATTCAATAATCTTTTGCTATCCTTTTTTATTTATCTTTTACTTAATTTTCAAAATCTGATGGCTATTTATTTTTGAATAGTTCAAATTTTTTTTGCATGACCTATCACTCATTCATTTGCTCTCATTTTTGCTGATGAAAACATTTAATGATTTAATTTTTCCCATAGAACTACTTTAGTTGCATCTCACCAGTTTTGTGTATTTTCTCATTGTTGTTATCTTCTTGGAGATAACAGTGTGACTGACCCGTGATGGTCTACTTACCACCAAGAAGAAGTTGAAGGGAAGGAGAACAGAGGAGATTTTTGAGAGAGGAAATAGAAGGGATAAACAAAGAAATAAAATGATGATTAAATAAATTTTTAAAAGAATTTAGTATTTTAAATAAAAATTCAAATGAAGAATAGGCAAATGAAGTCTGGAAAGGGAAATTTGCTTATGCAAATACATCAGTATCAAAGCAATTTGACCAAAAATTATCATAGGGGCAAATAAGGGCATAAAAATGATTTAAAACAATACTAAAGAAACAATAATAGTAAATCTTTTATGTCATATAATATAATAAAATAGCAATCTATCAAAGTAACATAAGCAAGAGAAATAAACCTAAAATGGCATTATGAATAATGAATGAATAAAACAAAATATTAATAACTAGGAGAAATCACAAGGCTAATGACAAAGCTTCTGGGATACAGCTAAAATAGTTCTTAGAGGAAAAAGTTACACACATGAAAATATATGTTAACAAAACAGAAAAAAAGAAGAAAAATTAACATCCAATTTTTAAAATTGGAAAGCTAACAAATAAACCAACTCACTCCTCAATCATCTATACCCCAAAAGAAATTTGTACTCCCTCCTTGGGTCCTCCTTTCTTTGATAACTGCGCCCTTTGCTTTGTCTTGCTGGGAACCAGGCCTCCACACTATTACTACTTTTCGCAGTCTTCATGCCATGATGTCCCATAGTCTTTCCTACTTCCCTCTTCTCCTCTACCAATTTCCTTCATTAGAATGAAAGCTGACATAGGGTAAAGACCATACTATTTGCTTTTATTTATATCTTCACAGTGCCAAGAACATTGTACACACTTAATAAATACTCAAAATAATCACAAAAAATGAGATCTTAAAAATTAGAGGGAAAAGAGATAAATTGGAAAACAAACTGTAGAACTAATAAAGCTAAAAACTGTTCTTGGTGGGGGGAAAGTAAAAAATTCCAAAACCCTTTAGTGTTTTTTTAAGATGACAGAAAATGAAATTAACAAAATAAAAAAATGGAAAAGATTAAATTGTAGCAGAGGATAAATAAAATAATTGTCAGAATTGACTATATGTAGTTTTTTTAAACTACCAAAAAAAGCACTAAGAATCCAAAAGAAATAGAGGATCATCTACAAAAACGTAAACTACACCTACAAAAAAACAAGATGGATTTTAATAATCCAGTTTCAGAACTGAACTATCTATAAAGGAGCTATTACTAAAGGTGGGGCAGATACCCAGAGGCAGATAGATTTAACAAGAATTTTATCAGATTATTAAGGAATAATCAATGCCTGTACAACATAAATTATTCTTAAAAGTTGAGAAAGAAAACATTCCTTGAAGTTTTTTTCAAGAGATCAGTATACTCTTAATGGCAACCCAAATAAGGCTAAAGCAAAGAGAAAGAACTATAGATCAATATCTTTAATGAATATTGATTTGAAAATTTTAAACAAAGTCCTGGTCAAAAAAATGACTACAGTAATTCATCTAAAAATTATTCCCTCTAATTGATTTGAATTCATACCAAAGATAGTTCAACATCTGGAAAATAATTAACTATATTTTTTTTAAAAAACAGTGAAAAACATGATTATAACAATAGATACAGAAAAAACCTTAACACTTCTTTAAACTAAGATATCCTACAAAATATAGGAAAAGGACTTATTTTAATGTGATAAATAGTATATATGTAAAACAAAAAGCTTGTAGAATTATATGGAATTATATTGTACTATTATAATGTAGTACTATATGTGGAAAATGCTAGAAACTTTCTCAATAAAAAAAGGAATAAGGCAAAGATAAACATGAAAACATAAATCAGTTGAAAAAGAAATCTCTATATGAATAAGAATTGTGGGGAAATCAGTCTGGTAAAGATAAGCATATCATGCTATATAGCACATAATCTCAAAATGGGTACCTGATGTGAATGTTAGAGACCATACCATTAAAAATAAGAAAATCAGATCAAGAAATTTTCATAGAACATAAATGTTTAAATTTAAAAGATCACTAAAAGATAAAAGAAGTCACTCTAGCTATATGAAATTGAAAAGCATTTGAAAAAACAAAATTAATGCAACTAAAATCAGAAGGAAAGCATTCAATTAGGAGAAATCTTTGCATCAAAAATCTCTGAAAATAGGAATTGGGAAGGCTTCCTGTAAAAGATGGGATTTTTGTTGGGACCTTAAGGAAGCCAGGAAAGCCAGTGGGTAGAGACGAGGAGGTGGCAGCCATAAGAAATGCTGAGAGCTAAGAGATGGATTGTCTTACTCATGAAACTAAGAGGAGGCCATGTCATTGGCTCAGAGTACATGATGAGCAGGAAAATGTAAGATGACTGGATAGGTAGGAGGGGGCTGGGTTATGAAGGGTTTTGAACACCAGAGGATTTTGGTCCTAGAGGCGATAGGGAATCATTGGAGTTTATTAAGTGGGGTTCTGATATGGTAGAACCTATATTTTAGAAAATCATTTTGGTATCTGAATGCAAGATGGATTAGAGTGGCCAACTTTTACCATTATCTCGACAATAAAGTGCCTTCCAGAAAATAAACCTGGAGTTTCTCAGTGTCAGAACATTATTTTTTTTTCTAGTGTCACTTTTCATAGTTTTTTCATTATATATCTGGTCTTCCCATCAGTCATTTCCACACACACACACACACACACACACACACACACACACACACACACACACACACACACACCACAACAACCCTGATGGCAAAAAGGATTCACATACACTGGTGGTGTGTTCACTGCTGGAAATCGCAAATTATCAGCTCTTATTTGACTGTGGCCCAGCTCCCCAGGTATGTATCAGAAAAAACATTGACTCCTTCTATAGCTATCCTCCTGGCTTTGGAGTCATGTGACATAACAACGAGAGCATCTAGATTCATCTTGGGCCTTCCTCATCAACAGTGTTGGCTAATACTGCTACTCGTAGGCAGCATCTAACTTATTACATATTCACAATTGTACCATAATTCTACATATATAGTAGGAGGCCAAGTCTCCTTTTTCACTTGTAAATACAGGAATTTTCTAGTCATTAGTCTCTTGTTACAGAACTGCTACTAAACCTTTCAAGCTAGCATAAGTAGGAGCTGGATCATTGTCTGCATAGGCCAACATTGGTGTAGACATGAGGCACCTGATCAAGTCACTAAAACCTTGTGCATGAATGAGATTACCAAGTCATTTAGGAATCACTATACAGTTCCTTAAAATTTTCTTAGAATTGCCACTTAAACCTTTAGAACTCCTTAATTCTCTAAGGCTCTTTACACATAGCTGGCTGAGAAGTACTTCTACTTTTCTATTAAGTGCTCATTCCTTCCTGAGATATTATGCAAGCCACATACTTGATACAGGTTTAACAAACTTGGCAATGGTTAATTGATAAACTCAGACTGGTTTCTTCTAGCTGATTTAACACTTTCATCAATTTTTCCTAATTATTTTCCAATATCATTCCAAAGATAATTAGGTCATCAAGACATACCAACATTTGCATGTCATTCACTTATCCAGCTTATCCAGAAGCCATCGAAGTGACAGGTTCTTTCAAGATGCCAAAGGGCACACTGTCACACTGGTAAAATATAGCTAAGTAGAGTTAAATTTCTTGTTTTTATTACTAGAATCTAGTAGGAGTGAGTTCCAGCTAAAATGTTGACATGAAAGGACAAAGAGTCCAACTCTCCCAATACATATCCAAGCAAATATCTTAAAGAACTCCAGATAAAGCGATAATAAAGAAAATTAAAGAGAAAAAAAAAGTCTTCTAACTGGAATTTGGAGAACGTGGGTGAAGTATTGCACCAGTGCAAGTGTGTGTTCATGCTTCGTTGCCAAAGAAGACCACGCCATCAGAAATAATGACATGACTTGCACTTGACTTTGTTTTGAGTGAGGGAGGGCTGTGCAAGGTCACTAGCCTCACTTCTCCTCCAGAGCCATCTGAATCCAGTGACCAGATATTCATCAGGGTGACTGCAGATGACCCAGGATGAGGCAATTGGGGTTAAGGGACTTGCCCAAGGTCGCACAGCTAGTGAATATCAAGTGTCTGAGGTGAGATTTGAACTCAGGTCCTCCTGACACCTGCATTGGTGCTCTATCCACTGCACCACCTAGCTGCCCCAACTAGTGCAAGTACTGAAGAATGGGACAGAAAAATGAAAATTCTTTGGCCAATGTTTGTAAAGCTGCCATGCACACTGAGAAATGTGAAATTTCTTTTCCATTTTCATTCAGTAATCAGACATCTACCATATCTAACTTTTCTAAAGTTTTATTCAGGTCATTTAATTCTTTTCTAATTCTTTTATTATTAGATTTGTCTGTATCTTAAAGGTACACATTGAAGTCCCCAACTATTGTAGTTTTGCTTTTTATTTATCCCTGGAACTATATTAACTTTTCCTTTTAATTAAAGTATTCCATTTGGTGGAACCCATACGTACACACATATTGTGTGTGTGTGTGTGTGTGTGTGTATACACATATATATGTGTATGTGTGTGTGTGCGCATGTGTGAAGTATTGATTTTATTTTATTACATAGGTGGTTTTAAGCATAATGTAATTTCCCTGTTTATTTCTTTTAACTATATCTTTTTTTTAGTGTTGATTTTCTAACATTACTATTGTTTTCCCTGCTTTTTGCTCAAATATAATAAATTCTGAGTGTCCTTATTGAATAACTTTCCCAGGTTATGACTAAATAAATATCCTTTTGTTAAATATCAGATCGTGTACAAGAGTTTCGTTTCATTCCAATATCAAACCTGAGGTACCAGATCAGCCCCTTAAACTTCCTTCATCACCTTCTCAATGACATTTCTGTCCAAGTCAGCACTGTCATTAAGTATGCAGGACCCTGTGCTCAGTCTCGGGGCTACAAAGCCTCGTGCCCTCAGGGAGCTCCCAGTTCAGGGGAGAAATCAGACACACAGATTCCTAGGACACAAGATTGGATGGGATTGTATTTGGGAGGGTCAGTGCCAGAGATTCCTGTTCAGCCTGCACTGCAACAGTTGGTGACAGCAGTTTTGGAATGGACTGTTTTTCCTGAAGTGGAAGATGGTACATAGGAAGGTGAGCTCTGGGTGGCCTCTATACATCTGGTAGTGCTTCTGGTGATGCCCCAGATGATGCTTCTTGTGAGGAACTCCCCATCATCTCTGGGAGATTAAAGAGTAAATCAACTGTAACCATGAAGTGACTAAAGAGAGATGTAAAGATGTCCTTTGTCCTAAAGAACTATATCCTTCAGGTAGCTATAGTAAACCATTATTTATTAAATGTAAACAATTTTTTTTATTTGGGAATGATAATTATCTCCAGACTCATAATTCTGAGCTATCTCCTTTAGTAATAAAAACCATATCTAAGTTCTTCTAAGGAATTTCTTCAGAATTCAACCACTAAGGAATTTTGCAGATGAGACAATTAATTTTTGTTTTTCACTAGGAGAGAAGAAAACAAATACTAAAGAATGAAACCTGCCCTGATCTTGCTGGAACCAGATGGTTTTGTGCCAGACCTAGAGGCCTGTGGGCTACCCGAGTCTTTCTTACCTCACCTCCCGAGGTCTTCGGTTGGCCAAACCGGATGCTCGTATGAGAGAAAGGACGTTCCAGAGTCGAACAAGGGTTGAGCTTTATTTCAGGGTCTAGTTACAAGTGCAGGGGATTCTTCCTTAGGAGGGTTAGAAGAATCTCCCAAGGAGGCAAAGATCTTACAATAAGAGATTGGAAGTAGAAGTACAAGCGGGGAGAGAGGGGGAGGGGAGAGAAGGAGAAGAGGAAAAGCGGAGCCTTGTGTCCTCTTTGGCTCCTCACGTGCTAAGAGAGCTTTCAGGCTTCCCTGATCCTACTTAACTCTCCAGTCGCATAGTTTGCATCTGAATACCGTGCTGTTAGATAACAATAGTGTGCCCAGATCCGGGACAATCTCGAGGGTGGGGAGATCTCTCTCCCATCACATTTCTCATGGGAAGAGGTGGAAATACACGAGATAGCTCGGTTCACCTCGATTCCCAGCCGTTTCCTGGGGGGGAGTCTCGTGAGAGCTCTAAGATTTAGAAGTTCCCACCTTTACCCGCCCGAGACTGTCCACACGGAATTGAGCTTCCAACCCCAACAGTTTTGTATTCCTAATGACCATCACCTAATTATGTCAGGAAATCCTCATTCAGGGTCTGTCCATGTGGGCCAAGATCTGTAGTTGGCCAAAGCTGACATCAGAATGGTAATGGTAGTCATCGAGAAAGTGCAGAAATGGAAGAAGTGGATAACTGTGTGTGAGACACATGCCTGGGGATATTCAAATAAATGCTAGTATCTGGCAATAAAGAGAAGGAAAAATCAAAATAAAGGTACTCCAAGATTTGAGAATTTTCCATAATTTAAAATTGTTTCTTGGTGATTTAAATGAAAATTTTTTTTATCTTTTTGAGCTTATCATTAGATTTATATGTAAGTGAGGAGACAAATATTAAAAGGCTTTGGGAAATATAAATGCAGCTGAACAAATAATCCTCTATTTAGGGATGGTATGATATAACCCAAGAGTAAGAACATATATTTCAAGGCAGATATGCTATATATGATAAGAGGTCCCAGCCTGGGACCACTCATATATGGTTTTCCGTAGATGTCATATAGTAGGATATGGGCATCGCCGGCCTATTAGGATATATTTCTGCCTGTGGCTCAGTAATTTGAGGATTATATAAAAATTGTGATGAAGGAACCTCTTGGGATTGTTTTTATGGTATTTGAGAGGCCACTGGGAATTGTGCCATGAGAATTTTGCTCTACCTCTTTAAACCAAGGCATGAGAATGCACTTTAGAGAACAATGATTCTCTACAGAATTCCTGAGACCTTTCTGGAATTAGAGGTATGGACAAATACACCCCAGTTACATGGTGGGAGGGGTGTAGCTCCCATTTTAAAAGAAAGGTAGCTTCTCTCTCTCTCTCTCTCTCTCTCTCTCTCTCTCTCTCTCTCTCTCTCTCTCTCTCTCTCTCTCTCTCCCCCATACACATATATATGTGTACTTAAAAACATATAGGAGTATATATATTTTCACCTTAGAATTTTGTAATGGTGATTTCCCTCCCATTCTTCCTCCTCTCCTCTTGAGTAGAGTCCTCTAGCCTTCCCATTAAAATAGAACAAAACTACTCATAGATGCTCTGTCAATTTTACCTTTCTCAAAGATCCTTAAAGATATTAAGGTTATGAGAAAACACCTGTTTATTATTCCCCTATTAACATGCAAACAAGTCAACCCCACATATTCCATTTCAATTAAACAAATATGGTACCTTTCTATGTTTCTCCTGGTGTCCATTCCAGAATGTATACTCAGATCTGGCTTTTTCATTAGGATTGTTTGGGTTTCCTCTATTCCCTTAAAAGTCTATTTTCCCCCACAAGGTTATCCTTTGTATTGGAAGTGACTCTAAAACTAGTCCTCTCTAAGTTTAGGTTTAATGTTGGGATGATATGATACCCTCATGAATCTTTGAACAGTTAACAAAGGAGGATTTACTTTGCCCTAACACAATATGTATATACATATGATGCAGTGCTACTTAGCATCTCTAAATATGAGCCCCCTTATCTCCATATGGAAAATCATCTGGAGAGCAGGGCAGCACATAGCAAAGGACATGGTAACCACAGTGTTCTTAAGAAATCCATGAAGTCTGAGGAGCCCAAGTTGCCCATGACCGGGATTTTTTATGTCTTTAGGTGACCAGGAAGCTGGGCCAAACAAGTTCTAGTAGTAGTCTCTTTTTGGAAGAATGCTAATCCCTCAGGATCAGGGAAGAAAAAGTCTAGACCTCTGTTTTGGAGGGCAAAGGAAAAGAAACTGCCTCAATGAAATGGTGGTGAATACTAGTCCTTGATTGTAAGCTTTATCTCTTACCTTTTAGAATATCTTCTTCTAAGCTCCCCTTTCCCCAGCAGAGGCAGGTACTAAGTCTTATGTGATGATTATTATGGCTCCTGGATACTTAATTACTTTTTGCCTGCTTGTAAGTTTTTGTAAAAAAAATTTTACCTGTAAGTATTGAAATGTGATTTTCATGTTCCTCGGAGTTTTCATTTTTAGAAGGTGATCCGTGACTTCTTTCTATTTTCACTTTTTCCTTTGGTTCTAAGAGTTTCTTGTAGCTAACATTAATTTTCCTTTACATAGATTACCCCTACATTTAAAAATTATGGTTTTCAGATGTTTTGCTTATTTTTAGATGATCTCTCCTTGATCTATTTTCCAGGCCAGTTGTTTCTGATAAAACATTTCTTACATTTTTTCTGTATTTTTTCTAATATTTTGTTAATAATTCAATATTTCTTGATGTCTTATTGAGTCATTATTTTCTGTTTAGCCTATTTTGGTTTCTTAGTGTATTCAGCTCTTCTTTGAGATTTCCTATTGATCTGACCACATCTCCCTTCTCCCCCTCCTCAAAAAATTCTTCTGCCTACCCTTCCTTCATCTCTGGGATCAAATGTAAGATCTTCTATTTAGGATTCAAAGTCCTTCAAAACCTATCCCTATCCTTCAGGTCACCCTACATGTTATACCCTCCTCCTCCACCCCATCCCAAACTCTGCAATACAATTAAACTGGATTCTTTAATGAGATACTCCATCTGCTGATTCCAGGCATTTTCAGTGACTGTCCCCCCATGCCAAAAATTCTCTGCCTCTTCATCTCTACCTCCTAACTTCCTTCAAGTTCTAGATAAAATCCCACCTTGTATAAGCCTTTCCTGATGTCTCTTAATGCCTTACCTCTACTGATTATCTCCAATTTATCCTATTTCTTGTTTGCATATAGCCGCTTTCTTGTCCCCCATTGGACTTTGATCTGGAGAGCAAAAACTGTTATTTGCCTTTTCCCAGTGTCTCCAGTACTTAGTACAATAGCCAGCACTTACTAGGAGATTAATAAATACTTATTAATTACCTGACCGAATCAAGAACCTCCACCTTGCCAGCCCAGCACAAAAGAAGGGACTGGGGACAAATGTGAGGAGACTATGGTAACCAAAGGGAAGGTTCGACCTAAAGCTATGGCCTGTGAGCAGAGATCTGGGATATTTAGCCACATCCCTTTTGACTAGAAGGGTAAAGACCTTGGCTAAATATTGCCCTTCTCACCAACATCCACTTTATAGAAATATATGGGTATACATGTAAAATTTTTTGCTTTTTTTTAGTCTTTTTTTAGTTGTATCTGACTCTTTGCAACCCCGTTTGAGGTTTTCATGGCAGAGATACTGAAGTGATTTGTTATTTCCTCCAAAGGAGGGACTGAGGCAAACAGGGTTAAGTGACTTGCCCAGGTTCACATGGCTAGTAAGCATCTGAAGCCAAATTGGAACTCAGGAAGATGAGTCTTCCTGACTTTGGGCCCAGTACTCTATCCACTGCATCATCTAGCTACCCCAATGGAAATATATACACATACACATATACACATATATGTGTGTGCATATGTATGTGTATATGTATATATGTGTGTGCATATATATACATATAAACATCCATGTACATACCACATATGTATGTGTGTGTGTAGATATCATTCCCAGTAGCTTGAAACTTAAAATACTTAAATTGACTTATTTTTTAAAGGTAGGGTGATCTAATTGGAAAGAAAACTAATTCTAAAATTTTAATGAAGGGTGAGATAGAGAAGAAAATCATTTAAAATCTTTACATTTTACTTTCTCCATCTAAAAACATTATATCTACTTCATATGCCAAGAGGTGGGGGAAGGGCACATACACACTTAAGCCTCATCTGGAACAAGTCAGTAAGTCAAATATCATTATTTAGCACCTTCTAGAAGCAAAGCACAGAGTTAACAGCTGGCAATAAAATATAATTAGGGGAAAAAAAGACACTCCCTGTCCTCAAGAAACTTACTTTATAAGGCATGAAGACAGCATATGAAAGGAAGCTGAGATATACACACAAAAGAGAGCTAGAGACAGAGGCACAGAGAGAGAGAGAGATTCAAGGGCTAGAGTGAAGTCTTTGGATTGAAGAAGTAGGGTGTGGTAGAGGAAATATGGAGCATAGCCTAGAAAGGAATGAGACAGGGCTGGCCTGGGCACCCTCCCTAAATGCAGATTCTTTCAGTTTTTTTGTATTCTTCATATTTGTCATATCTTCAACAAAATAATATTGCAATGTATTTATAGAGCATAATTTATTCAGCCAATTATCAGTACTTAACTGTAAATATTGTTTCATTTATTTGCAGTTACAAAAAGCAGTTATTACTATTTATACAATTAAGTCTTTTTTTCCTATTTTATGATGGGGGGGTGGACATCAGTGATGTAACTGATAGGGTCAGGTGTGATTGGTCTTGGAACTTCCAGTGCTTATTTGGCATACTGCTTTCCAAACTTCACCATCCTTCCACCACCAATTGAAAGAGATTACCTATATTTCCACAGTGTGTATACACACACACACACACACACACACTCAGCCAGCCTTATCATTTTGGGATGTTTTGACTATCCATTGGCTGTAAGGTGGCATCTTAAAGTTGTTTTGATTTTCCTGATTATCAGAGAACTTAAAATATTTTTTCTCATAGTGGTTAAATTTTATTTTATTTTATTTGTATAGACTACAAAATGCATTAATGTCCATTATCATCTGCCATTTGCGAGCAGATAATTTCCAGAAAGAGTCTCTCTCCAGAACACCAGCCTGGCCCCACATCCATAGTCCAAGGAAGATCTAACCAGACAACTAACTCTCTTTACAGGTGCTCCAGCCTCTATTTCCTCAGCAACTACAGCCAGGAAAGAAAGTTTGTAGTTGCTGAGAAGAAAACAAAATTCTCACCAACCAAGTTCATTGTCAAAAGGCTCAACCTTCATGGAAATAAAACCAAGATATATTACCACCTACCTCACTACTACGTCCCGAGGCCTTTAAATTAAAGACCTTACCTTTGAAACCTACGTGTGTTATCTCCCTCATTAGAGTGGAAGATATGGAGAGCATGGACTGTTTTGCTTCACTACTTACATTCCTAGAGCTAAGGACAGAACTTTGTGCATAGTAACCACAAAGTAAATGCTTTTTATTGAATTAGTTAATGGATCAATTAATTCTGCCTCTCCATAATTGAAACAAGTGGATTCTTGAACAAGAAAGGATGTATTTTTTCTTGTAGTTTTAAATGATTTTCAAAAAATTCTGCTCACTGCTCCAATTCATTATTGTCCGTGATGCGACACCGCCGTTCTTCACAATTTGTTCCTAGGAGTTTTTCCTTGTATTCTTGTCAATTTTTCTATGTGAATTTATTATTTTGTCTAATTCTAGGAAGTATTACTCCTTAATTCTAATTTAACAAAATATCACCTGACGTGGTAGGGTGTGGAAATACTGCCTAGTTATGAGACCATCAAAATCCTGAACCTGATTCTTTACACTGATTTCATAATGTAACATTCATCAACCTACCTTTAAAAAGCAAAATATTTTCAATCCAGGAATTTTTTCCCCCAAAGGGTAAAAAATATAGTTACTCTGTTTCTTCTTCAAAAATCCTCTTAGATTTTAAATTAAGGAGAACATTTTTCATTAAGTGAAGAAAGAATTAAAGAATGCAGTGGTTTTTGTCCTTGCACTGAACACAGTGACTTCTAAAACCTAGGCACTCAATAGTTAATCTAATTGAATTAAATGGAATTGAATTGAATCTTTAAGTCTGCCGAGCCACATTTTCATTGTCACTTTCATTCTCTGGGCTTCTGTTTAAATATGATTTCCAAGTGAAAAGTTTCAAAAAAGTCTCATTTGAAGTAGTAATTACGCTAAAATAAAGAGAACTTTCTAATTGGGTCATGTACTATGAATTTATGGTTTCATTTGGAATTGAAGGAGAACAGTAAATTCTCTACTCTTTCCAACCTTTGTTCTGAAAAAAACAAGGAAACTTTTTAGTATTTCCTGTTTGAAATGAAATGTGCCCTTCAAGTTACAGACACCAGACTCCAGCAACTGGAGCCCAGGAAATGATGTCATGGCTTGGTTAATGAATATACCTGAGTCACCTGGGCAGGGAAAGACACAGCCTTCTGTACTGTGGGAGAAAGCAGCCAGGAAGTTTGGGAAGGAAAGGAAAGTAGAGAAACCAGATTTGGAGAATTTAGTTGGTAAAAGATGGAAAAGGAGAACAGTTCCCCTTGGGAAATGGGGCTGCTGAGAACTTTTGACTCCAATGAATTCATTAGCTGGGAGAAGATCGGTTCAGGGGGATTTGGACAAGTTTACAAAGTACGACACATTCACTGGAAAACATGGCTAGCAATCAAATGTTCTCCAAGTCTTCATGTAGATGAGAAGTAAGTAACTTTAAGTGACTTGTTTTTCTGAAAGCTGTCCTTCTATAGTGTGATATTTGTACTTAAAATGTGCAAAAATGATACTTTGCCATCAGGAAGGCTTTTTTAAATCAATTACAAAGGAGAAATTGTTTTAAACTTGCACAGTATAACTACATTGTTTCGATGTTTAGGATAGCTTTCTGGATTTTAGGGGATATTTTTTTTTTTTCAATTTGTGCTAGAGTAAATGTAAAGTTATTTCTGGACTCTTTCAGTAGCAATAAGCATTATCCTTCCTGACTTTCTGTAAGCGATTAGCAGTCAGTTTTTGCTAATTTGATGGTACATTTAGACTATCTAAAACGTGCTTCTTGGTACAATTTTTTTAAGCTTAAACTAGAAAGACTGTGTAATTTAACATACCGTTTTCTAGTTCTAAACTATCAAATTTGAATTTAGTTATCTCAAATTTCATAGTTCAAGACTTTTTGATTACTTTGTGTAGTTTTTTTCACACTGATCTATGCATTTTTCAGGCTGCTAGAGTGCAGATTTACACCCCCACACAATGCCCAGCCCATATGAAGCACTTTAAAAAAAAAACCAGCCAGATATGAAATGATTATCTTAAGCATGTTAGAACATGATCTCAGAAGACAAGTTCTGGCTAGGGTAAAAAAGTACAATGACTTAGTGTGTTTTGGAATGGAAGGTTTAGAACCTTTCTTCTTATTTATTTATCCTTTGTGTTTTGTGATTTGTATGGTAGCTTTTGGACATCCTGAGAAGTCAGTTTACATAGGTCTTTGGGTTATTACTGCAGTACTGTATCTTATAATCCATTTTGCTCCTTTTAAATTTACTCTTTAAATGCCAATCAGTATGAGCAGAAAATTATCCATGTGGGCAGCCATAGGCTTGATTAAAGTTAAGTAGGCCTTTTCTCTGAAACTAGACATTCTAATGTTTTCTCTCCACGTCTCATGACTGTCCTGAGAGGTTGGAGAAAAAAAAGATTTGTGATGGGGGACATAGGGTGGATTTTTCGTTGTGAATTTATGACTGTTTTTGTTTGTAGATATAACAATATCTAATCAAGATTCTAGACTTCATACCTTTCTCAGTAGTATGTAGTCCTAAAAAATACTTCAAATTGACTTAGCTTTTAAAAGAAAGTGGTCTAACTGAATAGAAAATTGTGCTAATTTTGAATCGTTGATGAGGGAGTTTTTGAAGAGAAAAAGAGCATTAAAGATCTTTGCATCTCAGTTTCTCTATCTAAAACAGATAATACTTTCCTTCAATCTACTTCTAGACACATTAAGAATTGAAAAGACATTTTGAAAGGGTTTTGAGTCATCAAGCCATCAAGTCCAGTCCGTGACCTAAGTTTTAGGGGACACAACTAAAAGTAGTTTTATCTAAAGCTCAGTAGTAGCTTAATTTAACGCATGAATTTTGTAGGTACATCAGGTAAATGTTTAAAATTTCTGCAGCACAGAACTCTAAATTTTTCATTCATACCTGTAGAGATTCTCTATCTGACCTGCTGTGGCTTTTAGCCATAACCTTGAACACAGGATGTTTTAAAATTTTAGGATCAAATGTAGCAAAAGCTTACTAAGTAAGCTAACAAGAAGTAAAACAGCTTTTTCATTCTAATTCAAGCAAAATGAAGGGAAAGGTCCTTTAAATCCCATGTATTAACTGGTTCCCCTTCTAACTGGTATTGCTACTTCTGCTAACTCAGCAAGTATTTATTTAGATACCTATATTCAAGGCACTGAACTAAGTGCAGTGCAGAATAGAAGGAAAATCACTTTGCTTAGGAAACGACGTGTTTACAGCTCCTCTAGGTACCGTTTTCTTGCTGCTTATTTCAATTATTATTTGTTCCATGACCAAAGAGCACCTTTTTAGTAAGCCCTTTCACGATTTCTGAAGTGAGCTGTTTTTATTAATAAATTGTAGATGTAACCTGTGAGTTGGACAATATGTATTTGGCTTTAGGGAATGCTTCTAGGGAGTGTCATAGATTAGTGAATCAGCGATAGCTGGTCCATAATAAATGGTCAACAAACATTTACTGAGCTTACTACGTGCCTAGCACGGTGCGTAGAGCTAAGTATACAAAGGAAGGTGTAATTCAGTCCCTACCCTAAAGGATCTCCTGATCTAATTTGGAAAGACTATACAGAAAAAGAAGCTGAAAGGGGAGAGGGGCGGGGAGGTGAGGTTTCCCAGCTTGATGAAGTCCTTTTAGCCTATAGCCAGGATGGGAAATGGTCTGACATGGGAAGATTTTCAGAGTTAATTTCTTCTTGCAAATGATGAGTTTCTGGAGATCTTGAAGTCCAGTAAAGTAGCAGAATGGAAAATGATCAGGTCAGTTCCCTGGGCACTCTCCTTAGGTGGTGGGAGATCTGGGAGGTCCTCTTCATTGTCTACCTTCCACCCTCTTCAGTCTCTGGGAAGGAGGGGCCTGCTGAGGAGGTATGTCTATGCTTTGTAGAAGCTTACATTCTGCTCAGGGAGGAAGATATAACACATTTAATGTTAGTGTAACACAGACGAACTATCCTGACCCTCACTGCATGAAGGCCAGGTAAATTATATTTTCACCACCCTGCCTGAGGTTCTCAGATATCTTTGTAGGGGAAGGGGGGGAGGGGTGTGTCTATACTCTGCAAATGCTCCGGTCCTCACCTATGTTGTTCCCTCAGTTGTAGGGACTGGTCTTCTGCATCTAGCCACTGACATGTCATATTAGATTTATTTCAAAAGGTAATAATCACAAATATGCAAACTTATTCCCCTAATACTTGGGGAGCATGTACTATCTCAATGAGGGAAGGTGAGGGTATAGAAAGGGATTATTAGCTCAGTTCCTATCGAGCACAGTCCCATTTCCAAGCCTCAAACTCACCTTAGACTCAAGCTTCTCAGGGCTTCCATAATAGACTGGCTGCACCATCCTACCTACAATTCTAGCTCCTACATTGTCACTGTGGGTCTGACTCCCCTATCCAGTGGGTGTTGCTGCCGGGCACCTGAACCAGAGAAGGACAAACGAAACACATCAGAAACAAACACCTCTAGGCCCGTGTACTGAAGCTAGAATAAAAGACAGAACAGGAGAAGTCAGTCAGAAAGTATCAATAAAACCTTTTTTTTAAATGCACATAAGAAAACAAAAAGTGCTTAAGTAGATAAATATTGTTGCTTTGCTGAATTTAGTGTGTTGATGTAGATATACTTAGAAAAATTAAATTCAATTTCTAATAAGAGCCTCACTTGCATATTGTGTTTGAGTTCACAAAGAAATTTTAACTTAAATTTGCAATTAATTTAATTTAACATTTCAATGCCAATTTTATTTGAGTAGTGGAGAGCATATTTTTAAGGCAGAATTTGACCTTTATTAGGATAAATAAATAGAACTTTTAGAGAATTTAATCTAGTCATTGCATTTTGTGTTCCTTCCGAGAAGGAATTTGGCTGTTTAAAGTAAGTCACTTGGGATTCTTCTGAGCATGCTCGAAAAAATGTTTTGTCCTTTAGTTAGAAAGTCATTCCTGCCCTTCCCAAAGTGGGCAGGTAGTGACTTGTACGAGGTAGCTGGGCAGCTTTGGAGGTCAAAAGTGTCCCTAAACAGGAAACACTTCATTTGCAGTTTTATGGAAAGCAGAAAAGGAAGGGGTAGAATGCAACTGGGTCCTATGTTTAAGAACATAGAATCTATGGTAAAGAGAAAGGCTGGGCTTTTTTTTCCTTTTTTTAAAGAATCAAACATTTGCAAGCGATTTACTTTATTACATTAATATTTCTTTTCTTAAGAATGTTATTTCATATTTCCTAAATAAGGTAAAAATGACAGTCTCTCAAACCTGAACTTGAGAGCCTGCTGTCTGCCATGGAGTAAGGACAAACTGGGTTCAAGTCCTGTCCTTGACATATACCAGCTGCATGCCCCTGGGCAAGGCCCTTAAATGATCTGTGCAACCCTATACTAGAACACTATAAATTAAAGAGAAAGTGTAGACTTGCACTAGGACTGGCATTTTCATCATCTAGGAATGAAATCACAGGTTCAATACCCATCCCTAAAGTGCCTATTAGTTTTATAGGTTCATCTTGGCACTATTTTTAGGTAGTGTGTGAAATTTACAACCACAAATACCCATTAGTATGGTGTGTCCATCTGTCTGTGCCCTAAGATGGCTTCTCCAGTGTGGGAATAGTTTCCCTGAGCTATTCCTACAGTCTCAAGATCCACAACTGTAGAGGTAAGGCATCTGGGGAAGTTTGGTTGACTTTGTACTAAGTTCAGATTTACTTTCATCTGCCCAGGGCCACTATAACACTATAGGACCTGTGATCATATTGGTGGTAACTTTGGCCCGTGGCTGCTTATCTCTAGGGTGGCTAGCAGGTGAACCAGGCCTCCTATAGCTGCTAAACTGGCTCCTACTCCCCTGTTTCCCACTCTTTCCCAACTTTGACTCTGGCTTAGTCACTACCTCCATCTCTGTGATAAGGCTTTGACCTGTTACCTCAGGGCATGTCATAATTAATGGAACTGGTCCTATTGTTGGTGAGGTCTCCAGTGCAGGCATGTGTGCTATGCTGTTTAACACTTTTGTTTAAAAAAATGAACTCATGCTGTTTAAATTTTTAATGTTAAATTTTTAACTTTAATTAAAAATTTAAATTTTAATGTTAAAAATTAACATTTTTATTTTTTAAAAAAATTGAACTTGGATGAAGGAGCAGGTTGCATGTTCAACCAGTTTGCCAATGTGACATACCTCAGAAGTATAGACAATGCACAGGAAAATAGAATAAGGATCCATAAAGAAGAGAGGGCTTGCAGGATGGAGGGATATGATTGCTGCTTTCGGTATTCTAAGCATTTCTGTGCAAAAGAAGGACTGAATTTATTCTGTTTGCAAGGGGACAGAACCTGGTAAAATGGATACATCTGGTGCAGTGGGTGAAATGCATTTGTTTCTTAAATTCTGAGCATTTGCACAAATAGGAAACTCCAATAGTAAGAAGAAAAAAAAATATACATTATGGTTTTGCTTCATGTTTGCCAAAGGGTCTAGTATAATAAGCCTGGCTAGTAAGGACAAGCCTGAGTAAACTATGAATTGTAACTGCAGTGGAGTCAAATGGACAAACCCATTACTTGGACCTTTTTGAAATAGCTGTCATGGGAACATTTCTGAGGTTCTTTGGAAAGCTTGGGAAGAGTAATTGGATTGGGGGGTGGAATAGAAAACTCTAGCTGAAAGGCATTATCTAACCTTTTTATTCTGTGCGTGTGTGTGTGTGTGTGTGTGTGTGTGTGTGTCTGTGTCTGTGTCTGTGTCTGTGTGTGCGTGTCTGTGTGTGTCTTCTAAGGGTGGTTCCCAGGATTTTTTTTTCTTCTGAATAGTTCTTTGTTATGCACACCCTGTTTTTTTTTTCTCTCTTCCTGTTTTACCATTATAATACAATGCCCCCAGGACCCTATTCTTTCCCCTAGCCTAAAACAAAAGTTACATGAAGATTTTTTAGGTACAAAATCTTCTTGCCTTTTCTTATTTTTCCTAGATAATTCTTTGAGTACTAAAATAGGAATCAGAAAACCTTTTAGGGCTGCCACTAATTTATATGATATAGGACAAGTTATTTTGTGTTACTGGGACTCAATTTTTTCATCTGTAACATGAGGGATTTGAATTAGAAACTGTCTCAGGGTCCCCTCTCCCAGCCCTAAAATTCCAATTCCTTGTATTATATCACCTTTTTTTTTAAGTCTTACATATTTTCACATTGAACATAAATTCCATGTGAGATTTACCAGAAATTTACCATTAAAGTTATCCTATTGAAGAAGCTATTTCTTCATCTGATTCAGTCAAAATGTCACATTAGTAGTCCTTGCAGGACTTCTGAGGCTTACCTTCTGAGAGTTACTTCAAGGGTAGAATATGAAATATAAGTGTTCTTGCTTTCAAAGAGGCATAATAATCTTACACTTATGGAGTATCCTCAGGCAGATTTGGTATCAGGCTCCTCTTGATCTCATTTTAGATTTTCTTGGCAAAGATGCTGAAGTGGTTTGCCATTGTTTTCTCCAGCTCATTTTACTGATGGGGAACTGAGGCAAAACAGGATTAAGTGACTTGCCTAGGGTCATGCTGCTAATAAGTGACTGAGGCCAGATTTGAACTCAGAAAGATAAATCTTCCCGACTCCAGATTGCCCTTCTATCTAACTGCTTTGGTAGGTTGGTAGTTCTTAAAGAAACCATTTAATGCTTTCCTTTTCTCCACTAATATATTAATTAACTTGATATATAACCTTTAAAAAATAAATTTTATTATTTTTGATTTATATCAATTAAATTTCCCAATCCCCTTTTCTCTTCAGAGAGCAATACCTTATTTTAAAAATATTTAAAACAAAAGAGGAAAAAAAACATTTCAGTCAAAATAACATATCAAAGAAGTTTTAACTCTGTAGTGTTCCATACTCTTAGTTCCCTACCTCTGCAAAAAAAAAGCATAGGGAGGTGGCTTCTTATGAGCAATATTAGTCATTATAGTTTCATGGGATTCATTTTTTTGCTTTGTTCTTGTTTTTCTTTTTTTAATTACATTTTTAATTTACATTGTAATCACTATTTTCTCAGTTCTGCTTATTTCACTTGCATCAATTTATTTTAAATGCGCTCTTTCCATGCATCTTTGTATTTCTTATTTCTCACAGCACAGTAATGATCAATTAAATTTCATGTATCGTAGCTTTTTCAGCCATTCCTTATTTGATGAATATATGCTTTGTTTTCTTTTTTTTTTTTTGCTGCTGTAAAAAGTGATGCTTATAAATATTTTGCCGTTCAGGAGGCTTTTCTTTTTGTCCTTGATCTCTTTGGGATAGCAGAATCTCTGAATCAAAAGGTACAGCTAATTTTATTCACCTTTTTTTTGCATAATTCCAAATTGTTGTTCAGAATGATTGGACAGCTTCAGCTCCATCAACAATATGATCAAATTGATTTAAATTTTTTTTTCAATGAGAAAAAATTTTTTTCCTTCCCCACCCCTGGAGCGGTGGGAAGGGAAAAATAAAATCCTTATAACAAATATGCAGTCAAGAAAAACAAGTGTCCACACTGGTCATGTAAAAAAAAAAAGTAAATGATCTCATTTAGCGCCCTGAATCCATCACCTCTCTCTGTAGAGAATGGGTGAGAAAATTATTTTATCATCTGTCCTCTGGAATGATAGTTGATCATTATTGTGACTTTGTTTTTTACAGCATTATTGTGTAAATATTTGGTGTTTGTCACTTCACTCTTTATCAATTGATACAAATTTTCCTTTTTTTCCCCAAAACTGCTTCTTTCATCATTTCTTTTAGCGCAAGGTATTCCATTACATTTATATGGCATAATTTGATAAGTCATTTCCCAATTAATCTCTTTGAGGTATAAATAATTTTATTTCTGGGTAGTCAAAAGGGTATGCCCAGTTTAGTAACTTTTTACGCCATGTTTCCAAAGTGCCTGTTTCCCACAACCCCTTAAACAGTTTGCCATTCTTATTCTCTCTCTCTCTCTCTCTCTCTCTCTCTCTCTCTCTCTCTCTCTCTCTCTCTCTCTCTCTCTCTCTCTCTCTCCCTCCCTCCCTCTCTCCCTCTCTCTCTCTCTCTCTCTGTCTCTCTCTCTCTCTTTCCCCTTCTCTCTCTCTCTCTCCCCCCCAACTCCTTTTTCCTTCCTCCCTTCCCCCCCCCTCAAACTTTACCCAATCTCATGGGAACCTCAGACCTGCTGCAGAAAAAGCTAGAAAATGTCTTTGACACGAAAGTCATAGCAGTATGATGAAGCTCTATGAAACCGTTCCTAATTCCATTTCTCCATGTCCTAGAAACAGTGTTCTTTCCTCCTCCTACGTTTCTTTGATAGCTGTTCAGTTAGCATTCTCTTATTTTGTATTAGAGTTATTTGAGTCCCTGTCTTATCTTTCCAAATAGATCCTGAGGGGCAGGGACTATGCCTTAATCATTTAGTATTTCCAGTGCCTAGCTTTCTACCTCAAATGCACATAGTAGACTTTTAAAACATTTCTTAAATTGAGTAAGAGAAGAATCTTTTTTAAATCTTGTTTTCAAATAAAGTTCTATTTTTTTTTTACAGTGGGACTAAATTTTCTCAAGGTCCCATTTACTTACATAATTCTATGTATTATGGTCATCTTCTGCCACACAGAACTTGTTTGTGTAGTCATAGGTGCTTTTAAAATTGTTTTGGGGGTTCCGTTTCTCTTCCAAATATGACTTATCAATTTCCTAAGACAGTTCTAAGCTGGCTGAGTAGTTTTTAAATAAGTGCTTAAGGGATCAAGTTAAATACTCCTTAGACTAATCACTAATCACTACTAATAAAACTTAGTAATATTTCAAATAAAGTACTTTGGGGGTATAGCTATACTGAATATCTTTTAGCTCTACAGTAAACTAATGATCCATAAAATGTAATGTTATTGTGTGTTTATGAGCAATACTGAATGCATAATATAAAAGATATAGTGAACCAAAACATAGACTTCCTTAGAAAATTTTGTACCAGTAAAGGCTGGGTTCCCATTTTAACACCAGCATCATCAGATTATTTGTAGGTTCAAAAGAGATTAAGATCCTTTTGTAAAATTTAAAAATGCTGCGTTATTTTTCTTGAATTTATCAGAAAGTTGTATTTTGCTTATCACTAAGAATGTGCTTTTCAATAGAAGTTTAAAAATTGTTTAAATGAATGAATTGACCACTTAAGAACAATCAAATTAAAATTATGGTTGGGAAAGAGATAGTCACTCTCAAGTCTTTTTACAGATAGGAAACTGTTGCCCAGTGAGGTTTGGTGACTTGTCTATAATGGGTTGCTGAGAATGATGGATTATTTGTATTAGTGATCTGGGAAGTTCTTTTTTAAAGCATTATTTTTACTATCCAGATTACAACATTCAGAAGTTTTTAGAATATAACAATGCTAAAGAAAAATTTCTCTTCAGGTCATTTAGCCAGTAAAGAGGCTTAGAACTGAGACTCCTACCCTAGAGTCTTTGAGACTATGTACGTATGTATGTATGTATGTATACACACATACACATAGATAACTTCATAACTTTCATAACATAACATAACTTTCGTAACTTTTGTAACATACATAACTTCATACACATAGATAATATTTCAGTAAAAATGCTTTTCCTTATAATTCTACATATTTTGTTTTGTGCATTTGATCTTATTTTATCTGCTATAGTTGGTCCATTAATAGATACCTTAATCATTTGTTGTTTCAAAATGCATTTGTTTAACAATTGGTGAAATACAGATAGATGAATGTTCTTGATTTTAGTTGTCTCTGACTCTTTGTGACTCAGTTTGGGATTTTGCTTTTTGATTGTTTTCTTGGCAAAGATACTAGAGGGATAGTGCATAGAAGAATGATTTGCTATTTCCTTCTCCAAGTCATTTTACTCAACTCCAAGTCAGTTTCCTCATCTGAGGCCAATAGGGTTAAATGACTTGCCTAGGATTACACAGCTACTGTCTAAGGCCAGATTTGAACTTGGGAAGACAAATCTTTCAGACACCAGGCCTAGCACTATCCACAGCTAGCCTTTGTCTTATTTAAAGTGAAGAAAATCTATATGTAAATAAGGTCTTCAGACATTTTTTTCTAGATTACAAGAGCACAACTGTTGGAGTGGGATTTGAGCATAAATTATAATGGAAATTAGAATAGAAAGGGCAAGAGAATGTTTTAACTTTGATTTTTATGTCCCTGATACCTAGCACAATGTCTGTAATATAAATTCTTCCCTCCCCCAAATTTATTAATTTATTTCTTTTCATTTTTCAACAATCACTTTCATAAGTTCCAAATTTTCTCCCTTTCCCTCCCTCCTCCTTCCCTAAGACTGCAAGCAATCTTACATGGGTTCTATATGTGCATTCCTATTAAACACATTTTCACATTAATCATGTGCCATAGAAGAATTAAAACGAATGGGAGAAACCATAAGAAAAACAAAACATAACAAAGAAAAAAATAGTCTGCTTCATTCTGCATTCCAGTTTCATAGTTCTTTCTTTGGATGTGGATGGCATTTTGCATCATGAGTCCTTTGGAAATGTTTTAGGTCCTTGCATTGCATTGAAAGGCTGTCTATCAAAAACAGTCCTTGCACGCTGTGGCTGTTACTGTTTATATAGAATGTTCTGGTTCTGTTCATTTCACTCAGCATCAGTTCATGTAAGTCTTTCCAGGTTTTTGTGAAGTCTGCCTATTCATCATTTCTTATGGTACAATAATATTCCTTTATATTCATATACCACAACTTGTTTGGCCATTCCTCAATTGATGGATGTCCTCTTAATTTCTAGTTCTTGATCACCACAAAAAGAGCTGCTATGAATATTTTTGCGCATGTGAATTCCTTTTCCCATTTTTAATGATCTCTTTGGGATACAGCCCTAGACACTTCTATTGCTGGGTCAAAGTGTATGCACATTTTTATGGCCCTTTGGGCATAGTTCTAAATTGCTCTCTGGAATGATTGGATCAGCTCACAGCTCCACTAACAATGAATTAGTGTTCCAACTCTCCCTCAACATTTATCATCTTCCAGTTTTGTCATGTTAGCCAATCTGACAGGGGTGATGTGGTACCTCACAGTTGTTTTGATTTGCATCTCTCTAATCAATAGTGACTTAGAGCATTTTTTCATATGACTGTACATAGCTTTAATTTCTTCCTCTGAAAACTGCCTGTTCATATCCTTTGACCATTTATCAATTGAGGAATGACTTGTATTCTTGTACATTTGGCTCTGTTCTCTATATATTTTAGAAACGAGACCTTCATCACAGATACTAGTTATAAAAATTCTTTCCCAGTTTTCTACTTCCCTCCTAATCTTGGTTGCATATGGCTTTGTGTAATCAAAGTTATTCCTTTTATAACTGACATTACACATTGAGAAAGTGTGCTAGATTGCAAGCATGCCTAAGGCTCTGTATGTGTCCAGAGGTAATCACTCAGGGATATTGACACCTTCCTCTCCCTTTGATTCTCTCCCTTTCTCCTGATCCTCTTCCTGCTGTCTGACCATTCCTTCTCATTCTTTGCCAGATAATCATCAATGTTTCAATCTCCTCACTGATCGCAGGCTCTACTTTCCCTTCCCTAATATATTTTGTTCATCCATTTTTATTTTTTTAATTCTGAACCTAACACTAAATAAAATTAGCTTTTCCAAATATATTATGCAACAAAGAAAGGATTGTCGACAAAACTGTGAATGTCAGTTGTGTAGAGTATGCTTTTATTTTTAACTATATACAGTTATCCCTTTTAGGGGTACAGGATATCCATGAATGTGAAAAACCACAAATAAGTCTAGGCCCCACCCCAAACCTTTATTTTTTAGTAGTAATTCTGAACATATTTAACACAGAAAAAAACAAGCAAAATCACGCACTGCACCCATAAAAAGTTGCAGTTTCTAGCTGAAAGAGGTGCAGAATCTTTGCTGCCAGTTATCTGCAGCTACAACTGCTTCATGAATTTTCTTCCACAGAAAGTGCTAGGAGAAAATCATGTGACTGAATCTAGCCGTAAAGGCACCAAGGGGAGGCATTCCCAAAGAGGGTGTGAAAGCCCAGAGTTCTTTACCATCCAAAATAAAACTACAGAGTAAGTTTATGTATATATACTTATGGTAGTAAATTATGAATGAATGATATACATATATAGTATCTGTGCATTTATGGATTTTTTGCTGTTGAATCATTTTTCACTCATGTGCAACCCTTCATGACCCCATTTGTGGTTTTCTTGGCAAAGGTACTGGAGTAGTTTGCCATTTCCCTCTCCAGCTCATTTTTCAGACGAAGAGCCTGATGTAAAAGAGGGCTAACTAAGTGACTTCCCCAAGGTCACAGAGCTAGTAATTGTCTGAGGCTGGTTTTGAACTCATGAAGATGAATATTCCTGATTCCAAATCCAGTGCTTGACATCTGTGATTTTGCACAGTACTCCACAAATTTCCCATTTAATTATTAATGGCCAACCTGGGAATAACCAAAACTACAACTGTGAAACCTGTGAATATTGAGGGAATGAACTGCTTATCTCTGATTCTTTGGGACCTTTCTTCTCCACAATATTTTTCAGGGGAGGAGAGAACCCTAATTCTAAGTCTGCTCTCCCTACCACTCCCAATGCCTTTGGTGAAGGCGGTGGGGATTGAAGGAACTTGTAATATGCTTAGCCAAGCAAAGCAAATTCTTGCTTTGGTAGCGCCAAAAAAAGAAGTATGTTTATTCATCTTTAGTCCATCAGCTTTATAGCCACTGGCAAGAAGTCAGTAGTCAGTCATTTGTTAATGACTAGTATGTGCCCGGCACTGGGCTGAGCAAACAATTAAAAAAAAGCAGTCCCTGCCCTCGAGGAGCATACAAATACGGGAAGATGACCCGCAAAAGGAAGTTGAAAAACCGAGATGGGCCCTGGAGGAGTGGATGAAGCCCGGGGGGAGATAGAAAAGTCTGGGATGTCTGTCCAGTCCCATCTCCTCCAATGGAGGAGTTTAGAGCTCCACCCTCCAGTCCAAGGAGCAAAGGTTGTGAGAGGTGTGAGTAATGAGGCTGATTGTACCTTGAAAGATCATGAGATTGATTTCTCAATGATGAGTTTACTGGGGGCATGACAGAGAAGTTAAGGAAGTCTAAAATGAGTGCAGCCAGGTGGGAAATGCAGAGATGATGTAGTACGCCTCATCACCTCTTCTCTGGAAACTTGGTTGCTCATTAAATTAATCAGAGATCTTCAGTCTTTTAGTTGTTCTTCTGTACGATGATGTTTTTATTACGTAGATTATTCTATTTATTCCCCTCACGTCACTCTCCAGCAGTTGATATAAATCTTCCCAGATGGTCTTTCATTGTTTCTTACTGTGGTATATTCTATTGCATCCATATAACATATTTATTCAGCACCTCCAGAACTCATGGATGCCCCTTTAGTTTCCAATTCTTTGCCACTACATAAAGAGCTACTATTGACGTTTTTTTTATAAATATAGATCTTTTTTCCACTTTGTAATCTCTGTAATACATAGGTCATTCCCTTTACTCAAGAATCTTCAAAGGTTTCCTGTTGTTTCTAAAATAAAATAAACTATGGAGATTTGTATTTATTTGTATATTTATTATTTATATGATTATAAATATATAAATATTTATATATTTACATTTATTTATATTTGAAGCCTTGGTTGTCAGTCTGGTTGTCAACTTTTCAGAATTAATTCATATTGCTTTCTTTTACACACTTTATATTCCAGCCTCTGTTTGGTATTCTACTCCAGCCTTAGATGCAGATGTGGCCTTTCTTGCCCATGTCAGCTTCTCTCCCCACATGGCCCCTAACTCTCTTCTGCTCCTTTCTTCTCTAGCAATTTTCCCAACTATCATTATCACTCTTCAACTTCTCCCCTTCTCGAGATCTGTTCCCTTATTCTTTTGAACAAACTTGTCCCATCCATAAAAAACAAACCAAAAACCCTTGCTTGAGATCCTACCAACCCCACTAGCTATTGCCCTGTATCTCTCCTCCCCTTTATGGATAAACTCCTTGAAAAAGCTCAATATTTCCAGGGTTCTTAATCTAAGTCCTTGGAAATCTGACGTCAGAAATTATCATTCAAATGAAACAGCCATCTCCTCAATTACTAGACATGGGGTAATTTAATTCTCTCCTCTTTAAATTTTCATGACCTGGTGTTTCTTGTATCATTCCTATCATTCCATAAGATTTTCCTTTATTGGTTCGTGAGAGTCCACAAAGGGTCTGTATTGGTTCTCCTTCTCCTTTTACTCCATACTGTCTCAACAGATGATTTCTTCTGTTCCTATGGTTAGTCAGTCAAAAAAGCATTTATTAAGCATTTACTATGTGCCAGGCACTGTACTAAGCACTAAAATACAAAGCAGAATGCGGGGGAAGACAGCTCATAAAAAAGGCAGAAAAGGGAGAGGGAGGTAACAAAGGCATCTGGGGTAATGGAGATAGAAGTTAGAATGCCACTTGCAGGAGATCAAGACATAATTACTCTGGATTCTCCCCTTAAATGGAAGTTCTGGGAGAAGTCATCTGACCAAAGGGAAAGGCTGAAGAGTCAGCTGGTGAATTCTTGAGCTGGAGTGAGACTTGGGGGTGAAGAGCTGGAGCATGGTAAAGTAAGTTCTTAGGTTCAATTATCATTTCTATGTAGATTATTCCTAGATCTATATCAATCTTTCCCTGTCTTCTCACACTTTACTCTCATCTACATACTCTTATGATCTGGTTGCACTGACCCACTTGCAATTCTCCACACACCCACCTCACATCTCCAGGCTTTTGCATTGTCAGTCTTTCATGTCAGTCTTTCAATGCTCTACCCCCACACCTCCACCTGACTTCAAGATTCAGCTTAAATCCACCTTCCAGGATCCTCAGCTGCTACTGTCTTTCACTCTCAGATTATCTTTCATCTAGGTCTTTACATCATCTGTGTCTTGAGTATATCTAGGTCTTTATATGTAGTTTTCTTCATTTGAATGGAAACCTATTAAGAGTGGAGACTTTTTTTTCCCAAAGTGCTGCTATCTCCAGAACTTTGCACAATGCCTGGCATGTTGTAAGCACTTACCACATACTGGTTGACGGTTGACTGACTTGTTTCCCAAATTTGTTGTGTCTACTCTCCATGCCCTTGTATAATAGTCTCTTCTGATTGTGGAATGTATTCTCTTCTCATTTTTGCCTCTTAAAATTCTTAGATTTTTTTCAAAGTTTAGCTCAGATCTTACAGGGAAATATTTTTTCTTATCTTGGTAGGTATTACTGTTCTTAGCTATCTCAAATTATCTTGTATTTATTTACTTGTGTATAGTTATATTCCCAATTTCAAGTAAGCTCCATGAAGGGCAGGAACTTGAATTTTTGTTTGGAGATTTTCAATATTTACTGCAGTGGTTTTTGTATTACATAGTAAACTCTTATTAAATGTTTATTGAATTTAATTCAATTGAGGCTCCGAATTTCTTTTTCAGAGAACGAATAGAACTTTTGGAAGAAGCCAAGAAAATGGAAATGGCCAAGTTTCGCTACATTTTGCCTGTTTATGGCATTTGCAGAGACCCTGTGGGATTGGTTATGGAATACATGGAAACTGGGTCACTAGAGAAATTACTGGCCTCGGAACCTTTACCATGGGAACTCCGTTTTCGGATCATCCATGAAACAGCAGTAGGCATGAACTTCCTGCACTGCATGTCTCCACCACTCCTCCACTTGGATCTCAAACCAGCAAACATATTGTTGGATGCACATTACCATGTCAAGGTTTGGTCTATTACTGTTTTTAATTTGGTGACTGCACTGTCAGGTGGGAGAAAGCTGTTCTGCATAAGTGTTTTAAAAAGCAGGTTTAATCCCTTAGATAATCTACCATGGGATGTAATTGTTAATTCTGTATAAAAGGAAAAGGTTTAAATTTTGGGCCTTGAGTCAGGAAGACCTGAATTCAATTCAAATTCAGACTCAGATACTTATTAGCTCTGTGACCTTGGGCAAGTCATTTACCTCCATTTGCCATAGTTTCCTCATCTGTAAAATGGGGACAATGACCCCTTCTTCCCAGGGTGTTGTGAAGATCAAATGAGATAATAATTATAAAGCACTTAGCACAGTGCCTGGCATATCATAAGTACTATAGAAATGTTAGTTGTTGTTGTGAGTTTCAGTTATATGGAATTTTGGTTACTGGAAAGAATATGTGCAGGGAGTCTCCAATTCAGGTGACAAGAACAAGGCATAAGGATGTGGTTTGGGAAAGGGTATTGCCTATTATGCTGTCTTGCATACTTTGCACAAGTGTTTGCCTCAGAATACAGTTGATTTGACAATTTGAGGTCAATCTTGCTCAGAGTGATTATCAATAGTAACAATTTCTGTATTCTTCCCAGCTTGATTTAGTTACTTTTTCTTTTGTTCATTAAAAGGGCCATTCTCTGGCTACTTCTTAAAGAGGCCTATTCACTCAATGGGTACTACCTCCTTCTTAAGCAAGTACCTGAAAAGGCTAGCCAGCCTAAAAAGGCCAAGATCTCCCATTGCATCCTGGGCCATCTCCAGTCATCCTGATGAATATCTAGTCAATAGACCCAGATGGCTCAGGAGGAGAAAGTGAGGTTGGTGACCTTACCTCCCTCACTCAAAACAAAATCAAGTGCATGTCATGTCATCATTTCTCTGATGTCATGGTCTTCTTCGAAAATGAAGGGCGAACACACACACACACACACACACACACACACACACACACACACACACACACACACACACACGCACACACTGTAGCCTACCTATACACTCCCACCCACCATTGCTTTCCTTTCTTCAAGAAAATCTTTCACTAGACCCTACCATTCCCTCAAAATATCATCCTTGATTTCACCTCCCTTTCTTAGCCAATCTTTCAGAAAAGGCTAGCTACTTTAAATGCCTTCGTTTATTCTCCACTCACTCCAACTCATTGACCCATGGCAAAATGGTTTTGATCAAAATCAAAGTTGCCAATGATCTCTTAATTGCTGTATCTGATTGATGTGGTCTTTCTGGACCTCAGCCTCCTTGACCACTCTGTAGCATTTGACTCTTCGGTGTCTTCTACTGGATACTCTCTCCTCTCTGAATTTTTCTGATACTTTCTCTTTGTTCTCCTATCTTTTTAATTACTCTTCGATCTTCTTTGCTGGTTTATCCTCCAATAGAGGATATAGACTCTCTATCATACTATGGTATTCTCACTGTGGTAGAAACCCAACTGTGGGTCTTCTCCAAAGTTCTTTCTTGGTCTCTCTTTTCCTTATAATCTTTTTCTCAGTAGCTTCATCAACACTCATGGGTTTCACAGAATTGTAGAATTTTGAGTCAGAAAAGACCTTAGCAGACATCTAATCTAACCCAAAGGAATACTTGCTACAAAAATATCTGATAATTTACCATCCAGCTTCTGCTGGAAGACCTCTAAAGTGTTGGGGGGGAACAGGGAGGAGTAGTGGAAATCCACCACCTGGAAGCAGCACTTTTAGATACCTCTTTTTACTGGGAAATTTTGCTTGCTATCAAACCAAAATTGCAACTTTCTTCCATCGTTCCTGGTTTTGCTCTAAGGCTCCAAAAACAATAAGGCATATGCCTTCTCTGTATGACAGTTTTTCAAATACTTGCACATAACTATCATGGCTCCTTTGAGTAATCTTCTCTAAGCTAAATACTCTCCTTTCCTTCAATCTATTCACAAAAGTCAAGGACTCAAAGTCTTTTACCTTCCTGGTTTTATTCCTATGGATACTGTCCAGCTTGGAGACCTTTGGTACTCAGAACCAAGCACAGCATCCCAACTAACTTTTGAGGAGAACAGAATATAATGAGACTATAACCTCCCTATTTCTGGAAACTATGATTATCTTAATCCAGTCCATGATTGCTTTAGCTTTTTTGGCTGCCACTTCATCCTGTTGATTCATTGAGCTTGCAACCTACTCTTTATGACTGGTGCTTAGTATCATTCCTGGTACAGAGTAAGCTCTTAATAAAGCATTGTTGACTGACTATTCATCTGGCCTCAAATTGGTGGAAGCACCATTCCATTGCATATCAGTCCCCTGGAATGGCTCCCCCCTATTTGCTGGGGACAGAGATGCCATTCATTTCTGTTCCCTCTACCTATCTCCTGGCCTGGCTTACTTGTAAAGATAGATGAGAAACATTATTCTCAGATTCCTCTCCTGGTCACTTTCCCTGAACTGCCTAACACTCTAAGAAGATAGCATCCTACAGCAGAACTCTTTTTCTTCGACTGCTACAATTAACAAACTTCTACCTAGTCGTAGCTTCACCATTCTCCACTTCTCCGTTATCTTCCACCCAATTTCCTCAGTGTTTTGTTTTAAAATTACTCACCCTTTCCACTATGCTCTCTGGAATGTGTTCCTTAGATTACAAATTTGATGTCATCTTAAATCTTTTCCTTTCACACATCTTTCATCTTCTGACTCTCGCTAAGTCCTAACTGCTTCCTGATGATAGCCTTCCTGGCCACCCTTTCCATCAATGATTTTACCTCTTTTCATTCTCTTGGACTGGTCAAGGTGGGACAGTTAGAATACTCTTTACTCCCTAGTGCTACTTCCAGGGTCTCATACTATCATCACTCAGTAACATCTTCTCTTTTAAGATTTACTCAATATATATCAACAACCAGTGAAAATTCTGGTAGTGTGGTCTACCAGCCTCCAAGACACTCCCTTTCCCTCCTCAATGAGTTCAGTGCCTGCTCCACAATCTTTTTCTCCTCTTCAACTCCTCCCCTTGTATTAGAGGACTTCAAGATAGAGAGATAGATGATAGATATAGATATTCCCTCAAGAACTCTAGCATATAGATAGAGATGGAGATATAGAGAGCTATATAGATGATATAGATAAGGTTCTCAAACATCCTAGCAAATAGATAGATTTAGATACTCCCTCAAGCACTCTAGTATATGGATGGATAGATAGATGGATGGATGGACGGATGGATGGATGAACGGACAGACAGACTCTTTCTCTCTCCCCTCCTCTCTCTCTCTCTTGCTCTCATTCTCACTGTCTCAAACACCACAACCTCTGAATTCCTCAACTTACTCATTTCCCATTACATATTTCTCTACTACACCATAGCTACATACTGAATTGGTCATACTCTCCTTCTTGCCATCACCCACACATGCTCCCATTTCCATGTTTATGAACTCTGAATTTCCCTTATGTTGGTATCCCACTTCTCCCTCTGTCTTACAACCCCAAACCCCGTTCTTTGCCCTCACTTCAACCTCCAATCCCTTCACCTCATAGTTCTTTCCCAGGACAACTTTTCTATGTTGGCTACACTCTCCTCCCTTACTTAATCTTGACCCAGAGTGAACCAGTTCAACTTTACGTTGTCCTCTTCTCTTGATTCCCTTTTCTCCATTATAATTTCATTGATCTTTCCCTATCTATCCTCAACTTCAGATAAACTGTCCTAAGTCCACTACACATTTACGTTACACAATCAACTGGGCCCTCACTGAAGCTGGTTATGTAGATATAATAAACTCAAATGTCCAAAATGTAAATGATTAGTTTTTCCCCAAAGCTTTTCTTCCTCCTCCTAATTTCCATTACTATTGAGGGTGCCTGACTAAGACTCTTCAACCTAAGTGTTATCCACTACTCCTCACTTTCTTTACTTCCCTCCACCCTATGCCCCCTGCCCATCCAATGTGTCTCCAAGTCCTGTCAGTTTTACCTTTGTGACATATCTGCTATATTCCCCCTTCTTTCCTCTAACTGCCATTACTCTGGTGAAAAAAACCCCAACACCTCACACCTGAACTACTCCAATGGCTTACTGATTGATTAGTCTTTCTGCCACAAGTCTCTGCTCACTTCAGCCCATCCTCCATTCAGCTGCCAGAGTGGTCTTCCTAAAGTGCAGGACTGACTCTGTCACCCTACACAAACTTGCAGTGCCTCCCTCTCCCCTTCAGGATCAAATACAAAGTCTTCTGTTTGGCATTTGAAGACATCTGCCCCATTGCACTTTTCCAATCTCCTTATACCTTATACCTCTCGCTTATGCTCAGATCCAGTGACAATGACCTTGATTTTCCTACCACAATAAGACACTCCCTCTCCCCTCTTTGACCCTTTTGACTATTTTCTCTGGTGCTCTCCTATGCCTAGATTTCTTATTCTCCTCATTTCCACCTCCTGTATTTTTTTAAAAATATATTTATTTTTTAGTTTTAGTTTTCAATATTCACTTTCATAAGTTTCAAATTTTCTCCACCACTCTCCCCTTTCCCCTCCCCAAGATGGTGTTCAATTCAATATAGGCTCTACATATACATTCTTATTAAACATTTTCACATTAGTCTTGTTGTTTAGAAGAATTAGAAGATATTGGGAGGAACTATGAGAAAGAAAAAACAAAAAAAGAGAGCAAATGGTATGCTTCGACTTGCATTCAAACTCCATACTTCTTTGTCTGGATGTGGATGGTATTTTCCATCACGAGTCTTTAGGAGTTGTCTTTGCATTGCTGAGAAGAGCTAAGTCTATCAAAGTCAGTCATCACACAATGTGACTGTTACTGTGTTCAATGTTCTCCTGGTTCTGCTCACTTCACTAAGCATCAATTCATATAAGACTTTCCAGGTTTTTCTGAAGTTCACGTATTCATCATTTCTTATAGCTCATAGTATTCCATTACATTTATATACCACATTTGTCCAGCCATTTCCCAATTGATGGACATCCCCTCAATTTATAGTTCTTGGCTACCACGAAAGGAGCTGTTAAAAATATTTCTGTACATGTGGGTCCTTTCCCCATTTTTATGATCTCTTTGGAATATTGCCCCAGAAGTGGTATTGCTGGGTCAAAGGGTATGCACATTTTTATAGCCCTCTGGGCATAGTTCTAAATTGCTCTGCAGAATGGTTGGATCAGTTCACAACTCTAGCAATAATGCATTAGTGTTCCAATTTTCACACATCTTCTCCAGCATTTATAATTTTCCTGTCTTGTCATGTTAGCCAGTCTGATAGGTGTGATGTGGTACCTCAGAGTTGTTTTGATTTGTATTTTTCTAATCAATAGGGATTGAGCATTTTTTCATGTGACTATAGAGAGATTTAATTTCTTCCTCTGAAAACTGCCTGTTCATATCCTTTGACCATTTATCAGTTGGGGAATAGCTTCTGTCTTCTTTTGGCTTCCTTCAAGTTTCAGCTAAAATCCCACATGTTACAGGAAGTTTTTTTTTTAATCTAACTCTTTAATTCTAAGACCTTCCCTCTGTTGATTGTCTTTAATTTATTCTGCATGAAGCTTGCACACAGTTATTTGCATCTTTCCCATATTAGACTATATGTACCTTGAGAACCTTTCTTTGTCTACCCAGGTATTAACAATGGCACATAGTTGATACCTAGTAAATTTGTATCGACTGTCACTGACTTATTATGTAAGTAGTACTCCACTTCCATATTCAATTCTGTTTTTAATGAGAAAGTGATTCCCATTTCATTATTTAAATTCCTTCCACCAGGTCTCACTGATAGTACAAAACTGTGTGTAGCTCTCTTTATGGCAAATATTATTGAGAGAGAGCATAGCCTGGGGATGAGGAAGACTTTCAGCGTTCCAGGGAACTATAAATTGCAAAGCAGTTTGATTCTTCAATCCAACTAAAAAAAAAAAAAGTTTGCAAATTTTACAAATATTAAAAGACCTGCTTTCAATATTAATGCAATGTCATTGGTTATGTTTTGTCTTCTTGGACCTAATTGGCTACATTTTTTGCCTCTTCATGAATGACTAAAAGAATTCTTGTTCAAAGTCTTTCAAAGGCTACTTTGTGCTAATTTTCAATTATTAGGTAAAGATTCCTAAAGGAATTGCAAAGTAAGACAATTTATCTTACATCAGTTGAATAAATGCTTAGGAATCATCTTTATAAAACATTTGAGAGGAAACAGTGAATTCAAATATGAGAGGATTGGTTTTTAGTGTTAGGAAGGACTATGCACAGCCCTCACCTTTTTTGAAGGCAATGTTCATAATTTAAATCTCAAATAAGAATAGATAACTTTTGTACACCTCCCTGATTGGCTAGGTATAGGAGGCTCCCACAGTTGGTGTATCTCTCTATTCCTTTAATGCCTTCACAAGTGTATCATTTCCAGCACCGATCTTCTACTTATACTTGATCCAATCTGACTGCTTTCCCCATCTTTGTTCAGTTTAATGCCATTTCTACTTACTATATAAGCACTTTCATGATTGTGATTCTAGGGTGTGTGATAGTTCTACTGTCCTTGGAGTAAATAGATTGTTGTAACAATTTTTGTAAATCTTTTCCATTTTTCTTCTCTCGTT
This sequence comes from Notamacropus eugenii, assembly GCF_028372415.1. NCBI lineage: Eukaryota > Metazoa > Chordata > Mammalia > Diprotodontia > Macropodidae > Notamacropus > Notamacropus eugenii. Next base: position 412,342,202 of record NC_092876.1, on the reverse strand, counting down.
CTTCTGTTTTCTTTCCATTTTTGTCCTTGAATTTCTTTGGGATATTTTGATTAGCTGAATATCTTGCCAAGCTTTCTTTGGACAGGTTTTATCCTTCCCTTTTTCTCTCCGCTTCATGAGATGCCCTCATAAAGCTTATGATTGTCCATCATCCTTATTCAAAAGGTTTTACAGATTAGTTCATATTTTAATTTTGGCAGATGTTTCTCTGCATTTGACAAGTAAATCATATATGCTGACTGAGGTGCTTTCTGGATTCCTTTGGTCTCTTTTTAGTTGACATTGGCTTAACACCTGGATGAAATTATTCTAGTAGGTGTTGATAACTTTTCTCTTGTCCATCTCCAATTTTTTATATTCAGTGGTGTTTAAAATTATTCAGCATTAAATCTTTTAAATTATCTTTTTCTCATTTCTTCCTTATAAATTCTGATTTTTATCTCTTAAGTCAATGATCTGATTATACAAAGTTAACTCAGTAATAAATCCCACAGCCGTAATAGTCTTTGCCTGTTCATTAAAATTTCTTTTCCGTTCTTTTTATTGTTCTTTGATACTCTACATATCCAATAACTTTTTTTCAAGAAAGTGTTCATGATATAAGCTTCTGTATAATTTATAAATCTTTGACCTCTATCATTTCTTTGTCTTTAACCATATTTTTCCATATATTTCTTCCCATCCTCATCTTTACCTTATCTTTGCACTGAATTCGCCAACAGAGTATATGTTGATTTGGAGGTCTTTATAAGGCTCCTCATAGAACTTTCCTACCATTTTGTTCTAAGCAACTAATGCTGATGCATAACTACAATTATCTTCATGATGATCTTTTTATAAGTACTTACCATATTCATACTTCAGTACATGATGACTAAATGCCCCTTAAATAATATTTCTTGTAGATTTGGGGCATACAATAAAATTACTCCAAAGAGTACCCATAAACCATTCTTGCATTTGGTTTCATCTTCCTTCTTCTGATTTTATTCCTATCAGTAAGGTCAAGATCAACAGAATTCAGCTCCTCCAGCTGTATCTTCACTCTCATCATTATAGGAAAGCCTCACATTAAGTGCCAACAATCAAGTTAAAATTTTTTGGTAGTCTAAAATCTGACTCTTAGAAATCTTTTCCCCCTTTCAACACTGCTCTGCCACCATCACTGCAAAGGAAGAACACAAGACTTAGAACAATTAATTAAATTAATTTTTAAAAACCTCTAAAAATTTAGAAAAAATAATTCACCACTGTTTAGCCAGCCTACTGATGACATGCCTCTGGTTGATTAGTGAGGCTATTATTGAGAAAAGAGATTTGCTCTCTCAGTAGGATCACTCTTGGAAGCCTTTCCAACACTGCAGAGCCAGCTAGATCACCAATGCTGCTATGCATAGCCTTTGGTGCATGACCAGGACCACCTTCACTTCAGGATAAGACTCCAGGAGTAGGACTTTTGCAGAGACATTTGAAACATTTGTTGTTGAAAATTCAAACCAGTTCTACTAGTCTTTGGGGTATATAAAGGTGAGCTTATTGTAGGTAATTCCTCTAGGAGATTAGGCCTCATATAGCAGTACCTACAGTTATCAGGCTGTGTATGATAAGAAGGGAAAAGGAGAGAGTACTTACGAAGGAGATGCTCATGTTACTTTGAATCATTGGTGGAAGGGAGAAGCACCTGATCAGAATCTCCCTTTCTGTTCTGACTTTCTGAAACCTTGCAAACAACCAGAGTTGATTTATCCCTAAGAAGTAAGGTAGCATTTGAACTGTCTGGGTTTGCCCAATGATAAAATAGACCAAAGGAAATTTTTAGATGAGTAAATGTTTTACACATTGTTCATGTTTAGTCACTGCTGAATGGTTAATGTCTTGTTTTGAATAAACTTAAATTATTTCTATTTTAAAACTTTTTTTAATGTATAGATGGAAAGTATAAAACTGTTATTTGCTGTCCTAATGATTTTCTGCCTTCTAGCTATTTTGAAACATTACAGGGTTAAATTGGAAGCTTTAACCCTGGAAAGACCAGCTCTCCAGGTTAAGAAAGCAATATTTTGTCAACAAGAGTTGAACAAGTAACTTTAGGGACGCAGAAATGAATTGTTGGCTAGTTTGTAGATCTTGTCAAACTAGCTTTTACCATTTGTGCACAAACCAATAATAAATACCCCAAACCATGTATTTGTCTGTTCTTGCAGTTTAGCTGATAGTGTCACTGGCCAATTAGCAACATCCCCAATATAAGAGCAAGTCTAAGGGCTGAATTAAATAGTGTGACTAAGTTCCATTTCCTATCATTCAGTAAGAGTGTTTGAGGAGGAGCCCAATCCATTAATTAAAAGGCTTTAAAAAAAAAAAACCTACCCAAAATCCTTGAGGCAGAATATAAAGGACATAGTTTCCATCTGTTATCCCCACTCCCACTGATATTAATAAGTTGTGAGAATCTCATATGCAATGTTTCAGGATGACTTCAAAGGATCTAATTTGAACTTGAAAACTCCAGGAAATTTTATTCTATGGCTTATTTTTAAGAATCAGTAGTGTCAGGTTCAGAGACTGGATATTTGCCAAACTTTTCAAACCATGTGTTGTTTTGGGCAAAGGAGCCAGCAGAAAGTGGTAGTGATATAGAGCAATATGTATAGTAATAAATATTTTACCTTTTATAAAGTGTTTTTCTCATGATAATACTCTGAGGTAGGCTGGAAGTTGTTGACATTTTATAGATGAGGGAACAGATTCAGAAAGGTGAAGTGAGTTGCCCACGGCACAGATAAAATTAAGGTGGGTCTGTCCATCACTGAGTCAATATATGTTTATAAAGTACCTATTAGGTGCCAGGCACTGTTCTTAGTGCAAGGGGTGGCTCTTTGAAAGCTCTTTGTCTTTTTGTCTCTATTTGTATTCCAAGTACTTAATACAATCTGGCACATAATAGGTGTGTGACATCCATAGTAAGTGGATGTAACACAGATAAAATCCTATACAGGGGATAGAGAAAGAACACTCAGAAAGAGAACCAGGAAAAACCAGTGTCACAAAAACCAGTGGAGAAGAGATTATCAAAAAGAAGGGAGTGATCACTAGTGTAAAAGCTTCAGAGATGTCCAGAAGGATGAGATCAAAAAAAGGCCATTAAGATTTGTTGACTGAGATCATTGGTAACTTTGGAGAAAGCAATTTCATTTGAATGAGGAGGTTGGAAGTCAAATGTGTAAAGAGTGTGGGGAAAGGAGGTGGAGATACCAGTTGTAGACAGTCTTTCTCAAGGAGTTTAACCACAAAAGGGAGGAAAGATATAGAATACTAACTACTAACTAATGGGGATGAATAACTCAGATCAGGGAGGGTTTTTTTGAAGGTACTGGAGACTTGGGCATTTTTGTAGGCTGTAGGCAAAATAGACAGTGAGAGGTTGAAGATTAATGAGCAAATGAGTATCATAGAGGGAGCATTCTACTAGAGAAGAAAGGATAGAATCAGATGACTTGGGTATGTAGAGAGGTTGGCCTTGGCAAGAAGAACCATCTCTTCATAGGAAATAGGTGAAGGAGGAAAGTTGGGGAATTCATCTTAGTGATGAGGTAAGGGAGAAGAGGTGTGTGTGTGTGTGTGTGTGTGTGTGTGTGTGTGTGTGTGTGTGTGTGTGTGTGTGTGTGTTCGTCCTTCGTTGCTGAAGAAGACCATGCCATCAGAGAAATGATGACATGACTTACACTTGACTTTGTTTTGAGCGATGGAGGGCTGTAGGGGGAGGAAAGGAGGGTCTTGGCAAATGGTCTCAGTTTCTTCAGGGAAATATGAAGCAAGGTTCTCAGTAAGAGAGTGAGGGAGAGGAAGCCAGAGGAGGTTGAAGAGGGATGAAGAGATTCAGAAAAGCTGCTGTGGTGGGATAGTGATAGTTGGGATAATGAGTTGATTATAGAGTTGTAAAAGGATTGCCTTGCTAGGGTGAGGTCCCAATGGAAGTTATATCACAAACTTGTTAACAGACCTCGGTCAGGAGAGTTGCTGGGGTTTTCTTCAGCTTAATTTGAAAGCTACATGAGCAGAAATGAAAGCAAAGGATGGTAGGAGCAAGCCAAGGCTGATGTTTGACAGGAAAACGGGGTGAGAGGTTTCAGCAGAGGACCTTGTAGAGTTGAACTAGTTAATGAGTCAGTCAATTGATAAACATTTATTGTCTACCACGTGCCATGTGCTGCATTGAAGGCACAAAGAAAAAGACAGAACTTGCCTAAGGGAGGAGATAATATGCAAACAAGCTATCTACAAGATAAATAGAAAATAATCAACCGAGGGAAGGGACTGGAATTAAGAGGGATTTGGAAAGGCTTCCTTTAAATGCTAAGATTTCAGGTGGGGATTTGAAGGAAAGCCAGGAGGCATAGATAAGAAGGGAGTGCTCTCTGGCCATGTTGGACCACCTGGGAAAATGCCTGGAGCCAAAAGATGGAGTTCTCCTTTGGGGAATTGCACAGTCCCAGGATCATTTGAAAGCATACAAACAGTGACTTTTGGGAGTAATCCTAAACTGGGATTTGGTAGGTATGATGGCAAGCAAAATAGGATCTTTTGCTGGTTTTGTTTTAATATAATCAAGTACCTCTGATTGAATCTTGCCTTTACCAATGAAGAGTCTTTACTGGGAGTAAAGTGCAGAAACAAGAGTTTTCTTTAACTAGAAACAGTGTATGTATTTGTATTGTGGATTATTTTAATGTGATTAAAGATCTTCCCCACCCATTAAGGGGAGTTTGATTAGGGAAGATTTGTGGGAAGGCCCATGCCTTTTGTTAAGGAGGCACTGGTTCTCAAGGGTTGTAATGCCCTCTGGCTCTATAAAAGGTATAAATACTCTGAGTTGAGGTTTTACTTTGGGGCATAACTGACTAGAAGTGTTTTGTTTGGCCAGATGAGACTCTGGGAAACTGCTAAGGAGCACCCTAGCTTTGAAAACTCAGATGTTGATCTTCCCTCTCTGTCAACTATGATCAGACAGTTGGAAGCCATGTCTATTGATCCTTGATTTATATGTGCTTGATTAAAGGAGATTGTTAACCCCTTGAAAGTTGCTTTCCTTTTATTAATGCATATCTAAGAACCTGTGATAGCAGGCACCCCTGTGTATGTCAGGGTGCTTACTGATACGGTAGGGCAAAGGATAAAGGACTAAAGGAAAAGAAAACAATGTAGAGTAGAATTGGTTCATGAAGTGGTAAAGATGGGAAAAGAGGAAAGTATAGCCAGATCTGGAAAAGGACTGAGGGACCAAGGATCAGGAGTTGAGGTGAGAACCAAGAACAGGGATTGAAGTTGCAAAACAGAAAAGTAGAATGGCAATAAATGAAGATCCAATAGAATTTCAGAGCTCTTGAACTGGTACATGAAAAACTTGTGGGTCAAGATTAAGCATACAATTATATAGCTATGGTTGCATAGGGGAGCAGGTAATGGGAAATGAGTAAATTGAGGACTTCAGAGGTTAGGGTATCTGAGGAAATATGAACCAAGACCCTGAGCCTCTTCTGGGGTCACTATCCAGTTACCACTCCTTGCTTCTGAACTTGCTTCTCACTCAGCACACATACAACTTGTGACCATGACCAGTAGATCTTCACACTGGACCACAATCCTTATACCCTTGTCCTCTCCCTATTCCTCCGTACTTCAGTGACCCAAACCTAAGTAGCAAGTTCAAGTGGCCAGTTTATGATTTGTAGGGCTCTTTGTGGGAGTTTAAACCACTTTTTGCCCTAGTATATAGCTTCTTCATGCATTAGAATCCTTCATGGAACTAGATTCAGTCCACAGACATTTCTGTCTGTCTCCTTTTCCCAACCTAAGCTGGAAAAAATGAGTGATTTTTTTTTTCTTAGATTTCCTGATCAGGACTTAATTTAGTACATTTTCTACCCATGTGCTAGAGCTTTGGGACCTTGCATCCTTCACCTTTTCAGATTTACTACTTCAGAATCATTAGATTGGTAAGACACTATTGTTAACTTCAGAAAGAACAGTTTTAGTTGAAAGATAAGATCAGAAGCCACACAGTATGAAGTTCATTTTTTAATTCAATTTTATTTTGTGTTGTTTTGAATTCTCTCCCACTGAGAAGGCAAGAAAAATGCCTTTACAGATACATATAGTAAGGTAAAAAAAATTCCTGTATTAACCATGTCCAAAAAGGGGAAAGAGAAAATATTCTTCAATCTGCACTGAGTCCATCAATCTCTGTCTAGAAGTAGATAGTGTTTTTTATCACGAGTCCTCTGGAATTGTGGTTGGTCACTGAATTGTTCAGAGTTCCTAAGTCTTTCAAAGCTAATTGTCTTTACAGTATTGCTTTTACTGTATATATTGTTCTTGTGGTTCCTCTCACTTCATTTTGTATCAGTTAATATATGTCTTTCTAGGTTTTTCTGACATCATCTCTGTCATCGCTTCTCATAAGTACAATAGAATTATATCACACTCATGTACCATAACTTGTTCAGTCATTACTCAATTGATGGGCATCTCCTCAGTTTCCAATTCTTCACCACCACAAAAAGAGAAGCTATAAATATTTTTGTATGTATGGGTCCTTTTCCTCTTTCTTTGATCTCTTTAGGGTATAGAACCAGTAGTGGTCTTGTTGATCAAAGGATATGCACCTTTATAGCTTTGAGGATACGGTTCCAAATGCTTTCCAAAATGGCTAAACCAGTTCACACCTCTACCACAGTACATTAGCATGTATTTTTCCATAATACCACCAGCATTTTTTATTTTCCTTTTTCTGTCTACTTTGCCAACTTGAATGGATATGAGTTTATAGCACCTCAGGATTATTTAAATCTTCATTTCTCTAATTATTAATGACAAAGTATTTTTTTAATATGATTATTGATACCTTGGATTTTTTTCCTCTGAAAAATGCCTATTTACATCTTTTGACCATTTATCAATTGGAGAATGGTTCTCCAATTTACATTTGACTCAGTTACTTATATATATTAGAAATGAAACCTTTATCAAAGAAAATTACTATAAAGTTTTTTCCCCCTAATTTGCCACTTCTCTTCTGAGTTCCACTGGTTTTATGTAAAAATGAAATTATGTAACCAAAACAAATTATCTCACTTGTTTGGTCATGAACTCTTTATCTAGCCATAGATCTGACATTAGATCTATTCTCCTCTAACTTGTTCATGATATCACCCTTTATGTCTAAATCATACACCCATTTGGAGACTGTCTTAGTGTGCAGTGTGAGATATTGGGCTATAACCTATTTTCTGCCAGACTATTCTCCAGTTTTTGATCTATAGTGAATTCTTTTCTCATTACCTTGCATCTTTGTGTTTATTAAACACTAGGTTAATGTGCTCATTTGCTTCTGTGTATTATGCTCCTGTATATATCTGCTCCTCTCTATTTTTTACATAGCACCAACTTGTGATTGCAGTGTTGTTGAGATCTAGTGATGCTAGATCCTCTTCTTTTCTACTTTTTTCCCCAATAATTCTCTTGATATGCTTGACCATTTGCTCTTCCAGATGAATTTTGTTATTATCTTTTCCAGCTCTGTAAAGTTCTTTAGTAGTTTAATTGATATGGCACTGGATAAGTAAATTAATTTAGGTAGTATTATCATTTTCACTTATTTTGGCTTGGCTTCACCATAAGCAATAATTATTTAAATCTATTTGCGTTTTGTAATTGTGTTCATGTAGTTCCTTCCTGTGTGTGTCTTGGCAGGTAGGCTCCCAAGTATTTTATACTGGCTGTAGTTATTTCAAATGGAATTTCTTATCTCATTCTTTGGTAATACACAGAAATATTGAGTGTTTGTATGGATTTATTTTATGTTTCACAACTTGGCTGAAATTGTTAATTGTTTCAATTAATTTTTAAGCTGATTCTAAGGTTTTCTCAGTAAACTGTCATAATCTGCACAAAGTGATAGTTTGTTTCTTCTTTTCATGGGCTTATTCTTTTAATTTCTTTTTCTTGTCTTTTTGCTATAGCCAGCATTTCTAGCACAATGTTGGATAGCACTGGTAATAATGGATTATTTCTGATGTTATTGTTAAAGTCTTTAGCTTATCCCCATTACATATAATAGAGATTCTCCATTTTATTTACATGCTACTTATCAATTTATGGAAAGCTCCATTTATTCCTATACTTTCAAGTATTTTTTAATAAGAATGAATGTTGTTTTAGGTCCTTGCATTACTGAGAAGAGCTAAGTCTATCAAAGTCAGTCATCACACTGTTCCTGTGTACAGTGTTTTCCTGGTTTTGCTCACTTCACTCAGCATCATTTATTATAAGACTTTCCAGGTTTTTCTGTAGTCTGCATGCTCATCATTACTTGTGTTTTCCAAATTTATTAGTGTATTTGTTTTTAGTTTTCAACAATCACTCTCATAAGTTCCAAGTTTGCTTCCCCTTGTTCCCTCCTCTCTCTCCAAGACAGCATCCAATCTTGTCTGAATTCTACACATGCATTCCTAAAATGAATGGGAGAAACCATAAGAAAGACAAAACATACCAAAAGAGAAAATAGTCTGCTTCATTCTGCAATCCATAGTTTTTTCTCTAGATGTGGATAGCATTTTGCATCATGAGTCCTTTGGAAATGTTTTAGGTCCTTGCATTGTTATGAAGGCTGTCTCAAAAATAGTCCTTGCACACTCTGGCTGTTACCGCATATAATGTTCTCCTGGCTGGCTCTGCTCACTTTACTCAGTATCAGTTCATATAACTCTTTCCAAGCCTCTCTGAAGTCTTCCTGTTCATTATTTCTTATAGCACAGTAGTATTCCATTACATTCATGTACCACAATTTATTCAGCCATTCCGCAGTTGATGGGCATCCCCTTTATTTCCAGTTTTTGGCCACCACAAAGAGAGCTGCTATAAATATTTTTGTACATGTGGGGCCCTTTCCCTTAATGAACTTTTTTTTATTTGTAAATGCTTTCAGCAATAAAAGAAAAGGCAGTTAAAGGATGAACTGATGCTGAGTGAAAGGAGTAGAACCAGGAGAACTTTTTACACAGCAACAGCCACAGTGTGTGAGGAATTTTTCCTGGTAGACTTATTACTTCATTGCAATGCAAGGACTTAAAAAGTTCCCAATGGACTCGAGGCTAAATGCCTTCCACATGCAGAGAAAGAACTACGGAATTTGATCGCAGAATGAAGTAGACCTTTTTCTTTTGTATTATGTTTTTTGTTTTGTTTTATGATTTCTCCCATTCATTTTAATTCTTCTATGCAGCATGACTGAGGTGAAAATGTATTTAATAGGAATATATGTGTAGAACCTATATAAAATTGTATGCTGTCTCAGGGAGGGAGTGAGGAAGGAGGGAGAGGGAGAGGAAAAAATCTAAGATATATGAAAGTGGGTGTAGAACACTGAAAACAAATAAAATAATTTAATTTTTAAGAATTCCATTAAGTACTTCTTTGTTTCTATCCCCAAATATTTATATGCAGTTTCATTTTTGTCTGAATTTTTTTTTTTTTTTTTACCTTGGCTTAATTTATTTCTTCTCCCAGATTTGTCAGTAGGCTTGGTTAGGCAGGCTACTAATGATGGCGTGGGTGAGATCCCGGCAGGTGGCATAGCCGCCCATGTCCGGGGTACGAACTTTGCCCACTTTTATCACTTTCTTCACAGCCTCAGCGATCATATTAGAGTGAAATTCCAGGTTGAGGTGCCTAAGCATATTGCTCGCAGACAGCAGCATGGCAGTTGGGTTGGCAATGTTCCTGCCCACAGCCTGGGCAAAATGGGTGCCTTGCGCCTGTTTCAAAAACGGCATATTCGACACTGTAGCTCTCACCGGGAACCACACCTGCACCCCCCACCAGACCCGCCGCCAGATTGTCAATGATGTTTCCGTAGAGATTGGGCATCACAAGCACATCAAACTGGTATGGATTCTGCACCAGCTGCATACAGCAGTTGTCAATGATCATGGTCTCAAACTTGATCCTAGGGTACAGCTCAGCCACCTCCTCACAGCACTGCAGGAAAAGGCCATCACCCAGCTTCATAATATTGGCCTTGTGCACGGCTGTGACCTTCCTTCGACCCTTCTTCGTGGCATAGTCAAAGGCGAACTTGGCAATTCGCTGGGACTTGGCACGAGTGACTATCTTCAAACATTCAATCACACCCCTGGCACTCTCGTGCTCCAGGGAGCTGTATTCTCCCTCAGTCTGCTCACGGATGATCACTAAGTCCAGGTTGTTGTGTCGAGTCTTGTACCCTGGGAGGCTCTTGACATGGACAACATTGGCAAACAGGTCCAGCTTACGCCTGAGCCGCATGTCATAAGAGGCCAAGTCCCCCTTGTACTCTGTGTCCATTGGGGTATGAATTTTTCCGATGATAGCAACCTTGTTTTCCTTCATGGAGCTCAGCACCTCCTCCAGTTTCTCTTCTGAGGCCACGTTCTGCATCTCACTCAGGTGATGTTCCTGGAACTCCACAGGGACACTGGCTGCCTTGAAAACTTCTTTGACAGCGTGCATGAGCTCAGGCCCCACACCATCACCAGGCAGCATAGTGACAGGGAAGGCGCCCTCCACCTTCACATCATCCACCGAGCTCCGCTGGGCGGCTCAGGTGGCAACCGTGGTGATCAGGCCCCTCCAGGCCCCGAGGTTCGGGGACGCCGCCAGAGCCCGCCTCAGGGTACGAACTGAGCTCAGGGTCGCCATCTTCTCCGATGCCCCTGGCTTAAGGAGACTTGGGGGGTTTGTCTGAATTTTTAATGAAATTCTAGATGGTTTTTATTTTTTTTTTTACCTACCTATTCTTTAGGATTAAGTTATTTTACAATTTTATATATTTGTTTCAAATTCTTTTTTTTATGTTATTATGGTCAGTAAAAATATATTGAGTATTTTTGCTTTTCTGTGTTTGTAAAGTTTGTATACATGATCAGTTTTTGTGATTATGTCATACATGGCTGCAAAGCAAGTATATTTCTTTCTATTCCCATTCATTGTCCCCCAGAGGCTCATCATATCTAAATTTCCTAAAATTTTATCAGACCCTTCATTTCTTTTTTGCTTATTATTTTATTAGATTCATTTTGATCTGACGGGTAAATTGAAATCCTTCACTATTATGGTTTTATTTTCCATTTCTCCTGATAATTCATTTAACTTTTCCTTTAACAAAATGGCTTTTCATGCCATTTGATGCATGTATGTTTAGTTATGATTTTAATGCATTGTCTATGCTACCTTATAGCAAAATTTCATTTCCTTATCTATCAATTTCATTTTGGTCCATTTTTGCTGTTACTTTGTGTGAGATCATGATTGCTAGCTACCCTTACCTTTTTTATTTTTGTAGAGGCATAGTTTACTTCAGCCTCCTTATTTGACTCTGTATTGGGTTGTTTTTTTCTTTTTCTGTTTCTTATAAACAACATTATTTTGGTTTCTTTTCCACTCTGCTATCCTCAAGAACATAAATTTATACTGGACCTATTGCTGTGGCCACAAGACTTCCTTCAACCATATTTAACTGCAAGGAAGGCAGATGGAAGCAATGTAGAATTGAGTTTTGTCAAGGCAAGAGCCTTAATAGGATAGTGAAGCAATGATAAAGTCCTGAGGGTCTATACATATCATCTCTCTATGTAGAAATGTAAACAATTTAACCTTATTTAGTCTTTTTTGGTTATATACTCATGTTTATCTTTTCATGTTTCTCTTGACTTCTGTGTTTGCCAAATTTTCTACTACCCTGAGGTCTTTACATCAGGAACACTTGGAAGTCTCTTATTTCATTAAAGGTCCATTTTTGCTCTATAGCTTTATAGTTAGTTTTGGCAGGTAAATAATTCTTGGTTCTAAGTTTCGATCTGTTGTCTTCTCAAATATCATAGTTCCTGCTGTATTGTCTTCTATAAGGTGACTGCTAAATCTTGGGTGATCCTGACTGTGACTTCTCCTTATTTGAATTCTTTCTTCCTAGCTTTTTAAAGTATTTTCTTTTTAATCTAGAAGCTCTGGGTTTTGACTATAATAATTCCTTTGTGTGTTTATTTTGGAGTTGCTTTCAGGGGATGACTGGTAGATTCTCTCAATTTCTATTTTGCCCTGTTTTAAGAGGGCAAAATACAGAGTGATATCTGTGTAGTTTTCTTTTATGATTTCATGAATATGATGCCTATGTACTTTTTGGTCATACCTTTCAGGTAATACAATGATTCTTAAATTTGTCTCACTTATTAGCTTTTGAAGTCAGTTGTTTCTACTATAAGTTACTTCATATTTTCTTTTAATTTTTTTCAGTCTTTTGACTTTGTTTTAATATTTACTGTTGTCTTACGGAGTTGTTGCGGGAATTTAGAGCACCTGAGTTCAAATCTAGTCTCACACATTTGCTACCTGTGTAATCCTGGATCACTTAACCCTGTTTGCCTCAGTTTTCTCACCTATAAAATAAGCTGGAGAAGGTAATGGCAAATTACTTGAGTGATCTTTGCCAAGAAAACCCCAATGGATTCACAAAGAGACACAATTGAAAAGCAACTGAAATTACCAAAAAGTTATTTTAATTAATTAGAAATAATAATAAAAATTTTCATCTGGAAGAACAAAAAGTCAAGGATATTAAAGGAACTAATAAAAAATGTAAAGGAAGGAGATTTTGCAGTACCAGATAATTAAGTCATACAATAAGACAGTAATTATCAAAGTAATTTGGAACTGCCTAAGAAATAAAAAGGTAGGTCAATGGAATGTAGTAGATGTACAATTTACAGCAGCAAATAAATATAACAACCTGGTATTTGACAAGTTTAAAGATTTAAGATTTGGGGATAAGAATTCACTATCTGGTAAAAAAAAAATTGTTGGGGAAATTGGAAAGCAGTGTGGCAGAAACTGGGCACAGAACAGTGTCTTACACCATTTACCAAAGTAAGGTCAAAAGGAAGCACTGATTATAGAATGCTATCTCAAGAAGTATAGCGACAAAATGGTAGAAAGATGCAGCATGGTATCTAGTGAGGATGATTGGCTAGTGAGGAATGAATGGATCAAGTGAGGGGTTTTTGAGGATGAGAGTGACACATAGGCATGCTTGAAACAGCCAGTAAACAAGGAGAAAGTTAAGATAAGTGAGACAATGGGGGTGATACATGGGGCAGTCAGTTGGAAAAGAATTGGATTAAATGAGTTCACTTATGCACATAAAATGGTTAGCACTGGCAAGGAAAAGAACCATCTCTTCATAGGAGACAGGTATAGGCAGAGTTAGCAGAGGAAGGAATCTGAGTGGTGTGAGGTTAGGAGGAGAGAAAAGTGGAAGTGCTTGGGGAATAACCTCAATGTTTTTTTTTTCAGTGAATTATGAGGCACCACCTCTATTGCTGAGAGGAAAGGGAATAATGGAAAGTTTGAGAAGGAAGGAAAAGACTTGGAAAAGATCTTGTGGTGAATGAAATAGTGAATCAGGTAGTCAGGAGAGCCTTGCAACAGTGAGGACCCACTTGAGATGACAAAATATAAAAAGGTAGATGTTCAGTCGCTCGGTTATGTCCAATTCTTTTTTTATATATAATTTTTATAAACACATTTTATTTGTTTTAAATATACCATTAGAACTGAAACTTCTTGCCATCATTTCACTTCAAAGGAGAAATCAATCCAAACACATACTGGTGCTTTTCAAAAGATAGCAATTAAAAGGGAGGCAGTGTCAGGTATTTGATACCTTTTTCTTTTAAAAACCTTGACTGAAGAAAGAGACATGTGACCAAAAGTGTTATGATCATTCATTAGAGATTTCCATCACTATCTGTACCAATTATTTAGATGACAGTACGTCATGTCCAATTCTTCATGACCAACTGTCAATGGGGTTTTCTTAGCAAAGATACTGGAATAGTCCAATTTTATGCAGGCAGGGATTAAGTGACTTGCTCATGGTCACAAAGTAAATGTATGGGGTCATCCTTGTTTTTCTGACTCCAAACTCACTGCTCTATCTGATGAACCAGCTAGCTGCCCCAAATGGGTAGTGGACCTAGTCAATATTCTGATATTTTCTGTTTTGATTTTTCTCCAGTTTAATTCAGTAGTAGTAAGAGTGAAGGCAATGGAAAGTAGAAGTAGTCAAAAGCTAGGGCAGGGGTGGGGGACCTGTGGCCCTGAGGCTACATGTGGCCTTCTAGGTCCTCAAGTGTGGCCCTTTGACTGAATCTAAACTTCATGGAACAAATGCACTTAGTAAAAGGATTTGTTGTGTAAAACTTGGACCTAAGGACCTAGTTCCCTACCCCTGGGCTAGGACTTGGCAGGGCAAGGTTTTTGATTGGAGAAAATGACAGAGGACTTCAGAGAAGAAAAGGTAGAATTGAACTAATTCATTAAGGGGTCAAGATGGAGAAGGTAGGGAAGTCCAACTAGTGCAATGGTGGTAGCCTGGGAAAAAACTTGAGGTTTGGAGAATGAGGTAAGAACAAAGAACATAGTTTGGGGTTGCAAGGAAAAGGTTTGGAAAAGCCCCCAAGTGGGATAATGAATCAATTAGGGAATTGTAAAAGAATTGCCTTGTGATAGTGAGTGTCCTATTTGAGATTACATAACATAGTGTGTTGTGTAGTGTGCCCAGTCAGCACAGTTGCGATGATTTTCTCTAGGTCATTTCAGCAGCACGTGAGTAAAATAATTCAAGGGCTTGGCAGGGCAAGGTCTTTGATTAGATAAGGTGGCAAGGAACTCCAGAGAAGAGGAGAGGGCAAAGTTAAACTCATTCACTAAGGGTTCAAGATGGAAAAGGAAGACAGTATAGTCATTGTATGGGGAGGCAGGCCTGGGGAAGAACTGAGGGGTGGAGGGATTGGTGGTTGAAGTAAGGACAAAGAGCTGAGTTTAGCATTGAAAGGCAGAGGGAGAGTTAAATAACTATGGTTTTTGATAAAGTAAAGGAATTTCAGAGCTCATAATCATAGAAATCGTAGATTACTTGTGAGGGATGGCAAGATCAAATATACAATTGTCTCTGTGTAGCTATGCTATGGTGGAAATCTAAATGATGGGAAATGAACAGGTTGAGGCATTTAGAAATTAGGGTGCTTGGGAAAGCACCAAAATATGTTTTAAGTTCTCTAGTATTAGGGCAGGAGTTGAAGTGAAGAGAAAAACTGTGAGCCAAGTTCCTGAACTCATTCAATTGGTAGATAATAGTTAACAGAGTTTTGATCGTGTACTAAATATGGATTGCGTGGACCTCAAAGGAGAGGTTAATGAGTGATAGAGGTAGAGGTAGAGCTGGAAGATGACATTGGAGAGCAACTACCCAACCTAGACCAGTGAGCCAAGGGGAGTGGTTGAAAGTGCCACCAGTGCTGGAAAGGGAGTCTGTATCAGAAGAAAGCCAGGAGATGAAAGTGAGAAGAAAAGGATTTGAGACGAAAGGATGTTTGTTACTTAGTGAATACGTATTCCAGAGGTAACAGTGGAAGAAGCAGATAAACAGTTTCACAGCATGTCACATGTAACAAGCTAGTATGTGTCGGAGATGGGTCTTGAACTGGGATGTTCCTGATTCCAGGGCCAGACCTCTATTTGGAATCTTGAGATTATCAAACTTACATTTTGGAAAGACTTTCCTGTCATGGTTGAAGAGGCTGAGTTAGGGAGAGAAAGCTGGGAAAGCAAACCTACTTCCTGAGAGGACTGTATTTAATTGGAATCTTGCAAAGAAGCATAAAGAAAATTCTTAAAAGTTTGGCTGGTGTTCTGAGATAGGTGAACAGTGGAGCTATATTTTAGAAATGAGACGTCAAGACGTCAAGAATAGCAGTGATGGTTAGAGACGGTTCTGGCTATGATCTTTCTTCCTGCTGCTGAAACGTTGTAATAGTTTGTCTTTGTTTTACTGTTTGACCAGAAGCACTGGTGCTGCTTTAAGCTTAACAGACTACAGATTTTTATATTTAAATAAGTAATATTTAATAAATGGGGGGGGGGGTTCATTCAGAACTATTTGATTAATGAGGTATTCCAGTGCTAGTAAATAATAAGGAAATATCTAAACATGTGTCCTCAGGATGATGGGAATAAGTGAATTAAGTAGTGGGCTGTGGTGTGAGTTCCCCACATGAAAATGTTTGGCCCTAAAATCCTGTTACATAAACATATGTTTATGTATATATGGCAACCTTATTTCTGTGCTTACATCTATCAAGTTCTGTATGATCTATCCTTTGCAGCACGTAGCCCCTGGAGAACAGGGAGAGATCTTAAGACAAATTATATGGATTTATAGGGCTATAAGAGGCAGATGTAGTTCTAGTTTTCGGTGTATTTTAAAAGGCAGTTGAAAACGTTTCCACACAAAAAGCTTGCTTCTACTTAGTTGTTCTGGTTTAAATAGGCCATATTGCATAATCAGCTTCACAGTATTTTATGCTGTCAGTTTCTCACATCATCCCTTTAATTTGGGGAGTGGGAAAGCCATCATACTTTCAGTGCTCATTTTCCATTCCATTCTGTCAGGCAAAACGGCAGAAACGTGGCTTCATGGGAAAAAATAATTTGCTGTATCCTTTAGATGGTAACTTTTCTCTGCATTTGACCATGGGGAAAATGGATTGTGTTTTGAATTGGAATAAATTAAGCCTGTAAATATAGAGGGTACCCTTTCAAATTTTTTTTAAAAAATCCTAAGCCTTAAGTGATAATTATTTTACAGAACTTAGATGCTTCCAACTTGAATGTTCTTGAATGCTACAAAGTGGAGATATTCTATAATTTGTGTTTAACATAATATGTGTTCTAAGTCATTACTTCATTAAGCATTCAAACACATTCTATTTGAAGTTTAATTAGTTCACTTTTTTGTCTCTTTGCTTTTCAGATTTCAGATTTTGGATTGGCCAAATGTAACGGCCTCTCTCACTCCCAGGATCTCAGCATTGATGGACTTTTTGGTACAATTGCTTACTTACCTCCAGAACGTATAAAAGAAAAGAGCAGATTTTTTGATATCAAACATGACGTGTACAGGTTAGTGCAAAAACTTCCTTTGCAGGGGCAATCTGTTTAAGATAACTAGTTGAGAAATTCTTCCAGAACTTAGCAAGTTCTTCTGTGGTAAGTATCTGGAAGAACTTCCAAGCCAAAGACTTGATCCTTTACTCATGCAAAATAATTATGTATTTGCTTCATGGACCTCAATAAGTCATGTCAGCTTAACTTTTGTTGAGGCTTTTTAAAAATTGTGACTGGTTTGGAAGGGCATGGAAAATTTCTTTTTCCATTTTAAATGCTTCTTAGCTGCAGGTAAAAAAATGTTCAATGGTTTGTGGAAGTGTCAATTAGAGTCATTTGTGTTACTGGGCTGACAAGTTATGGCATTTTTTTTGGTCTGGCATTTTTGCAAGCTGCAGATTTTATTTGTTGAGTGTTTGTAGAAATTAATTGCTTTATGTGTTCATGCATATGTCTACTTTTCCAAGATGTGTTCCTTCTGTCTAGTATTATGTGAATAATTCTTGATACCTAATAATACCTTGTACAGATATTTTAAATAAATAGATGTGGGAATGTGTGTGTGTGTGTGTGTGTGTGTGTGTGTGTGTGTGTGTACTAATTCAGTGGAATTTTACAGCTGTTATCTGTCCTTTTTCCTTTCTCAGAGCTTGATGATCTTAATTACCTTGTACTTCTCTTAGGAAAGGGAAGCTAAAAAGAGAAAGATCCAAGTATTTCATTGATGTTTTGTTCCTTAGCAAAGGACCACTTGACTTTGACTTTTTACTTTTCTGCCAATCATTGTGGAAACTTTTTAAGAACTATTGATTCTGAGAACTTGGTTGCCAGGTTTGAAATTGTTAGTGTGAGTGTATGTGCATGTGTGTGTGTATGTGTTCTTAGCTATACTTTTTAGTTAGATGTCTAGAACTAGTTATAGTTTTCAGAATCTGGGAAAAGATTTTCTCTATTATTTCAAAATTTTGTGATTTAATTTTTGAGCTTACAAATTTCAAATTCCTATATCCCAAATATTCTTTGAAATTTTCTCAAGTTCCAGTGAGATACTTTCGAAAGTTCTGAACCTTACTTCTGTATTTATTATCACCTCAATCCATGCTACGTAGATTTTTGGTTCCTTTTAATGCACATTTGGTGAGTCTTTGATTTAAATAATGTATTAATTTTATAAAAAGTTGATTGTAAAGCAAATGCATTCAAAGTTAACTTTATTCAATTAAAATTATTATAGACAAAGCTCCCTTTTTTCAGATTCTAGATTTATTCTTTCAGAACATGTTTTACCCATGTGACAGTTACTGAGCATATTCCACAAAGATTAAGCTAATGAAGTAGGCAGCTCACAAACATATTTTTCTTTTTCAGTTTTGCCATTGTTATCTGGGGAGTACTCACACAGAAAAAGCCCTTTGCAGGTAAGTGAAATTTTCTGTTTATGTTTGGGTTTAGTATATCATGTACTTGGACATTTTAAAGCTGTTTTCCAAATTAATATGCTTCCTTCATTATTAATGATAAATAATACAAAGTATCCACGAATACCTTGTGCTATGCAAGTTCCTTGAAAGGGGTAATGAAAATGGAAGACAGGTTAATTAATGCCTACTTTGTCTTTTCTGGGGCCTCTGACCCACTTACCAGTTCAGGAATTGATTATAAAAATCTTGAGAATATCGAATATACTAGAGAAAGAAACTTAACTTTTTTCCCCATTCTGCAGAACTTTTCATTTCTATATGAGGAATTATCTGATAAAACACAAATCCTATTTACTACTTGGGGAAGAAATATGGATCGATCATTCTGCAGCTCATGGATTTAATATCTTTCTCTTTCTTAGTTAACTAGCATCCTAGGAATCAGTATTAAAAATAAATAAGGGAGAAAAAATGTCTTTCCGAGTATTACAACTTATAGATCTTCTTGGCAATTTACTATAAATAGAAAGGACATGGCTTCTAGTGCTTTTGTTTAAACAAGAAAAAATCATTCGTCTTCCTGTCACTAATCGTCATTCATCCTTTCCCAATCCCTCTTGTTTCAGACTACAGTCAATATAATCACATGGTTTTAGATGGCAGAATGCAATCTTTTTATGTCTTGTATAGATGACAGCTTAAGTTCCAAGTACATGAGCGTAAATGCCAAGAATAAAAGACCTTTGTGTTGGATTACTGTGAAGATACCACAGCAGAAAGCTGAGACTTTATCAGGCAATTCAGTTGGAAATGCTTCATGTTTTTGTGTTCCCTAGAGGTGTAATTTAGTAGACATCTCAAATGTTGGAACTTGGAGATTTTAATAATCAATATAATAGTGAAATATACTTTTAAAGGTTGAAATTACACATAATTCTGAAGTACTACTAAGAGAATACTCTCACAGCTTTTAAACTGAACAAATAATAATCCACATCTGCAATGATGTACTTTTATGACTTTTTCAAAGAAAGACTCACCTTAGGTTTTAAGTAATATACTACCATGTCAAAGTTTGCTTCTTTGTGTTAATTATAATTCTAGTCACAAAGACATCAAAACTAGAAACACATTAGGGATACCCTTTCCCCAACTTGAAGGTTGTGTCTTCTGGTGCTTATGCTCCCCTCCCCACAAATTTACTTGTAAATTCTAGAATTTTGCTTATCTGCCAGTATCATTTTATAGTTGAGGGACTGGGCAGAGAGAGGTAAAACAACTTCCTGATGGCCATACGTGTAGAAAATAGCAGACAGAAATTCATACACAGGTTCTCTGGCTCCTTTTACAGCATGACATTTGAGAGAAACACTTAGCAGCAGTCAGAATGTCATGGCATCCAGGGGAATAATATTATTTCATCCTCAGATTACTACTTAGGACTTCTTTCTCTTGCTGATTTGATAAAGAAGAAAAAGACTTTGTCCTAGGATTTCCTGCATGTGTGTCCCTTGTCCCTAATTGGCATTAGTTACTGACTATGTAACAATTAAAACTGGCTAGATCAGGAGTACTTAACATGAAATCTATGAACAGATTCATGGAGTCCATAAACTTGGATGGAACAAAAATGACAATTTTATTTTCACTAGGCTGAAACTGAAATTTAGCATTTCTTTCCATTGTGACTGTAGCAAACATTCTAAGAAGGGGTCCCAATAAGCTTCACCAGACTGCCAAAAGGGTCCATGATTAAAAATTTCTGCACAAGATGGATGCTGATTAACTGCTCAGCTAACTAGTGACGTGGAAAGGAAGGAGAGGAAAAATCTTTCTATATTTTTATGTGTCCCATTGCCCGATTAATTGAAAATACAAAATTCTTAAATGTAATTCTTTTTAAAAATTTTCCCATTTATCTTTTTTTCCACTCCTTCTGCTCTCCAATCTATCCTCCACATAGCCGCCAAAATAATCTTCCTAAAGCAAGTTTTATCATGATATTTCTTTGCCCCAAAACCATTACTGGTCCCGAATAAGATACAAACCCTGTAGCCTGGCATTTTAAATCTCTTTAGTCTGCCTCCAACTGCCTCTCCAGACTTGCTCTGCATTACTTTCTCCACGTACTCTTTTTTTTTTAAAAAGAGTTTTATTTTTCATTATCACTGTCACTTTTCCCTGACTACCCCCTCCCCTCAAAAAGCTCTCCTTTATAAGAAAAGTCAAGCAAAATACATAGACATGTCAGAAAATCTATGTCTCATTCTGAGCCTTTAGTTCACTATCTCTTCTGAAGTTAAGATTGATCACTGCATTGATCATAATTCTGTTTTGGACATGTTAAATTTGAGATGTCTATAGAGCAGTCTGAAATGTTCAGGCAATTGGTAATGCAGGACTGAAATTAAGGAGAAAAACTTCAGTTAGATACATAAATCTGGGAATCTTTTGCGTAGAGAAGATAAATTGAGCCCA
Source organism: Notamacropus eugenii (assembly GCF_028372415.1). NCBI lineage: Eukaryota > Metazoa > Chordata > Mammalia > Diprotodontia > Macropodidae > Notamacropus > Notamacropus eugenii. The sequence continues at coordinate 412,321,266 of NC_092876.1, read as the reverse complement.
TCAGAGCTAATGAGATCCCCAAGTGAGAAGGTATGGGAAAAAAAAACAGAAGAGAGGGTCCGGGGCCAATCCTTGGGATACCTGCAAGTAATGGGCATGGCATGGGTAAAGATCTACTACAGAAGACAGGTAGAAAGAGAATAAAAAACCCAAAAAGGAAAGAGTATGCAAAAGAAAAACATGGTCAACAGTGTGAAATCCTGTCAAGAAAGATGGAAACTGAGCCAGCAATTAAGAAATCACTGGTAAATTTGCAGAAAGCACTTTCATTTGAATCATGAGCTTGAAAGCCAGAGTTTTGTAAAAACTAAGAGAAGAAGTGGAGACACTGAATGTAGATGATTGTTAAAAGTAGTTTAATAAGGGAAGTCAAGATTAAATTAGTAGCTAGCAAATACAGTAGGATCTAGTAAGGGATTTTTTTTTTAAAGAATGGTAGAAACTTGACCATGTTTGCAGGCATTAGGGAAATGAACCAGGGAGACTGAAAATGAGAGAGGGAAGAGAGGGAGCGAGAGAGAGAGAGAGAGGGAGGGAGGGAGGGAGGGAGGGAGGATGTGAGCTATTGATATGTTGGAGAAAAAGAGTGGAAATGAGATCAAAGGAACATATAAAGAATATATACAGTGTGTGGCCTTGGCAAGCTGGTGAGCCACCACATTATCAGAGACTGTAATGAAAGAGGGGGATTTTTTGAGTTGAATTGCATATATATCACCGCCAATCTTCATTATGGTATGGACATAAACTTGGATTTTTTTAAAAGCAGATGCTATCAAGGAGTAAAGGCTTCAAGTATTGTCCTAGTAACCAATTGTCACTATCATTGTAGAGCAAGTGTGGGTAAATTCACAATGAGTCATCACCAACTGCTTTACCATTGGTTAACAAATAGTTTTTTGTCCCAATTCCCAGAGTCCATTTTTGGGTGGTTAAATCAACAATTAGTTAAATGCCTGCTTTGCGTCAGGTATTTTGCTAAGTGTTGGGATAAAAAGAAAGACAAAACAAAAGTCGCTGCTCTCAAGGACTCCAGTCTAATGGAGTGGACAACATGCAAGTAATTGCACAAGCAAGATATACACAGGGTAAATTAGACATAATACCAGAGAGAAGGCGCTAAGATTAAGGACTGGAAAAGGCATCTAAAAGAAGGTTAAGTGAGGATCTGCACAGTGGAGAGAGAAGAGAACCTTTTGAGGAACATAACATCACAAAAACGGGCTAAGCAAAGATATATGCAACAGTGTGGAAAAATTTTATTTTCATGACAGTTCTGTTAACAGCTCAGTAATTTAAATTTGATAGTTCTCTGTACTTTTTCCCATACTTATCTTTTTACCCAGAGATAAAAAATTCTCCTTTCATTTTATTAGATCTGCTGTAACTTGTTTGCTTTTACTTTTCAGATGAGAAGAATATTCTGCATATTATGGTAAAAGTAGTAAAAGGTCATCGCCTGGAGCTACCCCCGATTTCCAAATCTAGACCTCGTGCCTGTAGTAACTTGATTAGACTCATGCAGAAATGCTGGCAGGATGATCCCCAAAGTCGGCCAAGCTTTCAAGGTAATGTGCTACCTGTTAATGTCCATCCTAAAGCAAAATGCCTTAGCATTGACTTCTCTTCAAAATATTATAGTTTAATTACTCCACTGGACTTAAGGTGACAAAGTTCAGGGTACAGAATAGGTTCATAGGGACCTTAGAGGTCATTTAATCTGGTCTGGTCTGGTCCAGTCACTCATTTTACAGAGGAGAAACCACAATGTGTTTGAATTGGTCATGAAAACTACACAATACAACTGGTTGGTCAGCTAGTACTTACTAAGTGTTTACTCATGTGCCACGTACTTTGCACACTGTTGACTGAGAATACAGGTAGAAAGAAAGACAATCCTCATCCTCAAGAAGTTTACATCCTAATGGGAGGAGATAGCACATTTAATAAAAGGAGGATTAAAGGTGGGGAGGAGAACAAAGTTAACCTGATTGGAGAGGGGGAGAAAACCATAGTAGAAGTAGTCTAGAAGGCTGCCTGTAGAAGAATGAGACATGGCTACCCCTAGGTTGCCCCCCTTTAATGAAGGCTCTGGGATGAGACATCTAATCAGAGGGAAAAGCCACAGTGGCAAAGGGTACTTCCAATGTGTCAATTCCAAGGCTTGAGAAAGGTTTAAGTCAGGATAGAGGAATATTGGAGAGGACAGAACACAGAAAACTGTAGTCCAAGATTAAAACCTGAATGAAAATGTTAGCTAAAGCATTAGCATAACATTTTGATTTCCAACACCAAAGACAAAGATACTAGATGTAAAGCTCACCCTACCCCCTTAAGGCTAGCTTTGGCAGAGCAAAAGATACTGCATTTGAACATCTGATGTTCTGGTATAAACTAATTATAAAGAATATTGAAATAATATTTGGCACAATAACCTTCTTTATGTATATCATTAAGCTACAACTGTGGTCTTGCTCCTTTGAGGAAGGGACCATTTTACAGAAAATAAATCTTAAATAAAGGAAATTTTATTTGTTCCATTTTAAGGTAACTGTGTGCAGTTGAAGATAGTTCTTTTTCCTTCTATACAAAGAATAATTAACACTTAAGCTGAATGGAGATGTGTGTGGCTTGGTGAATAATTAATTCATAATAATGTTTATTATGTGCTAAGACCTATGCTAAGCACTGAGGATACAATACAAAAGTATGATGGTCTGTACTCTGTGGACTGGAACTTATTTTCTTCTTTTTTTGTTATTTAATTTTTTTTACCCCAATTACATGAAGGCAAGTAATTTGATATAAGTTCTACATGTGCAGTCATGCAAAACATATTTCTATATTAGTAATGTGTAAGAAAACACCAAAAAAAACCCAAGAAAAACAAAGTTTAAAAAATTATGCTTCAGTCTGCATTTAGACTCCATCTGTTCTTTCTCTGGAAATGGATAGCATTTTCATCTCAAGTCCTTCTGAATTATCTCAGATCATTGACTTGCTGAGAATAGCTAAGTCATTCACAGATGATGATTATACAGTATTGCTGTTTCTGTACACTTTTTTGGTTCTGTTCACTTCCCTTTGCATCAGTTCATGTAAGTCTTTCTAGGTTTTTCTGAGAGCATCCTGCTCATCATTTCTTAAAATAGCACAATAGAATTCTGTTCCAGTCATATGCCATTTGTTCAGCCATTCTCCAATTGATGAGCATTCCCCCAATCACCAATTATTTGCCACCACTAAAAGATCTGCTATGAATATTTTTGTACATAAGGATCCTTTTCCTTTTTGTTTTATATCTCTTTGGGATACAGACCTAATAGGGGTAACTGGGTCAAAGGGTGTGCATGCTTTTATTATATCTAGTTTTGCTGGGTAGGTGATTCTTAGTTGTAATCCTACTTCCTTTGCCCTCCAGAATATCATATTTGAAGCCCTTCATTCCTTTAACGCTAAATCTTGTTTTATCCTGTCTGCTGTCTCCATGATGTTTGATTTGTTTCTTTCTGGCTGTTTGCAAAGTTTTCTCCTTGACCTGGGATCTCTGAAATTTGGCTATCATATTCCTGGGAGCTTTCATTTGGGGATCTCTTTCAGGAAGTGATAGATGGCTTTTTAAAATTTCTATTTTACCCTCTAGTTCTAGAATATCAAGGCACTTTTCCTTGATAATTTCTTAAAAGATGATGTTTGGGTTCTTCTTTTCATCATAATTTGCAGGCAATCCAGTAAATCTTAAGTTACCTCACCTGGATCTGTTTTTCCAAGTGAGTTGTTTTTCTATTGAGATGGTTCACATTTGCTTCTATTTTTTCATTCTTTTGATTTTGTTACTCTTTGACATTTCATGGAATCATCAGTGTCTCCACTCATCCAATTCTAATTTTTAAAGAATAATTTTCTTCATTAAGCCTCCTTTTCTATTTGGCCAATTCTGCATTTTAAGAAGTTCTTTTCTTCAGTGAATTTTTGTGCCTTGTTTTTTTTAACATTTTGCCTATTCTGTTTTTTATGGTGTTATTTAAGGTATGTTACCACTGGTAACTGTTACCATGGGTATGAGAGCTTCTGAGCCCTTTTCAGGGCTTCTTCCCACCATTGGTGTCCACCTGATTCACCCACCTCTTTACCTGTGGCTCCAAGAAGCAATAGCATGCCCAATAGTCACACTCTGGTAAACCGTTTGGCCAATCAGACTAAACCAGGTTAAGGGTAACTGAGGTGTCTACAAACTGTCTGGTAAATCAGGGGGGTGTCTAGTTCAAGCATGTGAATAATTCCCCTGGTGGAATGAGCAGATGAGAACAACTTTTTACAACGGCTATGAAGGTGAGCTGAAATGGGGCACTATTGAGCTCCTTTGCCTTCTAGAATTCATGTTCCATGACCTTCTTCTTTAATATTGCAGGTATCAAATTCTGTGTAATTCTGATTGTGTCTCCCTGTAATTTTCCTTGGAGTTTTTATTTGGGGATTTCTTTCCTAAGGTGATTGATGAATTCTTTCAATGCCTATTTGGCCTCTAAGGATATCAGGGAACTATACTGTCCAGGTGTTATGTTCTATGAAGAAAGCAGTAGCTCAAATGAAATGCGAGATGCATAAATATAGAGACATCTCCATTCCAAATGTTCATGTGGATTATCTGTGCCTGACCTGCGATAAAGCCTTCTGAACTCGTATTGGTCTGATCAGCCACAGTCAGACACATTGTTCCTTGACTCCAAAATAATGTCATTTTGGTCATCTTCAATAAGGAAGGACAAGAACCAACCATTTTCTTCAATAATTTTTTTTGAGTTTGTGTTTTGATCATCCCTGTCACTATAGTAACTTTCCATGGTCAGGATCTTTTTTTGTGTGTGTTTGTTCATCTTTCCAGCCTATTTCTTGACTTTGAGCCTTATATGAAAGTTGATCTATGTTCCTAGGGTAGAGGGGCACTATCCCAAGCTTCAGGTTTTTTGTGCAGCTGTTTACAGAGCCAGTTCTGGGGGTTTGTAAGCTTTGGGTTCTTCTGAGGTATTATGGCTTATGGAGAGCTGTGTTTACTACTCTGCTGACTTTTCTTTGGTCTATGAGACCACAAGCACTCTTTTCTTCCTTGGAACAGTGACCAAGGTCCCTTCTCCCCTGTGGCCATAAGTTCTAATGTGCTAGTAGTGTAGCTTCTTGCCCTAGTACTGTGAACCAGGACTACAACCCAGATCTGAGTATGGGTCATGCCACAAAACTCTGCCCTCAGTGCCAGCAAAGAGATCCCTAAAATTTCCTTTTGACCAGTTGTTAGACCCCTTTACCATTTGCAGTCTTATTTGGCTGCCCCCAAGGCCTGCTGATGTTGTTGTGATGTGGCCTGTGCTCTTACTATCAGCACTGGACTGAGCTCCATTCTCACTCTGGGGTGACAGACCTTTCCTGCTAAATTTCTAAGTTAATGTTGTACTGGAGAATTGTTTCACCCTGTCCTTTTGTGGGTTTTACTGCTCCAGACTTTATTTTGAGGAATTATTTAAAGTTGTTTGGAGGGGAATTTGGGCAGCTCAGGTGAGTCCCTGACTTTTATCCACTGTATTCTGGAGCTTACACTCTTAAGGGTATAGCTTACATTTTAATAAGGGAGATAACACTCGTAAGGAAGAGAGGTGGTCCCCAAATTTGGGAGAAGTTCTTTAGTACTGAAAGTTGTTAGGATGGTGAATGACACACCCCATCCAGAATCATTGGCAGAAATTTTAATTTGATCATAACTCATGATCTAATGTAACAATGAGGAAAGGACAAAGTATGCAGTTGTGTTGAGGAGGGTGTGATGGAGGTGGCAGGAGAAGCTGGAATTTCTTGAAATGATGATCCAAGAGAGATAGTCACCACTAACTCATGGAAGGAAGGCCCCCAGGGCAGAAGTTCCTTCCTCTCTCTGATGTAGGTGACAAGGCAATTGCAAAGGGGCTACAGAAGAGGTGGCTGGAGAGGACAGAGTGACAATGGAACTTTTCCATGTCAAAATAAGGAGTGTAGAATGGCTTATTTTATACAGTGGGCCTGACTCTCCAGCAACCCAGCTGAGAAGAAGGGGAAAATGGGAATGAATAACCACTCTTACAGTACCTACTATGTACCAGACACTATACTATTATCTCTTTTAATCTTTACAACAATCTTATGAGATAGTGCTTTTATTATCACTGTTTTACAGTTGAAGAAACTGTGGTTAAGTCACTTGCCCAAGGTCACACAGCTAGTAAATGTTTGAGACCAAATTTGAAGTCAGGTCTTCCTGACTCCAGTCCCTAGCACTCTATGCATTGTGCCATCTACCTAGCTCTACAGTTACAGGATTGGAATCAACTCAGATTCACATGTTTAGTAGAGGACACATTTGCAGATACCTGATATGATCATATATGTATGCTTCATTGCTAGCTTTATTTATAGCTAGGTAGGTTCTTCAGCATATCTATGCTATGTGAAGAGCACTTAGTGATTGAATAGTTGACATTCACTTTATATCTATTCCCTGACTAAGTAGAAATCTTCATATTATTGTTATTGGGTATTTAATAGTATCACTAAATAGAGAAAGTTCAGACTGAATATTAACTTGAGTATTTGGAGGAATAATATATTCTCTCTCTTTTAAAGAAATTACTGCTGAAACTGAAGACCTGTGTGAAAAACCTGATGATGAAATAAAAGAAACAGTCCAAGACCTAGATCTGAAAAAACCCCAGGAGCTAAAAACTGAGGTTAGTAATATTTGGTTTTGTTTTGGTTTTTTTTTTTTTGAGATTGAATTCTTTAGAATTAGCTTCACAATCCTGAATTCTTAATCTTATTCTTCTAGCAGTTTCACTTGTGTCTAAAACTTCTCAAGGGTGGGTTTTTTGCACACTGTTGACAAATGTCTTAAGTTCTTATTACACATGGCTAATGCAGAAATATGTTTTACACAACTTCGTAGGTATAATGGGTAGCATATTTCTTGCCTTTTAATAGGAGGAGTAGGAGCTAGAGAGAGAGAAGTTGGAACTGAAAATTTTTAAACATTTTTTTATAAGTTCTTATTAGAGTTCCCTGAAATGCATGTTAGCTGTGGAAACACCATCCTGGTTTTCACGTCAGAAGTTCTCTGCTTCAGATACTTACCTATGTGAAACTGAACACATCAGTTAACCTCTAGGGACCTTAGTTTCTTCCTCTGGAAAGTCAGATAAGTGGGACTAGATGCCCCCTCCCCCCTTTTTTTAAATATAATTTTTAAAAATTTTGAACTCAAATACAAAAATAAGAAAAAAAACTGACATTGCTTTGTACATGGCTGAACATAGGACAGGATTCAATATAAAACAATAGATTTCTATTTTAAGAAGGCTTGTATAGGAAATATTAACTCACTGTATTCAAAGCTGTCCATTTTTTCTTTGCTTCCTTGTAGGTTTTCTTTCATTCTCTGCTGTGTACTTACTTTATTTTTTTTCCTTCTCCCCTTTCCCCCCCACCCCCACCCAAAGAAGGCTACAATTAAACGTGAATATATATGTGTGTATGTGTATGGCATGTGTGACATGTCATTGTTCAAGACATGACAAAGGGTACATTATTTATTCTTAAATCAATCAATAAACATTTATTCCTTGCCTACTATGTGCCAAGCATTGTTCTAAGCACACTGTTAAAAAAACTTTAGAGTCATAAAAATGGAACAGACTCCCTAAAGAAGACTGAGAGATGATAGGTAAATCATTCCAAGTCCCTTGCATGTAGGGGAAGGGAAAACAAGATAATAGAAGATAATAACAGCAGGTCACATGTTTTGTAGACATGATCTCATTTGATCCTCAAGGAAATGTCCCCATTTTACAGATATAGACCAGTACTATAAGGGTTTCTAGTTTTGGTGGTACTTCTCAGGGCTTGTGCAGTCAATGTAAAGAAAACATGACAAGAAATGAAGTAGCTTATGTGAGAAAGAGAATGAAGACCTATTTGGCTGGAAATAATGTACTATAAAACTGGAAAGATAATGTTATAGGCTCAAGAAGGTTGAGGATTAAGAAAAGGCCATCAGATTTGACAAATAGATCACTAGTAACTGTAGAGACCAGTTTCAATTGAGTGATGATGGGAGAAGCCAGACTGAAAAGAGTAAGAAGTGACTGAATAGAGTCAAGTGTAGACAGGGTTGTTTTTTAGGAGTTATTCAGAGAAAAGGAGGAGAGCTATAGGATAATAACTTGATGAGAAAGTTAGGCATGTATTTGTAGCTCCTAAAAGATCAGAATTCTTTGTACATCTGGTCATAAAATGCAGGGAGTGGACCAAATAATGAAGATACACACACACACACACACACACAAATTCTTGCCCAACCTCCTGACTTCTCATGCAACTTGATCCCAGTCTTTATCCTGAACCTACACCCAAGTAGCTGTTGTAAACCACAACTTTGTGACTTTGAGCATCACCTTTCTGGACCTCAGTTTCATCTGTTCAAATGGAGTGAGACTGCTCTAGCAGTCTTATGTCCTTTCCGGTTTCCAATCCATGACCTTATGAGGTAGCCAGAATAATAGTTCTAGTAATAATGCTAGATACATTTTCAGATTATTTCCCTAGCCTATACTTCCTTAAAACTTAGGTTCTTTTGGGTCTTTTTTAACAATTATAAAAAAATGATGTTTCCTTGATGCATTTTATTTTTATACCACATTCATTTCTGAAAGTCCCCTCCTCTTATCCATCCTGAAATTGAACTTTCTTTTCAACAATGACAAAAAAATCTGTCCTACTTTATTTCAGTCTCTTGTTCTGTGGACTTGTTTAGGTTAACTCCCTAGTGAAAACATGATGATAATAAAATTAAATTTTAACAAAACATAGTGATAATGATTCCTTAGAAGTGAATCAAAGCATTCGCCTCTCCAGTCTATGGTATCATGGTCTTTGCCTTCCTTGTCCCTCTAGTAATTCCTTATGGTTTTTACACATTTATGTGAGAGGGCTAGAGCAAACAGATGGGAAAATTGACCTTTTATTTATTTTTTTCTCCCTCTTTTTTAAAATAGGTAATGTCTATACCAGCTCAATTTAAGGGTGCATCTACACCAACATTCGATAAAGACTACAGCCTTTCAGAGTTACTATCCCAGTTGGATTCTGGAATTTCTCAGACTATAAAACACTCAGAAGAGCTGAGTCGTAGTTCCTCTGAATCTAAACTTGTGTCTTCTAGCAGTGGCAAAAGACTTTCTGGTGTATCTTCAGTAGATTCAGCCTTTTCTTCCAGAGGATCCCTATCTCTCTCTTTCGAACGAGAGAATTCAACAAGTGGTAAGTTATACACACATTGTCTGGGAGACTGAAACATAATGGTTAGGGAACAGTTATAGATCCAGAATGATGAGTAGTCTGTGAACTACAAAGCATAACATTTAATAACTAGATATTTACAACAAAATGTGCAATTATTTTTTACCATTCCTCCCATCCACCTAATTTATAATGGTATCCTATGCAGTCAACAAATATTTGAAAAATATGGTTCATATCCTTGATGAGTCTGTTATTTAATATCTGAATATAATTATAGAAATCACTTCTGCCTGAGTTTAGAGGTTGAGAGAAGGTATCGTGAAAATTGGGCTTCAACAGGTAGAGATGACGCAACAAGACAATGTGCAAAGAATTCTGTGGATTTATCCCATTTTGGCAAACAGTGCAAAGGTAGACAAGTTTATTTGGAATGCTGGGCCCATGTAAGAAAATGGAAAAGTAAAGCTGGGGTTAAATTGTGAAGGAACTCAGAAGATTTGTGTATCACAGTGATATTCAACATGCAATTACATTTAATAAATGACAAATAATAAATACTTAATAATAGTCTCATGTGTACAACATACTATTTGGTAAGTGCTTAGAGAGATTCAAAGGCAAACTATGGTCCTTATCCTCAAGAGGCTTATAATCTAATATGATAAGCTGTGTACATAAATAAATTATACAAATCATAAAGTCTTAGATCATATGAAGGATAATTTCCAATGGGAGATCAAGGCTTCATGGAGGAAGATTTGGATCATAGAGTACATGAAAAAGAAGATAGGCTAAATTTTTGAGACCCTCTAAGTGCCCTAGATGAGTTTGAGAATGCATTTTTTATAACTAAACCTTGACCTTCCATATCATCTTTGTATGTGATCACTTAAAGTCTTTGATTCAATTCAGAACGCTATTCCTAAAAGTCAAACCTGGTTTTACATGCCCCTCCTTCTTTCATGAAGCCTTCCAAATTTCTTCCCATTGGAAATGATCTTGCTTTCATCTGATCTTTGACTTTGCAAGCAGTATTACATAGTCTAATTTGTGTCATGTTTATTTATGTATAATTCTTATCTTACTAAATCATATTCTTGAGGGTAAAAAGCATAATTTGTCAGTAGAGTAAAATCAATTGTGTGTGTGGTAGAAGAAGTGGTGAGTAGAATTCTCTTAAAAATTTGAGGGATGGGAATCTTCATGAGTTCAAGAAAACTGGGTTAAATCTTGAATTCAACATAAATATAAACCTTAAATTGTAAGGCAATATTGGGTAGTTTTTTACTGAAATGGGAGACCTGTTATTTGCAAAAAAAAAAAAAGGGGGGGGGAATGGAGGTCATTTCATAGACTTCTGTTATTTTGTACCCTTGAAGAGGAGAAAGGTCCCCTCTTCAAGGTTGACCTTGAGCTTTTACAATGGCATTTTTTAGCTTTAGAGAGTGAGTGTCCTTTGCCCATATTGCAGAATCAAACTTTTAAATGTTAAATTTATTGTTTGTGACTTATCTTTCTTTGGATCCTTTGTCTTCAACCTGTCTAGAAAATCTTGCTTTAAAAATACTTTTGTTTAAATGGAAGACTGAATATCAATTTAAATTAGGTTTTAAACCACATTACCTCCTACAAGAAGCCATCACTTTCTCCCTTCCCGTATTCTCACTCTCATGTAGCCCCTTGCTTATTTCTCCCTAATATTCTTATCATGTTTTACCTTATATCAGTTATTTATGATCATTTCATATCCTACAGTAAATTCCCTAAGGGCAGAGATTATGAAATGTAATATAATGCACTGGTCTTGGAGGTGTAGTACTGGACCTGGAATTAAAAAGAATTAAAAAAATAAAAAAAGTAAAAACCCTCAGACATTTACTAGCTGCAAGACTCTGAATATCACTAAACCTCTTAGCCTTAGTTTCCTCATCTATAAATGGCCATCATAGTATCACCTACCTCACAGAATTATATCAAATGATATAAAAGATGTACAGAATTTTGCAAACCTTAATGCACTATATAAATTCTAGCTATTACTATTAGAGTCAAAAGACGTGAGTTCAATTCCTGCCATTTACTGGTTATAATGGCCCTGAGTAAGTCACCTATTTCTCTAAACTTGTTTATTCCTCTGTAAATAAGTTGGAGGTAAAAATATCACCCACCTCAGAAGGGTTTTGTGAGGAAAGTACTTCTAAATCATAAATTGCTATAGAAAAAGATGAGATAACTAAATTTTATCTTTATATAAAATAACAGAATAATTTACTATCTCAGATGAGAACCCTTATGTGCTTTTTGTCTTTGAACCTTTAACATGGTAAAAGATTGAGTGTAATAAAATACAATCTTCCTTATTTACAAATAGATCCTAGACAAGAAACTATGTTTCCCTTTCTTTCCCAGATATTAGTACAACTGATATCCAGAAGAGAAAGCTTGCAGAAGCAATCATGTCTGGTGACACCAGCAAGTTGATGAAGATCCTCCAGCCCCAGGATGTTGACCTGGTCCTCGATGGAAATTCCAGCCTTCTCCATTTGGCAGTGGAAGCAGGTCAGGAAGAATGTGTCAAATGGCTCCTTCTGAATAATGCCAACCCCAATCTCACCAACAGAAAGGGCTCAACCCCTCTTCATGTGGCCATAGAAAAGAGAGTCAAGAATGTTATTGAACTCATTTTGGCCAGGAAGATAAATGTCAATGCCAAGGATGAGGATCAGTGGACGGCTCTTCACTTTGCTGCTCAAAATGGGGATGAATCCAGCCTCAGGCTCCTGTTAGACAAGAATGCCTCCTTTAATGAGGTGGATTTTGAGGGGAGGACTCCTATGCACGTTGCCTGTCAGCATGGGCAAGAGAACATTGTGCGCATCCTTCTGAGGAGGGGTGTTGATGTGACTCTCCAAGGGAAGGATGATTGGATGCCGCTGCACTATGCTGCATGGCAGGGTCACCTACCCATTGTGAAGCTCCTCGCCAAACAGTCAGGTGTGAGTGTGAATGCACAGACCCTGGATGGGAGGACCCCACTACACCTGGCAGCCCAGCGAGGCCATTATCGTGTGGCACGAATTCTCATTGACCTACAGTCAGATGTCAACATTCCAAATCTGCTCTTGCAGACTCCCCTCCACATCGCTGCAGAAACTGGACACACAAGCACTACAAGATTGCTTCTCAATCGGGGAGCTGAGAAGGAAGCCGTGACAACAGAAGGCTATACTGCCCTCCATTTGGCTTCCCAAAATGGACACCTTGCCACTGCTAAGTTGTTGATGGAAGAAAAGGCTGATATCTTAGTTAGGGGCCCTCTTAACCAGACAGCCCTCCACCTTGCTGCTGCCAATGGGCATTCTGAAGTGGTGGAGGAACTCCTTACTCCAGACACCATAAACCTGTTTGATGAGGATGGGCATACTGCGCTGCACTTGGCAGCCCGGGGCAGGCATGCAAAGACTGTGGAGATCTTGTTAAAGCATGGGGCACATATTAATTTTCAAGGCCTCAAATTTCAGACCAGTCAACAACTGGTAGAACAACGTGGCAATGGTCCAATTGACACATTGTTACGTCGAAGTAAGACTTAGATTGACCCCTAATGAGTCTTTGTCTTATGTCTCAATCTGTAGGGTGAGGAAGGTCCTTATTTGGGGTTCTTGCCACATTCTTTGTTAGTATGATGAGAGAATGTTAAATAGCTACCCAGCTACAAACAACTTGTCTCAGGAATTCAGGTATCATTGGCCAAGGATGGCGTAAGAAAATGGGTGTCCAAACCATCAGCATTGTAGCCACAATTTTTTTTCATTTTAAACTTTTCTTTGGGCATATAATGTTACCATGGAGAAGTTAGTGGAGTCTTACCTGAAGTAATGCTGGTTGGAGTGTCTTTTGGCTCCTTACCTTTAAACTGAACAGTGTGCTATGTGTGAGAGGTGATGTACCTGTATGATCGATCTTTCAGTTTCCTGGTATGTTTATGAAGTTGGTATGTCTATGAAGATGTCTACACTGAAAAGATGAGTTCTCTGATCACTCATTGTAGACATGGGGGTGGGGAAGGAATGATAGGTGATTTGATGTCAAACTAGGTAATTGTAAGACAAAATCTTGAATGTGTTGGAATTAGCCTCTCTATGCCTCCAGTTTATATTAGTTCTGGCATACCAGTGTTCTAGAAAACTCTTTAAGAGTATAAGTTGCAGAGAAGGTGGTGACCTGAGGAAGCTTCCTCACCTGGGAGTTCCCTATACTGATGAAATTAGAGGTCAAGTCCCTATGTTTTTTCCATTTTGTAAATAATGGTTGTATATTTTGTATAAATTGTCAGTTTCAGTAAGCATGTAATAGTATGTTTTGCATTGTTTTTAGGATGACAAAAGAAGAAACAAATTTATGTTTTCTAAAAATAGAGGATAATCCATGAACTACTTACTATATTAAGTCAATAGTGCAATGAGACTTGAAAAAATCAGAATTTATATTCAAATGAGTTGCCTTTCAAAGTTAGTCACTCTAGGCAAGGTTCCAAACAGTCCACAAATACTTATTCCAGTGATGAGGATGTAACAAAAAACATTTGAAAACTCATTGCTTTTCGATTTACCTAATTTTTTAAAAATGAAAACACTATCATTTGCTTTTGAACATCTACTTTTCCTTCCTGATTTGCTCCAAATGATTTTTGACTAAAGTGAATATTTTATAAGGCTTTTTGTCTGTTTCAGAAGACTTTCAAAAGAGGAATTCCCACAATTGTCGTATCCTTGAAATAATGTAATCTTCATAAGACAACTCTTTAAATGGAAACATTTCTTATTTGGATATATAAATTTTAACTTTTGTTTAAAATCCAGTCTAATATTTTTTTAATCAGTCTCATTAGAAAAGTTCTGATATAGTAAGACAAACAAGGTTATTATAGGACTTGACTCTGTATATTCATCTTACTTAGAATGAACTGGTGTGCAATGTATTGATAAATGTTAATATACTATGTATACTTTTACTGGCTGTATACATATTTTCTGTGATAGGAAATATCTGAACTGTTTAGAACTGGCTATGTTTTAATATGCCCCCTTCCTTTTTGTTTTTTAAAGCTCAGATAACAATAAAGTTTATTACTGCTTTATTTTGATGTTGTGTTAAGAGTTTTTTAACTTTTCATGCACAAGCTCAAATGATGTTTTTGGTTTTGTTGGTGTGTTTTTAAACTAGAGGTTGTACACAACTGCTTGATCAATTTTGGCTTTTGATGAAGTTTTATAAGATTATAAAATTTAGTAATGGAAGAAGAGGTTTTAGAAATTAAAGAAATGTGACATGACTTATACAAGGTCACACAAATAATAGATGACACTGAGAATTCAAATCCAAGTTATTCTTTACTGTAAATTTGTGGGTTTTCCATTATATCACACTCTTTCACTGCAAGTGAATTGGAGAAGTAGGGAATTCAAGTTTTAAAGGACTTGGTTAGTTCTTTAAACTTTTGGATTCTTTTTCCAATTGGTCAATTTTCTTTTCACAATTTTCTTGATTTCCCGGAATTGCTCTTAATCTTTTTTTCATAATTTTTCCTCCATCTCTCTTATTTGATTTTTGAAGTCCTTCCAAGAACTCTTTGGGGGTTTGTGACCATTTAATGTGTCCCTTTAAAGTAGGAATGGCACTTTGGTTTCACTTTCTTCCTTAGAATATGAATCCGGATCTTCCCTGTCCTCCTAGTGGCTGTCAATGGTTGAATTTTGTCTCCTTTGTTTGCTTATTTTCATATTGTTTTATTTTTATTTTTTAACAGCTTATTATTGTAATCAGATTCTATTTGTGAGATGGGGGAAGTGGTACCCCAGGCTTCAGGTCCTTCTTAGTGCTATTTTCTGAGCTCTGTCCAGGGAATCGACCTCACTCAATCACTTCTCTGACACCACCACCCTCATCCCCCAAGGCATGTCTAGAGCCCCAGCCATGTGGTCCCTCAAACACTTTTGCTCCCTATGGTCCCTCTTGCGACTGCAAACTTTAGTTTGCCACTCTGTTCTGGTACCAAAACCAGGGATTCCTCTCTTGCAAGTGCCCACAGCCACAGTCAGGTTGACTTCTGGTCAGCATAGCTGGGTCTGGCATCCAGAGACAGAGAAGGGTCATTTAATCTTTCCCTACTCAGCTGTCCAACCCCCACATTGTCCATAAGGTGAAAGTTTCTGCCGCCCCCAGGGCTTGTTGTTTATTGATTCTATGGAGTTTGCCTGGAAGTGTTTGCACTTCAACCAGACCAAACCTCCAAGTCTTTTCTAGAGGTTCTCTCAAGTTGTCTTAGGACAACTGCTTCACCTCAAATTTATTTACCTCTGCCTCTCCATTAACTTCGATGTGACATTCTGCCTTGTTTGGGGGGGAAATTTGGAGAGCCTGGTATTTTCTGACCTACATTACCATTTTCCCAGGATCTTCTAATATTAGATGTTTTTCACACCTGCTGTTTTATAATATAGTTTGAGGTTTGGGAGTGCTATTTCCCCTTCATCCAGACATTTTCCTTGATAATCTAGACATCACATATTTCAAATGGATTTTGTTACTATTTTATCCAGTTCTACAAAATATACACTTGATAATTTGATTGGTATAGCATCAAAAGTGTGAATCAACTTTGATAGCTCTGTCAGTTTTATAATGATGGCATAGCCTAGCCATGAGCACTGAATATTCCTTCAGTTTTAAAAATTACTTTAATGAGCACTTTGGAGTTGAATCTAAACACGTCTTTTTGTGTACTTTGGTATCCCCAGATATATTATGTAGTTTGTAACTACAATTGGAACAGCATTTCACTTTCTGTTTTTGCTTCTTGGGTTCTGTTATAATTATATAGAAATGCTACAGATTTTTGACGATCTATTTAATAGCCTGCAACCTTCCTAGAGCTATCAAGTATCTTTATTGATTCCTTAGAATTTTCCAGGCACTCCATCATATCACCAGCAAAAGGGATAGTTTTATTTACTTTTTATCTATCTTAATGCCTTTACTTTCTTTTTCTTTTTTTTATTATTTTATTTGTTTTCAGTTCTACAATCACTTCCATATATCTTAGATTTTTTTCCCCTCCTTAAATTTTTTACCTCCCCATTCCTTCCCTGAGACAGCATACAATATTATATAGGTTCTACACATATATTCCTATTAAATACATTTTCACCTTAGTCATGTTACATAGAAGAATTAAAAAGAATGGGAGAAATCATAAAACAAAACAAAACATAATACAAAAGAAAATGGTCTGCTTCATTCTATTATCAAATTCCATAGTTCTTTCTCTGGATGTGGAAGGCATTTTGCCTTGACAACATTGGGAATTGTTTAAGTACTTGCATTGCAATGAAGTACTAAGTCTACCAGAAAAATTCCTCACACATTGTGGTTGTTGCTGTGTACAAAGTTCTTCAGGTTCAGCTCCTTTTACTCAGCATCAGTTTATATAAGTCTTCTCAGGCCTCTCAGAAGTCTTCTTGATAATCATTTCTCATAGCACAATACTATTCCATTCATATACCATAATTTATTCAGCCATTCCCCAATTGATGGGCATCTCCTTGATTTCCAGTTTTTGGCCACCACAAAGAGAGCTGCCATAAATACTTTCATACATGTGGAACCCTTTCCCATTTTTGTGATCTCTTGGGGATAGAGTCCTAGAAGGGATATTACTGAATCAAAGCTTGTGCATATTTTTGTAGCCCTTTGGGCATTAATTTCTTTTTCTTGTCATATTGCTGTTGTTAGCATTTCCACAGTTATATCAGATAATAGTGGAGAGTGAGTATCCTTGCTTCACTCTCATATTTAATGAGAAAGGACAGCTAGGTGGCACAGTGCACAGAGTGTCAGGCCTGGAGTTAGGAAGACTCATCTTCCTGGATTCAAATCTGGTCTCAGACACTTAATGGATGTGTCACCCTGGGCAAGTCACATAACTGCCTCAATTGCCTCATATGTAAAATGAGTTGGAGAAGGAAATGGCAAACCACTCCAGTAACCTTGTCAAGAAAACCCCAAATGAGGTCACAAAGAGTCATGACTGAAGAAAACAACTGAACAACAACTGTATTCCCATAGACTGATACTTGCTCTTAGTTTTAGAGAGATGTTTCTTATGATATTAAAAATGGTCCCTCTATCCGTTTTTTATATTTTTTTCAACATGAAAAAATGTTACATTTTACCTGTGGCTTTTTCTACATCTGTTGACATGATTATATGGCTTTGTATTGTTTGGTTTTTAATATAATTATGTTTTTTTGTTTTCCTAATGTTGAACTATCCTTGCATCCCTGTTATAAATCCCACTTGGTCATAATGATTGGTTTCTTGGCTAAGTCACTATCATCTGTTTAACAGGATTTTGTTAACCATTTTTGAGTCAATATTCATTAATGATATCACTCTATAGTTTTCCTTCTGCATTTTATTTTTCCTTGATTTAAACATTAGGACCATGTTTGCATCATAAGGAGTCTAGTAGGATGCTTTCTCAATTTTTGAAAATAATTTGTGAAGTATTGATACTAATTTTTCTTTAAAAGTTTGATTGAATTATCTTGCAAATACATCAGGACTAGGAATTTAACATTTGATAATTCATTTATACTTAAATCCTCTATACTTTTTATATTCTTCTTGTGTGCCCCATTTTTCTGAAATTAAGTTCTTATTTCTCACTTGTTCTCTAGTATATTTATTTTCCCTTTTCATTTATTCTGAAAACCAAACAAATTGAGCAAATACATAATTCCTGTGTTTGTCTCATATAGTTCCCTCATATCCTTGAAGACAGAGTTACAGAAGGACACTTGTCTCTTCTCCTATTAGAATGTCAAGACTTCATCACCATTTAGCCCTTTCCAATTGTTAAATGTATTTTGTCCCATGTTTACATTTCAAAAAATCCATTCTGCTCTGATCCTCTCAGAGGAATGTCTGAAAGTCCTGTATTCTTGACCATTTACCCCTTTTATGGTAACATTAAAACATATATATGTAAATATATAAATATGTAAAAATATATAGATATAAAAATTAATTTTAAAAAAAATTTCAAGATTTTCTCTCCTTTAAAATAATTGTTGCCAAATCTTATGTTATTCTGACTGAAACACATTGATCAGTATTTGACCTTTTTCTAGCTGCTGATAGTATTTTTTTCTTTGACTTAGAAGTTCATAATTTTGGTTATACTATTCCTGGGAATATTTAGTTTGGGCTTTCTTCTAAGAGAGGACCAGTAGACTCTTTCTACTTTCACTTTGCCCTATGGTTCTAATAGGTCTGGAAAGTTTTTATTCACAGTTTCTTGAAATATTATATCCAGACTTTTCCTTTGGTCATAGTTTTCAGTGAGTTTGATGATTCTTAAATTATATCTCCTCAAATTGTTTTCTAGAGCAGGTTTTTCTTTATAGTAGATTTAATATTCTTTCTTCTTCAAATCTTTTGATTTTGTTCCAATATATATTGTCTCATGGAGTCATTGTGTTCTGTTTGCTCCATTCCATTTTTCAAGGAGTCCACTTATTGGACAAGATTTTCTTATTTTTGTTCTTAGCAGTTTATTTTTTTTTTCCTTCTTAACTCTCACTTGAATTTTTGTAGCAAATCTTATAGTTCTTATAGCCAATTTTTTTTCTCTAAGACTTCATTTGTTATTGTGGGATTACATTCTTCTGTGTTTACTTCTTGACATTCTCTTTCCCTTTAATATTTTTAGCTATGTGATCCTGCACAAGTCACTTAACCTCTGTCTGCTTCAGTTTCCTCACCTATAAAACGGGCATAATAATAGCGTGAACCTCCTAGGGTTACTTCAAGGAACAGTGTCTAGCACGTTTGTTTCCTTCCTTCATTGTATTTTGTGTCTCTTGTTTAATTATATTTTTCACCTCAGTTTTTAAATTGGAATTTTGTGTACTTCTATGTCCTCTCCAGCACCATTAAATAGGTTGAGTAGACCTTGAGCATCTTTTCCTTTCTTTAGCTTTTTTCTGATCTCAATGGGTTGGGTACTTATAAGTAAGGTGTGTGGCTCCCTACTGGTAATGGAAAGAGACCAGCATTCAGAAGGGGTCAGATTCCCCCTTTCCACCCAAACCCTCTAGAAGTCATTTGGGGCAACAGAGAGCCTTAAGAGACTTCTTTCTGAATGTACAAAAGTAGACACAGGTGGCAGCAGAAGTCAAATAGAAGTGATTTTGGAGAAACAAGCCTGAAATACTATGGACTAAATCTCATGAAATAAAACCCAGCCTCCAGTTAAATCAATGTGTGTGTGTTTTTTTCCTTTTTGTGGGACTGAATTACAAAATGAGAAAGCACATAAAAAGGAGGAGAGGAGAAAGAAGATAGAAGGGAAGGTAACTTAAATCAAAAGCTATAAATGAAGGGAAAACAACTCCTGTTACTTAGGAAGAAGAAAGCCTATAGGAGAATGGGTAAAGGGGCAAAGGGGACTTGATGGAGGGGATTTGAAAGGTATCAAAGAAAGGGGGAAACTTTCATTGGTTGGAGGGGGTACCACTGATGAATGCTTTTTCGGAGAAAAGAGATCTTTTATTAAGGGAGATGACCTTACAATAAGTATTTGTGCTCAGAGAAATCACTAATCCTGCCTCAGGAGAAGAGGAATCAGAAGTCCAGGGGGCAACTAGAATACAGAAAAGTAGGAAGGTACAGATGCAAAGAAGAGATTTTGAGGCAAGTATGGGAGGATGACCAAGGGGAAGGCAAAGGTCAATAAGGAACCAAATAGTCAGGGAATTAGGAATAATCCTACCATGAATTAGAGTGAGGTATGTCCTCTCTATCTATAAGAATTGGTATTTCAAGCACGTCAGAAAAAAAGGAAACTGGAGGCAAGCTCTACAAGGCAATACCAGATACTGTCTAGAAGAGAGATTCTAATATGGTAGCTCAAAATGTTGGATTCCAAGAGGAATATAGAGAAGAAAAGACTAAATAAGTTTAAGGACCATGAATCAAAGAATAAAAATCTAGAAGGCATAGAAAATAATCTTAAAAACTAGTGAACAAAAATTGAAGAGGACAAGAGAAAGGTGAGGGGGGTTCAATTTGACTTTTTAACTGAGAGGAAAAAGGGGGGAAGAATTCAATAACCAGATAAAGCAAGAAAGAAAAAGAAATTAATAAGCAAAACTCTAAAACTCATTTGTAAAATTCATATTGCTATTCTATTGGAAAGATAAAATGTGAAAGAGTGTAACACATTTATATTGTATTTAGATATATGGAAGCAATAAGTGACCTTTAAAATGCTGTCCTGGGGTCAGTGATCTTCAACAGAGGAATCATGGTTAATATGTCATAACACATGGGCCAAGCATCTCTCAAAAATGTGTAGAAAATCATCATGGTTACATGAAAGGTTGTGGAGAAGCCCAGCTCTCTAATTCTAACAAATATCCAACAATGAAGAATCTACAACAAAAAGAATCAGAAGCAAACTTCTCCATCAATTCTGGCAACCCAGCAGGAAACCAGTTGACACAAGGAGAGGAAGGAATCCAAAATAAAGTCTTTGACTAAAGCTTTGACTATACAGACCTTTGTCAGCAAGGTGACATCTTTGCTTTTTATGCTGTCCAGATTTGCCATAACTTTCCTTCCAAAGAGCAAGCATCTTTTAATTTCATGACTCCATTCTGTAGTGATCTTCAAGCCCAAGAATGTGAAATCTGACATTGCTTCCATTTTCTCTCTCTATTTGCCAGGAAATGATGGGACCAGTTGCCAAGAGCACAGTATTTTTCTTTAGTGCTAAGTTTCAAGCCAACTTTTTATACTCTTCTCTTTCGCCCTCAACAAAAGGCTTAATTCCTTTCCACTTCATGCTATCAGAGTGGTATCCTCTGCATATCTGAGATTGTTGATATTTGTCCTGGCAACCTTAATTGCAGTTTTTGATTCACCCAATCTGGCATTTTGAATGATGTACTCTGAATATAAGTTAAGTGAATAAGATGACAATACATAGCTTTGTTGTACTCCTTTTCCTATCTCAGAGCAATCAGTTGTTCCATGTTCAATTCTAACGATTACTTCTTGACCTACAAGGTTTCACAGGAGACAAATAAGATGGTTTAGTAACCCACCCCCTCCCCGAAAAAAAGTCTCCTTTTAAACATAGTCTGGGGAGGAAAAAACCCACCCATTGGTTATGTCTGAAAATATACGATTCATTCAGCACCTCTGATATATCACCTTTCTGTCAAGAACTGGAAAGCTTGGTTCACTGTCAGCCTTCTAGAGTCATGGTTGGTTATTGCATTGATCAGTTCCTAAGTATCTGAAAATTGTTTTCCTTTACAGAAAATGTTATAGTCATCGTATAAATTGTTTTCCTGGATCTGTTCACTCTTCCTCAGTTCACACAAGTCTTCCTAGATTTCTCTGAACTTGTCTCTTTGGTAATTTCATACATCACAATAATATCCCATTACAATTATTTTAAACCATAATCGTTTATCCATTCCCTAATTCATGGGCAGCTCCCTTAGTTTCCAGTTATTGTGGTTTTCATTGTTTTTGCTATAATAAAAAGAGCTGCTGTAATTACTTTTGTAACGAGTCTTCCTCACTCTTCAAAAAATATCCATATCTGATCTATTGTCCAGGCTTGTCAATTTCATCTTTGTAATTTCTCTCAAGTAGAGTCTCAAGTAGAGTTTCTCCTCTGAAACTTACAAGCTTGGTGCAGGAGCTCATCTTCTCATAGCCTGAAATAGCCTGCTTGCTGGTTTTCCTGCCATAAGTCGCTCCTCGTTCTCATCTACTTCTGCTCATCCACCAATCTCAGTGATTGCTAGATGACAAGGTAGGAGAGGAAAAGAATTAGGATGAAGGTAAGCTGACTTCATTAACTATGGAACAGGTATTCCAGAAGGCATAGCGGATAGGGTGGGTAGTGTTTGGATGGGATTTTGGCATGAGAAGGTTAAGGGGGATCAGGCGGTGGGAGGCGGAAGATGAGGCTTGGTTGATTACCTATTGGGGCTCAGAATCATTATGCAGGGTATGAACAAGTGTAAATATTTTCATCATGGAGTGAAAAATGATACTCCTTCCCAAAGGAGGCTGGAGATCAGGCAGGAAATAACTGCCGCATGAGATTGACGGTACACAGCCATGTGGAAGGTTCTGTTTCACTTCTCTTTCCTCAGAAGGCTGGAGATTAGGTAGAAAAATATGCAACTATTGCTGGAAGCTAAAACCTGAACAGCTGGGGATGGAAATCCCACTCCCCTTTGACTTACCTATCTCACTTTCTTCTGGCAACAGGTGCAGTGGGGAAATAAATGGAAGCCCTGAGGTCAGAAGGAAAGTGGTTCTCTTTTCACCAAAGGCTCTCTACTCTTGGAGAAATGGGAGATTAGTTTGGGTGCAGCCCAAGGTTGAAATTACCTTGCGGTAGTGTAGATGTTAATAGCCTCTGGCCAACCCCTAGCAGCCAGAGGGTGAAAATCAGGCAGGTGAAGCAGGAAGTGGGAGTGAGCCCTGGGAAAGTGGAAAAGTCAAGTCTAGACTGGTGCTCCTGGCTGCCTTCCCTTAGGGTCACAGGCAACAAGAGATGGAAACTCTGGATTAAGACAAAGGTAAGTTTCTGCAATTTTGATAATTTCTGGTAACATTGCAGAACAAATTCACTAGATTCCTCTTTGAACCTGAGGAGAAAGAAATAATGAAATGATCCGGTAGCAAAGAGTGTTGGAGTTGGTGTAATTGCCCCCAAACGCACCTGAAAGACACTAGACATTCACACCCCTACAAGAACTAGACAACTAAAACTTTAATTTCTCACAATGTCTTAAGGTATCTACAGTTGATCAAAGGCCATAAAACCTCAGCACTTGCAAAATGCTCAGTATCCACCTAAGAAAACTATAATATTATACATATATATATATATATATATGTTTTCCTCTCGGAATTAACTTACTTTTAGCCCTCCTCCTCTTCCTGAAAAATGCTCTTAATGAATGCATTCCTTTGACAAGAGGCTTTTCCACCTAGTTCTAAGATATGCATGTTTATTCTGAGACAGCATGTTCCTTTATGTTGCCTTAGTCAGAACCCTCTCAGAGTGTGTGAATTAAGCACATAAATAATTGAGGTTGACAAATACCAAGGGGAGGAAGAAAAGGCACACAGCTTCTAGCTGACAGGTTATAACAAGAATGCCGATGAGTAATGTTACAGATTAAAAAGCAGGGAGACAAAAATTTAGTTTGGCTTTTTTTTAAATGAAAAGTTATCACTATCACCATCACTATTTAGCTATAACATGATATGTTACTCTGTTGGACTGAGATTAAGCATCAGTAATAAAAGCCTTTCTTGGCATTCAGGTCCTCCTTTGGGCCACTTCAAAGCATTGCTGAGCAGTTCTAAAAGGACACCTTTCTTGTTCTTCCCTGTTCTAACTTCCCTGACAACTTCTGTGTGCCTACCTAATGAAGAACTTTGTAATAGGGTGGGGGTGGGGAAAGTGAGAAAAATGCAGTTCTTCTCCAGCCCGGCACACTGTGTTTTCATTTGTCTTTGTCTTGTTACATAGCTATGATTGTCTTCCCTCCTGTTGTCAACATGAATTTTAAATGAATGCAGTCAATGCAACAAAATTGAGATCTTTAATCAGGGTAAATGAGTTGAAGCTGGGGGTGCACCACAGCAAATACTGGGGTACCCCAGGAGGAGACTGGGAATCGAGTTATATAGGGTACAAAGGCAGAGAGAATGACTAGGCTGCAGGTGGGAGGAATGAGGTATCTCACTGTTTTATCACATAAGTTATTTGGCTTAGCAAGCAAAAGTCCGGAAAGAAAGCTTGGCAATCTCTGAAGGGGAGAGTTGGGAGATGTACAAAATAATCAGAGACTCTAAGTGACAATGTCTGGTCTGACCCTGGCAATTCATTGGCCTGGGAATGGAGGATGGGAAAGCTTCTGTCAGTTCTTAGTCAATTGTGTTTGTCCATTGTCTGAAACTTTAGGAAGGGAGAGGTGAGAAGGCATAGGAGCATCTTAGATTTCAATGTTTATACTCTCATAGTAGTGTCATGAACACGGTAGGCACTCAAATATTTACTTGTTTAGATAGGTATAGCCTTGCCTAATCCTTAAGGATAAGTCTCATAACAAGATATTAAAAAAATTTTCTATCAAGTGTAGACAATAGCTTCTTCCCTCCTCTGACCCAAAATCATCAGGGAAGAAAAGGTAGAACTGAAAAGGAAAAAAATCGTCTGGAGGTTTCAAATCTTGCTTTGTAGCACAATAGAGAATATATTCAACATCTGTTTGTCAAAGGACACTTTGGACCTGTAAAACATAACATAAATGTTTGGTGTGGGATTGTGATCTCTTTGCTGTAGGCAATTCCTAGTATGAATACTCCACCTACAGATGCGAATTTACATATTATCTGAAATTTATAGTCTCAGAGGGTTGCCTGAGGGTACTTAGAGGTTCAGTGACTTATCGGTAGAGATGAGACTTAGAATCTTTGTCTTCCTGACACCTGGGCTTTTATCCAACAGAACATGCTGCTACTCATCACATACAGATGCCTTTGAAAACATCTAAATCCGAAGTATTTTTCAGAACAGCTGAATCAGCACATCACCTTCACTATTCAAGCAGTTAGCATGCCAGCCTAGGGTTTGGGACTCTACTTCCTGTGCACTATAAAGTTCTTCAAGAAGAATGTGGTTACAAACCATTCTTCTTCTGCCAGTTAAATTCAGCTGAGAGACCTAGAAACTCCAGACCTCTCAGAGTCACCAAGCTGCCTCCAAGACTAGACTTGTCCATCATAGGATCACCATTTAATAACCTATGCTCAGGGGAAGAACACACAACATCAGAGGCAACAAGTGGCCTAAGGATCAGTTTCATGACCAATACTAATACAGGGAAGCTGCACTCAGCTGAATATGTTCTATGAATATCTCATTTTATTCCAATCTTGAATTTGATATGTCAAACTAGCTAGAGAATTTTGCTACTTTTTTTCCTCCTTGATTCCACTCTTTGTACTTCTCCAAATATTGAGGCAAATACATAGGCATTTAAGGACAGTACTATATAAATGGTCTTTTGTGACCATTTTCTTTCTATTTTATCTGATCCCTTACTTTTATTACAATAGCTCGGGGAATGAGAAATGAAAGGGAATAACTAGATCAAGCCTGGAAAAGGGTACAAAGAAAACAAGAAAGGTAGAATCTACCATTTCCTTTGATAGTTCAACTGTACAAGTTGTAGCATATGATTGCTATGGAATATTATTGTGCTATAAGAAATGAGGAGCTATATGCTTTTAGAAAAACCTAGAAAGATTTACATGAGCTGATGTGAAGTGAAATGAGCATTGTACACAGTAACAGCAATATTGTACAATGAACTATAATATAAATGCCTTAGCTATTCTCGACAATACAGTGCTCTATGGCAAATTCAAGGGAATTATGATAAAAAATGCTACTCATTTCCAGAGAAAGAGCTGATGGAATCTGAATACAGATCAAAGCATGCTTTTTAAAAAACATTATTTTACTTGGGTTTTTTTTGGGGGGGGTTATATGTTTGGTCTATGTCTTCTTTCACAATATGACTAATGTGGAAATATGTTTTGATGACTGCACATGTATAACCCATATCAAACTGCCTGCCTTTTCAAAGAGGGCAAAGGAGAGGGAGAGAATTTGGAACTCAAAATTTAAGAAGAAACCAATGTTAACAACTTCTATATGTAATTAGAAAATAAAATATTTTAAAAGATAATTTGATTGTATAACATTAAGTATAAATTAGCTGTGGAAGACTTTCTTTTAAATTTGACTTAGTTCAGACATAAGCAATAAACATTTTCCTAACTTATTAAGTTCTTCATTTTAAAAAGACCTCTTTGTGAATGAATGTGCATAGCTATTTATGTATTTTGGTAGAATTTATATAAAATGTTAAGGTTTGCAAAAGACTTTTCAAATACATAATTTTATCCTCATAACAACCCTCTAAGGTAGATGTTATTATTACCCGTATTTTATAGATAAGAAAACTCAGACAGATTAACTGATTAACTCAGAGTCACAGAGTTAATAAATGTTTGAGGCTTATTTGAATTCATATCTTCCTAACGCTAGGTAAAATATTTTATCCACTACATCATCCAATAAAAGTGATAAACCTTTAAACCTTTAATAATCACTATTTGTGATTAAAATGAAAAGGCCAGATTCATCCCTAGATACTTTATATACTTATGTAGTTATTTGGAATGGGATTTCCCTTTTTATTATTGCCTCTAGGTTTTTGTGTTATTATATTCATCTGTATTATTATTATATAGAAATGCTATTGATTTTTGAGGATTTATTTTGAAGTCTACAATTTTGCTGAAGTTATATCAGTTTAGTATCCTTGCTGATTCTTAAGGATTTTCTAGGTATTTTTCATCACCTCATCATCAAATAGAAAACCAGCAAATTCTTATGCCTTTAATTTCGTTCTCATTTCTAATGGTTATTATTAGCACTTCTAGAACTTTATAAAAAATAATTTGGGAAGAGCGGCATCTTTGATTTGTACTGCATTAATATGGAAAGGTTCTATTGTATCACTTGTCACTGATCACTTGCTTTTGGTTTTAGAGAAACGTTTAAAGATGTTTTAAAAAGATATACTTTGTAGGTTTCTTTTTTCTTAGTATAAATATGTTATACTTTGTCAAAGTCTCTTTCTGCATGTATGGAGATAATTATGTGGTTTTAGAAATTTTTGTTTTTAATGATTATATTCATTGTTTTCCTAATGCTGAACCATCTTTGCATCTCTTTTAAAAATCCAATATGATCACAATGCATGATTTCTTGGATACATTGCTGCAGTACACTTGACAGATTTTTATTTAAAATTTTTTGAATCAATATTCATTATTGATATTAGTCTGTAGTTCTCCTGTTGTTTATCTTGTCCTGGTTAAGTGTTAGAACTATATTTGTCTCATAAAAGGAAACTGGGAGGGTGCTTTTTTCTCAGTTTTTGAGAATAAATTGCGTAGTGTGGATAATAATTGTCCTTTAAAAGTTGAATAGAATTCTCCTGTGAATCAATCCATCAGGACCAGGTGTTCCCCTCCCCCCTTTGGAAATGTCTTTTTCTGAGATTGGATAATTAAAGATCTCTATTTGTTCTTCTGTTAGCTTAGGTTTTGTTTTGTTTTGTTTTTTAAGGTATTCACTCCTCTTTCTTTTGTGTTCTCAGTTTTGATAGCATATAACAATGCAGAGTAGGTTCTGGTATTCTTTTTATTTCTTCTGATTTTGTGGTGATTTCATTTTGTTTCATTGCTATTTTGTTAATTTGATTTTCTTCCATCTTCATTTTGATCAGGGTGGCTAAAAGTTTGTCTCTTTTATTAGTATTTTAAAAGAGATAACTTTTAATTTTACTTATCATTTCTGTAGGGCTTCCCCCCCCCCCCATTACGTATTTCTCCTTCAATTTTAACACCTCTTCTTTCTTTTTGTTTTTAGTGTTTTTGTTGTTGGTTTTCTAATTTTAAAAAAATGTACATTCAGTTAATTAATCCTCTTTTTTCCCCTATTTTGTTAGTATATGTTTATAGGGACATATTTCCCAAGCACAGCTTTAGCTGCATCTTAGAAATTTTGGTGTGTTGTTTTATCATTATTATTATTTTCTTTCACATACTTATTGATTGTTTCAATGATTTGTTCTTTGATCTATTCATCATTTTGGATTTTGCTGTTGTCTCCATTTGGGTGTGTGTCTTTTTGTTTAATCCCTGAACTGATTGCTATTGTTATTGCATAATAGTCTATAAATGATTTATTTACTATTTACATCTCTTAGTAGCCCTGCTACTAGAACATGATAATTGGTGGGGGAGAGGATGCTTGTTTTAGGGGTTAGGGATTGAATTTATCACATTGGGATTCTTGGTGTTCTAGATTATAAAGAAAGCTAAAATTACTTTATTTCTTGTCTATGGTTCCTACTGTGGAGAGCTATGAAAGGTAATAAGGATCAAAGAAAATGTGTAGTCCTTCATCTTTTTGGTTATGTGACCTGAAGTCTCACAATAGTACTTTATTAAGCTGAGCTTTAGAAAAAGGGACTACTCTAAAGATCTATACTGGAAAAAAAAAAGTAGATGAAAATGATACACGTGTTAGATTATGAGAGGCAATTTTATGGGTTCCTATTTGAATGGATAATTTGAACAAGTCCTATAGCTATACCAAGAATTGAATAGGAGAAGAAATGGAAATGGACATCTGTGCAAAATAACAAAATATGAAGAGATAGCAAAATACACACAAATAAAGAACTATGCAGAGTTAAGAGTAATGGAGCTATGGTTCATAAATGATGCTAGCATAAAAGCAAATTATAAAACACAAGCATACTAAAAACTTTCTTCAGTTCACATGTACATCAACACATATACGCAATTATATGCATGGGAAACATTACATAGATAAAACATTAGCACTATCACTTTATCACATGTACAACCATTTTGACCAGGTTCCCCTAGGACATCATAAGATAGTTATTGTCCAGTTAGAATTAAGCTCCTCTGTAGACTGCTCCTACAACTGAGCTAGTTGATTATATGAGTTGATAATTATTTTCATCATAACAATAATCTTACCTTCCTAAACCAGAAATCCTACAGGTTTCACATTGGTTCACAGCGTTAGTACACTACTTGTTGTTGGGTGTGTCTATCACCAAGGAGTCTGTACTGCTGAGCAACTAGGGAGAAAATGTACTGTTTCTGGATTTAATCCTTTCCCATTATTTGAACAGGATAATGGTACATAGTCTTCCTCACTTTCAACATCTGTTTATGAGACCATGTCTGGGTCAGGCAATTTTTTCATGACTGACAAATCGTTTCTTTTGCTTGGAGTTTACTGCATGTCCTTCAGTCTCTAATTGCTAACTTCAATAGTTACGAGATGGGTTTTTACTGATTTGCTAACTTGCTGGTCCCAAGAACCAGGATTTCTCCACAAAAGTGTGACTGTACTGAAGGTCTCCACAACAATCTCAGAGATCACCTATTGCTTGTTTCTGTCAGCATTCTCCTGGACCAAGATTGTCATTACAGGGCCACTTTCTCTCTTAGCCAAAATATATGTAGGTAGTGAGTGTCTTCAGTCTTTCCATCCTCAAGAACCTTCAAGCATAAGTTATTAGGCAGACACACCCAACATCAATTGACAGGATATAAAGCCAGTGGCATCATTCCTAGTAATAGGAAAGCCACATATTAAATCCACTAAGAATGTTGTTATTTTCTAAAATCTGGTTTCAGTGTCCCTAACATGCTCATCAATTTACAATTGAAATATTAATTTTTTTAGGTCCCCTTAAGGTAGCAAGGTGTTGCTTAAGAATTCTTAATACCAGGCAAGGCTAACATCTCTCTGAGAATTCTGATTTCAAAGTCTCTGACCTAGCCTATGAAATTCTTCTCCCACTTTGGCAGCCATGGCACCTTTCTGGTTCTTGGATGGAAATATCTGTACATTTTTTTCAGTCATGTCCAACTCTTTTTGCCCCTATTTGGGGGGTTTTCTTGGCAAAGATACTGGAGTGGTTTGCCATTTCTTTCTCCAGCTCATTTTATAGATGAGGAACGGAGGCAAACAGGGTTGAGTGGCTTGCCCAGAGTCACACAGCTGTCAAGTCAGATTTAAACTTAGGTAGATGAATTTTCCTGACTCCACTGCATCCACTGAGCCACTTAGCTGCCCCATATCCATGCATATGTTTGAAAAAGTCAATTATACTACAGAGTTTAGGTTCTTACCATAATCTAGAGATGAAAAGTTAGGTTACAAGAGATTGGTATAGTCCCTAGATTCTGCACAGACTTTCAGGTAGTTCTTTTATAGATAGTTTTTTTTGTTGTTGTTGAGATTAAGTTATTTAAGACCTCCATTTATTCTTTTGTTACACTAGGTAATTTATATTTTTGAAGGTACGCATTGACCTATTTCTTTTGTGTTCTGTTTTAGCATAACATTTGAACATAGTAGATTTTGATATCTTTTCATTTCATTGGGACTTCACCACCTTCATTTACTATTTTGTTGATTTAATTTTCTGCCCTCTTCTTTTTAATCAAATTCATTAAAGTTTCTTCAATTTTTTGTCTCTTTGAAGAACAAATTTTAGTTTTGTTAATCATTTTCTTAAGGTTTAGGAGGATCTCCATTTTACCTGTTTTTTAGTTTTCAATATCTCTTCTTTCATAATTACTTCGAATTTATTTGTTGGCTTTCTATTTTGAAAAAAATGTATATTCAGTTAATTAATCCTCTCTTTTTTAATTTTGTTCTTGTACATTAATAAGGGTATAATTTTTTCCCTTCAGACGGCATAAACTGACTCTCAGAAATGTTGCTATGTTACTTAGTAATATCATTTTCTTTCTCATAATTATTCATTATTTTTATTATTTGTTCTATGATCCACTCATGATTTAGAATTTCAGTGTTGTCTCCATTTGAATCTCTTTGGTGTGTGTTACCTGAATGGATTACTTTTTAAAAATTACATTATGATCTGCAAAACATTTTATTATTTACACTTTCAACATTTTTCTGTGCCCAAATAAACTTTTTGTAAAAGTTCCACGTGGAACTGTGAGACATTTTATCGTTAGCACTCCCATCTAGAAGATACGTTGTACTTAAGCTTTAGTTTCTCCAGTAATTTGTTCAGTTCTATATTTTCCTTTTACTTAAAATCTCTTGAAACTATTGTATTAAGATAGCTGGAAGTAGGCATCAAAAAAAGGCTACCTGACTTTTATCCCAACTGACCCCAAGATTGAAGCAGATCCACCCTAGTTTCCCCGTTGCAGTACCTGGAGCTCGAACCTGCTGTTTTAACCAGATGCCACTCCCTACACCTCCTCTGAGCCCATCCACCCCCAACTTCCACACAGACTTTCAGGTGTTATGCAAAATAATTTATGTAACAAGATTTTGGAGGCTGTACATTCCTAGAGATTCCCTCTCTGTTGTTATTTAAACCCCACCCCTTCTTTTAGGAAAAAAAAATCCCTTCTCTTAATTTGTTTTTAATTTGGTAGGAGTTTTTCTGGTTTTCCCCTTTTAATAGACTATAGAGATTTGTTAGTTTATTTAGGTATTTGTGTTTTCCTTAGAGCTATATTTATTTACCTTTCTGTTTCTGCAGTTTGGGGTGTTTACAAAGCAAATAATCTGCTCAGGTCCGTTGTGGTTTTTTTTGTTTGTTTTATGGCTCTTATTATTCACTTTCCCTCTTGGGCGTGCTTCTTCAGAACCCTTTTTTGCATTCCCTTCTGCAGTTTCTGGTGTGTAAAGAATAATTTTGTTATTCAAATTTCCTTCCTTTTATATTTGAAAATATCCGCATTTTTGCAGAATATGTAATTTCTCACTGAAATGATTATATTTAACAACTGTGTCCTTGTGTTTGCAACAGGTGTTTTGTTTTCTTTTAAACCCTTTTAAGATGACTTTGGATTCTTCACGTTGGCTTTTTGTTTTCTGTGTTCAAAAATTGTAGGTAGTTTTCTTGTATTGTTTCTTGCATTATGCTGTTCAGATTTTTTGACTTGTGCTCCTCTGAGAGATCTATGATCCTTACATTGTCTCTACACATCCTGTCTTTGAGATTGTTATACTTACATACAAATCATGTGTGCTTTTAAATGTTTTTGCATTTTGTAAGGAGATATTTTATTGTATTGTTTAGAAAAACCTTGTTTATTAATATTGTTTGTACTTAGCTTATGTGGCTAGAAATTGTCTAACCCAAAAGCTTACAGTAGAGTTTGGGCTGACCTCCAGATAATCCTGGGGAAGCTAGATAGATGGCTGCAGGGAATGCTTGGATTTCACCCACGTGTTCATCCAGTGCTTGTGTTTTTTTTGAGTTCCCCAACTTTTTAATGCTTAGATCTCTGTGGACCTTAATTTGAATATTTAAGCTTACTGATAAACATTCCTATGGACCTAGCTCAGAAACTGCCCTCTCTCCAAAATAACTACACAGTACTCGTGGTTCCTTGTGGGCACTCTTCTTGAAACCCTATACAATGTAAACCTCACAGAGAACAGAGAAGGGAGCCTCCTTCCTGCTTTCCTTAACTAACAAATGGTCAAATTTCTAAAACTATTTCAAATTTGGAGGTTCATTCTCATGAATGACCTCTTCTATCTTGTTCTTCACTGTATTTGAATTTTCAATCAATTGCTTTCCATTGTGCGTCTTTGGAGAGATTGGTAATTATTTCTGCTCTCCAGGCCATGGACTCAGCTTTCATTATTTTTTTCCTGTCACTTGTCGTAGTCAGGCACCCCCTGCTGTGGTTCTAGGATCTTTTGGGAATCTATGGAGACCTTAGTCTTATCTGGTGTTGGTTCAGTTTCTTTCATTTTGCAATAATTAGAGATGTTTGGACCTCTTTCAGTTTCTTGGTGGCCATCTTCCCTTCTGTTTTAATAAATTCTATACTGATTTATTTACTTATGTGCAAGGTTTGTAACTGAATGTTCTTCCACCTGAGATCTTTTGTAATTTCAGTCTATTTTTCTTAGTATAAGAATTTTACATTTTCTGATTCCTCCTACAAGAGTGGCATTTCCCTTAAGGTCTGGACCTCAATGCTGTCTCTTCTTCTCATGTTGGGGGACTCATTTTCCCCTGGCCTTAGTCCTTGCCATTACTACTACTCATATGCTATTGAACACAGGGATAACAACAGACTGTGTTAACTGTGTCCACTATAAATTTAAGTAACGTAAACTGGACTTTCATTGTGAAAAGGCAGTCCTTTCATTCCTTCCTAACTGATTCAGTATCCCGCTTACAACATCTTTTCTAAACTTTTTCATCTCTCCTCAAATCTCTCAAGGTTGCCCTTTCTCCCACCCTTTCAACTCCCCATTCTTTCATTGACTATCAATTTTCTGCTCATTGGCTGCTTCCTTACTCCCTACAAAACTGCCTATGTCTCCCCCTCCCCCTCCTCAAAAAAAATCTTAACTTTTATCAGTGGCTTATAATTAGTCTTTAATAATTTTCTTATATTTCTTCTGGATCTTTTATACTGAGTTTTCCAATGAGTTTTGGTCTTTTTGTTACAAATATCTGAAAGTTCACTAAATGTCCTTTTATTTTTTTTCTGAATTATAAGCACCTTTCCAGTCTTTTTTTAAAAAAAATGTTTTTATGGACATATTTTGTTTTTTATACCACCATAATTTGATCCACTATCTCTCCCTTTTTCCTTCCCAGAGCACCAACCCATTTCTTAAGGACAAAAAATTAGCATAATTGAAAAATACATTGAAAAATTCTAAAAATATACGTAATATGCAACATTCATGGACTCCTCCATCTCTGTAAAGGAGTGGGGAGAATGTTTTTTAAATACATTTTTTCAATTCCATTTTTGCAATTAGCAAAAACCTCATCCCACAACCTTTCCATATTGAGAATGAAAGAGAAACAAAACCCTTGCTATGTACAGTCAAGTAAAACAAAATGTCTGAAAAAAAAAACCGATTTCATTTTCACTCTGAGTCCTTCACCTCTCTGTCAGAAGTTGGGTAAGCATATTCCATCATTTGACCTCTGGAATTGTGGTTGGTCATAATGATGATCAGAGTTCCTAATTTTTTCAAAGTTGTTTTCTTTACCATATTGTTGTCATTATATAAATTGTTCCCCTGGTTCTGTTTGCTTTACTCTGCATCAGTTCATACAGATCTTCCCAGGTTTTTTCTGGAATCATCCCTGTCATTATTTCTTATGTCACAATAGCATTCCACTAAATTTATGTACCACAACTTGGTCTGCCATTCCTCAATTCATAAACAACCTCTACGATCCCCATTCTTTGCCACCTCAAAAAGAACTATATTTTTTTACATCGTTAACATTTATTTTGCTTAGGACTAATCTCTCCCTTAATTTCCACTGCTCCTTCTCCCCTTTCTCTCATTTCCCTTAGGAGAGAAAAAGTATTTCTGTACCAACCATGTGAGTATTCCCTCCTTTAACCACTTCAGAGGAAAGTGACATTCAAGTGTCAGCTGCTCCCTCTATCTCCTTCTCTTTGCATAGATGTCTACTTTCACAACCTAATTACATTAAGAGAATTTCCCCTAACCTTCCTTTGCTTTCCCCTCTTGCTTTTTCTTTCCATTCCTCTCTTAAGATCATCTAAACACACAACCAAACTACTCCCTGGCATTGTGCAATTACCTCTTGTGATGATAGGGTTTAGAGGGGAGAGCTATAACATCTCCCTATACATGAATGTAAGCAATTTATACTTCTTTAGTCCTTATGATTGTACATTTGTAGTTACTTTTTTATGTTTCTCCGCTCCTAGGTCTAAATGTCAAAGTTTCTCCACAACTCTGTTCTTTTTATCAAGAACTTTTATAACTTCTCTATTTCATTAAAAATTCATTTTTCCCACTGTTTTTCTGGGTAAGCTAATCTTGGCTTTACCTTCTGGAATATCATATTTCAATTTCTCCTCTTTTTACAAAGCTGGCTGTTAAGTCTTTTGTGATTCTGACTGTGGCTCCTTGGTATTTGAATTCTTTCTCTTTGATTTCACAGTCTTTTTTATTTGACCTAGAAGCAATGTATTTTGATTATGATGTCCTTAGGTGTTTATATTTTGGGGGTTTCTTTCAGGAGGTAACTGGTAAATATGTTTTTGGTTTTTGTTCTATTTCTGCTTTGCTCTATGGTACTAAGCGATCTGGGCAATTTTAAAATATCTTGCAATACATCCAGGCTCTTTTTCTTTGTTGTTATGACATTCAGATAGTTCAATAACTCCTAGATTTTTTTCTCCTCAATCTGTATTATAATTTGACTTTGCTATGACATAATATACATTTTCACCCATTTCTTTCAGTTTTTACCTTGTTTAATTTCCTAATGTTTTATTGAGTTATTGACTTTTATTTGTTTGGTCTGTTCTAATTTTCAAGTTTATCGCTTGGGCGAGGATTTGTATCTCAACTACCAAGCTATTATTTTCTTTTCCAATTCTTTCTCCCATGGCTCTCATTTCTTTTCTAACTCTCTCTTCAAGTATTCTCATTTCAATTATAAAAACATTGTTTAGAGCCAAGATGGCAGAGTGGAGGTGGGAAATCATCCAAATTCTTCCAAACTCTCCACCAAACAACAATATCACCTCAAATTGAATTCTGGAAAACAGAGCCAATAAAAGGTGGGAGTAAGATGATTTTCCAGCCCAGGACAACTTAGGAGGTCAGTAGGAAATGTCCATCCCACCAAGGTGATGGTCAGCCATCACAGGCCACTGGGCAAGCCGCAGAGGCAGTTGCAACAGTGGCTTCAGGAGATCTCAGCACACAGATGGTAAGGAAATCACCTTCTGTAGAAGAAAGCCAACAAAAGGCTGGGGTGAAACAATCTTCCAGCCCAAGACAACTGGGGAGGTTGGCAGGAAAGATCTGTCCCACAGAAGTGGTGGCTGCACCTGGAGCACAGGGCAAGCCTTGCAAGTGGCTGTAATGCCAGCAGCACTTTGAGGAGCTCTCAGTACATAAGACAGTAAAGGGGTAGGGGGAGGTCAGTCAATGGGTTAAAAACAGATGATGAGGGACCCTCTGCTGACCCTGGATTCAGGACCCTGTTGCATTGCCCAGATCCAGTTCTCTGTCACAGTTCAGGTGCAAAGAGCAACAGCCGCAGGAGAGCAGGGCCCCTAGCCCCAAGGCAGAAAGGAGAACAATTCCTAGTGGCTGTAGGAGAGTAGAGGAACTGATCACATCCCAGGGCCAAGAGGAGCATCACCACTTACAGTTTCAGGGAAACAAGGATCATTCTAGGTAAAGACTATCAGGGAAACGAGGATCATTCTAGGTAAAGACTAGAGAGCAGTCCAGTAAAGCAATGACTATACCTTTCCTTAGATCATACCACCTTGGAAGCATGGAAAACTTAACGAATGATCTCAGAAAAAAATAAATAAAATAAAAATAGACCTAACTGAAAGAGATAACTGAAAGAAAACTACATTTTGCTAAAAAGTACCACAGAAAATTAAGTAATATCAATACCAAACACATATGCACCAAATGGTATAGCATCCAAATTCTTAGAGGAAGAGTTAAATGAGTTACAGAAGGAAACAGACAATAAACCATACTAGTGAGGGGCTCTAACTTTCCCCTCTCTGAACTAGATAAATCTAACCATAAAATAAACAAGAAGCTAAGGAGATGAACAGAATTTTAGAAAAGTGCCATATGGAGAGGATCCTGGGAAGATGGTAGAGTAGGTCAAAAACTTCCAAGCTCTCAAGATCTTCCCCCACTAAAGAGATACGATAAATAATACCTCAGAATGAACAGAGTGGTAAAAATAAATAAGAGTAAGGGCAGTACAGGGGTCCTCCTGGGATAATCAGAGAAGATCTGAAGAAAAAAAATCCCAGGATGAGGTTTAGACCCTGTGAAGAGTAAACATTCAAGGCGAGGGTCCACTTGAAGAACAAGCAGCAAGTCCTGGGGTTAGCTGGGTTGAGAGGCTTCCTACGTCCCAGTTACAGGAACTTTTACCCTCAGGACAGTAAAGGGAGTTGAGTGTCTGAGCTGGGTAAGATTAAGGGAACCTCTGCTGAAAAGGAACACAAGACTCAGCTGTGCTGCAGAGATGTGGCTGGAGCAAGAAGGAGCCAGCACATACCTGGTGAGTGCAAAAGTGGTGGGTCAGGCACATCGCTGGCTGTGGGCACTTACAGGAGGCTGGAGGTCTTGGTTTACATAGCTGACCAGAGAGGAGAACTGAAGGGAGGATCTGAGGCCAGAGGCACTATTCCCCATACCTCTGGAGTAGAGGTGATTACAAAAACTAAGGTACTACGAATAAAAAAAAAAATTCACAAGGAAAGGAGAAAGAATCCAACCACAGGGAGTTGCTATGGGAATAGAGAAGACTGTGGTTTATCTTTAGAGTAGGATTATTGAAGCAAAGAAACCCTCTTCTATCCCAAAGAGTAATGTCAAACATTTACCTGCCCAAAAAGAATTCAGAGAAGAACTTTAAGAAGACTCTAAAAATCAAGCGAGATTGAGGGGAAACTAAACTAACAAACAAAACCAAGAAGATGATGAAAAAATAGTCAACCAATTGAAAAAGGAGATCCAGAATCTTAAGAAAATGACTCCTTGGAAATCAGAACTGGACAAAAGGAAGCCAGCAAAGTTTTATAAGAGATGAAGAAATAATAAAACAAAATATAAAGAATGAAAAAGAGAATGTGAAACATAAGAAGGACAAATGATCTAGAGAGCAGATTGAGAAGAAAAAAGGAGAATAACTGGACTACTTGAAAACTATGATCAAGAAAAGAATCCTGTGACTGATGGTGAGCCTCTCTACAATTGCCATGGTTAATCCTCAGCAGACACACCATTTTGCTATGACCATACTCAAAGCCTTAGAAATATGACGGAACCTAACATAACTTATATTTCTCTGGCATGGACTTCAGGAACGCAGAATTAGCTACATACTATGATGAGGCATAAAGACTTGTGAAAAGAGTATGATTCCATTTAAATAAAAAATTCAAAGCAGTTTACAAATTGAAACCCTTAAAATATTTTAAAAGCAACTTTATTACTTTCAACAATATTTTTAAAAAGTGACAATATTAGCAAGAGAAAAATGAATAGCGATGGCATTCCACATTTTTAACAAACTACAAGTAGAACTTGTGTTCATCTTGAGTTAGGTATAATTTTACACTACCTACCTTATTAGAAATACATAGTGATTAAAGATTACATTTGAAAAATCCTTTATTTTTATGTCAAAAAGTACATTGAAACACAAAATACGACCAGACTTCCATTTTATTATACTTAAAAGTTGCCCATCTATGTAACTTATGTCCATTTTGTCCTAAACTTCAAATGGACTCACACATAGACAAATGTCTAAAAGAAGGGCATTTAAGGTCACTATATATAATGGTATAAATTAATCTACAGGAATTTTTCCAAAGCATGTATTTTGACCATAGTAGCTCTGTACTGAAAAATCATACTTTCTGAATACTGCAGTATGATTGAGTAATATTTTACTAGTAATGTTTGCACATATTTAAACATTTCAAACTCTCCTGTAAGCCAGAATAGTTTATATTCCTTTTTAACATAATAAATCAATTTCTGCCATTTAAAGTAGCTAATACCTTGAAGTTAATTTCTTAAGGAAATAAATTTAACCCTTTCAATAAACTATGGTGACATTTACAAAGAATTTAAAGGCCAGTAACCTTATTAAAATTACTTCTGAACGTACTTGTCTAAGATTAACTGGTATAGATCTCTACCAACTTGCTCCTTTACTCCCCACCCCCAAACCCCACCTTTGCAAATTTGTGAGGTTAGTATGAAAAAAAAGAAAAGAGTTAGAGAACAGACCAAGAAAACTTCCAACCCTCCTTCCTCCTTAATACTTTATGTCTTTTTTTAAAAAGCTTGGAATTTCTGCTTACTGATGAAAAGTGTCTAATTTTTTGCACTGAATTTCTTATATCTGGCAGCACCTCATCCAATGTTGTCATAAAAATGATTATTAAATAGTCCTTTCTAAAAATCAAGAAACATTTTAATATTTCTATATAGCTATTTCAACAATAAAGACTTGTATCTTTTTTTTTTTTCATTTTACATTTAGTGCCACAGTTTCATTAAATTCATTTGGAGGATTTTCAAATGAGAGTGGAACACTCTGAAGTTCATAATATACAGACTCTTTTAATGATGTATCCACTACTGAAAAAGATTTTTCTACTGGAGATCCCGAAAGTGGCTGAAACTGTGAAGGATGCAATACTGTGGAAAATCCTTTGGAGGAAGCATTGCTATTAATTCTAGTATAGTTTTGGCTTCCAGAGCTCTTTTGGGGAGGCTTCTTGCAAACAAAATCATAACTTAATTCCACAGCAGTTTTCAAATTATCTATATTCAAAGTCCAGTAACCATCTTCATTTTCTTTGTACCTAAAAACAGAATATATGAGAATGCAAAGAATCTAATAAACATATATTTATGTGTCCTTATTATTATAATGACTAATAAAATGACAAGGAGTATAGAACCAATATCCTTAAGGGAAAATTTAGTAAATTCATGAATTGTTTATTTTTATTTCTATTCCCCAAACTAACCATTGAATAAGAAGTCCTATCTTAGTGCCTTTCTCATAATAAATGAACAATATATATTTGTTAATTTAATAAATGGTATTTCAAATGTTGGATTTTCCATACATATAGCATAATCAAGAGCCAAACACTGTTAACTAATAGATATAATCAAAGTAAAAAGTATTATTGGAACAAATTAGCTTTAAAAATAAAAAATGTAAATAAGCAGCATTTTTTAAAGTGTTCTTCTTTGCTATAATCACTGGCCACTGTTGGATCAATAATATTCCTCAATATGAATTTACATTTGTAGTGGAAACCATTTTTAAGAGTAAGATGCAGTACACAGAGCCCTGAATTCGGCTACTTGCTATGTGTGATTTTCAGACATTCTCTGTCCAGTTTACCTCATCTGTAAAATGAGGCAGTTGGAGTACAGGAGTTCTGAAGTTCCTTCTAGCTCTAGATCTATGACACTAGGTATAATCAAGGCCAAAGGCATCTGAAGAGTAGACAGGAACTAGAATTTAATAGTTAGGTATTCTTCCCTAATGCAAACCATTAAGTCTTTTGCATATCTAGATCTATATAATTATACAGATCTAGATATTTATTTATAAATAGATATGAGTATATCCAAATCTATAAACATACTCATATAATCTATATTTGTACTGGAAATGCTATCTAATCAAATGAACACTAAAGCATAATTACTTTCTATGTCTTCAAAAGGCTTTATTAGTTGAATCTGTGGTAGAATTCTTATTTCAATTGGAAAGAATAAACTGAATGCCACTGTAAAGGACTTATATACACTAAAATATTACTAACAGCATTTTTTATATAACGAAAATGAACTAAAAATAAAGTTAATGCCCCTTGATTGGGGACTCACTGAACAAATTACAGTACATGAATGGAATATTACAATGTAAAAAAAATAAGGTATAGTTATTTATCTGCATGGGGAGTCATAGGAGCTAATGCAGAATGAATAAAGTAGCAACAGGAAAACAATACACATGACTACAGCAATGTAAATAGGAAGAACAAGAACAAAGCAATCAAAACTGAATTCTGTAGAATTACAATAACCGAGCTCCATACTAAAGAAGAGATCTATTTCCTCCTTTGCAGAGGTGAGGGGCTATGGGTGTGAAACACTGAATATGTCAGACATTTCTGATGTTGGTTGGTTTTACTGAAAATTCCTCCCTCCCCCCCCACTTTTTAATGCTTCATTAAAAGAGGGGAAGAAAGAAATATTTTGAGAACTTTGAGTTACGTAAAAACAAAAAATGTAAATTAAAATTTATTTCAACAAAAGAATAAGCTTATGAAAAACTCAAAATGAGCACCTGAAGCGAGAACGGCAACTGAGCTGATGCATCTTGCGGAGGTGTAAAGTCAAAGTGTAGCACCAGGAAAAGCACTTCTGACAGATATGGCATTTGTACTTTATGGTGCCATTACTCTGCAAATGAAGAAATTGTAACAAAATGAAAGAAAAATAAGACTTGTTTTTAAAAGGTAGGATTTATAATTGGGAAGCCTCAATTATTGTCACAACATAAACTTTTTTTGGTGTTTGTCTTAAGTAAAATGTCTCCTTTTCCCACTTATTCACCATACATACTAATTTTATAATAACACAAAGTTCACAGCCAGTACTGGCCTTATAATTTATAGTCACAAGAATTGCCTGGGTCACCGAGATGTTAAGTGACTTGCCCAGAATAGCTAGTATGTGTTAGAGGTAGAACTTGAACCCAGTTCTTCTTTACTCAGAATCAATCTCCCTATCCACCATGTGTGGCTGATTCTCTTTGCAGCCATCTTAGCAAAGACATAAAACATTTGACAAGTTCGTGGTTTTTAATGCTAAAAATTTTTTTTTAAATCTATAGGGAAAATATTTTATGAAATGTCCTTTCCTTTGTCATAGGCATATATAACTTAGAGATCTTGAGACACAAAAGGGCAAAGATGACTTTTGTTAAAAAAAAAAAAAAACAGAACCAAAGCTTTTGCTTTTATTTACTTACTTCATGCACTCTTTTGTAATGCTGTCTAAATGTTTGTAAGGTACGAGCAGTGAAATCACACCCCCTCACATCACAACAGTAAGCCGATGAATCATTGTGCGTTTCAATGTGTTTACGTAGATCATATGCGTTCTTGAAGCTTAGAATTCAGATAAAAAGAAGTATTAGTTAATATGCAATTTTTATGAGAATCATCATTTTATAATTTAATGCTTATATAAACTTAGAGTATTATTACAATGCCTGGTAGAAAATCCACATTTATTTGTAAGAAAATGACTCAATTACAGTATACATCTAGTGTTTCCATGTATATCCAGGACAGGTATATGGAAAAATTCAAAGTTATTTTTACAGAATCATTCTCATTTGTATCTGAATATGTTGCTTTCTTTCTGCCTACTGACTATGTATAAAAGTTTGGTATACTTCTGAGAAGTGAATGACCAAGGTGATTCAGAACATGAATAAAGAATAATGACCCACTACTTCTCTGCCCTTAACACCAGATCCAAACTTCTTACATCTTTTCAAATAAATTAAGCCTTTTACCATTTTTGAAAATAAACAATGTTACAGAACTAACCATATCCAGATGAAACTCAGTGAAAGCCTTACCAAAAAAA
Source organism: Notamacropus eugenii (assembly GCF_028372415.1). Lineage (NCBI taxonomy): Eukaryota > Metazoa > Chordata > Mammalia > Diprotodontia > Macropodidae > Notamacropus > Notamacropus eugenii. The sequence goes on along the minus strand of NC_092876.1, from coordinate 412,278,941 downwards.
AAAAGGGAGAGCTTTTGAGAGTAGAATGTTGCATCCCAGGTCCCTGACAGAAAGTATTCCATTAAAGGTGTCTAGATGAAAACAGTGATTTAATAAGGTATAATGATATGTGTTGCTTTTTGGATTCCAGGGTCAGTTGTTCTCCTTTCTATATTTAATAATTTATATTTTTCAGTGATTCTTTTACATAAAACTGTTACTCATTTATCTTTTGAGATATTTAAAACATTTTATCTATATACAGAGTATTTATCATATATTTATTTTAAATAGATGTATGTATGTATACACGTACATGTCTGTTGACAGACATGTTTGCGTATATACATGCATATATATGCACATGTATGTGTCATACATGCATACACAAACACATAGTTATCCCTTCCATATCGCAACTTTCCCCATCCTGGTTTCAATATATCACATGTTGGAGTAAGAAATTAAATGGTAATTTTTTGGGAGTTTTGCAGAAGTTATACATGACAGAGAAGGCCAGCAGACAACACAGAGTCTATGACCAAATACTTAACCAAATACTTAACCCAAATTGTACTGTAAATACCCCATAAAAGAAAAAAAAATTCAGACATCTTTTCTGGTACAAAGGGAGGGCTAAAAAATTTTACGCGGATTTTTCCAATGGGGCTCCGTAGCCCTATCCCCCTTGATATGGAGGGGATAACTGTATATATTTGGAAACTTACAAAAAAGCTTTAAAAAGAACCAAGTTAAGTGCTTCATTACCAAAACTAAATTATTTCTACTAGTTTGTTTTGCTATCCTGTCCTTGGTTCTCACCTGCTATCACAGAAATCACAAAGGAAAGGACGTTCATCACAGTGTCGGAATCTGATATGTGTTTTCAGAGATGAAAAATTTGTACATACCATATCACAAAGCGGACAGTTAAGATGGCTGACTAAAAATAAATGAATATAAAATCTGAGACAATAAAATTGTTTTTTTTCAAGATTTTTTTACTAATTCAAAAAATCCTCTAGTAAACTATCCCTATATTGTTATATTCCTATTGTTTTCAGTAGTATAATTTCTAATATTCTAAAATTAAAATTTTTTTCTGTATTTTTTTTGTCACAAAGGATAACTGAAGTAGAGGAGAGAGGAATATATTTAGAAATGATTGTGATAAGAAAATAGAATATCATTAAAACAAAAAATAAAGTAATTATGTTCAACAAATATCCCTTAATAATAATTTTCAACTTCTTCTAAAAAATGTATTTACACTTCTTAAAGCCTCACTTCAAGAAAATTCAATATACAAAAATCCAAATTTACAACAAGACAATGAATATATTTCATTTTTGAAATTAGTATGAGTTTCCTCTGAATAATTGGTTATCACAACACATTAAAGATAGTCTAAATTACATAAATCCAATTTTAACACTTTTTAAGAGGTAAATTTATTATGTAAAATGAAATATACTTGTATATACAGATTTAAAATCTGATGGCATTCAGGATGCAAAACACATGTATTTTTTTTATATGGCCAGTGCATGGTTATGCACACTAGTTACACAGGTTTTCTTTTCCTTTTCACTAGGAAAGGTAAGAGGGAAAGAGAATATATCTTTGTTAATTAAAAAAGATTAAGTAAAAAAACAAACTGTGACTAGGCATAACAATTTTGTAGGAAGAATTAAAATGTTTGACTTACCATGTATTCTAACATGATCCCGCAGAAGTCTCTCACTGGCAAAATGTTTGCTACAATACTGACATATAAATATTTGTTCTGAAAGACACATAAATTCACCAGTTCAACATTTTAAGAACATTTTTGTCAGGAAAACAAAATAATGCCAAAATAAAAATAGCATGCCTTCATATAAAGAATAATTTACTACAAAATGAATAATTTAATAAATGTTCTAACATTAAATAAACAAATATGAACATTTTTGTAGATGTTTCCACTTGATTCTTTTTTATTGGTAATCAATACTTTATATTTGCAAACAAAAATCAATTTTATATCCAAGAATATAAAAATTAATTCTGAAATTAAAAACTGAAAACCTGGAAAACCCTCAAAACACTATACATGTTAGTCCTAATTCCTGCCACTTTTCCTTCTAGGAAAAACATTTTATTTCTGGAATGTTAATATCTAAAAATTATGTTCTGCCCACAGTACATTTTACTGTTGAAACCTCAGCAACTACATGGTCGGTCCCAGATAAACAACGGGCCTCTCTGTTCTTAGTTAGAGGCCATATATATAGAAGCAAAGAATCTGGTTCCCAACAATCAGAGGAGACCTCATAACTTTCAAACATAGAAGAATCAAGTAGCTATATAGTTACTGTCCACGGGTCAAAAAGTACTACCTGAGGAGATATTTGGATTCATAATTCTTGAGGGTTATCTGGAAAATATATTCAATATGACTGAAGACCCTATGCCAATAGCAGGGGATCTTTAGAGTCGGGTAGCATCTAGACTTCAGGTGTCCCATAAAACCATATTTCAAACAACCCATCAATCAACAAACATTTATTAGGTGTCTACCATGTGCCAGGTTGTTGTCGCCTTTGGATACTGGTGAAGCTAATTCTACTAATTATTTGCCTCCTGAGGGATCTGAAGCTTCTTCATTCCTTTTGGTTTCATTTATGGAGTGAAAGTTAATATGGAAGCAGGTCATTATTTCAGTAATATTTTAATTCAGTCCCTTAAACAAAGCTCTTATACATAGTACTAACAGTTAAATCTTTTGTCAATAGTCTAAAAATTGAAAAGGGAGAATAAAAGACATTAATAAAAGGTATTTTACCCAACAAACTCCCCCCAAAAAACCCAATAACTTAAATGAAATGAATAATTATGAAAATAAAAATGCCCAAATTAATAGAAGAGAATTTAAATAATCCAACCTCATAAAAAATAATTGAACAAGCCACAAATACATCTCCAAAGGAAAGAAAAAAACCTGAAGAAATGACGAATTTATAAATGAATTCTATCAAACATTCAAAGAAAAATTAATTCCAATATTGAAAAAAAGTGTGTCAAAATAGGAAAAAGGGATCCTACATCAAATTCCTTCTATAATACAGATGTGGTCTTGATACCTAAGCCAGGGAGAGTCAACATAGAAAAAGAAAACTATAGACCAAGCTCCTTAATAAACTTAAAATTAGCAAGAAGGTGACAGTAACATAAAAAAAGATTACAGTCTTTGATCAGGATGGATTAATAACAGGAATGTGGGATTGGTTCAATATTAGGAAAACTACCAATAGATTACATTAATAAAAACAATCAAAATCACAGTTGTACCAAGAGATTCAGGGAAAAATACTTTTTACAAAATAAACACCTATTTCCTTTTAAAACAAGCACGTATGTGTGCATGCACATATACATGAAACAGGAATACATGGACCTTCCTTTTTCATGACAAGTAGAATCTACCAAAAACCAAGAGCCACTATTGTATGTAATGGGATTAAACTAGAGGCTTTTCCAATAAGATTAGCGATGAAGTAAGGGTGCTATTTGATGTAACTGTTAGAAATACGTTATGTTAATAAGACAAAAAAGAGAAAGTGAAGGAATAGGTTTAGGTAGAGAGGGAAAAAAATACTGCTTTTTGCTGATATGATGGTTTAGATTAGCCTAGAAAATCAATTATATGAAGTAATAACTTCAGCAAAGTAGCAGTATACAAAATAAATCCACATAAATTTTCAGTATTTCTATATATTTATCACTAAAACCTAGCAGGAAGATATAGAAAAATTCCACTTGAAACAACTGTAGGATTTAAAATACCTACACCATAACACACATAGGAACTGTCTGAATACAACAAACTACAAAATACTTTACAGAAATAAAGAGACTTAAAGGACTAGAGAAATATTACTTATGGGTAGACAAAGGAAATATAACAAAATGATAATACTACCTAAATTAATTTATTTGTACCATATTAATCAAAACACCAACTTTATAAAGCTAGCAAAACAAAAACAAAATTTACCTAGAGGAACAAGAGTTCAGGACTGATCTCAAGGAAAAAATAAAAGTGGGAAGGAGAGGGCATTGAAGTATCAGATCTCAAACTATACTTCATAGCAGTAATCATAAAAATAATTTGATATTGTGAAGAAATAATGAGGATTAGTGGAACAAATTAGGTACAAAAGCAAACAAATACAGCAACTTACTGTTCTAAAAATCCAAAGATCCCAAATATTTGGGTAAGAGCTTACTATATTAAAGAAGCTGTCATGAAAACTGCAACTAAGTAAATATCTCACATAATATACTAATGTGGATACATAATATAAACATAAAGGGATATAAACAAATTAAAGGAGCAAAGAAGAAATTATCAGATCCTTAGATCTGATAAGAGTTCATTATCCAAAAAAAGGATAAAAAGGTAAAACAGACAGTTTCCATTACTTAAAATTAAAAAGTTTTTACACAGACAAAACAAATGCAGCTAAAATTAGAAGGAATATAGGTAATTAGGAAAAATCTTTGGGGAAAGTTTCTGTTATAAAGTTTTCTAAGGTATTACATATTCCAAAACATGCAATGAGCTGATTCCAATGCATAAACAAAAGAGTCTTTCTGTAAATGGTAAAAGGATGAGAAGAGGCAGTTTTCTGAGGAAGACATCTAATATATCAAAAGTTATTTTAAAAAATGCTCCAAATCAACTAGTAACTAGAGAAACGCAAATTAAAACAACTCTAAATTTACATCTCACACCCAACAAATTGGCAAAGTTAAAAAAAGGAAACATGATAAATATGATGGTTGCAGGAAAACAGGCACTAAATTAATGCCCTGTTGGTGTTCTGAATTGGTCTACAAAGCAATTTTGTACTACGCCCCAACAGTCACTAAACTGCGCAAACCCTGGACCAGGTGATACCTCTACTTGGCTTATACATGCCAAAGAGATCAAAGGAAAAAAGGGTCCATAATTACAAAAATGTTTATGACAGTTCTTTTTAGTTGCAAAATGTTGCAAATTAAGGGGAGATACCCATCAACTGGGGAATGGCTAAATAAATTTTGGAGTGGGGGGGGAAGCTAAACAGATCTTGAGCTACTTTGGGAGTCACTGTTTCCAGGAATAGGGATATCAGTAATCCCTTTTACTGATCCCATTTCATCTGGAATATTATGTTTACATACTTCTGGGCACCACAGTTTCAAAATATCATTGATAACCTGGAGACCATCCAGAGGAGAGCAATTAAAAAGGTGAAGGACCTTGAATCAATTACATTTGAGTTATCAGTTGAAAAAAACTGGGGGTGTTCAGCTTGAAGAAAAGATGAGACAGATTTAACAGCTTACTCTAAGTATATGCAAGGTTGCTATGTTGAAAAAGGATGAATATTGACATAATGCATATGGATACAATAGAATATTATTGTACTTCAACAAATGATGAAAGGAAGGTTTTTCAAAAAAAACATGAGAAGACATTTATGAACTGTTACAATGTGAAGTGGGCAGAACTAGAAAGAAAATTTCTACACTGACAATGTAAAGACAAACAACCATAAAAGATCAATGCAGTGACTGACCATGATTCAATCATGGATCGATGACACTTAGAAAAGGTGATACTCAGGGTGCAGAATGATATATTTTATGACATACATAATATGGGAATTTATTTTATTTGAATATATTCTTCACTAAGAGGGGGAGAGAGAGAGGAAGTAGGAAGGAGAAAAATACACTTAATGGCTGTATGACCCTGGGCAAATCAATTAATCTTTATTTGCCTCAGTTTTCACAATTGAAACATAGGGATAATAACAGAACCTATCTCCCAGGGTTGTTGTAAGGATAAAGTGTTCAGCACTGTTTCTGACAAAAAGTAGTAGGTACTATATAAATGCTAACTATTAATCAACAAACATTTATTAAGCACCTACTATGTGTCAGACACTGGTGCTAAGCCCTAGGAATACAAAGAGGCAAAAGATAGTCCCTACTCTCAAGGTACATCTAATCTTACATCTAATGACTTGGTGTAATTATTATTCAGGAGCACACCAGTCAATTCATCATTCTGTTAATAAGGAGTGTCTTATCCAAATGATCTAGGCTTGTAGCCAGGGTTACATATTAATTTCGTGTCTATATGCCAGGTGTTGTGCTAGGTGCTAACAATGCTACACACACACACACACACACACACACACACACAGAATTGGTGATGGGCTACATAAAGGACTGCCATTTATAGCGGCAACAAGTAGGGCAGTTTGACTGAAAAGGAGAGTGCAGCAGAGAGAGGGGGAGGGAAAAGGACAAGGAGAGGTAAAAATGCAACAATTGTGGAAAGATGGCCTGGAGCCAGGTTACATCTTTTTGGATTCTGTCTCTGTCATTAAGTGTTACCCATATGGCCTAGCTTTCAGTCATCTTCAAGTTAGAAAATTATGCAATTTATGACATCATATAAGTTATTTATCCAAATGTTAATAGGGCAGGGCAAACACACAGGGATCCCTCCTCTGAAAACCTCCTTCCCTTTTCTCTGGCAGTCTCCCATACCTGGAATGCTCTCCCCCTTGCTTTGCTGACTCACCTCCCTGGCTTCCTTTAAGTTCCGACTATAAAGCCAATTTTACTGCAAGCCTTCTCAAACTCCTCTTAATTCTAGTCCCTTTCCTCTTATTTACTATTTATCCTGTACATAACTTGCTTTGCATGCATGTTTGTATGTTGTCTCCCCCATTAGACTGTGAGTTCCTTGAGGAAAGGAATTATCTTTTGCCTTTTTTATCCTCAGTGCTTAGTATTGGTATTTAGCGTCCAGCACATAGCAGGCAATAAATGTTTACCAACCGATTGAATGACTTGTAACTATCAATTGATGGATTCTATTTTGAGTTGGGACTTTCAATCAATTCCAAATCCATCTCATTGAACTACTGTCTAGCTCAAATCTGTCCATTTTCTATTCCCATTCTATTCTATTCCCAAAGAATAATGAATCTCTCCACACTTAGCTAGAACAGCATACAAAGTCTATCAACAGTATAAACTATGACACTTTTCCAGGTCATTAGAATCTGGAAGAGCTTGTGATCACTTGGCACAGTATCCAAGCATCCAATATAACCTTCAGACTACTACAACTTATCAGAGCGTAACTTTTGTGGAGGTTCTTTGAGATGGTTTTTTTTAAAAAATCACTCCATTTTCCAAGTATTTCTAGATCTATAGGAGAGATAAATATGGAAGTAATATAATAAGCAAGGCAAAATTTAAAGGCAATGTTGTTGCTCATCCTTTGTACTCAAGGATCACCGGTGACATCAGGATGCTGCAGTCAAGATACAGCGTCCAACATGAGCTCCAAAGACCACCACAGGTTGGCACAGTTTGAACATTTGATATAGAGCTGTCCAGATTTGTACATCTCACGTTTCCTTTGCGCGACTGCAGTTCTGTTTTGCTCACAGGACACAGCACCTTCTTTGATGTAGGCACACCATGCTGGACTCCCTGTGCCAGCATTTCCCATGTCTCACATATCTCACAATTGCTTTTAAAGTTCTTCAGTGAGACCTTGAGAGTGTGCTTGTACTTCCCCTTCTGACCTCTGTGTGAGCACTTGCCTTGTGCTAGGTCTCCGTAAAATAGGAAACATTTAAAGGCAATAAGAATCTCTCTTTTATTGTATTTCCATTTTTTTTTTACATATTCTAAAAATAAGGTTTCTACTACAAAACAAAATCTGTTAAATTTCTTCCAGGTTCTTAAACTAAAAAATAGCATAATATGCATAGAGCTACAAATATACTGAAATCTTCTTAGAGAAGTGCCCATCTAGCTCTCTTCAAAGTTGAGCTCAAGTACCACCTCTTAGCCTTTCCTTATCTCCAAAATACCATTTTCCTTTGCCCCAATTACTTAGCATATTTTTCTATTTCCTATATGTATGTGTATTATACTCCCCTCCCATTGACTATAAACTCATTAAGGGCAGTTAACTGCTTCATTTCATTTTTTTTTTTTTAACACCAATGCCTAGCATATCATAAACATCTGGTGCTTAATGCCTGCTGATTGACTGATTTGACAGACTCCTGAGCTACATTTCAATATTAGTGGGGATTCTTCACTTCCTTGTGAAAATGATTATAATTTATGAAAAATCCTAAATAAGTAATTATCAGATGTCTGCTATGGGTCTGGTATAATTCACATTACACCAACTCAAGGTCGCTTATTTAATTTTTGGACTAAACCTATTCTTCAGCATAGCCAACTCCCTGTAAGTAACTTCCTCTGCCAATGCCAACTGAAACCTTTGCTGAAATTTGGGTCTTACCGAGTTACCTAAGCCACTGAAAGGCTAAGTGACTTTCCCAAGAGGCATATAGCTAGCATATGTCAGAAGAAAGACTTAACCCCAGATCTTCCAGACTTGGAGATTATCATTATTCCCAATACATCTTGCAAAATTATAAAGTATTAAACATGGAAACTTTCTTCAGTTCGGACTTATCATAGTTTCAGAAGAATCAATTGAAAATACTGTTTTATTTTATTGGCAGGACAAACTGAGAATGGAAAGGAAGCACTGTATTGTGAATGGAGAACTTGGCTAACAAGTCAAAAGACCTGTGGTCAAATTTGCCTAAGATACTAGTCATATGAACCTGGACAAGATATCTAGCCCTTCAGCCCCCTAGGCAACTTCCTAGAATTGTAAATTGCAGAGAAGTTAATAATCTGCACTGGTAGAGGAAGTTCCTCACTGAGAGATCTCTATACTGATGAAATCAACAGATTCAACCAAAAGAAAAATGCTTAATGTCCCAAAATGTCCTCATACGTAACCCAAGCACAGGGAATTCTGTTACAGATGGTTGGAGGGTGAGGGGTGGGGAGGAATAGGGATACCAAATCTACTTACTGTCCTCTGAAATCTGTCGTTTTGCATGATCAAAAAACTTGGTATTGTTGGAGAACATCCCTCCACAAGAGGGACAGGCCACTACTTTTTCTTGAGTATGTGTTCTTAAGTGCTCTCTTAATTTGTGCCGACTCTTACATGTGCCATCACAATCTAAAAATAGATGCCATATTTGGTTAATAGAAAAATATCAATCATAAACTAAACAATGTTTTCTTAAGTGTTAATGAAGTACTTATAAAGTAGAAAAGGAAATATTAGCTTTAGTTATACTTAATGAGAACAACTACAGTGTTTTATAGAGAAAAAAATAAATACAGCATACTTCTATCTACATATACCTTTTAAAATGTGAATTAAAAGTTATATAACATAATGAAAAGCTACTTATGTCAAGCTTTTAATGAACTGGCCTGTTATACTTATTTCACGCTATTAAAAAAAGTCAAACCAAAACAATCTTCAGAATTTAAAGGGAGAGGGAATAGGTGTCCAAGAAAAGCCACTTCAAATATGTACATAGAGCTTAACAATATTTAACACTTTCATCACCTATATAATGAAATATATGCTCAAAAGTTGACGGATAAACCAAGAGCTTGAAGGTAAATAGTATCTTCATGGACAAAACAGGAATTTTAAAGTGAGCTATTAAATTAAAAAAATGATAGCCATCAAAGAGAAGAACTCAATAGAAACACAACAGTACAACATTGTTGTAAAGTTGTTTTACTTGTGACTGACTGTGATCCCATTTGGGGTTTTCTGGGCAAAGATACAAGAGTGGTTTGTCATTTCCTTCTCCAGCCCATTTTAGTGACGAGGAAATTAAAACAAACAGGGTTAAGTGACTTGCCCAGAGTGAAACAGCTAGTAAGTGTCAGAAGCTGGATTTGAACTCCAGTCTTCCTGACTCTAGCCAGGCCCTGCACTATATCAATGGCGCCATCTAGCAGCAAAAATAAAAACAAAACTACACAAATTAAAAACTGCAAATATTATGTTATTTCTGTAGAAGTATTACTAAAAAGAATTAAGGTTCAAAGCAAATTGAGACTTCATTGTTATCAATATTCTGATTTTTTAAAAAAATAATACATATAATAGCATAACATAGTATACATCAGATTACATAAGTAGGCAGGAATTTTTATACATTACTGTACAATTATTATACATTATAAATTACTGTACAGTGATTCTTATTGTTCAGCATCAAAGTTCTTTCTACAGGTTTTCTCAGCCAGGCAATATCTCTTCCTAGTTTGCACTTTATTCAACATATCTGCATATATCTAAGTCTGGCTGACATAACCTCATTTCAATATGCTGTTTTGAATTTACCTAGTATATAGTGAAGTGAGGCACAACCATGGCAGTTTATGGAAGCAAACCTCAAAGAAGTCCTCCATTGTGTCATTCAGAGACTCTTGGAGTTGAAAATGACTTTGAAGGTTACTTGGACTAACCGCCACCAGGAGTAGGCCTCTCATCTACAATGTCCCCTGATAACTGGTCACTCTGACTCAGTTAAAAGACTTCCAGTGACAGAGAACTAACTACCTCCAGAGGAGTCCCATTACAACTAGTCCCACTATAACTAGTTAATAGTGTTAACTCTAGTTATCTTGAGCTAAAATCTGCCTTTCAGCAACTTTCACTTAGTGTTCTCAGATCTACTCTCTGGGGTTAAGTAATACAAATCTAGTACTTCTTCCACATGAAAGCCCTTCAAAGATTTTAAGACAGTTATTATGTTTCCCTCATTCTAAGCACCATTGTTCCAAGTTGCCTCACCATCCTCACACAAATTTTTATAAGCTCTGGTTTATCACTGTCTCTTCTAAAATGTTGTGGACAAATATGAACACAATACTTTAGAGGTATTTTAACCAAAAGAGAACATAACAGATTTTCTTTACTGTGAAGTTGTCAAGGCAGGACTGTGTAAAAGATAAGAGGGCTAGATCTGGAGTCAGGAGACCTGGGTTCTTAACCTAGTTCAGTGTTTGACATCCATTTCCTCTTTTTCTGGAGAATTTTATTTATGCAGTTAAATAACAGATTAGCATTATTTTTTTACTTTCTTATGATGTTGACTTATATTGGGTTTGCTATTCATGAAAACTATTAGTTTTTTTTCCCCACATGAACTGTTTCCCTCAGCTACGCATACCTTTCCAGTCCTCAACTTATAGCTGACTTTTTTAACCCAAGTTCAAGATTACAAATTTCTTCCTGTTAAACTGTATCATGTTATAAATTACAGATAAAGCGACCACCTGCATTGGTTGACAATTTGTTCGTCTGGAAGTTCCCCGAATTAATGAAATCATAAGTCCAATCTCTATCTTTCTTCCACATAAGCATACCATTCATTACTTTATTCAAGATACTGGTAAAAACTTTGAACGGAATTGTACAAAACTGGCTAATGGCACAGCTTTAGGCATTCTTTATTGCTAATAAGTTTCTCCCAGTATTAACTGAGCTGCTATTTGATACTGAATCCATTTAACAGCACTATTATTTAGTTCATATTTTCATCTTGTTCATGAGTATCAAGAGATTTTATCAAATACCTTGATATATATCCTGATATATGATGTCTACAATATTAGTTTCTCATATCTATCATAATAGTTCCAAAATCATAGTAATGCTTTGCCAGCAAGAAAGGTAAAACAGTAGTTGCGAAATAATTAGCAATTTGTCAGGTCTTGTTTATGTACACTTTGAAATATAGTGTTCAATGGCACACAGCTTCTAAGAAAAGAGAATTGAATGTTTAACTGCTGGAATCCCAGCATGGATAATTTACTACAACTGTGAAGTAACCTTTCAATTACACTTAGCACTGATCAGCCTTTTCCTGAAATACTGTTTCCAGTATGATGATCTATAATCCAAATAATATTTTGAATTAGAAAATACTTAAGGGGCGAAAATATTTGAAATAACTGAAAAGCAAAAAGAATAGAAATCTTTACCAAAAAGAAGAAATTATAAAAGGCAACACTAATTTTTAAATATCTTAAAGGCTGTTTTTATATAAATACACACACACACATATGTATCTCTCAGAGCAAGGGAAAAAACCCTCCCCAAACCATTTTGAATCCCCAAAACTTGAGAAAGGTCTAAAATCTGAATTGCCCGATCAGGAGAAAGACATTTTGGCTCACTCTGAACTTAACCTACCATAATGCATGCTCTGGCATGACAGACATGCTTTGCTTTGCTCTCTGAGTGAACCCAAAATTCCCCTTCCTGTGTCAGCAACTACAAGACAGATCAAGAGCACTCTTCTGTTTGTGACTGTCCAGGACAGGACACTTGAACTGGATGCCATCTTGAAGACTGTCACTTTTTCTTATTTTGGCATTTTATGGATACATGTTCTGCTCTGTTCTGCTTGTGCTCTCCTTCCTTTCTCATATTATGGTTAGCACATATGGAGGCTGTAATTTTGGCTGACATAGGCATCCTGAGCCAGGAAGGGAGAGAGGGGTGACAGGGAATTACTCTGAAGATATAAGGTCCCCTTTATCTATCTGTCCTTGGACTCGTTTTCCACAATGAACTCCCATGTATATCTTTATATGCATATTCCTTAAGCTTTGAGAAAAATAAACATGCACATGCAGCCTAACTTTGCTTGTCTTTCTTAGAAGGAACTCAGTAATAGTTGACAATACATATACACGTGTGTATATATGCACACATACATACATACATACACACATATATGGGAATATCTGGCTGATTTCCATTTTAACTGAGAAAGGTATATAAGGAAATGTACTCATTTTTTCTTTATTGTGAAGTTGTCAAGGCAGCTGTGTAAAAGGTAAGAGTACTAGATCTTGAGTCAGGAGACCTGGATTCATAACCTACCTTGGTGATGGACAATAAAAAATCTAATCAGTCAAGTATTTGTCAATCACTTATCATGTGCTAGATATGTTAAACACTGAGGATACATCTATAATAGATGAATTAATACCTACCTAAAAGGAACTTATATTCTAATGGGGAAGACAACAAGCACACACACATACATATACATATTATATATACATATATGTATGTTTTTACTTATATACACATACACATAGGTAAATATTAACAAAGTAGTCAAACACCAGGTTGTTTGGGGAGAGCACAAGCAACTGAAAGGGATCAGGAAAGACATCTAGATGACAGTTTTGAGCTGCATCTTGAAAGAAAAGAATTCTACAAAGAGTTGAGGAAAGAGTGGACAACCATGAGGGCTAGTGCAAAGATGTAAAGATAAGAGATGGGATTTTGCATGTGTAAGAACACAGAAAAGCTCAACTTGGCTGTACTTCAAAGTATGGGAGGGGAAGTGATAGCCAATGACACTGGAAAAGCTGAATTGGGACAAGGCTTTGTAGGACTTTAAAAGCTAAACACAAGAGTTTTAAAATTTATTCTACAGGAAATAGGAAACTACCAAACTTACTGTATCAGGGCACAGTGACATGGTTAGAGCTACAATTAAGAAAAATTCCTGTGGCATCAGTACATAGGATGGATTAGATTAGGAAGAGGTCTGATGCTGGGAGACCAATTAGAAGTAGAACAGGAAAATAGCTTTTTGGGCAGGGAAGATTATGTGCTGATTTCTGAGAAGCCATGGAAAAGCCTCCTTCACAGCTGCATCACTTATATTGTTCTAATCTCTAACTCCCACCCAAAATTTCAGAGGAACATTCCACCTTGGGGTTTGCCAATCAGGGATCAACAAACAGACCCAGGCAGGCTACTATAAGTCTTCCTGCCAAAGCAGGCAGAAGAATAGCGTTAGAATCTGACATCCATATTGTAAATAGTTGCTGACACTGTGGGCAGTGGATTTGGTCAATATTATCGCAATAATATTTTCTGGGTCTAAATAAACAGAAGGTCCCTCTCCTCTGGGCTACATACCTTCTTAAGGTTTCCTCCAAACTTAGTATTTTCAGGTCATGTGGCACATTCATATAAATAAGCAATCATTCACACTACACTAATCTACATAAAGAAACAATAGGAACATTTTGGTTAAAAAAAGTCTGCATGTTACCTTTCCAGCGACAGAAGATGGCTTTTTTATTGTTTAAGACATTTTCTTTTTCAGCACAGTAAGCATGCATGGTAACATGTTGATAAAACCACTCTGGGTTATTGATAGTCATCTGAAAACATTGCATAAATATTAATTCATTCATGCAAATAGAAGAAAAATGGCACAAAGGAGGATAACAAGGCAAATTCTGACAGAAGGGATTAAATAAGGTCAGTACTGCCTATCATGGTATCATTCTATATTAAATATTACTATTTAGCATTTTTCCTGGGTTGAAAACTAAAAAATTAATAAGGATACAGACTATCTTGTTTCTATTGAAATTTTGGAGAAAAGGCTCTTTGAGATATTTACTAAATGGACGTTAAATACTAAAAACATATTAAACTGGTGACTATAAAAACTTCTCACTTCCTTACTAATATACAAACCATCTATTTTTTCTAAAATAGTGCTTAAAAATTATCAATAGCAAAAATGTCTAATATTTACAAATATTCTCTCATTTTTTTGCTTAGGTAATGCTTGACAGAAATTACCTGTTTTCTTCTGTAAGAAGTTGCAGATATTTCAATATCTGAGAATACATGGTCATAAAAACTTTTACAATTTTAAAAAAATATATAGAATACTCATAAAACTCTCATCTCCCCTGCCAACAAATGGAAATATTCCAAACAATTTTGCTATGTAATTTATATGAAAAAATATGTGTATATATACACACATAATAGTTCAAGAATCCATAGTTCCATCAGTATGGATTTTTATTTCCAATATAAATGAAAACCTCTCTGCAAATCAGCATTTGGATTTTGAGAATAACTACAGCATCATTCTTTGGCAAATCTGGCAAAGAGCTTCTTCAAATTTAACCAAATAGGGGTCCTAAATCAATAGCTACAGTCTGTCATTGAGTCTTTAATTAGAAGCTTTTCCAATTTAATAGGACTAGGCAAAGCTTGTGTCTTGCCAGCAAAGAACTCAAGATCACCCTTTCAATTATGACTAGGACTGTGAAGTGGAGGGATTAATATGTATGTGTAGTAAATCTGGTAAAATATTTTGTATGTCCATTTAGAAAGCTATTTGTAATATAACAGAATACTGTTGGCAAATTAAAGTAAAACACATTTATCTATTCTACAATTAAACCTTTCCCAGAAGGGAGAAATAGCAAAAAGAAAACAGAAAAAGAAAAAAGGATTACCATGACAACTGCTTTACTTACATCACAATGCTCCCAACAGCAAACAAAAGTGTCTGTAATCTCTGGTACCATATTTTGGCTGTGATTACTTTGTGAACATTCTGGCAAATCTTGGTGGGACGCTCTTATTTGAGAGCCTAAGTACTTCAGTTTAGTGTGATAGCTATGGAAATTCACATGGATTATCAATTCATTGGGACCAATGGCACAAAACTCACAACTTCTCCAAAGACACTCATACTGTTCTAAATACAAAGCGAAGACAAGAAATTCCACAAATGTAAAATGCAGATTTCATAGGACAGTATTTGATCATATATAATTTACATTTTTGATATTTATTAGAGGTATTAATGTGGTTGTTTTAATTCTATCATTTGTTAGCAATAAACTTCTACACTGGTACTTTAGCATCTTCATCTCATCAAATATAAAACTTTTTTTTTAGTGTCTCAAGGTTTAGCCCCTTTTTCTTAAATAAGGAAAAATATATAATTCAAATTGATATTCAACAAATTCTTAGTACTGTTTACCTGGTGTTGTGCAAAGTACAATGAACTAAAAGCCAAGACACAAGTTCTAGTTCTGGTTCTGTAGTTATCTTATGAAACCTTAAGCAAATTGTTTCACCTACCTGTGTTTCCTTTTTTGGAGGCCATGCATATTTTAGTAATTTTATTTTCAACTGCTTTTATCTGAGGTAAAAGTTTAGGCACATCTTATTAGGTACTGTTTTGGGTCTGGAATCACAAATCATCTCTTTCATATTTGTCAGTCCCCTTTATATACTTACTTCATATAAGCAAAACATCAATTATGACCACAGGCGTCTCCATCTTCACTACATGGTCACCTTTTCATCTTAATATTAAAATATGGTGAATCATAAGACTTACAATCATAATTGTTTTGTTATTATGTACTATTGACTCTTCATACTACTACTTACAGCAGCTGTTCCAAACCTTTCTCTTATCAAGCCCTATGGGTTGTTACCTCCATAACTCTCTCAGCATATGATCTCATTTTACAATTCGCTAAGAAAATGGAGATACCTGTCTTTCCTATTCCACATGTCAAAACTCCATTTAATATCTTTACCAATTCTCCCCTCCTTTATTCCAGGCTCTGAGGAAGAAGTAACCCCTTCTCTTTGCCAAGACCAAACTCTCTATCTATATAGACAATCCCATTTTTACCCATTTTCTCTCGAAGATCAACACATTGGTCATCAGTCTCTTTCTCTCCTCCCTTGCCTACAAACCTGTTCAGATTTATCTTATCCTGATGAAACACCTCTCTTAGTTACACCGAGGTTGAAAGTACTGCTTAGGTGATCATCCATTCAATAGCAGAACTCAAGCCTTCAAAAGCAGAAGGCATTTACTTAAATGGCAAGGAAACACAAAGGAACTGAAGCAGGCATCACACATTCCCCGTACGTATAAAGAAATGGCTTTTATTTCCTATACTTTCATGAGAGCACTAGTCAATTTCCTTTATGATTCCTCTGTACCTCCAACAGAGCAGGAAAGGGGCAGATTCAGCACTTTTCAAACCTCTTGCAATATAGAGCATCCTTACTGGGTTAACATTATGCTGAAGTCACAGCCTTTTGGAACATGTATTTTAGACAATTTTTCCCAGTGAAAAAGATTACCTTGACTCTAAGCAGTGTGGGAAACAGAATAAAGTTTTCACATGACTGGACCATTCCTTCAAGCAACTATGCCTTATCTCTCCCCTCACTTTTACTGCCCAACTCCTAGGGGGGAAAGACTACACTCTTTGCCTTCAATTGCCCACAACATGTTCGCTTCTCAGTCCCTTGCAATCTGCGTGACACTACCACTTGAATGAAATTTCTCTTTCCAAATGACATCTCAATTGCTAAATCCCAAAGTCTTTCCTTTGTCCTTCCTCCTTGATCTCTCTGAAACCTACTGCACTCTACTCTTTCCTCCTCTGGCTTACTTGACTTTGCCCTCTCCTGCTGTTCTGCTACCAGCATTCTCAATTCTTTCCTGGATGACTATCTGTTCTCTGTTCCCCTTATCTTGATTATTCACCCTAGCTCTCTCTTAAGCTGTCTTCTCTTAGTGATTTTACCAGCTTCCCATTGTTACAATTATTAACCTCATTCAAATGTTCCCCAGTTACCTATCCTATTTTAATCTTTCTCCTTTATTATCCATTGCCTGTTGAACACCTTCACCTGGATGTCCTGTAGACATCTCAACACGTCCCAAGTAGAAAAATATCCTCTTCCCCCAAAACAAATTGTTCTCCAGACTTCCCAATTTCCATGATCCCTCTGAGTACTTAGTACTTTCTTCTTCAAATTACCTTATCCCCAGCAATTCCTTTATCTCTACCAAAATGAAATTTTATTTTACAAAGCTCATGTTGCTTCTACATAACCTTTCCTGAACACTCCAGTCAAATAATTTCAGTTCCTCAAAAATATACCATGTTATACCTTTCACGAACCATCACACTCTATTTTGTATCATATTTATACACATCTTGTTACCCCCATTGTAAGTTCCTTGAGAAAAAGGACAATGTACCCTTACGCATTTTCATTATTAGACAAAAGGTTCCCACATTCACTTTTTGTTGTTTATTGCCTATATTGGTTATTGTCATAATGGCATTACAAATCATGATGGCATGATTCCCAAAAAAACAATTTCAATTGTCATAATTCCAAGACAGCAGTGGAAAAATCTCTTTGAAGTCATGGGATTTCAGAAGAGTGGTCAGTTCTTCAAGAATTCAGATACTAATTTTTCCTTAAATAAATCACTTAATTTGTTCCCACTAAAAACAAGAGAGTTGAATTTGATGTTCTCCAGTACCCATACTATGGTATCAAACTATGATTTTCATATAGGCATAATTTATTTTAAAATACAGTTGTGTTTGCTTAGTACTTCAATTATTTAGTTCAGTCGAAAGTTTTTTTCAATGCTCATAAAAAGCGTGATAGAATGTACTGGAAATATAAAGAAATACTAATAACAGGTTGAGCTAAATTAGTTTTTCTTTTGCCACCTCACAAAACTACATTCAGTTATTTTCTGATCCATTTCTTTTTTTCCCCTTAATTAATCTTCATTTTTTACCTCTCCCCATTTCCTTTGCAAACAACCAACTACTCTGGATCAACACTTTAAAATACTAGGTAATTTGGGGATCTTTAAAATCACAATTAGAGTGGCTGACTCAATAATGAGACTTTAATGATAGCTCCGTTAGTAATAACCTGAATGACCCTGTGCAACTGTACCATTTTTTTTAACTCAATTTTCCTCACCATGAAATTCTACAGTAACATTCAAATAGCCACATACTTTAAGCATCAGGTGCCAGGTACTGTGCCAGGTACTGTGCCAGGTACTATGATATGTGCTGGGAATACAAAGACAAAAATGAAATTGTCTTCTCAAAGACCTTACCTTTCATCGGAGGTAACATGCACAGAGATTAAGTATGAGGTTTAACTTAACTGTTAATGACAAGGATTCACTGCTTTATTTTCATCACTTTTCTTTGAAATCTCTCTTGACTTTTTTTCATGTCCCTTGGTCAATACTCTAGCTATAGTCACCATAAAAAAAAAAGGACTGGTTTTTTTATAATTCAAGCCTGATTACTTCAATAGTCTCCTACCTGACCTAATAATCACAGACTTTGAACTGAAAAGGTTCTTAGAAATAATATTTTTCCATCATCCACTTTACAGATAAGGAAAACTGAGGCCGTAAGAGGTTAAATGATTTGCCCAATGTCATAAAAGTGGCAGGGCCAGAATATGGATCGAGGCCCTCCTGACTCTATTTATCCGGACCTAACCGTACTTTGCTGACCTTGGCCATATTAAATTTGATGTGCCTAAAACAGAATTTACCTTTTCACCAAAACCCGCCCCTCCTACAAACTTCCCTATCACTGTCAAGGGCACCATCATCCTTCCAGTCATCTAGGCTGCCAACTTAGGTGTAGACTCTTCACTATCTGTCACCCTCCATATTCAATTACCAACACCTGTCCACTTTACCTTGCAATATCCCTGCTTCTGTCCTGTTCCTTTTACCACTGTGGGGCAGGCCTTCACCTCCACAAGCTGGGACTACTATAGTAGCCTGCTGGTCAGTCTGCTAGTCCATTCTCCATCCCACTACCAGTGATTTTCCTAAAGTGTAGATCTAACCCTATCACCCCCTCCTTTTCCTACTCAATACAGAAATGGCTCCCTGTCACCTCTAGGATCAAATACAACATCCTCTGCTTGATGTTCATGTTTCCTAACTTCCTCCTCTCCCAGTCCTTTCCACTCACCTTTCTAATCATCCTGAACCTTCCATACTCCTTTATCCAGTGACAGTGGCCTCCTTGTTGTTCCCTAAACAAGGCATTCCATCTCTGGGCTCCTAGGATTTTTTCAGTGTGTCCCAGGGGTGACAGCATGGAACTGAAAAGCTCTCCTTCCCCATCTCTGCTTCCTAGCTATCTCAAGTCCTTGCTAAAATCTCACCTTCTACAGGAAGCTTTCCCAATCTCTCTTAATTCCCTGATGATTATTTCCTATTTATTTGTATATAGCCGGTTTTTAGATATTTGTTTGCATGCTGTCTCCCCAACCATTAGATAGCGATCTCCTTAAGGGCAGGGATTGTCTTTTTTGCCTTTGTATCTCTTAGCACAGTGCCTCCAACATAGTAAGGACTTAAAGGCTTACTGTTCCAAAACCCTTATTGCCTTCCATATCAGACCATTTCTAATGTAACTAATAAACATTGCCAGATCAACAATCCTAAAACATCATTCCAATCATTTAACCCAGTTATCAAAAAAGAACTTCAAAGGTTACTCAGTATCTTCAAGATGAGGTCCAAACTCAGCCCCATGGACCTGCCCAGCTACCTTCCACTGACCTTATAATCAGTTTTCCATATAAACCCTCTGGTACCACCAAACTTTTTTTTTAACTAATGCCCTAAACACCTCCTTGTCCCACTTGCTTACTGGCAACTATAGTTTTGTACAGTATTTGGTACATACTGGACAATAAAGAGAAGCACAAATGCTTTTTGATTGATTTTACACTTTTCTGTCCTTGCTTCCTGAAACAATGTTCTTCCACCTCTTTATCTTATACAGATTTTAATAATCACTTAAGATCTAGCCCATCACTTACGTCCTTTCATAAAAGAAATTCTGGGTCACTCCAGCTTTGTCCCTCACTTCTCTGTCAATTATTGGCTGAGTCATCCAGTTGCTATGGTAGTGTAATGCTGTGTCATTTACTCCACTATTCCTAATTATTATTTCTCCTATTGCTATTTTTTCAGTTATACTTGTCTTACCTCAAGTAATTATAAACTCCTGCCAACTTTACACATATCTATTTTTGTACATTCCATGACCCTCAATGAATCCCTCCCTGTCCTTAATAAGTACATGAAAAATATTTATTAACTATGTTCAAGTATTATAATTTCTGCAGGACATAGGACCATACCTTAAACTGAGCAAATGTTGGAAAAAGCTTAAGTGAATTTCTTTTGCATCCAAAACTATCCCTTGAAATGCAAAAAAAAAGAACTTGACTCTTCTTTAAATCAACAAACGTAAACTTCTTCATCTAAATCAGTGCTTATAAAGTCTTATTCTACAATTTCAAAAGTAATCTAATTAGCGTGAAAGCCTTAAATTGATGGTCTCACAAATTTTAACAACATTGAAAAATAAAGGCTACTCAATTAAAAGAAATCTTAATTCCTCTACCCCCACGAGTCAAAACAGTGCATTCCTCTTTCAGACAAAGTACTTTTGCTGTGTCAAAGCAATTGGAAATAGCTTTAATCACAAAGCTTTAACAGCTTTTAATTATTTTAAATCAAAATAAGTTTCAAAAAAATTCCAAGTAGGAGAACATCTGAATCAAAGGAAACTTAAGGACTTAATAAAAAAGCATCTGCCTCCAGAAAAATTATGCCAAACGCTGGCAAATACACTGCCACGGGTTTTGTTTGCTTTAAAGCGCCAACACAGCAGCCAATTCAAGGATCTCCATGCTAACTTTACCTAGTTATCTAATAAAGCTGAAATCAAGTATTTTCAAAATGTTACTCCCAACCAGGCCCAATTTATTTTATGCCCATAAGCTGGTTTTAACCCTTGCCTATTTCTGCCAGTTTTTGGTCGAGAAAAAAAAAAAGCAATTTATACCGGGGAGGGGGGGCGGGACCTACGTTGAACCTATTACCTAATTTTTCCCGTGAGTCACTGAGGTGTCCTCGCAAGTGCCTGGTCACGTGATTACAAAATTCCTCCATGCCCTTTCCTACGAACGTGCAGTCATTCCATTCACAAGGCAGGACCAGCTCGGAAGGCTTTACCTTCTTCCCCGGGGCCATGCCTGAGGAAGATTTTTAAAAATAAGCCGAGCGCTCTGATTTTTTCCAAGACTTCCGGGGAGATTTTTTCCAAGACTTCCGGGGAGATTTATGAGTTGGGTACCACAGGCCCAGGCCCGCCAAGGGGGGAGGGGCTCTCCGGCCTCACTACCCCCCCCTTCGCCCCCAGGGGCCGATGCTCTGAAGGAGGAGCCCCCCCCCCACCCCCCGCACCCCTCCTCAACCTAGGGAACCCCGTTTGAAAACGCTCGGGCTCAGACGCAGGAGATGACTGCCACCCTCGTCACGAGCTGCAGAGGAAGGGAAGAAGGGGGAGGAGCAGCGAGCAAAGCACGTCAACGTCAGTCAACGTCAGCCAACGTCAACGAGCGTTCGGGCTTAAGCCCCGCCTCCTCTGGTTGAGGGGGTGGGGGAGGGGAGAGAAGAGAAGGGGGAGGGGGAGGAGGGAGGAGTCTTCAGGTCAAGGAGAAGGAAGCCAGGCATCTTATACAGTTATTAAAATATTCTAGGGGAAAGTGGTTTTCCCCTGTCATCTAGACCAAAGGGGACACTTGGATGTGTGTCTAGAGAGTTATTAATGTGTGATAACCTGGATTTTTAAAACACATTAGTCAAATTTTCACTAAACATATTTTTCTGTACTTTATATATTTTTGGTCCTATGGAAATTTTATAAAGTAATCTGAACATATTTGAAAGAATTATAAAGAAACAAGAAAGAATGGTGGTGGATGCCTTTTTTAAAAAAATTCAATGGAAAAAACTTAAAATATCAAAACCCAGGCATTCACAGAAAAATATTTGTAACTTTTGAGTATAGCTCGTTACTTTAACTTTCACATCTAAATTGTCATTTTTTTGTATTTTCTGATTTGGCCAAGTATTTACTTGCTGAATAAATTACTTTAAAAATGATCAAGCTTCCCTCCCCAGAAGTGCTATCTTCTTATGTACTTTAAAATATTTTTTTTCACCTTGACTTCTGCTGAATTTTATGAAGAAACATCTAGCTTTTCTTTCTCTGCTCTTTTATAACCCTAAAATGTCATTCTCTAGCTTCTTTCTGTCAAATAGAAGTACACCTTGAATGAATAATAACTCAGATTTTATGGAATGCCTTTTCAATGTCCCATTAAAGGCAAATGCCAGGGTTTTTGTCAGTGGCTAGCTTTGATTCTGAATAATAATTCCTTTTAGAGGTAGGCAAGGTAGGCAGCCTAGGGAGCAACATCAGGTGTAAAGGGGAATTTCAGTTTTTCAAGGGACGTTTTAAAAATTACTTCATAAAAATACTTATTTAATGCCATAGAATTCCAGTCTTCAAGGCACATAGGTGTTTAACTACATGTTTTATAGGGAAGGCTTAAATACATATTCAAGGGTTATTTGGGTTTACTGCAGAGTACACAAATGGTTTTGTCCTAGTCTTTTTTCTTTTTGTGTCTAATCAAAGTTCTTCAGATGAAGCCTATATTCTCCAGCTTGTTTTTGAGGGTAATTGGACATTTCCTTTCTAGAATGGAAATTTTTCTTTTTCACTGAAGATTATTACATAATTTAGATGTGAAAATTGTTTTAAACAGGAACCCTCGTTTAATTTACCAGAAGAGCTGGGCCATAGATTGCATAGCCTTACTAAGTCATCCAACAGAAGAACTGATTTTCTTAGGCACTGTGTGATCTTTAAGTGTTGTCTGATTAAATTGTGTTTGTGCAATTTTAGTTCTTAAGTATATTTTGATTCTTTCAAAACTGGTAATCCATGCATGATATATCCAAGAGTATTCAGTTAACCAAAAGATATATACCTTAATTATTATGAATCAAAATGAGCTTACTTATTTATAAATTGAAATTTTAGTCTGTAAACCATTTAATCTTTAAACCCTTTGTGCACAGAAGCTTCTTCCTTTACAACATGAACTGTGATTCCACATTTTGTGTATAAAAAAAAATAGGGAGAAATAGAGGCATGGCCAGTTCCTCTATATACATTCTATCCCATCGATGTGGTACTTGTTTTCTTCTCTGTAAAATTAGATTATGCTTTAAGTTCTTTTTTTTAAGTTCTTTTTTGCTCTAAATCTATGATTCTTCTTATCCCATTTGTAAGGGTTTCTGTTGCTAGCTTCTTCTTTTAGCTTGGATGATAAGAAAGTAGAAGATAGAAGTGAATAGCGGAGGGGGGTAAATATCTATTTTTAATGCATAACACCTGGATATGGCAGCATATATGTGTGATGAATACATCCATATTACCTATTTTAATTCTAGTGAAAAGAACCCTAGATTTGGAGTCAGAAAACTCAGGTTTGAGTCTAAGCTTTATCTCTTGATAGCTGGGTGACCCCTTGTACCTCTCTGGACTTCTCTGAATGATCCATTTAGCTGGGCTGTTGTCAAGCATCTCATACCTATATTTAGGTGCTATACAAATGTTATTTCAAGTGGTTTGAAAGAGTGCCTTTCTTTAGCAAAGCTAACACATACCTGTAGAAGGCACACCTCAATCTACTGGGAGCAGAATTATCTTCAGATAATAAAGGATGCTGAGATGCATGTTCTCTTTTCTCATAAATCATCAAAAGCAAGATGATTAAAGGTGAATTTAGGTACTTAAAAATTTCTACCCTCCCAAACCTTTTGAAACTAGGGAATAAAGAGGCTTAGAATTTGAATGATAATATCCCGGATAATCATTCGTGTCTTTTTCCTCTACAAAGCTTCTGCTTAAACAGCTATTTTTTTTACTTACCCAACTCTGTTATTTCAAATTTGTATTTCTTTAGTTTTCTTTTTGGTCCATGCATTGTCAAAAATACTACATATATCTTGTTGCTCTTTATGAAGTTCATGAGCACCTCAGTCGTTGGGGGGTGTATTTCAAATAAGGAGATTTTGGGGGAGAATTTATAAAATAGCATCACAGTAAGTTATTACTTTGGACTAAATATATATCCACATACTTTTTAAGATGAGAAGTTGATCAGAGTCCATTAATTTAAAGTCAGATAGTACAGCACCTTTTATTTGATCATCATTAAAAAAAAAAAAACAACTGAATGGAAGCAGAGACAATCAATCTCTCAAAACAGTTTTAAATACCTTTTTAAAAATCCAATAAAAGTCACCAATACGGAATTTAGATGTAAAGCCTTTGGATACTCTGAACAGGTGGAAAGAAAAGTGTTATGTGTATGAAATATACTTTCCATACCTGGAATTCTCCAAAACAGTTTAATATTAGATACAGTGTAATGGCACTTAATACAGTACATTTTCCTGAGAGAATATCACAAACCATGGTCTCTTGGGAGGCATCATTTTTCTTCCCTTTCAACATGCAGCACATAATCAATGTTTTAACAATTATTATTGTACCCTGTGTTATGTTTTTATAAGATTTACATTGCCACATTGCATACAACTATATAGAAGTAACTTTAAAAGGAATTCACAGGCAAAAATAGGTCAATGATTTTTTAATTCATAACTAAGATGTCTTCACAGGACTAGATGACCACAAAAATTTCTACTTTTTTTTTTTCCTTTGCAGCTAGATCTGTGCACCATGGAATATACTTTTTAAAAATTAAATAGAATACTTTCTGTCCATAAGCAATTATATATACACAGAACAATATACAGTATGTCACTTTTGGCTGAGTAGTACTTTTTGCGATCCATTTTCTGATATGCAAATTCACAGATATTATTACTGTAAGATATCTACTTTGCCTCAAGTACTGAACTCTTTAAGTCAAAGTACATATTTGTACTTTGGAAGGAAACTTGAGTATTCTGAATTTCACTAAGAATCCTCATGCATGGAAATAGTATATTATGGGCTTTAAAAACAATAGGAGAGGCATATCATGGCCAAAAAAGTAATAAATTAGACTCTTTCAAACATTATGACACTCTAGGCACAAAAAAACTTCCTTGGGAAAAAAATAAGATGGTAATTTTAAAAATCTTTATTTCATGAGGAAGATGAAAAGCTTTGGTGCTTTGAGTTATTTCAGTTATAAGCCAACTTATTTTTCTTTTTTACTAGGCCATTTTAAAAAACAGTTTATTGACAGTGATTTTCAGTTACTCAAGAACTCTGGAGCTCTTAAGAAATACCCTGATAGCCTGGAATTCCAGACTACCTGTGCTTGGAACATGTCAGTTGTATTTTAAAGAAGAAACAATAAAACACTGCACAAAAGTCCTAATTTAATAAAATTGCTGTGCTTGCAGTACTGGATGGTTTTCTTATAAAATATTATGTTTGCACACATATACACATACATATATACATCAAAAAACACAGTTTGAAAAGTTAAATTGTCTGCCATTGTCATTCTTTTGTGGACTTCATAGGACTGAGTTTGGAAACCAGTGGACTACAATACTAAAATTTATTCTGTTTTAAATGTCTTAGGCTACTGTCATGATATCTTTGATTTTGTTTGAATTAACCTAAAAGACTTTCCTTAACAAAATCTAACTTAAGTGATGTGGATTTTGGAGCTGTTTAACAGAGGAAGGTGGGGTTAGTGTAGGAAAGGAAGGAGACTCTCGGAAAGACCCTTTCAGTTTTTTTACTGTGTGTTGGAAAATCATTCCTATTTTATGAAAACTCCATAAAGCAAATCATATTTTGTCTGAAAACATCTACAATTGTGATTAAAGTTAAATGCTGAGGAATTGGCATTCTTACAGTAAGCCTCACTGACAAAAACAACATTAACACAGGGCTTTATTTTTCACTAATCACCTAAAGACTGTTTCTTCAAGGTAGATTGCTACCATCTACATCAACCACAATAGTTACAGGTAATATAAGTTAAATTTTCTTCCCGACAGAGTTTAGATATTTCAGAAGAGATAAATTTGAAAAAAAATGTTTTCCTTATAACACTTAATTTGGGAGATTAGTCACTCAGTACTCTGTTGCCCCAAAAAACAAAGAAACAGAACCCCAGAAGTTTTTGCTCCTTGTTATGGAGGTTGATGGTGATAGCACGGGGACAATGAATGAACCCTGGGCATTATCTCACGTCTGTGTGCGTGCTTATATATATGTATACACATATCTACTTAGATACATATCTATACACAGAGATATATAAGGTGTGTGTGTGTGTGTCTCTCTCTATATATGTATATGTATATAAATGGCATTGCAAGGAAGAACAAATAAGCACACTGATTAAGACCCCAACTATATTTCCATTATAAACTTTAATTATTGCTATGCTATCATGAACCTCTTTTTCCTTACACTAAATTATAATGCCTTTGAATTTCACAAATATATTTTAATTTCACAACACATTAGTCAACAATTTTATACTTATAAAATTGCTAACAAAAATTTAACGTTTGAAATTGAAGTATAAATAAAAGAAAAATATATAAATATTTTCATTGTTCTTCCCTGTTACTGACATTAGTCTTAGGATAGACTTTTGGATATTAAAGCATCCTGAGGTTTTTCCAAAGTAGATACTAGAAATGACAGTATTTTTTATTTGCTTTTTAATATCACAGAAACGTCCCCAAATATCTGAATAGTTGTGTAAGTGGGGATATGGATAATTTTTCAGTGCAAATTACTTTATAAGATTAAGAAAGACGACACTGACCAGAGCAGACTCCTGAATATACAGGAATAAAGAGAGAAAGAAAAAGAATAAAAATGGCAAGTTACTGAAGATATTTTGATGTGTAAATTAGAAAATTCACATTATAGATTTGTTCACTATGACAACCTTTTAACTTAAAACATTGCTTGAAAAACTCATTAAATATGTTATTTCACATTTGGTTTTAGAACATGGTTGCAAGAAATTCAGTTAGGTGAAAATGCAAAGAGGACAATGGTACTTTTTGTTTACTTAATTCGCTTCCAAAATTAAAGAAACTGGCCTAACATTTGTTTTATAACTGTAAAGCAAATTTCTGTCACATTGAATTCCCCTTTCCATTTTTTTAACCATTTTTTTATATGTCCTTTGTAAGATGGCAACTTTGGAAAAGAAAACAAAATGCCATTTAGTTTTGAGTACCTTACTTCTCTTGACATTTAATTTCCCATTCTCCATCCCAAGAAAATTAATAAAGTTTTTTTTTGCTTTTAAATAGGTTAAAAGCATATTTACCATTTGTGACTTCTTTACCTATATATAGCGTACTGTGATCTGAATTTAATTAACAATTGGCCACCTCTCGAGTTTAGGCTGACAAAATTTAACACATGGATATGGGGGACTGGAGACAGCTTTGCACAGGTTGGGTTTCATTTACATTGTGATCAGTGAAATAGTTGGAATTTTCTTACTCTTTGTTTGGTATATAACAACAAATCTCAAAGTTTTCAAAATGTTTTTTATTCCTTACATTTCTCATAAAAGTTTTTGTAATATAACTTAATAACTGTACATCTGCTGCTGCTGCTCAGTCTGAACTTGTGACTGTCCTGTCTGTGGCTGTACTTGCTGTGGCTGGGGCTGTAGAACATCAGTCTGAGGCACTGCCCTCCAGGTCAGAGGATGCTGGTCACTTAGCTGGCTCCCCAGGGGCGTAATGGAATTGACAAGGGTGGTTAGATTGATAAAATGGGCAACAGACTGTGGATTAGAGGCTTCTGGCTGAGAATGAAGCTGAATGTCATTTTGGCGGTTGTGCAACATGGCGGATCCACTGACAGTGTCAAATGTCACAGTCAGAATGGAGTTGTCAAGCTGTAACTGGCGTTCTGGGGTAGTGAGATGGCCAACAGCCACCGGCTGAAGGTTTGTAAACTGGGTAGCAGCTGCAGTGGTGATGGGGGTAACGGTAATGTTGGTCAAACCGACTGAACTAGATGGCGCTGTGACGTTTGGATCACCCAGGGTCACCACCACCTGGAGAGAATCACATAAAATCATATACTTCATGTTTAGTAGATTCTTCTTATTTTAAAACATTTCATGTACCACTTTGGTGAAGTTAGTATAATGCAATGGGAATGAGCTAGGGAGAAGTAAAACTTGCCTCAAAACAGTAGTAGTATTTTCATTAAAGATTAATTCAGATTAATTTAGTGCTGGACGAGATTTAGGTAAAATACAAGGATACAGAGACCACAAAGTTGAGAACCTACACAAAGTTTAACAATCAGAAAGAAAATTAAGAGAACTACCCCAAAAAGGAGAGAGGAGCAGGCTCTTAGTCTGCTTCAGTACTCAAGATAAATTTGTCATTGGTGACTGAAAATTCACACTCTGAAGATAAGGCTAGAAAGTGTAGAATAAAACTTACTACACGGCTAACCAGTAAGGAAAAAAAGTGGCATTCTTTCACTTGATGGACAAATAAATGTGATAACTTATAATCTAGATAACAAAAAAGAGGTGTTCTGATATCCTGGAACACAACCACATACACACATTTGGTGAAAAGTACCACTAATCAGCAGATTCCAGTACAAGAAAATTTTTTTTAAAATGTAGGTCTATTATTCTCTGTAATACTTTATATTTCTATGGAATAGGTCTTTGGTTTTCAGGATCCCAACATTTATGACTAGACTGCTACTCTGCTTTTCTCTCAGAATAAAAGACTAACTGCACTGACCTGCTGAATGCTTTGTACAGCAGAATTTGTCTCATCTCCCACAGTCCCTGTGAATTCAGCTTCTTTTTCTGTGTATTCACTGAAGGTGGGATCCTCAGATACCAGTACTTCTTCTTCTTCATCTGGTTTTTGCTTTCGTTTGTGACTTCGTTTGGCAACTTTTATATGTTTCCCTTCTGGTAATTCTCCCTGGTCCAGAGCAAGTTCAGGCTATGGAAAAATAACAATTTTAGTAGCTGACAAGGTCATTTTGGTAGGATCACACAATATAAAAACTAACCAGAAAACAGCCATAATACTCATAAAAGGAAAAAGTTCAAGTACTCAAAGATTATCTTTCAGGATCTATAAATAAATCTTAAACTAATGTAAAAACCAATATTGGCTGTTCACAGTAATAATTATCTTGATGTACCTGGAGATCTTCTACATATATTTTATATAACTCTTGTCTGTGCCTTTCCATAATTTAGCACATTTGCTCTCCCACATTTTTTTAGATCTCTTGGCATTACATGGAAACCAAAGGAACAAAAATATGGGCTATCTGTCCATCAGATATCACTCTTGCTAGGTTATCAGTCCATCTTTGCTACTGGTCACAAATTCCCTCATAACATATTAAACCAGGAAATTTGTAGTTAGTGGGCTATATAGTTTAATGAGTATCCTTTGAGTTACCTGAACTATGCCAATTGAAGAAGCATCAATGGTGGTTGTTTCTGGGAGGTGATCTAAATCATCAATCCTAACTGAGAGGACCTACAGTGAAAAAACAAAAGCAGTTAGCTTTACAAAAGTCATTGAATTTGAGGGGCCAGCTGATTAAGTAAATATTAGCTATGTGGAATTGTAAGAAAAATAATGCTTCATTATAATTGGAATACTATTTATTATAATTTCATTTTCTTTCCTTTTTACCTTTGAAGGCAGTGCTAAGAGGCAGCAAAATAGCCAAAGACCTTAGCCAGAGGAAGGAAAAGAAGTGAAGGATGTGGTTAAACTGCAAACCTGTATTAAGTTCTTGAATAAAAGAACTGAGCAAAAGAAACTGAGACATTAAATAGATTAGACAACTGGAAAGGAAGAAAAATATGTGAAATCAAAAGTACCCCACCTTTTTAAATAATTATTTTCTGCATATTTCTATTCAGTTTTCAGTTTGCTTGAGTTTAGAGCAACTCAGGTTTGTGTCTTTCTCTGTAATATCTAGCACAAGAGATACAACTGACAAATATTCCGTTTGAAGAAGCCTGATTATATGAAAATTTTAACTTTTTCAAAACAGCTTAGGGAGTGATACACATTTATAATATCCATTATAAAAAGACACAAAAATTGAAGGTAGGGCTCCTTTAAATAGCCTATTCTCATACAGAAGGAAAGTGTTTATAACCATACAAGGGATAGATAAAGTTATAGAAGATAAAAACAGATGGTTTTGGTTACATAAAACTGAAAAGATTTTATACAAATAAAATTAGGGCAGTTAAAATTAGAAAGGAAACAGTGATTTGAGGGAAAACATCTTCGAAGTAAGCTTCTCAATAAGTGTCTGATAGCCAAGATATTTGAGGAACTGATTTAAATATATAATAATGACAGCCATTCCCAAAAGGCAAGGCAAGGTAACAAGCATTTATTAAACACCTATTATGTGCTAGGCACTGTGCTAAGTGCTGGGAGTACAGATACAAGCAAAAAGAAAGACAGTCCCTGCCCTTAAGGAGTTTACAATCTTACAGGGGAAAAGATAAGTGGAAAGTGGGGAGAGGTGAGTGGGGGAGGGTACCTGGAACAGGGTCATGACGTTGAAGTCTGAAAAGTCAGAAGCACAGCTAGAAGGGGAATAAACTCCAGCCTGGGTACCTACAAAAACAGAGGTCTCAGGAGGAACTCACCAATGGGAGAACGGGGCCAGGGCAGTAGAGGGATGTTCTTAGGTGAAAAGGTTGTCGGGGATAATGGATTTACAAAGGTGGGAATGCAGAAGAAGCATAGTGCTGGGGTCCAAAAAAGTTAAAAGGACAATGGTCTAGGCCTGTCCACAAAATGCAGGCCACAGGACAAACTACCAATGAGGGCACCAGCACAACAGAGGGATGTTCCAGGGTGAAAAGGCTGCAAGATGATGGATACTGCAGGATGAGAATGCAGGTGAAGCATGGTGATGAAATCTAAAGAGTCAGAAAGACAATGAACGTTCACTGGTCTAGGTTTGTCCATATGATGCAAAGCCCAGGACAAACTACTAATGGAAGAACACAGCGGATGTTCCAAGGTGAGAAGAATGTAGAAGATGATGATATTCCAGGATGGAAATGCAGATAAGGCATGGTGCTGAAGTCCAGAAAGTCAAAAGCACTGCTGGGGAGAGGAATAAAGTTTGGCTGGCCTGGGGACTCTCCAAAAAATGGAGACCCCAAGAGGAACTCAGCAATGAGAGAAAAGGCTGATATAGCAGAGAGATGTTCCAGGTTGAGAAGGCCACAGGGGATGATGGGTGTTCCAGATGAAGCATGATGTTGAAGTCTGGAAAGTCAGAAGCACAGCTGGGAGGGTAATGAAGGTTGGTTGGCCTAGAACCTCCACAAAATGGAAGAACTCACCAATAGGAGAAGGGGGTTGGTGTAGCAGAAGGATGTTCCAAGGTGGGATTATAGATGAGGCATGCTGAAGTCCCGAAAGTCTGAAGCATAGCCAGGAGTGGCATAGACCAGAGGGAAGTAATAAAAGGATATGAAAAGGAAGTTTTCAAAGGCAAAAATCCAAGTGATTAAAGCCATGTGAAAAAAATGTTCACAATCACTAACAATTAGAGAAATGAAAATTATAATAACTCTGAATTTCTCTATCAGACTGGCATAGATGACAAAAAGAAAAATGGGAGTTGCTGGGAGGGAATGTGGGGAAAATAGGCACACTAATATACTGTTAGTAGATCTGTGAACTGGTCCAGCCATTATGGAAAGGAATGCCTCAAAAGTCACCAAACTGCAAACCTTTTGACCCATTAGGCCTATACTGTTAAAGATGCAAGAAAAAGGGAAAGAACTCCTATGCCTCAAAAATTAATATCAGCTCTTTTTTATTCTGGCAAAAAACTGGAAACAAAGTCCTAATCAGTTGAGAAATGGATGAATAAATAATGGTATGTACATGTAATGGAATATTATTGAACCACAAGAAATAATGAAGGGAATGTTTTTAGAGAAGCTTGGTAAGAACTGTATAAACTTATACTTGAGCAGAATAAGGAAACATTTTATGCAGTAACAATGTCATATTTAAAGAAAAAAAACCTTTCAAAGATTTAAGAATTCTGATCAGTGTGATGAACCACCATGACTCTAGAGGACTGCTAAGGAAGCATGTTGCTTACCTCCTAACAGGGGGACTCAAGGGACAGCATTAGACGTACATTTTTGGTTACTGCAAATGTATGGGTTTATTTTGTCTGATTATGCTTATTTGTTATGAGGATTTTGTTTTCCATTTTATATTTGGAGGAGATGAGCTGGAGAAGGAAGGGAAGGAAGGGAAGCCTATCAAAGCCATTGATGGATTGACAAAACAAAAAGGAAAGAAAAGAATTTCACTTGAACATTTTTTTAAAATGTACAGAAGAAAACAAAAAAAAAATTTAGAAGGAAACAGACAAGTGTGGGAAGTTCTCAAAATAAGTAAGTCATATGTGATAGAGATTCATGTTTTTGAATATAATCATCTTTTTTATGTTCTTTGTATATGAAAATGTTCTTTTTTTGACTATTATATTAAGAATAAAATAAAAATTAAAAAGTAGCAAATTGTCCAGTGCACTTAAAACACTAAATTCACAAAAATCAGATATGCTATCACTAATAATAACTGGCATGTAGCCAAATTCTCTTTTACCTTCTACCTTCTTTTCTTCATTCATTAAGTTCTGGATATGTGAAAAAACATCATATTAGCTGGTGAAATAAAAAACACTGCTTGATTCTTCTCAAAACCTGACCTCAAACCAAAGCCGTTTAACCATTTGGTCTACTATTCTCCTACTCAACTATTTTCTGGGTACAAAACAAATTATAGGATTAATAATTAGCAAAATAGTATGGAATCAAAATTTCCTTAACTCAGATAGGAGAAATAAAAGCAATAATGGTGTCACTGAAAAAGTGGTATTGAATGGGTTTTATTATCCTAATAAATAACAATTATATAGTCAGATTAACTGCTTAGAAATCTGTGGACAGCTATTTTTAATATGAAAATTGGGTCAAAATGAACAAATATTGAGTAAGAATGTGTAGATATTTATGACCTAATAACATGATTACAGAGTTCAAATCTGGCTTCAGATACTTATTAGCTATGTGACCTTGGGGAAATCACTCAAACTCTGCTAAGGAGGCAGCTAGAATGCTGGGCCTGGAGTCAAAAAGATCTGAGTTCAAATTTGAACTCAGACATTTACTAGCAGTGTGACCCTGGGCAAGTAAGTCACTTAACTTCTGCTTGCTTTAATCCATTAGAGAAGGAAATGGCAAACCACTCCAGTATCTTTGCCAAGAAAACCCATGGACAATACGGTCCACGAGGTCATGAAGAGTTGGACATGACTGAACTAAAACATGATTACTTAAATGAATTCTTTGAAAGTGAAATTCAAGTTATGAAAGTACTACATTATGCCAAATTCAGTTCAACAAGTACTTACCTTAACCACATTGCTATGTTTGTAAGGACCTTAGGCTAAGGATCTTTGCCAAAATTATGTTCCTACAGAGGGAGGGAGGTCCATGTATAATCTGTTACCATCACCAAACACTATACTAGCAAATGTTAACTTACCTCTGGGTGCTTGCGCCTCATGTGCCGACTCATTGAAGCCCTGGTTGAAACTTTTGTTCCACATAACTGACAACTCTGAGCTTCTACTTTGTCATGAGTTAACTGAATGTGTTTTTGAAGCATGTACTCTGTGACATACTTTTTTTTACACACAGAGCAGGTCCATTGTTTTCCCACTTCATAAGGAAAAAATTTAAATAAATTACAATTACAGATATGACTAGTGTGCTGATACAACAGAGTCAGGCAAAATTCAAACCAATTCTAAAATTCAGCCAACCTTTATTAAGTGCCCATTAAACAAGAGGATAGCAGAATGCATTAGAAACCACAATCTAACAATATGTTATTTACAAGAAATACACTTTAAACAGAAAGATATACATAAGAGTTAAAATAAGGACCCTGGAACAAAATCTATTATACTTTGGCTGTACAAAAGTACAAAAAGGTTAGAGTAGCAGTTATGATCTCATACAAAGCAAAAGCAAAAACAAATCTAATTAAAAGAGATGATTGGAGAAATTACATTTTGTTAAAAGTTTCCACAGACAATGAATTAATATCAATACTGAACATATGTGTACTAAATGGCAAAGCATCCAAATTCTTAAAAGAAAAATTAAATGAGTTACAGGTGAAAATTGATGGTAAAAATATAATTGGGAGGAACCTCAATTTAAGCCTCTTAGAGTTAGATAAATCTAACCATAAAATAAACAAATAAATGAAACGAATAGAATTTTAGAAAAGATATGACAGACCTCTGACAAATATTAAAGGTGAATAGAAAGGAATAAAACTAATTTTTAGCTCTGCATGGCACCTTGACAAAAATGGACCATGTATTAGGGCATAACAACCTTACAAACAAATGCAGAAAAGCAGAAATATTAAATTTATCTTTTTTTTCTGACCACAATTCCATGAAAATTACATTCAATAAAGTACCTACTAACAGTGGGTAATTGCTGGGTACATGAAAATGGAATGACACAGTCCCTGCTTTCAAGGACCTTATAATCTAATGGGGGTGGATGTCAGGGTGGGCAAGAGTTGGAAATACAACGGTGACACACATTACTAAGGTGGAATGTGACAGGGCAAGTGAGAAGTCAAGGCCCTAGGAAAATGAGAGGTTGGAGAGATCCTTGGGGGGGTGGGGGGGTGGGCGGTGGAGTGAGATGAGGGAGTGGATAGAAAGAAGACTTGGGAATCAGGGAAGACTTCATGGTCATCTGAACTGGTCTTTAGTGGAAAGAATTAAAATAGGCCAAGATGAAGGAGTATATTCCAACCTGCATGAGCACAAATACGAGAAAGCACAAGACAGACTCAGGAAACAGCTAGTTTGATTGGAATTCAGAGATATAACATACAATAAAATCAAATGGTAAATTGAAAACAGACTGCAGAGAGCCTTAAATGGTACTCCTGTTTCTGGAAGTCTCAGCAGGTTTTTGACCAACGGAGTAGGGCCAGAGTTGGACCTGTGCATCAGGAAGATAATTCTGGCAGGTGTCTGGGAGAAAGGCTGGAGAAAGGAAAGACAGACTGGTAGCCTTTGAAAACAAGAGCTTACTCAGTCTTGCTCATTACCACAAGTCAGTAAGACTAAAAATCAGACTACAGCTAAGGGAAAAAAAGTCCAAAAAAAAAATGTTTAGGCCTTTTTCTTTCACTGTAATAAGATACACTATTGTGATGGTAGTATATAAATATGGGGAAGATTTAAAAATAAAGATGGATGATAAATTGTTTTCTAATTTAACATGCATACTATATAATCTAATCCTAATATATTCTCATATACCATGAATAACAATATTGTCTGTTTTTTGTTCAGAAAAGAACATTTTCATTAAAGTGTTAGTGGGGGGGGGTCATCTGAATTAGTTGTAACATTCCTTAGAAATGTTATAGAATGATATTTACCTGTGTGAATAAGTTTATGGGTCTCCATTGTGTTTCTTTCACTAAAAGTTTTTCCACACAATTCACACATGAAATCTTTGATCCCTGTAATAGAAAGATACATTGAATTCCAGAGAAACAGGATGAGAAAAAACTGGTTTAATAAATTGTGATGTGAAAAATATCAATAACTATCTCATTACTGGTTCACTTTAGACTTTATAGATGTCTGCTGGTGTTAAAAGAACTGGAACTGCTACAATACATTTCTAGAATATCTGATTTATAGTCTGATAATCACATTTTTGGGTATATATGTAAGAATATGCTTGCTGTTTAGGATTTTAATAACTGGAAATAAAATTATACAGCTTGTTAGTGAACGAATGCATATATTCCATCTACATATGACTATAATGATACTGAGACCTTTGCTCCCTAATATTAAAACCCCAAATTTCTCCTGCAACCCCTTGTCCCCGACTTCATTCATGTAAAAAGCAAAGCTGTAAACTTAAGATCAAAGGCTCTACTGTCCTCTCCCAAGGATCATGCCCTGAGATAATTTACCTTGGTAATCAAAAAGGGGTCCTTAAATGTTTTTGTGTTTCATAGACTCATTTGCCAGTCTTGTGGAGCCAGTGGATCCCTTCTCAGGCTGTTAGTCAGTAAACATGTATTAAGTGACTGAGTGACTACTATGCACCAGGCACTGTGCCAAGCAGTGGGGAAGGTAATAAGGACAAAAGAGGACTAATCTCAAGGATCTCAGTCTAGCAGAGAAGATAACATGCAAAAGAATAGTCGCAGACAGCAAATATTGTCATTCCTGTTGTTTGTTCATGCATTTCAGTCCTTCCAGCTTTCCGGGACCCCATTTGGGGTTCTCTTGGCAAGACTACTAAAGTGGTTTGCCATTTCCTTCTGCTCATTTTACAGGTGAAGAAACAGACAGACAGGGCCACACAGCTAGTATGTACCTGAGACTGGATTTGAACGGATTTGAACTCAGGTCCTCCTGACTTCAAGGTTGGCATTCTATCCAATGCACCAACTAGCTGCCCCGTGCAGAAATTATACATATCTATCTACATACATGTGTGTATACACACATACATACATACATACCAGATAAATTGAAGATAATTAACATTAAGGGAGATTGGGAAAGGCTTCCTGTAAAAGGTGGGATTTTAGCTAGAACTTAAAGGAAGCTAGGGAAGCCAGGAGGTAGAAAATGAGGAGGAAGAGAATTCAAGGGATAGGCAATAGCCAATGAGGATATCCAGAGTCAAGTGATAGGGTGTCTTGTTTGAAGAATAACAAAGAAGCCAGTACTGGATCAGAGATTATGGGGTGGGATAAGACTAGAAAGGTAGGAGAAAGGATGGGTTATTCAGCACTTGAAATAGCAAATAGAGGATTTTTATATTTGATCCTAGAAGTGACTGGGAGCCAATGGAGTTTACTGAAGGGAAGGGAGTGGGGAGGGAATGGTAAGACCTACGCTTTAGGAATACCACCTTAGCAGCTGAGTGGAAGATTGTCCACGTTGGGGAGAGATCTGCGGCAGGGACACCAACCAGCAGGCCACTATAATAGTCAAAGTGTGAAGCAATGAGGGTAATAGCATTGTCAGAAAAGAAAAAAGAGGGGGCATACCAAAGATGTTATGAAGGCAAAATCAACAGATTATAGTTGGAGAGTGAGGGAGAGGAGTTGAGGATGGCACCTAAGGTTTAAAACCTAGGTGATTGGGAGTGTGATATTACACTCTGATAGTAATAGGAAAGTTAGGAAAGAGGGAAGGGTTTGGGGGGGGGGAAAGATAAAGAATTCATGTTTGGATATGCTGAGTTTAATATATCAATGGGGTATCCAATTTAAAATGTGTAATAGGCAGTTGGAAAGGCAAGTCTATCAGAAAAGACAGTAGGGCTGGATAAGTAGCTGAGAATCATTAATTTAGAGATAATTTTTGAATTCGTTGAAATACCATTCACTGGTACAATCAACAAGTGAAACTGTATACAGTGAGAAAAGATGGTCTTTGACAGAGCTGACACTTTTAAATGCACAAAATAAAATATATAGGATTACAAATTACAAAGAAAACCAATTATATTGAAATAGTTATCAAAATGTTAAGAAAACACAAGTTTATGAACTCAAAGTTAAGAACCTCCTCATTAAAAGTCAATTCCTAAGTATTTTGTATTTGTTTTCCATTCACGTATGTAAGTTAATATTCAATTTTTCTTTTTTGCCTCACTGGGAAAGACCTGGAAAGATCTCTACTCTTTCCAAAATTGTGATAATGTTCATTTCAATAAAAAAGTGAAATATTTTATATAGCATTCTAGTTCCTATTTGTAGATTTCTGCATCATAAACAAAAGTTGAGAGATTTATTTTCTTATCATAAACCTGATATTTTGTATAGTCAGTCGCTGACCTAGCATCCCTAAAATGACTAAAATTTGAAACATTATTGATGGTATTAGCAATGGGACCTTTTCTGTATGAAAAGAGAAACCTGGTGAGCCATTTTTGTGATAACACACCAATGCTGGCAATCACTTGGGGTCTTCAGCCTTCTTGAGATCCTCAGGTGTTATCCCCTCATTAGCTGATATGAAAATACAGTCTGATCTGCCCAAATGGCTGGTGAAGACACAAAGTGAAACATTTCAGAAACATCCCATCCTATCTCCATCCTTCTATATGTAGATCTTGACTGGTGACAAAGAATATTCTTTTATTCTTTAGGATGATTTCTTCGTGCATGGTCTGTTTTTTCTTCCCTGAATATGGAGGTGAATTATTTCAAAATAACTTCTTTAAAGGAATTACCACTAAATGTAGGCAATAAAATGAATAGAAGTCAATCAGTTTCCCCAATTCAATAATTTTCTTTGGAACCAAAAGTAACCCTATCTCAGTGGTAAAAAAAATGAGTAGGATAGTAATTTATATAAATTCTAGCAGGACTGTCACTTAACTAATAGACCATAAACTTTAATTTCCAGACTTAAGTTTATTTCCTGATACATAAGAAGGGCCTAAGTTGTTAGGCTTCTATCAGACTCCCAACTGAGTTCAACTCAATATTTATTTAAGTTCCCACTATGTACAAGGCATTGTGCTACTTACTCCAGGGGATAAAAAAGGCAAACTACCCTCAAGGAGTTAATATTTTGCTGCAGAGACACAATGCATATAAATAACTATAATAAAAGATGTGACATGAAAGGAGCAAGGAAAAGATTAGACACAATCTTTTAGAAATATCTGAGGACAGAGTACCAAAAACTGAGGAGAATCAAGAAAGGCTTAATGACTGATTGGTATTTGAGCAGAAGCAAATAAGGAAAAGACTACAAGTTAGAGACAAGGAGTACATCCTAGGAAAGAGGGATGGCTTGTGTCGGATGCATGTCAAGGTTGTGGAACAGACAGCAGTGAACCACAAAATGTATGAAGGGAGTGATAGACCTGAAAAAGTGGATTAGAGCAAGATTAAATCCTTGGCTGAAGAGGACGGACTTTATCCTGGGGGCAATACAAAGCCACTGAAAGCTTTATGTTGAGTAGAGAAATAACACAGAATTTTGGATTAGGAATATTATTTTGGCAGTTGTGGGAAGGATATATTGAAGAGGAGAGGTAAGCGACAGGACAAGGAGTTAGGAAACTACCTCTATAGTCCAGATAAGTGGTAATATGGGCCATGTGAAAGTACCTATAGGAAAGGTTGGATTGATGTAAGAAATATTGTGAAGATAGTATTGGCAGGACTTGGTAACTGACTGGATGGATGGAGGGGGAAGGGCTGGGGCTATGGAAGGTAAAAGGTTTTAGGATGATTTCAAAGTTACATACATATGTGATAGGGAAGGTAGTCCCTTCAGGAGAAACAAGGGAAATTAGGAAGAGAAGATTTAGGTAGGGAATACACAGAGTTTAGTTTGGAACAGGATGAATTTGAGATGCTGGTAGGAAACTTAGATTGAGAACCCATGATAATAAGAAGACTTAGAGCTGAAAGAGATGTTAGAAGTCTTTTAGTCTAACTTCCTGATTTTTCAAAGAATTAATGTTTAAAAAGGTTAAGCGAAGATGTCCAACAAGTCAGAGATGGAAAAATGGTATTCAAGAGAGAGATAAAGATTTGATATGTAGATTTGGGAGTCATCTACATAGAGATTGGAACTGAATACCTGTAAGCGGATGAGACCACCAAGGAGAAGGCAAATCATCCGTTCTTCTCCATTCCTACTGTCACTACCCTAGACCTGACTGATCTTCAGTAACTCCAGGCCAAATTATTAAAACAGTCATTTTACTTGTCTCCTTCCCTCTGGTTTCCAGCAGTCTGTCCTGAAGAATACTAATAGATATCTGATTATCAAGTACACAAAAGGGAAGCAGGTGGGTAAAAAAGGCTAAAATAAGTAGTAAAACACCTACTCTGATGATGTGATGTCTATGGCTCAAATTGTCACCTCTATGTAGATTTTTTTCAATAACAACCTAACATTGAAGTATTTGGCATGCATAAACACCATATATGTGCAAGGTAATGTGCCAGGCTCTAGAGCCAGGGGTTCATAACCTCTTTTTGTGTAAACCAACTCCTTTGTGATTCTAAATCTATGCTCCTGTGTTCTCCATGTTAGGAAGGTTATTTTGATATGAATATCAAGGATGGATGGAAAACCAAGAGAGAGAGGCAAGAGGTAGGAAGAGTAGTTAGAAGGGTATTACAATTCAGGTGAGAAGTTCTTGGAGTTGAAGTAGGGAGAGTGAAAATGAAGAAGGATGACAAAGAATTAGAATTGTCAGGAATGAGCAAGTGACTGGATAAGTAAGGGAAGAATCAACAAATATTCCAAAATTATAAATATTTTTGTTTGTATGTAGAACTTTGGAATCACTTTTTTTTGTCATAGCAAAGAACTAGAAACAAAATAGGTACCTATGAATGGTGGAATAAGTTGTTTTAAATGAATGTGGCAGAATATTATTGTACCATTAAAAAAATAATGGAAAGGAATGGCTTCAGAGAAACTAGGAAAAACTTCTATGAACTGATGCAGCATAAAGTAAGCAGAACCAGGGTAATTTATACAATGGTAACAATAATAATATGAAGAAAAACATCTCTGAAAGACCTCAGAACTCTGATCAAGGAAGCAAACAATAGTGACTTCAAAAAAACTGATGAAACATCGTTCCCAAATCTTGACAGGAAGATAATGGAATAGAAATGGAGAGTGAGATATGTAATCTCAGACAAGGCCAAATTGTTGATTTATTTTGCTGGATCAAACAGTTTTATTTTTTTAAACAAAGGCTTTTGTGGGTGGGGGATTACAGTGTGGTAAGTTGGTGAGTAATGATAAACAAAAAGTGCCTCAAGTTTTTTAAAATGCACACATGAAAAAGCAGAAGAGGGCAGAGAAATGTTAATATCTTGTTAAATTATATCTATTTTTATATGTTAATTAAAAAACAAACTTCATAATAAAAGCTGTTTCCTCTGTAAGCTTCATTCTTCTTTGCATATTGAAATATTTGTGTTGTTTGTTAATGATTATTAAATTTATAATAAAAAATAAAATTTAGTTCTAAAAAGAGTACAAAGTATGAACTTGATTGACTTGGACAGGGGTGGGGAGCCTGTGGCCTTTGACTGAATCCAAAATTC
The DNA here is from genome assembly GCF_028372415.1 of Notamacropus eugenii. NCBI lineage: Eukaryota > Metazoa > Chordata > Mammalia > Diprotodontia > Macropodidae > Notamacropus > Notamacropus eugenii. The sequence continues at coordinate 412,237,200 of NC_092876.1, read as the reverse complement.
ATGGAACAAATCCCCTTAATAAAAGGACTTATTCTAGAAAACATGGACTCAGTCAAAAGGCCTGACCTAAGGACCTAGAAGGGCACAAGATTCCTACCCCTGGACTGGAAGGATGATGGAAGCCTCAATGAGGAGATTAGGAAGAGGAGCAGATGACAAGTTCAGTTTTGGAAATTTTGAGTTTGAAGTGCTAGAAGGACAGTAGGGAGAGGTGTATAGACAATTAAAAATAGATGACTAGAGTTAGGTACAGAGATTGAAACTGGATGCAAAGATTTAGGGTTCGTATACAAGAAGTTAGAGTTAAAGCTATGGAAAGTGATGAGATGATCCACCAGCAGAAAGAATGTAGAAGGAGAAAATAAATGCCCCTAGATCACTCCAACAGGACATCCATACCGCAATGGTGGAAATACAACAGTGAGCCAGTGAAGGAGATTAAGGGGGACTAATCAGAAGAGCTACAGGAGAAAAGTGTCCATGTGGAGATGGTGCAAGTATTATGAGGACTGAGAAAAAACCATCAAATTTAGCAGGTGACTTCCAAATCTATTATCTCTGATCTTGAGCTCCAGTCCTCCATTTCTAATTGCCTGCAGGTTATCTTGACTTGTCTATCACAATGGGACTTCAATCTTAACATGTTCAAAACCATAAATATTTTTCTCTCAAAATTGCCTCTCAAATGAAATACTCCTTTGCCTGTATTTTACATTTTATAAAATTTTAATTGATCCCTTTTCAAATATTACATTACTTTCTGAATATATATTCCCATGCCTAATTAAACCCTCTTTTGTTAAGAGAGGAAAAAAAAGAGTTCATTGTTTGGATGATATTTCTTAGCCCCAGCAATCTGAATCCAACTTACCATTCATTCCCTTTTGCACACTTGGGAAGCAAACTGAACTATTTCTTATTTCCTTATTTTTGTTGTTCCCTCTCTCATTTCTATGTTTACCTTGTCCTCCATGCTTTGGATGAACTCTCCTTACATTTCCACCTGTCACAATTCTATCCTTCCTTCAAGGCCCATATTAGGTGCACCTCCCTCTATGAATATTTCTCTGACCTGTTCATCATACCTAGAAATGGCCTTTGCCTTCTCAGAACTCTCACGCTACTGTTTGAGCTCTCTACTACACATATTCTGATTTTATTGTCATCACATTTATGTTATATTAGAATAATATTGCCTTAATTGTATTTGGCATTTCCTCCATTCAAGTCATTAAAGAAGCCTTGCGATTTCCAGAAGGCAATTGAGCTCATTCTCCTCTTGTTCACCTCTAGGCCTAATACACTGTCCATCTGGTGCGTCCAAGTAAACATACTAATGGACAATCTTTAAAGGTTATCCACCCAATGCATGTTTTGGGCAACAGATATTTGTTATCCTCTGTGGATGGATAGGCTAGATTCCTTTCAGTAATATCTCTTCCAGAAGGCCATGAAACATGAAACATTGATGCAGTTAACTTGTTAACATCCACAAACAAGATCCAAATGACCTAATGACATACGGAGAATCTGTCTTCAAATTTGTGGGATATTCTTGAATTAATGGATATCCTCCAACACTATGTTGAATGCTTCTGGCAAGAATACATCTTGTTTTATCTTTTTCATTTTCACCTTTTCCCACCACTTTTGCATCAGTCATTTAGTATGTTAGTATGAGAGTGTATGGCAATTTAAATATCTTATGAACTCATTAATTATTACCCAATCTGAACATTTCCACATGCAAAGCATGGAGAAAGAGGCCTATATGGAATTATGTATCTTAGTTTTTAAAATTTATGTTAAATTTAGCATACTAGTATCCAAACTATCCAGCTTAACAGTATCCTCTGTATATTTTTAAAATGTTTCATTGATGCTCTTTTGGTTTTTGTTATCAGTAGCACTAGCAGTCACAATTAGCACCCTCCATTCATACTAAATAAACATTCTCCTACTGAAAAAAGTATAGTTAGATGAAACAAACTGATGTCACGCTGGCCATATTTTAATATGTGGTCTCATTCTGTACCTATAGTCTGTATTTCACATTACCACGATGTAGGAAGCAACTTCCATCAGAATCCTTCTGGAATCATGATTGGTCATTCCATTCACTGGAGTTTTCAAGTCCTTTAAAGTTGTTTTCTTTTAATATTTTGGTCATTGCCAATATTGTTCTCTTGGCTCTGCTCACTTTGTTCTATGTCAATTCATTAAAAACTTTCCCAGGTTTTTCTGAATTTATATCTTTTACAATTTCTTATGGCTTAATGATATTCCACCATATTTGTATATCATCATTTGTTCATCCATTCCCCAACTGATGGATACCTACCTTGTTTCCAGGTGTTTTTTTCTTTTGGTACAAAATGTGCTGCTATAAAAATTGTTTTATACATATGAGCCCTTTGCCAATTATCTTTGCTCTCTTTAGAGTATGTATCCAGTAGTGTTAAGATTGGGTTAAAGGTTTGCCAACTTTTGGGGTACAGTTCTGAACTGCTTTCCAGAATGTTTAGATCATGATCCCAACACTGAAATAATGTATCATCCTCTCACAACTCCTGGCGACAGTTTTATCTTTGCTAATATGAGAGGTGTGAGGTGAAATACAGGTGGTAGAGTAGTATTAATTTGCATTTCTCTTATTACTGATTTGAAGTATTTTTCATGTTGTTCGTTGATTACATACATGTTTTCTTTTGCAAATTGCCTATTCATATCCTTTAATCATTTATCTATTGGGAAATAGCTCTTATGTCTTAAAAATTCAAATTCTTTTTATATTTGATTCAAAATTTTTTCAGTTGACTTGTTTTCCTTCTAATTGCCTTGGCATTTTTTTTGTGCAAAAATTTTTTAATTTTCTATAATCAATATTGTCCACTTAAAACCTACCCTGTGTCCATAGCTGTAAAAGGCATCAATTTCCCTTTTCTTATAGTTTTTAAAAGATAAGACGACTTTCTAATATCTAGGTCACAAATCCACTTGGTGCTTATAGTGGCATATAGTATGAAATCAATCACAAGCATTCTTGAAGCAACTAGCATGTGCCATGTACTGTATTAGGTACAAAGGATACAAATATAACAAAAGAAATAATTCCTACTCACAAAGAATTTAAGTTTAACAAAACAGATGAAATATATTAGCGTATATAGAATAAATATAAAATCTTAAATACTAGTTAGTTTTGGGGGGGATCAGAAATTTAGGGAGATTTGATCTAAGCCTCGTTTTTCCAATGAATTTAACTAATTTCCCCCAATAGTTTTTCGTCAAATTTAGTCCTTAACCTAGTAACGTGTCTTAGATTATTCAAACACTACACTATTATCTTTAGTTGCCTCCAGATCTTGTTTACCTAATTTGTTCTGCTGAACATCATATAATTCTGATCATTTTTTATAATTATGTTTAAGATTCTTCTAATATTTAATCAATCCTACATTCCTAGTATAAATCCAGTGTTGCTACACTATGTAAGCTTTTTAATATGTCACTGTAATCTCTTTACTAATATGTTACTTATGACTTTGCATCAGTTTTCTCTGTTTTGTCTCCTCCTGGCTTAGCTATCGAGAACATATTCGTTTCATAGAAAGAATTAGGACAAATCCTATTCGCTACTTTTGTAAACAATTTATGTAACACTGGAATTACTTTTTTTTTTTTTAATATTTGATAAAATTTACTTGAAAAGCCATCTGATCCTGCTTTTTATTATTTTTTACCTCTTTGTTTTGATGGCTTGTCAAATTCCTCTTCTGAGATTGAGTTACCTAAATTCTATTTACTTATTCCATTATTTTTCGAAAAGTCATCAATTTCACTTACCAGTTATGTTGGCACATAATTGGGCAAAACAATTTCTGATCATTTATTTTATTTCTTCATCTGTTGCAAATTCTTTTTTTGGGGGATGGGGAAGTTGGATTTTCCTCTTTTGTGGGAAGATTAATTTACTTAAAAGTTTATCTAGTTTTTGGTAACAACTAGATCCTAGTTTTATTTGTCAATCTGATGGTGTTTTCTATTTTTTCGTTCATTTTTCAGGATATCTATTTTTGTTTCTTTTTATTTTGTTCTTAGTTGCATGCCCAATGAACTGTTCTTTCTTTGTTAATGAAAGTGTTCAAGGATCTAAACTTTCATCTAATGACCAGTTTGGCTGTAACTTCAAAGTTTTCAGCATGTTATCTCACTGTTTTATTATTTATTATTCCTACGATTTGTTTGTTGATCCAACAATTCTTTAGAATTAAAACTTATTTTCTATTTAAGTCTGAATCCCATTCTACAAATGCCCCTTATTTGATTATATTTTTTATTGCATTGAATTAATAATGAATATGATGAATATTTCTACTTTCCTACCTTTATGAGTTTTTATGCCCTCTTTATGGTCTGTTTTTGTAATGATGACATGTACATGTAAAAATACTGATCTATGTAAATATATCAATAAAAATATTGATGCATGCAAAAAATTTTGATTCCTATCCAGTAATTTTCAGAGATATATTATTTCTAAGATCAGATATTCTATTCCAATCTTAACTTCTTTATTGTTTATCTTTTTTCTTAGATTTGTCAAGATGTTGAAAGGAGCATGTTAAGGTCTCCAACTATTATAGTTTTACTGTCTATTATTTCTTGTAATTTGGTTGATTTTTCCTTTAATTATGTAGATGCTATATGATTTGGTGAATATATTAGGTATTATATTACTGCATTATCTATACTATTATTTTAAAATGCTCCATTTGATGAATTTATTAGGTATTATATTGCTGCATTATCAAAGAATAATGTGCTCTTCTTATCTCTTTTAACCATGCCATTTTTTTCCGTAATCTTGTCTGAGTTCACCATCAGCACATTTAACATTTTGAAGATGACTGAGTCACAAAAATTGTTACAACCCCTAATTTCAATGTTATGTGAATTATTTATTTTATTGTGTAAACAACATATTATTTTCTTTCTAATCCATTCTATTACTTTCACTTATTTCATAGGAGTGTGCATCCCATTAACATTAATGGTTATGACAAGTGTGCTTTTCCTACCGTCAAACCTTCCTTACACATTTTCCTTTCTTTGTCTTCCAATCCCTTCTTTACAATGAAGGGGTGAAAGAAGAAACATGTCATCAGTGCTGGTACTCTATGCATCCAGGGACTAAATGATCATCTCTACGTTGATTCTTAAATCTACCTATCCTGCTCCAATCTTTCTACTGACCTCCAATATCAAATCTTCAATTGCCTTTCAGGTATCTCAAACTTGATGTCCAGTAGACATCCTAAATGCCCAAGACAGAAATTATCTTTTCCCCTTCCAAACCTTTCCACTTCCTCTTTCCTATTACTGTAGAGGGTATCACCAACCTCTCATCCCTCAGGCTCAAAACCTAGAAGTCATGCTGGACGCTTTTTAAATTTTTTTTGAGGGGGAGAGGCAATCAGGGTTAAGTGGCTTGCCCAGGGTCACACAGCTACTGCCAAATGTCTGATGCTAGATTTGAAGTCCAAGGCCAGTGCTCTATCTATTATGTCATCTAGTGCACTGTCTTTTAACCCCCATATGTGATCTGTCGCCAAGGTTTGCCCATTTCATCTTTGCAACATCTCTCCTCCATGTCCCCTTATCTCCTCTGATGGTGCCACCACTCTAGTTCAGGCCTTCATCATCTCCCATCTGGATTATTTCAATAGCCTGCTGGGTGTGTCTGCCTCCAGTCTCTTCTCACTGCAATTCATCTTTCATTTGGCCACTAAAGTGATTTTCTTAAAGAGCAGGTCTGATCTTGTCATCCTCTATTCAATAAACTTCAGTGGCTTTCTAATGCCTCCTGGAGCAAGTACAAAAATGCTCTTTTTGGCATTCAAAGCCCTGGTAGATTACAGAATCTGTTGTTTGTCAGCAGAATTATTAAAATTAATCACTCTGGGTACTGGGAATTTGCGGCATAAAATGTTTGTTTTTTTTCCCCGGAGGCAAGAGGTAAATTCTTTGAATTGACACTTTGTTTTCTGTGTTTAGAAATTCTGGGAAGTTTCCTTGTATTGTTCCTTTCCTCATGTTGGCCAGGTGTTTTGTTTACATCATGTTCTTCAAGTTCCATAAGCTTTAAAATACCTCCAAGCATCATGTTTTCAAGATTAATATGTGTCACCGCTATGGAGATCTTGCTTTGTTTTAATATTATTGCTCGTTGTTTCTCTTTTTCTAGACTGTCCTCCACTTTTATGAATTTGCAGTCAGTCGGTTATTTTCTCTTTTGTTTTGTCAGAGACATCACTATGGATCTGAGTTTTTCTATTCTGTTAATTATTTCTGCTTTGGAAGGTTATAAACTCTGTTTTCAAAATTCTTGTTTCTCTTTTAAATTATTCAGGAACAACTTGAAAATTGTTTCAAAATCCACAAGATCCTCATGGTCCTCAGTTGTTGATTTCTTTGTCTTGAAATATTTATACAGATACCTGAACTCTTTCCCCAAATCTAGAGGTCATTTTCCCTTCCGTTACTATTATCATTCCTACTGGCTTATCTGCTTATGCTCAAGGTCGTTGACTTTTTTTCTTTCTGAGATCTTTGATAATTTTAAGCTTTTTTCTTTGCTCTCTTTCTGACTCCTTTAATGGCAGTTTCCCTGGGGGCTGGATTTTGAAGCCATCTCAGTCTCCTCCCATGCTGGTAACTCACATTTCACAACCCTGGGTCTACGTCCCAAGTGACTTATGGAGGGATACAACAATCCTCACCTGGAAGTTGGGTGACATGGCCTCTCCTTACCTTCCCACTTACACAAACCATACACGCACATGTCCTGCTCTTTTCCCCTACGTTTCTATATTCTCTGAATGGGCTTTGCTGTGGCACTCAGAAGAGCCTGAGGTGGGGGAAGGGGATTGGGTTGTTGAATTCTCTTGGAAATGCAAGAGTAGGTTCATATAGCCCTGCTGTTGAAAGCGTGGTAGGCAGTGGGAGATGGTATGCTGAGTGAGAGTAGTGCCCTGCCTGTGTTCTTGGTGTCACAGGTCAAGAGAGCTAAAATTGCTTTATCTCTCATACATAATTCCTTGTTTTGAGAACTGAAAGGGCATGAGGAGTTGGAGAAAAAGTAATATGTGGTAATAAGCTAGAGTTTGTTGAAGAGTTAGACACAGTAAGACCCGTGTTTAGGAATAACTTGACAACTGAGTAGACGACAGCCTGCAGACTTGAGGTAGGAAATCAACCAGAAGGCTATTGTAATAGTCTGGTAAATGATGAGGAGGGCCTTTACCAACATGTCAGAGGAGAGAAGAGAGTGTAAAGGGATTTAGTAAAAGTGACAAAAAATTTGGATATGGGGGTGAGAATGAAGAGTCACTAAGACAGAAAGAAGCAAGGGTTTGGGGAGAAAGATAATGAGTTCTGTTTTATACATGTTAAATTTAAAACATCTACAGGACTTCTAGCTGTCCCATAGGCATTCGGAGATATGAGACTATGGAGGTTAAAGAAGTTAAATTGGGTAAAGAGATCTGAGAATCATCAGCACAGAAATGATCATCGAATCCATGGAAGCTGATGAGATTAGCAATGAAGTACAGAGAGAAGAGGACAAAGGAAAGAGCCTTGGGGGACAGCCAGGTTGGAAGAGAAGTAGTTGATAGCAATGTCACAAAAACCTAAAGAGGAAAAGAGGGTAATCAAACAGTATCAAAGAACGTAGACAGGCCAAGAAGTATGAAGACTGAAAAAAGGTGACTTGGCAATTAAGAAATCATTGGCAACTTTGCAGAGAACAGCATGAAACGAATGTTGAGGATAGAAGCCATATACTAAACTCAAGAGTAAAGTGAGAAGAAAGCGAGTGGAAGCCCTGATTGTAGCTCATATCCTCAAGGAGCTTGGACATGAAGGGGAGAGTAGTCAACAAGGTTGAATGCAAATGATGACTTTTAAGAATGGGGGGTGGGGAGGTTTGAGGGAAAATGTTTGCTGACAGCAAGGAAGTGGACAACCGACCAAAAATAGATGGAAGATTAGTGAGAGTGGAGATGATAGAGGGGACAATCTGAAGGGGGAGGACTAAAAGTGGGATGGACTAGACTCATGTGAGCATGTAGAACGATCTGCCTTGGCAAAGAAAATGACCATCTCTTTATGAAAGAGAAGTGAAAGAGCTGAGAGCAAGGGAACACATCTGAATGATATGACATGAAAACTAGTGGGGAAGAAGAAAATATTGGCAAAAGACCTCAATTTTTTTCTCTGACATAGGAGGCAAGGTCCTAAGGTGGGGGGGGGATGGGTAATAAGAATTTGAGGAGGAATGAAAAGTTTGGAAATGTCCTTGTGATAAGTGAGATAATGAATCAAGTAGGGAAACGTAAAAAGGATTGCTGCAGGGAAGGCTCCTTTGAGACCATGTAGTTTAAATGTGTGTGGACTTAACCAAAATATTTTCATCATTTCTCAGCAGCTTCATTCAGCAGCACATGAACAGGGGCACAGGCAGCAGATGGCAGAAATAATTCAAGGCTGGGGCTTGGCCGGGCAAGACTGGCGAAAGGATGGTTTGTCTTGGTTTTGAAGAGGGCCCAGGACATTAGGGGATAATGTCTTGACCATGAGTGAATTGCATTTAAGTGAAGCAAGTTACACAAAGCCATCAGTCCCATTCTCTTCCAGAGATACTGAAGTCCAGTGGTAGGATAAAAGTCAAGATAACTGGTGAAGGCCCAGTTTGCAGTGGAATACCATGGTGTCTTCCACACCTAAAGAAGCTTTAAGTGCCTCCTAGTGCCTGCTTCAGCTGCCTTCATGGCTGTTGGAACAAACTGCTTTTATCAGCCCATTCTGTTGGGGGCAGTCTCCACATGCTTGTGGTAGATATCCCCTTACCTTATGTGACTGAGGCCTATTGGTTACCCACCTGGGTTAGCCTGTCTTCCAAGATATTTTACTGGGATGTGGCAGCTTGCTGCACATGCTACAGTTTCTTAGAGCCACAAGTGAGAGTGTGGTGAAGGTGGATACTAAAAGTAGACAAGCAGCCCTGAAAAGGGCTCAGCAAGTCCTCCCTGAACACCCCATATACCGTAGTAATAGGATACAGAGGAAAGGAACTTGGAAGAGGATAGTGTAAATTTGAAGGGCGTCAAAATGCAGAAAAGGAGGAAAGTATAGCCAGTATATTGCTGATGGCCTGGGAAAATGAACTGAGGGGGTGGAGAGATTGGCAATCACAGTGAGGATGAACAGGGTGAAGAGCTGTAGGGAAGAGGGAAAAAAGGGAATGATTAAAGATTATGATCAGATAAAATAATTTCCTAGCTTATCATATATGAAAGTGGAAAACTTCTGGGTGATGGGAAGATTAAGGGTTATGATCATCTCCGTGTGTAGCTGAGGCAGAGTTGAAGAGCAGGTCATAAATCATGAGCAAATTGAAGAAACTCAAGTTCCCCACCATGACTAGTGAGTCAGGTACTTTAAGTGAAAGAATGAGCAGTGCTAGAGCAGGAGGACAGGGATGATATTTCATTGGTTTTGAGTTAGGTTTCAGTGCAAGAAGATGAAGGATGTAAGTAAGGAAAAAGGCACTCCTCAGAATGCAGTGGAAGGGGTGGATCAATCTGGAGTGGTAAACTGTAGGGAGAAATCATAGTGAAGGGTCTGGGAATAGGAGCAGGCGGTAGGGCTTGGGAAACAGAGTTGGGACAGTGACATCTGTAGCTCACAGTTACCGGGATGGGGAGATTATAATGGGGAAGGCGTATGCTAACCAGTGAGGTTATTATCTTAAGATACTCTGGTCCCTTTCTCACCGCTCTGCCACTATTACCGCAGAAGCAGAAGAGGGCCAAAAGGAATGAGATCCATCTTGTACTTTTATATTTTTTCATGAGTGTTTGCTTCTTTGGCTGCCGCTTTGGTTGCTTGTTCCCTGCTACTTGGTTAAATGTGGTAATTCTAGAACTAATGCATGCTGAGCTGATGGGCTCAGAGGTCTGCGTATTTGTCAGTATAAAACCAACCTAGATATTTCTTTCTGTTTCCCCCACGGAAGCCCGGGCTGCTCTGGTTACTCTAATAACTTCAAGCCAATCACATGACCCCCGAGGGAAATAATGGCATAGTGGAACATTTGCTTTATCAACTTTTGATGATATGTGCTGTGTCATAGTTGGAAGATGAGTGATGGGAAAACATGGCTTGTCTCCCAGACAAGCAACCCAAGAAATGGCTGTCACATCCAAGGACAGATGAAGGCATGCAGATTGTCTTGTGTTAATCCTCAACAAATTTTAAATTGGCAGGAGGAGTCTAATGAAGTGAAATTTTGTGGCATGGCATCATAACTTGGAAAGATGATACCTTTCAAAAAGTTTCACATTTGAAAAATTTCTATTGACTATTCAGCAATTTGAATTACTTCATCAGTCTGCAAAGTTTGTCTTGGAATTTGTACTATTATTAGTAAGTGCAAAACATGCTAGGCCTGATTTAACTTTCCAGATAAACAAGACTGAAGATCTGTCAGGAAGGAATAGGACAAATTATTTTTAAAGGCCCACCTAAAGAATGGGTATGAATGTGGACATAATTGTATAGTAGTGTTTCACTGGGGAATTAAGAATCTTGAGTTCCTGTTGTGTACTCTGTTATTAATTAGTTGTATGACCTTGGGGAAGTGACTTGCTTCTCTAGGTCGCAGTTTTCTCATTTGTACAGTAAGAGAGTTGGACTAGATAATCTCTAAGGGGTCCTTTCCAGTTCTTTGACTCATTGAAACTTGTTAAAAACTGTTGTTTGCTAAAACATCTCAGTGTAATTCTAAACAAAGAAAAACTGTTACAATTAAAATGTCCAGCATTTTTATTTAGACAACTAGATCACTAAGAATAATTGCCTGGTGATGAGGCAATTACTCTCACAGGAGGAAACACCACAGACAACAAAATATATAAGCAGTTATTTTCTCATAAAGTACTGCTATGGTTAATGAAGTTGTTGCTGATTAGCCAGGATGATGAGTGACGTAATGATTCATCAAGTTCTGATTTACCTGAGGTTTTTGTTTCTGATTATTTTTGAAAATCTTTCTAAAGTATATTAGTGCTCCAAAATACTCATAGCAACCCTGTACATAATAGGAAAAACAACTTGAAATTATATTTCCAATGAAAGGAATATGGTAAAACAGATTATGGAATATTGATTTAATGAAATATTATTGCACCATAAGGAATGCTAAGGCAGCATGATGCAGTAGACAGAACTAGCCTTAGAGTGGAAGAATTATATTCCAGCACATATCTTGACTATTCCTGCTTAGTCTCCTTTAATGGATTTTCAAACAGATCACTCCCACTAGTCCCTGATGTTCCACAGGGCTCTGTCCTTCTCTTCTCCCTCCATACTACTTCTCTTGATAATCTTGTCAGCCACCATGGATTTAATTACCATCTCTATACTGATGCCTTAACCTCTCTGCTGACTTCCAGTCTTGCCTCTCTAGCTGCCTTTCTGATATCTAAACTGGATGGTCAATAGACATCTTAAACTCAGCATGTCCAAAATGGAACTCTTCATCTTTCCCCTAAACTTTTTCCTATTCCTGACTTTGCTGTTACTGTTGAGGATACCACCATAATCTCAGTAACCTAGGTGTCATCCTTGACTTCTTAGTGTCTCTCACACTCCCCCTTCCCCCATCTAATCTGTTACTAAGGCCTGTCAATTTCACCATTACAATATCTCTTTTAGAGATATTGAATCTAATATTTAAGAGATATTGATATTTAGAGTCTAGAATATATCCCTTTCTTTTGATACTGCCAGCATCCTGGGATAGTTCCTTATCTCTTCACACTTAGACTATTTCAGTAATCTGCTGATTGGTGTGACTGCTGCAAGACTCTTGACACTCCAATCCATTCAAACCGTTAAAGTGATTAACCTCTGTTTGCTTCACTGTCCTCATCTATAAAACGGAGATAATATAGCACCTGCTAGCCAGAGTTGTTGTGAGGATAAAATGAAACATTTATACACTGCTCAGCACAGTGCCTGGCACACAGGAAATGCTATAAAAATGTTAATTTATTACTATTATTATCATCATACTATTATCTTACTCTCTGCCATGTAGGGCTTGACCCAGTGACATTGATCTGCTTTCTGCTGCTTGAAGAAGACACTCCAATCTCTCGTCCCTTAGGCATTTTCTCTGGCTGTCCCCTGTGCTAGAATGCACTTCCTCCTCATCTCTGCCCCCTGACTAACTTCATGTTCCAGTCCAAATCCCATCTCCTATGAGAAGCCTTTCTTATCCCCTTTAATTCTAGTGCCTTCCTTCTTTTAACTATTTTCTATTAATCCTGCATATAGTTTGTGTATATTTGTTTCCATGTTATCTTCTGTGAGCTACTAGAGAGCTTTTGGTTCATATTCCTAGTGCATAGCACAGCGAACACATAGTAGGTGCTTCATAAATGCTTATTGACTTATTGACATTTCATGATTATGTAACCCTAGAGAAGTGATATGACTTCTAAGTGCCTCGTATGCTGCATGTGCTAAAGTGCATTAATACACAGTTTCTTCAGTGGTAGAGCTTTTCACCAATGAAATCACAGGTTCATTCCAAAATAAAGGAATAATGAATATGAAGAATTCAGGGAAAAACAGAAAGATTTTTATGAATTACTAAGGAGTGACGTTCCAAAAGAACAACCCACACTTTATCTATGAAAAGGCAAATGCAGGTAACATTAAAAGGTAATACCACAGATCAAATACAATGGATAATATTGGTTCCAAATGATTAAATAAATTTCCCATTTTTGCTTCCCTTTAAAAAATAATTACAAAGAGGGAAAGTTACATGCATAGTTGATTGTAATCACTGCAGTAGGTAATTCTGCTTAGCTTTTTTTTAAAATAAGAAGATACTACAGATGGTGGGTTGTTTTTGGTGAAGTGACTGATGTGTTCAAACAAAATATCAATAAGTGGGAATATTATTCTAAGTCCCTGCTAATTGAATGCTATAAACACTGGGTTTAATTTAGTGTAATAAAGATAAATATATTTTGCTTTTGTGATCTGTGTCTTCAGGTCATCACTCTGAAAATAAATGAGCACAGAATTAAAGGTGTAAAACTGAGTTTCGGTCAAGAATTTTAGTCAATTAAAAAAGCTCTAATATGAACTCGTCCTATTATATGTATTTCTCATAATGTTAAGTATAGAAAATAGACATACAGGGGTGTACTGATAATGCATTTTGCTTATTGCTAATATAATTTTGCTTCTTAGTGGGAAAATCTTTCCCCTCCATTAACAGGCCCATGTGATCTGCTTAAGTCACATGGAAGTGTAAGGTCTAAGTCACATGAGTCAAGTCACATGGAACAAAATGGGGTGGAGCAGGAAGGGTGGAAAAGGAAGAGGCACAGCTAGAGCAGAGCTGAGGGGAAGTTGGTCAGAGAGCAGTCAGAGCTGGGAAAGGTAGCAACTAGCATGAGTGAAAGGGCTTGTTTGTGATTTGTTTACGGGAACTGGTTTGGGGGAAGGTCCTAGCAGGGGGAAGCCTCTGCACTGTTATTGTGTACAGATTTCTTGGTTAATACAATGGATTTGGCTTTCTGGTGTTTAAATAAATGTTTTGGTTCTGTCTTTCACGTGGAGAGTCTGTTGTATTTAGCCATTCAGAATTGGGCCAGCATATTCATGGCTGCCATAGGCGCTGTGACTATCACGTTGGCGCTTCAACGGGTTTTAAGTTAATTAACTATAAGTCACTGTGTATTTGCCTTGCCATGCTAAAGAAATGTTAGAATGCACTGAGATGGAAGGAACTTCAAGAGTTCATGTAATCCAGTCACCTGGCCATTGATGGACCAATAATTAGGTTATCTAGACGAAAAGACAGAAGAAAAGCCTATTATTTTCGAGCTACTCACTGACCCGTATGTCTTTTGTAGTGCTTCAACATGTTGACCTTCTGAGCAAATTTCCTATGGCACTCCTTGCATTCATATTCCTTGATACCTTTATGAAGTTTCATATGGTGACGAAGAGCATGTTTGGTTTTCATGCCTGTGAGAAAAAAGAAACAGAGAAGCATATAATGCCTAAATCCTGCCATGCCCTTGGCACTATACATAGACTAGTGGCAAAAATGAATTCTTTTATCAACCACCCTTAAACTCATCACACCTAACTTCTCAGGGCACCTAGTCTGTGACAGAATTCAGATTTATCAAATCTTTTACCCAGCCTTGAACTGGCAACGCAGGTACAAAGTTATTAAGTTAGGATCATCAAAAACCTACATTTTATGCTAGAGAAGATATGGGAAAATTGGAATATTAATGCAATGTTGGTGGAGCTGTGAACTGATCCCAACCATTGTGGAGAGTAATTTGGAACTATGCTCAAAGGGCTATAAAAAGGTGCATACCCTTTGACCCAGCAATACCACTTCTAGGACTGTATTCCACTGGTATCATACAAATAGGAAAAGGACCCACATGTACAAAAATATTTATAGCAGCTCTTTTTGTGGTGGCCAGGAACTGGAAATTGAGGGGATGCCCAACCATTGGCTGAACAAGTTGTGGTATATGAATGTAATGGAATACTATTGTGCAGTAAGAAATGAAGAACAAGCAGACTTCAGAAAAACCTGGAAAGGCTTAAATGAACTGATGCTGAGTGAGGGGAGCAGAACCAGGAGAGCACTGTACACAGTAACAGCCACAGTGTGCGAGGAGTGACTTTGATAGACTTGGCTCTTCTCAGCAATGCAAGGACCTAGGACAGCTCCAGCAGGCTCATGATGGAAGGTGCTGTCTTGTCCACATCCAGAGAAAGAATTACAGAGTCTGAATACAGATCAAAGCATACTATCTGCTCTCACTCCTTTCTGTTTTTTCTTGTGATTCATTCCATTGGTTATAAGTCTTCTTTACAACATGACTAATGGGATAATAAGTTTAATATGCAACATGAATATATTTAATGTGATAATATGTTTAATATGTACAGCCTATATCAGATTGCATGTCATCTTGGGGAAGGAGGGAAGGGAAGAAAGGGGAGAAAATTAAAAACTCAAAAGCTTGTGGAATTAAATGCTCTAAACTAACTACATTAGGTTAAGCAATAATAAAAGTAGCTTTAAAAGTTTTGAATAATTTTATTTGTATTTTCAAGAAAATAAAATCTAATATTAATTTAAAAAGGGAACAGCATTGAAAGGCAATGAGGTTGTTAAATGCAACAAAATTCCATTAGGCATATTTTAATATGAAACTTTAAACCTACATTTTAAAATTAATCACACAAAGATGATCGTGTGGATTTTAAATATGTATGTACATATATGCATATTATATTTACAAATATATGTAACTGTAACCTCAACAATTTGAATGTATAAAAGTCCCAATTATAGACTAGTTTAAAAGAAATACCATTTCATTACTTTTGGCATTCATGGGCTATAGAGAAATCAAGTCAGTGCCTACCTACAAAAGAACAAACCTTCAGAATACTAGCCTGAGGAATAATAGTCTTTATTTAGAGTTCTGCCATTTGAATTATCAATGTGTATTAGTGGCTAGCCAAAAGATACTGCCTCTGAGTAACAGCTCTCCTTTTTTTCAATGGCCAGATATCAGTAGCATCTTACTTACATATTTAAAAGCCATTATTATTATCAAGGAGTTCTCCTATGTGGCTTAAAGAATCATTTGGCCTTTTTTTTCCTTTCAGGTAGATAAATATCTGCCCTTCTATTTGTTATATTAATAATTGCATGGCACAGTCTCCTAATTCTCCACCTAGTCAGCCTTTCTCAGTGATAGTGAAAAGATTAACTTTAGCCTAATACTTGTAAGAATTATAAAATTAAAGTAGCAGAGTTTGAATTAATATGAGTTGACTACATTTCTTTACTAAGAATGACAAGCCAATCTGCCATTTCTGGGCCCATTTTAGTGATTTTTAGGTTAAATTGTGGCACTAGCTAGCTAGCAAAAGTCTTTGAAGCAATTTCTAACTATTGTTAGGAGGAAAAAAATCGAGAACTGGAAGTGAAGGAGGTTTTTCCAAAAATAAGCAGTCCTTGGGTGTCAGATATGTGTATGTCTACTGACTAAGGAAATTGTTTTTTCTTAGCCTCCTGGAATATGACCAAGTATCTGTCACAAATAGCATTTTGGCTACATAAGGAGAAGGGAAAATTTTGCAACTCTTATTTTAACAGTTGCTTCAAGTCAAGATCAAAGTTAAATGAAGCTGATGTAGAGAGGGCTGACCGTACTTTGCCATATCTGCACTAGATTAGCACCACTGTTTACTTCCTGCATGCATTGTAAGTGAATTACATTAAATAGAATGACATACCTACCTTTTCCACATTCTGCACATAAGTATTCCCTGATGTTATCATGCACTCTCATGTGTTCTTTGAGCATATCTTTTCTGGCAAAGGATTTACCACATTGTTCACATGCATGACTTTTTACACCTTTAAAAAATTAAATTATTTAAATTAAGCGTCAAAATTCAAACTAATGAGTAAGCCACAAAACTACATAATAAGATAGATGTGTTCAAAATATGTACTCAGGTCTGAAAGCTGAATTAATTAGTGACAAATCTATTTAGTGCACTACTCCTTTATTTACAATCATCATTTTGGTCTTCTTATAACCAACTTGCCTCCTAAAACACATGTTTCCTGAGGAAGCTGGCTCATCTGTCTGACTGTTAGCTTGTTTGGGTTCTGGTTATTGTAAGGTAGATATGTGAGATGGGTTGGAGGGTCTTGATGGGCGTCATTCAAGATTGTGAGCCCTGACCCTACACAAACTCAGCAGTGTCTCATTTGTGTTATGTATATTTTGTTCAGAGTAACCTAGTTATGGTATTTTTGTTAGCTATAGATGGCTATCACTTCTATTGTACTGGCTAGTGCATTGTGTGAATAGGATTTTGTACAAAGGGAGAAACCCTGCTTCCTCAAAACACTTGTTAGTTTATTGATTGTAGATCCTGAATAGTCCTTGAACTTGTCCATTTTTTAAATACTACTAATTTTATACTTAGGACAACTCTATGAATGTTCCAAATTGAAACAAAATTTTATATTCTAAGAGAGAGAAAAGTAATGAGAAATAATGTGCTTAAGAAACTGTAAGGAAAAAAAATATAAGCCCAAAGAATTAAGTTAATATAAAGAAAAGGCCAGAGAAAAAGTGGAATTAATATGAGAAAAAATTAAAAGTTTTCATTTCAACTACTCTTTTCATGGTTCAATGCTAGCACTTTCCCTCCGCAACCTTCTCTTCTATATACATGATTAATTAATCCTTAGAAAGATAAAGCCCTGAATAAGAATGAATGAGAATTTTTCCAATTGGACATGTATTCAGGATGTTTTGGTCTATCCTGGCATAGAAACATTGTAACAATTAGTGAAATACTCCTGAAAGAATGAATTCTTAGATTTGCTAACTTGCCTCATGAGATAAACACATCAGCAATGAAAGAGATGTTCAATTTAAAGTACAAATTATAAAGGAAATCCCTTAGGTACTATTGATCTAACATTTCTACTGTCCTGAGACTAAGTTTCAGGAGCAAGAGAATGACAAAATGGAATTTAAATGGGACAGCAGAAATTTTGCAGAAATCAAATTTAAAAAGCCAGATACCTTACCATTAGAAAAACTGGATTTGTTACGCATAAAATTTTAATGAGTAACTCTTTTTCTGACCTACAACTACTTGGTGACATCTTGAATTACTGTTAATGCTCCATATACTAGTACAATGTGCCAGGTAGTAATGGGGTTCATGTGAAAGTCAATGAATGTAAGAATTCCCTGAAATCCCAATCAAAGGTTCTGTAACCCAGTTTTCATTACTATCAACACCTCGGTAAAGTAGAAAGGGCTTTCCACATGGAAATGTTCCTTTTCTTGAGGAGCCACCAGATCTAATCTGAAGGGATGGCACAAATGAAACTTTCAAACCCAGGACTGATGATGTCTTTGTGACTTTCATTTAGCAAGTTGCCAAACACCTAAATCTATCCAGATAGGAACAGGTAAGCCTTGCTCTGCTCCTCCCAAACATGATAGATTATGTCCTGGTTAGCCATGGGAGTTCTGTGCCATATGAGGACAACAATTCTGGATCTGTACCTCTTCTTCCCCTGAAAACCTTAGAGATAGTCATGAGGAGTCATGAGAAGAGCTGTTCCTCTGGATGGGTAACTAGCCAGGCCTCAGAAAGCCAAGAGGTGGATCACAGAAGACAACTTCACTTTCCTTACCTGAATCAATGTCCTAATCTTTGAGGATGTGCTTAGTGGTTGCTGCCTTTCCTATCCCTTCTTCCAGACAACTACTAGCAATAATCTCTCCCAAAGAAATTATGTGCACATTGCTGTCTTTGACCTTTACAGAATTACTTGTCCCTGATTTTCAGTAATGACATTTGTACTCTATAAGCATAAAAAAGAGAGATGATGTGGAATTTCACTTTGTTGTGCTTCTGGGGAGCCTGACAACTGCTTGAAAGGTCTACCACTATTAGAAACTTTTCCCATTAAAAACCCTGCTCCATCTTTAAAACAATGGATAAGCACTTGCTTAGACTGCTGTAATCAATGATGTGTGAATATTTTACCTTCCTTAGAATATTACAAAAAAACCTCCTTGGTCACCAAACTTAATTGACTCTCATCAGTTTCCTAAAAATTGTTGCGCCCTCACCCTAACTTTGTACTTCCCTCATTTGATTTTGTTTCCACAAGATTATAAAAATCATTTGCCTTCCCCAGACACACAGCAGAGCTTCCTGGTGACACTAAGACACTGTGTCTGTGTTTGAGTGTCTCTCCCATTGCAAATGCAATTAATAAAGAGTAATGTCTTGGCCACAAATGCTGGGGTAATTCTTCAAAATCTAGAAAAAAACCGCACAGCATTTTTAAGCTAAGGGATTCAGTCTCCAGAACTTTCAATTCCCTGCTTATTACAGGAGAGAATTTTAGAGAGGTATCAGAGATTTGCCTCTGACCCTTAGTAGTTTTGTGAAGGCAACTACATCACTTAATCGGCCGGAGCCTCAGCTTCCTCTTCTGTAAGATGCAAATAAGAATATTTATATTACCTACTTCAAAGAGCTGATTTGAGGAATTTTGCAAACCTTAAAATTCTATATAAATGATTTATTAATTATCCTTACAACTCATAGTACGTTACTAAACAATTTTCCCACTAAGATTATAATTAAACAGTTAAGGAATGTGTTAATATTAGAAATAGGCAGCATAGAGCTATATGTTTAAATTATAATACCTGTGTGTATTAGCTTATGTCGTTCCAAGTTTCCTATGCTATTAAAGATTCTTCCACAAATTTCACATGGATGAATGTACCTAAAACAAGAGAAAAAGCCTATTGGACAGTGACCTCACATACAGACATTATTTTAGTAATTTGCAATAAAACTGAAATTTTATTTATTGTTTATTAACTGAAAATAAAGTAAACAAAATATTAAATAGATTTTTCAAACTTCATCTAAATAAGCACAAATACAAAAAGGCATGTACACGGCTAAACTTCATCTGTTCCTGAAGTGTTTAAGAAGTATAATTATCTGTACAACAATGGAGAAGCGAATAAGGAAATAAATCATATCACACTACTGTATTTTTTAACTTCTTGTTGACACTATAAAGTGAATAAATGTGTGTATTAGCCACATCTCTGATAAAAATGTTGAGGTCCTGCAAATTACTCAATAAAATAGTTAATATGAAAGTACAACCATCCCTCTCAACCACAATACCAACCATAAAACAACCATCAAGAGGTAACATTTTTGTCACAAAAGGCCTTACTTCTGTACATTGGGGTCAGGCAGGTTCTCCCGGTGAATAACCATATGGGCATGATAAGTCGCTTTAAGGGCAAATCGTCTGTTGCAGATACTACAGCCATAGCCTTTTTCCTTGTGGACCTCCATGATATGCTTGAGGTACTCTTTCCCTCTGCCAAATGTCAGCTGTGGAATGTACCAATAATAAATGAAGCGGCAAAGAACAGGAAAGGTAGGAAAAACTTTGATGTCTTACATCCTAAGGTACAGAAAAGCTACCCTTTTTGGCCAAAGAAATGTTAAATTACAGACCCAGGCAAGTTTAAAACACAAATTCTCTTATATAGGTGAAATGGCTTCAGCCTACAAGGTGACTTCCAAGACATAACTGCATCTTTGAGTCTAAATCTTGTTCTCTTTTCCAAGTTAGGAGACAATTAGGACACAAAGGACATGGTCTATAAAGTTCATATTCTGTACCCTTCCATCTTCCCTTTTTACATTCTTTTGGTATCTCCATACTTCACAATGTCATTAGCAATGCCCTTTGGTGTTTAGAGTCTATCAACGTAGATCTCATTTAGATCTGTTCTTAAGTTTATCCCATGTTATATCCCTTCCTCCCCAATCACTGCATAGAAAAAAACTACCTATTATGTCTCATTACACCATAGATTTGCTAACAAATCTGATTTTACTCTAGGATGTAAATAACTTAAATTTAATAAGTTTATATCATTATACAGCTACTGGGAATCACCTGCATTTTAATACTGAATTTCCAACTTAACCTAAATGAATGAATTGGTAATGGTGACATTTCTGGAATCATTATGTGCAACCTAAGCAGATTTTAGTAATGTAGCTTTCTAGGGTACCAACTCCATCTTTATGCACTATAGGTTGTGTTAAAAACATTTAAAAGAAAAGAAAGATTAACCTATTCTGCTACAAATTACAACTCATGAAAAATATGTACCTAAGCTAGTCCACTGAGGCACCTTTCTATTTCTTAATCAGCATCAAAGTGTTTTGATGATCACTGCTAGTGGAACAGTTTGAGATCTAATATTGTGAGGTCCTCTTTCTACTTTATTTTTCACTATCTCTCTTGACAATTTTCACCTTTATTTTGCCAAATGAATTTTGTTTTTATTTTTTCTAGCCCCTTAAGGGAATCCTTGGGTACTGGATAAATACTTGCTGACTTTACTTGATACAACACTAATTTAGTATGTTAATTTAGGTAAAAATTGTCTCAGAGTAATAAATCTCTAGTTATTGAGGTTTGTTTCATTTTCTTATATTAAGAGTTGTATTCATATAGTTTCTGTGTGTATCTTGGTAAGAATGTTCCTAAGTATTTTAAATATTCTGTAGCTATTCTAAATAAAATTTTCTTTGTGTTGAATTATGTTGGTGATGGACAGAAGTGCTGATTATTCGTATGGATTTAATTTGTGTCCTACAACTTTGCTGAAATTACTAATTGTTCTAATTTAGTTTCTAGTTGACGCTGTAGGTGCTGATGGGGTCATAAGTGGAAAAAGTTTATTTTCAGTCAGTGAGTCAATAAATACTTATGAAGTGTGCCAGGCACTATGCTAAACATTGGGGATATAAGTACAAGTAAAAAAAAAAAAAGACAGCCCCTGCCTTTGAGGAGATTATAGTCTAATGGGTCTAATAACAATTGAAGGAAGCTGAAAAACAGGTAGAAATGAGAAATTAGCAAGGGGAAATGTTGGAGAAATCTAAAGATGTCCAAAAGCAGTGTAACTGGTAGGAAATGGGGAGAAGACTGCTGAGCCTCTTTATGGAGCCCATGGCCCTACTCTCTTACTCAGAGGATCTAATCAGAAGGGCAGAAAGTACTGCGGAGATGTTAACAGTAGACAGATTCAGTCTTGCAGAATGAGATTTCCTGAGGATTGAAGGCATGACAAAGTGGTTCAAAGAAGTCTAAAAGCAGTGTGGCTGTGGGATGTGGGGATATAATCTTTATCACCTGTCAAAAGTGATCATTTTGTTTCTCCTTTGCCTAACCATATTTCCTCAATTCCCTTTTCTTGTCTTTGAGGTGATTCACATGTCTACTCTGTACATATCGAATCACAGTAGTAGTAATGAACATTCTTGCTTTATCCCTGAATCTTACTGGAATGGTCTATGTAGCCTCACTACATATTTTGATCTGGGTTTTTACAAGAATGGTTGTTATATTCTGTAAAGAGCATCGCCAATCATATTGTGTGTGTTCATCCTTTGTTGCCAAAGAAGACCATGCCATCAGAGAAATAATGACATGACTTGCACTTGACTTTGTTTTGAGTGAGGGAGGGCTGTGCAGGTCACCAGCCTTACTTCTCCTCCAGAGCTGTCTGAATCCAGTGACCAAATATTCATCAGGATGACTGGAGATGACCCAGGATGAGGCAATTTGGGGTTAAGTGACTTGCCCAAGGTCACACAGCTAGTGTCAAGTGTCTGAGGTGAGATCTGAACTCAGGTCCTCCTGACTTCTTCACTGGTGCACCTAGCTGCCCCCGCCAATCATATTGGAGTGAGGTGAAACATCAGAATTGCTTTAGTCTGCATTGATAGCTTAGATTTCTTTCCTTGAAAACAATTTGCATCTTTTGACCATTATCTACTGAAGAACAGCTCTTATTTACTGAAATAATCATATGACTTTTTGGTTCTTTTTGATAAAAATATGGTCAGTTATGTTTATAGTTTTTCCAATACTGAACCAGTCATTCATTCCTGATATAAGTCCAACCTAGGCACAGTGGATGACCTTTGTGATGTATAGTTGTAGTCTCCTTGCTAATATTTTATTTAAAACTTTTGTATCAATATTCATAAGGGATATTGGTCTATAGTTTTCTTTTTCCATTTTGACTCTCCTTGGTTTAAATATCAAACCTTTATTTATGTCACAGAAGGAATTTGGTAGGATCCCTTCTTTACTTATACCTCCTAATAATTGCTTTTATTTCTTTTTCATTAATTGTAAATTCATGTTTTTCATTTTTGATACTGGTAATGTGATTTTTCTTCTTTCTCTTTAAAAATCAATTTTTCTTAAAGAGCCCCTAGTTTTATTTATTTCTTGGGTATTTTGCTTTTAGTTTTCTTAATCTCTCCTTTGATTTTTAGAATTTCAATTGGATTTTTTAATTGGATGGTATTCTTGTTTTATTAGTTGCATGTCCAATTCCTTGATCTATTTGTTCTCTTTTTTTTCCAAAAAAACATTAACAGATATAAATTCATTATCTGCTATTTTCTCCCCCTCTTTCACTGATGAAAATGTTTAGAGATATAAACTTTCTCCTAAGGTCTGATTTGGTTGCATACCAAAACATGTGGTATATTATCTCATTATCTTTGGTGAAATTACCGTTTCTATTTGTTCTTTGGCCCATCCATTTTATAGTGCTGGCAGTTTCTAATGAACTTGTCATCTTTTCTCCAAAGATGTTATTGAATGTAATTTTTATCGCATTGTGAGGTTGTTCATACACTTATACACAGTCAGTTTTTGTGAAGGCGACAAGCACAGATCAGAAATAGTTCTATCCCCCTCTATTCCCACAATATTCTCCACAGGTCTCAGCCAATTTTTCTAAAATTTTATTCAGATCCTTAACTTTCCCCTCACCACCTTTTTTTAAAAGATTTATTTAGGTCTGATGTAAATTGAGATTATAATTATTATATTTCACAATCTGTTTCTATAACTCATTTTTCATTTAAGAATTTAGATGCTATTTCATGTGGTAAATATATGTTTAGTACTGATATTAACTCATTGTCATACCTTTTAGCAGAATGTTGTTTCCCTATTTATCTCTTTTAATTAGGTCTATTTTGCTTTTTCTGAGATCGTGATAATTACCCATGAATTTTTTATTTTAGCTGAAGCAAAATAGATTCTCCTCCTGCCCCTTCTATTAAAAGTGTATATTTCTCTTTAAATTTATTGTAAACAACGTATTGTTGGATTCTGGTTTGTAATCCATTTTGCTATCTATTCTCTCTGGTTTTATGGGTGAGTTCATCCTATTCACAATCAAAGTTAAGATTGTTAACTATATTTCCCTTGATCCTATTCTATTATATTTTTCTTTCCTTTTGTTTCCCTCTATTTAAGAGTTTGTATTCCTTCTGACTTATCCCACCTTAATCTATTCTTCTTCTGAATTCCCTTCCCCCTGCCTTTTCCAGGAACTCCTTTCCCTCCTGTATTGTGTAAAATGTATTTTCCCACCCAACTCTGTGTGTGTGTGTGTGCGCGCGCGCGCGCACATGAGTGTGTTGAACAGATGACAGTAAGGTTCAAGTGTTTCCCTTTCCCCCCACTCCCATTATAGAGACTTCCCTTTGTATACTCAATTTATGTAGGATAATGTCCTCTAGTTTTTTTTTCCCTTCTCCCCTTTTCCCCTGTGTTTCTGTTCTCCACCCTTTCCATCCTTCTTTTGAAATCATTAAAACAGAGAAGAATCACTCCCAGGCCTTCAATCCAATGAGATTACCTCTCAGTTCCCCTAATCAAAATAGAATTCTCAATGATTATATGTACTATAAGAATGTAAACAGTCAAACCTTGCTTAATTCCTAATAATTGCTTGCCCATGTGGCCTTCTAGGTCCTTGAGTGCAGCCCTTTCACTGAATCTAAGTTTTACAGAACAAATCTTTTTATTAAGGAGCTATGTTCTATGAAGGTTGGACCTAGAGGGCCACATGTGGCCTCGAGGTTGTAGGTTCCTCACCCATGGTCTAAGTCATGTATCTCTTTTAACCTTGTCTCAGTGAGATATTGGTCTATGCCTAGTTTCATGCCAAAGTTTTCCAGTTTCCTCAGCAATTGTCAAATAGTGAGCTCTGTCCCCCAAAGTTTGAATACTTGTATTTATTAAGGACTAGATTCCTATGGTATTTTAGTACTATAAATTGTGCAATCTATTCCATCAATCCACCATTCTATTTCTTAGCTAGTACCAAATTGTTTCGAAAATAATTTTTTTGTAATATAGATTGAAATCTGGCATTGCTAGTCTACCTTTCTTTACTTTTTTTATTGATTCCCTTGACATTCTTGACTTTTTGCCCTTCCAAATAAGGTCTATCATTATTATAACGTAATTCTTTGGTAGTTTAGTTAGCATGGCACTGAATAAGTAAATTAATTTAGGTAGTACTGTCAATTTTATTATATTGGTTCAGCTTACACATGAATATTAAATATTTCTCCAATTGGCTAAATCTGTCTTTATTTGTGTGAAAAGTGTTTTGTAATTGTGTTCATATAGTTCCTGGTTATGTCCTGACAAGCAACCTCCCAAGTATTTTCTAATGTCTACAGTAATTTTAAATGTAATTTCTCTATCTCTTCCTGGTACGTTCTGTGGGCAATACATAGAAACGCTGATGATTTATGTGCATTTATTTTATATCATGCAACTTAGTTAAAGTTGTTCTAAATATACAATCATATCTGATAGCTTTGTTTTCTCAATGCCTTTTCTTAATCCTTCTATTTCTTTTTTCTTGTTTTATTGCAATAGCTACCATTTAGTACAATTATGGATAATAATGGTGAATTATCACCACGGCCATCATTATTTCATTCCTGATCTTACTGGGAAGACATCTAATTTATCCCCATTACAGATAATGCTTTGGTTGCATTCCGTAAATTCTGGTACACTGTCTCACTGTTGTCATTCTCTTTAATTAAATTATATTGTTTCTATTTGATTTTTGACCCTCTCATTCTTTAGGATTAGATTATTTAGTTTCCAATTAATTTTTAATTTGTAGTTCCATGACCCTTTATTGAACGCATTTTTTTATTACATGATGGTCTGAAAAGGAGTCATTTAATATTACTGCTTTTCTGCATTTGGTTGTGAGGTTTTTATGCTCCAATATGTGGTCAATTTTTATGAAGGGGCTATCTACAGCTGAGAAAAAGATAAACTCCTGTCTATTCCCATTCAGTTTTCTCAAGAGGTCTATCGTATCTCACATTTCTAAAATTCTGTCTCTTTAACTTCTTTCTTATATTATTATTAGATGGATCTATATCTGAGAGAAGAAAGTTGGGTTCCCCTACTAATACAGTTTTACTGTCTGTTTTCCTCCTGTAATTGTTTAACTTGTCCTTGATGAAAACAGATGCTCTGCCATTTGGTGCATATATACCTTGTACTGATGTAGTTTCACTGTCTATGGTACCTTTTAGCAAAATGTAGTTTCCCTGATTATTTGTTTTAATTGGTTTATTTTTGGTTTCTCTTTGTAAGAGATCACGATTGCCTACTCTTGCCTTTCTTCACGTCACCTGAAGCATACCAGATTTTGTTTCAGTCCTTTATTTTACTTGCTATGTGACTCTCTGTTTTAAGTGTGTTTCTTATAAATAACATATTGTTGGATTTTGGTTTCTATTCTGCTGTTTGCTTCTGTTTTATGAGTGATAGCGGTCACGACTAACTGTATTTCCTTCTAGCCTATTTTCTTCTGTTTATTCATCCCTCTTTTTTTATTCTGTCCCTCCCCAAATATGTTCTGCTTCTGACCACTGCTTCCCTTACTCCACCCTTCATCCCTTTCTCCTCCTACTTCCCGGTTGGGTAAGATAGATTTCTATACCCAACTGAGTGTGTGTGTGTGTGTGTGTGTGTGTATAAACATACACACATGCATACATACATATACATATATATATTCTTTCATCTTTCAACCAATTCTGAAAAGAGCAAGTTTCAAGCATTGCCTGCTGCCTCCACCTTTCATGTTTACCTTCTTATGCTTTTAATGATTCAGTGTTTTCTGCAGTTTTTTAGCTTTCAATTTTGTTAATCACTTCTTTGATTTTTGTGATTTCGCTATTTAATCTTGCTTTTTTAAAAGGTATTAGTGATACACATTTTTCAGCATCATGCTCAATTCATCCATTTATTCTCTTTTTCTCTTTAGCTGATTATAATGTCTAAAAAAATTTTTAAATCCCTTTAGTACTGTTTTGGCATCATCTCAGAAAAGTCGATATATTGTCTCATTGTTATGTTTAGTGAAATTCTTTATTTTTTCTGCTTTTGTTCTTTGGATTTTTTTCCTTGGTTTTTGTTGTTCTTTGCTCTTAATATTTAAGATTGAGTTACACATCAATTAATTTTTAATCTTTTCTTCAGTGGTCATTTGTTAAATATAATTTTATTGTCTTGCTCTTAGCAAAGGATGTGCTAAGTATTTCTAGATTTGTTTTTTATGCAGTAAATGCATAGTAAACTTTTGTAAATAGTAACTGTAAAAAGTGTAAAATAATTTATACATAAATTCACTTGCAAATGAAAAATATGTATACTCTTCTGTTCCCATTCAGTAATCAATACAGCTATCATATCTAACCTATTTCAAATTATATTCACATTTTTAACTTTAAAAAGGTTTTTGCTTAGATTTGTTTAGCTCAAGAAGGGATATATATTGAGATTTTTCACTAGTTATACTATGGGTTTTTCCCTATAACTCATTCTTTTCCTTTAAGTGTCCTGAAGCTAAGGCGCATATGCATTTTATAGATGAATCTCAGCATAATGTAGTTTTCTGTCTTTCAATCATGCCTATTTTTGTTTTTTATCTTGTCTAAGATTAAAACTGCTACCACAGCTTTTGAGTTCAACTGAAGAATACTATATTTTGCTCCAGCCTGTTATTTTAATTCTAAACACATAGTTATACTGAATATATCTTTATATTTTAAGTGTGTTTCCTGTCATAAATATATTTTGTTGGATTCTTTTTTCTAATCTTTTCTACTATCCTACTTTACAGATGAGTTCATCCCATTCACAATTCATTAATTATGTGTTTCTGTCTATCCTGTTAAAAAAAAAAATGTTTCCTTCTCCTTGTTGTCTGCTGTCTTTTTACAAAGAAAAGAAGGATAGTGAGACAAAGGGAGTGTTTTTATCACCAGCATTCTATGCTTGATGCAACTGACTTCTGTTCTATGGGTAAGTGGATTCAGCTCCCTCTGTATCTTGGGAGCAGCTGGGAACAGAAAGTAATGAGTCCAATACTTCAAAAGCTATGAACAGAGGGAGCTTTTTTTAAAGAATGGATGGGAAAGGAATTGGGAAAATTAGCACTTTTCAATTCTCCATCTCTTTCATCTTCTTTTAAAAAGACACTCAGAGCTAGGTTTAAAAAAATTATGAAAAAAAGATGATGGATGATAGTGACCAATATCTCTCATAAAACATAGAGAAGTAATTTGGGGTAAAAGTCAATTTAAAGAAAATTTGTCAAGAGATCAAAGGAAAGACACCCTAGAAGAATTCAAGGATGAAAATGGAAAGAGGTCTACAAACAGAAGGAAAATGAAGAGTTCTTATACAAAAATTCTTTTTTTGGCAATGAGCTGTTTTCTTCATCTAAAATGATGGAACCACTGCACTTGGACCATAAAATGACAGATCCAAATGTCCTTGTAGAAGACATAGAAATAGCACAAAAGACAATAAAAAACCAAGAATACAGGCAGCAGATTCATGTTAGAGTTCATACAACTGTGAGAATACTGAGGGACCAATATATAATGTATCTAAAAATGGGGAAAATACCAAACTGGATTTCACAAATACTGAAAAAGTTGAACAAGAGATTATCAGTAATTATCAATTTATATACAAATCAAGTGGATATGTATTGAGGGCATCAGTAGGGAGTAAGTAAATCTTAAGAATTAATCAACAATGGATTACATCTTTATCATTTCATAATTAACTGACAGCTGTAGAGAATCCTGGTGTGCTTGTTTGTTGATTTAAAAAAAGGCATTTGATCAAGCAGAATAAGCCTCTTTTACAACTGAGTGTATCTTATCATTTGAAATTTCTTGAACAATGTAATAACAGGAAAAAGCCCATTCAGTGACCCTCTGAAAATAAACTTCAAATGAGGCATTAAATGCTTGCTAAAGATATTTGCCACTTGAATGGCAGTGATCCAGTAAAGAGTCCAAATGGAAGAAAGATTAACTTTGGATAGTGAGGTCTTCCTGATAATTTTGTTTGTAATCACTGAAAAATGTTTGGCTTGTCCATACACAGGAAAAAGACCAAATGAAAGAATATCTACTGCTCAAATTTTATGTCCTCTAATTTTGATGTATGCCCTTGTTTTACTTAGGTATAGCTGGTATATTTCCTGGTCATCTCCTTACTATGTTGTCTACAAATCAGCTATCATCTTCATCTTGCTCCCATCACTGGAGAATTATATACCTCACTTCGGATGAGGGGCTTTGATAAGTATTTGCCTTAACTTTTCCAGAACTAGATTGCCAGCGATGGGGTGAAGAAGAGGATAGGTGCACCTACAGTTTGTCATATCAAAAACCTGATTAGTGGGGAAAAAAATGGTTTTAGGGTGCATTACTTAGTGAGAAGTCAGAGCTTTCATGTTTCATTACCACAAAAAAAAAACATCAGTCAATATATTCTGATCATCTTAGGTATCTGAATGAAAAGTTTCCATTCAAGGTGAAACAAGAGTTTTAATAGAAAATTATATATTACCTGGCACCGTTTGCAGCTATACTTGTGAGGTTCTGAGTCTGCACTTTCGTCAGAGTTGTCATTTTCTTCTGATGAAATACCAATTTTACCAATGAATTCTTCCCTCTGGTGGTCATCCATTAATGCAATGTCCTAGAAAAGAAAGAACCAATTTATTGTTACCAGTAGAAGATGGGTAGTTTTCAAAATCTTTAATCTTCATGAAGCTGGCATTAATGCTACACAGATACCAAAAGGTTCCATGAACTGATTTCATGGGGTTCTACAAACTTGTATTAGAAAAAAATTCCATCTATTTTCAATAACTGCTAATTGAAATTTAAATTTCCTTTGATTATAAATGCAGGAACCAAAATTATTCTAAGGAGTTCATAGGCTTCAAGAGAGTTCCAAAGAGGTCTACGATAACAAAAAGTTAAGAATCTCTAGGCTAGATGACTTTGGAAAGCCTTCTTGCTCTATGATTCTAATTATCACACTATCTTTTTGAAAATTTTCTCTGGAAATGCATCTTGAAAATTAACTTGTGCTTAAAAATAAAAATTCTTTCATCTATCCAATAAAATTTTAGTAGCCTAGATTTGAGAATTGGTAATAGAGAAAGTAATTAGGGCAAGTTCACTGAAGCCACTGTAAAATGAAATTATTAGGACAGGGAACAGAATAGTCGCTGGTGCGCTGTTTTGAACTCTTCTTTTTTCGGGGGTGGGGGAGGAGGCAATTAGGGTTAAGTGACTTGCCTAAAGTCACACATCTAGTAAGTGTCTGAGACTGTATTCGACTCCTGAGCTAGTGTTCTATGCACTGAGCCATCTAGCTGCTTTGCTGAACTCTTAAATCTTTAAGGATTGGTGTTTACTGAATGAATAAAATGCAATTATCTTTAGTTTACTTAATGTTCTTGATTCATTTCTTAATTTTGATTAAATTCAAAGTTTTTTCTGTCCAAAAGCATAACCTAATTTTTTACAGAGGTCCATCCAAAAAGCATGAGAAGCTTACAAGGGTATAATTTTAATCAGAGAAGCAAATAATTCTAATGAGAAGGAAGAAAAGAAACTACTTAGAGAAATCAACGTGGATACACAGAGTGCTAAAAACATTTTGTTTTAAATGACATGTATAGAAGACGGACGCAAGAACATATATTCAAAAGAATAGCATAGCACTCTAAGGGAAAATGGAGTGCTAATGCTCAGAATAAACTACACCTGTGAATTAATGGTAGGAATAATTTTAAAAGTTAAGATTTTTTTAAAAAGAAAGACCAAAAAGGGGATAACATTACTTGGAATGGATAAGAGACAAAGAAAGAGAAGACAGACTTACTCAACTCTAATTTTGTTTCTATTTTTTTTGCCAATAGACAAACTAGTCCATTGAACTGCATCTCAGAATTTGGACAACAGATGTCATTCACCCACATGGATTTCCCTGTGTGCACAGTTAGGTTATAAACTTTTGAGTAATTATAGATTTCACTTAGGAAGCTCAATACTTAGGAAGTATACTATATAGCTTGATATAGAGCAATGAGAACAACGCTATCCATAAAAGGAAG
Source organism: Notamacropus eugenii (assembly GCF_028372415.1). Classification (NCBI taxonomy): domain Eukaryota; kingdom Metazoa; phylum Chordata; class Mammalia; order Diprotodontia; family Macropodidae; genus Notamacropus; species Notamacropus eugenii. Next base: position 412,206,115 of record NC_092876.1, on the reverse strand, counting down.
CATCTGGAAGATCTTACCATCTCTCCATATGGAATCTCTTTGATTTGGATTTCACATTGGATATCCTTCAAGACAGTTGCAAATATTTTTGCAGTGATATAATTAGAAGAACAACCTAGAGAGCTAGTCAGTCAACACATATAGACCATGGATTGACAGTGAATGAGTCCAAGAACTGCAGATCACCTTTGGGAAATATGTAGCATGTTGTTTTTTCTACATGAATTCTTTCTTGATTTCCTCAGTTGCCAGTAGCTTCTCTCTCAAACAACTTTGAATTTATTTTGTATACACTTCATTTTCATCATATATATACCGCTGTTATCTCAGTGATATCTCAGTTACCTTTGAGAGTAGGGACTGATTCATTATTATTTTTATCTCCAATGCTTAGCACAGTGTCTGGCACCGAACAGGTGCTTGTTAAATGCTTATTAATCACTGATTACTTTTAATAATCCCAAATTAATCCCTGAGCAAAAAAAACATATCTTTTTAATACCAATATCCTTCTGGTGATGCTGCAGGCTATAAGTAAAGGCCTACCATGATTTTCTTAAAAAATTAAATTAAAGCTCACTCAGAGGGCAATAGAATGACACATAATGAGTATAAATTCATATAAATAACCAATACAGAACTATGGAGGAGTGCCATAGAAATTCTTATCAGAGAGCTGGTGACCAGAAAAGACATGCTGTAGACAAATAAGTAAAGTAAGGGCCTGTGCACTTCATTGTAAACTATGCAATTATCAAAAGATTTAGAAGAGAGCCCTAGGGATGTGAGTAGATACTTTGTGGATAATTTATGGAAGAAATTTCAGGGATGAGTTATATTAGAAAATATAACGATATTGATGAGATCATAGATCTGCTTCATTATCAAAGTACTTCTCTGCCAAAGAGAATTAGCTTCAGACTGGAAGGCATAGATTAGAACAAAAATGGCAGTTACTGGGGAACTGAAATCCAGGCTTGATGAGAGATTGACAAGAAGACTGTAAGAAGGCACCAAGCTACCTTTGATGAGTTTAAGATACCAGGCTTAGATGATCTATATCTGAGGATACTGAAAGAACCAACATATGTGATTGCTGAGGCTATTTGGTTGATTTAAAAAAAAAATCTGTAATAATACTACTAATAATAAGCAGTTACATAGTACCTAATAAGTGGCAGGCACTGTGCTAAGCACTTTACAAATATCTCATTTGATCCTCACACCAACTCTGACAGGTGGGGGCTTATTATTATCCTCATTTTACAGTTTAAGAAACTGAGTCAAAAAAAGGTTAAGTGATGTCCAAAAGTTACACAGAAAGTGAGTGTCTGAGGCTGGCTTTGAACTCAAGTCCTCCTGACTACATTATAGACCCAGCATTCTCGCCACTGAGTCACCTAACTCTCTACAATTATAGAGAACTGTAGTGAACAAGAGAGGTGCTACAGGACTGGAGGACTTATATAATTCTGATATTCAAAAGAGGGTAGATGGTGGAGTCTGCAAATATTACTCTGATGAGCATTTTAACCTTGATCCTATATAAAATTCTAGAACATACTTATTAAAGGAGAGGCAACACAGTAACTTAAATGAAAGTATAGATAGTAGATACCAAGTTTTCAGAGGATACAAAATCAGAAGAGTTTGCTAATTAATCAACAACTATGTAATGAGAACATACTATGGGTCAGACGTTACACCAGGTGATGGGAATACAAATATGAAAAATGAAATAATCCTAATTTGCAAGCAGTTTGTAAGTTCACACACACACACACACATACACATATACAGAACACATACAGTCTTGGATTATTGTACTGATCAGAGTGGCTAAGTCTTTCACAGATCATCATCATACAATATTGCTGTTACTGTGTACAATATACTTCTGGTTCTGCTCATTTAAATTTGCAATAGCTAATTTAAGTTTTCCCAGGTTTTCTGAAGCCACCCTACTGGTCATTTCTTGTAGCACAACAGTAGTCCATCACAATCATGTCATAACTTGTTTAACCATTTCCCAATTAATGGGCATCCCCTTGATTTCCAATGCTTTGCTGCCACAAAAAGAGCTGCTATAAATATTTTTGTACATGTAAGTAGTATTCCCTTTTCTTTGATCTCTTTGGGATATAGCCTAAGAGTGGTATTGCTGGATCAAATTGTTTTCCAAAATGGTTGGACTACTTTACAACTCTACCACTGGTGCATTTAGTGTGGAATTTTTCCACTTCCCCTCCAGCATTTTTCTTGTGTCATGTTAGCCAATAAGACTGGTGTGAGGTGGTTTTAATTTGCATTTCTCTAATCAGCAGTGAAACTTCATGTGGTTATTCTTTGTGACACGCAGCTTGGAATTCCTGGGCTCAGAAGCTGGGGAGTGGGAATGGGAAGCTGCTGTTTATCCTTATCTGGAAAGCCTCAAGGATAGGTAAATAAAGCTAGAGACAGAATTGATCCAGATCTCCACCATTATCTTCAAAGCTTAGCTTTTATGTTCTCATTTTTTTTCTGCAACAGCTTTTGCTTCACTCAGTTCACTTGCCTTGTGTTTGAAAAACAATTTTTTTCTTATTCTTTGCATCATTTCTTTGTCAACACTTGCCAAAGAAAAGGCCTCCTGCATTCCAATTTCTTTTTTTATACAATGTAAAAATAATAGCATCATTTCCTAATTTTGGCTCTGCTGTTAATATCATGTATGGGAGCACAGAAACATGCTTCAAATAAAAATGGAGAATAGTTGACCTTCAGGAAATTTTCTGTGCAGATGATGTTGGTGTTCCCAGATTAGGCACCTCAGAGTGCCAAAGAGGTACACAGCACATCTGGTTTGCTGCCCGCTGTAGTGCCATATTTGCAGAGGTGGCATCCTTGGCAGATGTCCTCCAAGCCCAATTAATTTTTCATTTCTACTTCCATGGCCCTTTATTGAATGTAATTTTTATTTTATTTTGGCCTTGAGAGGATGCATTTAATATTTTTCTGTATGTGAGATTTTTATGTCTTAATACATGGTTAATTTTTGTGAACATGCAAAGGTGCTATGTACAGTAGAGAAAAAGGTAAACTTCTTTGTATTTCTATCCTGTTTTCTTCAGAAGTCTATCATGTCTTACTTTTTAAAAATTCTATTCATCTCCTTAATGTCTTTCCTATTTATTTTATTGTTAGATTTATTTTGGGGGTTTTTTTTTGTTGTTATTTGTTTATTTTATTGTGAGATTTATCTGAGAGGGGAAAGTTGAGGTATGGATTTAATATTTAATATATAATAACAAGTATGAATTTAATGGATTTAGCTAGCAGTTTTTAAGGGAACAACTAGAATGAATTTACCATCTCCTTCTGTAATTCATTTCTCTTTTCCTTTAAGAATTTGAATGTTATACCATTTGGTACATAAATGTTTAGTATCAACATTACTTCATTGTCCATGGTGCCTTTTTGAAAGATGTAGTTTCCCCACTTATCCTTTTAACTAGGTCCATTTTTGTTTCTGCTTGGCCAAGACTATGATTTCTACCCCTGACTGAAGTATAATAGATTCTGCTCAGCTCTTTATTGTAAAACTGTCTGTGTGTCTCTCTGTTTCAAGTGTGCTTCTTATAAACAACATGTTATTGGATTCTGGTTTCTAATCCATTCTTTTCTATCTGTTTCCATTTAACTGTGTACTTCTCTCCATCTTATTTTCTTCTGTTTATTCTTCTCTTTCTATCCTGTCTGTTGTCTAAAGTCAGTTTTGCTTCTGACCACTGACTTCTTTGATCTACCCTCCCTTTTACCATCACCCTCCTTTTTTTGCTAATCCCCTTTCCCTCCTACTTCTCTGTTGGGCAAGATAGATTTCGATTACCAGTTGAGTGTGAGTGTGTGTGTGTGTGTGTGTGTGTATGTGTATGCATTTCCCTTTTTGAACCAATTTAGATGTGAGTGAAGTTCGAGTGTTGCCTGTCTCCACCCCAATCATTTTCCCCTACAGCATTAAAAGCCCCTTTTAGTGCATTTCTTTTATGTGAGATAATGTCTTTCTCTTTCCTTCTCACCTATCCTTTTTTTTAAAAACATAATCCCAACATAATCAAATCACACTCATGTCTTCTCTATGTAGCCTTCTAACTGCACTAAAAATAATAAAGTTCTTCCTCAAAAAGGACCAAAATGACACCACAACATTAGAGTCAAATTACATTGTGTCTGACTATGACTGATTAGACCAACATGAGCTCAAAATTCTCTACCACTGGTCAGGTATAAATAATCCACGTGACCATTTGGGGTGGACTCTCTAATTCTGCACATCTCATGTTTCTTTAGAGTTACTTTAATACTGCTTACCAAGGTGCTATGCACCTTCTTTGATGTGGGTACACAATGGTAGGCAGTCCTTTGCCAGAGTATCTCATGTCACACAATCAATTCCAAAGTTCTTCAGAGAGACCTTCAGAGTGTCCTTGTATCGCTTCTTCTGACCACCATATGAGTGTTTGCTTGTGTGAGTTCTTCATCAAGTAGTCTTTCAGGCAAATAAACATTTGTCATTCGAATAACATGGTCAGCCCATTGGAGTTGCACTCTCTGCAGTAGAGTCTGAATGCTTGGCAGTTTAGTTCAAAAGTTCTTAGAGGTTACATGGGTCATCTTCACATAAAGGAATATAAACCTCTTAATGTTACTGGGTCCCTTATGTTTACTCTTTCATGTTTATCTTCTTATGGTTTTCTTAGTCTTATATTTGAAAGTCAAAATGTCTATTCACCTCTGGTCTTTTCATCAGAAATGGTTGAAAGCTCTCTCATTAAATATCCATTTTTCCCCTTGAAGACTTATACTCAGTTTTGCTGGGTAGTAATTCTTGGTTGTAATCCTAGCTCCTCTGCCTTCCACAATGCCATATACCAAGTCTTCTGTTCCTTTAATGTGGAAACTGCTAAATCTTACGTGAACCTGACTGTGGCTCTACATATTTAAATGATCTCTTTAGCCACTTGAAATATTTTCCTTTTGACCTGGTAGTTCTGGAATTTGGCTATAATATCCTCAAGAGGTTTTATTTTGGGATGTCTTGCAGGTAGTGATCAGTATATTCTTTCAATTTCTAGTTTACCCCTTGGTTCTAATATATTGAGACAGTTTTCTTCAATAATTACTTGAAATGTAATGTCTAGGTTCTTTCTTTAGTCATTGTTTTCAGGTTTTCCAATATTTTAAGTTATTTCTCCTCAATCTATTTTCCAGGTCTGTTATTTTTTTGAGGAGATATTTTATGTTTTCTTGCATTTCTTCATTCTTTTCACTCTCTTTTATTGTTTCTTCATGTCTCATGGAATCATTAGCTTCTACTTGGCCAATTCTAATTTTTTAATAAGTTACTTTCTTCAGTGAGTTTTTGTATCTTATTTTCCATTGGCCAGTTCTGCTTTGAAGGAGCTATTCTCATCAGTAAATTTTGGTATCTCTTTTATCATTTTGACCAGTTATTTTTTTTTAAGGTATTATTTTCTCCAGTTTTTTGGTGCCTCAAAAAAAAAAACCAACAAGCTGTTAATTGTCTTTTCACAAACTTCTTCCTTTGTTCTCATTTCTGTACCTAATTTTTCCTTTGCTACTCTTATTTGACTTCGAAAAATCATTTTTAGCTCTTCCAGAAATTCTTGTTGGGGTTTTGTCTGAGTCACATTTTTTTTCTTTTGCAGCTTTGCTTGTAGTTCTTTTGACTTCATTGTTTGCTGCTACCACCTAGCTCCACCATTGGAGTTTTATCCACCTGGGCTCTGAGCCAGTTTCCACATCCTTGTTACTGATCTCTCTTTCTGACCTCCTTTCTGACTTTGGCTGGAAGAATTTCTTACCCTCACTTTTTGTTGTCTCTGCCATGCCAGAATTAGATTTGAAGTGTTATTTTAAAGTTGTTCAGAAGGAAATGTTGGGAATGCTCAGCTGAGTTCTTCATCTCCTCCATCTTGGCTCCACCCAAAGAAGTCTCTTCTTGGTCTATTTTCAAATACCTATCTGATGGTTCTTTTGAAGAAATGATTCAAATGCTTCCATTTTAATGACTACTCATTTGTTTTCTTTGATGAATACAATCAGATTTGCAGAGGTGTTATTTGTAGGTACCAACCATGCTTTTTTAAATGATCACATTATAAGAATGTAACCACAGAAAGCCTGTGCTAATCTGGAACTGTTTCAAAAAAATTAATAAATTATGCATAGCCTTTGACCCAGCAATATCACTACTAGACCTATAACCTAAAGAGAACAAAGAAAAGAATAAAGAACCCATACTTACAAAATTTTTATAACAGCTCCTTTTATAGTGGCAATGAATTGGAAATGAAGGAGGTATCCATTATTTGGAGAAAGGACTGATGGAATCCTATTGTGCCATAAGAAAGAGAAAATTTCAAAGAAATCTAGGAAGATTTGTATGAATAGATTATAGGGATAGCTCCTTGGAAGGGATAGGGAAGAGAGATAGAATTCAAAAATGGATGATACATTATTTTTTTTTAAAACAATCTTAAACAAGGCAGATAATTATTTCAGAATGCTGCCAAATCAAAAATAACTCCAGCATCAGGCAACAAAAAGGCATGGAAAATAATGTGCAACAAATACCTTAAAATGAACATGAATATGATCTCTAAGCACATCTACTCGGAAGAATTTGCGTCCACAGATCTCACAAGTATACTTCTTATCTCCATGGGTCAAGAGATGTTTATTCATATTACTTCTACATGAAAATACCTATGAGCAGAAAAAAATGACAAGTAAGAAAGCTTTTCTTTCTCATGACTTGAGAAATATAATTTAATGTCTGTTTATACAAAATAACCATCTAAAAATCTCAATAGATATTGTTCTCAGTGGTAACACCAGTTGCTCAATTTAGCATTGATTTTAATCTTTACTATAATAAGTTAATGACCTTACAATATACAGACAGCTGGTACTCCCTTTGATTCCACCCAAACTTGCAGGAGGCAGTTCTGACTTCTCCTTAGGTTTAACTGCAAACCCTCTACAAACTTGTGGATTGTCTGTCTGTCTTAGGAAGACAGATATTCCTTTGGGGTTTCAACATAAGAGAAAAAGGAAGAATGGAAATTTTACAGGGAAAGTATCTTCTCAGAGCACATGTTGAATAAGAGAAATGTAAAATAAACCACCTAATGTTTTACCTCACACTCAGAAAATCGTCAAAGATGACAAAAGATAAGAATAATGTCCATTGGTGGGCACAGATACACATGATACACTATGTGGAGAGTTAATTGGTCCAACAGTATGAAAACAATTTGGAACTCTGCTTTAAAACGAAAGAAAAGTAACTAAAATGCTCAGTCTTTGAAACCAACACCCTGATGCTAGGCATATACTCCAATAAATTCATAAAGACAGAAAAAAAAGGTCTCATGCATCAAATTATCGATAGCAGCAGTTTTAGTAGTGATAAAGAAGTGAAAACAACGTAGATGTTCATCAACTGGGGAACAGCGAAATAAATTGGCAACAAATGAATGGAATGGAATATAATTACATCATAAGAAATAAAGAATATGAAGAACTCAGAGAAACATGGGAAGACGTTATTGAAATGACATGGAGTGAACAATCAGAAACAAGATGAGTGAAAAAAATGACTAAAGTAATATAAAGTGAAAGAAAAAAAAATCCTGAAACAGAATGCTGTGTATTTGTAACAATCAAGACTGATCCTGTAGAAGACTTGAGAAAAATAAACTTTGCTTCTTACATTGTAGAGAAATATGGAAATACAGAATATTGCAATACTGTCATGTCAAACAGGGTTGAAATATTGGTTAGTTTTGAAAATTTCTCTTTCCCCCTTTATCTTTTAAAATCTTTGTGACAAGGGATGACTCACCAGGTAAGGGGGAAATGAAGCTGTATATTTGGGAATGGTGATTTAAAAACAAAACTTACCAATAAAATAATCAAGAAAAAAACCTTTTTATTTGTACATGTGCATGTGTGTGTGGGAGGTTAGGATAGGTGTAATTCTTTACACATAATAACATCAGTCAACCAATCACCTCTTAAAACTCCAAAATGAAAACTCACAGGAATATTGTAGCTAAAATCTAGGGCTTCCAGTTCAAAGGAAAAATTTTGTAACTATCTAGAAAGAATTCAAGGACTAAGGAACCACAGTAAGTACAATACAAGATTTAGCAGTTTCCTTTACATAGGAGTTGAGAACATGGAATATTATATTCCAAAGGTAAAAGATAAAGGGTTAGAGCCAAGAATAACTCACCCAAAAAGACTGAGTATAATTGTACAGGAAAAAAATATATACCTTTAATGAAATGGAGGACTTCTATACATTCTTGATGAAAAGACCAGAGCTGATTAAAAAACTTCTTTACAAACACAGGAAAAGAAAGATAAAAATTATAGCCAAGCAAAAAGAAAAATATAAGGATGAAATGTTTCCATTTTAATGGGGAATGATACTGGAATCCTTTAAAAACTGTGATGTCATCATAGAGAAAGTCAAATAAGACAGAAGGATTGTGAGTGATTTTTGTTATGTTTTGATGATCTTAAAAGAAAGGAATGGGAAAGGGATAAAAGGATACATTAGGGAATGAAAGAAGAGGGAGACATATAATTAACAAGGTACAAGTAGATGTCTATACAAACAAATAAGGGGAGGTTGGCTACCACTTGAACTTCACTTTCATCTGAACTGATCAAGAGAGAGTGTACCATGCAAACAAACACACACATGAACACATAAAGGGAGTATTGTAGAAATGCATCAAACTCAACAGGGAAACAGGGAGAGGAAAAAGGAGGGGGAATAAACAGGAGAGGAGATTAAGGGAAGGATCAGTAATAAATAAAAAGGGAAAAAACTCAATTTCACAGGGAGGATCACGAAGAGGAGTAAAAAGGAAAGAAAAAGGAAGGGAGGAAGAGAGAGAAAGGTACAAAGCTATTATTTAGGTCTGAAGAAGCGGAAGAAAAGAGTATAGAAGTGAAAACTCATTAAGTCAAGCGCAGACAAATCCCCTTGAGGGTTCATGACAATGGTCCAAGGAGCTCATGCTAAAAATTATTTAATGGGGATTAATTCTTTAACATTTGTATTATACAACTGCAAAATATGATGAATAGCATATTAAATTACCATAAGGGCTTTACAACACAATTTATCGCTCTTTTTGAAATGGATTTAGGGGAAACAAAAATGTTGGGAATCACTACCACAGAGCATTGGTAATGAGCAACACTTGTGTTCCAAACTTTTCTTCTGTGCAAAAAGGGTTTGAGAAGGAAAGAGAAGAAAAAACAAAAGAATATAAGGAGTTAAATGCATAAAATTTTAAAATTTTTACATGAATTCAAAATAGCTAAGTTTAAAAGGGAAACAGCTAACTAGGAAAAAAACCTTCACAGTAACGTTCTCCGATGAAGGTCTCATTTACATGACACTATGGAATTGGTTCAAATAGATGAGAACAACAGCAGTTTTCTAGTTAACAAATGGTCAAGAGACATGAAGCAATTCTCAAGGTAAGTAATCTAAGTTTTTATAATCACATGAAAAAAATACTCCAAATCACTGTTAGAAAAATGAAAATTAAAGCACATTGAGTTTCCAACTCACACACATCAGATTGGCAAAGTTGACCAAAAAAAATGATAGAGAAGCTATGGGAAAACCAGTATCATTTTCAAACCTACCCTGCCCTACCCTCTTTCTAATGACATTCAATCTCAAAACTAGGATTGCCTTTCAGACATCTCATATGGTATGTTCAATAGATATCTTTAACTCAACATATCCAAAACTGAATTCATTATCTTTTCTCCCTAATTTTTTCATTCTCCCAGATTTCCTATTACTGTTAAGGGCAATACAATCCCTCCCCTTCCTCTAACCCTGCCATCATCCCGGCTTGTAACCTAAGTGTCATACTCAACTCCTCACTATCTCTCACCTCCAAATAAAACATTTGCCATAGTCTGTCGGTTTCACTTTTGTAACATCTCTCAAATATGTTCATTTCACCTCTGATACTGCCACCACTGTGGTGCAAGCCCTTACCACCTCACACCTGGAGGACTGCAACAGCCTTCTGGTTGTTCTGCTTGCTTCCAGTCTCTCCCCACTCCAACCCATCCTCCATTCAGCAGCCAAAGTGATTTTCCTAAAGTGCAGTTCTAATCATGTCAGGCTTCTATACTTGATAAACTCCAATGGATGCTTATCACTTCGAGGATCGAATATTTTTGTATTTGTTGTTCAGCATTCAACACCCCTCTCCTACCTTGCCAGTCTTTTTACACCTTATTTCCTACATGTACTCTTGATTCAGTGACACTGGCTTCTGCATTGTTCTACAAACAAGACATTCCAATTCTTGGCTCTGGGCATTTTTTTGGCTTGTCCCCAATGCCAAAATAGTCTCTCACTGTTGCCTACTAGCTTCTTTAGAAGTTTCTTTCAAGTCCTAAATAAAACCCTATTTTCTACAGGAAGTCTTTCCCAATTCCTCTTAATTCTAGGGTCTTTCCACTTTTATTTCCTATTTTTTTGGCTTGTTGGAACATATCTGTTTGCTTGTTGTCTCACCCATTAATACATATTTACTGATTGACTAAAAGATGCATGAATGTAGTCTTGGTACATGAATTTAATGGAATACCATTGGGTTATAAGAAATGAAGAAATATCGTTTCAGAGAAACCTAGAAAAATGTACATGGACTGTGGCAGACTAAAGCAAGGCCAACCAGCAAGACGGTTTATACTATTACATCAACATTTGAAAATGAACAATTTTTGAAAGACTTAACTAATTAATTTAATGATCAATCATGATCCCAGAGGCATGATGGATAGACTAATATGCAGAATGAGAGACATTTTTAGACATGGTCAATAAGGGAATATGTTATGCTTATCTATGCTTATGTGTTATAAAGTTGTTGGGTTTTTTGTTTTACTGCTTTTTTTAATTAATTCAGGTGGAGGTTAGAGGGAGAAAAGTATATTTGATAATTTTTTAAAAATTAATTTTAAAAGTCTAACTTTGAAATGTCAAAAGTGATCAACCAGAAGGAAAGATGACAACATAAGGCTTGTCTCCAACGAAACACACCTACCACGTTCCTCAATGTTCTCCAGTTCTGCTGCCTCTCCCTTTGTTGGATAAGCCTTTCATCTTTGGAGCTGTGCCTCATATAACCTAAATTAAAGGTTGCCACAGCAGCTACACAGGGGCTAATGGAAGGAGTTTCTATCTACTCCCTCTCCCCCCACAACCCCACCATCTTGCTGCTATGCCGCTACTTGATGAAAGGAGGGCTCTGCACTGGGGACAGAGTGAGCATGGAACAACAGTTCTACTCCTTTTTCCTTTTGCGTGAAATCTTCCACTTTGTGAAATAAATTGGGATGCGATGACTGAGGAATTATTAACAAAGAATAAGCAGGCATAGATGGTTTGGATCTGGATCACAGGTATCATTACATCACCTTTCCCCTAAAGTTTATCCATCTTCCTCTATGATCAGGAAGGTCACCAACATCCTTCCAACAACACAGGGTTTCATAACCACTCTGTCACGCTGGACTCCTCACTTTATCTCAGACCACATCCACATATACAGTTGTCAAATCTTGTCAGTTATACCTCCACACTTCTCACACCTGTTTCTTCTCTTAACTCATACAGCCACCACCCTAATAATGGTGACAACAATAAGAGCTGACATTCCTATAGTGCTCTGAGGTTTACAGTTTTACAAATCTCATTTGATCCTCAGAACAACCTTAGGAAGGAAGTACTGTCATTACCCTCATTTTACAGATGAGAAACCTGAGACACAAAGAGGTTAAGTGATTTGCTTTACTGCTATTATATATCTGAGGCTGGATTGGAAGACATATATTCCTGACTCTAAGTCCAATGCTCCAAACACTGTACCACTTATCTACCTGACCTCAGTACACAGCCTCATCATCTTTCACCTAGAATGTTGCAATGGTCCTGCAATTGCTCTCCCTGCTTCCCATTACATCTCTTTCCCTTACAGATCATCTTCCACACAGCTGTCAAAATGATTTTCTTAACACACAGGTCTGACCACGTTATTCCCCTACTCTATAAACTCTAGTGTCTTCCGAGTTACTAAAATCAAATATTTTATATTAATCTCATTCTTTTAATTCCTATTTAAGGTATAAGTTTTATAAAACACATAGTTGTACATTGGTTCACATATTTAATGCATAGATGGAAAAATATAGACATTGGGCTTATATGCTCAAAAACTTTTTACTTATGGAAGACATCAGTGTTGTGCCTGAAGAACGGCAAAAAATCAATTTGGCTGAAATATACAATGCAAGAAGGGAAGCAATAGGCCAGGAATATATGTTATCTAGTTATGGTGGGCTTTAAAAGCTAACCAGTGTAAGTTATATTTTATCCTAAAGGTAACATGGAGCCATTGGAGTATATTGAGTATGGGAGTGTACCATCATGCCCAGAGTATACATATTCCAAGGAATACCTAAGATAATCCATTGAGTTAGAATAGAATTATAATAATTATTATAATAGAATAGAATAAAAATTATTATAATAGAATTATAAATTCTATTTTTTATTCTAAAAGTATATATAATCTAAGCTTTACTAATATTTACTATACAAAGTTATACTAGTACTCCACTTAACATGGTACTAGAAGATTCATGACAAGAGACTGGAGATTGGGAATTCCGTAATTTGGAAGGGAATGCCAGTGGCTTCCTCATTCATCCTTGTCTTAAAACACATTATAACACACTGCAGTTTATGCTTGCCCTTGGACTTACATATAACATTATCTAATTTTAATTAAACTAACCATTACAGGATGAGGAAGAGGCATTCAAAGATTCCTGCGCTGAAAATTTGCTTAATACTATAAAATGACTCCTAGTTCTTGACAGCCAATTTACCAGGTGAAAAACAATAACAGTCTAATCAGATAGGACAAGCAGAGACCAAAAAATTCCAAAATTAAGGAAATTATTTGAAATGTGATTTTTATATCCACTATCATTAACAATGAACTGTGCCCAAAATGTTACTGTACGGATATATTAGCCAATGATAAGAGGACATAACAACAAGCAAAACATTAAAAACTAGGCTTCTATTATCAAGAATTACCTCAATGTGCCCACCTACCAAATCTCTTGACACTGTGTACGTGCCCTTTGACCCTGAGGCTCCATTACTAGGCCACTGATAAGAAGAATGTCCCCATATTCATTAAGATATTTATAGCAGCATTTTTGTCATAGCAAAGAAACAAAAAAAGATGTCCATCAGCTGGAGCTAAACAAACTGTGGTATATGAATGTAATAGAATATTACTGTGCTATAAGAAATGAAGGATGTACTAAATCCAGACAAGCATAGGAAGATACATATGAACTTTTACAGAGTGAAATTAGTAGAGCTAAGAAAACAACATATGCACTGCAACAATGTAAATGATACAGAAAACTAAAGAACAAGCATAGGCTGAAAGAAAAGATATGAAAAGATACTCCCACCTCATCTCTTTGCAGACATTCACAAGTATTGTACACTTTTACCTGTTTTCAGACTTTTTCAATATATTAATCAGTTATACTGACTTTTTTCCTTTCCTTTTTTTTTTTTCCCAAAAAAATACTATTTGTTATATGGGATAGCTCTTTTGGGAGGGGCAGGGGTGCTGGAAGAAATTATGGGTAATGTAAAATAAGCAAAAGACATCAATAAAAATTTAACCCCAAAGAATCTCATATTTGCATACTAAAATAACTTGGAAACAATTTTCTCATTTGTTTAAAAATCTTGCAAATGTAGATTCAGTAGGTCTGAACCTATATATCAAAGATATAAAAAAGGAACACCTTCCGATTACTTTTAAAGAACTAGTTAATAGGAAAGATGGCAATTCACTAACTGAAATTAATCAAACATTTTGCATTGTTGGTGGATGGACCTGAAAAATAAGCATCATGATTTAGTAGGTGAAGTCAACACTGCACTTCTATATGGATTTATGTATCATTATGACTTATCTTTTTCAGTTATTATGACCATAAAAATGAATTATCTAAATAAATGAACTTAGAACTAATTTTTGAATCAGTATAACAAAGAGTTAGCAAGGTTTGTAAAAATAATGAAGTCATATTCTCACTAAACCATTAACATTTTAGTGAAAACAAAAGGTTCCTTTTACCATTCGTGAAATAAAATTGTTGAAAAATATTTTATAAAAATTATTTTAAAATATTATCTTTTTTTCATCTTTATATCATCCTTTCTTAATTTCTATTTTTGTAAATATTTTATGTTATACATATTTATAGTATGTGTATGTTTGCCTGTATCTGGAACTGTGGGGATTCTGGGAATAAAAAGGCAAAAAAAGAAAGATAGAAACATTACCTGCTGATACTCTACTGGGTGAGATAACATGTACATAAATAAATACGGCCACTATTAATATACTACCGAACCATATGGTACAGTAAGGGGAATAATGTATAATGAGGCTAGAAATATAGGTTAGGGAGAAGTTGTAAAAGGATTTAAAAGCCACAGAAGAGTTTATATCTAAGTCTAAAAGTAACAGGGAATCACTGAAGTTTACTAATAGGAAAATTATATGCACTTGAGGAAAATCACTGTGGCAGCTTTAGAGCATGGATGAAAATAGGGAGAGTCTTGGCAGCAAGACCAGTTCAGAATCCATTTCAACATAACAGGCAGGGGTGATGAGGGACTTAACTAAAGCAGAAGCTACGTGAGTTGACAGCGGGGTCAGAGGGAAGACGTGTTGTGGGGTAGAAATGCTGTCATTTGACAACTGACTGGATGTTTGGAGTTGAGGCAGGGAGACCAATTAGGAACAACAGTCCAGGCAAGAGGTGATGAGAGAATGGTTTAAAACAGTGGTTACATGAATAAAGAGAAAGGGTGAGATGCAAGACATGATGTGGAGGTAAGAAATGACAAGATTTTGCAACTAATTAGATATCTGGAGTGAGGAAGAGTGAGTTGAGGCTAACACTGATGCTGCAGATTAATGTAACTGGAAGAATGGTGATGCCCTTGACAGAAATGGGGAAGTTTAAATGGAGAGGTAGGCTTGGCGGAGAGGGCTTTAGGGAATAGGGGGAAGATGAGTAGTCTTTTGCATATACTGAGTGTTAGATTTCCTATATGACAACAAAATGAAAACCAAATGTCTATCAAATAGCTAACGATGCATAACTGGAGTTTCAGAAACATATTGGGGCTGGCTATATAGATCTGTGAACTACCTACACAAAAATCATTTAAACCCATGGGGACTAATGAAGTGACTAAGAGGAGCAGAGATGATATGACATAAAGTCAATAAATCTAAACTTTTAAGCAAATGTTCCAAAACCTTATAGTTAACCAGTTTGACTCCATACTGTCTTCTTACCACTTAGACCTTGTTAAATTCCACCTCTAGGGTTTAACTCTCATCATCTGATTATGGTGAATGGAGGTAGAGGAAGTCATACACCCAACAGAACTATTCTTTGAGATCCCATTTGAGGTTTTCTTGACAAAGGCACTAGGTGACTTGCCATTTTTGAACTCATCTTACAGATGAGGAAACTGAGACAAAAAGGTTTAAGTGACTTGCCCAGGGTCACATGAGAAGTTGCAGGGATGCTCATAAAATGACATAGTCACTCAAAGTTGTTCTTAAAACAATATTACTGTTACTATATACAATGTTCTCTTGGTTCTGCCATTTTCATCTTCATTATTTTGTGTGAGTCTTTCCATGTTTTTCTAAGATCACTGAGCTCATAATTTCTTATTGCACAGTAGTATTTCATCACAGAAAGACACCACAACTTGTTTAGCCGTTCCCAAATTGATGGACATCCCTGCAGTTTCCAGTTCTTTGCTGCCACAAAGAGGGCTGCTATAAATATTTAAGAACATATAAGTTCTTTTCCTTTTTCCCTAATCATCTTTGGAAATAGACCTAGTAGTGGTATTGATGGGTCAAAGGGTATAAGTAGTTTAATAACTCTTTGCGCATAATTCCAGATTGCTCTCCAAAATGGTTGAATCAGTTCACAATTCCACCAACAAAGATTCAGTGTCCCAATTTTTCCACATTCCCTCAATATTTGTCAATTTCCCCTTCAATCATTTTAGCCAATCTGGTAGGTGTAAAATGATATCTCAAGATTGTTTTAATTTGCATTTCTCTAATCACTAACGATTTAGAGAATTTTTTTGTATGACTATAAAATATTTTGATTTCTTCACTGGAAAATTGCCTGTTCCTATCTTTTGATCATTTATCAATTGGGGAATGACTTATATTCTTATAGATTTGACAACATTTTTTATATATTTTTGATAGGAGACGTTTATCTGAGAAACTGTCCATAAAATTTCTCTCCCAATTTACTGCTTTCCTTCTGATTTTGGCTACATTTGTTTTATTTGTACAAAAACTTTTCAATTTATGTAACTGATATTATCCATTTGACACTTAATTTTGCTTTCTATCTCTTGTTCATTTATAAATTGGTCACCTATCCATAAGTTTGATAAGTATTGTGTTCTATGTTCTTCTAATTTTCTTACAATAGCACTCTTTATATCAGGGTCATGTATCTATTTTGACCCTATCTTGGGAAATGGTATAAGATATTGGTCTATGCTGAGTTTGTTTTCTGATTTTCCAAGGAATTTTTAACAAATAATTATTCTTATTCCAGAATCTTAAGTCTTTATACTTGTCAGATACAAAGTTATTATGTTTATTTGCTGCTGTAAATTCCACATGTACTCTATTCCATTGATTCACCTTTTTATTTCTTAACGAGTACCAGAGAGTTGTGATAACTGCCTTATAATATAGTTTAAGATCTGGTACTGCTAAATTGCCTTCCTTTACATTTTTTTCATTATTTCCTTTGATATTCTTGACTTATTGTTCTTCCAAATGAATTTTCTTATTTTCTTCTAATTCAGCAAAAGAATTTTACTAATTTTGTAATAATTGTGCCAAATTTTTAAAAAAAATGGTTTATGTATTTTGTTTTTCCATAAGTTATTTCTGAATATTGCAATGCCACTCTCCTTTCTCAACCTCACTGAATCCTTCATTCTAAGAAAAACACTTAAGTAAAACCAAAACCAACAGACACAGTGGCTGCAGCTGATGGTGTCAGCATATTCACAGTCTCCCAAATCTCAGAGAAGGAGGAGTTATGGTTTACTCTGGGATCAAGATCAGTCACCATAACTACGTAAGAGCCCAGCTCTTCTTTACTGCTTTCATTTATGTTATTGAGTGAAGAAAAAAAATTCATTAAGCACTTATTATGTGAAGTACACTGGAAATAAAAAAGTGAGACAGTTCCTCTTCTCATGGAACTCACATTCTAAAGAGGGAGACAACCATACACAAAAGTTTGTCTACAGGGTAGATAGAAAGGTCCAGTGCTTATAGGATTATAGATTCATATTTAGAAGGAACTTTAGAGGACATCGAGTCCAACTCCTTTATTATACTGATGACAAACTGAGGCCAAGCATAGGAAATGTTTGAGGAGGGATTTGAACTCAGGTCTTCCTGACTCCAAGTCTAACACTCTATCTACTATGCCCAAGCCTTAGTAGGTAAGACCCTATGGTTCATATACCAAGTAATAAAATCTGACTGGAGTATAGAGAGGAAATAAGGCAGATGCACAAACACATCCTCTTTGATGTTATTTCAAAGTGATAAAAACCACATCCATTTCAATTTGATGCAGCCAAGTCATAATGAGAATTTTGCTTTCTGGATCTTTGGGAGTTGTGGCTGCTGAAGAGGTAGCAGCTACCGTAGAAGAGGCACAGCAGCCAGGCTGCTGTCTGTCTCCATGGCGTTTTACTTTCCTGGAAGATGGGGGAAAGGGCTGCCTAAAGACATGGCCAGTGGCCTGGAGGGCCCTGCTGCAAGAGAGCTCTTTACTGATGCCTTGGAGAGGCAGCAGTGGCTTCACCAGAGTTGCTCATGCCCTCTCACACATCTCTCCCTCCTCACCGCTTCCTTCAGTGCAGGAACGGGGAACAGGCTATTGGTGTCATTGTGTGTATTTTTCCTTCCACTTATTTCAGATTGCATTACAGAATACAAGTGTTCCCAAGTTTCTCTAAGTTTTTTATATTTTAAAAATAACACAGAAATATTTCACATTACTATCATGCCATAGACTGTTCGGCTCCTTCCAATCAACGGGTGCTTTGACTCTAGTTTTCTGCCACTATAAAAAGTGAAACTAATATTTTACACTGTATGTATATACAGGCTATTTTACGTATTTATTATTTATATGGCATTATCTGTAGGACCTCTTCTCTGAGGTTTTGTCTTAAACTTCCTTCACTTGTCAAAGAACTTGTGCATCACTGTCCCTGAGGCTCTGCGGCTTCTGGACCAAGTCCCTACAGCTCTCAATGTGGCCCAGAAACATCTTCCCACTCTGTCCCTGCCATTGTGAAATCACGTGGCTCCCTGCTCTCCTGAGCAGCCATGTGGTTCTGGGAAATTGGGATGAATGTGGGTGTTACAAGTTGTACTGGGGGAAAGGGTACTGAATTACTGAAATACTGCCTAGGACTTCAGTAAGTGCTCTTAAAGCCCTCAAGACAGGATACAAGTGGTACTGCTAATTTCTCATTTCCACCTTAGTCTGACAACTAATTAGTTTTCAGTGTCACAGAAAAAGCAAACTTGGCAATGCAAAAAGGAAAATAAATATTTTAAAGGTGAGTAAAAAGCTCAGTTGAATACACTTTTAATTTCTGTCTCTATACTTTTTTCTCAGCTCTACATTATAAATACAGTGGATAACTTTTCAAAGACTTCAAAAAAGGCAGAGGGAGTAACAGGGGAGTGGTTAGAAATAGAGAAAATGAACATACAGCCAGGGGAAAAAAATCAGAAGAACTTGCTTCTTTCAGAACGTACACATGACTCTAAAGATATAATAAAAATGCCTGGTCATTTTAGTTTTTCAAATAAAGATTATTATCTACTCGCGTAAAACAATAGCACTGGTCTCTACTATTTATATAACCTTAAAAGAATTACTTTTAGCGCTCTAAGACTGAAATTTGTAGTTTTAGTTCCTATTTCTTAAATAAAATAATCTTAAGTAAATAAAATATTGAGCAGTCTTGAGAAACAACATCTACGTTTGCTTAGACCAATGATAAATTGTTACCTTTCCACACACAGGACATCCTGAGGGCTCCTTCTTATATCGGACCACACTCTCTCCACTGGTTTCAAACTCTTCTCTCTTCACACGCCTGACTCCTTAAATTGCCAAACACCACCCCCCACCATCAAAAGACAAGAAAAAAACAAAACAAAAATCAGTTTTTACATTCAGTACAATGGAAACGGACACTACAACTGTTGAATGCCCCATGTTATTTACAGTGACATATTATAGTGCTTCATAAAGTAACCTATATACTACTCCTCTTTTGGCTTCTATTCTGATCATTATCTGACAGCAAAAAACCTTATGTTATTGGAAAACACGGTGTCTACGACAGTACGGCTTTTTCAAACATGCAACTTGTCTCTCCAATCACTCAACAAGCACTTGCTAAGAACCCACTTATATGTAATACTGGGCTACACAAATGTGGGTATACAGACATGAAAGTGATACGGTTCTCACCCCCAAGAAGCTTCCATTCTCCTCGGATGATAGAACATCCTTGCATACAATGCAAAACACGTTCGAAAGCAGAATCAGGAAAATGACAGACATGATAACTATTACAATGTAAACAGAAAGAACAAAAACTAAATAATCGAACCTGAACGCTGCAAAGTTATAATGATCAAGTTTGGCCTCCAAAAGGAGATGAGGAAGATAATTTCCCTGATGGATGGGAGCAGGAGTGCATATAGGAGACTGTATATGATGTCAAACTTTTTTGTCATGTTGTTTAGTTATGAAAAACTTTTTTTTCCTTTTCTTATGCTTTTATTATAAGGGATGGCTCTGAGAGGAGTCAGAGGAATACAATGGGAAATACAGGTGATATAAAGACAGTATATTTTTTAAAAGTCAAAATAAATACAAAAGGATTTTTTGGGGGGGTAAGGGGAGGGTTGAGTCATTAACAACTGGGGTACTCAAGATTAGCCTCTAGAGCTGAGGCTTGAAGGGAGCTGGAAATCTGAAATGCAGAAGTGGAGAGGAAGACCATGGGGAATGGGAAGGGAAGGGAGAAATATAGTTTGTGCAAAGGCACAGGGGCAGGAAATGAACTATCATGGATGGGGAACTACAAATGGCTAGAATGCAGAGTGTATGAGAGTGAGGAAACATGTAATCAATCTGGAAAGGTAGGCTGGAGCCAGACGGGGAAGGGCTTTAAATACCAAACACAAGATTTTGTACTTTATCCTGGAAGCAAAAAAGGAGAACCATAGGGTCGGACCTGTACTTTAGTAGTATCAATTTAGCAGCTCTAAAGAAAAGGAATTGGAGAAGGAATAGACCAACTAGGAAGGTATGAAAATAGTTCAAGTTAAACATGATTAGGGCCTAACTACATTGGTCATGGTATGAGCACCAAGAAGGGGCAGATAGGAGATACATTAAAGGGGCAGAATCAATAAGACTCAGTAACTGATTAGATATCAATTGAGCAAGTGAGAGTGAAGCATCAAGTATAATTCCCAGGTTGTGAACACAGGTAACCAGAACAGAGAGTTTAGCAAAACAAGTGGGCCGAAGGGGAAAGATGATGAGCTCTGTTACGGACATGTTTGAAATCCCTATGGAACATCCAGGTGGAGACGTCCAGCAGAGACTTAGAGATAAAGGACTGGACCTCAGGAAACAAATAAGAGCTGTAGATGTAGATGTGGGACTCATATGGATAGAGAGGATAGTTGAGCTCATAGAAACTATTAAGAGAGCATAGAGAGAGAAGACACAAGTTGGAGCCCTATGGTATACACCCAGACACAGCAAGTGAGACACGGATGATGATCCTGCAAAAGAAGCTGAGAAGGGTCAGACAAAAAGTAAAAGTCATGTCATTAAAACTGAGGAATAAGAGAGAATTCAGAAGGAAGGTTTAACAGCATCAGACACTACAGAGAAGCCAAGAGGAATAAGCCATGAGAAAATGCCACCAAATTTAGCAATAAAGAGCTCATTGATGACCTTGGAGAAAGCAATTTCAGTTGGATGACAGGAATGGAAACCAGACTGTAAATCAGTCCATCAGTCAACAGGAATTTGTTAAGGACTAAGAGTTCTAAGCTCTGGGAATACAAAGAAAGGTAAAAGCAGTCCCTATAACCAGGAAGCATACATTTCAATGGGATGTACAACATGTAAATAATTCGATATTTAAGATATATACAGAATAGAGGTACAGCAATCCTTGTTTATCTTTCTTAAAAAAGTCAAATCCTAGTCGATGCCCATTGTCTCAGCAATTGGGAATGTATAGCTTCATGACAAAATGTTTTCAAAATGACATTTTAATAAAATAATAAGATTTTACGATAAAAAATTTTCATATCCAAAAACTTTTTCTACCATTCTTGCTATGTTTATTTCATATTCACAACTATTACATCAATTAGGACCAAGCACTCTTTCATTTTTTAAATAGCATTAAAATTCTTGTTTCCACTTGACTGCATTTGACATCTTACATATCCACATGGAACATTTCTTCTCCAAGTTTCTTATGAAAACTAAAATTCAATACTCTCTATTCCTAATTACAACAGTCTGGCTAAGTGATTTTTAATTTATATCGATACATAATGTGACATAGCAAAAGGAAATCATGGCAGAAATATTCACTGCAAATGTACTCACCTTCCAAGTGTCTCCTTTGGTGATCCAGCATGACATCCTTCCGGTAGAACATTTTATTGCATACCTCACAAGAAAATTTCTTATCACCATGCTTCTTCTTATGTTTAGAGAGGTTACTATTGGTAGAAAAGAATCTGAAACACATCTCACATTGGAATGTCTTCTCATCTGCCAAAAGAAGGAAAAAAATGTTTTGAAAAAGTAATTCTTTTTAGCAAAAATATATAATATACCCACAGCAGCTACCTTCATTCATAATGATAACCAATATCAGGAGGGAAAGGCAAGGAAAAATCATCATGAAAGGAGCGTAGAACGAGTATTCCCAGAAGCCAAAATTGACCTTTAAAAATTTCATCTGTACCAATAAATTTAATAACTAAAACCCCCCAAAGCAGTCTTATCTAAAAATATCTCCCCTATTCCAATTAAATAACTGAAAAAGAATGACAGCCATAACATTTGTGAAGCTCCTCCTTTGAAAGTGACTCCAAAGCAAAATGTTACCATTCTCTAAAGAAAGCTGCCCTTCCATGGCTCTTAATATGAGACTAGAGAAAAACTGTCAGAAGTATTAATTTTTCTGTTTAACATAGATCAGATGGTTGGGCATGAGATACAGGAGAAACTACATGATTGTATTATGTGTTTGTAAACTTGTATATTTATCAGTTATGAAGCCCACTTCAAAAGATATACATGGTGGTTTTAATATAGAACCAAATTATCTTTTGGATGAAAATTAACATCCGTTTACAAAGTGTATTATGTAACTTTTTTTTACTGTTGTTTTCTCTAACTCCTTAGCTCTAGTCAGTGTACATATATATCATTTTATTCTTAATGCTAGTTTATTTGTGACTCCCACTGCCCAGTATAGTTATGCAAATAAAGGAAGCATTTTTCATGGGAGAAGGTGAGTGACGGCCTGTGATTTCTTCTGTCTAGGGCAGGGGTGGGGAACCTGTAACCTCGAGGCCACATGTGACCCTCTAGATCCTCAAGTGCAGCCCTTTGACTGAATCCAAACTTCACAGAACAAATCCCCTTAATAAAATAAAATATTTGTTTTGTGAATTGTCTAGCAAGCTCCTTGGTGAGGAAAGTCCATCCTGTCTTCTCCAACAGACTGCCCCCTCTGACATCCCTACTCTTTCACTTATTTTATCTCTTCTTGTCTACTGATTCATTTCCTACTGCCTACAAAAATACATCATTTTCCCTTTTCTGAAAAAAAAAAAAACCTTCATTTGATCCATCTCCACTAACTAGCATCCTATATTATCTCTTTGGCCCTTTGTAGTTAAACGCCTTGAAAAGGCTATCTACAACAGTTGCTCCCACTTTCTCTTTTCTCACTCTTCTTAATTTCTTACAATCTGACTTCTGACCTTATCATTCCATTGAAACTGCTCTCTCTAAAGTTACTAACGATCTTTTAGGTGCCTAATCCAATGGCACTTTCTCAATCCTCATGCTCTTTGACCTCTCTGCAGCCTTGGCCACCTTTGATCACTTTCTTCTCCTTGACAATCTTTTCTCTCTAAGTTTTTGGAACACTATTCTTTCCCAGTATTCCTCCTAACCCATCTGTCTGCTCCTTCTCTATCTCCTTTGCTGGATCCTCTACCAGATCATGCCTTCTAACTACAGACGTCCCTCAGGGTTCTTTCCTGGGCTCTCTTCCCTTCTCCTTCTATGCCACCTCATTTGGAGATCTCAATAATTCCCAAGGATTTAATCACCATCTCTATGCTGATGATTCTCAAATCTACCTTTACTGCCCCAAGCTCTCTGCTGACTTCCAATCGCCCATCTCCAACTGCCTTTTAGACATCTGAAACTATATGTCTAGTAGACATCCTAAAGTCTATGTTCAAAATAAAAGTCACAATCTTTCCCCCGAAACACTACCTTCTCTGTCTCTGTAGAGGGCAATCCTATTCTCTCTGTCCCTTAGGCTCACAACCCTAAGAGTCATACTGGATTCCTCATTATTTTTGACTCCCCCCATATCCAAGCTATTGCCAAGGCCTGTTGATTTCACCTTTATAACATCTCTTAAATTCATCTAGCTGACTCCAAAACCATGCCTCACCCAGCCATCTTCTCACAAGACATCTGTCAACTGCCGCTACCTTTTTTACCTCTTGCTCTGGGAAGAATTATCAAATTATCAAATAAATATTTCCACTGCTTCTAGAAAGGGCATGGTGTCAATAGATTGCCTTACAGATCAGCTCACGGTTGCTGTGACTTCCCAGACCAAAACAGAGTTCCCTAGTCACCACTCCCTTAAGTATTATCCTTCACCCACCCACCTTGCCCATTAGAATGTAAGCTGCTGCAGGGCAGGGATTCTTTCTGTGGGTCTATTTCTAGCACCTAGTACTATGCTTGGCAAATGCTTTCAATTATCTGAAAAGATGCGTAAATTTATTTCAATACAATAACACCTCAACATTTTTCCAGATTGTTATCTGCTTCCTTTGTTGCAAGAATAATATGAATTTATTGCTGCTATAGTTGTGGATATGATTACTAACTCACTTCCAGTGATTCCTGAGACTATAAAGAATAAAAGGGATCCTAGAAAACTGAAGAAGAAATGTTCAGAAAAGTGAAGAGAATGGAGTTTGAAAACTATAGGTTAGACTTCTGGGCAAGATGGTTACTTCAAGAGACCCAAGTCCCACATAGCTGTTCCAACAAAAACTTGAAATGTGGATTAGACGAACTAATGATCAAGAAATACAATGAGATAATACTAATATTACTAAGTTCATTTTCCATGTTAGAACTGCAAAGAAAGTCATCTAAAAGCCCACAGACAATAAGAAAGGGGGTCAGCTAGCAAAGCCAGCACTTCCGCAGGCTGGTAGGCTCTTGTGTGACCAAAGAAAGGCCAGAGACACACAGAGCTGGCTTGTGAGGCTCTGAAGGCAGAGGAGCTGAGATCCCTCAAGAAATCCACAGAGCCCTGGAGTCAGAAGGCCAGTGTCATGGACTGCATAGCATGAGGTGTAAGGAGTAAGAAGAATGCAAAGTGGCCAGGATATAGAGGACTTTAAAAGTCAAACATGATTTTTTATTTGATCCTGAAGGCAAAGGGGAGCCACTGGAATTGAATTAAGAGTAGGGGTGACATGATCAAACTTGTGATTTAGGACGATCAGTTTGATAGCTGAGTGGAGAATGGGAAACAGTGTAGAGACACATGGCAGGGAGACCAACCACATGACTATTACAGTAAGACTGGAATAGTAGAGGATGAGTGCCTGAACCAAGGGTGATGGCAGTGTCAGAAGAGACAAATGTTAAGGAAGTAAAATGGACAGATTTTGTTAAAAGATCGGAAGGAGGAGCAATAAGAGAGAATAAGGAGGTGAGGATGACACAGAGGTGGTTGTGAGCCTGGGTGACTGGGAAGATGGTGGTATCTTTGACAGTAATAGGGAAGTGTGAATGAAGGGAAGTTTTGGAGAGAAAAGGTGAGTTTCATTTTGGACATTTTGAGTTGAAATTGTTCCAGAAATATCTAGTTTGAAACGTCCAATAGACAGCTGGAAATGAAAGATGAGAAATCAGGAGACAGATTAGAGGTCGACAAATGAGTACAAGAATCATTTGCATAGAGATAACAGCCAACAGAGTAGGAGGTGACATCATCGCCAAGTGAAGTGTGTGTGTGTTTGTCCTTCATTTTCAAAGAAGACCATGCCATCAGGGAAATGATGACATGACTTGCACTTGACTTTGTTTTGAGTGAGGGAGGGCTGTGCAGGTCACCAGCCTCTCTTCTCCAGAGCCATCTGAATCCAATGACCAGATATTCATCAGGATGACTGGAGATGACCCAGGATGAGGCAAATGGGGTTAAGTGACTTGCCCAAGGTCACACAGCTAGTGAGTGTTAAGTGTCTGACGTGAGATTTGAACTCAGGTCCTCCTGACTCCGGCACTGGTGCTCTATCCACTGCATCACCTAGCTGCCCCTGCCAAGTGAAGTAGCATAGAGAGAGAAGAAGAGGGCCTAGGATAAACCCTTAAGGGTAATAGGTGTGACACAACAAAAATGGACTGAGAAGGAACAGTCAGACAAGCAGGAGGAGAATGAGGAGAACTTAGTATCAGGAAAACAGAGAGAAAAGATTATCTCTAGGAACAGGGATCAAGAGTGTCAAAGGCTGCAGAAAGGTCAAAAACGATGAAGACTGAGAAAGGTCACTAGATTTGGTGACTAAGAGATCACTGGGAACTCTGGAGAGCGCAGCTTCAGTTGGATGATGAGGTTAGGAGTCAAACTGCAGAGCAAGAGGGGAATGAAAGGAAAAGAAGTAGAATAATTGATTGTAAATAGCCTTCTCTAGGAGTTTCACCCAGAAAAAGGAGAAGAGACACATAGCTGTAGCTAGCAAGGATGGATGGCTCAAGTGAGGGTATCTGAAGAATGGGAGAGACATGGACATGTTTACAGGCAGTAGAGAAACAGCCGGCAGACCAGAGGAGATTCAAAGTCAGTGATTTTTTTTGGTTGATCTATAAAAATGCTGATGGGTTTTGTGAAAATATCTTCTACCTTTTAGAAGCTGCTTATATGATTTACTGGCTTTGTTGGGGTTTTCTTTAATGCTTTCTAAATAAAACATAATATTCTCCAGAAACTGAGGTATGTCAATCTGATTTTTACCAGTCATTTTCCCTCTATGTTTTAATTTTCCTAATAGCCTAGAGAACCAGCTTATAGTGATATAGTTCTATAGCATTCTGTTATAAAACTAGTGCTACAACTCCCATGACTAAGTCAAATAATAATGCTGACATAATAAGCAACCTCTTTTCCCTCAACCTTGTCACAGAGACATAAATCTGCCAACTAAGAATTGCTTGAATTCAATTCCGTAATTTTTAATATATTACATTATTATCTTTGATATAATTTTAATTGTTTATATAATTTGACTTTTGAGAAATCATTCTTAAGCATGTAATTCTTAGTCTGCATTTAGGCATTCATACATTGATTATATTTTTGTTACGAATTATTATTCTAATTGTGCTGTGGTCTATAAAAGTGACTTTTAAAATTTCTCCTTTTCTGCATATTCTTTGTGCCCTAACATTCCTAGAATATTTTTTTAAACACTGAATACATAGTTGATTAAAAAGTAAAATCTCTAGTAAATGCAGTTTCCTCCATGTATTTATCAAATATGATTTTTCTCATGTTCTGTTCAATTTTGAAGCCTGTTTTTAAAATTTGACTTACTAATTTCTAAAAATGAGGTACTGAAATCTACTAATATTTTTTCTACACATACTTTTTACAATTCAGTTAACTTTTACTTTAAAAATGCAGCTTTTATAATATTGAGTGTATATAAATTCATATACAATTCTGCACTACATAAATACAATGTAATTTCAGGATGTAGGATATGAGTGAGTGCAGTAGTGGGGGAGATGCATAGGGAAGGTAATATGTAGAAAGAAATATCTGAAATTAGTCTTGAAGGAAATAAGGGATTTGAAGAAGTAGAAGTAAGGAGAGAGATGATTCCAGGCAAGGGGGAATACCCATTGAAAAGGCATATAGATGGAGGATTGAGTGTCATATGAGAGAAACGATAAGAAAGCCAGTTTATGTAGACCAACGAGTATAGGAAGGAATCATGAAGCAGAAAAGGTAGACAGGGGTATATTTTGAACGGGTTTAAAAGCTATACGAGAGTTCAGTTTTGATCCTGGAGGCAAGTGATTTCACACTAAACTAGAAATGAGGGCCATTACATCACACACAAGGATCCTTCCAGGCCATATGGTAACTTAGTTTTAATAGATACCATTATCTTTGTTTTATTTTCTTTTAAAAAATATTTCCCCATTATATTTTAATCTAGTTTTGGAAGCACTCAGGAGTGCTGTGGGCCACATGTAAATATATGCATATTTAATGCCTTTGCTGGAGGTAACAGGGAGTTTAATGGGTAGGAAAGAAAAATAATCAGACCTACAATTAAGGAAAAACACTTTGGCAGATGTGTAGAGAATGGATTGGATTGATGGGGACAGTCAAGCAGACCACTTTAACAAAAACAATATTGTGATACAGGTGATGAGGACCTGAACTAGGTTAATGACTGAATACTGAGAAGAGAACGGAGAGGAAAAAGATGTATAAGAGACAAAAACTATTACATTTGGTAACTTTTTAGGGGTGGGGAACCTGTGGGCTTCTAGGTCCTTGGATGCAGCCTTTTGACTGAGTCCAAGTTTTATAGACCAAATCCTTTTATTAAGGGAATTTGTTCTGTGAAGCTTAGATTCAGTCAAAGGGCCACACTTGAGGATCTAGAGGGCCACATGTGACCTCAAGGTTGCAGGTTCCCAACCTCTGGTTTAGCTATATGGAGTAAGGAAAAATGAAGAATTAAGGATCATGATGAGATTGCAAAACTAGAAGAATGATGGTGCCCTGAACACAAATAGATTAGTTCAGAAGATGGATGGGTTTGGGGTGAAATATATTGAGTTCTGTTTTGGACATGTAAGGAGTGAGATTCTATGGAATATCCAGTTTGAAATTTCTAGTAGGCAGCTGATGAGGTAGATCTAAAGCTCAAGAGAGGGACTGGGATTTGATCAAATGGGAACTTTAAGCATAGTGATGATTAAAGCTGTGCGAGGTGATGATAAAGGTCAAAAAGAAAACCTTCAGGTACACCTGTAGTTAGTGGGTGTGATACCGAAGATGAACCA
The DNA here is from genome assembly GCF_028372415.1 of Notamacropus eugenii. Taxonomy (NCBI): domain Eukaryota; kingdom Metazoa; phylum Chordata; class Mammalia; order Diprotodontia; family Macropodidae; genus Notamacropus; species Notamacropus eugenii. The sequence goes on along the minus strand of NC_092876.1, from coordinate 412,177,381 downwards.
GCAAAGGGTACTGGAAACTTGAAATGAATAGCTGGACACCCTGGAGAACTGGCAGAGAGTGGAGTCACAAAAACACAAATTAGAAAATATCCAGGAATAAAGAATGGCCATCAGTATCCAATCCTGCAGAGAGATCAATAGGGATAAGAACTGATAAAAGAGCATCCGATTTGGCATTTGGCAACTTTGGAGAGAGCAGCTTTAGCAGACTGACGGAGTCAGAAGCCTGACTGCAAAAGAGTGAAAAATGAGAGAGAAGAAGTGCAAACAATGAGGACAAATAGATTTTTTTCCCCAGGACTTGGGCTGAGAAAGGAAGAGGAGAAATAGGATGATAGTTTAAGGGAATAGCGGGATCTACTGAATTGTTTTTTTAAAGACGGGGTTAACATGAACATGTTTGTAAGAAGCAGAAAATGAACCCTTAGGTAGGGAGAAACTGAAGGAACAATTTTCAGGAAAAGATGGGAAGATTCCCTAATCCCAGGTTCTAGATTGGAGTAATTCTGAATGGGTGTCCATCCTGTCTTCCTCCTTCCTTAGGCCTCTAAGATTACCTACTTTCTGTACATCTTGAGTTAGTTATTGACCAGTGAAAGCCTGAAACTTTCAAGTCTTGCTCTGACTTCATGACTACCAGCATGGTGTTATTTTCTAGATGGCATCTGTTCTATTGGTTAGATTTCTCTTTCTCATGGATCAGCTTTCTCCCAGCTTCTGATTTCCCTAAGAAGGTGATTTTTTCCCCAATGAATGGAAAGAAAGAAGGGGAGAAAAAAGACTTTTGTTAATTGAAACAAATGAAATTTAATTAAAAAAAGGTAAGACGGTGGGTTCTCCATACTTAACATATCAACTCAAGTGATGTATGTGGAATCTGGAAGACTCTGAACTCTACCCCTGGCTTTGTCACTTCCTGGCTGCGTGACTATGGGCAAATCACTTGGGTGAGTCCCAGTTTCCTAGGTTACAGAATGGGAATAATCATCTCTTTAAAAGTTATTAGAGGCTCAAATGTATAAAAAGTGTTTAAAACACTATAAGTACTATTTAAATGCCACTTATTTCTTCTTCTTATATTGAAGCAAATCTTGAGTTCTTATTAGCTCCATTTTGCACATAAGGAAAGAGATTCAGGCTCAGAATGGCTAAATGACTTTTTTGAGGGTCATATAGCTAGTTGTTAGTGTGTGTTTTTAAATAGAGTTATAATTTAATTGACACAAAGAACTCTCAGTGTGGGACTTTTCTACCAGTGAAGATTAGCAAACATTCCTCAATTTACAGTTTTAGAAACCACTTAGGGAACTTAGAGTTCTGTATAATTTTCCCAGGGTCATATGGCTGAGATGTGTCAAGGACAAGGCTTGCCTAAAAGTCCAATTATATCTATAATTAGATCCATTATAATTAGGTCCATTATACCTAAGAAATACAAAAATTTCCAGTTGGAATTGGAATTCTACAATCTGTCTTTGCATCATGCTACATATTATGAAAAGTTAAGAAATCTGTCCAAGAAATTGAGATTAAACATGTTTCAGTGGTCTGGAAAATTTAATCAAGGGTAGACTTGGACAAACAGACTGTCCAAAGGTACATTTAGTATCCAACACAATAAAAGTGTGGTTTCATAATGAAATATTAAACAACATATGTCAAGATATTGTGAATCTGTGAAATCATGTAAAGTGATTGCAGTAAAAAGATATATTATTTTTTAAAAATTGTATGTGAAAAGTTGTAAAGTTTATACTATGTTGATTTCAGTTTTTGCCAGTTCGTTTGCATACCATTGAACGGAGTTGTTCTTACCTGTTCTACAGTTGTGAAATTTTAGCGCACTCTCTATTCGAAAGGACTTGTCACAAGTTCCACACCTATATCTGTATTCACTATCAATCTATGTTCAAATAGAAAACATATTTAGTAAGATGAAGAAAAATTAAAATTAAGATGGAGAATTGGAATTTGTTCACACTTTTCAAAACCAAATCTTTAATTGGGCATGTAAGTGTCCATTTCTCTCAATACAGCTATTCAACAAATTTGGTCTTGACCTACTTTTCTAACATATCATCCAACACTCCCATTAAGATATCCTATATTTCAGCGAAACTGGACTCATCATCACTTCTTTAACATGCTTTCTAGCATCTGTATTTTTTCTTTCCATTTCCTCTGATATACCTTTTCCTCTCATCTCCTTAATCACTTCTCTATGAAGACTAATGTTATTTCTTCCATGAAGAGTTCCCATAGCATTAAGCTCCCATATTATATGAAAGCGCTAAGATTTTATATTTTATTTTAAATTAGATTTATTTAAATATTAATTTCTATTAATAAAAGACAGAGATCATATCTAATTAATTTTATATCCTCTAGAGTTGAGGTGTCAAACTCCCATCCCAGTTTCTATTTGAATTTGAAACCACTGGTACAGAGTACCTAAAACAGTGTCTGGCACATAATACACATTCAAATATTTGTTTAATTGCAATTAATACATCTTTGAAACAAACATCAACTGCTTTTGTATTCTAAGTTTTTCCATTTTTAGTGACATTATTTTTCCCATTTTTTTCATCTTCTATTTTCCTCTCAAATGCAATCTTACTTGAAAACAAAGAAATTTTCACTCCTGTCCATTAATAACCCTACAAAGAATATAATACTTTTAAGCAAATAACATCTCAATTCAATAATATTAAACTATTTTGATCTTATCTTCCAACCTTCGTTTCTATCCAGGTGCTTCATCTTTTCTTGTTCCTTTAGTAACTTTAATGCCTTAGTAGCTCTCTCTAAGTTCTCAGGTAAATCTTTTTTTTCCCAATAATAATTTCAGAGTCATCTACCTTTTTAAGTGTTTTCCACTCACCTCACTTCTGCTGTGTTTATACGAAACATGCTGCTTTAGGCTTTCTTTTCGGCTAAACAATTTTCCGCATTCTTCACATTTAAACAGCTTATCACCTGAGGATTCAACCAACATTTAAAAAAAAAGGTTTGCCAGTTTAGACATGGAAATGAATAATTCAGATAGCATACAGATCACTGGAAAAAGGATTTGGAAATCCTTCTAAATATTGGGGTGCCTTCCTCTCTTTCTCCCCACCCACACTCTTGACCTTAGACATGTCAACATTTAGAGAAATGTGCTCTCCAACTACCAGTAGCAGCCATTAAAAAGTCACAGAGAACAATTCATTAAAAAGAGGCACAAGAAAGAGCACAACTTGATATCACTCTGATTCAGTTTGTCAGTGTGAAACATAAACTCACCATGAGAACGGATGTGTCGACTAAGGTTGCTGCTATTCTGAAAAATTTTACTACAGATATTGCACTGATAGATCCGTTTGTGCTCCCCAAGCTGTTTGATTAACTTTCTTCGTAAACCATGCCTGCTAGAAAGAATTAAACTCCTCTTGAGGGATATAGTATTCTGATGATGGGTAAACCTGCTAGATTAGAAAAAAAAAATGCTACGTAAGAAATCTGAGAAGGTAGGCAAATTAATGCTGGCCAAGGAACAAACTGAAATTTAAAGAAAGCATCAAGACATGGACTTAACACAGAAGACCCCACGTCCATACCAGCTAAGCATAGATTTATGCTATAAAACAAAAAAGCTGGGTGGAAAAGAGAGGGTTAATAAAGGATAGCCACAAATTATGGTTTTTCATTATTCTTTATAGTAAAACAAGTATCACAATCTTAATATTTCTTACTCTTTTACTCAAAATTAGGAAGATGAAAGCTCTTTTCTCTTTGAAAACACACACACACACACACACACAGAGCAAAACTGTAAGTATGATGTAACTTAAATGCATTATCAATAATGCAGTCAGAAAAATCAATTATTGAGTCACCATACAAACACACAATATTGCTCTTACGGCAACTAGATGGCACCATGGACAGAGCGCTGGGCCCGGAGTCAGGAAGACCTAAGTTCAAATTAGGCCTCGGATACTTACCACCTGTGTGACCCTGAGCAGGTTGCTTAATCTCTGTTTGTCTCAGTTTCCTCATGTGGGAAATGGGGATAATAATGGCACCTCCCTCCCAGGGTTGTTATGGGGTTAAATGATAATTGTAAAGCACTTTGCATGATTCCTGGCACTGCTATATAAATGTTAAATATTACTATTTTTATTATTTGTAGGATGCAGGTTGCCAGAGGTCTTTGGCTGTTTCACTTTTGTCTTTGTACCCTCAGTCCTGAGCACAGTGCCTTAACTTTATTAATAAGTGAATAATAATTAAACTTCAGTTCTAATTTGTTTTAAATGTTTGTGCTAATTCTCACTTGTTCAAAAACTTTACAAATATTTATTAATGGCTCTAGAGGTGAAGGGTACGAGAAGAGATACAAAGATGAATAAGACACGTTTCTTTCTTTTATGGAGACGAGAGTCTGGTAGGAAAGATAAGACACATATATAAATAACTGCGAAATAAGAGAATATGAGGAGATATGAACAAATTCTATTATTAATACAAAGATTTCTTGGAATAAATAGTATTTAAATTGGATCTTGAAGAATGGGTAGGATTTCAATAATTAGAAATCAGGATAGGTTGGGAACTTTGAGCATTCTAATCTTAGAGAACAGCATAGAAAAAAGGCAGAGTTTGCCTTAAGAAGACAGGAGAAAATTCCTCAAGATTGGTCCCAGTGACCTAAGAGTTCACTGTTCCTGTAGGACATTTCTCTCCTATAGAAATGGTGAACAAAACAAAACACCTTCGACCCCAACCTTACTTGGGCCATGATCAGGCACAAAAGTTTCCATAGCCAAAATTCATAGGCTTCCCTTAGTTCACACTAGGAATGGCCAATGAGGTCTGCAGAAACCCAGCCCCCTGCCTAGTACGCAGAGGTTCCCTGGATCTTCATGCAGGGCTTCACCCCTTACAGATGGGCTGACCCTTGTGGGCAACCATCCAGGTCCTCCAGAATCTCCTCTCCTCTCTTCACCTCCTCTGTGCCTGTGCCAGGGAAGGGCCCTGCTTTCTCCATCCCTTTTGCTCTTTCCCATTCCTCCAACTTCCCTGGAGAGCAGCGTTCAGTAAAAGCTGTAATTGATAAAGCGATGTCTCTTTACTCTCTCACTCAAGTCCTAAGCTGAAGACAAGATGAGGAATGGTGCCAGCAGAAAACATGACAGACTTCTTTAGTGGCTTCTGGAAGAGCTGCCAGAGTTGGCTTAGTACACTGAGAAGGTACCACTCTATGCTGGAGGAGCATGGCTCGTGCTCGTACTTTTCTATTCTATTGTTGTTTACAATCTAGAACTATGCTACACTGCCTGCCTCCATCTCTGCCCAGGCCAGAAACCCCAGCCAGCTGGTCTGGTGAGCACGACTGAGCTGCCCACAAGCACAGCAATTATAATATCATCACCTTTCCCTTTTTCCATTTGGTTTTGATGGCCTGGAAAATAGGATACCCTACCAATGTTGTCCTGAACAGCCTAGAGTGGACTATCTTTAAAGAGAGACAGATCTTGCTCAGACAAATCTGCATGGTACAATGGGTCTACCATTATGCAAAGAAACTATTTGGAGAAACAGGGTTCAAAGAGGCAGGGCCTGCTGGATTGCTTGCTTTAGGGACTGTGCTCCCATTCAGAAGGTCCATCTCTGTGCTTCCCTTAGCTACCTCACCTGCTTGTTTTGTGATCATGGGGAAAGACTCCCATAGTATTTTACATCAGGCTAAAAGAAATAGTAGCAAAGTGCCTTAACTTGACCAGTTGTTGGACATACTTACACTAGGGGTGGGGAACCTATGGCCTTCTAGGTCCTTGAGTGTGGCCATTTTACTGAGTCCAAGTTTTACAGAACAAATTCTTTTATCAAGGGGATTTGTTCTGTAAAGTTTGGATTCAGTCAAAGGGCTGCACTTGAGGACAGAGGGTCACATGTGACCTTGAGGCTGCAGGTTCCCTATCCCTGACATACGCCCTCTCCCCTCCACACAACCAGAGAAGGCGAATCTGAGCCCTGTCTCCCGACTTAGTCCTTCTAGGAAATGCCCCTGACCAACATGAGGCACTATAGCATTGGGAGGACCAACTACCAAGACTGGACACTTCCAGCTTCAGCCAGTGCCTCTTCTTCTGTCAGTCCTGGGGCAAATGATGCAGGGACCCTCTTTCCTCTACTTCCCCTTCAGCATCCCTGAATTTGAGAGAAATACCTCAAAGTCTTTTCCTAAGTTTTTGGCACTCCAGTTAAATGTTTCTACAGCTATATTCAGAAAACCTGGGGACTAGATCTACTTTAAACACACCTTTCTGTGCCCAGGGATGGAGAGCAGGACCAGGATATTCCTTCTCTAAAGCCAGTCACTATGACCCCAAGGAAAGGCAAGATGTTCAAGTCCTCCTCCTATTTAAAATTCTTTTATAATTCTCTTGTCAGTGTCCAAGAACACCTATATCTCCCTATTTTCTCAAAATAGAGCTCTACTTGTATCCCTGTCATCCTCTACTTCCTCATCATACTACATAGAGGCCTCACTGAGCATGAAATAAAGGGCAGATTGCCTTAAAACAAAGATAGAAGAAATCCTTGAATAGCAGTTCTAATTACCCTTCATACCCCCAATTTACTTTCTACTCCCATTTTAATCTGCCCCTGGGGAATAAACCATTGACCTAAGCCTACCCATCAGGTCCGATTAGGTAAAAAAAAAAAAATCCTGCTACCAAAATTCTCTGGCTTCCTTTAGTTCACACCAAGAGTCTTTAGTTAAGTGCCAACCTTGTCTTTCTGCCTAAGATAAAGAGAGGGATCATGGAACCTTCATGTAATGCCTTAACCTGACCAGTCCTGCTGACTCCTTTGAGAGTGACCATCCAGGTCCTCCAGAAAATCCTTCCCTCTTCTCCACCTCCTATATGCTCCTGAAAGGAAGGCCCCCTGTTCACCCCATCTGCTTTGGCTTTTGCTCATAGCACTCCTTCAACTTCCTCATTGTATACTACTCAGCAAAATGCTATAATCACTGAGAAAAAAAATATCTGATACCTCTCTCACACTGGAACAAATTCTGAGTCAAAGATAGAGGCAGAAAAGCTAAGAACTATGTTAAGAGAAAAGGAGAGAGTACATCAAGTTGATGAAGTAAGGCACTCAAAAGTACGAGGTAGGCTGAGGTCAGACTATAGAAAACCTTGATTGTCAGGCTGAGCAGTTTAGATTTTATAAAACAGACAGTGAGGAAACTTAAAAATTTGTAAACAGTGGGATGACATGACCAGATTTTTATCGGAATTATTAATGTAACATGGTGTGCAGAGGAGATATTGGAAGAGGTGAAACTTTAGAATCTGTTTTTAAAAAGATGGCAACTAAACAGATTAGTAAGTTACTGCAATTGTCCTGTTGTGAAGATAAATAAGGAGGGGAGTAGAAAGAAAGTAGAAAGATTAAAGAGGAAATGTGGAGGTGGATCCAATAGGACTTGGAAACTGATTGGATATGGGGCAGAAGACAGAGAGAAGAGACAGATGACTTCAAGGTTTTAAGCATAGGTTAACTGGAAGACTATGGTAATAAAAAACACAAAAATTAGGGTGGAAGAGCAGGTTTTGAAGGACAAATAAGTTTAGGCATGCTGAATATGAGACAGCAGTGTGTTACATCTAAGAGGAGATGTTTAAGAAAAATTTAGGGTTGAATGTCTACACCATGAGTAACTATACATAGAAATAACAGTTAAATCCTGGAAATTTGAGCTCTATTTTCTAAACAATGAAGATCCACTAAAAATTCTTAAGCAGGAGGTCAACACAATCAAATCTAAGATTAGAAAAATTAGTCTTGCACTCAAGGGAAAATAGTACAATGGTAATATTATAGGATTTGTTAGCAAATACTTAGGGAAGTGGTAATCATTAAAAGCAAGAAAAGTTTATTAAAAATAGATGATGGTATATTACATTTCCTTTTTAAACATTATTAAGAAGAAATTGTTGAAATAGTAAACTTAGATTTTAATAAGACATTTTACAAAGTGTCTTATTCTGTGCCTTGTTTGGAGAATTGAAGAAATGTGGGCTAGGTGACAAAAAAATTAGATGAACAACTGTTTGAATTATCAGACCCAAAAAACAGAATTAAAGCAACAATGTCAAGCTAGAGAGAGGTCTCTTGTAGAATATTCTGGGCATTTCCCTTTGTTCTACTGTGTTCGAATCAAGATATCTGATCGAGATATTGAAGTACAGACGCAATGCTTATCCAATTTTCAAGTGACATAAAATTGGGAGTGATACATTGGCTGATAAGATCTAAAAAAAGACTTAAAGCAGGACAGAATGATGGCCGGTATCTAATAACGTGAAATTGAAAAGAGATAGAAGAAAGAGAGGCTCTCACTCACTGCTGGGAGAATTGCACACTGGTGATATCCAATCTGTCAGTGCTCTGCAGAAGTTACAAAAATATTCACCCTTTAAAAGAGTTATCAGAGAGGAAAAAGAGTTATCTGTTCACAGAGACGTATAGCAATATTATTTGTGCTTATAAAAAAGCTGGAATCAACCTAAATGTACAATAAAATGGAAGGTGGCAGATAAATTATGGTACACTGACATAACAGGATATTGTTACACAGTTACAATGAGGAAGCATGAACCGCTCTACCCAACCCTTTTACTATGTCCTCTGGCATTCTTGACATGCTCCCTCCTTCCAGCCTTGCCCATCCCTCTGCTTTTCATCATTGGCTTTTTTCTTTTACATTCTTTCACTGAGATCTGGCTCTCCTCTGATTAAGAATCTCTAGCTATCTTTTCCAGAGATGGCTATAGCTTACCTTAAAATCCCACAATGCAGTAATCATGAAGGGGAAGTTGAATACTCTCTGCTTGTCACTGTCATTTCAGACTTTTCCTTAATCTCCTTCAGTCAGCAAACTTTCCTCTTTAGAGGTACAGTAAAATAAAATTTTCCATTTAACAAACAGTAACTATAGTACACACTACACCGCCCACTCCTGTCCTCCACCACGGGTCATTCTACTTTTCTCTAACAGTTTGCACATTTTATCCTTTTCCTCTCCTCCACCAACTCCTGCCTTTATATTGTTATTAAGCCATTTTCAGTCCTATTAGACTCTTGGTGACGCCATTGGGGGTTTTCTTGGCAAAGATAGTAAGAGTGGTTTTGGTCATTTCCTACTTTAGGTTTTTATAGGTGAGGAAACTGAGACAAACAGGGCCACACAGAGTCACACAGCTAATACGTGTCTAAGGCCAGATTTGACTCATGAAGGTGAGTGTTCCTGATTCCAAATCCAATGCTCTATCCACTGCCTTTCCTAGCTACTAAATGTCACCTCTACTCCCTACTAAATAAATTCCAGGGACTTCTTTGTGCTTCTAGGTCAAAATATAAACTCTCCTGTCATTTAAAGTTCTGTACAATCTGATTTTCCTAATTATCTAACCGTACACATCGATTCTTTTGTCCAGTCATTCTGGCATACTTGCCTCTCACACATGATGTGCTACCTTCTGTCTCCCTTTCCACCGGCTGTTCCTATACCTGGAATAATCTTTCCTCTCATTTCTTCATCTTGGAATCTCCTTGATTTACTTCAAGACTCAGCTCAATCAGCACCCTCTATCTGAAGCCTTTTCTGGTCATTCTAGATACTAGTGCCCTCTCTACCAACATTCTTGTTGCTGTTCAGTCGTTTTTGATTGTGTCCAACTCTCTGTGACCCCATTTTGGGGTTTTCTTAGCAAAGATACTGGAGTGGTTTGCCATTCCTTTTCCAGCTCATTTTACAGATGAGGAAACTGAGGTAAACAGGATTAAGTGACTTGCCCATGGTCACACAGCTAGTAGGTATCTGAGGCTGGATTTGAACTCAGGAAGATGTCTCCATATAAATATATACTTTTTGTATATAAAATATACTTATATATATGGACATGTGTTCACCCCCATGACAATGTGCCAAACTGCTAGAGAAAAGCAGAATGACCCAGAGGGGTGTACTACAGTTACTATGATTTGAATAGAAAACTGTATTTTACTGTACCTCAATAAAAGAAAGTGTTCTGACTGATGGAGTGCTTCAGGTTCATAACCTCAGCATTTCAAGGCCTCCTCAACCTTCCTCACCTCACATATTCAATCAGGTGACAAATCTTGCTGTTTCTATATTCACAGCTTCTCTCAGTGTTCCCCTTCTCTCTGCTCACAAAGATACCACCTTAGTTCTGGATCACACATAATGAGAATAACAATAACAGCCGGTATTAATGTAGCGTTTTAAAGGTTTACAGCTGCTTTACAAATAGCATTTCATTCTGTCCTCACAACAACCATGGTAGGGAGGTGCTATTTACCCTCCCATTTTAGAAATGAAATAATTGAGGTGGTAAAAGGCTGGATGACTTACTCAGGGTCCCACAGCTAGTAATGTGGGGGGCTGGACTGGAATTCAGGTCTTCCTAACTCCAAGTCAGAACTCTGTCCAACATGGTCATCTCTTGTCTAGATTACTGCATCAATCTCCTAATTGGTCTCCCCACTCAAGCCTCTCCCCACTCCAATCAATCCACCATACTGCTGCTGAAAAATCTTCCATAAGTGCATAACTGATGATATCCCTTTCTAAATGAATAATTCCAGTTGTTTTCTATTGTGTCTATGATCAGACAAAAGTGCCTCTGTTTAGCTTTTAAGTCCTGCAAACCTTGAACCAACTTATCATTCCAAACTTATTTGTGCTAAGCTGTTATTGTCCTTTTCAATTTTTTTTATAACTCTTTTCTTTCCATTTTTTTATTCTAGCATTCTCATTTAATTTTTAAAGATATTTTCATGCTTAAAAAAACAAACAAAAAAAATCCCTTTCCTTCCTCTCTTCCAGAAGTTCTAGCTGAATTTGTGTGCAAACTGTGTTTTTCACCGAGGCTTTGCTTGTAGCTGTTTTGGACTTATTATCTTCTGCTGGACTAATGGTTTGAGTGTCCCTGTTGCCATGATAGCTTTTTATGGTGGGATTCTTTTTGTTTTGCTCTTATTTCCAAGCCCTCTTCCTGACTCTGGACTTTATGTTAGGGCTAGGCTCTTCACACTTCTCAAGGGAATGTCTAGGCTGGCCTTGTTGCTGCTTTCTTGGGGTACCAGAAAAGGAGGAAAGGAATAAGAATTTATGTGCCAGGCGCTATGCTAAGTGCTTTTCAAATATATCTCATTTGATCTTGACAACAATCCTGAGAGGCAGGTGCTGTTATTATCCCCATTTTATAGCTGAGCAACCTGAGGCAAACAGCAGCGAAATAAGTTGCCCAAAGAGTCACAGTTCATAAGTGTCTGAGGCTGGAATATAACTTAGGTCTTCCACCCTCTGGGCCTAGAGCTCTACCTACTACTGTTTTTAAGGATTTCAGGTACATCTCAGGCCGCAGACCTGAAAACTTTCAGTAGTTCCCTAATTGTCTGATCCAAGGAAAAGCTGGATTTCTGCCCTCTGACCTGAGTTTCAGTCTGAGTAATGGGATTATGGGCTTGGCCTGGCTGGAATTCTAGTAGTCTGCTGTTAGACTCAGCCACTGTCAGTGAGATGGAAAACTCAGCTGGTTCAGAATGACAGTTCTGCGGCTTCCTCTTTGGTCTGGGATTCTTGCCCTGTTCATTCTGCTGCAGGCTTCAGAGAGGGTTAGTTAGAAACTAGAACTTAGTCCTAGACCTACATCCAGGTCCAAGCCACATAGTTGTTGTTTGTTTCTGAATTTCCTCCCTGCTTGTTACATATATATGGTAAAGGGCCAGGAACTTCTCCTTACTCTGGATTGTCTTTCCCTTGGCATAGGTCCCCACCTTCCTCAGTGACTCCGAACTGGATAATGAGTCAATCAGTTAATCAGTCATTATTTATTAAGTACATATAATGAGCCAGGCATGACACCAAGTGCTAGGGATATGAGGACTTCACGGTCTAATTTGCAAAACAAACATATACAAAGGAGCTATATTCAAGATAAACTGGAAATAACAAAGAAAGTGCATTCAATTTAAGGGGGATTGGGAAAGACTTCCTGTGGATGAGATTTTAGCAGAGACTTGAAGGAAATCATGCAAACCAGTAGTCAGAAATGAGGACAGAGAGCACTTCAGGTATGGGGAAAACCAGAGAAAATGTCCAGAGCTAAGAGATGGAATGCCTTATTTGAAGGATAGCCACAATGAGGCCAATGTTACTGAAGTAAGACTTTGTGGGGAGCTTAAGGTAGAAAAAGACTAAAATGGGGGGGAGGGGTATGAAGGGCTCTGAATGCCAAATAGAGAATTTTGTATTTGAACCTGGAGGCAACAGGAAGCCTCTTGAGTCTGTTGAGTATGGGGGTTAGGGAGGTCAGAGCATGCTTTAGGAAAATCACTTTGATGGTTGACTGGAGGATGGACTGGAGAGCGGGGAGATGACAGACAGACCAACCAGCAGGTCACTGCAGCAGTCCAAGTGTGAAGTGATGAAGGTCTTCTGGTTCACACCTATTCCTGCATTGTACAAATCCAGGTCCCTTTAATGCTAGATCTGAGACCTTGTCTTGTCCTGGTACGCAGGCTCTCCCTGAGCCAGCACGTTTGGCATGGCCTATTCCTGGCCCATCCTCAGTGTCCACAGCCTTTGTCCTCTTTCTCCTGATGTCAATCTGGACTTGGATTTCCCAGTCAGAATTCAGTCTGCTTCATTTTCTAGATGTACGTGGAGAAGTTAGGAGGATGAAAAGCTCACAGAACTTCTTCCTTCTACTCTGCCAGTAGGCTCTACCTCCTTTACTGTCACTGAATTTTTAAAAATTAGTCAGTTCCTCAAGTGGACCTGTGTGGTGTAATCAATAAAAATATTCCCTAAAATAAGGTTAATTATTTTATACCTCCACAATGGAGCCTGGGCTAAAGGTAAGTGGAGGCAAGAGCTGTGCTGGAAGCTGCTGATGAAGCAACCCACATGTGACTACCCACACTTTCTGACTCTTGTTTATGTCCTCTCATAAGTCTGTCATGCAAAGTCCATCCAAGGGGAGGGTGCCTTCTTCAATTTCTCTTGATGTAATGTATCAGTCAAGCATAGGAACTGTTTTTCAGTTATCCCTGATATTGCAATATGACCAACTCATCTTTTTCACTCATAACACTTTTGATGCATCCCTTACTTTCACTCTTGATATCTATTTTCAGTTCTTCAGAGATTATGTTTCATGGCTCATAACCATATAATGTCAGGATAAATATTGGTACTGAAAGGAAGGCTATTTGTCTCTGGGAGGCACTTGGGATTTGTAAAGTTTCGCAGTCTCCCAAAGGCAATATAACATGCTATTCTCTTATTGAATTCTGGGTACAAAACTCATGGTCCATCAAACTGCATGCCATTATCTGTACAATAAGCACTCCTTATTGACTTGTTACTTCTGTGAGGATAGTTAGATCGAACTGTTTTGAGTGGACATGGACATCATTTAGGAGTTTCTGTAAATCTAGGTCCAACTGAACAATGTCTTACAAAAATAGAGCATCTGGAGGACTTTACCATCCACAGATAATCCCTTTTCAATGTGGATTCTGTGCTGGACAACTTTTATAACAGTGAACAATTCTGGTGAAGATTTATCTCCCTATTTCATGCCTATTAGTGAGTGATAAGAAAGTTGTCTACAGGCTTATATGTGTTGCTGTACCTTTCAAGGAATCTTAAATAATTTTAATAACTGTATGGGAGATTCCTGTTGGACAAGTGCTTTTAAGGTAGTCTTTTATACTAGAAGACTAAATGCTGTTTTAGAGGTCAAAATATTAAATAAAATAATCTTTTAGAAGATTTCTTTTTCTCTTTCTAAGATTTCTTTTAGAAAATGAATAGGAATGAATATAAAGCCCCCTTCTTATACTTTAAAAAGCACAAATACAAGATGGAAGAGATGTAAATAGAGAGCAGTTCACGTAAAAAAATCTGGAGGTTTTAGTCTACTCCAAACTCAGTGTATCAACAACGTGAAAGAGTAGACAAAGGATATTGCAATCTTAGTCAGATTTAATAAAAATGCAGCATTCGGAAAGAAGAAAACAATATAATTGTATGATTGTAGGAGTATACATTTAGATCCAGAAGAGACTTTGGAGACTATCAGGTTCAATCCCTTCATTCTACAAATAAGGAATCTGAGAATTAGAAATGTAAAATAACTTATTCAAAATGATAAAAAATTCATAACAGAGGTGGCACTGCAATTCAGGTTTTCTGGACTCTCATCCAGTATTCTTTCAACAATTCCATGTTGCCACTTCTAGGTCCTATGCTTTGGTTAGATCAGTCATCAGGGACTGGGGACAATTCTGAGTTCTGATGTTTTTTAAGAGAAACCAACAAACTGGAATGTGTTCAGAGGCTGGAAACTAGAATGGAGAGGAGAGGATAGGGGAACCCTGATACATGAGAATTAGATGGAAGACCCTAGGATATTTACTCACAAGGTAAGAAGGAGAGGTAGGAAAAATGTGATAACTGTCTTCAGTGATTTGGAGCAAACCTCTCATGAAAGAGGCAATGAAATTGTTCTTTGTGGCCCCAGGGGACAGAACTAGGAACAAAGGGAAGTAGCAGAAAGATAGATTAGACTCAATGTAAGGAAACAAACGTGCTAACAATTATGAGTTGTCCCAAAGTGGAGTGATCTGACTTGAGAGGGAACTAATTTCCGCTATTGTAGGGCAGCAAACTGAGGATTTGTTATTGTGGTAAAGTATTATTGTTTAGGTACAGTTTGGAAAAGATTACCTTTGAGGTTCCTGCAACTGACTGAATTCTGTGATTCTGGGATAATGAGATCACAGACAAGGAACAGAAGCAAACTTTTGCAAATATTTACACACATACAGGGCAAAAGAAGGAGGGCAGAAGAGATAAAGAAGAAACATTCAGAGAAGTAGAAAAAGAACCATAAGCATGTGGCCTCACAAAGGACATAGAAAATATATCAAGAGGAAGAAAGTGGTCAGCAGCGTGAAATGATAAAGGAAAATCAAAGAGAATGTGAACAATGAAAAGGCCATTGAATATGTCAAGGAGAAAGCCAATGGTTACTTCAAAAAGGGCAGTTTCAAGAATGTGGGAGGGACAGAAACAAGGATACAAGAGGTTGAAGGAAGAAGGATTGGTGAGATACAGGCAAGTAATGCAGGATACTTTTTCAAGAACTTTGACAATGAAAGGAAAAGAGATGGAATCTTAGTCTGAGTAATTAAAGGACCAACAGAAGGGTTTTGTTGCACAGGGAGACTTAAGTATGTTTGTAACATGTCAAACCCTCCATAATATTAGAAGTGGCCCATTTTCATCAAGTCATTTTGAAGACTGCCTTCTATTTTATAAAAGGAATTCCAGTACTTCTCACTAGGTATCTTAGTCTGTCAGCAACGATAAAACAAAAAGTTTAACCAGTGACTTACTTTGGAACCGAACTGATATCTTTTGTAGTACTGGGCAGCTTTCCTAAGACAATCTCCATAATCCGTTCGTCTGTAGTTGAGTTAAGATCTTCATCAGGAGGGATTTCTGTTACAATTTCTGCCACTTGATCCACCGATAAAGGGGGGGAAATATAAATTATATATATATATATAAAAAATCAAAAACACAAATTATTTGCAAAAATAATAAACAACTTGAATTATCTGGCAAAATATCTGAAACTAAGAAATGTTTATGAAAGCACACTAAAATCATGTGATAACTAGAGTAAGTTTGAATTAAAAAAACAAAACAAACCAAATCACTCAAGGTCAAATTAGTCATTTTGTGGAATCCTGACAGTATGTTATACAGGAAAGCAAAATTAAGTTCTTGCCCTCAAATTGGTTATGATCATAATGAATCAGCACATTTATCTAGTGTTTTAAAACATACAAAGTCTTTTCCTTATAACAACTTTATGAAATAAATAGCATAATGATTATATTCATTTTTCAATAGGAGGAAACTGAAACTCTGAGTCTTGTGACTTTTCCGTGATCATGATCCTAATATCAGGTCCTTAATTTAGGCCCTCTAACTTCAAATTCAGTGTTCTTTTCACCATGTTATTCTGCTATAAAGTAAATTACATTTTAAATCCATAAGTTAATAAAGTTAAGTTAATAAAACTAAAAGACAAAGAAATTATTTTTCCATATCTGCCATAATTCATTATGACATCAGGCATATAAATTACAATGAATGTTTGTATTTTTAAAAGATGGAGATATTCTAATTCCTTCTACTCAAAGCTACCAAAAAGAATTTCAAATGTATACTCCTGGAAAATCTTTGGGCTTTATAAATGTGTATTAAGATGATTAAGGAGAATCTGTAGCTAAGTAGTTTTGTTTTTAAAATGTTCAAAACAAGAAAATCTATAGTAATAGAAATTGGAATAGATAATGTCATCTCCAAACCTTATTTTAGATACTAGTTTTGATCTTCTCCCCCTGTTAACAGTAGGAAAATTACTGAATGTTATAGAATCATAGGATCATGCATCAGAGATTTTGTGAAAAGTAAATTTTATTATATTTTTCTTTCTTTACGCCCTTCTTTTCTGGTACATGAAAGACTACCATCCATACAACAGGTTACACAAAGAAAAAGCCAGAGAACTGGGTAATGTGCAAGCTGGAAAATCAATCCCTATGAAGCACACTGGTTGAACACCCTAGAAAAACCTTAAGTGGAAAATTTCAGAAACTGTAGAATATATGTGCAAACAAAATAATCTAATTAGGCTGCTGAGCCCGAATTTGGTAAATTGAAGGCCACTGGTCCCATTTTAAGAAATTTGAAAACCATAAAGTCCACAATAACACCTAATAGACACAATTAATATGCCTATTCCCCTCACATATAAGAAGCTGAAACGTACAGTGGGAAAAACCCTTGGTTTGGTGTCCGCAGATCGCTGCAGCTGAAATCTTGGCTCTGACAGCTGCAAGTCTGTTAGCTAGTCATTTAAAACTCTCCAAACCTGAGTTTTCTTGTCTATAAATGACTAAAATAATATTTCTTATTACATAGGATTGCTATAAAGAACGCACTCTGTCAAGCAAACTTACAAAAGAAATGTGTTGTTTGTTATTATTTCTGGTGTTTTTACAATGACTTCATGACTCCAGTCTCTATCCCCTCTGATCAGTCTATACAGCAGTGCCAGAAAAATCTTTTAAAAATACTGCATTACAGACATCGCTAAGAACCTCAGTTTCTTCATCTGTCAAACGAAAGCCCTGGCTAAATTATTTCTCTGAAGTCCTTTTCATCTTTAATGTCTCTGATCCCAAGAAATGGGACTCTACTAAGGATCAAATTGGCAACCATTTCATGAATCAGCACTCACCTTCTGGTTCCTTGTCTTCAATGATGACAAGAGGTGGTTCGCCTTTGGAAGTTTTGGGTTTTTTGCCTCTTCGGGGCTTTTTCTTTGGTTCTCTGTTGGCACTGCCACTTTCAGAAACAACAGGTGTATCCTTAGAAAGTATCTCTATTTCTTTATCTGCAGCTATTTCATTATGGCTGGCTGGAGGCATGCCTTTGATTTGTTCCAGATGACTCAATACATGTTCTATAAAAAGAGTGAAACAATCAGGAAATACTGTGTATTTCAATAGAATTAGACCAGATGATCTCTGAAATCTCTTCTAATGTTAATAATTTTTCTATGTGCAAACATAAATATTATTCTGCCAGCATTCCCCCTAATGTCATTAGCCTGGAAGATCACTCTTTGTTTTCGTTTTCCTGAAAGGCAGCATACTACACAGTATTTTCTACTACTTAGTAGAAAAACTTGAAATCAAGAGAACTAGATCTGAATTTTGTCTGAGACAAGCACTAGCCTTGTGACCCTCCTTACTGGACTTCCAACATCACCTTACGGCTCTAAATCTGATTCTACGGCATTGCTTAACGTTTCAGAGGTTCAGTTTTGTTATTTGTAAAAGGAAGAAGAAATAGTTTTTCTACTTGCAGAGCTATCGTTGGGAAAATACTTCATAAACCTTCAACAAGTATATGAATATGATTTATTATCGTTATATTGTTATTAGAGAAAAAGGTACGCCCTTCACAAAAAGACTAATTACTTCTAAAAACAAAAAAAGTCACACAGATATCAAGGTTAATTCTCCTTCATGTAAAACAAATTGTTTGCCTAAGTTTGCATCACATTACTGCTGCAACATTTAGAACTTTAAGTATTTTAAATTTTAACTTTTTAACTTTTAAGCATTTTCTAACCACCCATAGTTGAATTTTTTTTTTGCATGTTGTCTCCCCTAGTTAGATGAACAATTTCAGAGAACTATTTAGCCTTTTCTGTTTGTATCCCCAAGCCCTTAGCACAATGCTAACAGCTTCTTTTTCAATCATTCATTCGTTCATTCACAAAATTTTTGAAAAGTTGCTTTACTTGTTTTAAATATTATCAGTTACAGAGATTGTTTTCCTGACATTGAACCAAACTTGTATGCTTGATGTAAATCCAATTTGATCATAAGGAATAATTCCTTAGATAAATTACTATTGTAAGTTTGACAGGATTTATTTTTGTTTTGAATCAATATTGATTAATGATATTCCCATACAGTTCTCTTCTCCTTCCTTAGCTTAGGTATTAGAATAATATTTGCCTCTTAAAAGGAGTTATAGAGTGCTTTCTTTCTCAATCTTTTGAGAATAGCAATAGTATTAATTTGGTTGGTTTTTTTTAACTTTGATAGAATCCTCTTGTGAATCAATCTATCAGGACCAGGAGGTTGTTCTCTGGCAGTTCCTTTACAATAGCCAGTTCTATTTCCTTTTCAGATACTGAATTATCTAAGATATCCATTTGGTCTTCTGTTCATCTCGGTACTTTTGAAGGTAACCTGTTTTTCTTCTGTTCTCAGTGTTGTTAACTACTATGCATAACAGGTTCTGATAATTTTTATTTCTTCAGGTTTTCTTGTAATTTCACCTTGTTCATTTGCAGTTTTGGTCATTTGTGTTTCTGAACTCTTCCTTTTAATCAAATTTGTTAAAGTTTACTAGTCTTGTTGGTATTTCAAAGAACCAGCTTTCATTTTTGTTAATAGCTTCTGAAGTGTTTATTTCCAATTTATCTGTTTGTCCCCTAAATTTCAATATCTCTTTTTTTGTGCTTTTTTGGGGGCAATTTGTTGAGTTTCTAGTTCTTTCAAGGTACATTCAAGTTAGTATTTAATTAATGCATGTTTCTAAACAGATACTACTTTTCCCCATAAGGCTCTTTTAGCTTCAACTCAGAAAGTCTGATATATCATTTATCTTTGTCATTATTTTTTGCACAACTATTTATTAATGTTTTCTCCCAATTATATGTAAAAACAATTTTTAACATCTGTTTTCTTTGAGTTCCAAGTTGTCTTCCTCTCTATGTCCCCCCACTCTCCCCCTCATTAAAAAGGTATGCAATCTGATATAGCAAAACACATTTCCATGTTAGTCATGATGTGAAGACAAAAAGAAAACCCAAGAAAAATAAAGAAAAGGTATAATTCCACCTACATTTATACTCCTTCAGTTCTTTCTCTGGAGATGGATAACATTTTTTAAAAAATAAATCATATTTTTAAAAATAAATCATAAGTCCTTTAGAATTGTCTTGGATCATTGTAACGCTAAGAGCTAAGCCATCACAGCTGATCATCACACAGTGTTGATGTTACAAGACACAATGTTCTCCTGGTTCTGCTCATTTCACTTTGCAGCAGTTCATTTAAGTCTCTCCAGGTTTTTCTGAGAGCATCCTGTTCTTCATTTCTTATAACACAATAGCATTTCATCACAATTATGCACAATAACTTATTCAGCCATTTCCCAATTGATGGACATCTCAATTATCAATTTTTCAACATCACTAAAAAATACTGCTATAAATTTTTTTGTACAAACAGGTTATTTTCCTTTGTTTTTTATCTCTTTGGGACACAGACCTAGTAGTGGTATTGGTCAAAGGGTATGTGTGGTTTTATAGCACTTTGGGAATATTTCCAAATTGCTCTTCTGAACGGCTGAACCAAGAACACAACTTCACCATTAGTGTCTCAATTTTCCCACATTCCCTCCAGCATTTGTCATTTTCCTTTTCCATATTAAGCCAATCTGATAGGTGTGGGATGGTAGCTCAGAGCTGTTTTAATTTGCATTTCTCTAATCAATAGTAGAGCATTTTTTATATGACTGTAATATTTTTTCATATGACTATATGAAAACTTTGAAAATTGCCTATTCATATTCTTTGACAATTTATCAACTGAGGAATGACTCTTATTTCTACAAATATGACTCAGTTCTCTACATATTTGAGAAATGAGGTCTTTATCAGAGAAACCTACTTTAAAAAATTTTTTTAAGTTTTGATTACTATGTATTTTCCTCCATTCTATTGCCCCATTTATCCTACTCTCTCTCTCTCATTTCACCATGTTTGTTCTCAAATGGTCTACTTCTGATTTTTACCTCCCCCAACACTATTAGCCCACACATTGCCCCTCTCCTCCATGCCTTATCCCTTTATCCCTGCTTTCCTATATAGTAAGAAAGATTTCTATACCCAACTGAGTATGTATGATATTCCCTCTTCAAGTCACTTCTGTTGAGAGTAAGGTTCACATACTCCCTCTCCCCTGCCTCCCCCAGTCTTACCCTCTACTGTAAAATCTTTTTCATACTCTTTTGTTAGACAATTTACCCCATTCTACCTCTCCCTTTCCCCTTCTCCCAGGACATTCCTTTTTCTCACCCCATAATTTAATTTCTTTTAGATAATCATCCCATCATATTCAACTCATGCCCATGCCCTCTGTGTAGACTCCTAGCTGCCCTAATGATGAGAAAATTTTTAGGAGATACGAGTATCATTTTCCCATGTAGTAACAGAAACAGTTCAACCATATACTTCCTCATGGTTTCTTGTTTTTGTGCATCTCTTCAATCTCGTACTTGAAAGTCAGATTTTCTATTTAGTTCTTATATCCTTTTATTTTATACTGAATATTATACTCAGGTGATTCTTGGTTGTAATCCTAGCTCCTCTGCCCTCCAGAATATCATATTCCAAGACCTCTGATCTTTTAATGTAGAAACTGCTAAGTCTTGTGTTATCCTAACTGTGGCTGCCCAATATCTGAATTGGTTGGGGTTTTTTTTGGCTGTTTGCAGTATATTCTCCTTGACTTAGGAACTCGGGAATTTGGCCATAATACTTCGAGGAGTTTTCACTTTGGGATCTCTTTCAAGAGGTAACTGGTGGATTCTTTTAATTTCTATTTTACCCTCATAAGTAAACCTCGTAGGAGTTCTAGAATATCAGGACATTTTCCTTGATAATTTCTTGAAAGATGATATTTAATTTCTTTTTTTTTGATAATGGTTTTCTTAAAGTCTATAATTCTTAAATTATCTGTTCTAGATCTATTTTCCAAGTCAGTTGTTTATCCAATGAGATATTTCAAATTTTCTTCGTTTTTGTCTTACTGTTTCTTGATGACCAATTCTAGTTCTTGAGGAATTATTTTCTTTGGTGAGCTTTTTGTACCTCCTTTTCCATCTGACCCATTCTGCTTTTCAAAGGATCCTTCTCTTCATTGGATTTTTATGCCTCTCCTACTATTTGACCTATTCTGTTTTTTAAGGGGTTATGTTCTTCAGCATTTTTGTCTCCTTTACCAAGCTGTTGACATTTTTTTTTCATAATTTTCTTGCATTGCTCTCATTTCTCCTTCCAGTTTTTCCCCTAACACTCTTACTTGATTTTTAAAATTCTTGAGTTCTTCCACAGCTTCAGACCAATTCATATTTTTCTTTGTGGCTTTAGATGTAGCAGTTTTGATTTTGTGTTTTGATCTTCCCTGTCACCTAGTAAATTTTTATGGTCTTTTCTGCTGTTTGCTCATTTTTTCCTAGCCTATTTCTTGACTTTTAGCTCTAAGCTTAAGTGGAAATCTGCTTCTAGAATGGAGGGGGCACTGTCCCAAGCTTCAGGCTTTTTGTGTAGTTATCTTTAGAGATAATTCTGAGTACCTATAAGTTTTCAGTTCATCGTATGGTGTGTTTACTACTAGGAAGAGGTGTATTGACTATTCTCCTGGTCTGTGCTCTGATCTATGAGCTACTTCAAGCACTCATTTCTGCCCGGAGCTATGACCAGGGTCCCAGCAATCTTGCAACCACAAGCTCTGGTGTGCTAGAGCTATTGCTCACCCTGGGACTGAGCCTCAGGACTGCCACCCAGAGCCATGTATGTGCAATGCAATCCTGTCCCTGCTGCCAGCAAAGGGGCTCTTGGAATCTCCTGACCTGTTTTCTGACTCCCTTATCATCTGTGGGCCAAGGGGTCTGGAAACCACCACTGATTCAGTCACTGCCAAAGCTTACTGATGGTTTACTGGGGCATGGCCTGTGTTCCACTCTTACTGCAACAGATCTTTCCTGCTGACTTTCTAAGTTGTCTTGAGCTGTGAAATTGCTTCACTCCATCCTTTTATGGATTTTGATGCTACAGAATTTTTGAGGCACTATTTAAAATTGTTTAAAGGGGTTTTGGGGAGAGCTCAGGCAAATCTATGCCTTTTCTCTGCCATTTTGGCTCTGCTCTCCCATAATTATTATTTCTAAGATTTGTTTTTTGACCTACTCATTATTTAGGACTTCATTATTAAGTCTCCCCATTGAGGTCTGTGTATCGTTTTATGTTCTTTAAACTGATTACCATTTTTACCATGTTATAGCCTATAAAAGATGTCTTCACTATTTCTACTTTTTTAGATTTATTTGCAATATCTCTATGCCTTATCTCTATGTGGTGAATTTCTGTAAAAGTTTCATTTAATGATGACTTTACTCTTAATTGAATATGAAGTAAGAAACACATCACACCACATTTTCTTCTATGTTCAGGACAGAAGTAACTGACTACATAACAAACAGTTTAAGTAACTTAATCCTTAAGAATCGGTAGATCAAAGAACAAACCATGGAAACAGAAAACTTCATCAAAGAAAATGACAACAAGAGACAATATAATAAAACACAGAAATTGTCAGTCAGTTGTTTTTCAGTCATGCCTGGCTCTTCATGACCCCATTTAGGGTTTTCTTGGCAAAGACACTGGAGTGGTTTGCCATTTCCCTCTCCAGCTCATTTTTACAGATGAGCAAATTGCAGCAAACAGGGTTAAGTGATTTGCCCAGGGTCACACTTCGAGTAAGTGTTTGAGGCCAGAACTCAAAAGCCAGAAGACTCCAGAACTGGCACTCCATTCACCACATCACCTACCTGCCCCTAAAATGTAAAAAACAGGGACACTAAATACCACTGGCAAAGATGTAAATTGGTCTAGCCATTCTAGAAAGCAATTTAGAATTATCCACCCAAAGCCACTAAACAGGGGTTCTAACAGTTTTTTGGTATCCTTAAACTTTTTCTGTCTGCTCTGGCAATCTGGTGAAGCTGGACCACTTTTCAGAAAAAAAATTTTTTAAATGCTTAAGTTATACAGAAATGCACAAAATACAAAGGAAACTAAATATACTACAATAGTCATCTATAAAACATGTTTAAGAATCAAAGGAGAACTCAAACAATAAATATTTATTAAGGGCCTACTATGTGCCCGATATTGTGCTAAGTATGGGGATACAAACAAGAAAAAAAAAGTCCCTGCCTTCGAAGTGCTTAGAATGTAATGGAGGAGAAAACATGAAAACAAATATATATAACGTAAGCTACTTACAGGAGAAATAGCTTAATTTATAGAGGGAAAGCAATGGACTTGAGTGGATGGGAAAGCTTTCCTATAAAAGGAGGGATTTTAGTTGGGATCTAAAGGAAGCAAGGGAGGTCAATAGTCTTAGCAAAGGAGGGAAAGCATTCCAGGCCTGGGGGATAGCCTGAGAAAATGCCCAGAGCTGAGGAAGAAGCCCCTTGTTTGTGGAACAGCAAGGAGGCCAGTGTCACTGGAATGAAGGGCACTTGTTGGGAAGTAAGGTGTAAGATTAGAAAAGTAGGAGGTGGCTAGCTTATGCAGGGCTTTGAATGCCAGAGCACTTTGAATTCCATCCTGGAGGCCATAGGGAGTCACTGGAGTTTATTGAGTGCAGAGATGGGGATAGGGACACAATCAGACCTGTACTTTAGGAAAATCACTTTAATGAATGAATGGAAGGATGGATTACACTGAGTGTGGAAAGAATTGAGGCAGGCTAACCCAAAAGCAGGTTATTATAATAGTACATGTGTGAAATAATGAGGACCTACACTATATCTGAGAGATGTTACAAAGATGAAACCAACAGGCCTTGGCAACACCTTGGATACGGAGGGGGAGAGGGGTGATGAGAAATAGGGAGGAATTCAAGATGACTCCTAGGTTATGAATCTGAAGGACCAGGAGGTAGTAGAGGCGGTTAGTAAGAAAGATGTTTTGAAGAAACATAATTTGAAAAAATTATGTTTTGGACATAATGAGTTTAAGATGTTGGCAATTTGAGATATCTGAAAGGCAGCTGAAGATGTGAGACTGGAGATCAGCAGAGAGATTGGAGCAGACAGGGAGATTTGAGAATCAACAGCACAGAGACCATAATTAAATCTCTAAGAGCTGATGAGATCTGCAGGTGAAGTAGTAGAGGGAGAAGAAGGAAGGCGCAGGACAGAACCCTGATGTAGACACCTACAGTGAGAGGATGCGATCTGAAGGAAGAGCCAGCAAAAGAGACAGAAAATGAATAGATGAGAACCAGGAGAGAGTCGAGCCCCAAAAACTTAGAAAGAAGAAAGTACAAATGAGAGAATGATCAACGGTGTCAAGGGCTTCAGAGAGGTCAAGGAAAATGAGGATTGAGAAAAGGTCACTGGATTTGGCTACTAATCGTTGGTAAATTTAGAGAGAGAAGTTTCAGTAAAAACGATAAAGTAAGATGTCAGATTACAATGGGTTAAGAAGAGAGTGAGAGGAGAGAAAGTGGAGGTACCTATTGTGAATGTCCTTTTTAAGAAACTATGGCCCCTTAGCTCCAAAAGACATAAGCGATATAGGACAACAGTTGGCAGGGATGGAAGGAGCAAGAAGGGTTTTTTAGGGTTGGATTTTGTTTGGCTTTTTTGAGGATGGGGGAGACATAGGCATGTTTGTAGGCAGGAGAGAAGCCAGTAGATAAGGAAAGATTAAAAATAAGTGAAAGAGTGGGGATGACAGGAAGGACAATCTGTTGGAAGAGGAAAGGTGGAACAGAATCACTTGAACAAGTAGAGGGGTTAGCTTTGATTGGGAGTAAGGCCACTTTTGTCATGTGAGACGGGGTGAAGGAGGGTATAGCGGCAGAAGGCAGCTACGTGATGAGATGAGAAAGAGGAGAGAAAAGGGAGCTCACTGCAAATGGCTTTTAAAATATGAGGCAAGTTTCTCAGCTGAGAGACAGTGGCCATGGGAGGTTACAGGAGGGATGAAAAGATTTGGAAGAGCCAAGGCAGTAAGATAATGAGTTGATAAGGGAAATATCTAGCTATTGAGCTAGGTGCTATCTAGCAAGCTAGCATCTACATAGTGCTTTAAGGTAGGCAAAGACCTATACAAATATTATCTCATTTCATTCTTCGAATTATCCTGGGAGGCAGGTGTCACCATCTTCTGAAGCAACAGAAATTGAAGTGATTTGCCCAAAGTCACACAGTTAGTAGATGTCAGCCCAAATCTGGTGACTCCAGGTCCACCATTTTATCTATTGCTAAACTGATTTATAAATATTCATATTTATAAAGTAGAGACAAGTAAATAATAAAGTAACCATCACAAAACAACTGAAAACAAACGTTGCAAACTTATAAAGAACAAGTTTATCCACAAAGAAGAGACAAGAGTATGGACCTCTCCCCACTCCTCTGGAGGCAGGTGGGGAAGGGGGTAGGTGTAAAGCAGTGTGTGTGTGTGTCTGTGTGTGTGTGTGTGTTTGCGCATGTGTGTGTGTGTACACACACACACATACAGACACACACACTCAACTTTTATATATTGATTCAGTTTTGTTGATTTTTTTCCCTCTTCCTCTTGTTCTTTTAAAAAATATTCGTTACATACTATGAGTGTGAAGTGTTGGGGAGAAATACAGGAGGAAATTTAGTTGATGTAAAAGCAAAAGATATCAATAAAAACTCAACATAAAGAAATACCTGAGAACTCCGGTCAATACAATAGTCAACTATAATTTCAGAGAACTGATAATGAAGCTTGCAATCCACATCTTCATAGAGAAGTAATGGATTTGAGATACAGAATAAAGTATTCTTTTTCAGATATAGGCAAAGTGGGAATGTTTTCCTTGATTAATATTTATTACAAGGGCTTTTGTTTCCTTCCAAGTGGAGGTGGGGGGCAAGAGAAGGTAGGTATGGGGAGATGAAGGATGGCAGGAAGGAAGGGAAGGAAAAAAGAAAAGAAGGAAGGAAGGGAGTTTATAGGATCATAGATTTAGAGTTGGAATTGTCTTTAGAAAATATCTAGTTACAACACTCATTTATTGCAGATGAAGAAAACAGATTTAGAGAGTTAAATGACTTACTCAAGGCCACACAAATCATAAGGGACAATTCCCCTCAATCTAGTGCTCTTCCCACTGGGTTGCTACTTGAAAAAAAGCACTTCTATGCATGTAAATGAAATATCACAGAACTTTGTATGTGTGTTCATCCTTCGTTGCTGAAGAAGACCATACCATCAGAGAAATAATGGTGTGACTTGCACTTGACTTTGTTTTGAGTGAGGGGAGGGCTGTGCAGGTCACCAGCCTCACTTCTCCTCCAGTCATCTGAATCCAGTGATCAGATATTCATCAGGATGACTTGAGATGACCCAGGATGAGGCAATTGGGGTTAAGTGACTTTCCCAAGGTCACACAGCTAGTGAATGTCAAGTGTCTGAGGTGAGATTTGAACTCAGGTTCTCCTAACTCCTGAACTGGTGGTCTATCCACTGCACCACCCAGCTGCCCCCACAGCACTTTACTCATACAGGGCAGAATCACTAACCTAAGTAACTTTTACCTCCACTTAGAAAGTTTAGATGTCCATGACAGAGGAATGAAATATGCACAGGTTATAGCAAAAACAGAAAATCATCCCAAATTAACCTAGTTCTGCAGTAATCTGTCTTAAGCCTAGGTATATAACTAAAAAAGGAGGAAAGAAGGCAGGAAAAGAGGGCCTCTGGCAACATTTGTGAGTTTGGTTGCGACTGTGAAAGGAAAACAATTTAGCTGTACTGAACTATGCTCAACCTTTTTCCTCCAGTCCTTCGCCTTCCTTATTCCCTATCTGTTCCTTCCTTCAAGAGAACACACTTGAAGAAGGGAGAGTGAAGCGCTATTTCTACATGGACAGGTCCTTCCAGATGTAATCTCAGAGTAGTGGTAACAGCAGCCACAGTGTAGTTCACTTTGTTGGCTTCAGTTATTTTATTTCTTTTGTAAAGACAGACCTGTTATCCCTTATACAAGTTCTCCTGGGGGCTGTTCCTGCTCCAATATATGCTATTTTTAATTTCCTTGGCTGAGTTGTCCTTCTATAAGAATTCAAAATTACTTACAACAGTGGTTCTAGCAGGCAGATCAGTAATTTTACTTTATTATGTTCATGGAAAAAATTTATTAACACCAACAGGAGGAGGCATTTGTACAGAATTTTAAGTTTTATGAAAAGCTTTCTATTAAATTATCTTATTGGATCATCTAAAAAAATACTATAAATATTACTATGCCCATTTTACAGAAAAGAAAACAGAGGCACAGGGAAATAAGGTGTCGTGTACAGGGCCACACAACCTGTTATGTGTTAGAGTAAAGATACCAACTCAGGACTTTCAAAATAACAAGTTCAGTATGATTTTCCATTATTTGTTGCTTCTCAAATTGGCAATCAAGGGCTTATACCTAACATTCTATAGAAATAATCCTAAATACATATCTCATCAACCATTTAATCAATTATGAAATATATTTATATACTGTAAGACTTGATAGGATGTGCATGTTGACTAAATAGGATGTAGACGCCAACCATATAAAATGACATTTAATATGATGCAGTATTGCAGTGCATATTGATGTTACTTGCTGCCATATTCTTTACTGCCTTCCCCCTCACCACCCACTCCCTAACTCCTTAAGTAACAAAACAAAACCAAAGGTGAAAGGGCATCCTCACAAAGGTCACAGAAGAGTTTCTTCTGGTAGACACCAGCATGCACATTTGAAGATGTGCTAGGAAAGGTTTTGAACCATTTGATAGTTTTATGATAAATTAATCCATATGTTTGGGCATACACATGTGTATACACATACGTATGTGTCTATTTATGTGACAGTGAGTATGTATGTTATTCAGTTGTTTTAGTTGTATCCAACTCTTTGCAACTCCATATTTTTTGGGCAAAGATACCGGAGTAGTTTGCCATCTTCTCTAGCTCATTTTACAGATGAAGAAACTGAGGCAAACAGGATTAAATGACTTGCCAGGCTCACGTAGCCATTAAGAATTGAAAATAGGTCTTCCTGACTCCAGGCCTGGTATCCTATCTACTGCACCACCTATCTGCCCTGTGTATAACTTTTCTGCTTTCTTGTGCTGTTTTCTAATTAGCACTGTCACTGACAGGGTCACACTTTAATACATGGTGATCCAACAGGCACAGCTCAGTTTTGAGCATTAATAGCTTAAAACTGGGATAGCCTCTACTTCACAGAGTCCATTATTTCCTCCACATGAGTATTTTCTTCAACACTATAGCTTCAATTCATCCACATCACCTTATCCTGAGGATGCTTTCTTCCAAGTCCTCCCATAAACTCTCTATATAAGTTCCATCCAGGGTGCTACAGGGCCAACTCTACATCTTAAAAGTTTATGGGTAACAGTACAACATTCAGTGTCTGCATTTTATCTACTGCTTTGTCTCGACTGGGAATCTATTTATCCTTTACTTTCACAAGACTAGTCTATATCTTTTTTCAAATTGTTTCTTTGCGTAAAAATATTTCTTATATCCCTTTTCAAATGCTAGTTATTGTTGGTAATAAGTAACAGCTTATTTGTCTTTTCGTTGCTATTTGTGTCACTCATATTTTCAATTCTTTGGAGACCTTTCTAATGATTCACATGCATAGAGTATCACAAGAAGAATATTGGTAATTAAAAGATGGGACTGCATGTTAAGGAGGAGCTTGGAATCCCTGAAAGCCCTGTGTAGTTTCCCATACGCAATCCAGCACATTCTCTCCTCTTTATTCAGTTGAAGGCTGTGCTCACCATCAATACTCAGTACATGAGAATGCATGTCATGATGAAGTAATAATCTTCAATCCAACTGCATATCCTAATCTCAACAACAGTCATTCTTCATCTATTTGGCGTTTCCTGTTCTGATTGACAGGCTGAACTCTTTTGAGTGGTTGTGTGTTCTTACTGAGGATATTCCATCCAGGGGTGGGGAACCTGCAGCCTCAAAGCCACATGTGTCCTTCTAGGTCCTTGGGTGCAGCCCATTGACTGAGTCCAAGTTTAATAGAACAAATCCTTTTATTAAGGGAATTTGTTCTGTGAAATTTGGATTCAGTCAAAGAGTTGCATCTGAGGATCTAGAGGGCCACATGTGCCCTGTAGGTCACAGGTTCCTTACCCTTGTATTTATATAATCCAACAGCTTAATAGAATTAGCATAATCCACAATATGAGCATCTGGGGACCCCTCCATTTTTAAGGAATCCCTCCTGCTATTTATGCTCAAACTGCAGATTGATGGTCTTTTTAGAAGGGACTCAAAAAAACGTTATCTCTATTTTCAAGGTTATCAGTGAAAATGAAGTGCTCCTTTTACACAACACAATGACATAAAAACAAAGGAGGAAAAGGATCTAAAAAGGCAAAGAGAAATTCTGACCTGTGTCAAGTGGTTAGAAAAATGTTACACCGAAAAGAAAGGGAAGGACTAGTGAAATCTGGAAGCAAAATATTAAATAAACATGAGGTCCTCAACAAACAGGAGAGATGCGCTGCAGGATTCAAAAAGGTCAAGTGTTGACTCATTTATCAGAAGGCAAGACAATGGAATCCAAAAACTATAGGACTAAGAGTCCTATACTAAGAGTATAGGACTAAAATTTGCTGTAAAATTCTAGAAAGTATTATTACAATGGTAACAACTTAATATCTAGAAAAGGAAATAGTGATCACAATCAAATTGTTCCTTCTGATCATGTTGTTTTTATCCAATACAGTCATGGCAGTCTAACCTAATTCCCTTTTGGAAAGGATTTCTAGAATGGTTCCCTCAAGGAACTGCTAGAGACATAATATAACCTGATTTTCTGCAAGGTATTTGACAGACTCTCTTGTGCTTTTCATAGGTACAAGATGAATGTTGGTTACTGTGAATAAGCCCGAAAACTGTTATTTAAAAAGAATTATCTCCTCTATAATCTTTATTGCAGCATTACTGGTAATTACCAAAAAATTGCAATCTAAGCAATCTAAAAGTCCAATAATAGGGGATTGGTTAAATAAATTGTTGTATATTAATAAGAAGTAGTATAGCATAGTGGTCAGGACTACCTGGGTCCAAGTCCCACCCCAAGGCAAGCCACTTAACTTCTCAGTGTTCCCGGCAACTTTAGAAGACTTTAAGTTGCTAAGTACCAGTTAATCAAATATGGGGGGTAGGGTGGAAGAGGAGGGGCTTGGTTCCCTAACTTAGGAGCTATATAAATTAAACCACAGAACCAAAAAAACAACAAAAATGAATCCACTAATCTAACACAATAGTATAATCACAATGAATAACTATAAAAAAATGTGAAAATGTTTATGAAATAGTATGAAACAAAACAAGAAAAGGCAAAACAGAAGAGACCCTACTATGATGTATAAGAGTGATGAATGGGAATAAATGAGAAGCATCCCGATGCAGACATAGAGAAGTGATGAGGATGTTGTTATGCACTGAGATTCATTTATTCATAGCTGCAAGGCAAATCTTGGTTTCATATACTATGAGTCTGACCTTGGCCAAGTCATTGAACATGCTTTATCTTTCCACTATTGTCGCCTGTAAATTTGATGATCATAACATCTAAATCTTTAAGTCATTGATTAAAAGGTTCAAATGTACAAGATTAATCAAAGGCAGGATTTAGGACCCAAATGAACTCAGCTTCTAGGTGGTCAATTGTCATGTCTATACTGATGATTCTCAGATCTGTTTATCTAGTCCTAACCACCAGTCTCACCCTTTCCAACTGCCTAAATAGCCATCTTAAATTGTATGTCTTTTAAACATTTTAAGTTCAACATGTCCAAAACTGAATTCATTATCTTTTCCCCAAAATTCTCTCTTCCTACCTTCCTTATCACTATTAAGGGTACCCCCCATCTTCCCAGGTTGTTCCCTGCCTCAAATGTCTCTTGACTCCAGGCCATCCTCCATTCAGATGTCAAAGTGATCTTTCTTGAGTGCAGGTCTGCTTATGAGTGACTCCCTGTCACCTCCAGGGTCAAATATAGAATCGTCTGCTTGGTACTTCAAACTACCCTTACCTTTATAATTTTCTTATACATTATGCACCCCATACTCTGCAATCCAGTAACATTGGATTCTTTGTTATTTCTCAAACAAGACACTCCATCTCTTAGCTCTTGGCATTTTCAATGGCTGTCCCATAGGCCTGGAATAGTTTCCCTCCTCACTTCTCTAGTTTCCTTCAAGTCCCAGGTAAAAATTCCACTTTTTATAGGGAGCCTTTACCAAACTCTCTTCATTCTAGTGACTTTCCTCTGATGATGATTTCCAATTTATTTTGTATATAGCTTGCTTATACACACTTGTTTACATGTTGTTCCACCCAAAGACTATAAGCTCCTTGAGGACAGGGAGAGTCTTTTGCCTTTCTTTGTATTCTCAGTGCCTAAAACAGTTCATGGCACATGGTAGAAGCTTAATAAGTATTTATTGACTGAATGACTAACAACTTTTAGTTAATTGTGCAACATAAATAAAATTTGTTGTTGAAAATGATTTACAAAAGACTACCTGCTCCCTTATCAATATATACGTAGATAGTTCTCATAAAAGATTTTATGGACTACGGACTGATGGTTATTGACATCATCTTGATCTCATTTTTGCTGGAATAATATGATGATTCCTTACCCCCACTCAATCATTTGTTATATTCAGATATCTTGAAAGTCAATTCCTCAAATCTTTCAAAATTGTCACCTCCAATATGTTTAAGTCCTTGTCTCCTCTCTTCTCTTCAGAGAGATTGTGTCCTTGGCTTTCTTCCCTCTTGTACTTATTTTCCATCTCTCCCTCTCTACTGGTTCATTTCTTATTGCCTACAAACCTGACCATGTCTTTCCATCCTGGAAAAATCCCCATTGTATCCATCTATCTCCACCATTATATCTCTTTTGCCCTTTGTAGCTAAACCCCTCAAAAAGGCCATCTACAACAGATGCCTCTACTTTCCTCTCATTCTCTTCTTAACCCCTTACAATCTGATTTTTGACTTTATCGTTCCACTGAACTCCTCTCTTCAAAATTAATAATGATCTCTTAGTTCCAATGCAATGGCCTTTTTTCAATCCTCATTCTTGACCCCTCTATAACCTTTGATATGGTGTATCACTCTCTCCTCCTTGCCAATCTCTTCTCTCTGGATTTTTGGAACACCATTCTGTCCTGGTTTTCCTCCCATACAACCACTCCTCTATTGCTTTTACTAGATCCTCCACATCACACCCTTTATCCATAGGTGTGCCTCAGGGTCCTATCGAGAGCCCTCTTCTCATCTGCCTCCATACTGCTACTTCACTTGGTGATCTCACCCTCTCCCATAGTTTAATTACCATCTCTAAGCTGATGATTCTCGAATCTACCTATACTGACCCAACAGCTCTACTGACCTCCAATTTCTCCTTTCCAACTGCCTTTCAGACATCTTGACCCAGATATCCAGCGAGCACCTTAAACTCAATATGCACAAAACAAATTTGTTGTCTTTCCCTTTATGTCCTCTCCCCTTCTACCTATCCTGCTACTGTAGAAGGTAACACCATCCTCCCATTCTCAAGCTAGCAGCCGAGGAGTCATCCTGGATTCCTCACTATCTCTGACTACCTCGCCTCCCTGTTGATTTCACCAAACATCTCTTTAATACACCCCCTTCTCTTCTCTGACATTGAGACTATTCTAGTGCAGGCCCTCATTACCTGACACCACAATGACTACAACAGTCTACTAGTGGGTCTGCCTGCTCTAGTTTCCCCCCACTACAGTCCATTCTTCATTCAGCTACTAACGTGACTGTCCTAAAATACAGATCTAATCATGTCGTACCCAAACCCACCCCCTCATTCATTAAACTCCAGTGGCTTTCTATTGCCTCCATGAGCAAATACAAAATGCCATGCTTGACATTCTGACCCTTCGTAACACAGTCCTCTCCTACCTTTCTGGCCTTCCTACACCTTCCTCCCCAACTCTCTGATCCAGAGACACCAGCCTCCTAATTTTTTACAGATAAGACATTTTATCTCTTGGCGCCAGGAATTTTCACTGGCACACTCTCCTTCCTTCCTCCTCTCTACTAACCTCCCTGGTTTCTAAGTTGCAACTAAAATCCCATCTTTTACAGGAAGCCTTCCTTAATCCCTCTCTTTGCCACTGGAAAAGGGAATGAAAAACCACTCCAGTATCTTTGACAAGAAAACCACACAGACAGTATAGGCATGCTATGGTACATGGGGTCATGAACACACTGAACAACAACATATCTCTATTGAAGTGCTAACCAGAAATGAATGCTGAAAATTACAAAGAATAAGGTTGGCCCCAAAGAAAAGATGTGAGAAGACTCTTTTCTTCATATTTTTTCAGCTGTGGGCAGTCCATGGATATGCAACATTGCATATTTTTGTCAGATTTTTATCAGATTGCAGCACATTTTATTATTTTTCAGTGAATTGTTAATTTTTGCTGATTTTTTTCCTCTTCTTTTTAAAAATTTCTTTGATATATGGGATGACTTGTTGTCTGGGTGTAGGGGAAGAAACAATATAGAGGAAAAGTTAGACAATGTTAAAACAAAAGACAGTAATGAAAATTTATGAGGAAACTAATTAATGCTAAAAAAAAAAAAAGTGAACAGCCTCCCTTATGATATACCAAGCTCCCCATCACAGAAGTTAAGTGACTTGCCCAGGGTCACATAACTGCGAAGTGTCTGAGTCTGCATTTGAACTCAGGTCTTCCTAACTAACTGGCTAGTGCTCCATCTACTGGGCCATCTGGCTGCCTAAAATATAAACACATACACACACACACACACACACACACACACACACACACACGCTAAACAAAAATAACAAAATGACAAAGTTCAAAAGTCTAAAACATATGGAGTCAAAATCTGATGCAAATTTCCTCCTAATCTTGACTGGAATTAAATGCCAAGAATGTCAATAAGTAGGTATTTCAAATCAATGTAATAATTTTTGTTCTCTAAGTAACATGAATGTCTCTGCCCTGAAGCTTGCATGGAAGGAACAAAAATCTCTACATTCCCAGAAATATTCTAATGACTTAGAGATGAAGTACTCAGAAATTTTATGAAATTTCCTCTTGATCCAGAATCCACCTAATCAGTGTGATTGAACCACAATTAAATTCCAAGCTCAGTTCTGTACTAGCACATCCTAGAGGACAAAAAAGGTAAAAAGCCATATTTAAATGATATGACTTCTAATTACACAATTCTCACCTCATCAATTAACATTATATAAAGATTATTTTTTTAATAGAAAAAACAAAAGTTAGCAAAAAGTAAAGGAATGTGGGTAAAAATCTGGGAGAGAAACAGATCAAACTGAAGAAAACAATGAGTTCCATACCTCCAGTCCCAATGGCTAATTCAGTTTAAGTATCACCTTAAGGTAATAGATAGTTATCAAGAGATTATCTTTCTGAAAATGCAGAAAATGTGTAGTTAAGTGATTGATCTCTTTCCTCAGCACCTTTCCCAATCCCTTTTTCTGTATCACTCAATCAGGTCAGACCTTCCTGGTTTCTTCACTGAGGATAATTTGGTTATTCTGAGTTACATTCCCCTAGGACCCTGGTTTCAACAAGAAGCCAAGGCAGAGAATTAAGTTTTATCCCACCTTAAGATACCTGCATTTAAGTAATCCTGGAAGACTTTTCCCTTTAAGAACCAAAGGAATAAATCTTTAATAACAGAAGTCTCAGATAACTGTAATCAGTTACAGTGCTAGTGGCAAATTGCAGCCAGATCCTATCTCTTTAATACCAACATTCTCTGGTCAATGCGATGTGGCAGAATTAAAACTAGCTTAAAGGAGAACAGAAAGAAAAATGATCAACATAGGTAAGCCACAGCACATTATGATGACTCGCACGAGTGGCACAAAAGATATCAATAAGGATCTGAATAACCTCAAAAAGAGGTGGGTTAGTTACATTAAAAAAAGCAAGACACTTTGAGTGTTGCATTGGTATACACAGAGATACAGAAAGAATGAGGAAGGTCTCCAGTGTGTTGGTTGTGTCTTCTAAGAAAGATATATGCAAAGACTTAGATAAAAAGCAGACAGAATGATAAAGCATGAAAAGTTATGAATCTGCACGGGTGGAAGAAATGACATCAATAAAATCCTGCACCCTAGTTGAAAAGTAAATTCCAGGCAGTAAAGCAGGTAACTAGGGAAGAGAACACTGCCCACTGCCCTTTGTAGGCGTATGCAGGCAGTACCAGTTTGATTGACAGTGCCAGGTCCTGTGTTAAGCACAAGGGATACAAAGGAACACAAAAGACAATGGCTGCTCTCAAGGAATTCAGTCTAATAAGACAGCATAAAAACAGCTATGTAAGATAAGGCAGACAGGATAAATTGGAGATAATTCAACAGAGGGAATGAAGTACCATTAAGGGAGTAGTAGAGTTGAGTCAAAAAAGAAATACAGTATAGTGTTTTTCTGGAACTAAATGTAATAATGCCAACAATTATTGGTTTTATTAAGGAAATCCATCAGAGTAGTTTGTGGGGTATTTTTCTTGGTAGCTGTTGGCCTTACCAGTCAGTAGCTGTGGTTCTTGGAAGGTAGAAGAACATACTTTACATGTCCACTGACTGGACTCTGATTCAACAGGAACACTGCTTTCTGCAGTGCTGGCTAAAAGCCAAAAACAAAAGTGAACAGCGATCAGTTAATCCTACAATGAAGCCAGGCATAGTGCAGATAACTCTCATGTAAACTAATGATACCTTGTCATTTGTAATACACGCGACAATTTGCTAGTGAAATTCTGGGATTAGGTAAGTTAAATTTGAATAAATTTAAATTCCTCTGCAATCATCCATTTTAATTTTTCAGTATGTCAGCGATATATTAAAATGAAAGAAGTGCCCTCTGAGGATCAGTTTGTGACATTCATGCCCTCTGAGCTACAAAGAGCCATATAAAAGCTCTGTGCACTTTGAGGGGGTGGGTTATGTCTGGATCATGGCTGTTAAACTGTGACAATTACTGACCTTCAGAGTCAGCAAATGGTATACTTTACAGTTAAATCTTCTTATAGAAGATGGTTGTATTTATAAATATAGATGAGATTCTATACCCTTTTCACTCTAAACATAAAGGAATCAGAGAAAAGGCAAAATAGCATGTGTGTATATGTTTATGTGTGTGTGTGTGTGACTTTTTATACACACATATGTGGATGTGACTCTTTCTTTATCACGGCTTTTTGGTATTTTTATTACTATGACAGAGCAAAAGTCAGGCATGCCGCAAACCCCTGGCACTGTAAAGAATCTCCTAACCAATGATTCTAAGATTGGACTGGTAAAAACCCAAAGATTTTTGACCCAAGGGAGACAAGGAATCAAGGCTCTAACCACATTTTTGTACCATTCCACTTCTTTAGAGCAGACACATTTAAGCAATGAATGAGGAGGCAGTATGGTATGGTGGAAATGATACTAGATTTGGAACTGAAGGACTCAGGTCCAATCCTAAGGCTGCTACTTATTATTTATCTGGCCTCTAAACCTATTTGGGCCTCATTTAACTTACCTGTGATATGAGAAATTGGACTAGATGATTCTAACAGTTCTTCCAACTCTAAATCTATGATCCTGTGAGAGCCTTCCCTCCAACATTAGTGTTCCTGAAGCAATTCTGTAGAATTCACATGCCCGTTTACCAAGAAAGCCACTTTGATGTAAACAGAAGTTGTTCAGAATTATACATTCTCTAAATCTAAAAAGCTGTGACTTTTATGCCCTCAGGCTTCTTAAAGCATGTGAGAGAAAGAAAAGTCACAGTGAGAATATTGCAGCAATATTTTGCATGCATGTAGCTGAATGTGCTGGATTTATTTTTTAATCAAAAAGCTGCCTTTATTTTGTTTCTCCTCCCTCTGTGCTTTTAACCTCTGCCTAGTCGGAGAGTTCAGCTCAGGTGCCACCTCTTCCCAGATTCAGCCCTTCTCTGTACTATTCTCATTCTATTTAGAAAATATATTCATACACATCTTAACTTCTGCCTAACCGTAAGCTCTGTGAGAGCA
The DNA here is from genome assembly GCF_028372415.1 of Notamacropus eugenii. Taxonomy (NCBI): domain Eukaryota; kingdom Metazoa; phylum Chordata; class Mammalia; order Diprotodontia; family Macropodidae; genus Notamacropus; species Notamacropus eugenii. The sequence continues at coordinate 412,139,650 of NC_092876.1, read as the reverse complement.
GGGAAGATGAATATTTTATTATTTGTATTCCTCTCATTTCAAAGGGGAATACACATCATTTGCATGTAACTTGTTAACTGAATGAATGAATAAATGGATTAGTAGTTATATTAATTTACATGTGCTAAACATACCACTCATTTCAAATCCAACAAATTTAAAACATTGCCTTGCATGTAATGGGGGTTTGGCAAGTAATTTAATTGAAACGAATCTTTACACCAGATCAGTTCTTCCCCCTGACTACAGGATAGCATGACTCTCTTTCCTAAGCTGAAATTTGGAAGGCATCTTTTATTCCTTCCTAATCCTTACCTCCCATATAGAGTCAGCTCCCAAATACTACTTCCCTTCTCATTTCTATAACCACTACCACAAAACTCTCTTGACTAAACATTTTTTTCCCTGAATCTTTTAACTGATTATAGGATTTCAAATTATAAGGGACCTTCAAAGGTCACTGAATTCAATCCTCTTATTTCAGAGATGAGGAAACTGAGGCTGAGAGCAGTTAAGTATCTCAACAAGGGCCATACAGCTGGTGTCTGGGGAGATCCGAACAAGGTCTTCCTCGCTCCGTTTTCAGTACTCTATCTACAATACCATGTCGCCTGTGATCTTCTTGCCTTTAAATGTTTCCCTGTTCAATCAATTAAATAGAAAAATTTTCCTAAAACACACCTTTGATCCTTCAGTGACACTACTTCATCACTGCCTGTAAGAGCATATGTTATACTTAAAGAACAGAAAGACAATTCCTAGAAGTTTCAGATAGCTAAAGAGGGACATTTTATAAGGCAAAACATATCTATATAAATCAGCATTTATAGGTATGCAAATATTGCATTGAAAAAGGGTGAAGAAACTGAAAATTCAACTAAAATCAAATTTTAGCCTTAGATGATTAAAATTTAGACTCAGAAGCCTGAATGAAGAAATCTGCTTTTGATAATGGGCAGGTAAGTGGTGTGGTGGATAGAGTCCAAGGAGTTAGGAAGACTTGAATTCAAATCTGGCCTTAAGACACTTACTAGCTGTGTGACCCTGGGCAAGTCACTTAACCCTTTTTGACTCAGTTTCCTCATCTGTAAAATGAGCTGGCAAGCCTCTCCAGTATCTCTACATAGAAAATCCCAAATGGGGTCATAGAGAATTGGACATGACAGAACAACAACACATGTTATTAAACACTCTTATTAAAACACTCTTGCTTCTCTTGGGTAACTGATTTGTTTACTTTTTATTTTTCATTGCACATTCATTGAACTGCTTTTCACTGGAGGCTTGGAAACATTAAAAGACAGTCCAAAACTGAACTCATTATCTTTCCAGACAAACCCTCACAATATTCCTATTATTGCTGAGAGCTGCCTCAGAGTACTTTATAAAGCGTGAGAAAAAGTCCAAGACAAAGCTGATAAGAGTGGAATTTTTCCAATTAAAAGATGAAAGATGCAGTCCTAGATAAAGAAAAAACTTCAAAAGCAACATATTATCCTTAATAAGCAAAAAATAATGTTATTGCTGCTTGGTTAGCAGGACTAGAACTTTAAGTGATTTTTCCAGTACTGGTTTTAGTTAATTCTTTAACATTTTCTAGCCTGGTCCCTTTTTAGGTAACTATAAATATTTTCAGAGCAGATGACAGAAGAAAAATGGAAGTTTTCCACAGGGAAATCATTTTTAAAATGACAGGAAAGTCAAATCCATGATTTTTTTTAAAAGTCACAACCAAATCAAATCACCCCAAAGAGAAAAACCTACCCTTCTTTAAAAAGGTTAACCCAGTATATATGAAATAAGCTTATTTTATTAATTGAGAATTCTTTGCTAGGTGTCAGCTAAAGGCACAGTGAATACTGGCTGGCTATATATTCCAAAAGGGGGATAAATGTCTATCATTCCCCCACATACCATGCACAATATTGGAGACCTGCTTCAGCATTGGCTTCTCCATTTTTTTGGCATAAAAAGCTGCATACCACACTCGCAACTCGGTGCCTGGAGGAATGTCCCGGGAGGTAGTGAAGTAAATGTCATTGTCATGCTGAAAGGCAGTCAAGTTCTGATGTTCATATTCTACTGCTGGCCTCACCATCATCATCCAGTTGCAGTCATCCTCGTTGGATGTATCAAAACAAATTGAGTGTCCATCCTTCTGGAAAACCTAACAAGTGGAAAGGCAATGGTATGGTCATTTACTAAGATAAATAAGAAAAAATACTACAGACACCTTGGCACAAAAATGAAAAGTGAAATAGCTAAGACAATTTCCTAAGGGCCATGATTTAAGGATATGAGACAGGTAATACACAGATGGATTTGCATAGCTTAGACTAGACACAAAAGTTATGATGCCACGGAGGTGGCTCTACGTCCTAGGTAATATGCTGTCTGCCGCTCAAGAACTAACTTAGGGCAAAGTTTCATTACCAGTAGCAAGTGATACATTCTTTTACCACAGGAAACTCCTGAATAAGGAAAAATGCAAAGTAAGTCTCAGTCTTTAGGGCAGAAAGTGCCAAAAATATTATAGTTGTTGGGTCATCCATAAACCTTAACTTTGATATTGGTACTTTGAAATGTGACCTACTTGTCTAATGCCCAGCGTTTCCATACTTCAGAGGAAAATGAACAATATCGACATTGATACTTTCACTGTGAATGTAACCAGAAAACATAAAGAAGTCATAGGAAAAGGAAAGGACTGATTGTTCCTCCAAGTAGAAACTATGAATCAATCAAGGATATGGCCAAGTTTATTTATGGATGTAAATTAAACCAAAAAAAACTCCCAAAAGAGTTGATTTTCATTGGATATTTGATCATCTAATCTTGAAGTGTTCATCAGAATATGAAAAAGACCATTCAGACTGCCCTTCATGCATGAATTTCTGTTGCAGACGATGCGGAGACAGGATAATTCTATGATGAACTTTAAAAACTCCTCCAAACCAAGGCAACATATGATTTGATAGGAAATGTGATTCAGGATATTTTTGAATGAAATGAAAGGTTTCTTACTACTCTTATAATCTGTTACATACTTTATTTCAAAAGAGAGTGGGAAGATGTTGGAGATGGAAAGTACCGAAAATCACCCCAAAATTGAACTTCACTATATCTTAACATACAGAAAAGAGCTGGTTAATTGAATGCATGTAATATCATAATAAATTGTGTGCAATCAGAACATCGACTAGTTAAAGCAAAATACAAACTAATACAAACTTTGAGGGGGGAAAGAATAAGCATTTGCTAAGTGCCTACTATGTGCCAGACACTGTGCTAAGCTCTTCACAAATATTATCTCATTTGATCCTTACAACAACCCAAGTGAAGTAGGTATTATTATTATCCCTATTTCAGTTGAGGAAAAAGAGGTCAAGTGACTTGCCCAGGGTCACACAACTACTAAGTATTTGAGGCCAGATTTGAACACAGATCTTCCTGACTCCAGGCTCAGCACTTTATTCACTGTGCCACCTAACTGCAGAAAGAATAAAGATAAGAATGTAATGTAATTATAACAATTCTAATCTGACCCCTTCAAAATGTTATTGAAAAGCAATCAAGGAATAGAAATAGATGCTTTTTTCAAAGGGAGGAATATAAATTAACAATAACCTCCTAAAATCATTAATAATCAAAGAAATACAAACTCAGACAACCTTGAGGAATTACCTCAAACTAGAAGAAATTCATTAGAAACCCATTGAAGAGAAGAGTGGTGAGACAGGCACGCTGACTCGCTGACTGTGGCATTATGAACTGGTACAACCATTCTGGAAAACAATTTGGAACTAGGGGAAAAAAAGTTACTCAATTGTTGATACCCTTTTACCCAGACACTTCACTAATAATGAGAAGAAAAGTCCCCAGCATCATTATTCAATGTATATATGGTTAAAAAATAGGCATCAACAGTTGTCAAAAAGAAATGCAAACTTTTAACAGCAAAAGAGACTATTCCAAATGATTAATAATAAAAGAAATCCAAATCGAAGCAAGCCTGAGATTTCTTCTCACACCCAACAAATTGGCAAAGATTATGAGAGGTGGGCATAGTTGATACCGCAAGAGTGTAAAGACAGTCACACTAATTCATTTAATCCAATCACTGTGGAATTAGGTTAAGCAAGTAGTTAACATATCCGTGTTTTGACTCAGAAATTCCATTGCTGGCCACCTAGGAGATCAAGGGGGGAAAAGAAGAATAATCCTATATATAACAAACAAAAAAACATTCATAGAAGCATTTTTGTAGAAGGAAAGATCTAGAAGCAAAGTAGATGTTAATTTAATTAGAAGAATGGCTAGATAAACTGTGGCATAAAAATAATATGCAAGCAATGAATATGAAGAACTTAAAAGACATCTGGGAGGAACTGTGATCTGAAACAGAGTGAGGTGGGCAGACCTAGGAAGGAACACACACGATGAAGACAATAACGTAAATGGAAATAATGGAAAGAAAGAAGGAAACCAAACATTATATGATGATCAGTATTAATTGTGTCATGGAACAAGTGCTAGCTGTAGAGTCAGACAACTTGAATTCAGATCCCTCTTCTGTTGCTAACTACCTTAACAACTCATTTCACCTCAAGCTTCCTCATCCCAGACAAGGAGATCACTGAACCATTTAGCCCCTGAGGTCCTGTCTAGCTCTGACTCTATGACCTTACGACCTCCTTCCCTTCTTTGCAGAACTAGGCACCACAGATATGGATCACTGCATAATGACTATATTGTATAGGTTAGTCTTACTTTTCTTTCCTCTTTATTTTTTATTCCTTGTTAAAAGGCACTGGGGAAGGAGGCAGGGAGAAATCATTCAGATGTGATGCCATGTTAAAAACAAAAGATATCAACAAAAATTGAAACTTGTTTGAAAAAAAGAGAACTCCCATATTGTATCAATAAGCACCCCAACATTCAGAGGGGGGCCTGCTGCACAGATTCTTAGATCTGCATTTATAAAAGGAAAGGCAACTTTTGAGGGGTTAACAATCACCTTTAATCAAGCACGTATCTCTAAGTCACCTAGTTCAGGGGGAAAAGTCAGCACCCTGAACTTCAGAGAAAATACAGAGAAAAGAGAAATCAAAAATCAACAGACATGGCTTCCAGCTGTCTGATTATAATCAATACATATATCACAAATCAACAGACAGGTCCAACTGTCTGACAATAGTTACCAGAGAGGGAAGCACAGATATTTAGGTTTTCAAAGCCAAGGGGCTCCTTAGCAGTTGCCCAGAGTCTCATCTGGCCAAATAAAACACTTCCAGTCCAGGCCCATTAATGGGTGAGGAAGATCTTTAATCACATTAACAATACAAATACATATACTATTTCTAGTTAAAGAAACTCTTGTTTCTGTACTGTACTCCTAGTAAAGACTCTTGGTTGATAAAGGCAGGATTCAATCAGAGGCACTTGGTTATACTAAAACAAAAACAGCAAAGGATCCCACTTTGCTTGCCATCACACATACACAAGAAAAATATTCTTAGCTGTAGTCTTTATGGCATAAAAAAACTGGCAACAAAGTGGGTGCCCCCTAATTAAAGAATAGGAGAATAATAAATACAATGGTGCCATTAAAAATGATGAAGACAACATTGAAGCAAACTTGGTTAGATTTTTATGCCATGATAAAAAGCAAAGACCATTACAATATTTTTTTTTAAATACTAAAAGGCACTTGAATTCACATTAACTGCAAAGAACAATCTAGGTTTCAAAAAAAAAAAAGGCTGTAACTAACACACATACCTCTTCTTATTAGAGGGACTAAGGGCACGGAATATGGCCTAAATTATCAGACTCATGAGCTTTGTTCATCAGTTTAACTTATCTTTTTTCATGTTATATGGGAGGCTTCAAAAGAGGATAGAGTATATTTATAGTGGTGATGGTAGGTTGGAGATATAAGGAAATGACATAAAAACAGTGGAAAAAATGAAATAAAGTAGAACAGTGAAACCAGAAGAACACATAGAAAAGGTCCATTCTGGCTATGTTTCAGTTCTCAAAGCACTGAATAAATGATTTTCCAGGTATTTAAGAGGGTAGGATACTCAATAATTGGAAAGAATTAAAGATAATATTATCATTTTAAAAAAGAAAGTGAGATGAGAGGACATCAATAACTACTCCATGCAGTACTCCACTTTTTTAGTTTTATAAAATTTTTAAGGGAATTATCTACACATGCACTAAAGTTATCCTTCTGCATATGATTTCTAGTGGACCATATCTTCATAGTCAGGCAAAGTATTAGAGAATAAAGATTATATCATATTAATTTTTTTGCTAATTTTTGTTTATATTAATTTGTTGGTTATTAAGAAGCATTTAACTTGGTAGAGAAGATTGCAGCTCCAGAGACTTTGCTCCAAGAAAATATCTCTCAGGAATATATTAAGATTATATAATATCTTTTAATAGATGCAATCAGAGATGCTTTTGCTCAATGATTCTTTGACTAGCACTGTCAAACAACAGATCAAGCATGATACTCTCACCAGGTCATGGAGGATGTGTTGCATAAAGTTCAAATAGAAGAGCTTATCCCTTAATGGTAAGTTCTTCCAAATGTTCTCATTTGCACACAAAACTGGGGTGACTGCATCTCACCTCTACACATTATAGAACTACTGTGTGATAAAAACTCAAGTTACTTTCCACCCCCTCCATTAAAGGTTAAGGGCAGCTAGGTGGCACAGTAGATAGAGCACTGGGCTTGGAACCAGGAAGATTCATCTTTCTGAGTTCAAATCTGGCTTCAGACACTTAGTAGTTGTGTAAGTCACTTAACCCTGTTTACCTCAGTTCTTCATGTGTTTAAAAAAAAAAAAAAAAGAGCTGGAGAAGGAAAGGGCAAGAACCACTCCAGTGTCTTTGCCAAGGAAACCCCATATATGGTATCACAAAAAATCGGACATGATTGAAATGACTGAACAACAGGTGTAAGGTTAGGGTAGTTCTTTTACTAAAAGCCATGGAAGCTGTCCCTAAGACTTAATTGGTAAAGTGGCTAAGTCTCATGTACCTAGCTGCTGACTCTGCTTCCTAGGGGCCTCAGGCACTAGTGGCCTTAATCAGTGCTTTCTTTTTCATTCCTGAGTAGTTGAGAGCCTGAGGAGTCAAATATACCTTTACCATCCTTCTCCAAGGACACTTGAGCTCTCTCCCTCAGGCTGTTACCTTCTGGTGGACAGAGACCTGAAGGTGAGACCTTCCATCCTGAGGGCATTAATATATAACAATACATTAATGACACAATGTTAACAGGGTTAAATAAGGCTGCGGTAGCAGAGGCCTTAGATTTCACTGTGGCCCATACGAGGGACAAAGGGTGAGAAGTCAACATAAAGAAAATCCAGGGTCCAGTTAGTTCAGTCAAATTTTGGGGAATACAGTAGGTGGTGAAAACTCAGAGGATTCTAGGAGCAATCCATTTGCTTCCTCATGAGATCTACTGGACTTTTCATGTTTCAGAAAAATTACATTCTGTTCCCCCCAACCCCAAGTATTCTGATGGTCTGCATTCAGTGGCTCCCACACTCATCTCTGCCTCTTTTGAATGGGACCCAAAACAGGGTACAACCCTAGATCTAAACTGGACCATCCAAGAAGTCTCTCAGTCTGGAGCCTTATGACTCTATAGGGCCCATATTTTTGGAAGCCTCTATTCATAAAGACCAGGGTGAATGAACCCTTTGGCAAGCACTAAGAGGGGACCAAAATAAGCAACTGTAGGACTTTGGGAGCTACAAGTTTCCAAAAGCATCTATTCACTATGTCAATTTAGAAAAGCAGTTGTTTTATCTATTACTAGGACCTAGTTGCTAGTAAACAGATGGTGCAAGGTCACATAGCACTCTTCGTTCAGAGCTGCCCATTATGACTGTGGTAAAGGAAGACTGATAGGAGACAGGAAGTCTCTATCAATAAATAAAAAATAGTACATTCAAAATCATAATTGTTCAGATCCCAGTGCTCTTAACAAGATATGCCTGAGGTTGAGATCTCCTGTTCAGACCTATCTGAAGATAGACAGAAACTCTGTCTCCTCCAATGGGCTTCCACCTAATGAGCTCTTGAGAAGCACCATTTTGCCTGGTTTACTAATGGTTCTGTCCTCTACAAGAGACAAATTCAAGTAGCTATTAATCTGGTAACAGGAGATACTCTGGGGAATGGAGTACCAACAAGTCCTTACAATGGACTGAGCCACAGGCCACATGGTTAGCTTTTGAGGGATGGATAAGATAAAATATTTATATCTACTGATTCCTGGATAGTGGCCATAGACCTGTTCAAGTGGTCTGGAACCTAAACAATCGAGTCAGTATCAATGAAAGATTTTTGCCAGTAATTCCTATTGCATATGGTTATTTGTGAAGCATGTAAGTCACCATCAGAGACATGTGATCTTTGCTCAACTAAATAACTAGGATGAAGGCATCATGGGAACAACAGAGCTTGGTTGGTGGGTCCTCTGCCAAAGTGGACAATGAGAACCACGTAGGCATGTTGTGCTGGGTGTAGGGGTAAGGAATCCATCTAAATAAGGAGAATGCTGTCTTGAGCTGCCTGCCTATCAGTTAGGTGCAAGGTTAAAGGAATATAAGATGTTCCCCACCCATTAATAGGCCTCACATGGAGCCCTGGCATAGAGCCAATTAGACTCGGGGCCACAGGGATTCCCATACCTTTTTTGCATCAAGCCAATGAAGTGCAGAATCTTTGATTGAAAACAGTATATATTGTACTAGACAGAGAGAGAGACAGAAAGACAGAGACAGAGACAAAGACAGAGACAGAGACAGAGATAGAGAAAGTTGCCTAGGGGAACTTGCTCACAGAGAGGCTTGATGGAGAGAAATGTTGGCGTTCCTTGGATTGGTAATGAGTACCTTACTAAATCTTGCCTACTGCTATCCCAATAGCGATGTTTCAAATGGTCTTGGAGGAAGAGAGTTTGTTATATTTTGCAAACCAAGCATGGAGATACACATGTATATTTGTAGCAGCTGCTATGGGTATCACATTGGCGTTATAGGTGGGTACTCTACTAACACCCTCTACTGGCAAAATGAGACTTTTATGCCATCTTAGGACAAGAGGTTTGCCCCTACTAATTAATACCATCCCTAGTAGGTGTCTCTACTTTCTCCCCTCTCACTCTCTTCTTAACCCCTTAAAGTCTGATTTTTGACCTGATCATTCTACTGAAACTCCTCCCTCCAAAGTTACCAATGATCTCTTAGTTGCCAAATCCAATGACCTTTTCTCAACAGTCATTCTCCTTGACCTCTCTTCAGCCTCTGACGCTGCTTTTTGTCACTCTCTTTTCCCTGATCCTCTTCTCTCTAGGTTTTTGGGATACCACTCTCTCCTAGTTCTCCTCCTACCTCCCTGACCACTCCAGTTTCTTTTTCTAGATCCTCTTTCAGATACTCTAATTGGTGTCCCTCAGGGTTCACTTGGTGATCTCATCAGCTTCCATGGATTTAATTTGCTACCTTTATGTTGATGATTCTCAAATCTACCTTTCCTGCCCCAATCTCTCTGTTTTAGTAATTTTTCAGTTGGATTCAACTCTTTATGACCTCTTTTGGGGTTTTCTTGACAAAGATACTGGAGTGGTTTGCCATTTCCTTCTCCAACAAATTTTACAGATGAGGAAACTGAGGCAAACAGGATTAGGTGACTAGCCCAGAATCTCACAGCTAGTGAGTGAGTAGATTTGAATTTAGGAAGAAGAGTCTTCCTGATTCCAGGCCCAGCACTCTGTCCACTGAGGAAACTGAGGCAAACAGGATTAGGTAACTAGCCCAGAGTCCCACAGCTAGTGAGTGAGTAGATTTGAATTTAGGAAGAAGAGTCTTCCTGATTCCAGGCCCAGCACTCTGTCCACTGAGCCACGTAGCTGCCCCAATCTCTCTCTGCTGACCTCCAAGCTTCCATCTCCAATTGCCTTTAAGATATCTTGAACTAGATATCCAGTTAAAACAGAACTCCTTTTATTTCCTTATTCCCTCCCTTCAATCCCTCAGGCTCACAATATAGGTATCATTCCCGACTTCTTACTATTTGTTACATCCTATATCCAATCTGCTACCAAAGCCTGTTGATTTTACCTTTGCAACATCTCCAAATATGTCAAATTTTCTTTTCTGTCACCACCTAGTACAGGTCCTCATCACCTCATACCAGGACTATTGCAATAGCTTGCCAGTGGGTTTGCCTACCTCATGTCTCTCAACACTTCAATTCATACTCCATTCAGCCACCAGGGATTTTCTTAAGGCACAGGTCCAAACATGTTACTCCCATACTCATTAAACTCCACTGGCTCCTTATCACCTCCAGAATCAAATACAAAATGCTTTGTTTGGCATTCAAAACTCTTCATAACCTAGCCCCTTCCTTTCCAGTCTTCTTATACTTTACTCCCTCCCACATAGTTTTTGATCCAGTGACATTGGCCTTTTTATTGATCTATGAACAAGGCGCTCCATCTTTCAGTTTCAAGTATTCTCTCTGATTGTCCCTGGAATGTTCTCCTTCCTCATCTCTATTTATGGGCTTCCCTGGCTTTCTTTAAGCTCAACTAAAATCTCATTGACAGGGAGATGCACCCAAACCCTCTCAATTCCAGTGCCTTCCTTACTAATTATTTCCTATTTACCCTGGATATAGGGGCAGCTAGGTGGTGCAGCAGTGCAGGAGTCGGGAGGACCTGAATTCAAATCTCACCTCAGACACTTGACACTCACTAGCTGTGTGACCTTGGGCAAGTCCCTTAACCCCAACTGCCTCATCCTGATGAATATCTGGTTACTGGATTCAGATGGCTCTGGAAGAGAAGTGAGGCTGGTGACCTACACAGCCCTCCCTCACTCAAAATAAAATCAAGTGCAAGTCATGTCATTATTTTTCTGATGGCATGGTCTTATTTGGTAATGAAGGACCAACACACACACTCTGTATATAGTCTGTTTGTACCTATTTGTTTGTCATCTCCCCATTAGATTATGAACTCCTCATGGGCAGAGATCATCTTTCCCTTTTATTTGTATCCCCAGTACTTAACACGATGCCTAGCACATATTGTTGTTCAGTCACTTTTTCAATCATATCTCACTCTTCATGACCCCATTTGGGGTTTTCTTGGCAAGGATTCTGAAGTGGTTTGCCATTTCTTCTCCAGCTCACCTCACAGATGAGGAAACTGAGACAAACAGGATTAAGTGACTTGCTCAGGGTCACATAGGTAGCAAGCAACTGAAGTCAGATTTGTACTCAGGGAGATGAGTCTTCCTGACTCCAAACCTGGCACTCTATCCACTATGGTACCTAGCTGCACCAGGATGGCACAGAGTAGGCACTTAGTAAAAGTTAACTAATTGACATTATGTCTATGACTGATAAGGACAAGTGTCCCACTTTCAAGAACCCATACCAGTGATAAATCAATGCTACCCTAAGAAGGGAAAGGGTTCCCTAGCTTGGGAGTTTCTTGGATCCAATCTCCAGAAAGATAAAAATTTTGGATATAGTTCCTCTTTTAGTCCTTCCTTATTCCTTCCCCAATGCAGTTACCCAGACTTCAAGGTTTGAAGGGTCTATATACCCTAGGCAAACAGCTCAGCTTCCCCTCATTTGGCTGGTATCAAAACTTTCCTCTAGGATGGTTTGAACAATTCTTTCCCAAGAAAGGGCTTGGGGGAACTAAGAATGATAGAAAAATGCCTTGTTTTCTTATAGCACAGGGGTATGTGTAAAATTATTGGATCATAATAATAGTAAATGTGTATTTACCAGGAATAAAGGAGACTGTCTTACTGACCTGGTGATCGTGAATCTTGGATGAAAGAGAATGAGAGGCCTTATCCAAGTACTCTGAGAGAAGGAAGTACCCCTGGTCTCTTAAACAGCAGAAATTTGGTATTTTCCCACTGGGGCTCCCAGGGAGGACTCCTGGCTGTTAGGCTAAGAAATAATGAGGGGTTGTTGGTACAGGGCTATTCTTATTATCAACACTGGCACCAAGACAGCATGTACGCAGAAGCATAATGACCACTTAGATATTTCATTACAGATGAACTTCAGTTGTGAAAAAAGTAACTGACGAGTGTCATTATCTGTCCTGCATCTCTGCTGTTCTTGTCTTTGTTCCTGTTCATCAAGAGACCCAGTGTGACAGCCCTTATCACTGAGTTCTAGGATGTGGTTCTTCAAAAGCAGGGAGGCAAAGCTTTTAGTTTTAGTTTTAATCACATTTAGTCGCTCATCTAGAGTATCACCGAGTTTTTTGTTTTTTTTGTTTTTCCTATATTCCTACTTTAGTTTTTTTTCCTTTTTCTTTTAGTACTGATGGGTATCTCTGAGGTTAGGGCTATGCAGTTATGCCCCTAGTCCATTTAAATTACATAATGAAAATTCCTTGAGGACCTTGCATAGAGAAGTGGAACAGGATAGAATGGTGTTCCCTAACCATGCCATGTTAGGCTACTTACTCTCCAAATAGTTAAGAAAGCTGTTCCCAAGATTGGCCCAGAGGGAGCAGAGCTCAAGTTTCTAGCTGCTGAGAGCTTTCTGATGGCCTGAGACCATAGTGACATGGCTTCTCTACCTATGAGCATAAAAATGCTGACTTACTTAGAGTCAGAGTCCTTTAGACTAGGCAGATGTCTCAAGGCCAGCAAGTCACCACACCCTGCCCTGCTGAGCAGACATATTTCAGTGTGTCTGGTGTAATGTGGTTGTCTACAAGGGCTGAGTGTGTATTCTTCCTGGTTAAGTAAACCTTGTTGTACTGATGGCTGGATGACTGGCCAGGGTCTTTATCTGTTCTAATACTGGACCTAAATAACCAGGGGACCAGCCTGAGTTAGGATTAGCACATTCTACTCCTTAATGAAATTCATTAAATTCATTCAAAATAAATTGGCCTAACAATGAACATAGAAAACCTCAAATATAGGAAAAATGCCCAAATTATGAATGGTATACAGCTGGCTGGGAGCTTACTAGCTAATTTAACAGTATACCTACTTAAAATGGAATGGCACTCACTATATATGGACAATGGAGTAGAATTCAGTATGATGAAAAGAGCAGGATAAATTAATCCGGGAAATACCAAAACTTTATGTCTACAAACTATGGCACGCCATGCTCTCAGAATTACAGAATATCTGGGTTAGGAAGAATCCAAAAAGCACACCCATTATGAGGATGACATCTACGATGTCCTCAACAAATAATCATTCAGTCTCTTTGTGTAATGGGATAGGGGAGGTAGGAGTATGACAAGGAAGGGATGGCCCCACTTCCCAAAGTAAACCATTTTGGATAGTTTTAATTGTTAGAAAGTTTTTCTTCATATCTAACCTATATCTCACTTTATACCATTCACCTTTGAATGAATATGATTCCTTCCACTAGGGTCAAACGAGTCTAATGCCTCTTCCACACCTTTCACATACATGATGAAAGCTATCATGTTTCCCAAGTCCTCTCTTCACTGGGATGAATATCCCCAATTTTGTCACTATCCTTACCACCTACTTCTGAATACCCTCTAGTTCATCAATCTCATTCCCATAACGTAACACCCCAAATTGAACACAATACTCCAGATGTGGTCTGACCAAGGTAGGGCATAGAAAAATCATTACCTCCTTAGTTCTGGCCACTATGTCTTTCTTAATTAAGCCTGACACTGCATTAGCTGTTTTGGCTGCCATAGCACAGTGCTTACTCATAACAAGTTTGCAATTCACTAAATCATCCAGATATTTTTCAGACAAATTAGCCATGCTTTCTCTTTAAATTCTTATAGAATAAAAAAAAATGCAAGAATACCCAAAAGTAAAGGAGAGATGTATGCTGGGCATAGATAGGTAGCGAACATTTGATCAATAATGATTTGTACACAAGAATTGGAATATAAGCTAAAATCCAAGAAATGCATGATTGGAGAGGTAGATTAGTCATGTGATAAGGGCAAATGTTGAGAGATATACAGTTAGGAGCGCTACAAGTCACTACAGAATATTAAAAGAACACAAGAAAAAGATCTCTATTGTGCTGGGGAGGAGTTTTTGGAAGCCTATAAATGAAAATTTCACAGGATTATAAGGCATGGATGTATTACAGTCTGCATCATTAAAGGAAGTACCACATTGATGAAATCATAGTTCTACTTAAAACTGGAGAGTCTAGTCTTGAGCGGGAGAGGCAAGGTTAGAAGCCCTAAAAACGTTTACAGAAGAGAGGCTCCCAGAATCAACATCTCTTGTACATGAAGCCCTTTTCTCCACTCACACAACTGTGACCTGATGTGAGACCTCGTCACCTCTCTCCTCAACTGTGGCAGTAGCTTTCTGGTTGGTCTCCCAGTCTTGAATCTTTCCACACTCCAGTGAATCCTCTATTCAGCTGCTATGTTGATTTTCTACAGTTTAGGTGTGACTATGTTAACTCCTCTGATCACGGAGCTTCACTAGCTCCCTATTACCCTCATGATCAAAATATAAGATTCTGTTTGGCATGTAAAGCCCTTCACTACTGGACACCTTTTTATTTAGCCAGTATTCTTACACTTTATTCCTCCCTCCCCCTTCCCCATCTCCCATGACTACAGACACACACACACGCACATACACGCACACACATGCATGCACACATTGATCTGGCTACAGTGACCTATTTGCTCTTCCTAACACATGACACTACAGATCTCATCTTGGTGCTTTTGCTCTGGGTAACCCCCACGAGAGGAAAGTTCTGCTCCCTCCCCTACAATTCTCAGTCTTCCTAGCTTCCTTTAGAATTCAGCTCAAATCTCACCTTAAATGGCCCCACAAGCTGCTGGTAACTTTCCTTCTTAAATTACCTTAAACCTATACTTTATACATCATGTATTTACCTATTTACATATAGTCTTTCCAATCAGAATGTGAACTCTTTGGGAGCAGGTCTATCTTTTATCTCCTACACTTAATGATTCCTTGGTGCTTCTAGGATAGAATAGAAACTCTTAGTCTAGCATTGAAGGGCCTCCCTATCACTTGGTCCCACCTATATTTGCAACCTAATTTCATTTCACTCCCTTCCAGCTACTCTCTGTCCCAGTCAAATTTTCATACTAGCTCTTCCCTATACAACAGTCTACGTCCTGCCTCTGGACTGTATGTCTGCCTTATAGAGTTCTTCAAAGGTACCACTCACATGAAGCTGTTTTTTTTTATTCCCCACAACTATCTTTAGGTATTAATACTTTCTCCCTCTTGAAATTACTTTGAATTTCAAACTTAGTTATCTTTCTACATGTTAAATCTATCCTCTCCTGCTTCCTTCCCTCCTTGCCCCCAACAGAATATAAATTCCCCCAAGAACTATTTCATTTTTGTCTTTGTATCCTTAATGCCTAGTATAGTGCCTAGAACATAATAGGTGCCTCATCAATGATGAATTAACTGAAATGAATGAATGACTCCTAGGGTTACAAATCTGGAGGAAAAACTGGTATAGAACGACTAGAATATAAATTAGCAAGAATTCACAGAAACTCAGATTGAACTAATGCTCTGCTAGGTATAGAACAACTATGTGATTCAACACACATTTAGTAAAGCAAATATGCTATCAGGGAGAAGCTCCTCGGTCTTCCTTGTGTGGTTCTAAACTATGCAAAACCAAGTAATCACTTTTAATTATGATCTGAAAAAAAAAAAAAAAAGGACCACAATGAACATAAGCGACATATTGAAGAAGATTCAATACCAAGTTACCTACTAATACTGGGACCTGGATTCAGGAAGATCTAAGTTCAAATCTAGTCTCAGAAACTTAAAAGATATGTGACTCTGGATAATTCACTTAATTTCTGTCTGCCTCAGTTTCCTCAACTGTAAAATAGGGATCTACTTCAAATGGTTGTTAGGATCAAATGAGATAATATTTTTAAAGCACTTAGCATAATGTCTGACACACAAGTGTTTATTTCCATATTATTCCCTAACTCTTAAGTGTGTACATGTTCACACAGTAAGATCATATTATGAATCTAGCTTGTGAGGTGAGAAAATGAAAACATCTTTTTTTCTAATCATCCAGTACATATTTTCCTAAATGGAAGTATTTTTTCCCAGCTTCTCTTTTAATTTTGGTAGTACTGGAGTTTTTTCTGTGCAAAACTTTTAAATTTTATTAGATAAAAACTGGAAATTTTTAAAAAGTTAATTTTTAAAATGAGGTCATGTAATGCTTAGAGACATTACTGAATTTATAAAAACTAATAGTATTCCTTTATATTCATAAAGGATAGAGAGTATAAAAACCAAAAGGTCTCATGTCTGGTGATTTCATACCTTCAGAGGGAAAGCAGATTCCTTCTCCCATTTGGCAACTCTCCTGGATTCAAATGGACCAAACTGTGTTCGCTTAACCAGCTGAGTTATTGCAAATACTCCTTCAGTTCCATCTCCTAATTGTTTGATTTCTAAGTTGGAAGGAAGAGATGACCTAAAAAGGAAACACAACAGAAACATGGCCCCCAAATGGCACTTAATTCAGTGAGATCACTGATTTGAAAATCCAAAGGTTTCTCTTAAAACTGCAACTGCTGCTCAGGTTATTTCATTGCCATTAGCGGTTCTTAACTAGTCATTTCCATAATTCTATTTTTTGTAACCATTTGTTAGTAATGAACTTCAAATAAATGTTAAATAAGGACCCTGATTAATTGATTTTTATGCAGATATCAGCATTCTAAAACGAATTTTAGAAAAAAAGTACTTTTGTGAACTTAACAATGCACAGGAACAGATAACCTATATAGGTGGTCCATCAGGATATAGCATAAAGGATGTTAACAAGATAATTAAGTGACTGGAAAAAAAATGGGCTACTCTCATGGTTGGAGAAAAGAATAATTGATGGAGAGTATACCTGCTTCACTGGTAGCCATGCAAGTCAAGAAAACTAGAGAAAGAAGGCCCTCAGAATGTTCAATAAATCTCTTAGTTCTTGTAAGTAATTTATAAAAAAATATGAGTGGGAAGATGGCTGAATAAGCCATCCCTTCCCCAAAATTCCTTCCCCTTACCGATAACTTAAAATAACTCCTCAAAGTGAATTTTAGAGTGGCAGAAATAATTAAAAGGCAGGATAAAGCAATTATGCAACCTAAGACAACTTGGGAGGATGTCAGGAGGGATCCAACCTTCTGTGGTGGCGGTCTGGCCAGAGTGAAGTGCAGATGCCAAATCAACAAACAGCAAGTCCTAGGGGTAGCCTTAACTTCCAAAACTTTTACCCCATGCACAGTATGGAGGTCTGATGGCTGATCAGGGGAAGACCGAAAGAGTGGGAGGGGGACTTCCACTGGTGCTGGATGCCCGTGCTAGGTTGTGGCTATGGGAGGGTAAGCATATGCAGGTGAGTATGGTGCAGAAAGGTGGGCCCCTGCTGCTTGTGCTCACTTGCAGCCTGGAAAGACCACAGGAAGCAAGAGTTTTTACTGTGGCAATCGGGTCTTTGGTAGCACAGCTCAGGGAGGAGAGGCATACCTATGATCACTCACAGACTGAGGCATGAGCTGGAAGAGCAGTGACCACACCTGGCCTTAAATCATAGAACACTAGAAGAACCAAAAAGTCAAAGACCCCCCCCAGACAGAGCTCAGAAACCTGAAGCCAGAGATAATATGCCCCACATCCCAGAAGCAGAGCCTGACCCTAACATAAAGTTAATAACCAAGAAAAAGACCATTAAAAAAACCGAGTAAACCCTGGTTTTACAAATAACCTAACCATAGATAGCTACTATGATGATAGAGAAGATCAGGGCTCAAACTCAGAAGAAGACAATGAAGTCAAATATGCTACTTATAAAACATCAAAGAAAATTGTGAAATGGTCACAAGCCTAAAAAGAATTCTTGGAAGAGCTTAAAAAGAAGTTTAAAAATCAAATATGAGAGGTTGAGAGAAAATTGGGAAAAGAAATAATAATAATGAAGCAAGAAAACTATGAAAAGAAAGTGAACCAACTGGAGAAAGATCAAAAACTTATGGAAGAAAGTATCTCCTTAAAATTCAGAATTTGAAAAGAGGAAGCTATTGATTTCATAAACACCAAGAAATAATAAAACAAAATCAAAAGGATAAAAAATACAAGAGAATGTTAAATTTCTCATTAGAAAAATGACCTAGAAAACCGACCAAGGAGAGATAATATAAGAATTGCTAGATTACTTAAAAGTTATGATCAAAAAGAAAGTGTAGGCATTATATTTAAATGCATTATTAAGGAAAATTTCCCTGAAGTATTAGAACTAGAGGTTGAAAGAGAAATTCAAAAAAATCCACTGATCACCACCTGAAAGAGATCTCAAAATGAAAATTCACGGGATTTTTATGGCTAAGTTTCAAAGCTCTCAGGTCAAAGAGAGCACCCCCAGAAACAATTTAAATATTGTGCAGGTACAGTCAGGATAACATAGGACTTAGCAGCACCTACATGACAAGACTGAAAGGCATGGGATATGACAATCTGAAGACCAAAGGAGCTGGGTTTGCAACCAAGAATAACCTACTAAGCAAAGCTGAGTGTAACCCTCCAAGGGGGAAAAATGAATATTTAATGAATTAGAGGATTTTCAGGTATTCTTGAGGAAAAGACCAAAACTAAAGAGAAAATCTGACTTACAAGACTCAGAAAAAACATAACAAGGTAAAAACATGACAGACTAATTATAAGATATTTAATAAAGTTTAATTGTTTACTTCTTATATGGGAAAATGTTTGTAACTCTTAAGAATGTTATTATTACAAGAATAGTTTGAAAGAGTATACACAGATTGAAGGGTTGAAGTTGAGCTGATTATGATGAGATTAAAACATAAAATTTGGTAGGAAGAGGTAAAATGGAACAAATGATCTCATACAAAAGAGGTGTGAATGGAAGAACTGTTAGACTTGAGGGGAGGAAAGGGTGGAGGGCAGGTAGTGTGGAAACTGGATTAAAGAAGGAATAACATATACATATAGTATGGTATAAAAGTCTTCTTAAATTAAAAAGAAACAGGGTAGCAAGGCGATAGGATAAGGGAGGGGCTCCTAGAAGGGTATGCAGATTAGGGAGGCAGCGGTGAAAAATAATTAGATTTCAGAGGGGGAATAGGGCAAAAAAAGAGAAAAAGATAGAGAGAAAAAACAGAACAGAAGGAAATGCAGTACATGGCACCTTTACAAAAACCGACCATATCTTAGGGCATAAAAACTTTTAAATTAAATGTAGAAAAGATGAAACAGTCAATGAATCCTTTCAGATCATAATTCAATAAACATTACATTTAATAAATAACCATGGAAACAAAAATTGAAAATTAATTGAAGACTAGATAACCTGATCTTAAAGAATAAGGAGGTTAAAGAATAAGTCACAGAAACAATCAATAATTTCATTAATGAGAATGATAATAATGAGGCAATATACCAAACTTAATGAGATGCAAGAACAGCAGTAATCAGAGGGAAATTTATACCTCTAAATGTTTACTTACATCAATAAAATAGAGAAAGAACAGATCAGTGAATTGGGTGTACAATGAAAACAACTAGAAAAAGAACAAATTTTAAAATCCCCAATTAAACATCAAATTGGAAATCCTAAAAATTAAAGGTGAGATTAACAAAACTGAATGTAAGAAAATGATTTAATTAATAAATACAACTAGAAGTGGGCTTTATGAAAACCATTGATTAATATGATTTTAAAAAGGGAAGAAAACAAAATGATGATTATCAAAAATAAAAAGGGTAAATAAATTACTAATGAAGAGGACATTATAGGAATTGTTAGAAGCTATTTTGCTCAATTACATATTTAACAATTTAAGTGAAATGGAAGAATATATACAAAAATATGAACTGCCCAGATTAACAGAAGAGTAAATAAAATATCTAAATAAATCTGTTGTAGAAAAAGAAATTCAACAAGCCATAAATGAGCTTCCTAAGAAAAAAGCATCAAAACCAGATGGCTGTACAAGTGAATTCTACAAAATATTTAAAGATAAACTAATTTCAATATTAAATAAATTATCTGAAATAACAGGCAAAGAAGGAGTCCTACCAAACTCTTTTCATGACACAAATGTGGTTCTGATATCTAAACCAGGAAGGGCAAAAGCAGAGAAAGAAAACTACAGACCAATTGCCCTAATGAATATTAATGCAAAAATCCTAAAAAAAAAATTACTAGCCAAGAGACTACAACAATATGTCACAAAGATGATACGTTGCAACCAAGTGCGATTCATATGCCAGGAATGCAGGGATGATTTTAACATAAGGCAACTATTAACATTACTGCTTATATCAATAACAAAAGGAACAAAAATTATAAATTATATCAATAGATTTAGAAAAAGCTTCTGACAAAATACAACAGTCAAGTATTAAAGATACTTGAAATTATCAGAATAAATGCATTTTTCCTTAAAATGTTTACCTAAAACCATCACCAAGCATTATCTGTAATGGGGATAAGCCAGAAACCTTCGCAATAAAATAAGGAGTGAAACAAGGATGCCCATTTTCACTAATATTATTCAATATTACACAAGAAATGCTAGTAACAATAAGAAGAAAATGGAAGGAATTAGAACCACTTCTTTTTGCGATGATATGATGATGTAATTTAAGCAATTTTAGCAAAGTAGCAGGATATGGAATAAACCCATATAAATCATCAGCATTTCTATCTATATCACCCAGCAAAGCCCTACAAGAAAAAATGGTAAAAGAAGAGACAGCAAAATGACATTTAAAATAACTGCAGATAGTAGTGTGGAAGTGCGCCTGCCAAGGCACACACAGGAACTGTAAACACTTTCTGGACAAATGATCAGATTTCAGTAATTGTTCACAGCTGGGTCATAATGACAATCTTACCTAAACTAATCTTCTTATTCAATGCCATCCCAATTAAACTGCCATTACCGAGATCGATGAAAACCATAACATGGACACAGTGGCCAGTACATAATCTTGTATTTGGGCATTCACCTATCAACATTGGCTTAATGCCTAAGCTTGGAAATGAGCTCCTTACTAAGTAGAAACCCCAAAATATCCACCAGTCCTTAGTGATGTGTTTTATAGCTCCACCTCCCTTTGTCTGATTTCCATAATTACCACTGGGCTTTCCTGGGGTCTTTGCAGGGATCCAGTCTGTAATCTGGCCACCGCAACAGAAGGACGACTATCAAACTCTTGGCAGGGATCCATCATACTGTCCCAATGTAAGTATCCAATTGATTACCTAAACCAGGAAGAGCAATCTGGAGCTCTCCTTTGGTATTGAATTTGCTCCACTCTTTGGCAGGAAGGTACAGAGTTCCCTAGGTGGGTGAATTCCGGACCCAAAAGGTACCGATGTTAGATGTACAATGAAGGAAACAGTTCCTGTGCTTAGATTCTAATGGGAGTTGTACGTACAGAGTAAACACTAAAAAGAAGAAATGCGAAAGAGTTTGAGGGAGGACACTCGCGACTGAGAGGATCCAGAAAACCTCAGTGGCATCTAGAAGGAAGAGGATTCTGAGGCTGAAGTGAGGAGGAAAGAAGCACAGTCATGTACTGGGGATAGCCAACTCAAAGGCCATAATGAATGCAGAATATCGTGCATGAACTATAGAGAAAAGCAAGCTTGGCTAGATGGCAGAATTCAAAGGTACAGAGACAAGAAATGAAGTGTGATACACTGGGGACAGAGAGAAGGCTGGTCTGCCTGGATTCAGGAGTACAAGAGGGTGAGGAATGTGAACATGAGTTTGGAAACAGGTGTGGGAGGTTTGCGTAGGACTTAAAAGTAAAACACAGAAGTTTATATTTGACCCTAGGAAGCTACTGGAGTACCTATCCACTCAGAGAGTGACATAGTTAGATTTTCACTTAAGAAAATCACTTTGGCAGCAACATGGCAACAAACTAGAGTGGACAGAGTAGGTTTCAATAGTTTAACCAAGACGTAATGCAGGCCTGAATTAAGGCAGTAGCTGTATGAGCAGAGAGAAGTAGAATGAAAGAAATGTCATCGAGGAAGAAATAGCAGACTGGCAATTGGCAAAAACAGAATTTGGCTCTACATATGCCATATATGGCATGAGGGGAAGGGAGGAGTTGAGAATAACACCAAAGTTACAAATCCAGGATTCTACACAAAATAGAGGTACCACACAGAAAACAGGGAAATCTGGAAGTGAAGAGTTGGGGTGGAGTGGGGGTGAGATTAGGTCAGTTGTCAATTAATAGAATCACAGATTTATACCTGGGACCTACCAAACATACTGCTAGCACTAATATCTTGATTATGCTGGGGAGCGACTAGATATGGAGATACTAGTCAGATGGTTCTACTTGTCCCAGGAAAAGTTAACAAAGGCCTACCATAAAGTGATAGCCATGGAAAGAAAGCCATGATCATTCACCAGTACATTATATTATTTTCTTGAAACACTAATGGGCTTTTGTTTAAGCTGTCCATAGACTCGTAGAGCTGGTTCTTCCATTTTACTAATGGAATACATTTTGAAGATATCTGGTCAAAGTTAGGGCTGTAGTTTGCAGACATAGAATATTATATGGCAAAACTAACAGACTTCAATGACTTGAATTTACTAGTACTATGTCACATGTTACCTAAAGGGTCACATCACCCTGGTACTTTTAAGGAATTTGAAGTACATAAAAGCAGCTCACTATAGAAAAATTAAATTACATCCTTCCTTATCATGGCAAAAAACTGTTTAGTCATACTACAACGAAAATCATTTATGCCATCCAGAAATTCTGAGGACAAGTCTGTCTCTAATTGCTCTGTTTAAACCTTTTAGCTCACTCTTTCTTCTTGGAAAACAAAAAGTTTTTCCTACCAGGTTGTTAAGCAACCTTAACAAACTAGAACAAGATTTTAAAATCATTTATACATGTATGTGTGTGCATGTAAGTTACATGTGTGTATACATACACAGATGCAAATCACACATGTAAAATAAAAAAACACATTGGAAGTTGCTCACCTTGCCCTGCTCAATACAAAAGAGTCTTTTACCATGACCACTGGGCCCAGCTCTGGACATTCTGAATCATGGTACTGACCACAGTCTTCACACCCTGTAAACAGACAAACAGATCTCTTCAAAGGCAGCATTCATGGCTATCTATAATTTAACCAGACTGCTAGAAAATCTTAATTAATGTTTAACAAAATTGTAAAAAGGAGATGCAAAAAAACACTGCTAGCTGCTGAATGAGGTTACCATGAAAGTGAATGAATATTGAGATCACAAAACAAACAAAACACATGACTTATTTGATTAAGTAACCATGTCTTACATATTCCACTCCATAAATGCATAACATACTCTAAGGAAATGTCTACAAATCACTTGAAGTCATTTCTTTGAAAATAAGAGCAAATTTATTCCAAAAAGGAAGAAAGAAACCATTAAAAAATCCCTGGTATTTCAATTCCTTAGTTACAAATGTAAAATATTTTTTATGTTTCTGATGTCACACCATTTTTATGAATCGGTGTCTAACACCTGCAAATTTGTGTTTGCAGGAAGGTTGTAAAAAGTCTGGCACACTAAAAATATGTATACAGTCTTCCCCATTTAGCATGTGGGGCTATTTAAAGTTACTATGAGTTTCCTGTAGCTTCCCCACTTTAAAAAAAAAAAAGTACCTGGATTTTCAGAAAATATTTTTCCACATTAAAAAAAATCTATCATAATTTTACATTACCAATAAAATTCATCTCAGTATTCTTTTTTAAAATAATTTTTCTAATTACATGCAAAACCAAGCTTTAACATTCTTTTTAAAATATTTTTAATTCTAAATTCTTTCCCTCTCTCCCCACTCTCCTCTAAAGAGGCAAGCAATTTAATACAGGTTATACATGTGCAGTCATGTAAAACACATCCATGTCAGTCAAATTGTAAAAGAAAACACTGACAAAAAAAAACACAAGAAAAATAAAATAAAATTTTAAAAAACTAGGCTTTGATCTGAATTCAATTTTTTCTCTGGAGATAGCATTTTTCATCATAAGTCCTTCAGAAATGTCTTGAATCACTGTATTGCTAAGAATAACTAAGTCATCATTCACAGTTGATTATTGTACGTTGTTGTTACTGGGTACAATGTTCTCCTAGTTCTACTTACTTCATTTTGTATCAGTTCATGTAAGCCTTCCCAGGTTTTTCTGAAAGCATCCTGCTTGTCATTTCTTAACCAAAACAATATTCCATTGCAATCATATACCACAACTTGTTAAGCCATTCCCTGATTGATGGGCATCCCTTCAATTTCTAATTCTTTGCCACTACAAAAAGAGCTGCTATAAATATTTTTGTATATAGAGATTCTTTTTTTTTAAAGTTCTTTGTGATACAGACCTAGTAGGGCTACAGATGGATCAAAGACTATGCTGTTTATAGCCATAGGGCATAGTTCAAAATTGCTCTCCAGAATGGTTACATCAGTTCACAACTCCACCAACAGTGCACTGTGTTCCAATTTTCCCATATCCCCTTCAACACTTGTCATTTTCCTTTTCTGTCATATTAGCCAATCTGACAGATGTGAGGTGGTACCTCAAAGTTGTTTTAATTTGCATTTCTTTAATCAATAGTAATTTAAACCATTCTTTAATGATCATAGATAATTTTAATTTCTGAAAACTGCCTGTTCATATACTTTGACCATTTAGCAACTGGGGAATGAATGTTATTCTTATAAATTTGACTCAGTTCTCTATATATTTGAGTAATTTCAATATTCTTTCATGCTATACACTCACAAATAAACATAGTTTCATCACTGCCATCTTCAGCCATTTCTGAAACCTGTCAAAACAAAAAGGAAGGAATCAGTTAATACTGATGAAAACAGCATTTGGAAAGGCCCTTTGATGAGCCTGTGCAAATTAGAGTGCTTTAAGGTGTGTAAAGTACTTCTGGGGAGAAAATAGAAACTACAATCGTTCTGCAACATTTTGATGGGCTAACATCATTGACAGGCCAACCATCTGGTGACTTAATAATAATTCACAACTGCTACTAAAGAAGAAACATAAAAAACTATGCAAAGACAGTAAAAAGAGGAAGGTCTGATCTCCTGATGCTCACAACTATTTGTTTTCCTTGGATAAGTAACACCTGCAGTCTGGTCTAAATACCTCAACCCTACAGTTTTGTCTAAAGGGACTTCTTTCATAATTGTAAAAAAGTATTGGTGACCATCTTTTGCCCTTCAACAGGAAATGTCTTATTCTGATAACAAACCATCCTATCAGTATCATGGTAAATATTTCTCTAGAGGTTGCTCCCTCCCTGTCCCCCTTTTCTCCATCCATGCCTCTGCTGTAAAAAGTGTCATTTATCTATCCCGAGTTGCCAGAAAATGCTGTAGACTGTTTACTTTAAGTGGGTGTGGAAAGTTATAAAAACTAAATGTGAACTCTAGGAAGTTAAAGCAGCTGTCGGCAGTTGTCTTAGCATGCTAATAACAAGCTTTCTTTGCTTTTAGTTTGGCTTCCTCTTTGACCCACAGTCCTTCATTGGCCCTCCTCTTGGTACAGAGAATTCTCCAACATATTTTACAAATATTATTATCACAACAACCCTGGGAAATAGGTGCTAAGATTATCTGCATTTTATAGATGAAGCAGGCAAAGGCTGCATGCTGAGGCAAGACTCAAGACTTAGACCTTCCTGACTCCAGGTTCAGTGCTAACATAGGACTGGATTTTGTATACTCTCAACTCCTTTCCAAATAAACAAGGTTTTAGATATCACATGATCATTTAAAATAATTTATTTATTCATTTATCTACTCAAGTTCAACTTTTTGTGACCTCATTTGGGATTTTCTTGACAAAGTTTCTAGAGCGGTTTGCCATTTCCTTCTCTGGCTCATTTTACAGATGAGGAAAGGAGGCAAACAGGGTTAAGTGACTTGCCCAGGGTCACCCAGCTAGCAAGCGTCTGAGGCCAGATTTGAATTCAGTCTTTCTGATTCCAGGTCCAGCACTCTATCCACGGCACCCCCTAGCTGCCCCTATTTATTTTATAGGCTTTTATTATTTCTACCTCTGCCCCCTCAATTGAACAATTAAAAATTTTTAAACAAATATGGTCAAGCTACCAAAAGAAATGTCATGTGATTTTTGTTGTTGTTCATAGGATCAACTAGGTTTATGGTTTTTCTAATATTGAATGAGCCCTGCATTTCTGGTATAAATCCAGTTTGCTCACAGTACATGCCCTTGGTGAGATATTGCTGTCAACTCCCCAATATTTAAGTATTTGTATAAATATTTATTGGGGAAATTGGTCTCTAGTTTTGTTTATTTATTTTGACTCTTTCTGGATCAGGCATCAATGACATTTATGTCACAGAAGGAATTTGGAGGGATGATTTTTTTTATCATTTAAAAAATTTTTTCAACAATATTTTATTTTTCCCCAGTTACATGTAAAAACAATTTTTAACATTTTTTAAATAAAGTTCTGAATTTCAAATTCTATCCTTCGCTCCCTCCCCTCCCTCATCCCTGAAATAGTAAGCAATCTGATATAGGTTATATGTGTGCAACCAGGTAAAACATTCCCATATCAGTCATTTTGGCCAAGAAAGCATAAAGAAAGAAAAAACAGAGTAAATGTCAGTAAAAAATTTAGTAAATATAGAAATATAGTAAAAAAAAATAGAGAAAAATATAACAAACATTAATAAAAATATAGTAAGTATAGTAAAAAATAGTATGCATCAGTTTGTATTCAGGAAACATCAGTCCTGTCTCTGGAGATGGACAGCATTGTGATGAAAAGAAGTCCTTCAGGATTGTCTTGGATCATTGCATTACTGAGAATAGCTAAGTCAGTCACAGTTAGTCATCACATAATGTTGCTGTTACTGGGTCCAGTGTTTTCCTGGTTCTTCTCACTTCATTTTGTATCAGTTCATGTAAATCTTTTCAATTTTTTCTGAAATCCTCTTACTTGTTATTTCTTATAGCACAATAATTAATGTTCAATTACAATAATATGTGGTGATTTGTTCAGTCATTCCTCGCCTGATGGACATCCTCTTGATTTCCAAATCTTGGCTACCACAAGAGCTACTATAAATATTTTGTACAAATAGGTTCTTTTCCCTTTCTAAAAATCTCTTTAGGATAAAGACCTAGCAGTAATATTGCTGGGTCAAAGGGTAAGCATAATTTTATAGCGCTCCGGCCACAGTTCCAAATTATTTTGCCATCACTTGACAACTCTATCAACAGTGAATAACTGATCTAGTTTTCCCATATCCTCTACAACATTTATCATTTTCCTTATTTGTCATATTATTCCTGATAGGTGTGAGGTGGAACCTCAAAAGTTGTTATTAATTTGCATTTTTCTAATCAAATAATTTAGAATATTTTCATTTGACTACAGATAGCTTTGATTTCTTCATCTGAAAACTGTTCATATGCTTTGACCATGTATCAGTTTGGAAATGATTTGTATGCTTATAAACTTGACTCAGTTATGCATATATTTAAGAAATGAGACCTTTATCAGAGATACTTGCCTTAAAAATATTTTCCCATTTTTTCTGCTTTCCTTCTAATTTTTGTTGCATTGGTTTGGTTTGTGCAAAATAGTAAACATTACATAATCAAAGTTATCCATTTTACATCTCACAATGCTCTCTATATCTTGTTTGGTCCTAAAATCTTCCCTTATCCTTTCTGACAGGTAAACTATCCCTTGATCTCCTAATTTGCTTATGGTATTACACTTTCAGTGTACATCATGTACCTAGTTTGACGTTATCTTGGTATACAATGTGAGATGTTGGTCTATACCTAGTATCTGTCATACTGATTTCCAGTTTTCCAGTTTGTCAAATAATGAGTTTTTGTCCCCAAAACTTGAATCTTTGGGTTTACGAAACACTAAGGTACTATGGTCACTTAGTATTGTTTCATGTATACTTAATCTATGTCATGAATTCACCGCTCTATTTCTTAGCCAGTACCAAATTGTTTTAAAAATTATTGCTTTATGATACAATTTGAGATCTAGTACAACCAGACCACCTTCCTTAACCTTCTTTTCCACTGATTTCCTTGATATTCTTGACCTTTTGCTCTTCCAAATGAATTTTATTATTATTTTTTAACCTTTACAAAATAATTTTTTTGGTAGATCGACTGGTATGGTAAGTAGATTAAGTAGAATGGTCATTTTGATTACATTGCGTCAGTTTACCCATAAGCAATTAACATTTTTCCAATTATTTATTTGACTTTATTTGTATGAAAAGTATTTTGTAACTGTGCTCATTTGGCAGTTAGACTCCCAAGTACTTTTATCATGTCAACAGTTATTTTAAATGGAATTTCTCTTTCTGTTTCTCAGCAGTATATAGAAATGCTGATGATTCATACTTTATATTTTCTATCCTGCAACTATGTTAAAATTGTTAATTATTTTGAGTTGTTTTTAAGTTGATTTTTTAGGATTCTCTAAGTATACAATCATATTGTCTGCAAAAGGGTTATAGTTTTACTTCCTCATGGCCTATTCTAATTCATTCAATTTCTTTTTCTTCTCTTACTGCTACAATTTGTGTTTCCAGTACAATACCTAATAATAGTGATAATAATGGTCAACCTTGCATCACTCTTGATCTGACAGGGAAGGGTTCTAACTTAACACATTGCAGATAATACTTGTTGATGGTTTTAGAAAGACATTATCTATTTTAAGCTACATTTAATATCAGTACTGTATTTGTTTCCTTTTTGCAAATAGTATTTTATTTTTTCTAATCACATATAAAGATAGTTTTCAACAACATTCTTTTTTTCATAAGATTGAGTTTCAAATTTTTCTCCTTTGCTCTCTCCCTACCTCCCTCCCCAAAGACAGTAAGCAATCTGATATAGGTTATACATGTACAATAATATCAAACATATTTCCACATCAGTCATATTGTGAAAGAAGAATCAGAGCAAAAGGGGAAAAAAAACATGAGAAAGAATATAAATAAAACAAAAATGTGAAAACAGTATGCTTTGAGCTGCATTCAGACTCCATAGTTCTTTCTCTGAGTATGGATAGTATTTTCCATCATGAGTCTTTCAGAATTTTCTTGGATCATTGTATTGCTGAGAAGAGCTAAGTCTATCACAGCTGAACATCATATAATCTTGCTGTTAATGTATACAATGTTCTCCTGGTTCTGTTCACTTTACTCAAAATCAGTTCATGTCAGTCTTTCTGGATTTCTCTGAAACCATCCTACTCATCATTTTTTAGCTAAGCAATAACTTGTTTAGCCGTTCCCCAACTGATGTGCATTCTCTTAATTTCCAATTCTGTACCACCACAAAAAAAAGCTGCTACAAGTAATTTAGTATATGTGGGTCCTTTTCCCTTTTTAATGATCTCTTTGGGATACAGAATAGTGATATTGCTGGATCAAAAGGTATGCACAGTTTTATAGCCCTTTGGGCATAGTCCCAAATTTCAGGACTATATTTGTGTTATAAAAGGAATTTGGTAGGACTCCTTTAAGTATTTTTCCAAATAGTTTAAATAGTATTGGAATTGTTCTTCAAACTTTTGGTAGACACTATTAAGTCTATATTCCAAAGACAGCTGTACAAAAATATTTACAGCAGCTCTTTTTGTGGTAGCTAAGAACTGAAAATCAAGAAGATGCCCATCAGTTGGGGAATGGTTAAATAAGATATGGCATATGACTGTGATGGAATATTATTATACCATAAGAAATAACAAGCAAGATGATTTCAGAAAAACCTGGAAAGATTTATATGAACTGATGCAAAATGAAGTGAGAGAACCAGAAGAACATTTTACACAGTAACAGCAACACTGTACAATGAAGAACTATGAATGACTTAGCTATTCTTAGCAATACAATGATCGAAGACAACCCCAAAGAACTCATGATGAAGCATGCTATCCTATCCATTTCCAGAGAAAGAACTGATACTGTCTGAATACAGACTGAAGCATGCTATTTTTATTTTCTCTTTTTCATCATTTTTTTTCAGTTTTCTTATACAAAATGATGAATATGGAAATGTTTTACATGACTGTACATGTAGGAACCACATCAAATTGCTTACCATCTCATGGAGAGGGGTAAGGGGAGAAGGGAGAAATAGAATTTGGAATTCAAAACTTTTTTAAAAAAATATTTAAATTGTTTTAACATATAATTGAGGTAAAAATAAAATATTTTAAAATATTTGGGGTGGAGATGGAGCCAAGATGGTGGAGTAAAAGCAGGGACTTGCTTGAGCTCTCCCCTAAAACCTCCCAGATATCTGTAAAAAGTGACTCTAAACAAATTCTGGAGATGCAGAATCCATAGAATGACAGTGTGAAACAAATCTCCAGCTCAAGACAGCTTGGAAGGTCAACTGCAAGAATCAGAACAGAGTACAATCCAACATGGGCTGTGCTAGCACAGACGGAGCCTCAGCAGGCCTCAGAGGGACTTAAATCACTGGCAGCTGTGGCAGTTTCCAAACTTCTCAACCTCAAAACACCAAGGACAACTAGGAAGGTCAGTAGAAAAAACTGTCAGAACTGTAACATGGTCCAGCCACAATGTCAAGATGGCAGAGGGTGCGGAGGAGTTTGTGGTAGTTACAGAAGCAGTGGCAGTGGCTATTTCTAGAGCTCCAGGCCAACAGATTATGAGAGGATCAAGTGGCTGACAGCACACACCCTCAACCCTACTAGAAGCAGAGAACTACCTTGACAAAGAGCGCAAAAGTGAAGTAACTGGTTGGGGAAATAGCCAAAACAAAAAAAATCACACTATAGAATCTTACTTTGGTGACAAGGAAGATCGAAACATGCAACCAGAAGAAGACAACAAAGTCAAAGCTCCTCCATCCAAAGCCTCCAAGAAAAATATGAATTAGTCTCAGGACAAGGAAGAGCTCAAAAAGGATTTTGAAAATCAAGAGAAGTACAGGAAAAATCAGGAAGAAAAATAAGAGTGATGCAAGAAAATCATGAAAAATGAGTCAACGGCTTGCTAAAGGGGACCCAAGAAAATGCTGAAGAAAATAACACCTTAAAAAAGAGACTAACCCAAACAGGAAAAGAGGCCCAAAAAGCCAATGAGGAGAAGAATACCTTGAAAAGTACAACTGGCCAAATGGAAAAAGAGATCCAAAAATTCAGTGAAGAAAATAATTCCTTGAAAAAAGAATGGATCAGATGGAATCTAATGACTTTATGAGAGAAATCAAAAAATTATAAAACAAAACCAAAAGAATGAAAAGATAGAAGACAATGTGAAATCTCACTGGAAAAGCCACTGTCCTGGAAAACAGATCCAGGAAAGATAATTTAAAAATTATTGGACTACCTAAAAGCCATTATCAAAAAAAATGAGAATAGACATCATCTTTCAAGAAATTATCAAGGAAAACTGCCCTGGGATTCTAGAATCAGAGGGGGAAAAAATAGAAAGAATCTACCCAATCACCTCCTGTAAGAGATTCCAAAAAGAAAACTCCTAGGAATGTTGTAGCCAAATTCCAGAGTTCCCAGTTCATGGAGAAAATATTA
Organism: Notamacropus eugenii; assembly: GCF_028372415.1. Lineage (NCBI taxonomy): Eukaryota > Metazoa > Chordata > Mammalia > Diprotodontia > Macropodidae > Notamacropus > Notamacropus eugenii. Next base: position 412,107,930 of record NC_092876.1, on the reverse strand, counting down.
CAAGCAGCCAAAAAGAAACTATTCGAGTACTATGGAAATACAATCAGGAAACACAAGATCTAGTATCTTCTATAGTAAGATGTCAGAGGGCTTGGAAAATGATATTCTGGAGGTCAAAGGAGCTAGGATTAAAGCCAAGTTTCACCTGCCCAGCAAAACTGAGTTTAATACTTCAGGAAGAAAAAATGGACATTCAATGAAATAGAGGACTTTCAGGCATTCTTGCTGAAATGACCAAAGCTGAATAGAAAATCTGACTTTCAAATACAAGAATCAAGAAAGCATGAAAAGACAAACAGGAAAGACAAATCATAAGGGACTTATTAAAGTTGAACTGTTTACATTTCTACATGGAAAGATAATATTTGTAACCCTTGAGACTTTTCACAGGATTAGGGTAGTTGGATTATATATATAGACAGAGGACACAGGGTGAGCTGAATATGAAGGGACAACATCTCAAAAAATAAAATTAAGGGGTGAGAGAGGAATATATTGGGAGGAAAAAGGGAAAAATATAATGGGGTAAATTATCTCTCACATAAAGAGGAAAGAAAAAGGTTTTACAATGGAGGGGAAGAAAGGGGAGGTGAGAAAAGAGTGAACCTTACTCTCATCATATTTGGCTTACAGAGGGAATAACATGTACACTCAACTGGGTATGAAAATCTATCTTACCCTACAATAAAGTAGGGGGGAAGGGGATAAGGAAGGAGAATGATATAAGGGAAGGCAAATGGGAGGAGGGGGTAATTAGAAGTAAACACTTTTGAGGAGAGACAGAGTCAAAAGACAGAATAGAATGAATGGGGGGCAGGATAGGATGGACAGAAATATAGTTAGTCTTTCACAACAGGACTGTTATGAAAGTGTTTTGCATGACTACACATGTATAACCTATACTGAATTGCTTGCCTTTTCAATGGGGGTGGGGAGAAAGGGAGGAAGGGAGAGAAGTTAGATCTCAAAGTTTTAAAAACGAATGTTAAAAATTGTATTTACATGCATCTGGGAAATAAGACATACAAGCAATGGGGTATAGAAATCTATCTTGCCCTATAAGAAAATAGAGGGGAAGTGTATAAGAGAAGGGGGGCATGATTTGAAGGGAGGAGTGACTGGGGGAAGGGGTAATCAGAATGCACACTGTCTTGGGACGGGGGAAGAGGAAAGATGAGGAGGAAATTTGGAACTCAAAATCTTGTGGAAGTCAATATTGAAAACTAAAAAATAAATTAATAAAAAAAGAGAAAAAGTAAAATCAAAATATTTGGCAAAATCCACCTGGGGTCAGAGAATTTTTTCTTAGGGAGCTCATTTATGGCTCGTTCATTTTCTTTTTCTAAGATAGTATTATTTAAGTATTTTATTTAATTTTTCTCTTAATCTGAGTAATTTATATTTTTGTTAAATATTTATTCATTTTACTTAGGTTGTTAGATTTTTTTTAGCATATAATTAGGCCAAATAGTTCCTTATAATTGCTTTAACTTTCTCTTCATTGATGGTGAATCCAGTCTTTTCATTTCTGTTACTGGTAATCTGCCACAATGGTTTTGAAATTCAAGACCTGATAATATGAATTATCTCTTCCCCACTAATAGGAAACTGACTATTTATTAGCTAATTCTAATTCTCTCCCGCCCTCCCAAAAAGAGTAATCTGGTAACTGACAAATACTGAAGTTCAAAAAAAATTAAAACAATCATATTCTTTTAAGTTGACAAATAGAATACACTAAAAGAAAGGATAGCGCTTCTTTGTGGTTAAAGAAATGGCTGAAGCATTTCTGCAGATATATAAACTCAGAAATGCTTAGAAATATGATGTCACAACCTTGCCCTTCAAGTATTATAGATAGAACATTTACCTTTTTCCTAAGTAAAGTTCTAAATTCACTCAGTCCATCTGCACATGTATGCAGAAAGAAAAATATGAATGCTTTTGAAAACAGAAGAATATGGAACTTACTGGTTGTAGACCTGTTATTGTTCAAAATGAAACAAAGGTGGCAAGGATCACTGACCAGAGAGGCTAGAACAAGCCAAGTTTAATATGATAAAATTTAATTGGGATGTAAAGTCCTATACTTTCTTTAAAAAATCAATAGTGCAAGTATATAATTCAGGAGTTATGTGTAATAAGTTTTATTTTATTTTTTTCATTTTTTATGAACAATTTTTAAAAATTTTTGTATTTTCAGTGTTCTACAATCATTACCATATAACTTAGATTTTTTTCCCCTCCCTCTCCTTCCTTCCCCGCTCCATTCCCCCCTCCCTCCCCAAGATGGCATACAATTTTATATAGGTTATGTGTAGTAAGTTTTAGTGGAATGCAAGCTCAATATGAGTTAACAGTGTGATACAGTTGACACAGTTAAATTAATCTTTTTTTGCTGTTGTTTGGTTGTTTCAGTTGCATTCAATTCCATTTGGAGTTCTTTTGACAAAGATACTGGAATAACTTACAAAATTTGAACTCAGGAAGATGAGCCTTCTTGACTCAAGGCCTGACTTTCTATCCACTGCACCACCTAGCTGCCAAATCATTCTTAGTTTGCAATAAATAAAAATGCACTATCCAAAATGAAAGGGATAAATGTCCAACTCCACTCACAAAATCACAGAAACTAAGAGTTTTAACAAAGTTATTTAGACTCATGAGTATATGAAAGAATGGATAGCTATTACATTACATACTCATAAAGCGACCACTCAGCCTCTGTTTGAAGACCTCCAAGGAGGGCAAACCCACCAACTCTTGAGGTACTTTCTACTTTTATATATCTATTTTTATAAGTCTGCCCTGCCATCAAGCCTCAATTTTACTCTTTCAACCTTCTTACTATTTCTCCTAGTTCTTCCCTCTGCAACCAGTCAGTAAGTCAGCAAGAATTTATTAAGTGCCTACTATGCACGAGGGACTCTGCCAAATACTGAGGATGATTAGGACAAAAAAACCCCATTAAAACCAGTGTCCTTTCTCAAGAAGCTCACAGTCTAATGGGGGAGAGAATTTGCAAACAACTATCTACAAAAAAGGTAAAGATAGGATAAATTGTAGGTCACCCATAGAGTGAAGTCACTTACCTAAGACTGGGAATGTCTGAAAGTAATTTGGCAAATGAAAAATTCAATTTCACATTCATAATGTATAATATTTGGCCAGTTAGGTGGTACAGTGGATAGAGCACTGGGCTTGGAAATTGGCAAGACATCTCCATGAGTTCAAATCCAACCTCAGACACTTACTAGCTGTTTGACCAGGACAAGTTGCTTAATCCTGTTTGCCTCAGTTTCCTCATCTGTAAAATGAGTTGGCAAAGGACATGGTAAACCACTTCAGTATCCTTGCCAAGAAAACCTCAAATTGGGTCACAAAGAATCAGACATGACTGAAACAACTGAACAACAAAACTGCACATCAAAGCAAGAAGAGCTCTCTCTACCATCATAAGTTAATTCTATTATTGAACTCAAGCGATATGTTACAATGGCTTTAAAATTCAGGAGGTGAGAGTATGAATTAAGGGGGTTTCTGTGCATGGTAGGTACATAATAGATTCTTATTAACTTACTAGCTAGAATTAAGGGGGTAAGTCTTTCTGTAAAAGGTTGGTTTTTGCCGGAGACCTTAAAAGAAAATAGAGGGGTAAAGAGACAGAGATAAAGGAGAAAATTTCATGCATAGGGGACAGCCAGTGAAAATGCACAAAATCAGGGGATGGAGTATTTTGTGCAAAGAACATTAAAGCTAGTGTCACTGGACTGAAGAGTACTTGGTAGGGAACAAAGTATAAGAATAATAAGTAGGAGGGTATTGGGTTATGAAGAGTTCAGTGTTTTATATTTGATTGTATAAGTGACAGGGAGTCACTAGAGATATAATAAGTGGGGGCGAGGATGGTCAGACACTGACTGGTCCAGTGATAACCCGTTTCCCTTAGATTCCTTAACAGTAAAAGAGGAGTAATAATAGCACCTGCCTCATAGGGTTGTTGTTGTTGGGAATAAATGAGATAATATTCATAACGTGCTTTGCAGTGCCTGGCATACAGCAGGCACCATATAAATGCTTATTCCTTTCCCCTTCAAACCACTTTGATAGATGAATGGAAAATGGAATGGAGAGACACTTGAGGCAAGGAGACCAACCAGCAGGCTGCTCCAGCAGTACAGGCATGAGGTCCTGAGGGCCTGCAGCAGGACTGTGACAGTGCCAAAGAGAGAAAGCCATGTTACAAAGGAAGAACATGACTTGGCAACAGATTGGATATGGGGGTTAAGGAAGAGTGAAAAGCTGAGGATGATAGGCTAGGTTGAGAATCTGGACACTGAGAAAATAGTGGTGCCCTCAACAGGAATATACAAGTTAGGATAAGGGAAAGGTTTTGCAGAAAAGATAATGAGTGCAGTTTTGGACATGATTTTATTAGAAGTAGGCCTAATACCAGCAAGCGCTCTCTTACTTCAGATTTTACGAGGCACTCACAAATCATTGTAGAGTTAACCAAAGGAAGTTTATTTTGCCCTAATATGGTAAGTATATACAACAGTGATATAATGGCACTTAGCTTCTCTAATGGCACTTAGACTCTTCCTAGTCTCTATAAGGTAAGAAATTGTCTTCACAAATACACCAAGTCAGAGGGGCTCCAACTGCATGTGGGTGGCACTTTTAAAGCCCTTAAGTGACAGGGAAACATGGGACAATCAGGTCCTGAGACCACTTTGTCTCCTTTTAGGGAAAAACCATTCTCTGCTACAGTTAAATCAAAACAAAGATGAAGATCAAGGGAACTGATTAGGGAGATGTACAAGGAATGCCTTGCCTCAGTGAAAGCCCAGCTGAGATTATGTAACTGGAATTTGTAGCGGACCCAGGCTGCAGTTTCATGATTTTCTCTGGCTTTGTTTAGCATCACATAAATAGAAATGAAGGGCAAAACAGAACAAGTCTGATCCCTGTGTCGAATGGCAAGCTATTACGTCCTCTCTGACTTTTCTTTTCTCCAGGCTAAACATGTCCAGTTCCTTCACATGAACTTCATCTGGCATGAGCTCAAAGCCCCTCACCATTCCAGTTGTCCTAGTCTGTAAAAATCTCTAGCTTATCAATGGCCTTCTTAAATAAATAGTACCCCAAATTGATAAAATACTCTTGATGAGTTCTGACAAGGATGGAATACAGTGAGCTTATTATCCACGTATTCCTGGAAGCTAGGCCCCTCTTAAGGCAGCTCAAGAATGTATTTGGTTGTCACATCATATTGCTGTCTCATATTGACCTTGGAGTAGAAAAAACCCAGATCCTTCTTTTTAAAACAACTGCAGGCTTTCCATACCTCCTATATCTTATATGTGAGGAGTTGATTTTCTTATATCTAAGTATAAGACTGGACATTTATCCTTTGAATTCTATCTTATTAGATTCAGCCCTAATCTCAAGGCTATCAAAATACCTTTGGATTCTGACTGCTGTCTAGCGTGGGGGCTGTAATCTGTACCTTTAATGAATATACCATCTATTTGTTGTTGTTCAGTCATTTCAATTGTGTCCACTCTGTGTGACACTATTTGGGGTTTTCTTAACAAAGATACTTGAATGGTTTGCCATTTTCTGCATACCTCATCCTTCTCAATTCTATAAAATGTGGTAAAAATTGAATTTATTCAGTCAGAGAAGAAATAAATGGGAACTATGGAAGGAACTGGCCTAACCAGGCCAGTATGATGGTCACCATGGTATCATTTTAAATGGTGCAGAAAATACTACAGAAAGGACAGAGGAAAGCATGGACAGGCAGGACAGCTTGGAAAGCTACAGGGCAAGAGTATATACTTGAAAAGCAATGTACTTAATGGAGACCTGCGGTTTCATGTACAAATTTCATTTCTGTCCTACTATATATGTAGAAATGATGTTAAATTCATAATAAAGAAATAGGAGAGGAAAAGGGGAAGAGAAAGGAAAAAGTATAAGATAATATAAAGGAAAATATACAAATAAAAAGCACAACTGTGAACAAGAATGGGATTAATTCAACCATAAAAGAGAAGAGAACAGCAGAATGGATGAAAAAGAATGGCAACAATGTTGTTTACAAGGAAGACTTCAAACAGATTCACTCAGAATTAAACTAAGTGACCAGAGAAGAATCTATTACGCTTCAGAAGAACTTGATAAAGAAGGGGCAGCAATCATGAAAAGGCAAAAATAAAAACAGACTCAATTATCTCTTTTAGTTAAATGGAGAAATTATGTTTAAAGTCACAAGCCACAGTGACTCAATATTAATTCTTAATAGAGTATCCCAAAAGTCTTACTGCAACTCTAAGCTTTAGTAGTTTAGAATTGCACAATGACTTTCACAAAACACCCTGTATACATGTGTGCCCTGAATGGCATGGCACAGGGGATCTCAATGTACCCTCTAAGATCTAGAATAATCCAACCAAAAGACTACAAGAAAGAAGCTGATGAGCTTTATAGAATTTTAGACAAATTAGCTATTTTAGATTTCAATTATTCATTGGGAATAAAAAGGAATACATATATTTCTTAGCTATGTATGGAATTTTCATCAAAAAGAAGTAACTATCTGTGAAGTAACAGACACTTCACAAACAATTAAAAACAAATATTAAACATGTTTTTTTACCAACAAAAACACAGGAACAATTATATTCAAAAAGGGCCTTCAAGTAACTAAGATGTAATTTGGGACAAAATAACCTTAAAGAATAGGCAAAACAAAGGATAAATCATAAAAATAATAGAGAATTTCATGAAAAAATGAGACAACATACAAAAAACCACGAAAGCAGGCCAACAAATCTTAAGAAAGTACTTTTCTTGAAATGCTGTCATCAAGAGAAAAGAAGAAACAACAGATCAACCAACTGGGAATGCCACTAAAAGAAGAGTAGACAACTTACAAACTAAAAAGTATCAAACACCAAAGCAGAAATACTAAAAATCATAACAAATGAATAACAGAAATTATTAAAAAGTATTTTGCTCAAATATGCCAACAAAAATGACAATTAAAATTACATACATGAATATTTTTTAAATACCCGGATGAATACCAGAGCTAGAGGATTTAAACAACCCAATCTCAGAAAAAGAAACTGTAGTACACAAACTATAAACAAACTCCCAAAGGGAAAAACAAAACAATAATAAAATAAACAAGGATAAGATGAATCTACAAGTGAATTCGACACTGAGACATTCAAAGAACAATTACAAATGGTCCATAAACTGCTAGAACAAACAAGAAAGAAGAAGACCTTTCCAAATTCCCTCTATGACTCAAGAGCCAACGAACCAGGGGAACGTAAATTCGAGAAAGAAAACTATCTACCAATATTCCTAAGGCATATGAATGCAAAATTTTTAAATATATTATTAATGGAAAGGCTACAGCATCAAGCTTGTACACTATGACGAGGTAAAACTTCTGCCAGGAATGCAAGGTTGGTTCAATATTAGGAAAACCCTCAACATAAGACATCATCTTGTTAGCAACTCAATATTATAACGACAAATACAGAAAAAACTTTTGACAAAAATGACACCCACTCCTGCCAAAAACACTAAAAAATAAATGTATATTTCCTTAAAATGGCAAGCTGTAGTTATCCCAAAAGAAGAGCTAGCAATAAATGGAATGGAAATAAGTTTGAAGTTATTCCAGCAAGATCTGGGGTAAAGATGTCTATTATCACTATTATAAATTGAAATAATTCTAGAAAAGCTAGCAATAGCAATTAGAGAAGAAAAATAAGCTGAAGGATTGAGCAAAAGCAAAGAGTACAGAGAATTATGGCTTGTAGATGTTATAAAAGGAGAGGGAACACTAGAGGGCCAATTAAATGATTAATTAAAACTATTAATAAGTCAGCAAAGTAGTAGAGCATAAAATACAAGCACACAAAGCACTAGCCTTTCTAAAAGCTGAAGGAAAGTAATAGAAAAAGAATTAATAATGTATAAGATACATTATACAATATAAGATAAGATAATAATGTATAAGATTAGATGTGCAGAGGCACATCTAACAACTATGAATATAATTACAAAAATATTTTACAGAAAGACAGAAAACAGGTAAAAATATTATTATAATTGTCAGAATTATTATAAAAATAATATTAAGATCATGTTCAAGCTGTGCTAATACAATAAAAATTACAATGCTACCTAAATGAATTGACTTATTCAGTTCCATGGCAATCAATTTAGCAAAGGCCTACTTTAAAAAGTGAGAAAACAATGACAAAATTGATCTGGAGGATAAAAAGGGAAGATTCTCCAGAAATAATGGAAAAAGGAGGAAAGGAAAGTGGTTTTGCAGCAGCCAGTTACAAACTCTGCTATAAAATAGTACTCCTCAAAATGATTTGGCAATGGTTAAAAAATGGCAAAGTAAATCAGGAATGGATTAAGTATGCAACATACAGAAGTAAAGAGTAACATAGTGTTTGATAAAGTCAATGGTAAAAACTATTGGCATAGGGACTCACTAACGGACGTAAACTTCTGGAAAAGGCAGAAAGCAAAATGCAAGAAATTAGACTTAGACCAAAATTTCAAACTAGATACCACAATAATCTCTAAACTAATATGTGACCTAGACAAAAGGTCACATAATTTTAAAAACTGGAAGAATAAGAAGATAACTGAAACAATTGCAAATTATTAACAGCCAATGTGGTTTTTATATATATAAAAAAAAGATGTTCCAAATCACTAATAATAAAAGAAATGCCAATCAGTACAACCTCTTGGTGTGAGGTATCATCTCACATCAAGTAAACTGACAAAGGGAACAAAACATTTCCCACGGTGCTGGGTTTGTAGAACGATAAACCTTAATGCTGATGGAGTTATGAATTGTTACAATTCAGGAAAGCAACGTCCTTACTCTTTGACCTTGAGATTTCATTGCTAGGTACATGCTTCTACGCGGCCAGTGACAAAAAAAAAGCACCATTTGCACCAAAATATTTATAGTAGCACTTTCCCACATATTTATAGTAGTACTAAAATAACACAAAAGCCTTTCGTACTTGTTTTAAATATGTAAGACCAAAATTTTTCTGTTAGCAAAGAAGTGAAATAAAAAAGATGCCCATTGATTGATTGAAGAATGTCTAAATAAATTGGTATACTAACAAAATGGAGGATTACTGTGTGCTACAAAAAAAAATTAGCAACACAGAAAAGCATGGAAAGATATCTAATAGAAAGCGAAATAAGCAGACAGGAAAACAGTAAATACAACGAGTACAATAATGTAAAGGTTAAGAACAGCAAAACACAAAACAACAAAATCAGCACAATAAGACAATAACGACCGAATGTTGTGAAATTATAATCATGGAAAAAAGAATACAACGTTAGACCTTTTTCAGGAAAGGATTCATTTTGCTGGCTCTTTTCCTCTTTGGTGTAAGGGCTGGCTCTCTTGAAGGGATGGAAGAGGGATAGAAGGAAAACAGATGATATAAAAACTTAAAGATATAGCCATCTTTATTTTGGGGGGAAAGTTCCATCTGCTAGTAATATAGAGAAGAGCACGTGCTAATAGGAGAGATGGAGGAAAAGGAACTTGTAGCTGTCAGTGAATGGGGGCAGTAACAGCTGTGGTTTCTGTGAATTCTGAAACAAATCTTATCTATTGCCCTAACCTTGGAAAAAAAACATCATAAACATGGGGTGGGAGAAGGAAAAGAGAAAAATTCATAGAATTAAAAATTGGAAGAAAAACAGATCAGATATCTTTCAGAGTCATAGCTAAGTGGTGAATTCTTCACCAAACAAAGGATTAAAGTGATCATTAAAGATGTGGTTGCTAGTTAGATTCTAAGCTCCTCAAGGGCAGAGGCTATCCTCAGATTCTTTTGTGTTCCAGGCACTTAATAATGTTTACTGACTGACTCAGGGTCAGAGAGACCTAACACATTGGCTGTGTGACCCCAGGACAGTCACTTTACTTCCTATTTTAAATAATTCTCTCAAATGACAAACTACAAGCAGATGTTGACCTACAGTGGTAGTGGTAGTTCCTCACTAGGAGCTCCCTAAACCAATGAACTCATCAGCCCAGCGTACATCCCTGTCTTTATTTGTTCAACCCAATGGGCTTGCTCATCAGGAAATTCTTGAATCTTGACTGTCATCTATCCTAGCTTTGAATCATCAACAAGTCTGATAAGCATACAATTTGACCCTTTATTATCCAAATCGGTGATTTAAAATCACGTAGAGGAGGTGGAGTAAAGATGGCAGTGTTAGAGGAAGCAACTGTGCCTAGTTTTGAACTATTCTTTGTCTACAAAAATCCAGAAATAACGTATCACTCAAAATTCTCATGGGCACACCAAGAAAAAAAATCACGAATTCTTTTTCCAGACCAGGAAGACAGAGTGGTGTGTGAACACTAAGAGAGGATGTAGACTGAAGCACGTGCCCCCCAAAATATTCTAGCATGGTCCTAATCTAAGCTCTGGAAATCCTTGACCAGTGTTTGGGTCTGTTGGTTTGTACTTGTGTTGCAGCAGATTAAGTCCCTCCTAGCCCGCTAGGAGGTGCTGCAGGTTTGGAAGTGACTGAACTGACAGCTACCTCTGCAAGTTAAAATGCTGAACTTAAGGCTGGAATTGGGTCATTGCTCCGCTCATACTCCTGTGATGGGAACCATGTAGGTATCTTTACACAGTTTAGTACCTATGCTTGCAACTGTGCCTCTCTGCCCTGGATGGGGCTGCCAGACTGCAGCTGTTCCTGCACCCGCCGCCTTTCAGGACCCCTGGACTCACTGTCTATCTCAGTGTCTTGTCTCAGTCCTCTTTCCATCCTTTGACCAATACTGGGTTTTTTGAGAGAAAGAAAAACAATGAAATAAATAAGCTACTAGCTAATTTGATTATTTTTAAACAGAGAAGATCAAATTACCAATATCAAGAATGAAAAAGTTGAATTCACAACTAATTGATGAAGAAATAAAAGCAATTAGGAGTTATTGCATCCAACTACATGTTCATAAAACTGACCATTTAAATTAAATGGATGAATATTTACCAAAATATAAATCGCCCAGTCTGACAGAACAATAAATAGAATATTTAAATAATCTGATATAAAAAATATTCATTGACTATGTACAGCTGCCAATCACCATGCAGAAATAGTTATCTGCAGATTTTTATTTACACTTGGAACATAGGCTCATCTGTATGAAAAGTCAGAGAGACCAGAGCATCAGCTTCAGCAATCTTATCTGGAATGTGAATATATAAGCAGTATAGAAAAATGGAATTTTACAGAAAGTAGGAAGGGAAGACAAGCATATACATATCTGGTAATAAAAAAAAGGAGAAAATATGAACATCGCCAGCTGGCCAAATGAGAAGCTGTGGCTTTCCCAGTCTTGAATTTGCAGGTGTTCTGACTTTTAAGCTTCCAGAACACTCTCTGGGACCTCAAAATAGAGACTGGAGCATTGTCTCCTTCTTCTCATCGTGCTGGCAAGAAATCTGAGCTTCTTTCCCATCACAATTTTCTCTTATCACGGTGGCAGCAAGAGGCCTCAACCAGAAATTCTCTTGCCACAAACCCAATTTTAGAAAAAGAAACCGAACAAGCCATAAATGAAATCATTAAACTCCCAAAGAAAAAAACTCCAGCATCAGATGGATTTTCAAGCAAATTCTACCAAAATTTTAAGGAACAATTAATCCCAATACTACATTAACTGTTAAAAAAAAACATAAGCAAAGGGGCAGTTAGTTGGCGGTAGCAGGCAGAGAACACCAGCCAGAACTACCAGTCAGAACCAGAACTACCAGCCAGGAGGACCTGAGTCCAAACCCAGTTTCAGATACTAATTAGCTATGTGATGCTGGGCAAATCATTTGAACCTCACTGTCTCCCCTGACCCCAAAAGGCCAAGATCAACTCCTTTTATCACACAAATACAGTCTCGACACGTGATAAATCAGGGAGAATCAGAACAGAGAAGATTATGGAGCAATTTGCCTAATGGATACGGAAATAAAAATTTTAAATAAAATACTAGCACGAAGATTACAGCAATATGTCACAAAGACCATAAACTATAATCTGGCTGGAATTATACCAGGAATGCAGAAGGCTAGTTCAATATTAAAAAAAAACTATAAATCTAACGGCCATAAACAACAACAAAAATCATGTGATTATTTTAATAGGAGCAGTTAAAAATACTGGAAAGCACAAGAATAAATGGGAGTTCTTAAAACAATGTGTAGTATAGTCCTTCCTGACTCTTCATGACCCCCTTTGGGGTTTTCTTGGCAGAGATACCAGAATGGTTTATCATTGCCTTCTCCAGCTCATTTTACAGATGAGGAAACAGAGGCAAACAGGGTTAAGTGACCAGCTCAGGATCACACAGCTAGTAAGTGTCTAAGGTTACATTTGAATTTAGGAAGATGACTTCAGGCCCAGCATTCTATCCATTGTGCTGCCTAGCTCCCCTAAGTCCATGCCTGGACTGTTGCAATAGCCTGCTGGTACATCTACTTTATTTAGCAAAAATAAAAAAAAAAAAAAAAAAAAGGAAAATTACAGACATTGGAGGGCTGTTGATAAAATAGGCAATTTAGTGCACCATTGGTGTTTACACACACACACACACACACACAAAACTATGTGTATATATATATACATACATATACATACACACATATATAATATAGTTTGTAATAGTTTGTAATTCTTTTAAGAATTACAGTCATGTTAGTATAATACATATTCAATCTTATGTTCATATTCTTTGATTACTTTTCTATTGGGGAATAGCCTTCAGCAAACACATATACATATGTGTGTATACAAAAACACACACACCAATCTATTCTGTGTATATGTAACATGTTTATATTCTGACAATCATATTGTGCATGTACATATATATGTATATATATACATATATGCGTGTGTGTGTATGCATCCAACAGAAAAGTAGTCAAAAGATATGAACAGTTCTTAAAAGAAGAATTGCAAACTCCTACCAACCATATGAAAGAATACTCACAAGAGAAGCTCAAATCAAAATAACCCTGAAGTCTCATCTTAACAAAGATGACAAAGAGGAAATAAGCCTACTAGCATATTAACGAAGAAGCTGTTAATCAGCAACCATTTTCAAATTTGGAATTACACAAATAAAGTCCATAACTCAGAAAGTCTGTACTTTGTATACCTAGCACACCTGAAGAAACCACATATACCAAAATATTTATAGGGGCACTTTTTTGACAGCAAAGCATTGGGAAAAAAAAAAGATGCCCATCCATTGAGAAATAACTAAACAAATTGTGGCACACGTATGTAATGAATATTAGTGTGCTGTAAAAAATGAAAAAAAGCAATGAATACAGAGAATACTGCAGAGTGAAGTACACAAAGCCAACAAAATATATAATTTCAACACTATAAGTGGAAAGAACTACAAAAAAGGCAAATTTCATAATATTATAAAGAACTACATGGCTCAAAAGAAGAGGTGTAAGAAGATACTCCCATCCTACCAGTTTGCATGGTCCACAAGTACATTACACTGCATTTTCCCCAGAGTTTTTCAATGCGTTGATCAGTTACGGCGATTTTTTTTCCTCTTCTAAACCCTTTACATGTACGTATTCTATTCTTCTCTCCAAAACCCACCCCACCTCAATTAGGTTATAAGCTCTTTGGGGGCTATGTCATCTTTGTATCCATGTTAAGGTAGGCCCAAATGTTTAATTTGAGGTTGAATGGGAGAGTTGATCAAGAATCAGGAAAGGATTCATCTAGGCTACTGAGCTGGGGCTTGAAAAATGATTAGCATTTCAACAAGTGAAGATATTTCAGTCATGATGGATAACAGAATGTGTACATGTATAAAGACAGATGGTAGAACGGGGAAAATATTCTCATTTGTATAGAGTATTGGGTTTCTGGAAAATAACCATACTCAAAGTTTAGCAGAAGAGGTTAAAGCTATTGGTTGAAATTACATTGGAGGAGTTTAATTATGTCACTCCTATCCCTTATTACCATACAGAAGGAAGATTAAGCCTTCAAGTATTTATTTGTTTACAATTCATGTGTTAGCTAGTTCAAAAATTTTAACAGAACGTGAGTCAAGTGCAGGAAGAGAGATTCCAAAAGACTCAAATAAAAATTAATTTTTCATATTCTTATACACATATCAATGCCATTTCTTCTAGTCAACACAAGTATGGCTGAATTTGCTCAAGAATTACTACTCATGGCCCTGCCAACAATGTATTGTGACTTCAGCTTAGACATATTAATTTCATTACGCTTCAAAGTTTCCACACCATGAAAGAATTTACTGTTTCCTTAACTGTGTCTTCCTTTTCCTTAATATTAACCTTACTCAGGAGTTCCATAAATTTTGAAGAGACTCCAACTAACCAATACTGTTTTAGCAAAGAAATCTTGTAAAAAGATAGTTGTTACCAAAACCCCCCAAAAAAAATTGTTTCAGAAAACTGCTTTATTAAATAGGGTATGGTTTGGTGCCCACAAGAAAATGTGAATTCACATTAAGTAAAAGAAAGTCATTTTCTTAACTAGGTATTAGGTATGGCTTTTGTTGGCTCTTATTTTCCTGTGAGATTGTTATGTGTGAGTTGGCAGAACAGGCAAGCATTTTTTTAACTTCCCATAAAATATTATATTTGTAGAGATGTCAAGGAGCCTCTTTATTTTTGGAAATAAAGTTGAGAATGTTGGTATGTGTAATCAAGATATTGGCTAACCACTATATTGCTCTTACTTAGTGAGCCACCTTTAAAACACTTCCACTCCCTAGGGGGTTTATACTTATTATAAATAAAAAAAAAAAGGAAAATACACACACATCTGTTACTAACAACCAGTGAAGGACCACTCTCCCTTTGGTGGTTTTTATCCATTTTCATGGGGTTCAACTGTCTATTAATCATCTATTCAGATGATTTCCAAAGTATTCAGTCCACATTTCTCCTGACCTACAGGACCAGCTGTCTCCTGGACATCTCTACCGGAGTGTTGTCTAGGCAATTCAAACTTAACATATCTATAATGGAATTCATTATTTCCCCCTCTGAAACCCCTTAACACCTTGATTTCTAGAACCATTATGCACAACCTCAGAATTATTCTTGACTCTTGCCCCATGTCTAATCTGTTGCCAATATTGAATATTCCATTTCTATACCATTTCTTGAATCTATTCCAGTTCACACCCTAATGAAACTCTGCTGGATTATGACAACTGGTCTCCCTGCCTCCACTCTCCTCTCTCTAATCCATAGTCTGCAGTTGCCAAAATGACCTCCCTAAGGCACAGATCTGATTTTGTCACTTCCCTGCTCAAAAAACTTTCAGCAGCTCTTTGTTGCCTCTTGGATAAAATACAGATTCTTCTGTTTGTTTTTTAAAACTTTAAGAACCTCTCTTTCCAATTCAGTTTCACATTATTCCTTGCTAACACTGGCTTACTTGTTGGTTGAATCACCTCAGGTGATTCCTCCCCCCTATGTAGAGACCTGAGCCATCCCTACATACCCCCAATCCCCTTCCCATTTCTCTTGCTTTTCTCCACCTCTGTCCCCAGTAGTCTGGACTTCCATTCACATTTTAGCCCAAGCCTCACTTCTTACAAGAGACCTTTCCTGAATTTGCCAGTGGTGAGCCACACCCCCAGCCCTTCGCGGCTTCCACATTCTAAGGTGTATGGTAGATGCTCGGTGAACATTTATTGGTTGATGACTTTGTATACATTGTGAATTTCCTTTCGTTTGGATATTGTTGTAGTATGGATAGATTGTTTCCTTCCAGTAGAATGGAAACGCCCTTTTGTTTTCAGCATTCAGGTCCAGTGCTTAGCATAAGTGCTTGATACAGGAAGGGCTTAATAAATGTTTGCTGAAATGAACAATATGAAATGTCTTGAAAGACAGATTCAAAACAGATCACAGAGACTCTCAACTGGCAGACTGCAAAGCATGTTTTTTTCAGAAGGCAATATGGAATCCACCAAAGGTTTCTCTTTCTCTCTCTATAGATGTTTCTTTTAAAGTTACTCATGGTCTCCTTTGTTCCTCCAGATTGCCACTCACACTCACACTCAAAATGGTATTTGCCTTCCCAATCAATTGTCCTCTCTTTTCTTTCTGTGGAGAGATTCACCACTGTGGATTCAAGTGTTTCTATTCTCCTGGTTATTTCTTCGTAACAAGCTGTAAGTTCCGCTTTTAGGATTCTTACTTCTCTGATGAACTCTCTGGGCCTATCCCTCATCGGTTCCATGCTCCCTTGGGAATCCAACAGGGTCTTCTGCTCCCTCCGGTGTTGTTTCATTTTTTCTTTGTCTTGCCAGTAGAATTATTTGCGTAATTCCAAGTTACACACAAAGTATAAAGTGTGTGAAGCCTAAGGCTTCTTTTTTCTTACACTTCTCTTACTATTAGTGATCTGGGGCATTCTTTCATGTGATTCTTAATAGTCTGCAATTCTTAGTTTGAGAAATGTCTGTTCACAGCCTTTGGCCCTTTTTCTACTGCTGAATTTTTTTGGTCATATTTCTGTGGCTTATCTATATATTCTGAATACCAAACACTTAAGAGATATTTGATTAAAAGTTTCTTTTCCCAATTCGACCACCCACCCTCTCATCATAGATGCATTTTGTTTATACAGCTTTTTACTTTCTAGTAAAAAATAACTACTTTTGTAACTATCTCTATCCCTTGTGTACGTGGTCCTCTAGGTCTTCAAGTGCAGCCCTTTGACTAAATCCAAAAGTCACAGAACAAATCACTTTAATAAAAGGACAAACTTGGATTCAGTCTAAAGGCCACACTCAAGGATGGAGGCCAAGGCTGCAGGTTCCCTGCCCTTCCCCAGGCCCTTATCCATCCATCGGGCTACTTTTCTACCAGTACTAAGATTCCTTTGCAGTCTGGAAGTGCTATTCCCGTTTCATTCCTACTTTTTAAAAATAATTTCCATTCATATTCTAGATCTTTTGTTTGCACAAAATCAAATCTTATTTATTTATATAACCTAGATCTGTAAAATATCCTTTTGACTTATTGATATAACATTAAATCTATAAATTAACTTTGGTATTAGTTAGTTGTTCTTCAGTCATATCCAACTCTTTGTGACCCCTTTTGGAGTTTTCTTGGCAACGATACTACAGTGGTTTGCCATTTACCTCTCCAGTTCATTTTACAGATGAGGAAACTAAGGCAAACAGGGCTAAGTGAATTGCCTAGGGTCACACTAGTTAATTGTCTGAGAATGGATTTAAACTTGGGTCTTATTGATTCTAGACACGACCACATTTTTATTCTTTCAGTTATTTAATCTTTTTTCTTTATTTCTCTAAGAAGCATTTTGTAATTTAACATGTGTAAAATGACTCCAATATATTCTATACATTTTATAGTTACTTTGGGCTCCTTTTACTACTGTGCCTCTTGAATTTCGTAATTACATAGAAATACTGATTTCTGAGGGTTTATTTTGTAGGCTACAGCTTTACAGAAGCTACTATCTTAATTAGTATCTTGGCTTGGCTGATTCCCTGGGATTTCCCTAAGCAAATCATCATATCAGCCCCAGAAAGTTTTGTGTCCACTTTACCAATCTTTCCACTTTTTCTCTTATTTTAACTTTACTGAGATTTATTTCTGTAGTTCTTAGAAAATTTTCTGGTACTAAGATTTGATTTTAAATACAGGCTTATTATATTCAAAGAAGATCCCTCTATACCTATACCTTGTAGGGATTTTTAACAAATATGTGTTGTATTTTGTTAAAGGATTTTCTGAATAGACTGAGATAATCTTGGATTTGGACATTTCTCTTATGTATAAGATTATACTGTTTTCCCAATATTAAACCATTTTTGTACCACTCCCATAAATTCGCCCTGCTCATGATGATTTCTTCAGCAAACTATGGTAGTCTGTTTAAAGGATTTTATTTAACTTTTTAATCAATATTCATTAATATTGGTCTACAGTTCTCTTTCTTTGCCTTATCCTTTCTTGGTTAAGGAATTAAAACAATATTTTTCTCATGAAAAGTTTTTGATAAGAGAGCTTTCTCGGTATTTGAGAATATTTGTAAAGTGTTTGCATTAATTGTTCTTTAAAAGTTTGATGGAATTCTCCTATGTATCAATCAGGAACAGTTATTTTCTTCAGTAGTTCCTTTACAATTATTTTTATTTCCTTTTCTGAAATTGGATTTGTTCTAGGAATTTTATGGATTTTTAAGGTAATCTTTTTTTGTTTTGTTTACATGTAATTTTGCTTTTGTTTTGAGGTTATTTTGTGTATAATTTTGCATGGTAGGTTCTGATAATTCTTTTTATTTCTTTTAGTTTTGTTGTGATTTTACCCAGTTCATTTCTTATTTTGCTGATTTTGCTTTTCTGTCCTTTTTCTTAAAATAGGTTAGCTACAACTTTTTCAATTTTGTTACACTTTTCAAAGAACTAGTTCTCCAATCTATCTATTTCTCCTCTAATTCTCAAAATTTTATCTTTTGGGTTAACTTGTTGGGGTTACATATTTTAATGCATATTCAATTCATTATTCTTCTTTTCCTATTTTGTTAATACATATTTATAGGGATATAATCCCTGCCCCCAATTGCTTCACCTGCATCTGAGTTTTGTTATGTTGCCTCATCACTCACATTGTATAATGCTGTTTTTATGATTTGTTCTTTGACCTACTTGTTATTTAAGATTTCATTATTAAGTCTCCATTGTTCCATTTTTGGTTATATATCCCTAGTGCCAATGCCTCACAATTTCTTTGTCTATTGTATTTCTACCTGGTCCGTAATTTTATTGGTATAGTGAACTCCCAGTGTGTATCAGCCACCCTCTGCAAGTAGTCATCTTAGAGAGTTGCCTGGCAACATACAGCCAACTTGTCACAGAAGCTGAGGGTTTCAAGGCTGACCTTCTATCCACCATGCATTTAATAAATGCTTACTGAATTGATTATCGGTTTTCATCAGTTAAAAAAACATTTGGACTCTACTAGATTCTTGATGAAATGCCAATGCCCTTGTCCTGAGTATTTATGGACATATGGGTCTGAATTCTTAGACTTGGCCTTTAAAGGGGCAATAGACACAAATTGTGAAGAAACACACAGAGAGGAAAGATAAAAGATGTAAAAAGTAAGACTATACAAACAGATTTGTGTGTGTGTGTGTGTGTGTGTGTCTGTGTGTGTGTGTGCGCACGTGTAATGTGAAGAGAGAAAAAGAAAGACAACTTTATGTGAACAATAAATACTACTAGAGGAGCCTCTCAGGCCCAGGGGTGGTACCGGTGATGGAAAAGGGGTGAAGAAGATCTTGAGTGAAGGTAGCTAAATTCTGATTTTGCGAGAAGAAATGATTGAGGACTTAGTTTAAATAATTATTTAAAGGAATTCTCTCTAAAGTTATGTAAACACAGAGTTTAGGGTCCAGGGCACAGGACACATCACTTTAGAAAGTGGCCCTTATACTTAAGAAGAAGAAGTAAAAATGACTTTCTGGACTTTACCAAAAAATATACAAAAGAAATCCTGTGCCAGAAGCATGCAGCTTAAAAGGCTCTCAGAATTAGCTCTTCATAAATCAATGCAAACAAGTCAATAAAGGAAAAATTTTTTTTTTTTTTTACAAAATCTCTAAACAGAAAAATTGTAGATGAATGGGAATGATCATGCATGGTGCTTCTACCAAAAAAAAGGCAAAGAAAGAGAACAGTAGCAATTGCTAACTCATATAATTATTTTATCATTTCAATATTTTTATTAAAATTATCAGAAAGGAATATTCTTGATGAAAAAATGGAAAAAGGAATAGACTTTTGCAAATTTTTTTTATAATAGTTATCTTTTCAGGCAGACACTTGAGAGCATATTGACTGAAAGCAATATAGAAAACAAAATTCTATTGTGACCACTGTTTATTGATTTTTAAAAGCAACTTGCAGCTTTTGAAGGCTCTCTTCAAATAATTTCTTATTAAAAAATACAAAGTATATATCAAAATTATAAGACTGACATATATAACCTCAGAGATAATTTTAATAATCCAGAATATTAGCATCAAGCAAGGTGTAAAAGCTGCAGACCAGGACTAAGATGATGATAATAGTGATAAAATTAACAATTGACAATTATAATAATACTTTTGACTCTTCACATCATTATCTTCAGCTGCACTCTGCTGATATGATGCTATCCAGTGGGAAAAAAACCATACTTTAAAGGGAAAGTCAAGGGGAACTCCCCCTTTTCTAGTCATGATTCCCCAGAGAAAGGCCTCTTTAGCCTTTCTGTTTCTGTTCCATTCCAAGCACAGGGGTAGGTAGTGAGGGGAATACTTGATCTTGGGAGTTTCGATGGCTGGAAAAAATCAGCCACTAGAATCCAGAAGTTATGAACCAGGCCAGGTTTTGTAGCCAGCTCAGAAATGATGCCACAAAGAGCAAGGAGTGATTAATAATATAGTGAGGTCACTGGGAGTAACATTTAAGACCTCTGCCTAGCAGAACTCATCTGGATGTGATGCCTTTGGATGTATATTTGGTGGAACCAATGCTGTATAGGAACTGAGCTACATTCTGAGCTTTATCTTTCCCCCCACTCCTCACCTCTGAAGACCAATGAGCCATATGGGGAGATTATACCCTCGATTATTAGGGAGAAATATTTGTATGCTTGTTCTAGGCATATTTCTGAAGTGAATATTTCTTTGTAAAAGACAAACTGAGATAGATCTCTGTAAGTATATGTATATGACACATATACATATGTATGCATATACGAAAAACACTTCACAAAAATCTCATTTGATTTTTATCACAACTCTGTAGAGCACAAATTACAAATACTGTCTCAATTTTACAGATAAGGAAATTGAGGCTCAGAGTAGTTACGCGATTTGTCCATGATTATACAATTTATATCAATAGCAAGATTACAACTCAAGTTTTTGAGTCCAGCACTCTCTCTGCTATATGATACTGTTTCTCATGGACGATGCTTGTCAATTTCATAGATGTCCAGCAAAAGTACAAATGAATTCTCTGAATACAAGGTTTTTATTTACAAATTGACTTTATACATCAAGCCCCATATTACAAAATTTTCCTTAGAGAGAACCAGAGCCATGTGAAAGAGACTGGACTAATAAGCCACAATTGAGAACAAAATAAATGAAAATCATATACTGACTGTATTCCTGAAGGGGGCCATGACATCAAGATGACGACATGACTTGCACTTGACTTTAATTTGAGGGAGGGAGGGCTGTGCAAGGTCACCAGCCTTACTTTCTCCTCCAGAGCCATCTGGGTCCAGTAGCCTTATATTCATCAGGCCAACTGGAGATGGCCCAAGATGCAATATATGACCTTGGTCATTTTAGACTAAGGTTTTTTAGCTTCTCACTTTGAATGAGATACACCCATTCAATCAACAGGCCTCTGTGTAGTTTGGTGAACGGTCCATAAAGTCAGTAAAACAATATTTCTACAGGCATCAGCATTGCAGATGGACAGTAGATGACCCAATATTGAGTAATGAGAAATGGTCACGCTACTTCAAATTTGAGAAATCATACAGTACTTAAAATGATCCCAAATAATTTGGTACCACAAAATTCCATATATTTAACATTACTATTTTCCTAGCGAAGATACAGCTAGAATGATAGAACAACATAATCTCAGAAAGAACTGAAAGATTCATAGAAAGTACAAAAGAGACTGTAGCAGTATAGTGGAAAGAATATTGAATTTGTGATCAAAAAGACCTGAACTCTAAAACCTAAAGTTCAAAAAATGAACTTTAACAAAACACATTATTTGAATACACTTATGACTAGAAAAAGGGTAAATAAAAGAGAAACAACACATAGAAAGCCAGAAATGCAATAGACTTGTATTTCAATAAACTGAAAGACCAAAGCAAGGGTTCAATTCTATTAGATAAATCCTTCATTGGAGATTTGTGGGTAAGCATGAGCAAGAGTTGAAAAGGAGGGAATAATATGGAGGGAGGGGTTTTGATCCCTCATTCAGATGCAATCACAGATGCTTAGAAATATAAGGATATATGAGAAGTTACATATATACATTTATAAGATTCCAGATGTATAAAATAAGAATAAAATAATCTTCATATAAAGTCCCATAACTGCATAAAAGATAAGTGCTATGCTGTCAGTGACATAAAACATTTGTCCTAAATATTTAGGAATCTTAAGGTATTTGCATTAAAATTACTAACATTACTAGTAATGTACATACACATTACTCTTAATTTGCTAATACTATTCATAAAAATTCACAATAAGCAAATTTCACAGGAGGGGGGGGTTCTAAAATTTTATATGTAGCACAAAAAAACTTTACCTCTGAAAAAGGCTGTAAGCTCCTTTCTTTAATCTTATGCCCAGAGAGTACATATTGAAACAAAAAATATCAATTTATACTTTGATAAGCTTTATAGCTTTCAAAGTAATAGCTACATTAAATTATTTAACCCTCACAATAACCCAAATAAAACAGAAGGTAGGTTTTATATCTTCTTTCTACATCCATTTCTATAGATGAGGGAACTGAGGTCTTAAATGCTAAGTAACTTATCTCTAAGATCACACAGGTAGTAGAGGCATTCCCCAAGTCTTCTGCCACTAACTTCAGTACAGCTTTTCCTCTTCCTAAGATGACATATCCTAGGAATTCCTTCTCAAAGAATGTAGTTAAATTCTAATATAACTGAATCTGAAAGCTGCCTAAGTGTTCCTCCTAATTCTAACATTAAACGATATATTATTATTTGCATTTCTGTGGCAACCATTTCCCCAAATTAGAATTAAGTATATCAAAAAGCAAACAAAATGTTTTATCTGCATATTTTTTCTTCAAAAATCTATGCTACAACTTCACACTTTATTAATCACCACAATGGAATGAAGTCACCAAGGAAAGAGATGCAAGGGAACAGATCCACCAAGGTAGGACAAATATTC
Source organism: Notamacropus eugenii (assembly GCF_028372415.1). Classification (NCBI taxonomy): domain Eukaryota; kingdom Metazoa; phylum Chordata; class Mammalia; order Diprotodontia; family Macropodidae; genus Notamacropus; species Notamacropus eugenii. Next base: position 412,084,818 of record NC_092876.1, on the reverse strand, counting down.
ATTTGTGAAACTGCAGCAGAAAAAAATAATCATTTGAAATCAAAACAGTAAAAATGGTCAATGGTCATACCATACTGTGGGTCCATGAGAAAAACACCACACGAACAAATTTGTCCTTTAAATTTTAATACAAAATCAAATTAATATGAAAATACTTAATATTTAATTAAATTTTTAAATAGAAATTTTAAAAGATCAAATATAAAAGATAATTTTAATCTTTATTGTAATAGCAAACCCAAAGCTAAGCTGAAAGTCTACACACCTAACTGGTTTATTTGAAACTGTGGATATGGATGCTAAAGCAGATGCGGAGAAAATATAAATTATTATGCTATTATTAATAATGTATGGACATAGTATATATAATATATATAATAATATACGGATATAACAACACTGCTACTAAGTATCTGAAGCTGAATTTGAGTCCAGGTCTTCCTGACCCCAAGTCCAATGCTCTACCCACTATGTCAATTTCTCTTCTACTAGAATGAAATGTCTTAGGAATCACATTTGTTCCAACTTTGTATGAGGAAATGACAATCCATTAGGAAGGGCAGTGAAGGTCCAGATTGGGTAATATTATTATGAAAATTGTTAATATTCATATGTAAAATATAATTATTGTATATGATAACAATATTAATATTATTGTGTACGATGTAATATTAGTATTATTGGGTAAAATAATGTAATAATGATGTATAAACGACCACAAAATTAAGGAAAGGACCTGCCAATGACAATCCTTGGGTGCATCGTTCCATAGAGTATTGGGGCAGAATTTTGCTTTCCACCTAGCAGCTCATCCCAAGTGCACATCACTTGAGGAGCTGAGAATCACAGCGCCCTCTAGGAAGGTAAGACTAGCACCTTTAACACCTTGGCCTCAGGAAAAAAAAACAGCAGGTAGGAACTGATTCAAAAAACTTAGGAACTCATCCTTAAATCACTGTCACATTTGCATGACAATGGAAATCTCGTGGACTTATACGTGGGAAGCTACTCCACACATAAACACAAAAGCTTTATATTCCATTTCTTTACCTCCCCACCAAAAATGGCTCTCATATAAAAGGATTTTTTTTTGGGGGGGGGGGGGGGGGCGAAGGAGGGAAGGCTGAATGCTTCATCCAGACTTCTCCCAGCAGGTACACGCGCCTCTAAAATGCGGGTGGGCACAGAAAGGGGAAATCTCTTCCAGATTTCAATCCAGAGCTCTCCACCCATTAAGTTCTTCCAGGGCCTTACAAAAGAGCCCATTTACACCAGTGCACAGTGGGGGGTAGAAGCTAAGACAGCCCGGAGGCGCCGGAGAACGAGCCCCGCGAGCTGACAGCCAGCCTCGGGGCTTCTCCGTGCCTCCTCCCCGAGTGACCCTCCTGCACAGAAGGCAGCGGTGGAAGCCGGAGCCCTGGCGGAGCGTGGCACCGGCACTGCCACCGGCACTGCCACACCCTCCCCGCGGCACCCCTTTTCTCCCACCCTCTCCGATGGATCTGGACCTGTTAGGGCTCCGCTAAGCCCCCGGACCAGGCAGCAATCCAGGGGCGCCGCATAAAGGCTCCCGCCGCTCCCAGCCCGGCTCCGTCAGCCAGGCCGACCAGCCAGCCCCCGGCAGCTTTTTTTTTAAAGCTGCTTCCCGTTGCAAGCCTAAGCAGGGCGCCGCGGCGCCGCTGTGCACACGGCGCCAGGCAGGGCAATCCAGGAGTTACTCTGCTGAAATCCAGCCGGGTTTTGACTCCGATCTCCAACTGTTCCCCTTCAACTCGGAGAATGTAACAAAGAACAGTCGGCATGGCGGATGGACTGGGGACCGTGTGTGGAGTGCAAGTCAACCCCGTGGGGCTGGAGAGAAGGAGGGGAGGGAGGGAGGATTCCCTCCCCTCCCTCTAATGTGGGCCCCTGGGGACACTCGGCTGCTCACTGGGGGTGCCGGTGAACGGGGCAAGGATAGGGGTGCGCGGGGCTGGAGGGAGCAGCGCGTGCAGGGGGTGGTCGGGGGGCGGGAGGGGGGGGGGGTTACCTGCCTTTGGAATGTGCAGACCGGGATCGGATCCGGACTCCAGGTTGCGATCCGCTCCGGAAACTACGCAGCACCGGAAACCGAGAGGGCGGAAAAGGCATCTTGGGAGTTGTAGTACGCTATGATTGGCTCGCCTGGATCAGTTACACAGCTCTCGGACACCCGGATCCAGTCTCTTCCCAAGTTGTTCTCGGAACGGGGTTGCCGGAGTTGTGGAGCCAGGGCTGTGTATGGGGGCGGGGTGGGGGAGGTGGGCTTAGGCTCTTCACTTTAGAGGGACCCAGAAGAGCTCGTGCTTCCGGGGCCCGTAGCGGTCTCTTCATGCTTCTTGGGGCAGGTGTGTCCTGCAAATTACTCTCACCTGCTCAGGCGGAGAGGTCACGTGGGCTCTCCATCTCCCCTACCCCCCACGTGAGATCCCCGTCTCTCTCCTCCTCTCCCCCATTCCCTCGGTCCTTCCCTCCCCATCCCCCTCCTTCATTCAGGACGGGGACGTACAGAGGGGTCCCCCCTTCTCCCTGCCCCTAACTGGCAGCCCTGCTGTCCCTGGGCCTCTCAATGGGTCCATGAAGGAAAATAAGACAAATTCCCCTTTCCTGTTAAATTAACGCAGTCCTCTGGTTCTAGTGTTGGAAGGGAAGATGGGCGACCCGGTGGTGACCATAAGGTGAACTTGGCTTCCTGGCTCTGATGTAGGGAGTTAGGTCATCCTTTAATGTTTCACTTAGTTTCAGAAATTGACCATATCCTTTGTCTATTTCTCTGGAGGGGAAAGTGACAGTAACCTTAGAGCGGGGCGTTCATGGTTTAAAACAATCACAGTCCAGTCACGAACCTAATTGGTTGTGCCTGTGTTCTTCCAAAATGCAGTGCCCCAAAGGTTGGGGTGCAGTGGTGCACCCAGACTTTGGGAAATGCGTGATTTCAAGTAGACTTCAAAGTAAGACTGAAAATACTTTGTAAGTGAAACGATTTCATCAAAAATGTGTGTCTTAAACATCATTTTTCTAAGTAATAAGTTTTCTCAAATTTTGAATGGCAAGGAAAAAAGACAAAAATAGAGCAAAGTATAAATAGGAAGTGCAAACATTGTTTTATAAACTAAAATGCTGAATCCTGAACTCAGAATTTTAAAAAACTATTATTTTAAGATATTTTAGGATATTTATTTTAGGATATTTTAGACTGAAGTGGCTTATTTGTAAGTGAAGGTTTAACTGGAAGGTGTTTTAAAGTGACAAGACAATAAATAACGGGGGAGCTAAAGACATTCTCAGGGATAATTTATTTTTAATGAGTTTTGACATCTATCTTTTAGTCAGCAAGCATTTAAGTGCCTGCTATGTGCCAAGCACTTCGCTAATCCCCAGGGAAGGAGCTCACAGTCTGAGAGGAGACAACATGAAAACATCTATATATCAATAAAAAATATATAATATATATGAAATAAATGGTAGACAATCACAGAGATAAGGCCCTATCAAAAAGAATCAGGAAAGGCCATTTCCAAAACACTGGTTTTAGTTGCTACTTGAAGGAAGCCAAGAGGCAGAAGGAGGAAGAATATTCCAGGCATAAGGAACAGCTAGTGAAAAGGCAAGGAGTTGAGAGATGGGAGTGTCTTCCATGAAGAACAGCAAGGAGGTCAGTGCTAAGTCAAGTCAGCAGGCCTTTATTAAGTACCTATTATGTGCTAGGCACACTGCTAAGCACTGGATGGCAGAGCCCATGAAGAAGAGTAAGGTGTAAGAATCCTGGAAAGGGCGAAAGGGATCCGTTTCTAAAGGGATTTAAAAGCCAAACAGAGAAGTTTATATTCAGTCATGGAGGTAATAGAGAGCCAAGGGAGTTTACTGTGCTTTAGAAAGATTGCTTTGATAGCTGAGTGTAGCTAAGAGAGATTTGAGTCTAGGAGGCCAACCGAAAAGGCTAGTAGTCCAGGTATGAGGTAATAAGGGCCTGCAGGAAACTAGAAGCAGTGTCAGATGAGAGAAGGGGGTGCAAAGGAGAGATATTACAAAAGGTAGAGTCAACAGGCCTGGGCAACAAATTGGACATGGAAAATGAGAAAGACCAAAGAGTTGTGGATGACACCTAGGCTGAGAACTTTGCTTTCTGAGAGGATGATAGTGCCAAGGACAGTTATAAAGAAGCTAAGAAGAGCCTGAGGGTTTGGAGGGAAAGGTAATTCATTTTTAGACATGGTGAGTTTTAAGATGTCCGCAGGATATCCATTTTCAGCATTTTCATCATTAGGCAGCTAGAGATACAAGACCAGAGGTCTAGAGAGGGTAGGACTGGATAAGTAAAGAGACTGAGGAGTGGTCAGATGGGAGGAGAACCGGAATAGAGCAGTGTTATGAAAACCTAGAATATCAGAGAGGAGAGAGTGATTAACTGTCAGAAACTGCAGAGAAGTCAAAAAGGATAACTGGAGAAAAGGCCAGTAGATTTAGCAATTAAGACATCACTGAGAATTTTGGACACAGCAGTTTTGGTTGAATTACAATGATAAATTTTATCAATTAAATCAATTATGAAAATTTGTAGAATATATAAGAAGATTTTGTTAAGAGAATATGGGATATTTCATCCTCTTCATTACATACTTTAAAAAAATTTATTGACAGCTTGTTTTCACATCAAATTTTCTCCCAAATCCCTTCCCTTCCCTCTCCTACCCTGAAGGTTGTAACATAATATTTTTAAAGAAAAGAAGAGAAAAATCAGCAAAAGTCTGAAAAATATGTGCAGCGTACTGCACCTAGTATCTCCCACCTTTTCAAAGGAGTGAGATGGGAGTATTTTGTCATATCTCTTCTTTGGGACCAAGCTTTGTTTTGTTTTGTTTTTGACACTATCAGAACTTCTGGGCCATGTCACCAAGGACTAGTCATTTCCTCTGAACCTCACAACCTCTCAAACCTCTCCCAAATAGGTATTATATGCAAGACCTAAAGCAATCAGTTTTCTCCACTGTCTCAGACATCTGTATCAGTAAGCACCCCAACATACACAGGGGGGCTTGCTATCACAAGTTCTTAGATCTGCATTCGTAAAAGGAAAGGCAGCTTTTGAGGGGCTAACAACCACTTTAACCAAGCACATATATCATTTACCTACTTCAGGGGAGTGAGCACCCTGAACTTCAAGGAAAATATAGAGAAATCAAAGATCAACAGGCATGGCTTTCTCTGCCTGAATTCAACAGACAGGTCCAACCATCTGACCAGAGTTACCAGAGTGGGAAGCACAGACATCTGGATTTTCGAGGGGGAGGAGGGGGAAAGAGAGTAGGGTGCTCCTTAGGGGCTTCCCAGAGTCCTCTTCTGGCCAAACAAACACTTCCAGTCAGTAAGCCCGAAAGTAAAACCTCAACTCAGAGTATTCATACCTTTTTTAGAGCTAGAGGGCACCACAACCCTTGAGAACCAATGCCTCATTAACAAAAGGCATGGGCCTTCCCACAGACTGGGCAGGCTCATTAATGGATGGGGAAGATCTTTAATAACATATACTGTTTCTAGTTAAAGAAACTCTTGTTTCTGTACTTTATTCCTCATAAAGACTTTCTGATTGATAAAGGCAAGATTCAATCAGAGGCACTTGATTATACTAAAACAAAAACAACAAAAGATCCTATTTTGCTATCACGATATCAAAAACCCAGTGAACTAACATAATACCCAACTTTTAACAGAATCACTCAGCACCACTTTTCCCACTGCCACAGTGATATGGCTTTAGGGTTGCACAAACAGGTCAGGGCTTGCAATAGGAACCCTTCCACTCACCCACCCATCTAGTGCTTTAGAGATCTCAGGGAGAAATCTACGTAGACTGAGACAGAAGCAAGAAGCATGATATCACTGTGCAGCGATACCCCTCTGCCATCGCAACAGTACTCAGTCAGAGACCTGAGGAGTAGAGGGAACTCGGGCCATACGTATATGTGTGGCCATGTGGCACACCACTATACCAGAAGGAAAGATTCCATTATCCGGAAAGGTCCAGTTTCTCCCCGCCATTACTTGGGACAGAGAGCAAACTGGTGAACCAGCAATTGCCTAGCATGGGAAGACACTGACAACCGCTTTGTGATCTTGCCCCCATCCAGAGGGAAGGAATCAGAGAGCAACAGGGGAAATAAAGAAAAAAGGTTGAAATTATCAAGGATCTCAAGAGGAATAAAGCTGAAAGAGTAGCAGAATTTATGACCTGACTTGCAAAAATAACTGGAGGAATAGAAAAAAGTTAAATCCACTGTGGTAAGTTTCACCAAAGAAACAATGGGAAATAACTGAATGGGAATATAAATAATTTGAAGAAAAGGACAATCTGGAGGAAGAAGCATAAAGCAGTAACTATAAAAGAAATTATGATTTCTATACAAGTAAAACATTGATCTCAGAAGACAGTATGTGTTAGAGACAACTCAACATCCCCCAGAAGAACATGACAAGTCAAAAAACCTGAACACAAGAAAATTGTCTGGAACTTCTGAACACAGAAAACAAAGAACCAATTGAAAGAATCAATAGACTGCCTCCAGAAAAACAGTCAGTCCCAAAACAAACAATTTATGCTGCCAGCTCCAAAACGTATAGTGGTTAAATGTAACTTAACATACAGTTTCACTGACAACAAATTCTGTAATTGAACAGGAAAAAGACCTTCAAGTAAAAAGAAAAGGACATTCAAACAACATGAGATTATTCTGAACCCACCAGAAACCCCAGAAAGGAAAGGAATAATAATGTGTGCAAAGGAACTCTATGCAATTCCAAGTGACTTGCCTCACAAATCTAAGCCTAATCATTAATGAAAAATGGTGGATATTCAATTAAAGAGGTAGGCAAAACATTCTTATAAAGAAAACCAGACCTAAAGAAATTGGTAGTCTCTCAAACACCCCAGACAATAAATATAAGAAGGGTAAACCAATAAAACAACCAAGGAAAACAACAAAATAGAGACATGAATGACAATAAGAGATTTTAAGAGTTGTTATTTTTAAATAAATGAACACAAGGTGTTTGTTTGTGTTTGCCCTTCATTCTTGAAGAGGACCATGACACCAAGATGATGACATGACTTGCAGTTGACTTTGATTTGAGTGACGGAGGGCTGTGCAAGGTCACCAGTCTCATTTTTGTCTCCAGTATACAAGGTGACGTGGGTAAAAGCAGAAGTCAAATAGAAATAATGGTGGAGACTAGGTTTCAGAGATCCAAGGGAGAAATTTCCTTAGGCTGAGACAGCAGCAAGAAACATGGTGTCACTATGCAGCAACATCCCTCTATGTCCTCTAGGCTGGAAATGCAGATGCTGCTCACTGACTTGATGCCACTACTAATGAATAAATAAATAAAATAAGATTTTGACCTATTATATTTCTGACCTGGGCTGGTGCACTGCTGTTTGTAGCCTATTTGCATTTCCCCCTCTTCTTCATAGTAGACATGACCAAAACAGTATTATTTATGGATCCAATTTTTTTCTTTTTTCTCTTTTCAAGTTTTCTTAGCCAATAAGGAAATTATTAATGAAATGCTACAGTGGCCATATTAGCTTTTTGTGTAGCTGAGAAAAATGTAAACACTAATTTTTAAAAATATTTCACATTTGCAAGTATCCTCAAAATAAAGTTAGAAAATGATTAGCATATTATATGCCTATGATAAGTAACTGCAAAGCTTATCAAGTAATATGGATAACATCAAAGAAAAATATTCTTGTATATTTTTGAGGTTCATTTTACATTCTCATTGTATTCTATTTTTATTTCCAAAATATATCTCAGCCTTTTTTTCTAGATACCCTCAGGGCCTATTTTAATATGTCAATCTGAAAAAACAAATATTAAGCCCTCTAAACAAAATGTCAAATAGTCAAAGAGCTTTCCTTTTATTATGAGGTTCAGAGACCTAGCAAATAGTATTTCAAAGTATACACTTGTCTGTCTATGTTCATATCTTTTAATATTGCTTTACAAATAATCAATAAGTTGATATGCATTTATATAAGACAACACAGAGCTTTATAAAGAGGGATCCACTGAGAAGATGTTCAATTTTATTCTTGCTCCTTTACACGGAAAGCAGATTCTTATTAAAAGTTCTTGTTATCCTTGTTGATTTTCTGTGAATTTCATCAGGCTGCTGCAAGAACATAATATAAGCTCATTATGTGACTGGCTCATTCCAAGACCTTTCTGATGCTGCCATGGATGGAAGAAGACTTTTGCTCCCTTTCTTAAAATTCTACCTGAAACAGCAAAAAGTGTTTTTATTCATGTGTCCAATGAGACAAACTTAACATATGAATCTCTTTTTTAATGGAAACTGCAAAATGAAATAAAATAGCTTTAAAGAAAAGATTAGTATGTCTCTGAATTTACTACTTACCTATATGCATGTGTTCTGGGATAGGTTTAACTTAGGCCAGTCCTCCTTTAGCTTAAGTATGATATTGGAACAAAAAGAGATACTTGTAATTTATTTAACAAAGGGAAATTTAATTAGCCATAGCCAGGGAAGAATATTCAACAAGTATATGCATTAAAGACAACTTGAGATTTTTCAGCTGAGCAAAGCTCCCTTGCCTCTGACTGGTCAAGCAGATAAGAATAAGCTACTCCTGGCTGTTTTTTCACTCAAAAGACTAAGTTATGTCAACAATCTAGGCCTTTATCCTTCTAAGCCAAATGTCTGCCAAATTGTTTTAATACCTATTAAGGAAAAATTTGCCCATCTTGCATGGGAGCAGAGGGTTAGGAGATTGCTCTGACCATACTATAGAACCACTTCTGGTATTTGAGATGCAGAAAGGAAAAAAGGAAAACAATAATCTTGAGATATCATTGTTAAGTGTTTCTTTTTTAATTTTGCATCTGTAAAGTAAATGTTAGTGTGTGTATATGATTGTGTGTGTGTGTGTTTGTGTGTGTATTCTGCCTTCAGAGTATTTCCAGCTGTAGTACCAATAGCAGTAGCAAGTATTCCCCACCTTACTAGATTTAAATGTGCCCATTTAGCTTTGCCAGTCTGCACTACTCACTAATCTATGAATTAGAATAAAGAAGATAAAGTTGCATTATTTGCTCAGAACAGTGTAGACTTAAAAGCAAATAGAAAACTTCTTAAATAATGTGTCCAGTTTCTTAGAGAAATTTCAAATATAAAAAGCCTTTTATAACCAATTTTTTATGACATCAAAATCTTGTATGTATAGCTATGCAAATTTTGATTTTACATATGAAAGATAGATACTAAAAATAGGTACCAACACAAAAGGAATTTTAATTACTATGTTTCCTAAAGATGTGATAATGACTAATAACATAAACAAAGAGGAAAAGGTTACAAATTCGTAGATCAGTACTATTTTTGACTTAATATTATATCTTATTGTAACTTTGAAATTCGGTTATGAAATGGTCCATAATTCAAATATTTGCTCATTTTCTGTCCTGCTGGTCAACAAACATTTATTAAGTGCTTACTAAGTAACAGGCTTGGGAATGCACATACAAGCAAAAAGACAGTCCTTGCCCTAAAAAAGTTTATATGCTAATGAGAAAAATAACATAAAAAGGGGGAAGGGGAAAGAAGGTTCCCAGTGAAGGGTCATGATAGAGAAGTCCAAAGGAGTACAATCTGATGAAAAATGAAGAGATGGCTGGTCTGGGCACTCTCCTTAAGGGGAAGTTCTGGAACTCCTGTTGTTGTTCTCTTTGTCCTCCGTTTACAAAGAAGACCATGCCATCAGAGAAATGATGACATGACTTGCACTTGACTTTGTTTTGAGTGAGGGAGGGCTGTGCAGGTTACCAACCTCACTTCTCCAGAGCCATCTGAATCCAGTGACCAGATGTTCATCAGGATGACTGGAGATCGTCCAAGAGGTAATGTTATGAAACTGGTCATTTTAGACTAAGGTTTTATCAGATTCTCACGTTGAGAGAGATACACCCATTCAATGAATAGGCCTCTTTGTAGTTTGGTGAGCAGCCTATAAAATCAGTAAAAACAATATTTCTACAGGTATCAGCATTGCAGATGGACAGTAAATGGACCAATTATTGAGTAGTGAGAAATGGTCAGGTTACATCAAAACTGAGGAATCATACACTACTTAAAATGATCCCAAATACTTTGGTACCACAAAATTCCATCTATTTAACACCACTGTTTTCCTAGTGAAGATATAGCTATGAATTATGAAACAACATAATCTCAGAAACAACTGAAAGATTCATAGCGGGTACAAAATGGACTGTATAGTGGAAAGAATACTGAATTTGTGGTTAAAAAAAAAAAAAAGACCTGAACTCTAAAACCAAATGAAGACCAAAGTCCTGTACCCTCAAATCAGAAGGAGGAGCCTCTAGAGTAGAGGAAGCTTCCAGGATGAGAAGTGATGCTACAGACATCAGTTATGGTCTGTCACACAAATAATCAACCAGATTTTATCTTCTATCATTGACCACTGATGATAAGAGAGTTCTGAGGAGCACACATGTCTCATCTCTCTATATTAGAAAGTAAAATTACCCTTTTTAGATTTCTTATGATTGTTTTCTCATGTTTACATTTTTTTCTCTTGGCTCTTGTGTTTGAATTTGGAAGTTTCTACATACTTTTCACCAAGAATTCTTGGAAGTCCTCATTAATTCCCTATTTCACTACCCCCTGCTGGTGAGTTTAAAAAAAATTTGTGGCAAGCTAATATAATAAAAGTGACAATTCTACATAAATTAATTTACTTATTCAGTACCGCACCAAATTATCAGATAATTATTTTCTAGAGCTAGAAAAAATAATATCAAAATTCACCTGGAAGAACAAAAGGTCCAGAATATCAAGGAAATTAATGAAAAAAAAAATGCCAGGAAAGGTATCTTAGCCCTACCATATCTCAAATTATATTATGAAGCAGTAATCATCAAAACCACTTGGTACTGGCTAAGAAATAGAGGGGTAGACCAGTGGAATAGGTTAGTTGCTCAAGACACAGTAGTCAATGAATACAGCAATCTACTGTTTGATAAACTCAAGGACCCCAGCTTCTGGGATAAGAACTCATTGTTGACAAAAAACCGTTGGGAGAACTGGATGACAGTGTGGTAGAAACTGGAAATAGACCAATGCCTGACACTGTATACAAGAATAAAGTCTAAATGGATACATGATCTAGGTATAAAGACTGATAATATAAAAAAATTAGGTGAGTAAGAAATAGTGTATTTGTCAGATTTATGGAGAATGGAGAAATTTTTGACCAAAGAAGAGATAGAGAACATTATGAAGTGCAAAATGGGTAATTTTGATTACATTAAGTTGAAAAGTTTTTGCACAAACAAACCCAATGCAACCAAGATTAGGAGCGAAGCAGAAAAACTGGGAAAGAATTTGTGCAACTAGTGTCTATGATAAAGGCCTCATTTCTAAAATATATGGAGAACTGAGTCAAATGTGTAAGAATACAAGTCATTCCCCAATTGATATATGGTCAAAGGATAAGAACAGGCAGTTTTCTTTTTTTTCCTTATTTATTTATTTAACTTTTAACATTCATTTTCACAAAATTTTGGGTTCCAAATTTTCTCCCCTTTTGTCCCCCCCCAAAAAACACCGAGCGTTCTAATTACCCCTGTCTGCCAATCTGCCCTCTCTTCTATCATCCCTCTCTGCCCTTGTCTCCATCCTATACCCCTTTACCTGTATTTCTTATTTCCTAGTGGCAAGAACAGTACTCGACAGTTGTTCCTAAAACTTTGAGTTCCAACTTCTCTTCCTCCCTCCCTCCCCACCCCTTCCCTTTGGAAGGCAAGCAATTCAATATAGGCCAAATCTGTGTAGTTTTGCAAATGACTTCCATAATAGTAGTGTTGTGTAAGAACTAATTATATTTCCCTCCATCCTATCCTGTCCCCCATTACTTCTGTTCTCTCTTTTGATCCTGTCCCTCCCCATGAGTGCTGACCTCAAATTGCTCCCTCCTCCCCATGCCTTCCCTTCCATCATCCCCCCCACCCTGCTTATCCCCTTATCCCCCACTTTCCTGTATTGTAAGATAGGTTTTCATACCAAAATGAGCATGCATTTTATTCCTTCCTTTAGTGGGTTGTGATGAGAGTAAACTTCATGTTTTTCTCTCACCTCCCCTCTTTATCCCTCCACTAATAAGTCTTTTGCTTGCCTCTTTTATGAGAGATAATTTGCCCCATTCCATTTCTCCCTTTCTCCTCCCAATATATTTCTCTCTCACTGCTTGATTTCATTTTTTTAAGATATGATCCCATCCTCTTCAATTCACTCGGTGCACTCTGTCTCTATGTGTGTGTGCGTGTGCATGTGCATGTGTGTGTGTGTGTGTGTAATCCCACCCAGTACCCAGATACTGAAAAGTTTCAAGAGTTACAAATATTGTCTTTCCATGTAGGAATATAAACAGTTCAACTTTAGTAAAGTCCCTTATGACTTCTCTTTGTTATTTACTTTTTCATGCTTCTCTTCATTCTTGTGTTTGAAAGTCAGATTTTCTTTTCAGCTCTGGTCTTTTCATCAAGAATGCTTGAAAGTCCTCTATCTCATTGAAAGACCAATTTTTCCCCTGAAGTATTATACTCAGTTTTGCTGGGTAGGTGATTCTTGGTTTTAGTCCTAGTTCCTTTGACTTCTGGAATATCCTATTCCACGCCCTTCGATCCCTTAATGTAGAAAGAACAGGCAGTTTTCAAAGGAAGAAATTACAACTATCTATAGTCATGTGAAAAAAATGCTCTAAATCACTATTATTTAGAAAGATGCAAATCAAAACAGTTCTGAGGTACCACATCACACTTATCAGATTGGCTAACATGCCAGAACAGGAAGATGATAAATGTTGGAGACAATGTGGGAGAGTTGTTGATGGAGCTGTGAGCTTATCCAACCATTCTGGAGAGCAATTTGGAACTATGCTCAAAGGGCTAGAAAAATGTGCATACTCTTTGACCCAGCAATATCGCTTCTAGGACTGTATCCCAAAGAGATCATGAAAATGGGAAAGGGTCCCACATGTACAAAATATTTATAGCAGCTGTCTTTGTGGTGGCCAAAAACTGGAAATCAAGGGGATTCCCATCAACTGGGGAAAGGCTGAACAAATTGTGGTATATGAATGTAGTAGAATTCTATTGTGATGTAAAAAATGACAAACAAGAAGACTTCAGAGAGGCCTGGAAGGACTTATATGAACTGATGCTGAGTGAAAGGAGCACTTTGTACACAGCAACTACCACAGTGTGTGAGGAATTTTTCTGGTAGGCTTAGCCCTTCACAGCAATGCAAGGATCTAAAACATTCCCAATGAAGTCTTGAGGCAAAAATACCTTCCACATCCAGAAAGAGAACTATGGAATTGGATCACAGAATGAAGCAGAATATTTTCTCTTGTGTTATATTTTGTTTTGTTATGGTTTTTCTTATGGGTTCTCCCATTCATTTTAATTCTTCTATGCAACATGACCAATGTGAAAATGTGTTTAATAAGGATGTATGTGTAGAACCTCCCCCCAAAAAACAACAAAAATAAAAAATAAATTTTTTGTATTGTAAACATGTTCTTTGCCTACTAAAATGTCATTCCTATCCATTATAATATTGTTGTTTAGTTGTTTTTCAATCATGTCCAACTCTTTGTGACTTCATTTGAACTTTTCTTGGCACAGATACTAGAGTGGTTTACCATTTCCTTCTCCAGTTCATTTTACAGATGAAGAAACTGAGGCAAACAGGGTGTAATGGCAATAGAAGTAGAATCTTTTGCTGTTTTTGTTTTAGTGTAATCAAGAAGTGGAATGCCTCTATTGGTTTCAGAATCCATTGCCATTTAGATTGTAAGACCTAGGATCCTGGAAGGGTGGAATGTGATGGCAAGCAAAGTAGGATCTTTTGCTGTTTTTGTTTTAGTATAAAATGCTTCTGTCTGAATAACGTGATTAAAGAAGATCTCCCCCACCCATTAATGGGCCTGAGAAGATTTGTGGGGAGGCCCACACCTTTTGTTAATGAAGCACTGGTTCTCAAGGGTTGTGATGCCCTCTGGCTATGAAAAATGCATGAATACTCTGGGGGTGAGGTTTTACTTTGGGGCTTAGTTTGAAGAAGAAGCTTTGTGTGTCAGATGAGACTCTGGGAAGCCACGAAGCAGCTTGCCGCCCCCCACTTTGAAAACAGATGCTGGTGCTTCCCTCTCTGTTGCCTTTCCTTTTATAAATGCAGATCTAAGAACCTGTAATAGTATGCCCCCTTGTGTATGTCAGGGTGCTTACTGTTACACAGGATTAAGTGACTTGCCCAGAGTTACACAGCTAGTAAGTGTCTGAGGCCAAATTTGAACCCAGGAAGAGGAGTCTTCTTACCTCCAGGCCTGACACTGTACCACCTAGCTACCTAGTCATTATAAGAGTAACTGCCAAATTGTATGTAAGCCTAATTGTAGATCCTTAGTACTTGAATTATTTCTTTCTGACTTTTTACCATATGTTTTTAAACCTAGCAACACTTGATTTTGGCTATAATGTTCCTGGGATTTTTTATTTTGGAGATTCTTTCTGGAGGTGACTAGTGACTTTTTTTTTTTTTTTTTTTACTATTTTCACTTTGCACTATGATTCTAAGAGATCTGGGCAATTTTTTTTTATGATTTCTTAAAAATATGATCACTATTCCCTTTTTTTGATCATGGATTTCAAGTAGTCCAATGATTTTAAAGTTATCTCCCTTTCATTTATTTTTCAAGTTAGTTATTTTTGATATGAAGTAATTTCTTCTTTTATTTTTTGGACTTCTAGGTCACATGACCAGTAAGATGGAAGACTAGGCATTTTTGCTGATCTTCACAACCTCTCAAAAACAGACATTATATCAGTTATATAAAGCTGCTTTGTTGTCTTCATGGTCTAGGGTGTCTTAAACCCCAAGGAAAGTTTAAAATTTTTTCAAAAATATCTATGAACAATTACCTATCTTGAGCTCACTCAGGATTCTCTCCCACACTAACCATGTTACTGTCAGTGAGGTTGTACTAGTGGACCCAAGAACCTAAGAACTAGTCCTGAGTTCTTCCTCCCTTGCTTCTGTGCTATGGAGAGTAGAGCTCCAGGCTGTGCAAGTCTGATGGGACCACTAAGTTAGCATTTCAGCAATATTCCCCATGGCAAAAGATCTGTGCAGAAGAATCCTGTGGTTTCCCCTTCATTCTTCAAGAGGATGCCATGACTTGCAAATGAATCGGAGCCTAACTTTCTCCTCCAGAGCCATCTGGGTCCAGTAACTAGGAATGCATCAGGATGACTAGAGATGGCCCAGAATGAATCTAGGGAAAGGGGCAAAGTACATATCTAGGCTTGAAATAGAACCTAGAGGACTTCAAGTGGCAGAAAGCACTTCCAGCTACAACAGTACTCTAAATTGGTGGGCCAGAGGACTAAGGAACAGAGAGAAGAGACAAGGGGGCTGTGCTGAAGGATAGAAGCCAGTATCTAGCTCGGACCAGTTTTGTCCCCTGAAAAAGTCACTTGGGGCAGAGACCAAGTCTGGTGAACCAAGAATTTCCCAATGTGGGAAAAGGCTGAGAACACTTTGAGATCTAGCCCCTATGGAAACCTTGTCAACCTGAATTAAGGAGAAGATAGCCAATATAACAAAAATTATCATCTCTAATTGGTGCAAGGGAGTTGCAGCTGGGGTACCATACTCACATGGAGGTCAGAAGAAGCAATATAAGGATACTCTTAAGGTCTCTCTGAAGAACTTTGGAATCAATTGTGAGACATGGGAGACACTGGCACAGGACTGCACAGCATGACTTGTCAACATGAAAGAAGGGGCTGATGAGAGCTGGAAGGGGGGAAGAGGAGTATAGAAACTCCAAGACTGGAATTCCTCGCATGGGCCATCTGGAGAAGAATTCATGGACTCAAGCATTGTTGAAGTCAAGATAAAGATTTATTATGCTTTTCAGTGGGCAAGAGATCTTAGGGAACCTGAAACCTTGCAGGGATACAGGTAAAGTTTATATAGGATATTCTATAGTGAAAAATGTGCCAAATATGCTAACTGTGTGATTCAGGGCAGGATTAGCAAGTGGTTAAGGAGTGGTTAGTTATTAAAGGAACATGCACTTTTGGTTGCACAGGTATTTTACCCAGAGTTCATCAGAAAATGGTGCAAGGGGGGCTATATGGAGGTGTGGTTTTAGGGCTGAACCATCACTAAGTTCAACCCTCAGTCAGGGTTGACTGAGAAATACCCAAGCTGCTCTCATCAGTGTCTTGTTAGACAAGATAAATGTAAGGGAGTATACATATATCTAAGTCTAGGATACGATTGGTCAGTGAGCAGTAAATGTTGTTGTGACCCAGTGCACAGTCAGATCAGCCAGTACACAGTTGGTTCAGACTAATAAGTTTTATAGGTACAGCTGGCTGCTGTATCAAGAAGGGAGATAAAGGTTGTTGCTGGGGTAGACTGTGAACTTGGACTGGGGAGAAAACTGCCTGGGATAGTGTTTTGAGGCTAGGGAGAAATGTGATTTTTAAAGAGAGATGTGATAGAATTGGGGCCCAAGCGCATGCACCCAAGCACCTCATCAGGACTGTGCTCTATGAATGAAGTAGAATTACAGTAACTCAAAAGAAATATGAGATGTTCAAAGTTTGAGACATCTCCTCTCCAAATGTTCATATAGACTATTTATGCCCAACCTGTGCCTTCCAAAATCATATTGTTCTGATCACTCATAGTTTGGATACTCTATACCTTAACCCCAACATATTAAAGTCATTTTGGTCCTTTTTGAGCATGAGCATGAAAGACAACAGCCAACTAAGTGCTGGGGAGCCAAAAGAGGGGGCTGGGCATGGGGTTATTATAGAGGATTAGAGCAGAGGGAGGATCAGAGTAGAGGGGTACAATTCTCCAAAGGCCCGACTGCAGGTAGAAGGGTTTGGGACATCCTGTGGTTTGACCAAGTAGGGTGTTTTCTGTAACAACCAAAGTTCTTAAAGAAGGTTTTGGAATCTCAGGATGGAAGAATTAAGTATTTACAAAATAATCAAAGGCTGGAGCTGGTTGGCCTCAAGCAATTCATGGTTCTGGAAAAGGGGACTATGTCAGCTCCAGTCAGCTACTATCTGCTCTACTGCTTTTGACACCACCAGCAGAGGGGAATCAGAAAGAGCAAAAGGGGAAAATAAGGGGGAGAAAAACAAATTACCAAAGATCTCAGAAGAAAAAGAGGAAGCTCAAAGTCCTTGACCATAAGCAGATAAATCAAAAGGGAAAATATTAACAGCAGAAGAAAATATAGCTTGCAATTCTACTAAAAGAGTTCAAGCATTTGTGAATACATATTGCAAAACAAAGGAAAATGAGACAGAGGACACTATGGAATTTGAGAAGTTGGAACCTCAATACACTTTTACTGAATATCTTAAAAGAGTAATGAGAATTGTGAGAGCAGAATTTTTGGCCTGCACAGTGTGTGGGGTACTGGACTCCTACCCAAAAATTTATACAATAAAGAAGTGTCTGGAGGTAAGAACAGAGAGGATTTATTCAGTTCTCCTGAGAAAGGGGCATCACCTCCACCAGGATCAACTAGTGGAAGGAGGGGACTTACAGAGAACAAAGCACCATTATATAAACTAAAGTAGAGATTCCCGCCCTTCACCATCCCTCCTTTCCATTGGCTGGGAGGCAGGCTTACAATCTGAGCGCAAAAAACTAGACAAAGAACCAGGAAGTCAAGCACAACCCATCCAGACATATACCTCCTTATTTGACAACTAGCTAACTAACTAACTGCTGATATGGCAGAACAGGAGGGGGCTCTTGGAGCGGGAACAAACGATTCCTTACTTGGCGAACATAGTGCAGACGTGGCAGTAGCATTCCATAGACTGAATAATTTCCAGGGAGCCATTACTACAATTCCATTATGTAAAGTTTTAGTGCTGAAGTAGCACTAATAGAATTCCTATATCCCTACTGTGTGAAGTCTTCATGGGGACCATATTTTGCTCAATAGTAAAAATTAATTGACAGAATAGGAGAACTTAAATTTGGGATAAAAAATCTGAACAAAGGAACAAAAAAGACAACAGCTAAGTGGGAATACAAATATACAGAAGGACAATCTAGAAGAAAGGCAAAAAATAATACCGGTAAAAAAAAAATGCTTTCTGTCCAAACAAAACTGATCTCAAAGATAGAACACGCAGAGAAAATCTAAAAAACATAAGTCTCCCAGAAGAACACTAAAAATAATGTTAAGAAAAATCTAAACATAATGCAGGAAATGATGCAAGAAAATTGCTCAGAACTTCTGAACATGGAAAATGAAATAACAATCCAAAGAATTCATATGTCTCCTCCAGGAAAAACAAAAAACAAATTAAGAAAAAACAAAGCTATGAACTGCAAGATGCACAGTGGTAAAATTTATCAACAATTCAGAAACAAGTTCAGTAGGCAATGGGGAGAAATATCTTCAAATACAAGGGAAAGGAAATTTGAATAACATATTGTACACTCTCCAGGCAGGAGAGGAATGGAATGTTTTCCAAAAGCAATGACGTTCAAGATGCAGACCAAGATGACCAACCCAGCAAAGATGAGCTTAAAAATCAGTGAAAAAAATGGATGTTCAGTAATAAAGAGAATTATGAAACATTCTTAGAAAACAAGTCCTATAAAGATTATTTGCTTCTTGGTCACCCAGACAACAAAAACGTAAGACAAAGGGAACACATGCAGCAACCAAAAATAGCAACAATGACAGCAAAGACAGTAAAGAGCTGTTTTTTTTCCTAAATGTACACAAGGTGGCAGGGATGAAATCAGAAGTCTGGTGGAGGTAACAGTAAAGAGGTGGGCCTGGGGCATTATGCACAGACACTCAAACTACAGGTTAATCTATGTTTTCTGTGGTACAGCATTACAAATTAGGTGAGTATATTAAAGTGATGGGTTATAGACTCTGGGAACCCTCTTGAACTCTCCTTGATCTGGCTTTTCATTCCCAGATCTGCTACCCTTAACCTAACCTAGTCCTCCATTGTCTGTTACCTCCAGATTGCCTCTGGCTACTTCCCACCCTTCATCCTATCAAAATCCCATTCTCTTGGTTCCTGGAGTATGAATTCTACCCTTTGCAGTCCCATCAAGATCTTCCTTAGACTTCTCCTCAAGACCTTCCCTAAACCCCTCCTCTAGTCACCCCAGACTACTTGCCCACCCCTAAATCCCTCCCACAGTCTTTCTATTTATAAGATCCACCTTTCCTCCATGAAGGTGTTCAGATTCAACCTAGCTCAGATTCATTCTGGTTCAGATTCAGTCTGGCTTACTTGTCAATAAAAGGCTCAGATTCTTTGAGTCTAGCCAATGGTGAGATTTCTTAAGAATCTGCCCAATATGATGAATCTTTAATAAACTTTGTTTTTCTTTGGCTGAAGGAAGGCTTGGTTGAATTCATTCAGGCAGAACTCTGCATATCACTATTTTGGGATCCTGAGCACTCCTAAACCTCAACAAAAGGTAGAGAAAGAAGCAGAGAGAGAGACAGAGAAGAGAGTGTGCAGTGTTTCCGGGTCAAACTGAGAGCTAGCAATGAGCAGATAACACTTGTCATCTCTCAAGAAGAAAAGAGCTCACAGTAGGAGGCAAAAGAATAGAAAAGGGGAAGGGGGGGGGAATGCCTTGTTTTGGTGGTAGGACAGGGTTCCATTAATAAATACTTCTATGGGTGAGGAGAGATATTTTGTGAAGAGAGAGAGGAACATTGTGCTAGTCATCATCTGAGGAATTTAGTGCTTAAAAATATTTCTCATCCTGTCTGTGGAGGGAGAGAGTTGGAACTCTTGGACTTAACTGGCACCTGGGGAAGTGTGTGGGAAGTGATTTTGATGTAACTGGAGAAAAAAGGTAACCTTGGAAAGGGTATAGATGATTGATGGGCTACATAATCAGGAACACGGGAAAGTTCCTTACATGGGACAGTGTCCTCTCTCTCACATGTAAGAATTAATGTTCCTCAGGAAGTGAACCACAAGACAATCTCTAGAAGGAAAAGGCAGAAACTGCCTAGGGGGGAGAGCCCAGAATGAATACCTTGGAAGTTTTGAATCAATGTGGAATACAGAGAATAGAGAGAGACTAGATAATTATAGGGGTCATGAACCAGAAAATAAGGTCTGTAACAGATAGAAAGAGAGGATAGATGATCAAGAGAGTAAGAGAAATCCTTTCTGGAAAGGGGTGCAAAAAAATGAAAATTCAAAAATCAGAAGACAAAACTAGTAGACGGGGAGAATAAGAAGGGGGAATTTACTTGACTAAGAGAGAAAAAAGAGGGGCAGAATTAAATAAGAGGAAATCAAGTTACCTTAAAAAAAATTGAACCAAAGTAAATGAAGAGACCTAGTACTGTGTTTTTTCAGTGGAAAAGGAAAATCATAACTTTAAGAAAAGATTAAAGACAAATGGTGGAAAATTAAAACATAACTCTCATAACTTTAAATGTGAATGAATTAAGCCATGCAATAAAGTGGGGGGTGGAGTAGAGAGAAGTGGCAGATTGGATAAGAAAACAAAATCCTACAGTCTGTTACTTACTAGGAATATATTTAAAAAACAAAGATACAAATAAAAGTGAGAGGGTGCAAAAAAAATTTACTATGCAACCAATGAATAAAAAAACAAACAGGATTTGTAATCATGCTTCCTGATGAAGCAAAAACAAACATTCAAAAAGTGAAAAGGGCTCTTAAGGAAAGTATGTTATGCTAGAGAAACCATAGACAGCAATCAGGTATCAGAAATAAAAGTATACACTTGAAATGCCCACATCAAAGTTCATAAAAGGAAACATTAATGAAGCTACAAAAAGATATAAACAGTAATTATACTATTAGTTTATCATATAGTAATAGTATAATAATATACTATAACATAAATATGCTTAAATATAAATTATACTATAATATAAAACATTACTATAATAATATAGTGACAGGAAACTTATGTATCTCTCAGTTTTAGATAAATCTAACAGAAAGAAAAAAGGGAAAATATGGAACTGAGATAAAAGACTTTCGGCATCTTCTAAATGGCAGTGCAAAAGAATATACATATTTCTCAGTTCCACATAGAACTTTTACAAAAATTGACCATGTATTCTGGCACAAAACTATTAAAAACAAATGTAAAAAGAAAGAAATTATAAATATATTCTTATAGAACATAACCCAATAAAAATAATCAATGGGTCAGGCACCAGAAGCAAAAGACACAGACCCAAATAGAGACTTCATGATAAAATCCTAAGTAATAAGTGAGTCAAAGCAAAAAATCAAATAATAACTAATTATATGAGAGAAAATGACAATGATGAAATAACATACCAAAATTTTTAGGATGCAGCTAAAACAGTCCTCAGGAGAACATCCTATCCCTATAAACATACATCAACAAAATATAAAAAAGAGATTAATGAACTGAGTATGCATTTTAATGAATTTAGAAGTCAACAAATAAACATAGAAGCACAAGAGTAGATATTAAAAATTAGAGAATAAATAGATAAAATGGAAAAACAAGATATAGAGAAAAGACCAAAAAAAAAAAAAACACCTTAAAAATTGGTTCTTTGAAAAGACTAAAAAAATAATAATAAACCCTAAGCTAATCTGAATAATAACAGGACAGAAAATTAAATCAACAAAAAAGCAAATGAGCCAGGCAAAATCACAACAAAGTCAGAATAAATAAAAAGAATAACCAGAATGTATTGTACACAGTTATATGCTAACAAAACTGAGAACACAAAAGAAATAGCAGAATGCCTTAAAAAATATAAAATACCCAAACTACCAGAAGAACAGATTGAGATTTTAAATAACTCAATCTCATAATAGGAAATAGATTAACCTATAAAGAAAAATCATCCTAATAGATTCAAAGGAGATTTCTATCAAACTTTTAAAGAGCAATTACTACCCATAGTATATAAATAATTCCCAAAAACTGAGAAAGTTTTGAGGATCATACTATGAAAAAAGTAGAAGAGAAACACATCATGTACCAAATGTCCATGAAGGTGGAAATCAGCTCTGATTGGTTAATGATGATGGACATATTAATGAGCAGGTAAGCAAAAATTCTTCAGCTCCTCCTTCTGAGAGTGTGACCTTATCTTGAGACTTAGCCACCTCTAGCAATCTAAAGAAAAGAATCCATCTCTATCCAGACTATTCTGGTTGATTTTCCCCTTCATAAGCTGAGTAACCCTACATTCTCATACAATGTTCCAAGCACAGGGGCTTATTTCTTAAGGGAAAAAACTTGCCTAGACTGGATTTTGTTTGTAAGGGTTTTTAGTTGGGTGGGGTCCCACCCAAGATCCAGAAGCATGTATTCAGAGCATTTGAGCAATTTCATCTATCAAAAATGTGGCCAAATGATTGAATAACCTACAGGGGCTGGTTTCAGAATGAGGAAACAGGAAGGGAAAACCTTAATCTTAATTTAATAATTGGTTATTAATAGAAGAGATAATTATTTTTCTCACATATAAGACTAATAGCCATTCCCCAATAGGTAAGTGGCTAAAGGATATGGACAAATAGTTTTCAAAAGGATTGCAAAGTATTCACAACCACAGGGAAGAATGTTCCAAATCACTACTGATAAGAGAAATGCAAAAACAAACCTGAGGTCTCACTTAAAACCTGCAAATTGGTAAAGATGACAAAAAATGGGAATAGTCAGTATTGGAGTGGTTGTGAAATGATGGGTGCACTTATACATGGTTAGTGGAATTGTAAAATAATACAGCCATTTTGGAAAGCTATTTGCAGTTATGCAGATAAAGTGACTAAAAGGTCCATACACACTCTTTGAACCAGAGATTCTATTACTAAGCTTTCCCCAAAAATATCCAATGATAAGAAAGTCCCCATGATATACCAAAATATTTATAATAGCCTTTTTTTTTGTGACAGGAAGGAGTTGAAAACAAAGTAGATGCCTGTCATATTGGGAAATGGCTAAACAAATTGTGGTACATGGTTACAATGGTTTATTACTGTTCTTTTAAAAATGATGTATATAACAAACATAGAGAAACATGGAAAGATCTATATTCAGCGATGTACAGTTAAGAAGCAGAGCTAAGGCACATACACATAGCTCCGAACCCACAACCCACAGAATGGCTAGAGGGGATCAACTCACGGCGAATTCTGCACCCAGAGGCCACGGAATATTGGAGCGAGGGAGATTTCTGTTCCGGAGAGACCTGCAAACCTCTTGCGGAGGGTCCTTTGCCGTGGACTGGGCGCCGGGACGGGGAGCGGAGTGCGGCCCTGCCGCGGCCATGACACCGTGAGGAAAAGATCCGAGCGGGCTACGGAGACAGGATCTCCAGCGGCGGCACAAGCCCACCACAGGTGACAAGGGTCGGTGAGAGAATCTCTTTGGCGGGTTGAGAGGGGAGTGGGGTGCCCCCATGGCTCGGGCCCCCCTGGGAGATAGAAGCTGAGAGGTGGCTGCAGACAGGGGCTCCCCAAGTGGGCGGGAGCCTGGATCCATTGTGGAAGGTCTGTACATAAACCCCCTGAGGGAACTGAGCCTGAGAGGCGGCCCTGCACCGACCTGACCACCTGAACTTAATTCTCACACTGAATAGCAGCCCTGCCCCTGCCAAAAGCCCTAAGGCAGGAAGCAGCATTTGAATCTCAGTCCCCAAACGCTGGCTGGGAGGACCAGGAGGTGAGGTGGGTGTGAGGAGAATATTCAGAGGTCAAGCCACTGGCTGGGGAGAATGCCCAGAAAAGGGAAAAGAAATAAAACTATTGAAGAGTACTTTCTCGGAGAAAAGACACTTCCTCCCTTCCTTTCTGATGAGGAAGAACAATGTTTACCATCAGGCAAAGACACAGAAATCAAGGATTCTGTGCCCCAGCCCACCCAATGGGCTCAGGCCATGGAAGAGCTCAAAAAGAATTTTGAAAATCAAGTTAGAGAGGTGGAGGAAAAACTGGGAAGAGAAATGAGAGGGATGAAAGAGAACCATGAAAAGCAGATCAGCTCCCTGCTAAAGGAGAACCAAAAAAATGTTGAAGAAATTAACACCTTGAAAACTAGCCTAACTCAATTGGCAAAAGAGGTTCAAAAAGCCAATGGGGAGAAGAATGCTTTCAAAAGCAGAATTAGCCAAATGGAAAAGGAGATTCAAAAGCTCACTGAAGAAAATAGATCTTTCAAAACTGGAATGGTACAGATGGACGCTAAGGACTTTATGAGAAAGACAGATATCACAGAACATAGCGAGAAGATTCGAAAAATGGAAGATAATGTGAAATATCTTATTGGAAAAACAACTGACCTGGAAAATAGATTCAGGAGAGACAATGTAAAAATTCTGGGACTACCTGAAAACCATGATCAAAAGAAGAGCCTAGACATCATCTTCCATGAAATTATCAAGGAAAACTGCCCTGAGATTCTGGAACCAGAGGGCAAAATAAATATTCAAGGAATCCGCAGAACACCGCATGAAAGAGATCCAAAAAGAGAAACTCCTAGGAACATTGTGGCCAAATTCCAGAATTCCCAGGTGAAAGAGAAAATATTGCAAGCAGCTAGAAAGAAACAATTCAAGTATTGTGGAAATACAATCAGGATAACACAAGATCTAGCACCCTCTACATTAAAGGATCGAAGGGAATGGAATAGGATATTCCAGAAGTCGAAGGAACTAGGACTAAAACCAAGAATCACCTACCCAGCAAAACTGAGTATAATACTTCAGGAGAAAAAATGGTCTTTCAATGAAATAGAGGATTTTCAAATTTTCTTGATGAAAAGACCAGAGCTGAAAAGAAAATTTGACTTTCTAACACAAGAATGAAGAGAACCATGAAAAGGTGAATAGCAAAGAGAAGTCATAAGGGACTTACTAAAGTTGAACTGTTTACATTCCTACATGGAAAGACAATATTTGTAACTCTTGAAACATTTCAGTATCTGGGAACTGGGTGGGAGTACATACACACACATGCGCACACATACATAGAGACAGAGTGCACAGAGTGATTTGAAGAGGATGGGATCATATCTTAAAAAAAAAAATGAAATCAAGCAGTGAGAGAGAAATATTGGGAGGAGAAAGGGAGAAGTTGAATGGGGCAAACTATCTCTCATAAAAGAGGCAAGCAAAAGACTTATTAGTGGAGGGATAAAGAGGGGAGGCAAGAGAAAAACATGAGGTCTACTCTCATCACATTCCACGAAAGGAAAGAATAAAATGCACACTCATTTTGATAGGAAAACCTATCTCATAATACAGGAGAGTTGGGGAGAGGGGCACAAGCAGGGTGGGGGGGAGGATGGAGGGGAGGGCATGGGGAGGAGAATGCAATCCAAGGCCGACACTCATGGGGAGGGAAAGGATCTTAAGAGAATAGAAGTAATGGGGGACAGGATAGGATGGAGGGAAATATAGTTAGTCCCATACAACACAACTAGTATGGAAATCATTTGCAAAACTAAACAGATTTGGCCTATATTGAATTGCTTGTCTTCCAAGGGGAAGGGGTGGAGAGGGAGGGAGCTAAAGAAGTTGGAACTCAAAGTGTTAGGATCAAATGTAATGTTCTTACCACTAGGAAATAAGAAATACAGGTTAAGGGGTTAAGAAAGCTATCTGGCCCTACAGAACAAAAGAGAAGACGGAGACAAGGGCAGGGAGGGATGATAGAGGAGAGAGCAGATTGGTCACAGGGGCAACTAGAATGCTTGGGTTTGGGGGGGGGAGGGGATAAAAGGGGAGAAAATTTGTAACCCAAAATTTTGTGAAAATAAATGTTAAAAGTTAAATAAAAAAAAAAAGAAGCAGAGCTAAGAAAACAATATACACTATTACTATAACATCATAAATGGAAAGAACACACACATACACACAAACAAAAGTGAATTTGGAGTAGCTAAGTGGTGCAGTGGATAGAGCACCAGCCCTAGAGTTAGGAGGATTTGATTTCAAATCCAGCCTCAGAAACTTACTGGCTTTATGAGCCTAGGCAAGTCACTTAACCCCTTTTGCCTTCAAAAAAAAAAAAATGAATTCAAAGATCAAGCATGACTTTAATGAAAGGAGTGGATATCCATAAGACATCACTTCATGGAGAAAAGAAATTCCACACGTTACATATTTCACTTGTTTTCAGACTTTTTCAATGTACTGAACTTCTGTTCTCACTTTTTAGTCTTTTTTTTATCTTAAAAAATGCTATTTGTTGTATGGGACAGCTTTCTGGGGAGGGGAGGGGAATGCTAAGAGATATGAAATAAAAAAACAAGGCATTGATTAAAAACTTATTTAAAATAAAATCTTTTTGTTAATATTCATTTGGAGATTGGCCCATAGTTTTCTTTCTCTGCTGATTCTCTCCCTATTAGGTATAAAGAGCTAATATATATATAGTGTTTTAGGATTTGCAAAGCACTTTATATATGTATTCTCATTTTATCCTCATAACTCTATAAGGAATATGCTATTATTGATGTTTATAGAGTAGAATACTGATGCAGACAGAGATTAAGGAACTTGCCCAGAGTTACACCACTAGTAAGTGTCTGAGGTCAAATTAGAACTCACATCTTCCTGACTCCAAGTCCAGTGTTCCATCCACTGCAGCATCAAGTTGCCACATTGGCCAAGGTGTCTTTCATAGTTCTTGTAGTTTTGGAAATAAGATTTCTTTGAATGTTTGATATAATTTACTTCTGCATTCAATGGGTCCTGGAGTTTGTTTCTTCCCCCCTTGAGAATTCATCCTTTGTTTAATCCACACACACCCTCAATATTTGATTATTTCAATAATTTATTTCTTTTTTAATCTGAGCATTTTATAACTTTTAAGTATCCATCTATTTCATTTGGTCAAAATTTAATAAATGACAGCTATACACCAGCACTGGAGATACAAAGAGAGGCATAATCTTTTACATTACCAGAGCTTAATACAGTACCTTTGATATAGTATGCCCTTAATAAATAGCGACTGATTTTGAAGAAAAAAAAATGTATTTGTTTGCTTTTTGATATACTTAATTCTAATTTGGGGAAATGGTTGCTAAATGCAAACCATTGCAAATGGACTATAACTGCAAATAGCTATATATATATGTTCAATGTTGGAATTGTGGCTATATTCAAGATGTGTGAAAGGCATTTGGAAATGTGAGAATGCAGATCAGCAGAGAGTTTAGATCAGGATAGGTAGATTCGAGAATCATTAACAAAGAGATTTAATGAAATCCATGGGAGCTGATGAGATCACCAAGAGAAAAGAAAGCACCCTCAGAAGGAGAAGAGAAGAGGGCCCAGGAGAACCCTATGGTGTTATTTCCTTTAAGTTATCAATTTTGTTGGCATATAATTGAGCAAAATATTTTCTTTATTTCATCATTTATTGCAATTCTTCCTTTTTCATTTTTTATTTGAACACTTTAGTTTTCCTCCCTTTATAAACAATTGAATTCATTGCTTTTCTACTTTATTAGGTTCCTGTGATGGTGATTTAAATGGGAAGAACTTTCCCATTCATTAATAGGCCTATATGAACTGCTTAAATCACATGGAAGTCCAAGTCACACGTGGTGGGAGGAGCTTGCTGAACATCTGGAATGGGAAGGGTGGAGCAGAGCTGAGAGGAACTTGGTCAGGTTAATCAGAGCTGGGAAGGACATAGGCAAACAGGCACAACTAGACTTATGAGTGTTTGTTTGGGGGAAACCCCCAGCAAGGGTTGGGGGTGGGGGAAATCTTGGAAATGCCTTTGTCTCCAACAGTGCTAATGTGTATTCATTTCTTGGTTACTATGACAGATTTGGCTTTATGGTGTTGGGACTTGGCTTTCTCGTGTCTGAATAAATGCTTTTCTTCTGATTTCTATATGAAGTCGGTTATACTTTGCGATTCAGAATTATGCTGGCATATTCATAGTTGCCCTTGATGCTCTGAGTAGTGCCTGGGTGATACATTTAGCTTTGTGAACAGGGGTATAAAATCTCTATTTGGAGGCAGAAAGGATATAGAGAAAGAAATAGATGTCCCCAGATGGGAGAATTTACCATATTCCTCCTTAGTACAGGAAGGGGCTAAAAGCACTGGACGCTGTGAGAACTGGGAACTGAGGCTACAAGAGGGGCAACCTAGGCACTTGGAAAGGTGTTTGCAAGGAATATGAATAAGACCAGGGAAAGAGCTGGTAGGGATATGTAGGAGAGGATGGATTTTATTAACAGGTCCCTGTATTATGGGTAAAAGCAGAGACAAGCTGCTGAAGAAAAAAATTCAGATGGAAAAAGAGTTAGCTGCTTTGCACGGGAATTCTCAGCATTTGGGCTCTCATTTGAAAGAGCAAGCTGAGGGATCTCTGGTGGAAGAAAAGGCCATTCATTTAGCTAAGAAGAAGTGGAAGGCTGCCAAAAGAAGTATGCACACAACCTGTGTACAGGTTTCTTACCATGATGACAATTGCCAGGCCAGTATATGGGCAGAAAATGTGACTAAGTCAGAGTTGGAAAATGAAACAGTGTTACAGAAAGATACTTCTCAGGCCAAATGTCACTCCATTCTAAGGTGAAAACGGGAGAACCAAGTGCGGAACACTGTGTTTAGGGAGATAATTGAGGATTTTATTCAGAGGGAAGTCACAGATATATTGAGTCAGTTCACCCAAAGGATGGGACAATCATTAATATCTTGGATGATGAGAGTCAGTGATGAAGGGAATGGAGGAGTATCTATAGATAGAGTTGACTGTTTGAAGTTTATAGGTATCAGTCAGAAAACTTTTGTACAGAAAGCTTTTAGAGATTACAATACAAGAGGGTAACAATATGACTAATCTGTTAGCTTTGGCTTCAGAAGGATGCAGTGAGCAATCTCCTACTGATGCTATGTGGACTAGTTGAGATAGACCCTGGTATTGACTTAGGGACTGTATAAGAAAGTTAAAGGAGGAGATAATGAAGACTTTCATAATGATGGGAAGTGCATATGTGTACTATGATACCCCTTAGCAGTTTGCCATAGGAATATAATAGTGAAGATGGATCCTTCTGCTTATAAGCACCTAGTTTGATTGTAATAATTGTGGAAATAGGACACCAGCTTTTGGAGGTGCTGGACAAGATTTCACAGTTAAGTGACTTAGGGGACTGGGGAAAAGATAAATTTCCTTGAGAGAAAAGAGTAAATAGCTAGCAGATTCAAAGTCAAGATTGCCTAGCAAAGAATTGTTCTATTGAGAGTAGAGGTAGATTTTGGAAGCATGGATGGTATTCCAACTTATGAACTATTCAGAATGTACTGAGAAAAGGCTTGATACTAGACAAAATAGAGAAGTAAGAACTGCCCCAGGGGGGGGCGGAGCCAAGATGGCGTAGTAGAAAGACGCACATACACATAGCTCCGAACCCACAACCCATAGAACAACTACAAAGAAGTAACTCACGGCGAATTCTGCACCCAGAGGCCACAGAGCATTGGAGCGAGGGAGATTTCTGTTCCGGAGAGACCTGCAAACCTCTCGTAAAAGGTCCTTCGTGCTGCGGACTGGGCGCCGGGACTGGGAGCTGAGTACAGCCCTGCCGTGGCCGCGGCACCGAGAGGAACAGATCCGAGCGGGCTTCAGGGACGGGATCTCCAGCGGCTGCACAAGTACCTCCACCCACAGGTGACGGGGGTCTGTGAGAGAGTCCCTTTGGTGGGTCGAGGGGGGAGTGGGGTGCCCCCGTGGCTCGGGTCCCCTCGGGAGACAGAAGCTGAGGGGCAGCGGCAGACAGGGGCTCTCCAAGCAGGCAGGAGCCTGGATCCATTGTTGAAGGTCTGTGCATAAACTCCCTGAGGGAACTGAGCCTGAGAGGCAGCCCTACCCTCACCTGAGCATCTGAATTTAATCTCACACTGAATAGCAGCCCTGCCCCCTCCCAAAGCCCTGAGGCTGGAAGCAGCATTTGAATCTCAGACCCCAAACACTGGCTGGGAGGATCAGGAGGTGAGGTGGGTGTGAGGAAAATATTCAGAGGTCAAGTCACTGGCTGGGAAAATGCCCAGAAAAGGGAAAAGAAATAAGACTATAGAAGGTTACTTTCTTGGTGAACAGGCATTTCCTCCCTTCCTTTCTGATGAGGAAGAACAATGCTTACCATCAGGCAAAGACACAGAAATCAAGGCTTCTGTGTCCCAGCCCACTCAATGGGCACAGGCCATGGAAGAGCTCAAAAAGAATTTTGAAAATCAAGTTAGAGAGGTGGAGGAAAAGCTGGGAAGAGAAATGAGAGACATGAAGTCAAAGCATGAACAGCAAATCAGCTCCCTGCTAAAGGAGACCCAAAAAAATGTTGAAGAAAATAACACCTTGAAAACTAGCCTAACTCAATTGGCAAAAGAGGTTCAAAAAGCCAATGAGGAGAAGAATGCTTTCAAAAGCAGAATTAGCCAAATGGAAAAGGAGATTCAAAAGCTCACTGAAGAAAATAGTTCTTTCAAAATTAGAATGGAACAGATGGAGGCTAATGACTTTATGAGAAACCAAGAAATCACAAAACAAAACCAAAAGAATGAAGAAATGGAAGATAATGTGAAATATCTCATTGGAAAAACAACTGACCTGGAAAATAGAGCCAGGAGAGACAATTTAAAAATTGTGGGCCTACCTGAAAGCCATGATCAGAAAAAGAGCCTAGACATCATCTTTCATGAAATTATCAATGAAAACTGCCCTGAGATTCTAGAACCAGAGGGCAAAATAAATATTCAAGGAATCCACAGAACACCCCATGAAAGAGATCCAAAAAGAGAAACTCCTAGGAACATTGTGGCCAAATTCCAGAACTCCCAGGTGAAAGAGAAAATATTGCAAGAACTGCCCCGAAAGATCCTCCTGAAATATTGTATCCAAGTTCGTCACACCTTCAGAGAGAGTAGGAAATTGCCCAAGTCCCAACTCAGATCAAAGAAATACACAGATGGGATTACAGACCCCCTATAAATTTGACCATATATAGGAAAAATGAATCACATACTATAACTAGGGCATTAATAGATACTGGGGCAGAGGCCTCCCTTATATATGAAAATCCTGATAAGTTTAAACAAGGAACTCCTATCACCATCATAGTACTGAGAGGGGCTGAAATATTATCCAGAAAAGTCAAACTAATGATGAAAACTGGATAATTACCAAAGAAAGAATATACTGTGGTAATTGTACCCATTCCTGAATGCACCACTGGTATAGATATATTGAGAGGTATGGCTTTAAATTTACCTGAGGAGAGATACCAATTTTCAGTGAGGAAGATCAGAATGAATACAGTTTTAGTGGATAAAATAAAAATGGACCCAATCACTTTACCTGAACCTTCAGAAATAATTACTTTAAAGCAGTATCACAATTAAAGGCAGGTGAGCAAGATGAAATTACCAATACCACGAAGTAATACATTCAGGCAGGAGTGTTAGTCACTACAACCACTCAATGGAATAATCCTGTCTGGCCAGTACAAAAGTCAGATGGGACGTGGAGGATAATAGTGGATTAAACACATTTGAATAAGGTGACTCCTCTCTTGTATACTGATGTTCCGTTACCTTAATAGAAAAAAATCTGGAAATATGATGGGACTTGGTACACAGTTTTTGATTTAGCCAATGCTTACTTTACTATGATAATAGATTCTAAACAATGAGAACAATTTGCTTTCACTTGGCAGTGCCAACAATATACTTTTACATGCTTGCCACAAGGATATCTGCATAGCCCCACTATTTGTCATAGGATTGAACATTTAGATGAATTGGGGGTACGTGGTATACAGCTTGGTTGGTTGGTTGTTGTTCTTCATTCTCGAAGAGGACCAAAATGACATCACCATGATAAAGTAAAGTGTATGACTGTGGCTGATCAGACCAATATGAGCTCTGAATGCTCTATCACAGATTGGGCACAGATGGTCCATGTGAACATTTAGGATGGATACTCCATCTTTGAGCATCCTATGTTTCCTTTGTGCTATTTCAATTCTGCTTTGCTCATAGAGTATATTACTCTTTCTGATGTGGAAATGCCATGCTGAGTTGTCCTGTGCCAGTGACTCCCATGTCCTATAATCAAATCCAAAGTTCTTGACAGAGGTCATGAGAGTGTCGTTGTATTGCTTCTTCTGACCACCATGTGATTGCCTACCCCATGCAAATTCTCCATAAAATAGTCTTTTTGGCAATCATACATTTTGCATTCGAACTATGCGGCAAGCCCATCGTAGATGCACTCTCTGAAGTATAGTTTGAATGCTTGGCAGTTTAGTTCAAGCAGGGACCTCAGTGTCTGGTACCTTATCCTGCCAGGTGGTCTTCAGAATCTTTCTTAGGCAGTTCAAATGGAAGTGATTCGGTTTCCTGGCATGGCGCTGGTAGACTGTCCATGTTTCACAGGCATACAACAATGAGGTCAGCATAATGGCTCTGCAGACCTTCAGTTTGGTAGTCAATCTAATACCTCTTCTCTCCCAAACTATTCTTCAGAGCCTCCCAAACACTGAGCTAGCTCTGGCAATGCATGCTTCAACCTTATTAATGTGTATATCCCTGGAAAGTATACTACCAAGGTAAGTGAATTTATCTACAGGATCCTAAACATCTCCATTTGTTGTAATTGATGGTTCCATGTATGCATGGTGTGGTGGTGGCTGATGGAGCACCTGTGTTTTCTTGGTGTTAATTATTAGGCCAAAGTTAGAACAGGCAGCAGAGAATTGATCCATACTTTGTTGCATCTCAGTTTCAGAGGCTGCACTGAGTGGACAATCATCTGCAACAGAAAATCATGCACCAACACTCCCTCCACTTTGGTCTTGACTTGAAGCCTTTTCAAATTGAAGAATTTACCATTAGTACGGTACTGGACCTTGATGCCTTGTTTATCCTCACTGAAAGCATTTGACAACATGACTGAAAACATCATGCTAAAAAACCCTGTTTCACTCCATTGGTGACTGGGAAGGCATGAGAGCATTGTCCACTATCCAGAACCTGCGCAAACATGCCATCATGAAACTGACTTACAATACTGATGACCTTCTCTGGGCAACCAAATTTTGACATAATTTTCCATAAGCCCTTATGACTAACAGTGTCAAAGGTTTTGGTCAGATCTACAAACATTGTGTACAGACCTCTGCTCTGCTCCTGGCATCTCTCCTGGAGTTTGCTCCTGAGAAGGAAGAGCCACAGACTGTATGGCAAGGGTACAGAGTCACCCCATTAAGGCTCCTAGCAAGACCACATTGTGGTTGTCCTTGGGCAGTCAGGTAGGATTCTCCATCCTGACAGTGAGTCAATCTTGATGACCAAGCTGCTCTGGCTAAGGCTAGCTGATCAGAGGACAAAGCCATGAATTTTTATGCAGTTTTAGAAGTGTGCAATTGTGTTGGGGGAGGGGTAGAGAGGCTTATCTGGGATACATACATGGTGAATTCAGGGGATGCCTTTGCATTAGCTGAGCTTATCCACATGAAAGTTATACCTATAAGGTGTAACTACGCTTTGAAGGTACAACTATGCTAAACTTTTATGCTTCTATATATTTAAAAAGGAAGTTATTTTGCTAAGTGTGTAGGTACATGCCTTGTGCTTTCATACACACACATAATACGTGGGCTTAAAAATATAACTTATTTGTGTTGACTGTGAAAACAGCTCATAGGGCAATGTCCTCTGCTATACCCATTGTTCTGTTCACCTCCACAGTCCAAGTTTCCTAAGTATTATTTTCTATGTCTTCATAGAGGTTCTTTACATCACACCTGGTTGTCAACTCATTTAGGGAGAGTGAGGTCATAGGTTTCAGAAAGTGTTTGAAGATAATACATTTTATCCTTACAATTACTTCAGCTGCCAGAATTAATTTATATTGCCACATCATTGTCATTTTCTTTGATTGAAATTTCTAAGGTTTCTGTAACTTTTTCCATGACCCAATTACTCTTTAGAATTACACTATTTAATGTCAGATTACTTTTTCAGTGATTCCCATTCAGTGATAGCCAGAGATCTATTGTCTACAATTTTTCTGAGTTATATTCAGTTCCTTAAATTCTTTTTTTATCTTTTGGTTAGATTTGTCTAGTTTTGAAAAGGGGTCACCTGACAGGGTATGGGTCCAAGGCTAAATGTTTGCCCCTTACCCCAAATGAATTTGTGTTCTGTTTGTCTACTGGCCCTGGAAAATCCCACTCTGAACTCTCCTTGAATTTACCCACTCAATCTGGTATTTACCTGAATCCTCTCAACTGGCCTTTCATTATCTCTAAGCCCAATTTTCTGTTACCTTTAACCTAGCCCAGTCCTTCATTGTCTATTATGTCCAGATTCTGGACTTCCCACCCTTGATCCTTTCTAAGACCCCATTCTCTTTGTCCAGGTGTTCCCTAGACCCCTCCTCCAGTCACCCCAGACTACTTGGCTACTCCTAGATCCCTCCCACTGTCTTTTGGTATAAGATCCATCTTGTTTCCATGAAGGTGCTCAGATTCAATCTGGCTTGCTTGCATTAGCAATGCAAATGTTCAGATATCTTAAGAATTTGGCCATTTGGTGTCCAAAAACTGGAAATCAAGGGGATGCCCATCAATTGGGGAATGGCTGAATAAATTATGGTATATGAATGTAATGGAATACTATTGTGCTATAAGGAATGATGAACAGGAAGACTTCAGACAGGCCTAGAAAGACTTAATGTGAACTGATGGTAAGCGAAAGGAGAAGAACCAGGAGAACTCTGTGCACAGCAACGACCACAGTGTGTGAGTTTTTTCTGGTAGACTTGGAACTTCATTGCAATGCAAGGACTTAAAAAAATTCCCAGTGGTCTTTTAAGGCACATCCTTCCACATCTAGAGAAAGAACTGTGGAATTCAATTGTAGAATGTAGCAGATAATTTTCTGTTGTATTACATTTTGGTTTGTTATATGATTTCTCCCATTCATTTTACTTCTCTACCACATGACTACAGTGCAAATGTATTTAATAGGAATGTATGTGTAGAACCTATATAAAATTGTATGTGAACTCAGGGAAGGAGGAGGGAAGGGGAAAAAAATCTAAGTTATATGGTAGTGTTTGTAGAATGCTGAAAATAAATAAAATTAATAGTAAAAAAAAGAATCTAGCCATTATGTCAGATGTTTAATAAACCTTGTTTTTCCTTGGCTAAAAGAAGGTTTGGGTTGAATTCATTCAGGCATGACTCACATGTGGCTATTTCTGGGGTCTAGCACACTTAAACCTCAACACTATTATAGTTTTACTATTTATGTCTCCCTCCAACTTCAAAATTTTCCTTTATTTAGTTGCTCTGTTATTAGGTTCATATATATTAAAAATTAACATTGATCAATTTTCCATAATGCCTTTAAACATAATGTAATTTCCCCACTTGTCTCTACTTTATCTTTATTTTCTCTAGCTTTATCTGAAATCATGCTTTTGACAATTCAACTAAAGCATAAAAGATTTTGCTCCAGCCTCTCTTTAAATCTGTGAATCTTTGGATTTCACGTGTGTTTCTTATATACATTGACAGATATTACTTTCTAATTCATTCTCTTATCTTTTTCCATATTAGGGATGAGTTCAAAAATTCATATTCACAGTTATATTTGTTTTCTTTTTTACTTTTTTGTTCTTTATTTTTAAAATTTTATTTATTTTTAGTTTTCAACAGACCTTTCTATGACATTTTGAGTTCCAAATTTTCTAGCCATCTCTACCCTCCACCCATTCCAAGACAGCATGCATTCTGATTATCCCTTTCTCCCAATCTGCAATCCCTTCTCTTATTCCCCTCCCTTCTCTTATCCCCTTTCCCTCTATTTTCTTGTAGGGCAAGATAGATTTCTATACCCCATTGCTTGTAAATTTTATTTCTCAGTTTCTTGTAAAAAAATTTTTAACATTCATTTTTAAAACTTTGAGTTCCAACTACTCTCCCTTCCTCCCTCCCCATCCATCCCTACTGAGAAGGCAAGCAACTCTTGATTTTTTATGAAATCATTCGCTTCCTTCTGCTCCATTCTAATCTTTAAGGAATTATTTTCTTCAGTGAGCTTTTGGACCTCCTTTTCCATCTGGCCAATTTTTAGGGCATTCTTCTCCTCATTGACTTTTTGGATCTCTTTTGCCATTTGGGTTAGTCTATTTTTTAAAGTGTTATTTTCTTCTGCATTTTTGGGGTCTCCTTTGGTAAGCAATTGACTTGATTTTCATGATTTTCTTTCAGAATCGTTTTTGAGCTCTTCCATGGCCTGAGACCAATTCATATTTTTCTTGGAGCTTTGGATGCAGGAGGTTTGACTTTGTTGTCTTCTCTTTCTATATTTTGGTGTCCCTTGTCACCAAAGTAAGATTCTATAGCCTGATTCTTTTTCCAGTTTTTGCTCATTTTCCTAGCTAGTGACTTGACTTTTGAGATCTTTGTTAAGGTAGTTCTCTGCTTCCAGTGGGGTGGTGGGTGTACTGTCAACCACTAGATCCCCCCACAATCTGTGGGCCTACAGCTCCAGAAACAGTTGCTGCTACTGCCACAGCCCTTTCCCCTGCTGTTGCCACCACAGGTTCCTCTGCCTCAGGCTTCTCCTCCAAGGGTTCCTCCACCCCCTCCATGACTCTGGGGCTGGGGCCCAACCACTCTACTGTCTCACACAGGTCCCACAGGTTTTTTCCACTGACCTTCCAATGTGTCCTTGGCATTTTGGGGTCATGAAATCTGGAAATCGTCACAGGTGGCCAAGATTTGGTCCTCCCAAGGTCTGCTCAGGTACCGTATGTACCAGCGTGGCCCACACTGGATTGTGCTCTGCTCCCATTGTGGCATGATAAACACTTCCTGGTGACCTTCCAGGCTATCTTGGGTTGGATATTTGCTTCACTCAGTCATTCTGTGGGTTCTGCAGCTCCAGAATTTGTTTAGAGTTATTTTTACAGTATTTGGCTGGGTTTGGGGGGGAAAGCACTAGCAAGTATGTGCTGTTACTCTGCCATCTTGGCTGTGCCCCCCACAGTTATATTTGTTATTGTGTATTTCCCTCTACCCTTTACTCTTGTAATTTTTCTTCTCTTTGCTCCTACTTCCTACTTTAAAAATAAGGTGATAGAAGAAAAGAAATTTGTTTGACAATTGTGTCTTTATAAGTGAAACAGCTTGTTTTTTCTTCATAATTGATCTCCTCTTCTTACCCTGCCTCCAATTCTAGGTTTTTACTATTTCTTCATTTCCTCTCAATACCTCCCTCTAATATTTAAGTTTATTTTTCTTATAACTGTTCCCTTACCTATCATATCCTTCCTCTTTGACCTGCTCCCTTGTCCTTATTCTTTCTTATTTATCATAAAAGTTTTATGTATTTCAATACATATGAATTGTGTGACATTGTGTTAGATGTGTGTCATTGTGTTAAATTTATTATCCAGTTCAGATGAAAATGAGGTCCCTATATATACTCTTGAAGTTATGTACAATAGTGATTCTCTTTTTTTCATACTTTCCTCCTCAGTATTATCTCTGATTTCTCCCATTTTTTCTTTTTCTAAGACCAATTAAACAAAACAAAATTACCCATAGACTGTCATTTTAACCTTTTTCTATGACCGTATTATCCTTAAAACATTTGTTTCTCATTCCACAATTAACATGTAAATGTTTTATTTGGGTGTCTATATTTCTATTTCAAAATATCTACTCTGACCTTTTCATCAGGAATGCTTGGAATTTCATAAAGAATGCTCTTTTCCACTAAATGTCAGTATTTTCCCCCTATAGAATTATACTTACATTTTCTTATCATCCTTGATTATAAACTTTTATCTCTTGACTTTTGGAATATACTATTTCAAGGATTCTTCTTTATTGTGGCAACTACTAATTTTCACATAACTTTTATCGTGGCTTCTTGGTATTTGAACTTCTTTTTGGCAACTTATTTTTTTTCCTTTGAACTGGAAACTCTGAATTTTGGCTGGGATATTATTGTGAGTTTTCATTTTGAGGTTTCTTGAAGTAATTGGTAGATTTCATTTTTGCTTTGTGTTCTGGTTTTAAGAATCCTTCAAAGTTTTCTTTTGTAGTTTCCTGAAAATTTTCATCAAGACTTTTTTCTTATCTTAGTTTTCAGATGATCTAATAATTCTTAGATTTTTTTCTCTCCTTGCCATGTTTTCCAGATCACTTCTTTTGATATTATACTTAAATTTACTTCTATTTTATCAATGTTTTGGTTTGCTGTAGATATTTCTTCTTGTCTTGTTGAGTCACACTTTTCTGTCTGGCCTATTCTAATTTTCAGGGCTTTCAGTTTCCAAGTAAAGTTTACTACCATCTATTTTAAGGTATAATTTTCCTTACTATTTTTCCTCTTTAGTTTTTCCATTATACATCTCTCATTTCATTTCTTCCACATACTCCTGTTGTCCCTGTGGCCAGGACAATTTTTTTCTTCTGAGGTCTTATCTGAACTTGTTGTTTGGTTGCCTCTTTGGGATTTACCCCCTGACCATCTCTTGGGCTCCCATCACACTTTCAGGGACTCTTCAGACTGGATTCTGTCCAGGGTCTTTCTCTTACATTTGGACTGGGGTCGATTTTGCAACCTGGAATGGACCCTACCTGGAAATACCCTGGTATTTTCTCTTGATATTCAGATTCAATCAAAAAATATTTATTAAGCACTTACCCGGTGCTAAGGATACAAAAAGAGGCAAAAAATAGTCACTTGCCCTCAGGAAGCTCACAGTCTAATGGCAGAGGCAACATGCAATCAAATGCATACAAAGTAAACTATACACAAGATCAATAGGAAATATTTAATACAAGGAAGACAGTAGAACTAAGAAGAGGTTGGGAAAGACAGGACTTTAGTTGAAACTTGAAGGAAGCCAGGGAAGTCAGTAGGAGGAGTTGAGGAAGGAGAGCATTCCCAGCATGGGGGATGACCAGAAAAAATGCCCAGAGGAAAGAGATGGAGTGTATTGTTTATGATACAGCCAGGAGGCCAGTGTCACTGGATCCAAGAATACGTTTCAGGGAGTAAAGTATAAGAAGACTGCAAAGGTAGGAGTAGGTTGCATTACAAAGGGTTTTGAATGCCAAATGGAGCATTTGTATTTGATCTTGGAGTCACTGAATTTATTGACCAGATGGGTGATTTAATTAGACTTGTGCTTTAGGAAAACCACTTTACTGGCTGAGTGGATGAACTGGAAGAGAGAGATATGAAGCAGGCAGATCCACCAGCAAGCTATTGTAATAGGCCTGGTGTGAGGTAATGAAGGCCCTCACTAGAGTGTTAGTGGTATCAGATGACCGAAAGGGGCATATTCAAGAGAAGCTGCAAAAGTAGAAGTGACAGGCCTTGGCAACAGTTTGGTAAAGCCCCTACACTGAATTGTATGGGCAGGGCCTTCCTAGTCCTGAGTACGGTAGGCCAGGCTGCCAGGCTCTGCCTGTGGCTGCCATTTGTCCCAGGACCACAGAACTTCTCTCTGTCACCAGTCTAGAGTGTATCTCCTTTCCTGGGCTCCCATCACACTTTCAGGGACTCTTCAGACTGGATTCTGTCCAGAGTCTTTCTCTTACATTTGGACTGGGGTCGCTTTTGCAACCTGGAATGGACCCTACCTGGAATGTTTGAGGCTGATCTCTAGGCTTTGCCTGGGTGAAACTTCAATATTACTGCTCTGCATGTTGCTGGACCTGGCTCAGGATCTGTCTGGCTCAGGCAGGGAGTCCCTTTCTTGACCCACCCAGAACATCCTGAAGTCACCTTCCCTTGTTTGACTTT
This sequence comes from Notamacropus eugenii, assembly GCF_028372415.1. Taxonomy (NCBI): domain Eukaryota; kingdom Metazoa; phylum Chordata; class Mammalia; order Diprotodontia; family Macropodidae; genus Notamacropus; species Notamacropus eugenii. The sequence continues at coordinate 412,044,827 of NC_092876.1, read as the reverse complement.
TGCAGACAGGGACTTTTGGGAAAGCTCCATCTGGACACTGCCAGTTGCCAGTTCAGGGAGTGAGGACTCCATCACAATTCCTCCTGCTATGGTCTTCCCCCCACTTCTACTTTTCACCCTCATCCTGCAGCTTTTCTATCCTGTGATTTCTGCAATTCTGGGGTCCTTTTGTGGGTTCCTGGATTGTGTGGCAGGACATATAGGTGATTCAATTTCTTAATAGAATGGTGTATCTGTAAGTTCCAGTGGAATATTGTAGGGGATCTGGGATCCTCTGTGTTCTAACCTGTTTCCATCTTACCCCAATCCCCTTTAGTCCCAATCATCTTTCTTTTTTTAATGGACCATACATTAAGACTATATTGACTATATTTTACTTGACTATATGAAGGCTCTATTATTCTAAAGAAAAAGCATTGTTTAAACAGATGTGTTATAGTAATAAAAATTTCATTCAGAAGACCTAGATTTGAGCCCCAAACTCTGCCACTTGCTAATTTTACGACGTTAGGCAAATCAGCGCATTATAAAGTATTATATACATTTCATCCAGGATATGGAGAGATAAAGGTAATAAACAATTGTGCCTCTAGTACCAACTTACAGTGTGACCTTTAACAAGTCACTTAACTTATATGAAGTCATTTGAAATAAAAACTCCCAAAAAAAGGATAATACCTCTTCTAATACTAATTTTATAAGAATACTATCAAGAAAAATGAGTATATATGTGTGGATGGATATATGTATATATACCCACAAACACTCTAATACCTACAAATAAAACTATTATGAAGGCATTCATAAGGCACTCAAGTATCCCTTTAGGTATAAGAAAGGAGTTAACCAGTGTAAAGTAGTCTGACTGGTACAGGTCTAGCCCATCATTTCAGTCTCTTGCTAGAATGGTACTGTTAGTGATGGGCAGCTAGGTGGTGCAGTGGATAGAGCACCAGTGCAGGAGTCAGGAGGACTTGAGTTCAAATCTCACCTCAGACACTTGCCACTCACTAGTTGTGTGACCTTGGGCAAGTCACTTAACCCCAATTGCCTCATCCTGGGTCATCTCCAGTCATTCTGATGAATATCTACTCACTGGATTCAGATGACTCTGGAGGAGAAGTGAGGCTGGTGACCTGCACAGCCCTCCCTCACTCAGAACAAAGTCAAGTGCAAGTCATGTCATCATTTCTCTGATGTCATGGTCTTCTTTGGCAATGAAGAACAAACACACTGTTAGTGATAAGTTTTCTTATTACCTGTTCATTCTTACTGCTCTGTTTTGCAGTCTTCCCTCATTATTAGGTAATATAAAAAATAATTTCACCTCTTATACAAAATGGAAGTTTCCCATTGATATCATATTGGCTCTTTGTCTCAAAAGACATATAAAGTCAAGTCCTGAGGGTCCTGGGGCTGTTGTCTGGAGCATGGATGCCTCATCTTGTGCTTAGGGCATGAAAACCAAACGCTGTAAGAGCTCCTGCCAGCAGCTGTCACCTCTTTCCCTTGTGAATAGTAATAAAGTTGGTCTAGGTTATTGTTGTGTGGGATGTTGTTTTTCATCTAAACTCCCCTGCACTCCAAAAGAAAATTGTGAATTCAGAAACATAGGAAGGCAGATGAAAAAAGAAAACCAAAGCCAGAGAAAGGAGAACAGTGTTCTGCTCATAAATAACGTTTTCCTCCCTCACACTCTCTATGCCTTCTAGAAGGAAAACTATAAAATTAAAAATAGCTTACTCTGTAGGCAATTAATTTTGGTTGGCAGAGTATTCCTTCTAAGTTAACAAAGTGGACAAGAAAGATGTAATCAGGGAAATAATAGGTAGTTAAAAAGAAAAAAATATGCAAAACAAAATAAAAGCGGAGGGCAAATTCTTAACCTTTTATATTACATGCATATCTTTTTTATGCAGAACATGAGACAAAGATTCTTTTTTGTCTTTCCAACACTTTTTAAAGTGAAAAGATAGACCTAAATTTGAGAAATAACTTTCTGTAACAGTTATAGTGTTACTGTATTACATTTAAACATACATAATGATAGCTTCTTGATATACCCAGTACAATTCCATGCAGAATATTCTATGTATGGTCTTTCATACAAATCTCATCGCAGCTTTCTTGGTTCAAGAAAATAAGATAAAAAAGTTTTTTTAAGCTTCAAAGTTTAGCAAATTGACTTGTAGAGATGATAAAGGTTTACAGAGCTACCTATCACAATATTGATTGGAATTTTAAAGATATTAGGTATGTAAACTACTAAGATGTGTAGCACCTTGCACATTATTGATCCTTTGTAAATTTTTAAATAGCTTCCAAATTCCAAAAATCACCATATGAAATCAAGGCAAACAAATAGGTGCTGTAATAGTTTATAACTGGGTAACCTTTTTTAATGAAGATATTCTATAAGCTTTGGCAAATATGTTCTTTGAAAAACCTTGGAGGCAGCTAAGTATATATCCAGTAGATAAAATACTGAATCTGAAATCAAGAAAACAAGTTCAAATCCTGCCTCAGACCCTTACTAGCTGTACGACACTGGACAAGTCCCTTAACTTCTATCTGACTAAATTTCCTCACCTGGAAAATGAGGATAATAATGGCATCTGTCTGCGAGGTTCATTTTAGGACCAAATGAATAAATACTTGTAAAATGTTGTGTAAACCTTAAAATGCTATATAAATGCTGGCTATCCTTGGCTATTTTTATTCTATGCAGGCATATTAATAAAAGTAAAAATGTATTATACAGTGGGGCAGCTAGATGGCACAGTGGATAAGCTGGGTCTGGAGTGAGGAAGACTCATTTTCCTGAGCTTAAATCTGGCCACAGACACTAGCTGTGTGATCCTGGGCAAGTCATTTAACCTTGTTTGACTCAGTTTCCTCATCTGTAAAATGAGTTGAAGGAAATGGCAAACCATGCCAGTATCTTTGCCAAGATAATCTAATGGGCTCACAAAGAGTCAGATGTGACCAAAAAAATGATTGAAAAAATCACACAGCTAAGAAGAATGAATTATTTATTCTAAAGTGCCAATTTTTAGAACAGAACAGACAAGTTTACATTTTGAAACAATGTCCCAAGCAAATCCAGTCTGACTACTGATAATAGCCACAAAAGCCTTTTATGGAATATTCAGCCACTTTGCTTACTTCATGATTAAAGGATCATAAAGAATTGCTACCCATGTTATACAGATGGAAAACTGAGGAAGAGAGAAGAAAAATTGTTGTATGATAGAGATAAAGATAAAGGCCATGTAGGCTAATGATCTAGGTTAAATAGATCAGAGCGTACAAGGTACAATTTAAGGTGGCATGGAACTGCAGTGCTCCAATACTTTTCTCCTTCATACTAATTTTGTTCCTACTAGGAGACAACCATAAGACAAAAATAACTTACTACATAGGCAATACTTTTGGTTGGCAGAGTAGTCCTCCAAAGTTAACCAAGCTGTAAGAAAGTGAAAGGAAGGTGAGGGAAGGGGGAAGGGATGAATCTAGTGACTGATCAGAGAGGGATTGCAGGGATCTCTGTTGGTGCTTAGAAGAAATTGTCTTGCTTGGATCTGGGTCCTGGTCCTGGGTGGCAGTCCTGGGGGAAGGAGGAGTGCTGGCATGGTGGAACCTGTGGCAGAGGTGGAGAGGTAATCCTCTTTACAATTTGAAGGTAGAAAAGAGTGCTTCGGGTCACTCACAGACCAAAACACAGACCAGGAGAGGAATGAACACCTCTCCTTTCATCACACAACCTTGGAAGAGCTGAAGATTTGTAGGTCTCTAGAAGTATCTCTGAAAACAGCTGCACAAAACTCCTGACACTTGGGACAGTATATTTGTACCTTCCTCCCCCCCCAAACTGGAAACAGAGACCTACCTTGACAAAGAGCTCAAAAGTCAAGTAATTGGCTGGGAAAATGAGCAAACACTGGGGGAAAAAAATCAGACTATAGAATCTTCCTTTAGTGACAAGGAAGACTAAAACATACAACCCAAAAGAAGACAACAAAGTCAAAGCTCCTATATCCAAAGCCTCCAAGAAAAATATGAATTGGTTGCAAGTCATGGAAGAGTCCAAAAATGATTTTGAAAATCAAGTAAGAGAAATAGAGGAAAAATTGGAAGAGAAATGAGAGTGATACAAGAAAATCATGAAAATGAGTCAACAGCTTGCTAAAGGAGACCCCAAAAAATGCTGAAGAAAATAACATCTTGAGGGGGTGGAGCCAAGATGGCAGAGTAGAAGGACTGATCTCTAGTTCTCCCCCCACAGCCCATAAAATACCTGTAAAAAATGACTCTAAACAAATTCAAGAGCAGCAAAAGTCACAAAATGGTAGAGTGAAACAGATTTCCAGCCCAAGACAGCCTAGAAGGCTGACAGAAAAGGTCTATTGCACCAGACTCGGAATGACCTGCAGCCCATGCTGGGCTGCACGGCAGGGACAGGCCTGGAGCAGGATTCAGGGCACAGAATCACAGGTAGCAGCTGCAATTTCCCAGATTTCTCAACCCACAAATGTCAAAGACAGCTTCAAAGGTCAGTAAGAAAACTCTTTCACCTGGGTGAGAGGGGAACATGGTCTGGCCATTGGACAGAGGCAGCCACTGCAGCAATAGTTTCCACTTTTTTGGCCCTCAGCCTAAAGACCCTGGGGGAACTGAGGGGCCAATTTGGGTCTCAGTCCTGAATGGCAGTCCTGGGATGAGGAGGAGCTCTGGCTTGGCAGAGCTGGTGGTGGATGGGGAGAGAGAATCCTATTTGTAGTTCCAGGGCAGAAAAGAGTGCTTTTGGTTGTTCACAGACTAGAATGCAGGCCAGGAAGGGAGTAAACTCCTCTCCCTTGATTGTACTATCTTGGAAAAACTGAGAATTTACAGGTCCCTAGAGATATCTCAGCAAATAGCTGCACAAAACCTCTGAAGCTTAGGGTAGTATACACTCCACTTGACAAAGGACTCAAAAATCAAGTAACTGGCTGGGAAAATGTCCAAAAAGGAGAAAAAAATATGAGTACAGAGGATTACTTTCTTGGTGAAAAGGTATTTTCTTCCATCCTTCCAGATGAGGAAGAACAAAGCATACAATCAGAGGAAGACAGTAAGGTAAAGGCTTCTGCATCCAAAGCCTCCAAAAAAAAAAATGCAATGGTCTCAGGCCATGGAAGAGCTCAAAAAATATTTAGAAAATCAAGTAAGAAAGGTGGAAGAAAAATTAGGAAAAGAAATGAGATTGATGCAAGAAAATCATGAAAAGCAAGTCAACAACTTGCTAAAGGAGATAAAAAAAATGCTGAAGATAATAACACCTTTAAAAATAGACTAACCCAAATGGCAAAAGATAATTTAAAAACCATGATAAAAAAAAAAGACCCTAGACATCATTTTCCAAGAAATTATCAAGGAAAACTGCCTTGATATTCTAAAATCAGAGGGTAAAATAGAAATGGAAAGAATGCACTGATCACCTCCTGAAAGAGATCCCCAAAGGAAAATTCCTAGGAATATTGTAGCCAAATTCCAGAGTTCCCAGGCATATTGCTAATGTATTTTTAATGAATGGGAAGATATTTCTCATCCATAAATAGGCCTATGTGAACTGCTTAAGTCACATGGAAGCTTAAGTCACATGAGTTTAAGTCACATGGAATTATAAGTCATGTTTTGTGGGAGGAGCTTGCTGAATGAGTGGAACATGAAGAGGTGGAGCTAGAGTGGAGCTGAGAGGACGTTAAAACTGAGAAGGAGAGAGAAAACAGGAAGCTGGCTGTGGGTAAGATAAGGGCATTTTGCTTGAGGGTGCTCATTTGTGAGAAGGCCTGATAATGTGTATAGACTTCTTGGGTACTATGATAGATTTCTTTGTTGTTCTGATGGATTTGGCTTTCTAATGTCTGAATAAATGTTTTGGTTCTGTCTTCCATGTGGAGAGTCTGTTATATTTTGTGATTCAGAACTGTGCTGGCATATTCATAGTTGCTGTAGGCACTGTGAATATTGCATTGGCACTACACCAGGTCAAGAAGAAAATATTGCAAGCAGCCAGAAAGAAACAATTTGAGTACTGTGAAAACATAATCAGGATAACAAAAGATCTAGCATCTTCTACATTCAAGGATCAAAGGTCTTGGCATATGATATTCCAGAGATGAAAGGAGCTAGGATTAAAACCAAGAATCACCTGCCTAGTAGAATTGAGTATAATACTTCAGGGGAAAAAAAGCGAGGCCTTTCAAGCATTCTTGATGAAAAGATCAGAACTGAATAGAAAATTTGACTTCCAATACAAGAATCAAGAGAAGCATAAAAAGGTAAACAGGAAAGAGAAATCATACTAAAGCGGAACTGTTTAAGTTCCTAAATGGAAAGATAATATTTGTAATGCTTGAGACTTTTCTCATGATTAGGGCAGTTGGAGGAAATATGTATATATAGACAGAGAGCACAGGTTCAGTTGAATATGAAGGGATGGTATCTAAAAATTAAGGGGTGAGAGAGGAATATATTGGGAGAAGGAGAAAGGGAGAAATAGAATGGGGCAAATTATCTCTCACATGAAAGAGGCAAGTAAAAGCTTTTATAATGGAAGAGAGAGGTGGGAGGTGAGAAGGAATGAGTGAAACTCACTCTCATTGGATTTGGTTTAAGGAGGGAATAAAATACAAACTCAATTGGGTATGAAAATCTATCTCACCCTAGAGCAAAGTAGTGGGGGAAGGGTATAAGCAGGGTGCAGAAGGATGATAGAAAGGAGCACAAATTGAAGGAAGGGGTAATTAGAAGCAAACATTTTTGAGGAGGGACAGGATCAAAGGAGAGAATAGAATAAATGGGGGGGACAGGATAGGATAGATGGAAATGTAGTTAGTCTTTCGCAATATGACTGTTATAGAAGTATTTTTCATGACTACACATGTATAACTTATATCCAATTGCTTGTCTTCTCAATGGGAGTGGGTGGGGAGGGAGGAAGGGAGAGAATTTGGAACTCAGAGTTTTAAAAATGAATGTTAAAAATTGTTTTTACTTGCAACCGGGAAATAAGACATACAGGCAATTGGGTATAGAAATCCATCTTGCCCTGTAAGAAAATAGAGGTGAAGGGGATAAGGGAAGGGGGGAAAGGGGTTGTGATAGAAGAAAGGGAAGACTAGGAGAAGGGGTAATCAGAATGTATGCTGTCTTGGAGGGAAGTGAGAGATGGGAGAAAATCTGGAACTCAAAATCTTGTGGATGTGAGTATTGAAAACTTAAATTCATAAATTTTTTTAAAAAAAGAAAGTGAAAGGAAACCAGGAAAGCATAAGATTCAATATGTAGAGGAATAAATGGATAAAATCTCTTAAGACTTTGATATCAAAGTGAAAGATAAGAACAAAACCATAAATTTCTATGCACATTGTTCTTTGTAACCCTTCAAAGACATTTTCCAGTCTTTCTTCTCAACTTCTTGTTCCCTGTACCCAGTACCAAGCCAAGGATCTTGGTAAAACTGTGTTGTGGAGACTATATCCCAATCATAATTTAAATAAACTTGTGCTGAAAAGCTTATGTTAAATAGAAAGCAAAGAAAATATACTACAGGGAGGGAAAAAAAAAACAGCAGACATCTACAGGGCCCCATACTATTCTAGGGCATTCATGGGTCACTCAAAATCTCTAGATCATATAGCTAATCAAAAGTATACATTATTTATATTTTTCATTACAATATTTTATTAATCACATCCATTTTTCATTCTCTCCTCTCTCTCTCCTCTTCCACCCCAATGCAGTCCTGTGTTTTTTACTGGCAAGTAGAAAGAAGACAACCATAGAATTATGATATCACAAATTGTACAGACAATGTAGTATTCTAACAGTAGGTTTAAAAGCAAAACAGGGAAGGGTGTAAAAAGAATGAACACATATTTTAACACATTTTATCACAACAAAAGGAGGGGGAGAGAAATCAGGAAAATGAATCTTACCAAAATTCCCTGAAAAGTGACTGATATTTCTCAACATTTAAATTCTCTGGAAGTCATTTTCTCTAAAAGGTAAGGTCATCTTGGGGTCAGTGAAATGAGATTCAGAGCTAGGAATTAAAGCCAAAAGTTCTTGAACTGGCTGACCATCTATCTCAAGATATATTAACTTGTCTTTTCTTTCTCAGTTTTTATAAACTGCATGGAGTTGAAGCAGGGGTTGAGGGGGAGGGTTTAGGGTGGGAGGATGAATCAGTCTTAGCAGAGCTGACCTACATTGTTCTTCTGATATTTTCCCTGAATGTGATGACATTTAATAAAGCAAAATGGAAAAGACAGAAGCAGTCCACCCATTTCCATCTCTACGATGATAAAGAAAATTTCCATAGCACAGAATCACTTGTTGTTTTGATTTTCCCCTTGTGTTCACAGATAGCTAAGAAGTCAAGAATCCAAACATTCCCATAGCCTAGTGTTTAGTCTTCACTGTGTTTTAGAATTTGCTTTTTAGCTAAAGCTGTTGACATAAAACGTTTAGCTACCTTTTTCAACCTTGAAAAGCTGTATGCTTGCAGTAACAGTCACAAAGCTTTCATTGAATTGATATCTTATACATAAATATATTTCTCCCTTTTTAAAAATCAGTTTTCATTTTATTGAGGGAATGGGGTAGAATTCATTGAGTAATTCGCTAGCATATACATGTCACATGGCAATCCACTATCATTTCAGTGGAACAATTCAGTGAATTGCTGTCAAACCTTATTTCTTTCTAAGGCAAGGCTGTTCTGATTGCCTTAAAATGTTGACTTTGTGTTCTTAAAACTCTTAACCCATCTTTGGTCCTGGAATTTAAATTAAATCAGGTCTAAAAAGCTTAGGAGTGTATATAATTAAAATTAACTCACCCAACATGCTAAATCATTGAATAAGTGTTTGTGTTTTGTTTTGTATTATTTTTTAACTTTGAAGGAGTAATCTTTTGGTCCCCCCATGAGATATATTTACCAGAAGACATGTAAGAAATAAAATTCCATTTGTTAGCTTACTTCTCTTTGAGACAGTCTTACAATAGCCAAAATTTCATTTTGGTTAGGTGGCAGGGAAAGGGATGGACATTAACTAAAATATCTCTATAATGGGCTGATTTGAACTTTTGCTGGGTATCTTGTAGAAGTGTTTTCTTATTCAAAGTTGGGTTGGAATAGGGGACCCCAAAATCTGATGATCTAGGATTCTGTGAACATTTCAAGTCAGTTCCTTCTTTTCTTCTCCAACCATTGGCTTTGCACCTGTTGGCAATATCTTTTTTGCTCTTTAAATAATCATGTTTCTCACAGACAGTAGATGAGAAGAATTGGTATTTGGAACCACACAAAGTTTTGTGGGTTTAAATTCAATTATAATATAATATATTTTATTTTATAATATTTATAACAATTATATAATATATATGTATATATAAAGTTCAAATCAGTTCAACGAGGATTTATTAAGCCCCTACTATGCGCTGGGCACTGAAACTACAAAAACCAAAATGAAGCATCCCTTGCCCTCAAGGAACATTCTCCCATTGCCAGCTCACATGTGGTCTGATCAGACCATACCATTGTAGCTGTGAAGATGGGTGAAGCAAAACCAGGCAAAGAAAAGGTGAGGTCATAGGTCATAGGAAAGTTTAGCCATTCACTAATAAGCAGCAAAAATTGGGGGAACACTATTTCATTGCCAATTTCTATTTATGGTCTGTATACCCAGATTCTCCAACCATAGGCATCACTCTCTACTGCCACATTCTAGCAAGTAAGTAGATTCTTTTGGGTCACAGCCATAGTCTAAAGGAGCCATTTAGTGTAGAGCTGTAGTCCTATGAGAAATTGGGTTTTTAAAGTTATGCACTAATGGAATTTATACATTTGGATTATAAGGCTGGTCATTTCTGGAAACAAATTGCCTCCCCATTTTGAGAGCTCTTTATTACTTGGAATTACTGATGTCATATGTCATTACCAGAACAAAGTTCCCAATGCAGTCACTTAATTTAGCCATATTCCCTAAAACACTGCCCTGTTAGAATATGGCTGCTTGCTTACAAGGCAGCTTCATTCATTCCCTGATACCAGATTCCAGATATCTGATACCTGCTTCCTGGATCTCTGGACCCTCCTGGCTTAGAGTGATTATCAATAGTAACTGTTTCCCTCTCCCTTCCAGCTTGATTTAGTTATTATTTTTCTTTTGCTCATTAAAGGGGCCATTCCCTGACTACTTCTTAAAGAGGTGTATTCACTGAATGGGCGTAACCTCCCTCTAAGTGAGTACCCGAAAAGACCTTAGCCTTAAACGGTCAAGGTCTCCCATTGCATCCTAGGTCATCTCCAGTCGTCCTGATAAATTATCTGGTCACTGGATCCAGATGACTTAGAAAGAGAAAGTGAGGCTGGTAATCTTACACAGCTCTCCCTCACTCAAAAGAAAGTCAAGTCATTTCATCATTTCTCTGATGTCATGATCTTCTTTGAAAACAAAGAACGAACACAACAACAATACAATATTACATACCATCTTCATTGTCTTCTTCAAAGGAGAGAGAATTTTGTGGTGTTTACCAAATAATGGGCTATTGTTAAGTCTAAATTTAAAAAATTAAGTTCCCTTTATGAATATAAAATATATAAAAATATTATATATACATATATAAAGATAGAATATTGAGATAAAATATATAAATATAAAAGATATGATATAAAACATATTTTTATAAGACAAAATATTTTTAGCATTGTCATTTTTTTCCACATGAACTTTCTCTTTGTAATAAATAGCTATCAGATCTAAAATTAATCAAATATTTGAGGTACAAGGAATTATTATGGTGACTAATCTATTACCCTAACAATCAAAAAGGGAATGTGGAATTTTCTGTGTGGTTCTTGTCAAAGTTATCACCACCACCAGGATAAGGATGAAAGGACACTGGAATTAATAAAGTTAAGACAGTGGGAAGATAACCTAAGACAAGTAAGAAATATACAGATGGTATTCTATATGGAAATAGTAAAGTTAGCAATTAGTAAAAATGGGTTTGGCGTGACTATTGGCTAAATAATCTTTGATGATCATTGTAAACAATTCACGTTAACCAAAAGATATATCACGCATACAGGAGAAGGAATACTGGTAAATAGTTTTGTCTTAAAAATGAACTTACTAAATAAAAGGGTATTTAGCCTATGAGTTGTTCTTCTAGCACCATTTACAAGGAAAAGAAATGTAGATTAACAAAAAAGAGTATTGGATTTGGATTGCAGGGATTTAGATTTGCATCCTGACTCTGAAACTTATTAGCTGGGTGACTATGAACAAATAATTTAATCATTATGAACCCCAGTTTCTTGGTTTGTGAAATGGAGATAAGAATCCTTTTACTACATACCTAGAAGTGTTGTGAGGAAAGCATTTTATAAACTTTAAAGTGTTATTATTTATTATTATTAACATAAAATCTAGGGAAGTATTGTAGTATAGTTGAGAAAGAGCTGACTTAAAAGCCAGGAAAACCTTGGTTTAAGTTCTACCACTGACACTTACTGGCTGTGTGACCCTGGGCATATCACTTAATCTCTCAGTACTCTAGACCAACTCTATATGACTATAAATTGCAGAGAAGATATCAATCCGCATTAGTAGAGGGAGATTCCTCATATTAGAGTTCTCTGCGTTAATTAAATCACAGACCTAGTCTCTATGTCTTATAAAGTCAATATATTTGCCCTAAAAATGTAATGAGAAAGATTTGAGGGTCTTGTCAAAGATAAAAAAACATTATACCTACTAAAGTTATCACAAAAAACTAGCTACAACATTTAAAACTGCCAAGATATTTATGTCTAAGGAGGAAAGGCTGAAGGAAGTACTTTTACATTTTCTCAAAACTGCTGTTAAACTCCTTGGCATCTTTTCAAGATCCTGGTCTATCTGAGCATCACCATTTCACTCTTCAAATTTGGCATTTCTCTCCAGTTTCCAAGTATCAAATTCACTTTCTTTTGGGTCTAAAGCAGGCAATATATGTTTTGATAAATTTTCATCAATAAGCTCAGTAGATACAACTTTTTCATAATATGAAGGGAATTTTTATTGATGTGAGCTGTCCAAGGAGGTTGCATAGTTTATCATCAGTGGAGCTTCACTGTCCTGAGATAATGAAATCTACCAGTGAAAAGAAATCATGATCAGTACCTAGGGAGTGAAAGGAAGTCTGCTGTAAGTAGAATTAAAACCAACCACAGTAGCAGAAGAAATAACCTTGCTGAAAACTTGTTTTTGTTGGTGATTTAAAGGTCAGAAAGGTGTCATCTCTTTAAGAAGACAGTAATCAAGAATCTATGATTTGGGTAGTATGACGTTGGCTCTACCAACATATATTGTAACTCTCCATAATTTCTCTTAAGTTGCCAATATTTCCCTTTTATTATAGAGGAAATGTTAAATTAGTAGAAATTATACAAAACAAACAAGGGCACTTTGTATGTTAAAACTCTTGTAAAATAATATTACTTCTGAAGATGTTAAGCATTGAATGTACTATGTCCTTCAACATTACATACTATGTCCTTAAACTTTACATGTATGCCTATATGTATGGGGGGAAGACAAGTAAATAGAATATTATATCATTATTTCAATTACCCATGCCCAAACAAAGTCTGATCATCAGTCTAAAACACCTTAAGAAAGACTCCAATCACCCAGTGGTAACCAGAAATACAATGCTTCAGAAAGGGATTATCAGGCATGTGGGCCCAATGCAAAATTGTAAAGCAAGTGAAATTGATCTTTGATATAATGTCACCTCCTCCTTTTTTTAGGGTCTTGATATTCTTTATGTTTTCCTTTTATTTTGGGGGGGAGGGGATCTGAAATATTTTTTCCCATTTACAAGCAAAAACAATCTTTAATATTTCATTTAAAAAAATTTTTAGTTCCAAATTTCCTCCCTTTCCACCATAAAGAAGGCATATAATTTGATATAGGTTATACATGTGCTGTCATAAAAAATACTTCTATATTAGTCATGTTGTGAAGGAAAACAAAGATAAAAAACACCATCAAAAAATGAAATAAAAAAAAAGTATACTTCAATACGCATTCCAACTATATCATTAGTTCTTCCTCAGGATATCACCTCTCTTTCTGAAACCATCTCATTTCCTGATGGCACCTCTCTTTTATCTTCCCTGTGCCCAAATGTTGTTTTATGGCTATCCAAAGCTCCCCTTCCCTGGCCTGCCTTGCCCAGAAGTGATCTTCCAAAATTATATTCCCTTTAACCAAGACACAGCTAGAGAGAATCAAAATCAGGAGCCTGTAAGAGCTGGTTCCAGCAAACTCCTGAATGATATCTAACCTTTACTGGGCTAACTGCTGCACAGCAGTCTTTCTATTCATCTGTCATTGACTTTCTATCATACTTTTATTTTTCTCACTTTGTAGTTTAGGCCCCAAGGTTAACCAGTTCAGCTTAGAATATCTTTCCCAGGTGGTTTTCTAATATTAGTGCCCTGTTCATCCTTAACGCTGAGCCATCTCTACTTCTATTCCTGATTGATAAATACTACAAGAGAAAAATAAATGATTCTGTTGACTGGATCCACTACACAATCACAATATCCAATAGAGTGCTGGTAAATAGTAAAAAATGGTGGGGGGAAAATGTGGTCATGGTATATTAAGTTTATTCGGCAGAATTAACATTTTCTCCATCATGTTCTTAAATCTAGACAATCAACAAACAATAAATCAAGCCTTGATTTGTAGTGTTTGCTGATTTCTGAGTCATATTCAAAACTCCAGAATTATCTTTAATTTCCCTCTCTCTCATTCTCCTTTTACAATCAGTTGACACATCCTGTCCATTCTTCTTCCACATTTCTTTCATCTATCAGTCAATCAAGGTATTGGGCATTCAGAGACAGAATGGGAGGGCTCTGCCTTGAAGGAGTATACATTCTAATGTGGATAACAACATACACATATACACACTCACACTAAAAATTGTAATGATCAAAATCAGAAGCTATCATTAGGTGATCCCAGCACACTCTTAATGATACCTAACCCTTACTGGACTCATTGCTAAACAGCATTCTTTTTATTCATTTATCACTGACTTTCTATCCTTTTTGCAGCAGTTACTATTCTAAACCAAACTTCCTACTTTGTTAAAAACAAAGAAACCCAAACTTGCAGGCTCTTTCATCTCTCCCACTTCATTCCTCAAATCTCTTTACATCTTAATTTATTCGCTCTTCTTTTGTCCTAGTCTCAAAATGAGGTAGCACTGCTTCTTTTCAAAGCCAGTTCCTCTACTTATAGCTGTGATTAAATTGCTTCCAATCTTTGGGAACTTAGTCATTACCTTCATTCTCTCCCTACATATTGATTCTTTCCCTTTTATCTAGAATATATGTTCAGTTCACCCTCCACTCGATACCCCCACCCCTACAAAAAACAAAAACAAAACCTTTTCTTCTGACCCTGCCACCATCTCTAGCTATTGTACTATTTCTTTCTCTCCTTCCATCACTGCTAAACCATTAGAAATGAAGTCTATACTCAGATTCTACTTCCTCACCACTCCACAGCCCTTTGCATTTTGGCTTCTGACCCCTAAAACTACACATTACTGAGTGTCAACTGCTAAATCTAATGACTATTTCCTAGTTTTCATTGCCCTCAACCTTTCTTTAGCTTTTCATGATGTAGGTTACCCTCTCCTTTCTTGGTTTCTGGGATATCACTCTTAATTCATATGACCACTCCTCTCTTTCCTTTGCTGGTTAAAAATTTCTCTCCTCTCTCCAAGATTCTATCCTGAGCTCTTCTCTCCTCTGGGGTTCTTATCTATTCCAAATGACTCAACTATAATCTATATGTAGAAGACTCCCATATTTCTCTAGCCCTAAACTTTCTCCTCTCTTCTAGTCCTGCATTAATTGTCTGCTGGACCTCCTCAGCTGGATGTCCCACTAATGCTTCAAGCTACCTATATCCAAACCTGAATTTATCATCTTTCCACCAAGAATTTTCCAATTTCTAAACTTCCCTATTTTTGCTTGGTACTTTCATCTTTCCCAGTCAGTCATATTCAGAACTCCAAAATTATCTTTACTTTCTCTCTCTCTCATTCTCCTGTTACAATCAGTTGACACATCCTGTCCATTCTTCTTCCACATTGATGGGCATTCAAAGACAGAATGGGAGGGCTCTACCTTGAAGGAGTATACATTCTAATGTGGGTAACAGCATACACATATATAAACAGAAATAAAACACATGCAAGTAACCTCAAAGAGTAAGGCACTAGTAGTTGGAGACAGCAGAAAAGGCTGACGCAGAAGGTGGTGCTTGAGCTAAGTCTTGAAAGAACCTAGTCATTACAAGCGATGGAGAGTAAGGAAGGAGAAAATATTATTAAAGGGAGTGGAGGGAAGGAAACAATGAGCATTTATAAGCTCTTACTATGTGCCAGACACTGTGCTAACCACTGGAGAAATAAACACATACAAAAATAAAGACAACCCCCCCCACATACACACACCATATTTTAAAGAGATTATATTCTAATAGAGGAAAGAGAATACAGAAAAGAACATTGAAAAGCACGGGGCAAGGGGTGGCATGGAGAAGATGAGATGGTACTCATGATGGAGGATAGTGGTAAAGACCAGAGTTAGAAATAAATTAGGGCAGAGAAAGAAGCATGGCTGGTCTGGTCTCATCCCCAAAATGGAGGACCTCAAAAGGAACCCATGTATTAGAGAAGAGGCCTTGTTCCAGAGTGAGAAAGCAGATAAGTCATGGTGGTGAAGTCTATGGTCATAAACTCTGTTATATGGGGAATGACACAAACTGGGGATGGCTGATACAAAGTCATGGAGATAGCAGATAGAGCATTGAGTGTTAAGAAACAAAAAGGCCAGAAAAACACAGGATGGGGAACCTACAGCCTTGAGGTCACATTTGGGCCTCTAGGTCCTCAAGAGCAGCCCTTTGACTGAATCCAAACTTCACAGAATAAATCCTTTTATTAAGGCCACATGTGACCTCAAGGCTGCAGGTTGCCCACCCCTGGTAGACTGTAAAAGTCATGAAGGGATACTGTGGTTAAGAATGCTGGAAAGCACTTACCTCGTCAGTTATCATGAGGATCAAATAAAATAATGTATGAAAAACACTTTGCAAACCTTGAAGTACTACACAAATGTTCATTAACAGACTGGGTTGGAAAGTTTTACATGCCAAAGTAGTTTAGTATCTTAGAAGTAATAGGGTTATTGTTGAATACTGGAGTGACATGGTAAAACGTTTGTTTTAGGAAAATTGCTGTGGAAGCTATACAGAGAATGTGTTGGAGAACTGGTTAGAGTAACAGATTAGGAAGCCAAAGCATTAGTTCATGTGAGAAGCGATGATGGGCTACACTAAGGTAATGCCTGTAAGAGCAGAGAGAGGGGGGCATAAGCAAAAGATAATATAGAGATAGAAATGGCAAGATTTGTCAATTAAGTGGACATGTGGGATGAATGACAGTCAGAGTAAACCAAGGTTGCAACCTTGGTGTCTGTAAGAATGGGGATAACCTTGCCAGAAACAGGGAAGTTTGGAAGAAAGAGGATCTAGGAGGAAAGATAACAAGGGCTGATTTGGACATGTTGGGTTTGAGATGCCTATGGAAAATTCAGTTCTAAATGTCCAATAGGCAGTGTGATATGCTTCTGGAACTCTGGAGAGGTAAACCATGAACACAGAGATGATAATTGATCCATAGGCATTTATTAAGTACCTACTACGTGCCAGACCCTGTGCTAAATGGTGGGGATACAAAAAGGGGCAAAAAATAGTCTTTGCTAGCAAAGAGCTTACAAACTGATACAAACAAAGTAAGCTACACACAAAATTACAGGAAATAATTTTTTTTTTACAAACTTTATAAAAGTTTATTGGTGCCTTTTTAAAATACCACAGTACACATGTACCCTTTTTCCATTGAAACTTATCTCATAATAAAAACAGTTAAACAACACAATGATGGAACCTGATTGCATATTCAACATTTTACTTCCATAGTTGCATAACCATTTACCAAGAAGAAGGAAAAGAATTTTAGTATTTGTACGCTGAAACCAGGATTGATCATTGCATTCCATCTTTTGGATGCTTTTCAGGTTGTTTTCATTTAAATTATCATAGTCATTTTGTACATTCTTCATTCTTTATTTTATTTTTAATTGCTGTAATAAAACAAGCATTTCCATAACACAGAACAATAAAAAGATGATTGTACATGAAACTGCTTTTCCTTTCAAATATACAACAAAATTCTCACATAAATTTCTATTTTTCCCCTTTTTTCTTCCCTCTCCATGCTTCCCCCTCCTCATTCCCACTCCCAACCTAAAGATGGCTACCATTAGACACAAATAGGTGTATATTCTACACATACTTATATTTATCAGTTCTTTCTCTGGATTCAGATAGTGTCTTTCTTCATATATTCTTCATTTGAGTATTTATAATAGACAAAATAACTTGTTCGCTCAAAGTCTTTCTTAAGACAATATTGCTGTTACTGTATATAATGTTCTCTTGGCTCTGCTCATTTCCCTCTTCATTATTTCATGCAAGTCTTTCCATGTTTTTCTAAGATCATTGAGCTCATCATTTCTTATAGCACACCAGTATTCCATCACAATCATATACCACAGCTTGTTCAGCCATTCCCCAATGGATAGGCATCCCTACAATGTTGAGTTCTTTAACACCATAAAGAGAGTTGCTATAAACATTTTAAAACATGTAGGTTCTTTCCCTCTTTCCCTAATTATCTTTTGAAATAGACCAACTAGTCGTATTGCTGGGCCAAAGGGCATAGATAATTAAATAACTCCTTGGGTGTAATTCCAGATTGCTCTCCAAAATGGTTGGATCATTTCACAATTCCACCAGCAATGAGCTAGTACCCCAATTTCCCCCCATCCTTTCCAACATTTGTCATTCTCCTCTTTCATCATTTTAACTGATCTGGTAAGTATAAAATGATATCTCAAGGTTGTTTTAATCTGCATTTCTCTAATCAATAAATATTTAGAGCATTTTTTATGTCACCATAAATTGTTTTGATTTCTTCACTGGAAAATTGCCTGTTCATATCCTTTGACTACTTATCAATTGGGAAATGACTCATATTCTTATAGATTTGACTAAGTTCTTTATATATTTTAGATATAAGACCTTTATCTGATAAAATTGTCTAGAAAATTTTACCCCCAGTTTTCTGTTTCCTTCTAATCTTAATTTGTTTTATTTGTATAAAACCTTTTTAATTTAATGATATTCATGGAAAATTTCAAAAACTCAACTGAAAGTTAGTTGAAACAACTGATAATGTAGTAGCAGAACATAAAGTAAGTCCATATAAATAATCAGGATTCTATATATTACAAACAAAACTCTGCAAGAAGAGATTATAAAAAATACTTCATTTAAAATAATTCCAGACAGTATAAAATACCTGGGAGTATACCTGCTAAAACAAACCCAGTAACTATATAAACAAAATTTTAAAAAAAACAACTTTTTTTACAGCCAAAATCAAATTTAAATAATTGGAGAGATAAATTGTTCATGAGCAGGCAGAGTCAATATAAAAAAAACAACAATTTTACCCAAACTAATTTATGTATTCAACACCATCCCAATTAAATTACCAAGTTTTTTAATGAATTAGAAAAAATAATAAAAAAATTCATTTGGAAAAATAAAAAGTCAAGAATACCAAAGGAAATGATGAAAGGAGAAAGGAGGTTTAGCAGTACAAGATCTTAAACTGTATTATAATATAGTAATTATCAAAAGTATCTGTTACTGGCTAAGAAATAGATAGATAGATCAATGGAATAGAGTAGACACACAATTTACAACAGAAAGTAAACATAAACAATAACCTTGTATTTGACAAGTGTAAAAACTTAAGATTTTGGGATAAAAATTCACTATTTGATAAATTTTTTTTTTTGAGAAAACTGGAAAGCAACATGGCATAAACTGGATAGGGCCCAATATCTCACATCATTTTCCAAGATAAGGTCAAAATGGATACATGACCTAGATATAAAGAGATTTTACAAGAAAATTAGAAGAACGTGGAACATAATTACTTATCAGACTTATGGATAGGTAAAAAAATTTATGAATAAACAAGAGAAAGAAACCAAAATTAAATGCAAAATGGGTAGCAGAAATAATTAACATAGGAAACATACTGGAATTAAGAGGTATTGGAAAAGACTTTCAGAAGAAGGTAAGATTTTAGTTGAAATTTAAAGGAAGCCAGGGAGGTCAGTAGTTGGACCAGAGGAGGGAGATCATTCTAGGCACTGGGACAGACAGAGAGAATGCCCAAAGTCAAGGGATGGAGTGTTTTGTTTGAACAGCCAGAAAGTCAATGTCACTGGATCAAAGAGTTTGTTAGGGAGTAAGTATAAAAAGACTGGAAAGATAGGAGGGGACTAGGTTACACAGGGCTTTGAATGTCAAACAGAGCATTTAATATTTGCTCCACAGGCAATGAGAAGCCACTGCAACTTACTGATCAGAACTACATTTTAGAAAAATCACTTCAGTGGCTAAATGGAAGGGTTGGAGTGGGGGCAGGCAGATGCACCACCAGGCTACTGCACTAGTCCAGGCATGGACTATAAGGCCACTAGGTAATGCAGTGGGTTGGGCCAGAAGACAGGAAAACTCTCTCAGTTCAAATCTGGCCTCGGATATTTATTAGCTATGTGACCCTGTGCAAGTCACTTAACCCTGTTCACCTCAGTTTCTCATCTGTAAAATGAAATTGCAAACCACTTCAGTATCTTTGCCAAGAAAACCCCAAAGGGATCATGAAGAGTTGGACATGATTGAAATAATACAGAGATTCCCAAAGTGGGTGATACCACCCCAGGGCTGCTGGAATGATGAGGGAGAGGGGATGGTAGTAGTCTCAGATGCACTTGGGGTGCATTGAATAAAAATAAGGGGGTGGTGGAAGCATAAGGAAAAGAGATTTTGAAAAACTCTTTGTTCATTTTATCTGTTGTGTAACAGAGTTAAACTTATAGTGATTACATCATTTTCCAAATAAACACACAAAATGCAAGTAATAACCCATCAATGGTTGAGCTTACTGGTGGGTCTTGACAAAAAAATGTTGGCGGTTGAGTTTGTTGTGCATTGTCAGGAAGTCCGGCACTCATCAGCAGGAATATGTCTATGTAATGCCTTGTTTATAACATGATACTATACAGTTATATAATGCAATATTGCATCATCAGAATTTCAAAATGCAGGGGAAACCCCACAAATTTAAAATAAATTATTAAATTTAAGATTTGTCATTTTTTAATAAATTAATTTGTTTTCAGTCTTCAACAATTACTTCCATAAGTCTTAAATTTTCTCCCTCTCCCTCCTCCTTCCCTCTCTAAGACAACATGCTATCTTATATGGGTTCTACACATACATTCTTATTAAATACATTTTTCATCTTAGTCATGTTGCATAGAAGAATTAAAATAAATGAGAGAAACCACAAAACAAAACAAAACAAGCACAAGAGAAAATAGTCTGCTTCATTCTGTGATCCAATTCTATAGTTCTTTCTCTGGATGTGGGAGTCATTTTATCTTGAGTCCATTGGGAATTTTTTATATCCTTGCATTGCGGTGAAGAGCTAAGTCTGCCAGAAAAATTTCTGGCACACTCTGGTTGTTGTTGTGTACAAAGTTCTCCTGGTTCTGCTCCTTTCACTCAGCATCAGATCATATAAGTCTTTCCAGGCCTCTCTGAAGTCTTCCTGTTCATCATTTCTTATAGTATCCATTACATTCATATACCACAATTTATTCAGCTATTCCCCAATTGATGGACAGTCCTTCAATTTCCAGTTCTTTTTTTTTATTATTAATTTTATTTATTTCTAGTGTTCTACAATCACTACCATATAACTTAGATTTCTTCCCCCTCCCTTCCCCCTACCTCCTCCCTCCCTCCCCAAGACAGCATACAATTTTATATAGGTTCTACACATACCTTCCTATTTAATACATTTTCATGTATTTAACATGAAACAAAGCTCTCTTGGTTCTGCTCCTTTCACTCAGCATCAGTTCATATAAGTCTTTTCAGGCCTCTCTGAAGTCTTCCTGTTTATCATTTCTTATAGCACAATAGTATTCCATTATATTCATATACCATAATTTATTCAGCCATTCCCCAATTGATAGGCATCACCTTGATTTCCAGTTTTTGGCCACCACAAAGAGAGCTGATATAAATATTTTTGTACATGTGGGACCCTTTCCCATTTTTATGTTCTCTTTGAGATACAGTCCTAGAAGCGATATTGCTGGGTCAAAGGGTATGCACATTTTTGTAGCCAAAAGGCACTAAAATCAAGAGGGGTTGGGAAAGGCTTCCTATAGAAGGTGGGATTTTAGTTGAGAACTGAAGGATGCCAGGAGAGTTAGGAGGTAGAGATGAGGAGACAAAACATTCCAGATATGGAGGAAAGTCAGAGAAAATTCCCAGAGCTGAGAGATGGAGTGTCTTGTTCATGGAATAGCAAGGAGGTCAATGTCATTAGATTATAGAGTACATGGCAGGAATAAGGAGGGTGAGAGAGAGTGGTATGAGGCATAAGAATACTGGGAAGGTTGGGAGAGTTAGAAGAAGGGCTTTGTACACTAAAACAGACACTTTTGTATTTGATTCTGGAGGTAAAAGGGAACCATTGGCCTTTACTGAATAGGAGGTGACATGGTTGGAAAATCACTTTAGCATCTGAATGGAGGATTGCCTGGGGAGGCTTCTGGAATGAGAACCATCAGCACAGAGATGATAATTAAATCCATCAGAGCTTGACTAGATCACCAAGTGAAGTAGTATAGAGGAAGAAGATAAGAGAGTCCAGAACAGAGCCCTGTGGAATGCCCAGAGATGGTGAGCATGACCTGGATGAGGAGACAGCAAAAGGAGAAATAGAACAGATTCAGACAAGTAGGAGGAGAACCAGGAGAGAGTAATATCCCAGAAACCCAGAAAAAAGAAAGTATCAAAAAGAAGAGGGTGATAGACAACATTAAAGGCTGCAGAGAGGTCAGGAAGAATAAGGATTGAGAAAAAGTCATTGGACTTGGCAACTAAGAGATCATTAGTAAATTTGGAAAGAGCAGTTTTGGTAGAATGATCAGAAAGGGAAGCCAGATTTTAGGGGCTTAAGAAGAGAACCGGAAGAAAGGAATTAGAGGTATTTATTGTAGACAGCTTTCTCAAAGAATTTAGCCACAAAGAGCAGAAGAAATATATGATGATAGCAGGGAATGAAGGATCAAGTGATTTTTTTTTTTAGGATGGGGGAGACAAGGGCATGTTTTTAGGAAGCAGAGAAAGTAGATAGAGAGTGAAGATAAGTGAGAAGATAAGTGAAGATAAGTGGGAAGGGCTAAGGGACAGACTGTTGGAATAGATGGGATGGAATGGGAATGCTTTTGTAGGTAGAATGGTTTGCCTTGGTCACTTCCTTATTTGAGATAGGGGTGAAGGAGAAAGGAGGAAACAGTGGCAGGAGGCATCTAAGTGATATGAGATGAAGAAGAGAAGAGAAAAAACTTGGCAAATGGTCCCAATTGTTTTCTGGAACATATGGGACAAGGTTCTCAGCTAAGAGTAAGGGGGAGAGGGCACCATGGGAGGTTTGAGGAGAGATGAAAAGGTTTGCAAGCCTGACTGTGGAGAGAGGCATAGTGAATGGATTAGCAATGTGTAGAAGAATTGCCTAGAAGCAGTGAAGGTCCAGTGAAGACTGTATAACAAAAATTTGGAGTGGATCTAGTCAAAATAGTTCCATGATTTTCTCCATTTTTGTTTTTTGGTATGTATGGGAGCAAATAGAGTGATCCAAGGCTAAGGCAGGGAGCGATCAAAAATATGGTAAAAGGGTCAGGAACTCAAAAGACTCAAGGCATAGTGTTGAACTGGTTGATCAAGATGGGGAAAAGAGGCGGGACTGGCTACAGCAGTGGCTAGAGCTAGATAATCTGGGAGAAAACTGAAGGGTACAGGGATCAGAGGTCATTATGTGGACAAAGAATAGGGTTTGATAAGGGAAGGCAGAGGGAGAGTGGAAAGCCAACAGGTTACAATCCGATAAGGGGATTTCAGAGTTCTTGAATATCAAGGTGGTATATCTGTGGGGGATGGCAAGATCAAGTATATTATGCTTTGAGTTTAGCTGAGGTCTTGAGAAATGAATAGGATGAGGAACTGAATGGGTAAGATGTGTGAGGGAATGTCAACATGTATAATAATGTGCCATATCATGAGGGCAGGAGATGGAGAAGAGAGAAAAATTATGAAAAGGAATGAACTCATTGAGGAAGGAAGGGGAGTGTTCTAGGGATCTGTAGAAAACCATCAGGATTTTGACTGGATGGAAGATGTAGGGTGAATGGGTCTCAAAAGATGAGAGGTTACTGAGTAATAGAGGTAGGAAAAGAACCTGGAAGTGGCATATGGAAGCAAGGAATATCCTAACTTCTCTGCCTGCTTTTACCAGTGAGCTGAGAGGAATGAGTGAAAGTACAGTCAGTATTAGAAAGGGTGGTCAGGGGGGCTGCTCTTCTCTCCTTTCCTCTCCCCTAAACTGAGGGTGTTCTGCCCAAAGGAAGACAAATTTTGATGGCTGAAAGCCAAGTGGTTAACTTGGGATTTACTGACTAGATTTCTTTCTCAGAGACCAAGCCTTAAACCCAATTCACTCTGGATCTCATGGATTGGATAACAATAGGTCCCTGCCCAAATAGCTCAGAGTGAATGTAAATAGTGAATAGTAAATAGTAAATAGTTGGCCAACCACCCTGAGGGTCTTCCCCTCCCAATTTGATTTTATCATTATTATTGAAGGGGCCAACTTTTGACTCACTTCTTAAAGAGACCTATTCACTGAATGGGTGTTGCCTCACTCAGAGTGAGAATGTGAAAAGACCTTAGCTTAAAAGGGTTAAGGTTTCCCATTGCATCCTGGGCCATCTCCAGTAGTCCTGATAGATATCTGGCTACTGGATCTAGATGGCTCTGGAGGAGAAAGTGAGGCTGGTGATTTTGTATAACCCTTCTTCACTCAAATCAAACTCAATTGCAAGTCATGTTATCATCTCATTGATGTCACGGTCCTCTTCAAGAACAAAGGATAAACCACACAACCTGTATGAGGGAGAAGCTAGGTCTCAGTGACTGACAGAAAATGGAAGGAGCAGGAAAGGAAATCATTTCAGACAACCGCAAGTTTGCTGCCTATAGAACACATTTCTACAGCTTCAGTGGAAGGGGTAAGGAACATTTGTTGAGATATTAGGGTGAGTGGGTTGAAGTGGATGGGAATAAAGAATTAGGTGGTAGGGGATAGGGAATGGGATCTGGATAATGACACACAGGAGTTCAGAATCACTGGAATGTGTAGGGTATGACCTAGTGTGAGTATGTTAATCATTAAATGGGAAGATCTTTCCCCTTCCCAGAGAAGACTGGTAATTAGCAGGAGACAGTACAGCAGGAGATGAAAGTCAAACACATTTAGCAGGAGATGGAAATTCTGATCCCCAGTGACTTTTTTCTTCCTCCTCCCTCAGGGGATGTGCAGCAGGAGATGGAAGATGCAGAGTCAGATGGAAGATTGATTCTCCTCTTAGCACCAGAGCAATAAGAAGCAGAAGAGGGAAATGGAAATCAAGCTTGAAATCTTGCCCTAAGCCTCATACCCCTTTTCTTTTCCTCTGGAACCTACTATGTGTCAAGACACTGTGCTAAGTGCTAGGAAAACAAAGAGAAGTGAAAGACAACCCCTGCTCAAGGAATGCACAGTCTAAGTGAGAGAGGAGGACAATATGCAAACAACTGTACAAATAAGTTATATACAGGATAAATTGGAGATAATCAACAGAGGGAAAGCACTAGAATTTTGAGGGAGATCAAAAAAGCTGAGATCTTAGAAGATGAAATTTTAACTAGGATTTGAAGGAAGCCAGGGAAGTCAGGAAATGGAGATGAGGAAGGAGAGCATGTCACACATGTCATACATGAAAATGCCCTGAAATGGGAGATGGAATTTCTTGAACATGAAGGAGACCATTGTCACTGAATTGAAGAGAGTGTGTGGGGTGTAAGAAGACTGGAAAAAAATAAAGGGGCCAAATTATGAAGGTCTTTGAATGCCAAACAAGATTTTATATTTGACCCTGAAGGGAATAGGAAGTCATTGAAGTTTATTGAGAAGGGAGTTAACATGGTCAGAACTGTGCTCTAGGAAGAACACTTTTAATAGCTGAGTGACGGATGGACTGGAGTGGAAGAAATTTGTGTCAAGGAAACCAGCCAGTAGACTATTATGATGGTCCAGGCATGCGGTGATGAGAGCCTGAGCCAGGGTGGCTGCAGTGGAGAGGAGAGGAGAGAATATATGTAAGAGGCATAATGAAGGTCAAATTGACAGGCTTAGCAAAAGACTGGATGTGATGGGGAAGGATGGAGAGAGAGACTAGGTAGTCTGTGACTAGGGGACTGGGAAAATGGTGACATCCTCAATAGCAATAAGAAAGTTAAGAAGGGAAGGCTTAGGGGGGAAGATGAGTTCAGTTCTGGACATGTTGAGTTTAAGATGCCTGTTGGATATCCAGTACAAGATGTGCAACAGGCAGTTGGAAGCCTAAGTACCGATTTTAGAAGAGAAGTAAAGGCTGGGTAAGTAGATTTTAAAATCATTGGTGTACAGATAATAAATGAATTCTTGGGAATGGATGACATTGCCAAGTGAAATAGTACAGAGGGGAAAAGAAGGGAGGGCCCAGGACAGAGCCATGTGGGACACCCATTTTTAGTGGGAATGACCTAAATGAAGATCCAGCAAAGGAGACCGAGGAGGAGTAATCAGATAGGTAGGAGGAGAACAAAGAGAGAGTACTGTCCTGAGAACCTAGAATGAAGAAAATATCCAGAAGAGGAGTATCAACAGTCTCAAATGCTGCAGACAGAAGGGGCGGGTCCTTTGGGAGGGAAGGGGAAAGAGGAGGGGAAGGGAAGGGAGGGGAAGGGAGAGAAGAGGAGGAGAGGTAGGAGAGAAGGTCTGAAATAGCTGCTATAGGTAGTGGGATAGAGAATCAATTTAGGAAAAGTAAAAAAGAATGCCTTGCTACTCTATGGTCCCAGTTGAGATCATAATTTATACTGGAACTAGTTAGAATGATTGTGTAACTTCTTCTAATTCTGTTCAATAGCACCTGAGTTAAAGTAGAAGAGGCAGGTTGTGGGGAATAACATAGGATTGGGGTTTGGCAAGGCATGAATAGTGATAGAAAAAGGATTTAAGATTAGAGAACTGTGCATATTTGAATTAGTTTATTAAGGGAGTTTCATTAAGACTGGGAAGGAAGGAGAATGTGGCTAGAGCAGGGAGGGTCAAATGGAAAATTACTGAGGATTTGGAAGCTGAGAAGAATAGGTCTAAGAAGACTAAAGGATAAGGAGAAAAGGAATGATAGGAGATTATAGTCAGAATAAAGCAATTTTAGCATTCTTGATCATGGAAATCACATGCTGTGGATGATGGAAAGATCAAAGATGAGCTGATCCCTTGGTGTAGCAGAGGTTGAGAGAAGTAGGTCATGAAAGTTGAATAGACAAAAGAATTTAGAGGGAGTGGTGTTTGAGAAAACATATTTTGAATTCTTTTAGTATAAAGGTAGGAGTTGGAAGGTAGAGGTGAGGAAGAGGGAGAAATTGTCAGGCACTGAACTCATTGAAAAAGAGGAAGAAAGCACCAGGGGCCAGTAGACAGCCCC
The DNA here is from genome assembly GCF_028372415.1 of Notamacropus eugenii. Classification (NCBI taxonomy): domain Eukaryota; kingdom Metazoa; phylum Chordata; class Mammalia; order Diprotodontia; family Macropodidae; genus Notamacropus; species Notamacropus eugenii. The sequence continues at coordinate 412,017,904 of NC_092876.1, read as the reverse complement.
CAAGATTTGGACTGGAATGATAACTTTACAAAGAGTGACCTACAAAAGAGAAGAGTCAGTCAGGAGGATGGTAGCAAAGGGTCTGTAAGTGGTGAAAAGAAACATAATAGTAACATCAGGCTAGGTTGATTTTTCCTTAAAAGGGAAGTGAAAATGAACAAGATCCACAGATTAGACATTTTCTCTTGTTTCCATAAAGTAAAAACAAAAACAAAACAAAACAAACCCCAACAACCACACCCTAAAACAAGAATCATGAGGAAGAGATAGCATAAATACAGGTGATTCTATAGGACAAATAAGAAGTCCTTAGGAATTAATACTGGAAAATGTTCATTCTTAAGGCTCTCACTCAGCAGTACCCCACAAATTTCCATTTTCCAACAGAGCACATGAAACCATTCACAGTGTGATGCCTAAGACTCAAAGATAGACAGATTCCTCTCCTACTGCAGAGATTCTGCTGGCAGGGCACATGCTATCATGTCAAAAACAAGTAGCAGACACCCTGCCAAATCACACTGAGAGAGGAGTGGGGACAGAATCAGTCTTCTCTATGTGCTAGCCCCTGGGAATGTCAAAGCTTCTGAAATTCTGCCCAGAATACCTAAACCCCACTCCCTCAGACTTACAAAAGCATAAGAAGCTAAGTCAGCCCAGCGAGAGAAGGAAGAGAAAAGATAGGGTTAAGCCTTTATATGGTGTGCCTGACACCATGCTAAGCACTTTCTACAAATATTATCTTATCTGATCCTCACAACAACCTTGTAAATTCGGTGATATCATTTTACAGAAGAGAAAACGGATGTGAGATGAGTCACACAGCTAGGAAGTGTCTGAGGCTGCATTTGAACTTCCTAACTCAAGGTCCAGGACTCCAACCACTAAGCCACCAACTGGCAGAAGGAAAGAAGCAGAGCCAGGGCAGGAACAGGAGCAGGGGAATAGCATGAGTCAGCATCGTTCACCAGTCCACTTGGCTTCTTCTGCAGTTGACACACGTGTGTAACAATAATAGCTAAAGTTTTAATCTTCCATTCCTTTTCAATACTAGAACTACAGGGGACTCATGGGCCGTTGGATGCTGTGATGATGCTGCAGCATCTCCTTAGAGCTATCCTTTCCTCTCCCCTCATGCATTTGGACTTGCAGGGAGGGGTAGTGGCTACTACTTCACGTTCTAAGGAGAACCCTGTAGATGGCTACTATTACAAGCATAGCTCACAAGGCCCCAGCAGAGTATTTCCCATTGATAGTCAACAACTAGACAATTAGCATTTGAAATTAGGCATTTATTAAAATGTCATAGTAAAAACAATTGGTACAAAACATTCTCCCCAAAAGCCTGGGGCATATTTTCTTACAATATGCACAATTTCCTTGAGAAGAATGGATTCTGAGGACAGAGGTAGTGAGGCACACATGTAGAATGCATATGTAGCAAAGGGTAACTGACAGCTATGTGATCCAGAAATCCCTTCTCTCTTGTAGAGTCTTCACACATCGTTGCTTGGCTGAGAGAGAATCTAAAAGAAGTTTATCACTTAAGTTTCTTTAGCTGATAAGAGCACTGACAAAAGAAATGGTGCTATGATGCTTAAGTTTCTGACACTGAGACAGTTTTGCTAAGAAATCTTGATGATCATGGTAAACACGAGTTAGCAGAGAGCTGGATCACAAGATCATAGGCACAGAGCTAGAAGGGACATTAGAACCCAGTGAATCCAACTTTTCATTGTAAATATAGTGAGGAAACAGGTTCAGAGCAGTTAAGTGACTTCTTTAGGGTTAATGGAAAGCTACTTCATATTTAACTATGTAGACTAAGCAACTTACTCACTTAAAAATTAGCTCCAGAAATAGAAAGGGACCCTATAAAAATAATCTACCACAATACTTATGGTCCACAAGAGAATTAGTTGGACTTTCTGAGGAGCAAGAAAGGACTGAAGAGTATTTACCTCTGAAGATTCTAAGCAAAAGAGACAAATGACCAGTTATTCAGTGATGGTTTAAACCAGGAACAAACACTCTGATGAAAGAAAACTCAGTATACTGTGATCTCACAATCTGTCCAAATAGGTGAAGGATACTGAGATCTATTTAAACCTATTTAAATCTAATAGATTTAAATTAAATTAAAATTTAAAATCTATTAGATCTATTTAAATCTATTTTAACCAAAATAACCCATCATAGATGTTATAAAGGAAATTAGAAAAGTGGTCACACATGTAGTCAGATAACAACACTAATGTAAGATGTGCCTTACATATAACTGCACTGTTCACTGATACATATACCAATTACACCTTATCAGTGTACCATAAATACATTTGGCAGCTACATGTAATTTTGTTCTTTATCTATCTGCATAGGCTATACTGTTTATGTACATTGTGTTCTTATATAAAATTACTGATATTATAACGCTCAGTTATGCTTATGTAATTATATAATTAAAATTGTATACTGTTGGGACATGTATATAATAAGATATGCATATAATTGACACTGACAAGATGCCCAGAATTTGGTACTGTGGGCATATGTGCCCAAATGCATCCCAGTTGATTTGTAAGCATCAACAAATGTTTAACTGTTTAAGGGATGAATTGTAAGGGTAGAGGGGAAAGGAAGAGAACACAAATTTATTCATTTGTGGCAGGTCTTGTGCTAAGTGCTTTTATATCTCAGTTGATCCTAAAAAAAAATCTGGGAAGTAGGTGCTATTATTATTCTATTTTTAAATGAGAAAACTGAGTCAGAAAGAAGTTAAGTGACTTGTCCAGGGTCACACAGCTAGTAAGTGTCTAAGGCTGGATTTGAATTCAGATCTTCCTGACTCCAGGCCAAGAACTCTATCCACTGAACCATCTGACTGCAGTAAAGGAGCTGATCTTTGAAAGTCACAGAAAGGGGATCAATAAGGTAAAACGTTAGAGTTTTGCCACTTATTTGATATGTTTGTGAAATTCAAACAGCTCCTTTCAGTGAATTAGAAATGGAGCAACTCAAAGGGATAAAGAGATAGATCTGGAGCCCAAGGGGACCTTTAAAAGACAGCCTAGGCAGAAGTAGGAGTAGAAAAGGAATGCAGCTACTGAGGACAAGTGTAGAAAACTGAGAAATGAAGGGGAGAAAATGAGAAGTGGTATGGAAATGGGAGAATGTAAGCAATGAAGGAAGGAACTGTCACTGCTAGAACTATGGGACTGAGGCTATTCAGAACATCAGACATCATGAATGCAGGGATAGTTTCAGGGGTGCTGTATGAGGAATACAAAGCATTCTAACATCCTGTCCCTCTTTACCCCTCTGTGGTGATCAGTGAATCAAGAGGTATGACAGAAGGTACAACCAGTAATAGAAAAGATAGAAGGGTGGCCAAGGATGAAGGGACATCTGAGAGAAACCAGCTCCATGAGAGTTAGAGATCTAAAATAAAAGGAAGTTTGTCCTTTATGGTATAGGAGTGCCAGAGAGCATAGCAGAAGGGGTAGGCAGATCTGGATTGACAGGGGTAGGGTTTCGGTACAGCTGAACGAAAGAACATGCAACAGGAATTTCAGTTGGGAATAATTTACTCTTAAACAACTGAGGATTTAGGATCCCTTTGATTGGGAAAGGAAGAGAGGATGGGAGTCTGCTAAACGCTGGGGAATGTGTCCAGACCCAGCATCATTAGACAGGAGCAGCTATCACAGGTATGTGGAATGTAGGTAAGTAGAAGGTAAGTAGAACTTTCTAGGTCTTGACATGGTCACTGTGTTGTTTCACCTACATTATCACCAACAGTTCATTCCCTCATCAGCTGGACTATTGGCTCACCCTTCCATAATCCATACTTCATACAACTACCAAATGATTTTCTCATTGAACAAATCTGATCATATCATCTTCATGCTCCGAAGTGATCAGTAGTTTCCTATTGATTCTAGGAAAAAAAAAACAACCTTTCCAACCTGGCATTTGAGAACCATCACAGTCTCACTATAATCTGCCTTTCTTCACCTTACACTTCCTTCATGGACTCTGTGTTTTAGCCAAAGTGGACTGCTAGCCATACCTGTGTCTGACATGTCCTCTCTTGCCTACACGTATCTACCACAGGTCATTCATCTCCATGCCTGGAATGGCCTTTTCCATCTTTTGTCTTTCAAAATCCAGGCTCTCCTAACATTGCTAGAGCAAATTGTCTAACCAAGTCTTATCTCTTTCACTCCCTATACTTATACTGTGAAATATTCTATCTACCCCACTGTCTCAGTCAAATCTAAACACCTTGAGGGGAGAGACTAGATAATTTTTATTTTCATCTAGTGCCTAAAACATAAGGGCTTAATAAATGTTTGGTGAACTGAAATGAATTCTATCATAAAAGCTAAGTCAATCTAATTGTCATTATAATTTATAATTTAGTACAATGTATATAAAAGCAATAATAGTCATGGGGATGTTAACAGAATGCAAAGCATATATATGTATGGCAAAAGGACAAATATAACACACATAACAATAAATATAGATGTCTTTATAATTTTACCTTGGACTCTCCTTCTATGATAAGAGTACTCATCTTCTTTGGTGACTTGAATTTCAACTTTGAAGAATGACTTAGTTGTTGAATGGCAGCTTCTGCAACTGGATCAGAATCATTCAACCCCGATAATTCTAGATAGGATAAGAGAGTGTTAGTTTCATCAGGATCCTGAATCTTTTGGAATTTGGTTCATTTGAAAGCATAATGAAAGTTCCCATAGTAATGTTAAAGTGAAAGTACTTATTTCCCCTTATAAGAGATATTAAAACATTTCCATGGTAAGATACAGAATTGTCATAAATAAAATTTACAATGGTTAAATTTGCTAATAACATCAAATGAAAAATATATATAGTAATACTTTTAAAAACTTCTGATCTTATCAACAACACCAAAAACTAGTCATTAACATGGTTCTTTAACAACACTTGAATGAATAATAAATCTATCATATAACACATATGGGTATAGCAGATACTCTATATAAGAGATTGCAATCCATCCACTTTTTTCCCATCTTTTGTGATACTTTAAAGAGCCATATGGTATTTGAAAAAAAAAGATACTAATGCCATTTTGGTCATGTTTCCAACTTCAGTTCTAGCTTTCCACATCTGAGCCAAGTACAAGCCAACTACCAAGCCTATCTTTTTCATCCAACTAGACTAATTCCCTTATTCTGTATCACAAATCCCCATCTCCACCCCTACTCTCAATATGCTATTACTTAGTAGGGAAGAACAGTTGGATAAGGAAAAAAATCAACCAAAGTCATGAGAAAAGAAACTGAGAGACATTACCTGTGTTTGAAGAGGAGAAAGCACTGTGGCAAGAAATTGCTTGGACCAAGATATCCTTTTCAATGACTTTGACTTTGATAGGATTTTTCACAGAAAGATCTGCTAAGAAAATATCTACATTATAAATGACAAGCAAATGAATATTCCAATCAGCAGTTACACTTACCTAAAGTTGTCTGCTAATGTCAATTAAAAATTTATACAACTGATGAAGGCAAAGATTTGACCTCAAGAACTTCTTAATGTTATATCTTTATAAATGATTACTTTTGTTTACTCTCAATTTGACCACAGTAAAAAAAGTGGGGATGGTAAAAACCTAATATATTAAAAAATTAAACAATGGTTTGAAGCGTTTTAATTACACCTAGAATTCTTTGTTTATATTTAAGATTCTTGTACAATATAGGATGTTCTTTCTGACATCCTTAATTCTTCCACATAGATTTCTGCTATATATTCAAGTAAGAAATATTAGAGTCAATAAAATTGAGAATAACCATGTTTTAAGGATTACTGGTTGGGTTTGGAAATACCCACCATGCCCAAGTATAGATGTATACTACTGGCCCAGGTTTTCCTTACATGAAAGAAATTGATTTAATAGATTAATTTAACAGATTAAATTTCACTTGTTAAATTTTTCTTATACCTCCTTATACCCTCTCTCATCTCACACTATGCCTTGCCTATGGATCAGCATTGGAATAGACTTGTGTTTCATTAGTGTAGTATTTCTAGCCCTAATTCTGGTGAAGAAACTTCCTTTAAAAAAGCAAAAAATGAAGGAGGTAGGATCAGAACCTAGGTCTTAGAAGAAATATTGAAATGATAACTTCAAAACTTGAGAGAGGAGGTACAGATTTTAATTTTTCTCACCAGAATTCAATGCAGGAAATCTACCCACATCCAGTCCAGGATTTGTTTTCATGGAAGTTGTAGAAGTGACCATTAGGGCACCACTAGTATTCCCAGAGGGCATCACAGTTTGGTCTTTTTCTATCTTTGCAGAAGGAACAGGAGGAGGAATTTTCCACGATTTTGGTTCATTTGGTTCTATGTAAAAGAACTAGAAAAGAAATGTTTAAGTTTTCCCACTCTTCTAAATAAAATAAATGATGATTAAATACTAAAATCCTTAAGTACCACTGAAGTAATGACCATTTTTTTTCCATTTAAGAACTATTGAAAACTTTTTTTGTGGTGACAATAGTCAAATAGAGAAGATAAGAAACAGAAAAGGACATATTAAGGGGTTGAGCTTAGGGTAAATGGAAACCATTGAGCTGAAAAAGGTTTCTCCCCTGGAGGATATAGCAAAACCCAAAGAGAGAAAAATACCTAAAATTAAAATTTTAAAACACATGAAAAGGTGATTCAATTCAGTTCACTGCTTTCAGGATGGTAGCAGCAACATTTTAAAAAAGAGGTAAAGGAAGCTGAAAATGTTCAGTGACTTGCCCATATGTCACAGTTATTATTGAACTAGAATTCTTATTTCAAGTGATCTGTAGTACCCCCAAAATGAAATGGGAGGCAACAAGCTCCCCATTACTTCAAGCAGAAGCCAGATAAAGAACTACTGTCTTTTAGAAGTGTATTTATGCTCACACATGCATTGGGCTCTATTTACCTCTGTGGATTCTTCTAATTTTGAGTCATGAATTCAAGTCCCTTGATTCCTAGTATGGTAATGTTATTTGACACTAGGTCAGTTCAGATTTTTGGAAAATCAGTCAGAAATGACCAACTCCCATATCTATTTTGCCCTCCAGAGGTCCTTTGAATCTCTAAAGTCATCATGCCTAGGATAGCTCCAGGATGAATCACATCCAAAGATAAAGCTATCCAAGGGACCTCATGAATAATGTTGGGATCAACATTATAGCTGTTAAAATTTTTATACACCTGGAAGTTTCAGTGATTCATACTGATATCTCCCCCTACCCCTTACTCCCATCAAAATGGGCTTCTTTAAAAAAAAAAAGATGCATCACTATTGATTGGAGAAATGCTAATCAAAAGAACTCTGAAGTACCACCTCACACCTACCAGATTAGTTAACATGATAGAAAACGAAAATGACAAATGCTGGACAGAATGTGAAAAAAATAGGTACATTAATGCACTATTAGCAGAGTTGTGAACTAGCCTAACTATTATGGAGAATAATTTGGAACTATGCCCAAAGGGCTATAAAATTGTGTGTACCTTTTGACTCAGCAATACCACTACTAAGTCTATATCCAAAGAGATCAAAGTTAAAAGAAAAGGACCTGTATATACAAAAATATAGCAGTTCTTTTTGTGGTGGCAAAGAAGTGGAAATTTATAGGATGCTCATTAACTGGGGAATGGCTGAACAAGTTGTAGTATATAAATGTGATGAAATACTATTGTGCTATAAGAAATGATGAGCAAGGTGTTTTCAGAAGAACCTGAGAAGGCTTACCTGAACTAATGCAAAGTGAAGTGAGCAGAACCAGGAGAACATTACACAGTAACAAGAATATTGTAACAATAAACAACTGTGAAGGACTTAATGATATAAGACAATTCCAAAGGACTCAATGAAAAATACTATCCACCTCCAGAGAGAAAACTGACTGACTGCAAGTGTGGATTAAAGCATACTTGGTTCACATTCTTTATTTTTCTTGCTTCCTTTTTTTTTTTTTTTGAGGGGGGAGGTGAGAAGGGCAGGATAACATGGTTGATTTTGAAACAATGTTTTGCATGACCTCACATGCTTAATTAATATATTGTTTGCCTCTTCAAAAAATATGTAAAGGGCTGGAGGGAGAAAGAGAAAATATGTAACTCTTCCCTTCCTCCAAAAAATATGCACTGTGTTACCGTTTAATTCCATCAAAACTTCCCTTCCAGAGTCACATTCTTTTTTTGTACAGGGGACTCCATCATCCCACTAAACCTTTCTTAGGTAAAGACACTTCTTCCTAATGTAATCAAAATTATCCATTTTACTCCCCGTAATCCTTTGTTTGGTCATGACCTCTTCAAACAGAATGCTTTCCACTTTTCACAGAAGTTTTTATTGAATAATAAACTTTTGCCCCCAAAGCTTGGATCTTTAGGTTTATCAAATACTAGATTACTATGGTCATTTATGTTTATATATTATGTACTTAATCTTTTCCAGTAATCAACCATTCTATTGTATATCCAGTACCAGACTATTTGATGATTTCTGCTTTGTAGCATACATTGAGATCTGGAATTACTTAAAAAAAAAAAATTGATTCCTTTAATATTCTTGATTTTTGTTCTTCCAGATGAATTTTTTTCTAACTTCTATAATACAATTCTTTGGTAGTTTGATTGGCATGACACAGAATAAACAAATTATTTAGGTAGTAATGTCAATTTCATTATATTGGCTCATCCTACCCATGAGCATTAATATTTCTACAGTTGTTTAAATCTGTCTTTACTTGTGCGAAGTGTTTTGTAATTGTGTTGATCTAGTTCCAATGTGCATCTTAGCAGGCGGACTCCCAAGTATTTTATACTGTCTACAGTTATTTTAAATGTAAATCCTCTTTTTATCTCTTCCTTTTGGGTTTTGTTGGCAATATATAGAAATGTTAATGATTCATGTGGATTTCTTTTATATCTTGTGACTGAGAAAGTTGTTAACTGTTTTGAGTAGCTTTTTAATTAAGAATAAAATCACATCTTTTGAAAAAGCTATAGTTTTGTTTCCTCATTCTTATTCCTTCAATGTCTTTTTCTTGCCTGAATGCTATAACTAGCATTTATAATATAATATTAATAATTGTGATGTTAATGGACATCCTTGCTTCATTTCTGATCTTACTGGAAACACTTCTAATTTTTCCCAAGTACAGATAATGCTTACTCTTAGCTTTAGATAGATACTACTTATCATCTTAAGAAAAGCTCCCCTTACTTCTTTGCTTTCTAAGTGGTTTGTTTTTTTAATTGGGACAGGTGTTGTCAATGGATTTTTTTGTCAATAGTTTTTTTCTTTACTATTGATATAATATGATTTTTGTTGTTTTTGTTATTGCTATGGTTAATTGTGCTCATAGTTTTCCTAATATTGAACCCATCCTGCATTTCTGGTAGTACAACCTGGTCATAGTGGATGATCTTTGTGATATCTTGCTGCAGCCTACTTGCTGATATTATATTTAATTTTTTTTGCATCAATATTCATTAGGGAAATTGGTCTATAGTTTTCTTTTTCTATTTTTACTCTCCTTAACTTAGGTATCAAAACCATCTTTATGTCATAGGAGAAATTTGATAGGACTCCTTTCACTATTTTTTCAATCATTTATATAATATTGGAATTGTTTTTTAAATGTTTGGTAGAATTTGCTCATCCATCTGGTTCTCATTTGTGGCTTGTTTAATTTCTTTTCCTAAAGTAGAGTTATTTAATTATTCTAATTCTTCTCCTGTTAATTTGGATGGTTTATATTTTTGTAAATATTTATCCATTTCACTTAGATTGTCAGTTTTATTGGCATATCATTGGGCAAAATATATGCTAACAACAGCTTTAATCTCACCTTCATTGATGCCTTTTTTATTTAAAACATTTTTAATGCTGGTAATTTAGTTTTCTTTTTTTTAATCAAACTAATCAATGATTCATCTATTTACTATAATTTTTTTTCTCCATAAAACCAGCTCCCAGTTTTGTTAGTTCAATAGTTTTTTGTTTTTTTTTAATTGCAATTTTATTAATCTCTATTTTGGTTTTTCAGATTTCTATTTTGGCATTTAATGGGGAATTTTTAATTGTTCTTTTTCTAGGATCGTTAGTTGCGTGCCCAATACATTGATTTACTCTTTCTTTCTTTTATTGATATAAGTGTTTAGAGGTATAAAATTTTCCCTAAGTCCTGCTTAGGATGCTTTGGGGTGTTGTCTCATTGTTGTCATTCTCTTTCATGAAATTACTGATTGTTTCTATGATTTGTTCTTTGACTGACTCATCCTCTAGAATTAGATTAGTTTCCAATTAATTTTTAATCTAATCTTTCCATGGACTTTTATTGAATATAATTTTTATTGCATTATGATCTGAACTGGGTACACTCACTATTTCTGCATTTTTTAAAATTTTTATGTTGTAATACATGGTCAGTTTTTGTGGAGTCAAGTAAAGCAGAGAAAAAGATATACTCTTTCTATTCCTAATTAATTTTTTTCCCCAGAGGTCTACCATATCTAACTTCCCTAAAATTCATCTTCTTAACTTCTTTCTTATTTATTTTATGTTTACAGTTATCTAGTTCCAATAGGGGTAAATTGAGGTTCTAGTATAGTTTTACTATTTAATTCTTCCTGTAATTCTTTTAATTTTTCCTTTAAGAATTTGGATGCTATGCCATTTGGTGCATATATTTAATATTGTTATCATTTCATTGTCTTTGGTACCTTTCAGTGAAATGTAGTTTCCTTGATTATAACTTTCACTGTCTATTTGTGCTTTTACTTTGTCTGAGATTATGATTACTATTTCTTCCTTTTTTTACTTCAGCTAAAGCATTAGTAGATTCTTTTCCAGCATATTATTTTAATTGTTTATTTTTCTATTTCAAGTGTGTTTCTAATAAATAACATATTGTTAGATTCTGTATCTAACCCACTTTTTTATCTGCTTCCATTTTTTAGGTGAGTTCATCCCATTCACAGTTATGTTTTCTAATTGTGTACTTGCCTGCATCCCATTCTGTTGTTTATCCTTTCCTCTCTTTTTTTTACCCTGTTCCTCCTCAAACGTCTGTTTTAGTATTTCACATTTTCTGCTTCTTTTTCATTCTTTTGAGCTGATTTTGTTGTTCTTGATATCTCATGGAGTAATTGCTTCCACTTGACCAATTCTAATTCTTAAGAAGTCTTTTTTTTTAGTGAAGTTTTGTACCTCTTTTACTAGTTGGCCAATTCTGTTTTTAAAGACACTCTTTTGTTCAGTATTTTTCAGTCTTTTTGACCAAGCTATTAATTCTCCTTTCATAATTTTCTTGCATTGCTTTCATTTCTTTTCCTAATTTTTCCTCTACAGCTATTCCTTGGTTTTTAAATTAATTTTTTTTTTGGTGCCTTTAAAAATCTGTTTCTTTAGCTCTTCTTGGATGAGTTTGGATCCAAACTGCATTTTTCTTGGAGCCTTTGCTTAAAGATGTTTGCTTTACTTTATTTATTAAATAAATTACATTCATTTATTAATATTTTATTTAATCAATAATAATTATTATTACATATTTTATATATCACATAACAATATAATATAATTATTATATTTAATAATTATAAATGATTACTTAATAATTATTGATAATAGTAATTATTTAACAAATAGCTAATTTATTAAATAAATTATATTTATTAAATAAAATTTATTTATTTGTTTTATTTTTTCCTGAGCTTTTCTTCAGCTTCCCTGTCACCACAGAAATTTTCAATAGAGAGCTTCTTTTTTTGTGGTTTTACCATTTTTCCAGATTATTTCTTTTCTTTGGATTTCATGTTAAAGCTGGGCTCTGGTCTCCTGGGGGTGGGGTTGGGAATGACTGTCCCAAACTTAAGATTTTTTTGCTCTGTTGTTTTCACAGCAATTTCTGTGGGTCTGTAAGTTTTCAGTGCTTCCAAGGTGGTGTGATCTGGGGAGAGGTATGGTAACTGTTTTCTTAGTCTGCACTCTGGTCCTTACCCAATTAGAGTTCCTCTTCTCTGATGACTACAACTGCTCTCCATCCTCGAACTGTGACCCAGAATTGGATAATGTGCAATGGAGTTGCCAAATGGTGCCCAGTGCTACCATAGAGGTCTTCTGTAATCTCTTTTAGACCACATGTACAGCTGCTCCTGCCTCTGCCACCTCCAAGACCCAGGGCTGGTATTGTTGCCATACTGTGCTCCTAATCAGCCCCTATCGCAGTACTAGAGACCTCTCCTTTTGACTTTCCAGGTTGTACTGGGAGGAAAAATATCTCACCTCACAGTTTAAGGATTAGACTTGACATGTTATTTTAAAGTTGTTTAAAGGGAAATGTTGGGCAAGCTCAGCTACAAAGCTGCCTTTATTCTGCCATCTTGGCTCCTCATAAAAGGATATCATGATTGAATCATCAAGCTCCAGGGAATTAGGTGTGAACCTCAATTAAAGACACTGGCTGAAGGCTCATTCATGCCTTTGAAGAATTTTTATAAGGTGAAGGGATATCTGAGAAACAGATTTGCGATTGAATGTATAACTTTTGGTCTGGAGTAAATTTATAATTTATTTATATATAACATACATACATTATAAATTTACTTATGAATTTATTTATAAATTTATATAGGTCTCAAGTAAACTCCCTAAAGCCAGCAGAGTCAGGAACAATGTGGATCTAAGGGTTTAAAACAAGCTAATTATCATAGCTGAGAAACTCGTAATACAAAAATATGTTAACAGATATATTTATTTCTTTATCTGAAACTTCTGAGGAGGTAGCTCTGTAGAAATGCTTCTTGTAACCATTTAAATTTCTTTAAGAGACAATGGCAAAATAAAATTTTAATTAGTTTCAGGTGGTTTTCACTGATTATTTAAAATGAATCTAGATGACTACATATATATACATATGCTTCATTATATAGTGACTATATATACATATATATTTAAAATGTTATCAGTGACTCCTTTCACTCAATTTATACAGATGACATACTATACTACAGATAGAGAATAAAATGACCAACCTTGATTGATTAGTATATTTACAAGGCTGGAAATTGAACTTGGTGTAGGAAAGAAAAAAACAGGTAAAACAGTAGAGATGGCCAAATGAGACAGAATAGCAAAAAAAAAAAAATGTTTTTCACTGTTCAGTAGACAATTGAAATATTTATATGTGTGACAGGACAAAATATCTTACTAAAAATACTTTTTCCTAAGGCCTTGCCCCCCATTCAAGACAACAACTTTCTTTCCTTAATAGGTATTGAAGCTTCTCAAAACTTAATTAGTAAGATGGAGTCAGGATGGTAGAATGGTAAGAAGCAGTGTGGTAAGCTCTCCAAACTGATCTAGAAAATGCACCAGATACAGTCCTCATGGAGAAATCTAGAAAAATTCAGTCATTCGTCCAGCTCAGAATGCCCTAAATCTTCTGACACTGAAGAAGGATTGAACCAGGAGCATGCCATTAAGGAAGCACTTTAACACTCAAGGAGAGGCTGAGCACCAGAGCGATAGTAGGTCCTAAACCCATACCAGGATACCCTCAGACGTACATTGGAGGCTATGATGGGAACAGATATAAACTGGAAGCCTTGTCACTTACTATTCAGTACATGGTCACAGATCTGGGGCTGTGAAGAGATCTGTACAGGGGATTGTCCTCAGGTGAGGGTAGGAGGGTGGGGACTTGGTCTACGTATGAAGAAAAGAAGTTTAGAAGTGGCAGTGGTATAGCTCAGACTCTAGGCTCAGAGGAAGGTCTTACTTTCAGCCTCTAGCCCAGCCTGCAAAGGTATAACCAAGACAGGAAATCCAGACCAAAGCAGAGTGGCAGCGACCATAGTTCTGGCACACTGAACCAACAGAACATTCCAGCTGGCTGATAAGAGTGGAATATGGAAGAAGTCCCAAACGCAGGTCAGGAGCTTGCAGAACTCAGCCCAGGGTGGGAGAGCAATCGGACTTTATCCTACATCAGACCACTTTGGAAGCACTAAAATTTTGCAGGTCTCCAAACTGTGCTTACAATCCTAGAATAATACAATATGTGACATCTCAAGAAAGCAGCAACTAATCACCAGATCATGCCTCCATAAATGAGCTTTTATATCAAGAATTAGGCCAAAATAATGAACAAACAAAATAAGAACCCGCCATAATGAGTGATTCTGGTGGCACAGATGCTCAAGACACTTATATAGATGAGAATGCTTCCAAAACATGTGCAAGCAATGCCTCAGAGAAAAACCAGCTTGGGCACAAACTCAACCAGAATTCCTGGAGGAGATGAATTAAGAGTTTTGTTTTTTTAAAAGGCAATTTTTAAAAAATAAATGAAACAAATGTGCTTAAGAAAAAAAGTGAAAAAGAAATTAGGGATGTATAGAAAGAATTGAAAAAGGATTTAAACCTTGCCCAAACAACAAACAGCCTGAAAATTAGAATGAATCAAATGGAAGCTGATGACTTCATGAGCAACAAGAAACATTAAAATAAAGTCAAAAGGCTAAAAAAGTAGAAGAAGAGATAAAGTATATCATAGCAAAATCAACTGATTTGGAAAACAAATTGAAAAGAAAAAATTTAAGAATCATTGTGCTATCTGAGCACCATGACCAAAAAAAGCTCTTAGGTATCATATTTCGAGAAATCTTAAAAGATTGCCCAAACCTTTTAGATCTAGAGGGCAAAGTCAAAATAGAAAGAATGCATCAGTCATTTACTGGAAAAACAAACAAAAATACAAACACAAACAAAACCTCCCATCAGAGACAAAATTCAAAGCTTTTAGGCCAAGGAAAAATTACTGCAAGCAGTCAGAAAGAAAAAAGTTCAAGAACTGAGAAGACGTAGTCAAAATCACACATGATGTCGTAACCACCACTATAAAAGGGCAGAGAGCATGAAACACGAGATTCCTGAAGGCAAAGGTTATAAGCTTGTAGTCAAGAATAACTTTCACTGCAAAACTGAGTATAATGCAAGGAAAGGTGAACTTTTAATGAAACAAAGAACCTCCGAGCATTCCTGATGAAAACACTAGAGTTGTATTTGAAGTTCAAATACAGGAATGAAGAGACTTGTAAAACAGGTAAATATGAGTGAGCAATGACAAAGGATTAAACTAACAAGGATAAATAGGGGAAATAACCCTATTTGAACCCTATCATCAAGGTTGAAAGATGTATTCCAACTAGACAAGGCCTGAGAAGGGTTCTGTTATGTCTTGATGATCTTAAGAAAAGAATGGAAAGAAAAAAGAGAAATACTTTTAGGGTGGGGAAAGGGAAAGGAAGGTTAAGGAAAAATAGTCACATCATTGGGACACAAGAATAGATATCTATATAAATAAGGAAGAGGGGATAAGAGAGAGGGGCTGACATTTGAACCATATGAACTAGTCAAACACACACAGAGATACAAAAATATATTCACTCAATAGGGAAATAGGAGAGAAAGGGTGAAAGGAGGGAAGGATTTGGGTAGATTAAGGGAAAGATCAGGCCTAAGCAAACAAACTCTAAGAACGTTCAAAACTACTTGTAGCTCTTTTTGAGGTGGCAAAAAATGGGAATCTGTCCATAAATTGGAGAATGGATAACCCAGTTATGGTATATAAATATGATAGAACACTATTGTGCTTCACTCATCTGCATAATGATTACTAATCAGGATTCCAGAAGACTAATGATGAAACATGCTAGCCATCTCTTGATAAAGAGTTGAAGGACTAAGAATGTAGAATGAGACAAATTTTGGGGGGACGCAGTTAATGTGGAAATATGCTATGACTGATGATATATGTTTCTACTGTGTTTTGTTTTTCTAGTATTCTCAACCCCATTGGAGAGTGGAAGGTATGAAGGAGGATCCTGACTGATGAAAAAATTTTATATAAATATATATTCATACATATATGCGTATATATGTATGTATATACATGTATATGCATACATACATGCACCTCTATACATATACATACATACATACACATATATATAAACACATAATACTTTACTGATGCTGAGATCTAAGGCTTAAATCTCTAAGACAGCTTCCTAATGGCTTAAATATAAAAGCCAGTGTACAGGGAATGAGGAGCTCCTCTCCTGACATCATTGTACTCCCTTGACAAGCACATGCAGAGGCAGGGATTCTGTACAGAATTAAATCAATGCTGTATCTTGCTAAGTATCTTTTTTTAATCCTATAGCTAAATAAATTACCTCTTGTTAACCATTAAACGGGAGTGTCCAATTTTGTTCTATTTCTGACTCTCAGTCACCTAGATAGATTGGGTTAACACTAAAATTTATACTAAATCCTAAGCAAGGCATGTAACAATGGCAAAGTAAATTAATGTCTCTGAACCTGTTTCCTCATCAGAAAATGGAGAAAATACCTTCAGTTAGATCTGCTTCATAGGGTTATTATAATGCTTAAAAAAGAACATATGTCAAGCACTTTGCCAGTTTTAAAGTGTAGATAAAAGTCAGTTTTTAAGTAACTAAATGTATACTCTTACATAATTTACTCTAAGATAATAAGAATGAAGATTTGATATTAATAAATGACAAGAATGTCAAACCTCTGCAGTGATAGATCCCAAAGGAATATGATCATGGCTGTACCCACTCTTCAGAACAAAGCACTGTTGTCCAGAAGGCTTTTTCTTGAATACATCTATAGGAACAGTTGCCAAAGCAAAAAATAGACCTAAAATAAAATAGAAAAGGTAGTGTATCAAAACAGAGAAAGAACAAGCTTTAATTCCTGGTTCTTGCACATACTATCTATGTGACAGGGCAAATCACAACCTCTCAGCCCAGTTAACCATCCAAGACTCAAATGCTACACTGATGAAATCATAATGTATAGGTCAAATGACATCCAACTCCAAATACGTGGAAAATTAATATGAACAAAGAAAGTTCATATCATATTCAAGTTAAAGGGACCTTGAAGGCTGCTATTAAAACATGCACCAAAATGACGAAGAAAAAAAGCTGATGTAAATAAACCTATGTAGAGGGTACAAGAATAATTATTTTAGGTCTACCTAATAAAGATCAGAAAAAAGAATCTGAATAGAAACGGAAAAATATAATCCCTATCATCTATTCTTATTCTTTTAACCTAAACAAACTCAAGGTGGACAATTGCTTCACTATGGTGCCAGTGAAAGAGACTGCCCAAAGTGTTAAGATTAGTTTAAAAAAAAGTTGGCTCTCTTTTGCAAAGCTAAACATTATTTATATTAAATCAGTACTGAGTATAAAGCTTGCATTCAAAACTTTAAGTTAACTAAAGTCAAGTTCAATATGTTAAAAAAAATCTGTTAACACTTCCTTGCATTGTTACTTTCAGCGAAAATTTCAGCTACTCTGAATAAACCAAAGATTAATTGTTTGAATAAAAATTTCTCACATCAGAAAGCTAAGATTTTAATGGTATTACCTAAGCACTATGAATACTGAGCACGTACACTTCTCTTGGCCTTGACTTTAGGAAAGGGTTTAAACTATTTCTCTCTCTATACTTTCACTCTGTACCTCAGTTTCCTAAAAGTATGTAGGATCCTAGGTGCTAAACTAGATGAAAATAATTCCACCAAAGTAAGTTGAAAATACTTACTATTTGTGAACTTCCCATCTTCTAAAACATGCATTTGTAACTCTTTGGATTTGGCACTTAATTCACTATGAAGAAAATAAAACCATCAGGTCTTCACAACGAAATATTTTAAAGCAACTCAGTCTATTTGTCGTATGCATATAAGGAGTTCTGTACAACCATAAATACTGAAGAACTATTACCAAATTCAATAAGTTATGTTTATATTTCCATAATTAACAATATTCATTTCCTCTGAGGTTTTACCTCAGCAAATTGACAAAGGGTGAAAAAGACTGGAATAAGCCATATTAGAGGGATTCTAGAAAGATGGACAAATTAGTAAAACCTTCTTGGTGGAACTTTCAATTGGTCCAAAAATTCTGAAAAAGAATTTGAAATTATGTCAAGAAAGTGAATGAAACAGTCAGAATCTATGATCCACAGATTCCATTACTAGGTATATACTCCAAGGAGATCAATGACAAAAAGAAAGGAGTCATAAATTCCAATACATTTATAGTAGTAACTTTTGTTGTAGCAAAGATCTGGAAACAAAAGGAATGGCCATTGATTGGGGAAGGTAATATTACTGTAAGGTATAAATATGATTGATATAAAGAATCATAAGAACACTAGATGAATACTGATTCAAAGTGAAGTAGTGTCATGAATACAATATATACAAATAGCACAAATGGAAAAATTAGTGTGAAAAAAATAAAAATGAAATATTTCCAATTTTAATGATCAAGTATGGACTAAAGAAGAAGTAAGAGAAGGTACCTGTTCTCACTTCTTTACAATGGTGGAGGACTGGACTTTTTCTTTTCTTTCTAACGTTTTTCAGTTAAAAACAACAAAAACCAACCACCTCCCTTCTCCCTTCTCCTCTTCCACCCCTACCATTAGCCGTATCAATTAAAAAAAAAGAAAAACCAAATATTTGCTTTCGACTACAATAAAACAAATTTCCACATTGGCCATGTCCTAAGTGTATGCCTTAATCCACACTACCTCTCTGTCAGGAGATGAGTAGCATACTCCATGATCAATTACCTAGAATTGTGATAGTTCATTGTATTAATCATAGTTCTTCAAGCTTTCAAAGTTCTTTGTTTTTACAACGTTGGTATCATATAAATTGTTCTGCTAATTTTGCTCACTTCATTTGCATCACTTCATATAATTCTATCTAACTGAAATTGTCCTTGTTATCATTTGCTACAACACAACAGTATTGTATCACCTTCATATAGTTTGTTTATGCATAATTGATGCAGCCATTTCCTACTTGATGGGAACCCTCTAAGTTTCCAGTTCTTTGACAGCATCAAAAGAGCTAATGTAAAATTTTTTTTGCATATATTTGCCCTGTTCTCCTTTCTTTGATCTCTTTGGGGGTACAGACATAGGTGTCATATATTTGAACCAAAGGGTATGCATAACTGAGTAACTGGTTCCAAAATGCTTTCTTGAATGACTGGAATAATTCTCAGCTCCACCTTTTTTCCTGAAATCCCCCCCAGCATTTGTCACTTTTTTTTTGTCTAATTTCCTGATCTGATGAGTATGAGGTAGTGTTGTTTTCATTTATTTAATTTCAAACATTTTTTAATTTCTAAAAGACTTATTTTGCTCTTAATCTGTAGAATGAAACAAGCATTTCTATAATATAGTACAATAAAAAAGATGATTGCCCAGGAGACTGCAAATCCACTGTCCACAACTTTCTTTTCCTTTCAAATATACAACAAAATTATCATGAAAATTTCTGTTTTTCCTTCCCTCCCCCGGCTCCTGCCCTAGAGATGGCTACTATTACACAGAAATAGACATGTATATTTAAAATTATTCTATACATACTTCTATTTATCATATCTCTGAATGCAGATAGTATCTTTCTTCATATGTCCTTTATAGTCAATTTGGCTATGCATAAAGGACAAAAGAACTTATTTGCTCAAAGTTGTTCTTAAAACAATGATGCTGTTACTTTATACAATGTTCTCTTGGTTGTGCTCATCTTGCTTTTCATTATTTCATGCAGGTCACATGTTTCTAAAATCAATGAGCTCTCATCATTTCTTATAGCACAGTAGTATTCCATCACAATCGTATACCACAATTTGTTCAGCCATTCTCCAATTAATGGACATCCCTGCAACTTCCAGTTCTTTGCTACCACAAAGAGAGCTGCTATAAACATTTTAGAATATATAGATTCTTTTCCTTTTCCCCTAATTATCTTTAGAAATAGACCAAGCACTGGTATTGCTGGGTCAAAGGGTATATAGCTAGCTTAATAACTCTTTGGGCATAATTCCAAATTACTTTACAAAACAGTTAGATCATTTCATAATTCCACCAACCATGAATTAGTGTCCCAATTTTTCCACATCCTCTCCAACATTTGTCACTTTCCTCCCCTATCATTTTAGTTAATTGGGGAGGTATAAAATGATATTGCAAGGCTATTTTGATCTGCATTTCACTAATCAATAATGATTGAGAGCATTTTTTAAAATATGACTTCCTCAATTGTTTTGATTTCATCATTGGAAAACTGCCTGTTCATAGCTTTTGACCATATATCAATTGCCCTTATCTATTGATATAATATGATTTTTAAGCATTTTTATTATTGATGTAACAAATTATGTTAATTGTTGTCTTTAGGTAAACCATCCCTGCATCCCTGGTATGGATCCTATTTCATCATAACATTTTTTATATGTCTATAAATGTATGTATTATATGTCTTTTCTTCCTCTGAAAACTGCCTATTCACATGCTTTAACCATTTATTAATTTTATTATTTTTAATATGAATCATTTCCCTTTATATCTTGGAAATAAGAATTTTATCAAAGAAATCTGCTGCAAAATTTTTAGTTTCCTCTGATCCCAATTATCCATGTTATCTTCTGTGACCCTCTCTCTCCTTTGGTTTTGAATTCTTCCCCAACCCAGAAAAATGGAAAGGGGAAGGTTTCATGACTAAATAAAGCATAGAGAGACTTTTAAAATTATACTGGTTAGCCTTGTTTAACCATTTTTTTCTTTTAATTCTTTGTTACATAGGATGATAACAACAGTTAGCATTTATATAGCACAGCAAGGCTTTCAGTGTTTCATAAATATCTCAATCTATCATCACAGTGACTCTGAGACGTACGTGCTATTATTATCTTAACAGAAGCAGAGGTTAAGGGACTTTCCCAGAGTCATGTAACAGGCATCTTAGGCTAGAATTGAACTCAAGTCTTCTAGACTGTAGGTCCAGATGTTTCTTTGGGAAAGAGATGAGGAAGGTACATACTGGGAATCTGATCATTGAAATCCACTTTAATTGTAAAAAATTCACCTGAATGCTAGAAAATAAACAACATCCCCTAATACTGATGAGAGTTGATAGGTAAGGGGAGTGCTATACAATTTGCTTTATAATTGCCTCTCATGCTACAAGCTATGTGACTTTTTTTTAAATAGTATTTTATTTTTCCAGTTACATGTAAAGATAGTTTTCAACATTCATTTTTTATAAGATTTTCAGTTCCAAATTTTTTTTCTCCTTCTGATGGCAAGCAGTCCTAACTTAATGTTATGTTAAACATACTTCCACATTAGTCATGTTGTGAAAGAACAGAAGAAAAGGGAAAAACTGCAGGAAAAAATGCTACGTGACTGCTACAGAGCTCTTTATCTCGAAATTCTTTGTTGTTCAGTGGTTTCAGCTGTATTTAACTCTTCATGACCCCTCTTGAGGTTTCCTTGATAATACACAAGTGGTTTGCCATTTCCTTCTCTAGGGCATTTTTATAGATGAGGAACTAAGGCAAACAGGGGTGAGTGATACAACTAGTAAGTATCTGAGTCCAGATTTGAACTCAGGAGGGGTCTATCTGACTCCAGGCCCAGGTCTATTCACTACCATATCTAGCTGCCCTTTACAAATGCAGACATATAAAAACATTTTGCTTCACTCACAGTAACATACCATCTTAGTCAGTACGAAGTAATATATCATCAGATTAACGAAGGAAATGAAAAATACTTTATTACTTAAGAGAAACTCCAGGGAAATAGAGCTAAAAGATCATCTTATTCAACTTTTTTCCTTTTATAAATGAGAAAACTGGGGTCCAGAAAGATGAGATGACTTTTAAAAGTCATAAATTGAGTCACTTGAAGAGTCAAGCCTGAAACCAGCCCATTAACCCACTCTTCTTTCCAATAAATTATGTCACCTTCAGATTATGAAGACGAAGCTTTTGAAGATAATTATTTGCCTAACAGAAAGGTAGTCTTTCAGAGTATAACCATAAGAAGTCATAATTTTTTCCTATTTAATTTACACTAGTGAGATTATAGATCCTATGAACTAATAGCAAAGAAGATTATTACCCTAATCCCTAATGTACTGTTTTAGTAGCCTCCCACCCAGCCCACTTGGCACCATGATCTGGCAGGGCTATTCAAGCCAACTTAAGGCCAACAGCAGAACTGAACTCTCCACTCTGCCTTGCTTTCCCTACTGTGACGCAGAAAACAAAAGGCATAAAATTGAGGATAAGAGGAAACTGGAGCAGGATGCCAACATTTGTGTCAAGCCTGCCTCAATTAAAACAAGTTCTGTCTTCGCAGAAAGCAAAATCCTGAAATGTGAATTTTCCAGCATAAGAGGCTGAGACAGCCCAGGGAAACTTCAAAGGAGAAAGAATCTGAAACTGATAAATAGGGTAAAATATTGAAGAATTAAAAAAAAACAAAACTAAAATTACCAAAGATTGGAGGAGGAAGAAAAATCAATTAAAGACCTTGAGTTAAGGCAGATAAACTAAAAAGGAAGCTACTTATAACAGAAGGGAATATAGCCTACAGATCAAAGAGTCTAGACATCAATAAATAAATATTGTAAGACAAAGGAAAAGGAATTAATTCTTCATGAGGCAGAGGACCTTGTGGATTCTGAAGAGAGCATGGAACCACAACAGAATGTTCCTGAATAGTTGCAAAAAAAAGAAATAAGAATTATAAAAGCAGAATGCATGTCCTGAAGAAATAACTGGCAGAGTAGAAAAACTTGAATCCAAAGTGTCAAACCTCAACAAAGAAATAGAGGATAACCAATTGGAATTGTAAATACACAAAAGTAAAGGACAATCTGAAAAAAAAAGAAAAGCAAAAAATAACATTAAAAGAAAGTATGAACAAAGGCCCTGGAATCAGGAAGACCTGACTAGCAGGTAGTTGATGATACATGGCAGGAACTCAAGAGCTTTAAGACCAGATACATAGGGGCAGCCAGGTCACTTAGTGGATAGAGCACCAGCTCTAACATCAGGAAGACCTGAGTTCAAATTCGACCTTAGACAACTACTAAAGGTGTGACTTAAGCGCAAGTTGCTTAACGCTGATAAGAAAGAAGGAAAGGAGAGAGAGAGAGAGAGAGAGAGAGAGAGAGAGAGAGAGAGAGAGAGAGAGAGAGAGAGAAGGAGGAAGGAAGGAAGGAAGGAAAGAAGGAAGGATGGATGGTTTCTATGAAAACAAAAGATGTTAAAGAAAAGCTGCATTAGAGAGAACTTAAAGATTACAGTTCTCCTCATATCACAGCACAGCAAAAAACTGGACATTCTGATGCAAGAAATAATACAAGGAAACTGCCCAGTATATCTTAACAAAGTGCCATTCAAAACAATCCACAGATAGTCTCCAGAAACAATGACTTCAAAACACACAGTGGCTAGGGGGAACAATTCTACTGACATACAACAAATTCTGCAAGCCACAAGGAGAAAGAACTTCACATATAAAGGAAAGGAAATTCAAATATCACAAATTTATTTTGAAACCACCAGAAACCACAGGAGACAATAAAATAATGTCTTCTAAATGAGTAAAGGAGCTCAAGATGCAGCCAAGGTGGCATACCCTACAAAACTGAGCCTAAATATTAACTAAAAAATATGGAGGTTTCAATAAAAATAGATTTTTCGAAACATTCTTAAAAAGAAAGCTAGAGCAACAAACACCTCAGAAAACAATGACAAGTCAGGTAAACAAATCAAGCAACCAAGGTGAGCATCAAGAATGAAATAAGTTATACCAGAAAAAAAGGGGAAAAAACCTACAAAGACAGATGCCTATGGACTTAAAACTAACAATAAAATAACAGAGAGACCAATAAGAGATTTCTTTGTGAAAGTCCACAAGGAGACAAAGGTAAAAGCAGAAATCAAATAGAAGAGATGTTGGAGAACCAGGCCTGAAAAATCATGGATAAACTTCACAACAGCCGGTCTAAGGGTAAATCAATGGGTTTTTGTTGTTGTTATTATTATGGTTTTTTTATGGAACTAAATTGCAGAAAAGGAAGAAAATAAAGTCAACTGTTAATGACAAAGGTAAAATGGCTCTGGTAGTCCCTCAGGAAGAAGAGGGCCTACAAAATAATGGTTCAGAAAGCGAAAGGGAAGGACAGATCAAGGAAAAAGAAAGAAAGAACTCTTGATTAAGTAGGGGGAAGAATTCCCACAGAAGCATATTCCGTGTTCAGAATATTCAGGAAGAAGAGAGATATCCTATGAATGGAGATGGGAACCTTAAAATGCCATCTGCAGGGATTCCAAATTTAGAGAACGTCTTGCCTCAGCAAAAGGAGAATCAGTACTCTTTCAAGCAACTGACACCCAGTGGAATAAGAGAACATTGATGATAGGGGAGAGGTAATGAAAAACGGGGAAAAATGATTAAGAAGGATGACATGGGACAATACTTCCATCTTCTCTATCACCTACAAGAATTGAAGGATATTACAAACAAAATTCTAAAAGGCAGAAATAGTAAATGCATCATTTAGATAAATAATAAAAATAGTTGTCAGTGCAGGAAGCAAAATATGTGACACAAATTGAAACTGAGACAACAATAAAATCCTAAATAATGAGCGGGTCAAAGAACAAGTCATAGAAACAACTGATAATTATGAGAAAGAAAATGATAATGATGAAATAAAATATCAAAATTCTTGGGATGCAGGTAAAGCCAACAACTGATAATTATGAGAAAGAAAATGATAATGATGAAATAAAATATCAAAATTCTTCGGATGCAGGTAAAGCATTCCTCAGGGGGAAAATCATATCCCTATAAACATACATCAACAAACTAAAAAATGAGGTGACGATTGAACTGAAGGTGCATTTTTGAAGAATTAGAAAGCCAACAGATAAATTGAAAATGAGCATGAATGGGGAGAGAGCAAAGATAAGAGAAGTAGAAAAACTGGAAAAAAATACAAATGATGAACACTAACGCTTTCTTTGAAAAGATTAATAAAAGTGTTAAACATTAAAGAGGGCAGAAAAATCTGGTCAACCAAATAGCAAATGAACAAAATTAAATCACAACAAAATAAGAAGAAATAAAAAGAATTATCAGAACACACTGCATAGTTATATGCTAATAAAACCCAAAAACCCAAAATAGAAACAGGAAGATTTTCAAAAACAAAAAATAATAAAACTAAAATGTGTAAAACTAGTTGCAAAGGAAATAATGAAGAAAAAAAATCCTTTGTCCTAATAGTCACAGGAAATTTCCAATATAATTTTAAAGAACAGTTGCTACCCATACTACACAAATTATTCTCCAAGATTAAGAGAGTTGCTTATTAGATTCTTTTAAAGAGAGAGATAAACTTCTAATGTCAGAACCAGGGAAGTTAAAACACTACAAGAGAACTATGGACCAATATCCATTTTTAAATTTATATGACAGCCTATCAAATATACTACAGAGATTTATCTAAAAAATCATTCATATCCAAGAAATTAGAAAGATATATTTATACCACACATATTAATGGTTCAGCATTAGAAAAACAATCAATATAATTCATAATATTGAAAACAAAAACATCCATAATTGTATGATAACCTCAGTAGATACAGAAAAAACCTCTGACAAAGTAAAAGATCAATTTTTGCTAAAAAAACCCAAAACAAAACAATAAAGTATAGTCATTTTGGAACTTAAACCAAAGCAAGCATCATGTGCAATAGCAATACATGGGAAGATTTCTCACTGGGTTTCTTCGTTGCTGAAGAAGACCATGCCATCAGAGAAATGACGGCATGACTTGCACTTGACTTTGTTTTGAGTGAGGGAGGGCTGTGCAGGTCACCAGCCTCACTTCTCCTCCAGAGCCATCTGAATCCAGTGACCAGATATTCATCAGAATGACTGGAGATGACCCAGGATGAGGCAATTGGGGTTAAGTGACTTGCCCAAGGTCACACAGCTGGTCAGTGTCAAGTGTCTGAGGTGAGATTTGAACTCAGGTCCTCCTGACTCCTGCACTGGTGCTCTATCCACTGTACCACCTACCTGCCTCTATAGAAGATGTAGAAATAGTACAAAAGATTTTTAAAAAACCCCCAAAAACAAGAATACAGACAGCAGATCCATGCTGGAGTTCATATAACTGTGAGAATATTGAGGGATCAATATATAATGTATCTCTCTAAAACCAAAGCAAGCAGCATATGCAACAGCGACACCTGAGATTTCCCACTATATACAGGAGTAAAGAAATCTTCGCTGTTATTTGACATAGTTTTGGAAATGCTCACAATAGCAATACAACAATAGAAAGAAATTCAAAGCATATAGATAGGTAAAAGAGAAAACGCCTCTTATTTGCTAATGACATGATTTACTTACAAAATGCTAAGAAATCAGCAAAGATACTGAGACAACAGCTTCAATAAAGCTGAGATAGCCAAGTTTCAAAACTCCTAGGTTAAGGAGAAAATATTGCAAGCAACAAGAAAAAACATTTAAATATTGACGAAATACAGTCAGGAATTCACAAGACCTAGCAGCTTCTATTCCAAAAGGCCATAGTAGGTCTTGAAACTTTATATTTCCAAGAGCAAAGGAGCTGGAGTTGCTGAATAATTTATTCAGCAAAGTTGAGTATAATCCTGAATAAGAAAAATGGATATTTGGTGAACTGAAAGACTTTCATGTATTTGTAACAAAAAGACCAGAATTCAGTGGAAAATGTGATATAAAAGACAGAAGAAATATAAGGAAAACATTAAAGATTAATTATAAAGCAACCAATAAGGTCAAACTGTTTACTTACTATATATGTGAAAATGTTATTGGTAATCTTAAAACTGTCCTGGTTACTAAAGTAGTTTGAAAGAAAGGTTGGGGCTGAGTTGTGTGATTCTGAAAAACAAAACTGGTAGGAAAAGATAAAAGGGAGCAATTATATTATAAAAAATGGGGTGTCAAAGGACAAACTGATAGAAAGGAAGCAGGTGCGGGTGGGGGGTTGGTAATGTTGGAACCTTACTCTCATCTGGGTTGAATAGGAAACGTCATACATCTGGCAGGATATAGAAGTCTTCTGAATATGTACAAAGGTGAGAAAGCTGGAGGACAGGCTGGGGGAAGGACTTTTAGAGGGGTGTGTGGATTGAGATTTGGGAGTTGGGGGGATTTTTAGAGGGGTGATATGGGAAGGTGGGATGAGGTGATGGTGGGACTCTTGTAGGATAGATAGAATAGAGGGTAGAGTGAGAGGATTGGTTGGTTGTCCTTCGTTCTGGAAGAGAACCAAAATGACATCACCATGATAAAGTGAAGTTTCAATGTGTATGACTGTGGCTGGTCAGACCAATATGAACTCAGAATTCTTTACCACAGGTTGGGCACCGATAGACCGAGTGAACATTTGGGGTGGTTACTACAAATTTGTGCATCATACATTTCCTTTGTGCTGTTTCAATTCTGCTTTGCTCATACAGCACAGCAATTTTTCTGATGTGGCATGCTATGCTGAGGCATCCTGTGCCAGTGTCTCCCAAGTCCCACAATCAAATCTAAAGTTCTTGAGAGAGACCTTGGGAATATCCTTGTATTGCCTCTTCTGACCACCATGCGATAGCCTACCCCATGCAAGTTCTCCATAAAATAGTCTTTTTGGCAAGCATATATTTTGCATTGGAACAATGTGACCAGCCCATCGGAGTTGCACTCTCTGAAGCATAGCTTGAATCCTTGGCAGTTTAGTTCGAGCAAGAACCTCAGTGTCTGGTACCTTGTCCTGCCAGGTGATCTGTAGAATCTTCCTCAGACAGTTCAAATGGAAGTGATTCAGTTTCCTGACATGGCACTGGTAGACTGTCCATGTTTCACAGGTATACAACAATGAGGTCAGCACAATGGCTCTGCAGACCTTTAGTTTGGTAGTCAATCTAATACCTCTTCTCTCCCAAACTATTCTTCAGAGCCTCCCAAACACTGAGCTAGCTCTGGCAATGCATGCTTCAACCTTATTGTTAATGTGTATTTCTCTGGAAAGTATACTACCAAGGTAAGTGAACTTATCTACAGGATCCTAAACATCTCCATTTGTTATAATTGATGGTTCCATGTATGGATGGTATGATGGTGCCTGATGGAGCACCTGTATTTTCTTGGTGTTAATTATTAGACCAAAATTAGCACAGGCAGCAGAGAACTGATCCATACTTTGTTGCATCTCAGCTTCAGAGACTGCACTGAGTGCACAATCATCTGCAAACAGAAAATCATGGACCAACACTCCCTCCACTTTGGTCTTGGCTTGTAGCCTTTCTAAATTGAAGAACTTACCATCAGTACAGTAATTGACCTTGATGCCTTGTTCATCCTCATTGAAAGCATTTGACAACATGGCTGAAAGCATCATGCTAAAAAGCATGAGAGCAAGCACACAGCCCTGTTTCACTCCATTGGTGACTGGGAAGTCACGAGAGCATTGTCCACTATCCAGAACCCGGGCAAACATGTCATCATGAAATTGATGTACAATGCTGATGAACTTCTCTGGGCAACGAAATTTTGACATAATTTTCCATAAACCCCCATGACTAATAGTGTCAAAGGCCTTGGTCAGATCTACAAATGTTGTGTACAGACCTCTGTTCTACTCCTGTCATTTCTCCTGGAGTAGTCAGGCAGTAAACACCATATCAACTGTTCCTCAGCCCTTTCTGAAGCCACACTGGCTCTCAAGTATATGACCATCTTCCAGGCAAAGGATCAGATTATTAAGGAGGACTCTAGCAAGAATCTTGCCAGCAATGACTAAGAGAGAGACCTTCCTGTGATTGTCACAATCTATTCCCTTTACCTTTATAGAGATGGACAATGGAGGCATCCTTGAACTCCTAGAGGACAACCTCCTCTTGCCATATAACCTAGAATATTTCAATTAGCTTTTGTATGAGCAATGGTCTCCGTACCTTGTAAATCTCAGCTGGAATAGAATCACCACCAGGTGCTTTGCCACATGAAAGGAGCCTAATGGCACTCAAAACCTCTTCTTTAGTTGGAAGTTTAGCTAAGCAGGGATTGACTTCAACCTGAGGTAAACAGTCAATGGCCTCTGCATTGATTGATGATGGTCTGTTGAGAACACTATGGAAGTGTTCAGCCCATCTCTCTAGGATCACGTTCTCATCACTAATCAATGTGGCTCCATCAGCACTGAGTAGTTGTGATGCACCATAGGTTTTTGGTCCATAAATAGCTTTCAGGGAATCAAAATCTCTTTGGATTGTTACTATCAGCATAAAACTGAATTTCATCTGCCTTCTTACTGAGCCAGAAATCCTGTATCTCTCTAAACTTTACTTGTACTTTACTTTTGATGGAATTAAATGCTGCTTTCTTAGAGATGGATGAACTATCCTGCTGGTAAATCCGGTGAAGTTCTCATTTTTCATTTAGCAGCTTCCGAATTTCCCCATCATTTTCATCAAACCAGTCCTAGTGTTTGTGAGTGTTCTGACCCAGATGAGCAAATGCAGTGCTGTACTCCAAATCTCTGAAAGCTGCCCACTCCTTTTCTGCTCCACTGTTGCCAACTGTGAGTTGGCTCAACTTTCCCTCTAAGTTAGCAACAAACTGGTCAGAGAAGAGCTCTAATTTGTTGACATTAATTCTTTTGGTAGTCATTTTGCCTTGAGGGAGGCACTTTTGATAAATGCGAATATTTAGCTTGGAAAGGATAAATCTACCATCAGTGCAGCACTCTGCACCACACACTGCCTTTGTCACTCTCACATCTTGTCTGTCTCTTCTCCTTACAATCACATAGTCTATTAGATGCCAATGTTTGCTGCAGAGGTACATCCATGAAGTTTTAGTTTGTTTAGGTAAATGGAAAACAGTGTTGGTGATGAGGTCATGTGATGCACAAGTCTTCAGCAGTAAATGACCATTGCTGTTGCTGTTTTCAACTCCACTCTTCCCTAGGACTCTGAGCCTACTCTAGCATTAAAGTCACCCAGAATTATAAGCTTGTCCTCCTTTGACACATTGATGATAAAGTTCTTTAGGTCTTCATAAAATTTTTCTTTGACCTCATCAGTGTTTGTCATGGTGGGAGCATAGGCACTGATGATGGTGGCATGGCATTTTCCTGCAAGTGGCAATTGCATTGTCATAAGCCTGTGATTCACTCCTTTTTGGCAGGCATACCAACTTGCTGATTAGATTAGTTTTGATTGCAAAACCTTCGCCAACTTCATGGCACTCCCCTTCACTGTGGCCAGTCCAGAAAAATGTGTATCCAGCTCCAACTTCAGTAAGCTGGCCTTCATTTGTCAGCCTTGTTTCACTCAGGGCTGCCATACCTGTTGAATTGTCTCGCAACAAGAGAGGATAAGGTAACAGGGAAAAGGTAAAAACAGGCTGAAAAAGAAAACAGTGAGTAAAAATAAGAAGGAGGGAAATTCAAAAAGAGTAATAATTTTGAATGAGAATGAGATGTTTATAGTAGCTTTGTTTGCGGTGGCAAAGAACAGGAAAATGCAGGGATCCCCATCAGTTGGGGAATGGATGAACAAGTTGTGTTATATGCTTGTGATGGAATACTACTTTTCTATAAGAAATGATGAGTTCAACGATCTTAGAAAGGCATAGAAAGCCTTGCATGAAAGGAAAAAAGCAAAGGGAGCAGAGCCAAGAGAACACTGTATAAATAACAGGGATCTTGCCTTAAGAGAAACTTTGAGCAACTAAGTCATTTTGACTATTATTAATACACAAATGAAAAATAAAGGACATATAAAGATACTATCAACATCCAGAGAAAGAACTGATAAACAGAAGTACGTATATAATAATTTTACATACATATGCCTATTTGTGTCTAATGGTAGCCATCTTTAGGGTGCAAGGGGGAGGGGAAAGAAAGAAAAAAAAAGACAGAGAATATTATGAAATGCAAAATGGATAATTTTAATTACATTAAATTGAAAAGGTTTTGTACAAATAAGGCTGATGCAACCAAGATTATGAGGGAAGCAGAAAACTGGGAAAGAATTTTTATAATCAGTGTCTCTGATAAAGGCCTCATTTTTAAAATATATAGAGAACTGAGTCAAATTTGTAAGAATATAAGTCATTCCCCAATTGATAAATGGTCAAAGCATATGAAGAGGCAGTTTTCAGGGGAAGAAACTAAAGCTATCTATAGTCATGTGAAAAGATGCTCTAAATCACTACTGATTAGAGAAATCCAAATTAAAACAATTCTGAGCTATCACATCACAACTGTCAGATTGGCTAACATGACAAAACAGGAAAATGATACATGTTGGAGAAGATGTGGGAAAATTGGAACACTAATGCACTGTGGTAGAGTTGTGAACTGATCCAGCTATTGTAGAGAGCAATTTGGACCTATGCCCAAAGGGCTATAAAAATGTGCATACCCTTTGACCCAGCAATATCACTTCTAGGGTTATATCATACAGATGGGAAAAGGATCCACATATACAAAAATATTTATAGTATTCCTTTTTGTAGGGGCAAAGAATTGGAAATTGAGGGGATGTTCATCCATTGGGGAATGGCTAAACAAGTTGTGGTATATGAATGTAATGAAATACTATTGTGCTATAAGAAATGATGAACAGGTAGACTTCAGAAAAACCTGGAAAGACTTCTATGAGTTGATACTGAGTGAGGGGAGCAGAACCAGGAGAACATTATACACAGTTACAGCCACATTGTGGGATGACTAACTTTGATAGATTTGGCACTTCTCAGCAATGCAAGGTTCTAGGACAACTCCAGAAGGTCATAATGGAAAATGCTATCCACATCCAGAGAAAGAATTAGAGTCTGAATGCAGAGCAGAGCATACTTTTTGCTCTCTTTCTGTTTTATTTAGTTTCTTCTTTCTTGTGATCCATCCCATTGGTTATAATTCTGCACAACATGAATAATGTGAAAATATATTTAATATGAATGTATATGTAGAGCCTACATCAGATTGCATGCCTTCCTGTGGGAGGGGTGGTAGTGGCAGGGAGTGGGAGAAAATTTAAAACTCAAAAACTTGTGGTGCCAAATATTTTAAACTACAAATCAATACATTTAAAAAAAGAAATAAAGAACAATTTAAATAGCTGGATGAATATTCATGGGTCATGGCTCAGCCTGGCCAATATAATAAAAAAGATAATACTTTCAAAGTCAATTTGCAGTTTTAATGCTACAGCAATCAAATTTTCAATGGAGTACTTAGACAACTTGATTAAATAGTGATAAAATTCATTTTGAAAAATTAAAAAGTGAGACTATCTAGAAAAATAATGAAAAGAGATAGGGAGGAAGAAGTACTAGCACTTCCAGATGTCAAACTCTATTATAAAACATCAATCATCAGAACCATTTGGTATTGGACAAAAAATAGAAAGATCAGAACACACACACACAAAATAACCAATTGTCCAATAGGCCAGGAAACACAACTAACACAGAAAACATCTCTCTAGTAAAGAAAAACTGCTGTGAAAACTGGAAAACAGTCTGACAAAAATTAGGCTTAGATCAACAGGTTACATTATACACAATATGTTCTAAATGGATATCTAACCTTAACATTAAAGATTTTGCTATAAAAACTGAGAAATGGGGAAGCTAGGTGGCACAAATATACACATGTACAAAACATGTTGTATGCATGTGTTTATATATATGTGTATGTGTTAAATGCACATTATGTATTGTATGTTATATGTTGTGTGTTCAGTAGTTTCAGTCATGTCTGACTGACTCTACCTGGAATTTTCTTGGCAAAGATACAGAAGTGTTTTGCTATTTCCTTTTCCAGCTCATTTTATGGATGGGGAAACTGAGGCAAACACGTTTAAGTGACTTGCCCAGGGTCACACAGCTAGTAAGTGCTTGAAGTCATATTTGAATTCAGGTCTTCTTGAATCTAGGCCCAGAGCTCTATCCACTGAGTCACCTAGCTATACTTAAAGTATATGTCAATAATATATTATGTGATATATGAAAAGTTTGAGAGACATAATTTCTGGGTAATTAATAATTTTATTAATCATGCCAGCATATAATTAATATAAGGAGTCAGTGACACTCTTAAATTTCAAAGATCCTAGATGGAATCCCCTTAGAAAAGTAGGTGTTCCTTGAGTATGGCAATCCATTCTGATTGGTTAACAAGAAAAGAGAATGAAAATTATAAGAGATGGACCTATCCTAATGAGAGGTGGGCCTGTCTAAAGAAAGGCTGATGGACTTTGATTAGATCATTTACTTCCAACCTCCCCACACCCACCCCCTCCCTTAGGCAACCTAATCAAAGAATTTATCCCACTTAAACCTGAGTAAAACATAATGGGCTTCCCCCACCAGGGTGAATTCTGAACAAGAATGAGGAGAAAGTGAATCCAGTCTATTATCAGTAACTTCTTTCAGTTTTCTCTACAAGGCTTGGCCTAGTAGAGAAAAAGGTTATTAGAAAGGGGAGAATCCTGTGTTTCCCCAATATTAACAATTACTTATTTAACAATCATTTCTCTAATTCCCTCATTTGACTCTATTGAGAGACATGTCTCCTCAGTCAATCACTAACATATGACCAACGCTTCATTGGGGGTTTCTAACTATGGGTCTTATGAGGGGAAACAATGTAAGGAGGCAAAGATGATCTGTACTGACAAAATCAATAGGCGGAGTCCGCTCTGTTAAGCATAACTTACAATAAAAGGCACACAGGGAAAAAGCAAATAATAATTTACACACATATAAATTTACAGGTAATCTTTTTTCTTTTGAATTGTTAACAATAGCTGGGCCTTGGAGATTTAAACGCTACCAGTAGTGATTATAAATTTGGATTTGATATGATTTAGTCTGAAATCTGTCCTAAAGGAAATCAGAATGTGGCTCATTCTCCTATCAGGATAATTATGATAAATCAGAACTTAATGTAAAAGATATTAGCTCTTTGGCATTAAGAAATTTATTAACTGTGTGACCCCAAGCAAGTTACCTTAGATCTGTTTACCTCAGTTGACTATTCTGAAAGGGGAAAATAATAGCTCCCACCTCCCAGAGTTGTTGTGGGAATTACACAATTATACAGTACTATATTGATGTTAACTCTTTTTATTATTTATTCTTTATTATTTCTTTAATTAGATGTAATGGCCTGGCAACTTTATTACACAGGTTTTTAGATGCGATCAGTATACAATGCCAATGGTGATGAGATGAATGATTTTCTGTGCAAGGTAATTTGGGGACACATATAGAAATAATAAATATTTGTAAATTCATGTTAATTATTTTTATATCATATACATGTACAAATGCTGTGTGTCATACAACATACACTTATATTCAAAAGTAATTTCCCAAATAGATAAGTAGTCAAAGAACATGAACAAATAGTTCTCAAAATAATTTCAAACTATTAACTATATGAAAGAATGTCCCAAATCTCTAATAACAAAAGAAATACACATCAAATCAATCCTGAGATTTTGCTTTACATCCTATAAATGGGCAGAGATGACAGAGGAATGAAATAATCCATGTTAGAAGGGCTGTAGGTCAATAGGTACACTAGTGCTTTCTTGGAAGAATTATGAATCAGTATCAGTGAATCATTTTGGAAAGAAATTTGGACTAATGCAAATAAAGTGACTTTGACCCAGTGATTCTTTTATAAGAGGTCATCAGTGAGAAGATAAATGCCAAAATATTTATAGTAGCACTATAAATGGCAAAGAATTGGAAACAAAGTAGATGCCCAGTAGATGGCATAATAAATTGTAATATATTTTTAAAAAATGTGTTCAAGAAATGCAAATACAATGAAAACAGAGAAATATGGAAAATTTAAAATGAACTCATTCAGAGTAAAGTAAGCAGTCAATTACACAATTACCACAATGATAGAAATGGAAAGAACAGCTATAAAATAATCAAAAGCAAATGCAAAAGTATAAAAATTATATCTCCAAAACAGAGATATGAGAACACACCCCTTAATCTAGACCTTTACAGAGTTAGAGGTCCACAAAGTGTGACTTATTGCTCACAATTTCAGAATTTTTCAATATACTGAGCAGTTAGCTGATTTATTTTCCCTCTTTTTTTACTTATCTTTGAAAACATTTTTTGTCCCATGGGATAACTTTCTGGGAAGGGAAGGCAAAGGAATACTGGGGAAAACTGTTAATGTAAAAAATGACATCAATAAAACCTGACTTTTAAAAATCAATACCAAGAACTAACATACAATAAAGTCAGAGAACACATCTTTCCACTACCACTTATATATTTCAAATTATTTCACAAGCTTAATGAGATATTGAATTTCTTCTGTAGAAAGCAATAATTCTCTGCCCCTTTTGCATAAAGTTAATAATTTTGCTAACTCAAAGCTGACTATACTAAAAAATCACCTTTAAGTGTGTTATCTGTTGGTATACTCACAAAGTGAACACCTCATCCCAAGTGAAATTTGTGGTACTTTTGGTTACTGAGCTGAAGAACTTCTGAAGAGGATCATTTAACTGAGTCACAAATACGCATTTAAGGCTACCTGCAATAAAAGAGTCATATTTTATAATTTCCATAACATATTCCAAACACAGTTCAGTTGCAAAACTCAAGAAATGGGAAAAATAGCTGAATGGTAGCAAAAGTGGGTGCCAAGACAGCGTTTCCTATGCTGGAAATTTGGCCTGTGTCGTCTGAAGATGACAGGCTATCTGTATGAGACACGTCACCAACTGTCTGGCATCTTCTTTGATAAAATATCTCCTTAAAATGTCAGGTAATTCAGAGTTTTTAAGTTCTGCCTCTCCATAATTGTATACTTCTCATTTAAGCAGCTTTCCCATTGGAAAATTTTTAATTGTTGAATACTTGAAAATTCCTGAGAACATTTTTACTCTCACATTTTTCTGTGGAATAATAAAAATAACTATACAGGTATAAATGGATATATATGTACATAGATATGTATATATATATATATATATATATATATATATATATATATATATATATATATATATATATATATATATATATATATATACATATATGTAACTGCTTTCCAGAATGGCTGCACCAATTCAAAACTGCACCAATAGTACCCTAGTGTACCTATTTTCCCATAGCTTCTCCACCTTTTGTCATTTTCCTCTTTTGTCATGTTTGCTAGTCTGATGGGTGTGAAGTAGAATCTAAAGGCTGCACTAATTTTCATTTATCAAATTATTAGTAATTTAAAGCATTTTTTTTTCAAATAGTTATCAATAGCTTGGATCTTTTCCTTTGAAAAATTTCCTTCACCATTACTCTATAGGGACTGACTCTCGTCTTACATTTAATCAGTTATGTATCTTGGATTTGAGACTTTTAGCAGAGAAATTTGTTGCAAAGATTTTCTTTTCCCATTAACTTGTTTCTTTTATAATGAAAATTTAACAATCAACTCTCACAAGCTGGCTCAAGTCACTTGCAATAAAGCCACTTAACAAAGTGCTTTTTGTAACCATTGTTGTATATTTAAAAAATAATCCAGCTAGAAAAATAATAGCTTATTGAAGAAAAATGGTATCCCATTAAAAGGGTACTAAGTGTAAGAGGCATTATATATATGCACAGTTTTTCCTAAGGGAGATAGATATATTTGACAAGAAAGATAATAATTTCTACAGAATAAAATATTTTCATTTCAAATAACTGACTGGCAAACCATATTTCTTTCATTTCATAAATTTTAAGAGTTGTTAATAAAACCTAAAAAAAAATTCAAGAGAAAAAACTAGTAATAAATTTATCTGATGACATGATCTTATAACAGTTAAGGAAAAAATGATGACTGGAGTACTAAATAAACTGGATTTCTAACTTTCTTGCTTCAGTTCTTTTGTTTTGCTCTTCTAGGGTTCTATCTCCAAAATTCGGAGTTTGATTTTTGCACCATAGAATCTAAAACAGAGAAGACCCTAGTAATACTTAGGTAAAACTAGTAAACTAGTAATACTTAACTAAAAGTTACCTCAACTGCATAGATTACAATTTCTTTGTGCCAAAAAGCACTATCAATTTTATAAAACAGCTCATCTTTCTGAAACCATAGTACAGCTTTGTCTGATATTTCCAATATTCTACCTGAAGAAACAGGATTATTCAGCAGTGTTGCCTGGATATTCTTTACCAACAGTTTTAGCTTATGAACCCTTGGGGGTTTAGGAGGGCACAAGTCCTGAGGAAATGCTGAGGAATACCGCATATCCTGTAGAAGGAAAGCAACAATAACAAAGGAACATTTACCCAAAAGAAGGAGAGGAAACAGCTGTTTTTGACAATCCAAGAAACTACCAAGATAAAATTACTGAATGAGACAAATACCCAATTTTTAGCCCATAAATTATGCATTCAAATAGTGAGAATCCCTTGCAAAAACATACAACAATAAGCCGCATAAGAAAACTAAAAAGTTTCCATAATAAAAATCAGGTGAAGGCTAGAACATCAAAATCTTTACTGAGAAACTTCCTCTGCCAATAGAAACAATGTATCTGTAACTGACAATCTCAGAGAGTTGACTGGGAGTTTAAATGATCTGTCTATCATCACATAGCTACTATGTGTCACAGAAGCAAGAGATTAAACTCCTGTCTTCCTGTCTCCAAGGCCATCCATTAGAATGTGATGAAAATACTTTTTCACTGAACAATATGTAATGGTATTTTATAACTTTTTGAATACAAAAGTTACTGTGTCCTAGTCACTACTTTATTAAAAACAGTCAAAAGGACTGAAATCCAATAGGTTTGGAAGGCCTGGGAGTAAGAACAGGGGATGGGGAAATGCTATAAGACCATATGTAAATTTCCTATGGTAGATCAACAATGACCCTGAAGTGATATCAAATATTAATAACAAAGAAAAGATTTACCTCTGCCTCTTTTATATCCACAATTTTTGTGCTCAAAACCACTGATGGGGAAACTGAACTAATTAGATGTTTCAAAATATCTTTGAGGGTTTTGGATGGTTCAAGTGTCCCAATTATCTGATCCTAGGAAAAAAGGAAACATCATTATCAATATTTCAGAAGTAAAACAGGAAAAAATCACACAAAATATTCGACTCAGAAAACTATGATATTGCTACAAAGTAAATCTGGCATCAGATTTCTTCTATTTGGGTCAACAATGATGTAGAATATAAAAATGCTATAATACAGCTTGAGCTTATTTTTTGAAAGGTTAAAAACAGCATCATAGAATTACAGAACTGTGAGGGAATGTAGACATCACATTTATGGAGGAGGCAGCAGGGTACAGTGAAAAAGGAACTAAATTAAGAATCAGAAGACCTGAGTTTGAATTCTGACTATCTTGTGGCTTTATATAAGTCACAATCTCTCTGGGTATAAATTTCCTCATCGATAAAATGAAAATTTGGGAATAATTAAATGACTTCAAAGGATATTTCCAGGTTTAAATTGTAGACATCTTCTTTGTGATCATAGGTAATCCAAAATGAGAAAGCCCATGGTTTTGTTTTAAATTGTTTCATAGACTTTCTTCATATGAGGTCTGTAGCATATTACCAGATATCTTGCACAAAAGAAGTGGCACAAAAGAATATGGATAGCTAGAAATGAAATGGTTTGGGTCAATAGCAAGAACAAGGGATAACAGACACTTCAAACTCAGAAGACGACAATGACATGCAACCATCCACATGTAAAACCTCAAGGAAAAATGTAGATTGGAATCAAACCCAACCAGAATTCCTAGAAGCTCTAAGGAAAGATACTATTTTTAAAAAGCTCAAAATTATTTTAAAAATCAAATAATAGCTGCAGAGGAAAAATTAGGAAAAGAAATGAAAACCTTGCAAGAGAATTATGAAAAGAATATTCACATCTGGGTCAGAGAGGCACAGAAAATAATGGAAAAAAATAAACTTAAAAAACAGAATGGGCCAACTGCAAAAAAGGTACAAAACTTCACTAAAGGAAAAAACAACTCCTTAATAATTAGAATTGTCCAATGGAGGTTAATGACTCCATGAGATATGTAAAACAAAAGCCAAAAGAATAAAAAATAGAAGGAAATGTGAAATATCTCATAAAAATTGACCTAGAAAATAGATCTAGAGAAGATAAATTAAGAATTATTAAACTACCTGAAAGGCATGATCAAAAAAAAAAAAAAGAACCTATACATCATCTTTCAAGAAATTATTAAGGAAAACTGCTCTATTATCCTAAAACCAGAGGCTAAAATAGAAACTGAAAGAAACCACCAATCACCTACTGAAAAAATTCCCAAAATGAAAACTTATAGGAATATTATAACCTAACTCCAGAACTCCAAGGTCAAAGAGAAAATACTGCAAGCAGCCAGAAAGAAATAATTCAAATACCATGGAGCCACAGACAGAATAATACAAGATTTAGCAACTTCTGCTTTAAAGGCTTGAAAGGTTTGGAATGATATTCTGAAGGGTAGAGTAGCTAGGAAACCAAGAATCACCTACCCAGCAAAACTGAATATAATCCTTCAAGGGGAAAAAAAAAAAAAAAAGAAATAGAGGACTTTCAAGCACCTAATGAAAAGACCAGAGCTGAAGAGAAAATCTGACTTTCAGAAAGGAATCAATAAGGTTAAAATGTTTATATTTGTATATGAAAAGATGATAATTTTAATTCCTAAGAACTTTATCACTCTTAGGGGAGTTAGAAGGAGTATAGATGGAGGGCATAGGAATGAGATGACTATGAGGGGATAATTTAAAAAATTAAAGAATGAGAAAGAGTTATGCACTGGGAGAAAGGGGAAGGGAAAGAAAAATGTGGAAAATTATCCCATATAAAGAGGTAAGAAAGGAAGAAGTTTTGCAATGGAAGGGAAAATGAGAGGTGAGGATGGCAGGCAATGCTTGAACCTTACTCTCGTTGTAATCGGTTCAAAGAGGGAATACCATACATACTCAGTTGGGTATAGAAATCTATTTTACCTAAAAGGGGAACAGAAGGGAAAAGGAGCTCATAGAAAGGAGGGCAGATTAAGGGAGGTAGTGGTCAGAAGCAAAACAGACTTTTTTTGAAAAAGACTTTTGAGGAGAGAAAGGAGAGAGAGAGGGAGAGAGAGAGAGAGAGAGAGAGAGAGAGAGAGTAGGATAAATGGAGGGGGGAGGGGCAGGCAAGGAGAAATAGACAGACATAAATCCACAGTTAACGTATGTTAACATAATAAATGTAAATAAGAATGGGATGACCTCACCCATAAAATGGAAGTGAATACCTGAATGGATTAAAAACAGAATGCAACACTATATTGTTTACAGGAAATACATTTTAAACAGAGAGACACATAGTAAAAATAAGAGGCTGAAGAAGAATCTGTCATGCTTCAGCTGAGGTCAAACAAACAAACGAAAAGACCAGGTGTAGGAATCATGCTCTCAGATAAAGCAAAACCAAAAATAGTCCTAATGAGAAAGAGATAAATGGGGGCAGCTAGGTGGCACAGTGGATAGAGCACCAAGCCTAAAGTTAGGGAGACTCATCTTCTTGAGTTCAAATCTTAGGACACTTACTAGCAGTGTGTCCCATGGAACATCACACAGCAGGCCTTTCTATCCTCCATTATCTCCATAGACCCCCTCATTGTACTCCTTTTCCAATCTTGCGCCAATCCATTGTTCTATATTTGGTTCTAACTGCAGCTTCTTGGCCCCTATAGATTCCTCAGGCAACTAGTAAGATGATCTGGTATTCCCTTCTCTTTGAGGACTTGCCACATTTTGCTATAATCCACACAGTCAAAGGCTTTAGTGCACTCAATGAAGGAGAAGTAGATGTTTATCTAGAACTCCTTTGCTTTTTCCTTAATCCAGAGATTGCTGGCAATTTGGTCCTTAGTTCCTCTGCCTCTTCCAAAAACCAGCTTGCTCTTCTGATAATTCTTGATTCACACATTGCTGAAGTCTAGCTGGAAAAATCTTAAGCATAGCCTTGCAGGTGTGTGATATGAGAACAATTGTTTG
Source organism: Notamacropus eugenii (assembly GCF_028372415.1). Classification (NCBI taxonomy): domain Eukaryota; kingdom Metazoa; phylum Chordata; class Mammalia; order Diprotodontia; family Macropodidae; genus Notamacropus; species Notamacropus eugenii. Next base: position 411,976,806 of record NC_092876.1, on the reverse strand, counting down.
GTAATTTGAATATTCCTTGGCATTGCCCTCTTTTAGGATTGGGATGAAAACTGATCTTTTCCAATTCAGAGGCCACAGTTTGAGTTTTCAAAATTTGCCAACATGTTAAGTATAGCATTTTAACAGCACCATCTTTTAGGATTTTAAACAGCTCAGCTGGAGTTCCATCACCTCCACTAGCCTTGTTGTTAGCAATGTTTCCTAAGGCCCACTTGACTTCATTCTGCAGGATGTCTGGCTCTGTATCAACAACCATACCATTGTGGTTATTAGTGATGTTAAGATCTTTCTTATATAGTTCTTCTGTATATTCTTGCCATCTCTTCTTACTCTCTTCTACTTAGATTAAATCCCTACTATTTCTAATTTTTATCATGTCTGTTTTTGCATGAAACATTCTTTTGATATCTCTAATTTTCTTGAAGAAAAATCAAAGGAGAGATTAATAAAATAAAAACTAACAAAAACCATTTAACTAATAAAACTAAGAGCTAGTTTTATGAAAAAAATAAATCATTGGTTAATTTGGTCTAAAAAATGAAGAAAACCAAATTACCAATATCAAAAATGAAATTAATGAACTTACTACTAATGAAAAGGGAATTAAAGCAATTATTATGAGTTATTTTGCCCAATTACATGACAATAAATTTGACAATCTAAGTGAAATGGATGAATACAAAAATATAAATTTTCCAGATTAAGAGAAGAGGAAATAGAACTTAAATAGCCTTATTTTAGAAAAAGAAATTGAACAAACCATAAATGAACTCCCTAAGAAAAAATCCTTAGGATCAAATGGATTCACAAGTAAATACTATCAAATATTTAAAGAAACTAATTCCAATACCATGTAAACTATTTAGAAAAATAGGGAAAGGAGTCCTAATAAATAGCCTTTTTTGACACAAGTATGGTGCTGATATCTAAACCAAGAAGAGCAAAAACAGAGGGGAAAAAAGCTACAGACCAATTTCCCTAATGAATACTGATGCAAAAAAAAATTTAAATAAAATATTACAGCAAGGAGATTACAGCAACATATCACACATAATTCTATGGCCAGGTGGGATGCATATCAAGAGTACAGTGCTGATTCAATATTAGGAAAATAATCAGTATAATTTACCATATCAATAACAAAAGCAAAAAAAAAATAACATGATTGTTTTATAGATACAGAAAAAGCTTTTCACAGGATTCACAATGAAGCATGCTCTCTACCTCCAGAGAAAGAACTGATTTTGTCTGAATGCAAACTAAAGCATGTTTTTCCTTCCTTCCTTTCTTCTATCCTTCCTTCTCTCTCTCTCTCTCTCTCTCTCTCTCTCTCTCTCTCTCTCTCCAGGTCTTCCTGTACACAATGACTAATATGGAAATGTTTTACATGGTTGCACATGTATAAAATATATTAGATTGCTTACCATTTCACAGAAGGGAGAAGGGAAGGTCAGAATTTAGAACTTAGAACCTTTTTAAAAAAATGTTTTAACATGTAATTGGCGGAAAAATAAAATATTATATCATAAATTTTTTTAAGGAATGTAAGCTCAAAAAACCTCATTTATATACATTCTTTCAAGTGTTTTTAATAAAAATATTATATTTGTCAAAAGCATTTTTTGTATCTACTGAGATAATCATGTGATTTTTGTTACTTTTGTTATTGGTATGGTCAATTATGCTGATATTTTCCTAATATTAAACCATCCTTGCTTTCCTGATATAAATTCCACTTATTCACCATGTATAAACTTCATGACATATTGTTGCAGTCTCTTGACTGGTATTTTATTTAGGATTTTGGCATTCATATTCATTAAAAAATTTGGTATATAATTTTCTTCTTCTGTTTTTACTCTTCCTGGTTTGGGTATTAGCACCATATTTGTTTCCTAAAATCAGTGGCAGGACTCCTTCCTTGTCTATTATTTCAAATAACTTTTTTAACATTGAAATTAATTTATCTTTAAAAGTTTGGTAGAACTCACAATTATTTCAAATAACTTTTTTAACATTGAAATTAATTTATTTTTAAATGTTTGGTAGAATTCACTTACAATTATTTCAAATAACTTTTTTAACATTGAAATTAATTTATCTTTAAATGTTTGGTAGAATTCACTTACAATTATTTCAAATAACTTTTTTAACATTGAAATTAATTTATCTTTAAATGTTTGGTAGAATTCACTTACAAATACGGCTTGCCCTCATACCATTTTTCTTAGGAAACTCATTTATGACTTGATCAATTTATTTTTCTAAAATGTACTTATTTAGATATTCTATTTCCTCTTCTGTTAAGCTAGGCAGTTTATATTTGTATAATTATTCTTCCTTAATTTGTTAAATTCATTTGGATATAATTGGGCAAAAATAATTTCTTTGATTTCATCTTCACTGGTGTTATATTGCCCCTCGTCATTTCTGATGCTAGTAATTTGGTTTTCTTCTGACTGTGCACTTCTTGACAGCAAGGACTATCTTTTGCCTTTCTTTGTATTCCAGCAATTAGCACAGCATCTGGCACATAAGAGATGCTTAATAAATGTTTCTTGACTATTTATAAAAGCTGGGCAGTGAATGGGAGGATAGAAATGGGGAAAAGAGTTTGAGAGGGTAACTAGGAGAAGTTAAAATTATGCTGCTCAAAGAACCCAAAGCTGATAGTAGAGAGAATGCTGGATATCCTCCCCAATCTCTGCCCTAATGAAGGGAAGAAAAATGATGAAATATCACATAAGCAAATCAGACATGCCCTTTCTTGTACAAAACTGGAAAGCTGAAAAGCCACCTTCAGATTTGCTACCCAATGAGTTAATCTCATGCAGACTTGGAAGATTTATAGCATCCTCAATCTCTAGACTTCCTGAGGACTAGAAAGAGTTTAGGAAACTATTTTTGATGATTTTGATCACATCACTAAGTTTGGAGGCAATGTCATCTGGCAAAAGCAAAAACAGTAAAGACAGGAGTTGAAGGACTGATGATGGAGATCTGGAACACCCACTCTGAGACAGGTAGTCAGATAGACAGACGGACGGATGGACGGATGGACAGACAGATAGACAGATAGAGAGAGAGAGAGAGAGAGAGAGAGAGAGAGAGAGAGAGAGAGAGAGAGAGAGAGAGAGAGAGAGAGAGAGGTCAGAAATAAAGGGTCAGAGGTCCAAAATGAGGTTAACAAGTAATTGTGGAGTATAAGCTTCCTAATTTGAGAAACAATTCACTAGATGTAGCTCTGGATGAGATCTAAGAAAGTATCTAAGCCAAGCTCATTTTTACAGAGTAAGAAATTGAGGTCCAGAGTTTAAATCCCAAGGTCACATATTTGCTGTTGCCTTGGATTCAAGACCCTCCCAGATACCGGCCCTGAACAAATTGGGGGTGAAGAGACCTATTTTCTTGACTAAATCATTCAGAGAAAAGAATGGAACAGAGTTATAAGGAAAAGTATTCTTGAACAACAAGAGGAAATAAGCACAATTAAGGTTAAAAACACAAGCTTAAAATCACATTTAATGTTTACGGACATTTCAGATCATGGGAAAGAATTTTTTAAAAGGTCTCGGTGGAATAATTTAAAAAATATGTATCTGAGATTAAATTAGTTCTTATGTGGCCCTGTATTTTGCAAAGTGTATATACTTATAATTGTGTGGTTATAAATACATAACAAAGTTCCAGAGAAGGGCCTGTAGTGCAGATAAGGTTTGAATACAATAAAGAAATTTAAAACTATATTAAAAACAAAAACTCGGATTTGTGCAAAGGTCCATTTAAATCAAATTATTTTTCCAGGAAGCCGCATTGAGCAGAAATAGTAAAAAAGGAAAATAATAGTTAATATTTACATAACCCTTCATATTTACAAAGTGCTTTACACATACTTTGTCATTTAATTTTATCCTTACAAGAGCCCTAGGACATGCTATTATCATCCTTTTTACAGATGAAGAAACTGAGGCTGAAAGAGCTTAAACGACTTCCCCAAAATCATACTGCATATATCTGAAGCAAAATTCAAATTCAGATCTTTTTGACTCAGAGTCTATATTGCCAGGGAGTTAGCAGAGTGAGTATTTTATTGAATGACAAAGATGGGAAATAAGTTAATCATAGGTTCAAAAGCACGATAAAACGGATGGAGGCTTCAGGGTATAGTAGATCAAGTTCAAGATCTGGAATCAAGAGAAACATGAATTCAAATCTTGCCTTAAATAATCTCTAATTCTATGACCATTAGAAAGTCAAAGTCTCCACTTTCTCAGCTGTAAAATGTGAACAATTCTTGCACTATCTACATCTTATAAAACTTTCTTAAGAAAAATGCTTTCCAAATTTTAAAGCACTGTACAAATTGAAATGTTGGAATGATGGGAGAGAAGCCAGTTATATTATGGATTGGGAAGGAAGGGACTGAGGGATTGAAGGTCACATTGAAGGCAAAGCACAAGTACATTAAATATTTTTTAATGCATTTTTTTCGGTCACAGCAACGGGACTGGTCCATGGCTAAACCTAACTCAGCTGGATAAGTATACATGAAGCGGACAGAGAATATCAGTCTACAAGTGGTGACATCTAAGGAGCATAATTCTTTGATATGAGAGGTGTTGAAAATAATAAAAACTAACCTCCTGTATTGCTTTAGGCTGGATTTGTATATTTATCTCCGAAGCATTGAGGAAGGACCACTTTATCAATATATCTTCTCTTTTTTCTTTCATATGAAGTTCCAGCTATTAATGGAAAAATAGATTATTAAGATTTATGATTTTATGGTAGCTGTTTTAACAAAAATACATTTGTTTTCAAATTCAGTAGTTTTGTTCCTCATGATGTATTATTAAATTTGCTGGAGAAAGAGAGAGAAAAAAGAATCACAATAAATATTACTTAAATGGAATGGATACTTTTCTTTTTTCTTACCATCTTCACCCGTCACATTGAATTACCTTCCAAGTTGTGTCAACTCTACCTCTAAACCTCTCATATCTGTCCTTTTTCTTTCTCTCTGTTCCCAGGGCTACCACCCTAGGTCGAGACCCTCATCATCTCTGTTTTATTCTAATGCAATAGCCACTTAAGTGGTCTCTTTGCCTCCAATCTTTCCCCTTTTTTAATCCACCCTCTTTGTTGAACTGAATTATTGAACTCTAGCCAAACAAAATAAATAGGATAAGAAAAATAATTGCCATAGGTTCATAATAACTTCCTTTCATTTTTCATCTTTCCCTATAAGTCAAAGTGATTGTGTAAAAACCAGATATTTTAGTTTCATTAATGCAATGCAATTAGCAAACAGTCATACAAAAGGGCAGGTCATTAGGTATTAAAGTCTTTTGGAGACTAGCACCATCTTATGATTTTTCATTACAGAAACATGAGGGAATTGGACATTGACTTACTCTTGGTCTTAATACTAAATCTATGATGATTGCATATAGGCTAGCTATAATGCATATATTTTATGTAGCCCACAAAATTCCAATCTGCAACAAAAATCACTGAAGCAGAGCTCCAAACATCATCAATTAATTTATCAGAGAGACTAATAGTCCCTAATCAGTTGGGTCCAAGACCTTCCTCACAGTCCAGGTCCCTGACGATCAGGGAACCTCCTAGGATTGCCTAGTCTTCAGAAGCAGAAGAACTCCCATGATTAGCTAAAAGCAATGTCCATTGATCATAACCACTTTGTCAGCAGGCTTTTTAAGGGTCATTAACTACAAGTCATCACCAATAAAATGAGAGCTCCAAAATTTCAGTTAATTGAGGATTCTAGGTAACTGAGCTTCTGGTGAATTAGAGATATCTAACCATGAATATTTTCATATTCTTATTAGTTTAACTTCTAAATATAGTCTCATAACAGTATAAATTTGAAAAGATATTGGAGACCAGGGTACAACTAAAAGAACACTGGCTCTGGAATCAGAGGACTTGAGATCAAATCCAGCTTCTAAACTTTTTTGGCCCTCAGTTTCCACATCTGTAAAATGAGTCTGTTGGACTAGATGGACCCTGAGGTCCTTTCCAGATCAAAGATTCTGTGAATAAGAAGGTATATGAATTAGTAATTACTGACATCCTCTCAATCTGAATTATTTTTGGGGAAGGGGAAGGTAATAATATTATCTGATTTTTGCAATTCTACATATCTTTAAATTTTATTCATTTATTTTCAAAATCATATAACTCCACCCCTGATTTTATTTGTATATACGTGGTCTCATCCTAAGTTCTTTCCAACTTAATTTTCTTGTGGTGATTTCTGCTTTCTCATATAGCACCCTGGGAATTTAGGGGTTGAGAAGAAATGTGGTGATCTCACTCTCACTGGAAATAAGGAGAGGTCAATATAACAATGTCTGTAGATCTCTTCCATTTCCATGTCAATTTGTTACCTTCCTTCCAATTTTATTTCTAAATGCTCCTGGGATGATCTGACTTAGTTGAGTCTTAAGCCAGGTTTTAACCAGAGTTGTTTTCCTCTCCAGCATCATTTTGTACTGTTTTGTGAGGTGATAGGGTCACATCTATACCTGTAAAGTAGTTCTTTTAAAATAGCTCACATCCTACTTAAAGCCACAACATTAAAGCCCTACTTAAAGCCACTTGGTGAGGCGGTGAGGGGTGAGGGAGAGGAAGAAAGTTGTTTTTTTTTTTATTAAGATGGCTCATCTTATATATGACATAATTTATATGGTGCATAGCACATATTAGTTAATTTGCAATGTCTTCCTTTCATTTCGCATAAAGGAAGTATGATTTGGGAGAGTTCCATGGCAAGTTTTCATGATATGAAAAGGAAAAAAACCATTAAATTTTACCTGTAAATGAAAAGGGGATAGATGTACATCATATGACTGACATTTTGAAGCATCAGATGAGGCAGAGAGCACGTGGACAATAAACTGAATTGAATCTCCTCCGACATTATAGGATACCACCTGAGGGAGGAGGGAGGAGGAAGTATTTAATTAAAATTTCAAAATATAAACAAATTTTATAGAGTAACAAAAATCTTGCATATATACAATTTGCATATTTTTTGTTTAGTAGAATTCCATAGATAGCCATGAGTTTAAATTTTCTAAATTTTGATTCAATATCATGCAGCATTTGAAAACCTGGAAACAGCATTCTAAAATGTCCCCTAACACAGATTAGATTTTTCCCAGAAGTTCAACATGGCGATTGCCAAATCAGTTGTTTTGATCCTTCTCCCTTTAGGCATACTTGCTAGCATTAAGTTTTCTATGTATTCGCAGTCAGTAAGTCAACAACACCATTAGTCAATAAGCATTTATTAAGCACCTAGTAAGTTCTGGGAACTTTACTAAGTGCTAAAGGATAGAAAGACAAAAAAGCAGTTCCTGCTCTCAAAGAGCTCACAGTCTGATGCAGAAATAAAAAACAATGTACGTAAGCAGACAAAAAAGCATTAGCATTTCCTGAGATCAGGAAAGGCTTCTTGCAAAAAATGTGAGTTTAGTTGGCACTTGAAAGAAGCCAGGAAAACCACAAGTCAGGTATAAGGAAGGGGAGCATTCCAGCATCAATGATAGTTAATCAAAATGTATGGAGTAAGAAGATGGAGTTATCTTATACAAGAAACAGCCAATATGCCAGTATCACTGGACCACAGAATGGGGGGTGGGGGCAGGGATGTTAAAATATATTAAAACTAGAAAGGTAAGAAGGTATCAGGTTATGAAGGTTATGACAAAGAAAGGTTGAATGGGGGAAGAGGCAGGTGTAACATGATGAGACTTGCATTTTAGGAAGATCAATTTGACATCTAAGTAGAGGATGGACTGGTGTGGGGAGAGATTTGTGACAGGGAAACCACCCAGAAAGGGTTGACTGACTGGGAGAATGTTGACTCACTTGACAATAATTAGAAAATTAGAAAGAGGGAAACATAGTGGGAGAGAGAATAATGAGTTCAGCTTTTAGATATATTTAGTTTAAAATATCTATGGGGCATCAAGTTCAAGATACCTAAAGGCAATTCAAATCTGGAGGTTAGGGGAAAAATTCAGGGTTGGTTAAGTAGATCTGATATCAACACATAGTAAAATCTATTAGACTTATGTGCTTTCCAAAAAGAAGTGCCCCAGATCTGGAAATCATAGTTACAGATGTTATGACTATAAATTCAGAATATAAGAACTTGCTTGTATGTTGCACTTATACAACATCCTTGTAACATGTACATATTTGGGGGGAGAAGACAAGGAGAAGATGAGAAAATAAGTAGATTGGAATGAGGAACAGCATGGGGCTAAGGGAAGGAGGGTAACTGCCATGATTTATGAATGCAAATATCATGCCCTCCCACCAAAAAAAACCCCTAATAGAATCCTAAGAATTTAAAATTTAAAGTTATTAAACATGTTACATAATGAAGCATAAAAAGAATAATTCAAAAATTTATTTAAGAGAACAAACATCATAAAATGTTAGCCTTCCATGACTAAAATAAACTGTCAAATCAAAGTACACATGTGAATCTTGAAGATTTGGAATTTTTTTGCTATTGCTATTGATACGATTACGGAGAAATATCATGAGCCTATAATGTAAATTCAGCCAATAAATAAGCAAAGGGTCTTACTGGATAAAGACCAGGAGAGCAACAACCTCACCTCACCCTGTATCATACCACCTTGGAAATACCAAATGCTTGCAGATGTCCAGGATTAGCTCTAAAAACAAGCTGCACAAAAAAGCCTGAAGATTGGGCCAGTGCCTCCCCACCCTCAGGTGAGCAGAATTCAACTTTAACAAAAAATTCACTCAAGATATAGGTTAGAAAAATGAGGAAACAATAAAAAAAAGTACTTGATTATAATAAGTTCTATAGTGACAAGAGATAAATCCAGAAGAAGACAACAATGTGAAAAGGGCTAGAGGATCACACAGATTTAGCAGCTTCCACAGTAAGGGAGTGGATGGCTTGGAATAAGATATTTTAGAAAGCAAAGGAACTAGAATTACAACCTACTCAGCAAAAACAAATATCCTTCAGGGGGAAAATGGACAATGAAAGAGAAGACTTTCGAGCACTGCTAATGAAAAGATGAGAGCTGAAAATCTAACATTCAAATACGAGACTCAAGAAAAGCATTAAAAAGAAAAACCATATGGGACTCAGTAAGATTAAACTGTTTCCATTCCTGTATGAGAAGATGATACATGTAACTCTTAAGAACTTTATCATTTTTAGGGCAGACAGAAGAAGTCTATGTAGACAGAAGGCAAAAGTATAAATAAATTGATTATGTTGGGATGTCTCAAAAAAACAAGAGACCATAACTGTGAATGTGAATGGAATGAACTCCTAAAACAAAAGCAGACAGGACAATGGATTAGAATCCAACAATTTGTTGCTTACAAAAGACACATTTGAACAGAAATACACACAGAGTTAAAATAAGGGGCTGGAGCAGAGTCTCTACTATGCTTCAGCTGAAATTAAAAAAGGGAAAGGTAGCAATCATGATCTCAGATGAAGCAAAATCAAAACCAGACTTAATTAAAAGAGATAACCAGGGAAACTACATTTTACTAAAAGGTACGACACATAACGAAATAATATTAAAAAATTTACAGAGCTTCTCTAATAAAAGCCTCTTTTCTCAAATATATAGGGAACTGAGTCAAATTTATAAAAATAAGAGCCATTCCACAATGGATAAATCATCAAAGGATATGAGCAGGCAATTTCCAGAAAAAGAAACCAAAGCTAGCTATAGCATGGACCATAAATGAGAGCAACTCCTTCCATCTTGGTGAATTCAGTACAACTCCCTGCATCTTGTGTCAAACATTAGCTCACCAATTAAAGGACCTCCTTACCCCAATCATTTCTCCACAAGAACATCCTATATGATAATATCTGTTCAGGGAGACTTCAGAGGTTCTCTGATTTAAGGAATCAACTTGGTCTTTCAGATGAAGATATCTTATCTAATGAGCTCTTACAACAAACTCAACAAACTCCTTTTGCCTGAAGCCTTCCTCCACCTTTGCGGTTGAAGCACATAGGAGCCCTATGTAAACTGCCTCTGGGGAGTCTTTTGCCCATTTGGGTGGAGCTACCTTGTTGGCAACTCAATAAGATTCCAGAAGATGAGGAAAGATAATCAAGATTAGAATGTAGGGTGAAAGAGAGAGATGATACTTAGGGCAGATTGTTGAAGAAGGGGATCAGGTGTATGTGTAGAAGGGCTGGACTCGGTGAGAAGAGTGATCTTTTTCCTCAGTGTTTGGAGTAAAATACGAAATGGGAAGGGATGATAGCAACTCACTGTGAGATAAGGAAAAGGGATTACATGTGTCATAACTTCTTCTCATCTCCCAGTCAATTAATATCATTACTTAGAGGGACAGAAATGAAGGATGAAAGAATAGGAAGTTTATAAAGTTGGGGTGTAAATCTTCTGGAATAAGACATGGTCAACAATATCCCTGGAGAGAACACCAAGAAGGCCCAAAGTAGCAACTAAATAAGACTTATTATTAATTAATTAATTATATTATGTTATTTATTAATTTAAATTATTAATTTAATAATTAAATTATATTAATTCATTAATAAGATGTTAACTGTAGCAGAGACCTAAAGGCACCTTGAAGGCTGAGAGTTGCCTCAGCTGTGAAAATTCCAACACTTCTTTTCCTCAGGATGAACTACCATTAAACCATCAGGGAAGATCTGGGTGTCAATTTTTGTTATTCTCCTGGGAAGTTACTGACCCTACTACTGAGAATGGATGTGAGAATCTGAAATATCAAAAGGAGAGATAATAAAAGTAACAAACATAATTGTCATTTATACGTATCTATCTTTCTCAAATACATACAGGACAGAACATTTTTCCTTTCACCTTTCTTCTTCCCCTGCTCTCCCTTCTCCCACTAAACCCTGCCTTCAACTTTTCCCAATCTTCATTATAAACTCAAAAACAATAAAATTTATATTCTGTAGAGTGGCCCAAAGTTTGAATTACAATAGCTTCAAAACAGGGCTTTCTAATCTGGGATCCACAAACTTGTTTAAAAAAATTTGTTTTGGTGAATATATTTCAATATAATCAGTTTCCTTTGTTATCCAATGTATTCTATGCACTTAAAAAATTATTCTGAGAAGGGGTCTGCACGCTTCACCAGAATGCCAGAGGTTCATGATCCAGAAAAGGGTCAGAGCTTCTGCTCTTAAGAAAATTTACTTAAAACAAGAATTGACCTTTCTCCATAGAAATAAGGTAATTCAAATTTTCATGAGGTCCTCTCTGAAAAAAAAAATTTATGTATCATCTATTCCTTCATAATATTATAGCCCTATAATTTTACAAAAGATTTAAAAAATTTGTAATGTGAGAAATACAGTTTGTCTTTTTAATAATAAATGAACCACAATTCTAAAATCCCTTGATATCTACTACAGTTAATACTTTTTTATAGTCAATACTTTTCATATATTTCTGTCTTGCAAAGAAATCATTTTATTTAAGGTGCCATCTTTGTAAAAGTATAAACCATAATGATTTCCAAAGAACTTGGGATAGAATCCAAGAATGACCTAAGAATGTCGATCTAAGGTCAAACCTGTTACTGTTCCTTGAATAGCTCTTCTTAAGGAAGTTAAGGGTCATATAACCCTCTGTGTGATATATGCAATCAAATGCAGGTAAAAAAATATTAATCAAGCAAATTTTCTGTTTAAACTAGAGTTTTGCTAACCTCCTTTGGTCCTTAACAAAAGTGCTACTTTCTGCTGAACATTATGTTGTAAGTTTGTCTATCTTGGAGATTTTAAGTTTATTTTAAAGTTGGTTATTGTTCTTACTGAACAGTTTGTTTTTAAAGCCGATTTTTTAAAAAAATAGCACATAACCTTTTTGAAATAATTCATTTTGCTAAATGAAAAAATATCTAAGTAACCCCACATAGAGAAAAAAAAGTAATAGCCCATAAAACATATTTGGCTCTTTAAGACTTAAAAAGAAAGCTGTGATCTATTTGGTTTATTCCTGTTATATTTTGAAATCTATACGAACTTATGTAAAATTATGAAGAAACTTAAAGGATGGTTTAATTAGTACCTTCAACCAGAAAAAGAAAATTTCATGTTACCATTGTATTTTTACCACATGAAACTTCACTCTCTCCATTTCTAGATATATTGCAACCACCTGAGAAAAGGTTAACTAGAAAGTCTAAAACTTCTGAAACATAAGATTTGGATACTTATGGGTCACTAACCAGAAAGTCTTAAGAAAGAAGTGACTAGTTATGTAAAGCATGACCTTTTGGGATCTAAATATTTTTATAAGGCCTCTCTTCTATTATTTTCTACAATCCTTCATCTCTCCAAATGAAATTATTTTATGGGCCAGTAATTCCCCTTTACTGTTCTTCTTTAAATGGATGATTTTAAAGTCCATCATGTTTTAACTAAATGGGAAACAGCCTGGCAAAACATAATTTTGCTAGACTTTAATATCTGCTTTAGCATCTTGTGACATGACAAAACACTACCTATATCTGGGACATAATGACAAAATACATTGAATGCGGAGAATTTTTAAGAGGCACATTTGTGACTTTACTGAAACAAGAATAATCATTCCAAATCTACCAAATGGGAAAGGGCAAAATGTGTGATGAAATAACGACATTTGTGCATTGTAAGCTTTATTATACAGGCAGCACCCAGTTTATAAACAGATTTTGTTTTATTGGTCAAAAATTAGGAATTTGGATTAAAGGTTCTTTTTAGTCCTAATTTTCTTTGAACCTAGATTGTTTGGAACATGAAGCATACTTTTACACAGAAATATAAACAGTGATTAAGTAACCCTGATATTTCAAATTCCTCCAGTGGCATATTCCCCTCCCACCCACTCCATGACACTGTATCCCTAGTTACCCTCTTCAGCACTGGATGGGCCTTCTCTAACACTCCTGTCACACTGATCCTGGAAAGGGAGTTGGAATACTCCTTGTTTCCCATTGTCACTTCCAGAATCTCCCTTTGCCTCCTTCACTCTTTTGAAATCCACATAAATAAAATTTTCTACCCAATTTTTTCTTCATTTTCTACCAAAACTATGGTAGCTATATATAATATACTAATTCCTAGGTCATCATCAGTCCTTTCTCAAGGAGTCAAGCATTCAGTTCCTTTTCTTCTCTTTCTCAAATGCTGCCCTTATCTTTGGGGTCTTAAAAATTCAAACTTCCTGTCCTCCCACTTCCTCAACCTCCTTAATCCCATGACCTACCCCTTCAATCTACTTCAGCAACACATAGGGATGATTACATGCTAGCAATTGCCATTACTCAAAAGCTTCCTATCTGACTTGTTATACCTCTCCCTATACTTCACTCCCATCTCTGTTCTTTGCCTTCATTGAGACCTTCATTCCCTTTATCCTTAAGTACTTTCTCAGACCATTACTCGCCTTTAACTTCATTCTTTCCCTCTTCAGTCTCAACTCAATAGTTAGTCATTTCAACTCTACATTAGCAACTTCTCTTGAATCTCTGGCCTCCCTCATCCTACTGATCATTTCCTGCCAAAGCTCAGCCTTGAATTACTCCCACCATCTACTTCCTCAGCTTCTACTCATGAGCTGCTAAATGAAGCTACAGAAAATCCCACAACCATTTCTAGGTACATTAAAAATTCATGTAATCCAACCTCAACCTGTGGCAGCCAAGTAGTCCTTTTATTCCTCTCTGTTTTCCTAACTCCCCACAGAGGCTATTCCAAATATTCTTGTCCTCCTTGAAGCCATCTCACACTTCTTCACCCTTCCTTCTCTCAGATAAGGTCCTTGCCTCTTACTTTGTTGAAAAAACTGAGGCCATTCAATGTGAACTTTGTCTTCTCCCCTTCTCATCTTAAAACCCCATTTCACCCAGGATCTGACAATCAGACACTTCTTGCCAAGGCCAGCTCCTATAAATATGCACTTGATCCCATACTCTACTATTTTCTCTAGGAGGCTGCATCTTTAATCATCCCCTCTTCCCTAGAATCTTTACCTTCAACAACTGATTCATTCTCTACTGCCTTTTTTTAAAAGTCCAATTTTCTGCCATCTTTAAAAAACATCCACTAAACCCTCTCCCCTCTCCCCTCCTTCAGATAGAATGGTATATTTCTCCTTTCTTTCTCAAACTCCTTGAGAAAGTTGTCTCCACTTGTCTCCACTTCCCTTCTTCTTACTTCTCCCTCACAGACTTCTTTGGAATATGACTTTCAACCTAATTATTCAATGGAAACTATCCTTCAAAAGTGATCAGTGATTCCTTCACTGACAAATCTGATCATCTCCTTTTTAGTCCTAATCCTTCTTGACCTATCTGTTGTATTTAACTTCTGAACATTCTTTCCTCTCTGAATTTTTGTCACATCATTCTTATTTGGCTCCTATCTATGGGACTACTCCTCAGACTACTCAACTGGTTTATAATTATCATAAGGGAACTTTTAATTTCCTTTCTCCTGGCTCCAGTATAGCTGTTTGGTTTTTAAAGAAAGTCAAGAAGCTAAGTGAAACTTTTTCTTTTTGTAGAATTTAGTTGAGACCTCCAAAAATTTAACCATGTGATTAACCATGTGATTAACCAGTTAATGACAAAAGAATTTCTGACTGTTTTATTTGCTCATGATACATATTTCCTGGCTAGCTGTAAATTTCAGAACAGAGTCTCTAGTGCTTACTGATCAATTTACAGATTTATCCAATGGAGATCTTCCCCTTCTGATATCAGTTCTTTGGCATGTAAATCTGGGCCTTTCTGTTGTGGAACAGGACAAGGAGAAGAGCCAACTGTATCCACAAGCCCTAGACATATTTTGGAAGAGGTAGGCCCTTCAGGCTGACAATGAAGGAGTGGGTTGTGGGTTAAATGGGATCAGTTGCAGTTAGGGCCTTTGTGGTTAAATGGATCATAGCTGCAGTTAGGCAAGAAATTCATACAATATTCTAGCTAAGTCAAGAATGATGTATAACGATCTAGGGATTTTTCTCTGTCTTGGTTGAACATTTCCACATCCTGCTATTTCAATGTCATCCTGCATGTTTCAGCCCATTTCCCCCCTTAAGCAGTTAACAATAAAGAACACATAAATAGCTTAAGAACAAAGTTTTTGAAAGGAAATATCCCTCAATACCTGCTGACCCTGGCAAGGTGCTATGGCAGGGGCTCCAGAAAGTAAATCCCCTAATAAAGTTTGCACTTATCACTTTGGTTTTGCGTGTCTCTGATGCAGTTTGGGTGCTCTGATGTCCCAATCTCCAACATCTCTTTTGCTCTCTGTAAAAATTCCAGCTATATCCTGCATTGTCCTATATAAGTTGTCTAAAAATACTACTCATGGCCCATTGGTTTTCGTTGTTGTTGTTACCATAAAATTATACTCCAGCACATAATAAACTAGTTATAAAATGTCTCTTCATGTTGATAAGTATGATTGGTAGCAGTACCTGTCAATAATTACCTGAATAATTTAATATTATCATTCATATCATGACCCTTAACTATGGTATGAGTCAAAGAAAACCGGTTTGACTGGTATGGTCCCAGCCTCCCAGGATGCATATATGCTAAGACTAATAAACCCAGAGACTTGACATTGCCGTCTTCAAACTTCTTTCTGGATGGCAGAATTAGAGTTAAATTCCATATGTTCCTGCCTCTCATTTCTCTTTTTTTATTAGCTAATTTAGAAAATATCCTCATGAAGGGTTTGAGAGTGCTCAGTAACCCTCAACCTCCTTTAGCCTTTCTACCCCAGGTTTACAAGAGTATGACTGCTGCACATGTTGGAGCCACAGGTAAGAGTTGGGTGAATCAGGTGGACATCAGAGTTGTCTCTGGGACTTCAATTGGAGCATAAAAGCCATTGCATTGGTTCCACATAAAGAAGATACCCCAGAGTATGCTGACTTGGACCAAGAGGACTCCATTTCATTGTTTACACACCCCACAATGTTCCCTGTTGATACCATTATCTTCTCCTTATAAATAGTAGCAAAGTTTTGTAACTGCTATCTTTCTTTGGTTCCATCGCTCTTCATCCAAAGTCTTCTACACTACATGTGAGGATTCACCAAGCTTCTATCCTACGCCTGCTTTTCTTCCCTCTCTAATCATTTTTGATAACCTCATCAGCTCTCATGAGTAATTATCATCTTGACACAGATAATACACAGCTCTATGTAACCAGCTCTAATCTTTCTCCAGCTTTCATCTCTTAATATCAATTGCCTATTGAATACATCAAAAAAGTTGTCCCAGAGACATACTAAACTCAACTCAACATGTTTAAAACTGAACTCATTATCTTTCCCCATAAACCTTTCCTTCTGCCAAACTCTCTTGTTTCTGTTTAAGGTACTTTTCTAGTCTCCCAAATTCATAATCTCAGTATTACCTTCAAATCCTCCCTTTCCCTCATCTTATTTATCCAATCAACTGCCAAATCATTGTCATTTCTAAAATAAACTTGTATTACATGTCTGCTATGTGTCAGATACTGTATTTTACAAATACTATATCATTTTTATCATTCAATCAATAAACACTTCTTAAGTGCTTACTATGTGCCAGGTGGTATGTACAGGTATTCAAGGAAGACTAGTACCTCTAGTGTGAGGCCTGCTGAGCCCTTCTCAGGGATGCTTTCTACCTCTGATGTCCACCTGATTCACCCAACTCTCACCTGTGGCTCCAACATGTGCAGCAGTCATACTCTTGTAAACCTGGGTAGAAAGGGTAAATGAGGCTGAGGGTTACTGAGCAGTCTCAAACCCTTCAGTGAGTTACAAGAGTGACTACCTCAAGCATATAAAGACTTCCCCCAGTAGAATGGACAGATTAGAACAATTTACTCCATTGGCCATGAAGGCAGCTGAAGTAGGTGCTGTGGGGTGCTTAGAGTTTGATTAGCCATCAAAAACACCAAGGTCATCCACTGCATCTCGAGTCATTGCCAATCATCTTGACTTATGTCTTGCCACTAGACTTCAATGACTCTAGAAGAGCAGATGACTTGAGGCAACTGCCTCACTTAAATCAAATTTATGAGCGAGTCAAACAACATCACCCATATCATTTTACCATTTTTACCTATGACAGACAAGTGATGAAGCAACAGGCGCAGATACATTAGGAACTGTAGTCACAACCCTGCACATGGACAGCTCAGGCTATAGGATAATCTTCTTATTAGACTGAAATAGCAGTGGGATTTGGCAGCCCCCTGAGTGTCTGAGCAGTCTTTTGGAAGGACCTCACTATTCATTTCCTGTTGTGAGGAAGGGACTGGAAAAGACACACCTGACCTAACCCTAGCCTGCTTACTGTAGCAGGTGGGAATTCTATTCTGTAGTCAAAACACAAAAAAATGTACAAAAACTTCTGTAAAGATGATTCTACTTATCATTGGTACACAGAATTTGCATAGGCTTATAGAAAACATGAAATCCAGTAAACCTGAAAAATTGAACAGGTCTTGATGCAAGAGAATTCAGCAGGTATCACATCTAAATAGCAGCTCTGAGTGAAACAAGAACAGCAAATTAAAATCAACATACCAAACTCAAAGCTGGATATATGTTTTCTGAAGTGTCTGCAGTTATGGGGAGTGCTATGAAGCTGGTGTGCATTTTGCAATCAAAATTAATTTAGTCAACAAGCTTGTATGTGACTGCCACTTGTAAGAAAGCACCATGCCACCATCATCAGTGCATATGCTCCCACCAGATTGAACTGTGATGAGGTCTAAGAAAAATTTTATGAAGTCCTAAAGACCCTTATGATCAATATGGCAAAAGAGGACAAGCCTGTAATTCTGGGTGATTTTAATGCCAGAGACTATCAGATGTGGTAGTGAGTCTCTGGGTAGAATGGAGTGAGAAACAGTAACAGCCACAGTCACTTCTGAAGACTTGTCCCATGACCTTCTCATCACCAATACTGTCTACCATTTACTTAAACACAAAAAAACTTCTTGGATGTACCCTTGAAGCAAACAATAGGTTTATGTCATTGCAAGGAGAAGAGATAGTTAAGATGTGAGTGTGAGGAAGGCGATGTGTTGCACAGAGGGCTGGACTGATCATAGACTCATCCTCCCTAAAATAAACATTAACTTTCAACAAAACAGTGGTCCCAAGGCAAGATGATTACCAGAAGACTTAATGTCAAAAGAAAAGGAAAGCTTATTGGCTAGTTCCTCAAAGGAATATTCATGGAAGATAAGGGACAATAGTCATAAAGGATAAGAACGCATAAAATGAAACACTGGGTCTTGAATAAAATCCATCAGAAGCTCAACTGTTGATAGCAAATAATATACAATAATAGCTAGAAAGGTCAAATTTCTACATTATTCAGAAAATTTCTTGATGCAAGGTTTCAAGGTTTGTTTGGGTTTTTTTCAGTAATGGTAAATCAAAAATAACCTCACTGTTCAGCTATAAATAGAATACTCCAGTTGGAAACTGAGTGGATGTCCAACAATGGGGAATAGCTAAACAAGTTGTGGTATATGAATGTGATGTAATACTATTGTTCCATAAGAAATAATGAGCAGGCAGACTTCAGAAAAACCTGGAAAGACTTATATGAACTGATGCTGAGTGAAGTGAGCAGAACTAGGAGAACATTGTACACAGTAACAGAAACATTGTGCAATGACTAACTTTGATAGAAAAGGTTCTTCTCAGCAATGAAAGGATTTAAGACAACTTCAAAAGACTCATGATGGAAAATGCTATCCATAGCCAGAAAAAGAACTATGGAATCTGAATACAGATTGAAGCATACTATTTGCTCTCTTTTGGTTTCTTCTTTCTTGTAGTTTCTCCCATTTATTCTAATTCTTCTTTACAACAGGACTAATGTGAAAATATGTTTAATATGAGTGTATATGTAAAACCTATATCAGATTGCATGCCATCTTGGGGAGGAAAATGAGGAGGGGGAAATTTAGAACTCAAAATCTTATGGAAGAGAAAATCAAAAACAAAAAATTTTTTTTTAAAGAAAGAATGATACTATAAGCAAAAATAAAAAATACATTGTCCCAAGACACAAGATATTATGGCTTACCTTCTGGACAGACTTGACAACATTTACAACTGGTTGAACTGCTAGCTCTAAGGGTTTTTGAACTTGGTCTTCTTCAAATGTAAGAAATAGTGGTCCCTAAGACAGGAAGAAGAGGAAATATGGTAATAAATTATGATATTATCTTTAAAAAAAAAGTACACATTACAGCTCTTTCAACAAATGAGATTTATTTATATAAGCATTTCCCACTCTATCTTGCCATATTACAGTTCATTATATAAAGGGACAAAAATATATTTTTGCTAAAGCCCCTATATTAGTGGAGTTTCTATTCACAGATGAGGCAAATGCCCAGAAATCAAATAATAAAGCATACTAACAAACCTAACACAAGAAAATCCATGTAACAAAACCACAGTTAGTTATCTAATTCTTTTGTCTGTCTTTGTCACTTTGCCTCACAAGTCCACACATCCTGAGTCCCTCAAAGGGCCCTTTAGGCAGGTGCTGGAAAGCACTTTCTTATTCTTTCCCCCAAAAGGGAGGGCTGGAGGTTGGGAAGGGAGAGAAGGAGTAAGTAAGGAGTCCTTTGTTGACATTCTTGCTGTCACAGCAAAGCTCTCTTTCTCTCCTACATTTAAATCTAGGGTGCCTC
Source organism: Notamacropus eugenii (assembly GCF_028372415.1). Lineage (NCBI taxonomy): Eukaryota > Metazoa > Chordata > Mammalia > Diprotodontia > Macropodidae > Notamacropus > Notamacropus eugenii. The sequence goes on along the minus strand of NC_092876.1, from coordinate 411,957,041 downwards.
TAACTTGAAGCCGTATTATTAATAATGACAATTACTGTCAGTAATGCTTTGAAGAAGGTCAAACATATACAAAATTGGACATGAGGAAATTATGGGAAGATAGAGGAGTGATAGGTAACCTAGGAGAATTCTTCCCATTCCACTCCAATAGCCCTGTAGCAAATAAACATGAAAAGAGTTCACGAATGCAGCAAACTCAGCCAGGACAAGAAAAGAACAATTAAAAACTCATCATAAGGTAAATGAAGAAAAAAAAATAATAGCTGAAAACCAACTTACCAGCCTATCCTGCTCCTACAGCCCATGATTCTTCCCTGTGACCTCTGTGTCCACTGCAATTTATGGTACCTGAGTTTTGAAATTAAACCCTTTTTAATTTTCCTAAATCTTCCTCTCCTAAGGTGGATGTCTCATCACTTCAGCTTGGTCCCACTGCTTCCAGACGCCCTTATCCATTTCTAAAGTCCCCTTGCTAGCCCAGAGCCACTTTGCCTCCCTGCAGACACCTGAACGGTTTCTGTCATTTTGAACACCCCGGTTTTATTTGTTTTTTTTTTTTAATGTGAACTCAACAAATGTAAAATTGCCTTATCTAAAAAAAAAAAAAGAAAAAGAAAAACCAAAAACAGAATATTATATACTATATACTGTGAATCCCCACAAAGTCAGGGCAGAAAAGCACTAGGCCTCCTGAAATATGGTAAACACATATGCAGTAAAGACATCATAGAGAAGTAAGTATTTTTCAAGGAAAAGATTGATCTTAGAGGATGAATACTTTGAAATAAAGGAATGTGAATCAAAACTTCCTGAAACAGGGGAAGACAGATTCTGCAAGGTGTCCTGAAACGACAATGGAACAACTTAAAAAGGGGTTCAGAAAATCAGTCAAAGAAATAAGAGAAAATAGTAAAGAAATAATAATAGAAATTAGCAACTTCAATCAAAAAGCAGATATAGACAAAACCAGTAGATTCTCCTCAAAAGAAAATAACAGAACTGGAAAGCATACAGAAAAAAGGAAAAATAATGAGACAAGTTAAAATAAGTGGGGAAGAACACAAGACAGCTCTACCATACAAGAATGCTGAAGGCAAAGTTATAGTGCAAAGGGATCAACTAAAGATTATAGGTCTTCTAAAAAATATCATGATACAGAAAACCTGAATATCTTGATCCAAGAAAACATGAAACAAATTGCTGAGAAATAGTGGAAGCAGTCAACAAAGTTCATATTGAAAGAATTCCTTTCCCCAAAAAAACCAACAGAAACCCCAAGAATCAATCACCAGGAAACAATGAACTCAAATTTCAGAATTCCACATCATAGGTCAAATCTTATATTTAGTAAGGGATAAAAAAACAAAACAAAACCTTAAATTCTGAGAAGAAACAATCAAAACATTATAGTATCACCCTATGTTTATAAGAAAACAAAGGAAATTGGAATATAATATTTGGAAAGCAAGGGCATTTGCTAACACCCTAAAATATCATATCCTACACAGCTGAATTTAAACCTCATACAGATAGATAGATAGATGGATGGATGGAGAGAAAGAGAGAGAGAGAGAGAGAGAGAGAGAGAGGGAGGGAGAGAAAGAGATAGACAGACAGATTTCAGTAAAAAAAGAAAAGTATTTGAATCTTTCCTTAGAAAGAACTCAGTGGAAAGCAGGGTATTTGACTTGCAAACTTCACAAACATCATTAAGTTCATTATTTTCAGATAGTAATGAAAATTTAAGAAATGAAATGTTTCTCTTTATGTACTATCACTAGAGAACAATACAAATGTTGAGTGGCAAGGATTTTGCTATTTGATTTTCTTTTTAAAAAATATTTTACACTGAGTGACAGTGAGAAGGCATGAGCCTAAAAAATCAGGCAAATGGCATAATCAGAAAAATTAAAAGAATACTAGATGGAGGAAGTGGATTTTCTCAGGAAGAACAATCTCATCTCATTAACAACTCAATATTTTAAGTAATAGGGAAATATAAGAGAAGTTAACTGTAATAATTTATCAAACAGAAGAAAATATTTCTTAGTTTTTTTTTTCATTTTTAAGATAAAATTCTAATGAAACCGTTTCCTCACAGCTTACTATGAATGTTGATTCTTCTTTTAAACAGATTCTCTTAGAAGAAAATTCCCATACACACTAAAATATTTGCAGCAGCAAAAAAACTGAAAACAAGGTTAAACAGACTGTGGTAGAAGAATGTAATGGAATATTACTTTGTTGGAAGAAATGATGAATATGATGAAAACATAGAAGTGTGGAAAGACTTATATGATTTTATAATCTTTGGCTCTAAGACCCAATTGAATAGAACCTTCTCCTTATTGGTGATATCCAATCCCTTGACCTCTCAGTTCACTTTCAGGACATCTCCCTAGCACTTACCACCCTCCTTATCCATTCCCTATCTTAATCTCCACAGCAGCTCTTCCAAACCTTTTCATCCCTCCTACAATTTCTCAGGGATTTCCCTTGTCCCACCCTCTCAATTGAGAACCATGCCTTATATTTTTCAAAAAAACATAAAGGACTTTCACCACAAGCTCCCTCTTATTTCCACTTATTCATTTCCTATCACTCAGATGCCTTCTGCCACCATCTCCTCCTTCATCCCAGTGTCATCCAAAGAAGTGGCCTTACCTTACCCAGGCTAACTAACCCTTTTACCTACATAAATGATCTGATTCCATTTCATCTGCTCCAACAAAACACCCCTCTGTCATTCCCATTTTAAAATTTATTTTTAATCTCCCCGTCTACTAGCTACTTCCCTACTCCATACAACATACCCATTTCTCCCCTATCCTGAGAAAACTCTCACTTGCTCTCTGCTAATTATCATTCTATATAACTTGTGCCCTTTGTGATCAAACTCTTTGAAAAGGTGCCTCTACTTTCTCTCATTCCACTCCCTTCTTAACTCCTAACAGTTCAGCTTCTCACTTCATCATTCCACCCAAACTCCTTCCTCCAAAGGTACCAATAATCTCTTATGACAAACCCAACGACCTCTTCTGTATTCTCGTTCTCTTCAACCTCGCTGACCCTACTGATCATTCTCGTCTCCTTGACACCCTCTTCTTCCTGGGCTTTTGGGACACCACTCTCTCCTGGTTCTCCTCTTACCTATTCAAATGCTCTTTTTCCTTTGCTGGATCCTTTTTCAGCTCACATTCTCTAACTGTAGGTATCCCACAGTTTCTGTTCTGAACCCTTTTCTTTTCTCTTACTATACTACTTCACTTGATTTCATCAGCTCCTGTACATTTAATCATCATCTCTATGCTAACCATTCCCAAATATACCTAATCCTGCCCCAAATTCTCTGATGATTTTAAATCTCCTATCTTCAACTGCTTTTCAGACTTCTTAGACTAGATGCAGACATCCTGTCAGGCAGATGTCTTAAATTAACATGTCTAAAATTGAATTAATCATCTTTCCTCCTAAACCCTCCTATATTCCCTATTACTATCAAAGACAACTCCATTCTCCCAGTTCCTCAGGCTCAAAACTAGGTATCATTCTTGACTCCTTACTTTTCCTTACCTTTCTTATCCAATCTGTTGTTCACCTTTGCAATGTCTCTTAAATATGTCCTTTTTTTTTCTCAACATTGCCAATACTCTTGGTGCAGGCCCACATCACCATGTTTGAACTACTGCAATAACGTGTTTGTGGCTCTGTTTGCCTCTAGTCTTTCTTCACTCCAATCCACTCTCCATTCAACCATCTAAGTGGTTTTTCTAAAGTGCAGGTCCAAACATGTCACCTCCTTGGCTCTATTTGGTGTTCAAATCCCTTCATAACCTAGGCCCTTCCTACCTATCCAGTCTTCTTATACCTTACATATTCTTTCATCCAGTGACACTGGCCTCTTTGGTGTTCCACATATAAGACATTCCTTCTCTTGGCTTGAGATATTTTCCTCAGCTGTCCCCCTTGCCTGGAATGCTCTCCCTAGTCATCTCTGTCTCCTAGCTTCCTTTAAGTCCCAAGTAAAATTTCATATTTACCAAGAAGCCTTTCCAAATCCCTTTAACCATTTCCTATTTATCCTGTAGGAGTGTATGGGAGGATGTTTAGGGAGGATGAGCAACTCAGGTGTGAGGGCTTGCTGTGCCCTTTTAAGGGCTGCTCATCTACCTTTGGTGTCTGACTGTCACCCTGTGACTCCAAGAAGTTATAGCATGTGCAGTGGCCACACCCTGGTAAAACTGTGGGTAGATGGGGTAAACCAGGTCGAGAATAACCAACAGGCCTCCCCATCAGATGAAGGCAGTTGAAGAAGCCTTTGTGGGGCACTTAGAGCTTAGTCGGACATGGAAAATGCCAAGATCATCCACTGCAAGTTGGGCCATCACCAGTCATCTTGACTTTTGTCCTATCGTTGGACTTCAGTGACTCGGGAAGAGAGAGTGAGGCTGACAACTTTGCACTACTCTGCCTCACTTAAATCCAATTGACAAACAAGGCAAGACATCACCTGTAATGTCGCTGGTCATCTTCAAACAAAAAATAAACAACATGTACATACACACATACATACATACATACATACACACACATGAGAGAGAGAGAGAGAGAGAGAGAGAGAGAGAGAGAGAGAGAGAGAGAGAGAGAGAGAGAGAGAGTTTGTTTGTTTGCTTGTCTTTTTCTTGGGGACAGGCACTGTCTTTTTTTCTCTTTTTGTATACCCAGTACTTAGTACAGTGCCTGTCACATAGTAGGCAATAAATGTTTATTGACTAACTGATTGGAAGATCAATATGCCCAGCCTTAGGGAAGAGGCAGATTTGGCAAGGAGCAGAGAAGAAAGTTCTGGATTTATTCTGGCTCCTGGTTTTGAGAAAGAAGATGGCTAATGCCAACCTGTTTTCAAACTGCTGAAGGGAGAGAAAGACTCTGAGAAGAGGTCAACATGTAGAGGAACTGACTATCTCTATCATGTTCCTATCTACAGTTTGATAAACTAGGGATTTCAGAAAATGTTCCCCTTGGTTGAGGTATGGAAATCACTTTCTTTGTTGAGTTCAGATATCCCATTCTCAATGGGAGAGCTTCTTCATTCTGTGTTATCTAGTGTATATTCTCATACATTTACTTTTTCTGATTTCTGTTTTGCTATTGACTTGGATTGATGGGTTTCTTTGCTATTTGACATATGTGTTCATTGTGGTCTTGGTTATAAACTTGTGGCTACTCTTTCCCCATGAATACTACTTCCCCTAGGTGATTGATATTTAAGGGATCAGAGAGATATAATTCTAGCCCAGTATTCCCTCTTTCAGAGGACAGAGTAAACAGCCTCAAGCGCCAACCTCCTGCTTCCCTTCCTGGCAAGAATCAAAGGCTGCCCTAAGGGGAAGGAGATGCTACGGATATCTATTCTTGCCTTCCTGAGAGCCACCTTCAGACACAACCATGTGGATGTATAGAGGATATATGGGTCAAACAAAACAGACCCTCATATAATATCCTCTTACAATCTAAGGTAGAGTAAAGCTGTGTCAACAATTTACATGACCACACACACAAAAAATCAATGAAAAGGAAAAAAAGATCAAAGGCAAATGTACAAAAAATAAGCATGACACAAATGAAATGGTATGAAAAGCCACTCCTACCCTCCCTCTTTGCAGAGGTCCATAAGTATGGAACTTTTTTTATAGTTTTAGACTTTGTTTTAAACCTATTAATTTGTTTTGTTGGACTGATTTTCTTTTTTCTCTTTTCCTTTAAAAAATTTATATGGAATAGGCTTCCAGGAGGGAAGGGAGAGGAAAAGAAAGATACTAGAAAAAATTCCAGTGAAGTTTAAAAAAAAGACAAAAAACTAAACACTAAAAGATGAAAGAGCATCTTCTTTTTGAACGTTTATATTTAATTTTTTCTAATTACATGTAATAACAATTTTTTAAAAAATTTGAGTTCCAAATTCTCTCTCTCACTTCCCCCTTCCCCCCTCTTTGAGAAGGCAAGTAATTTGATACAGATTATACATGTGCATTTCCATATTAGCCATGCTGCAAAAGAGAATGCAGACCAAAAAAACAAGAAAAATAAAGAATATTTTTAAAAGTATGCTTAAATCTGCATTCAGAGACCATCAGTTCTTTCTCTGGAGAGAGATAGAATTATTCATCGTGGGTCTTCTGGAATTGTCTTGGACCATTGTATTGAGAAGAACAGTGAAGTCATTCACAATTGATCATTGTACAATATCACTGTTACTGTGCACAATGTTCTGGTTCTGCTTACTTCACTGTGTATCAGTTCATAATTATCTTTCTAAGTTTTCCTGAAATCATCCTGATTATCATTTCTTAAGGCACATAGTATTCCATCACAATCACATACTATAACTTCTTCAGTCATTCCCTAACTAATGAACATCCCCTCAATTTCCAACTCCTTACCACCATAAAAAGAGCTGCTGTAAATATTTTTGTATATAAAGGTATTTTTCCTTTTTTTTAATCTCTTGGGGATACAGACGTACTAGTGATATTGCTGGATCAAAGGGTATGCAGTTGTATAGCTCTCTGGGCATAGTTTCAAATTGCTCTCTGGAATTGCTGGATCAGTTCACAATTCCATCAACAATGCATTAGTGTCCCACTTTTTCCACATTCCCTCTAATATTTGCAATTTTCATTTTCTGTCATATTAGTCAATCTAATAGGAGTGAGATTGTATCTGAGTTGTTTTAATTTGTATTTCTCCAATCAATAATGAGTTAGGGCATTTTTATAAGACTATAGCTTTGATTTCTTCTAAAAACTGCCTGTTTATATCTTTTGATCATACATCAATTGAGAAATGACTCATATTCTTACAGATTTGATTCAGTTCCCTATATATTTGAGAAATGAGGTCTTTATCAGCAAAACTTACAAAAAACATTTTCCCCAGTTTTCTGCTTTCCTTCTGATTGTGGTTACACTGGTTTCATTTGTGCAAGTCCTTTCTTATTTAATGTAATAAAAATTATCCATTTTACATAAAGTAATGCTGTCTCTTGTTTGGTCATAATTCTTCCCTTATCCAAAGACCTTACATGTAAATTATTCGGTGCTCCTGTACTTTTCTTATGGTATCACCTTTTATGTCTAAATCACATATCCTTTTTGACCTCATCTCAGAATACAGTGTGAGATGTTGGTCTATGCCTAGTTTCTGCCAAACTGCTTTCTAGTTTTTCCAGCAATTTTTTGTCAAATACTGAATTCTTGTCCCCAAAGATTGGATCTTTGCATTTATCAAACACTAGATTATTATGGTTATTTACCACAGTGTATTGTGTACCTGATCTATTCCACTGATCCACCACTCTATTTCTTAGCCAGTACTAGACTGCTTTCATGATTACCAACCACTTTGTAATACAATTTGAGATCTAGTACTGCTAGGCCACCTTCCCTCACTTTCAAAAACTGATTCCCTTGATATTTTTGCCCTGTTGTTCTTCCAGATGAATTCTGCTATTATTTTTTCTAGCTGTATAAAAATAATTTTTGGTGATTTGATTAGTATGGCACTGAATAAGTAAATTAATTTAGGTACAATTGTCATTTTTGTACCCATGAGCAATTAATATTTCTCCAGTTACTTAGATATGACTTTGTTTCTGTGAAAAGTGTTTTGTTATTGGGTTCACATAGTTCATACAGTTTGTCTTCATAGGTGGAAAGAGGATCATTATTATGCAACATCAGTTGTATAGAGGTACATGAAGATATTTTTCTGCTTGCTTCTGTATGAACACATAGGAACTATGGCAATCTTTTTAAAAGCTCCCCCATTAGGCTTCAAATTCCTTGAGAGGTACTTAATAATGTTATTGACTTGACTTAACTGTTTATGGAAGCTTGAAATGAGAAATGATGGGGACCCCTACTCAGTTGCTGGGCCAGAAAAGTGGAAGGCTCAGTGAGTTTACAAAAGTAGTTCCTGGTACCCTCCTGCCTCTGTAAAGTGTGTGATCTGTTTTAAGTTATGTCTGGATTGCTGGATGGGATAGGGGGGACTGCCCTTTCTCCCAGCCAGGCTCCATTGAGTACACAGCCAGCTCTGATTCTCTGGTGTTTGTGTTGTATGTGTCTAGGATCGGAATCAACACTGAGAGTTCCAAAAGGTCCAAAAGTCCTGAGGGGCTGACATGGATCAGCTCTGTGTCTTCTGAGTGGAGGCAAGTGAATATTCTGCATCAAAGAGGATAACTATCAACAGGAGAGTAGAGTCTAAACTTGGCCTATATTACCATCAGATACATGCAGGGAGTGGGTGGAGGGTACAGTGCTGAGGGCAAACATGAAATCCCTGATTAGTGGTCCTTCATGTTCTGAATGCATCTAAATATCAGTGCCCCCCCTCCCCATCACTATGACAATAGTTTTAAGGTGAATTACTAAATTCTTTTAATTTTTTTCTTTAATTTTTAAAATCTTTTAATATGGACAGTTGTTCTATATTGTTGAGTATTCCTTTTTGTAAGTGGCATAAATTACCTTATCTATACATGATCCATATTTGTATTTTTTTTGTATATTTTTAATATAAACATTAAATACCTTTGGTACTTTCTCCCTTAGTGGACTGACATCTGAAACTTGAAGGAGAAAACCTGAAGCTTATAAACCTCATTTGCTATAAATAGCATCCCATAATTAAGTTTTCAAAAATGAATTAATGAGTGTGAGAAAAGGGAGCCACCCTTCTTGAGAGAGGCAGTTCATTCCAACATTGAACTGGGTCTACAAACTGCACTGGCTAGGCACAGGATAGTGAAGGATGAGCACCCCCAAGAGTGACCTCCCTAAAGGATTACCTTACAGTGGACAACACTCATTTGATTTAATAAATACTCAAACTGTCTTAAAAGCACATTTTCCCCCCCCAAAAAAATTTCTTACTGATTTTTATCAGAGGGCTTTGCTCTTTACTGTTGGCTTACTGTTTTGTATTCAAAACCACCTGTATCTCATAATGAAAACTGGAAACAATCAAAAACAACATAGTAGCCACAATGTTTTTTATGTCAAATCACCAAACAATGCTTGCTATTGTACAGGTGGCTAAATAGGAACTCCCAAAGAATATATTAAAAGCTGGAAAAACATTCCTAATCCTACTTTGCTGTAGGATGTCCCACCCAAAAGTAACAAGGGAAAAATATAATCTATTTTTAAGTGATGAAATAATGTTTTTAAACACACACACACACACACACACACACACACACACACACACACACACACACACACACACACACACACACACACACACAAAATAATGGAGAGGTCTATTGCCATGCAGGTATTTCTGATTACTACCTTTCCAGGCTTCCAGGATTAAGGTGTATTTAAAACAAGCCACCAGAGGAGTGTCATTAACATAAGATATGTTTTGTAAACCAGGAAGCTAAGCTAAGAGAAAAACAAAACATAAGACCAAGCACTGAACTAATTAAAAGGAAAGATTAAACCTGTTCTCTATTGGGTATAAGAAACAAGAAGTTAATCTATTTCTAAAGGTACCAGTCTTTAAAGGACAATGAAGAGTATGTTTGTGAAAGGTTTTAAATAAAAATGAAGAAAATAAACATTTTGCCAAGGAAACTGAAAAGAGGCTGTATTTCCTCATTACTGAGAAAAATAAAATAAAATAATGCAGATCTGAAATATGAACGTTCCCCGCTTTCCCCTTTTCAATTTACCTAACAGTCTGCAAAGTTAAACATGAATGCAATTTATCATCAGACATACTTTTGGCTTGGCTACAGAGTTTATTTTAATTTAAGACACACCAGATTAACCTGCTTTACAGGAATGGGGAGGAGACAGGAAAGATGGAAAGCAAAGAGAGAGATCTTTAGGGGAAGGTTTTATGTTGTCAATGGTTGGCATTTCACATGTGTGTCTTTTTTAAAAAACTTTTTTTAAAGAGCATTTAGATATACATAGGAGAACATGAAACCATGAATTTTCATTTCACACTGCTTGCTTTTTTTTTAAAGGATATAACAAATTCTACATGTTAATTTCAAAATAGTCCTACCTGTCTATGCTTCCTTCAGTTATTTTTTGTGAATTAAGAAAAAAAAAGTGTTTCAATGAGACATAAACAAATATGGCAAAATAGGAGGAAGCATTACAACCCTTCTCTACCCAACAACCATTACAGCAAATACTTAGAGACACCAGATGAAGTCAGATTTAGGAAATCTAAGGAAAAATCACAGTGAATCATGTTTCCAGCCCAAGTAGGCAAAAGGAGGCAGAAAGAGATCTTCAGGCATTGAGGACAGAATCTATCCAGTGGAAGTTAACTGAAACTCCAAAAAGGAACATACCTACAATGGTGTTACCCAGACCGGAAATGAGTACAATGGCTTTGCAAACCTCTGACCAGCAAGGAAACAATCAGACTTCAAACAATATCAGCACGCTGAAATCTTTTGATTTTTCAGAGACCTTGTGAAGAACACAACCCATCCTGAACAAAGAAAGCAGAAATCCAGAGCAAACAAACAACATGATGAAAGACTAGACACTTTTTTAGATCATGCATCTCAAACCTCTCCAAAATAGGAATTATATACAAGAGATAAAACAATTTCAGCTATCCCTATAATCTACAATGCCAAGAGCTCTAAGGAAGTAAAAACTTGAACTAACATCAAAGAAAACTAATCCCAAACCTGTAATCCATTCACTCAGAACTCTGTATCCCACTACTCATTAACATTCAGGAAGGGCTACCACAAGTCAATCTATAGATTTATAAAAATAGCTAAATTTCTGTGTATTCTCCACACCTCATCCAGTACCTCCAGAAAACCTAAAGGAAAATTATTTTGTCAATGCTCTGTGCTGCAACAATCCTCAGACAGAGTTCGGAGAAAGAGAAGAAATTGGTGGCAGACACGTGTGTGTGTGTGTGTGTGTGTGTGTGTGTGTGTGTGTATGTGTGTGTGTGTGTGTACCAGGCTTGCCTAAAGCGAAAGGGAGTGGCAACCAGCTTGGTTAAATTCTTTCCCTATAGAAATCACTTTGGGCAGAGACGGAGGCCAGTGAAACATGAAATAACCATCAAGAGAGGAGCCTGAAACAGTTTTGAATTCCAACTCCCAAGGAAACTGCAACCAAAAAAGAAAGAGTAAGAAAGTGGGTAATAAGGGAATACTATAATAAAGGAAAAGACTGATGTTATTAAGGATGTCAGAAGGAAGAAAACTCAGTTAAAGACCTTGTGCATAAGCACATAACAAATAACATCTGATTTGATTTTCACAATCAAATTGAGGAAACTGAGGCACTCAAAGTGACTTGCCCAGGGTCATATAGCTAGCAGCATGGCTACTCATCCACCTTTGATGTCAACTGTCACCCAACTCTCATCTGTGGCTCCAAGAAGCCATAGCTACAGTGGCCACACCTTGGTAAAACTTGTCTGGGCAGACAGGCTAAACTAGGTTGAGGGTAACTGACAGGTCTCAAGTTCATTGGTGAGTTAGGAGGATGTCTACCCTCAGCATGTGAAGATATCCCCCAGCAGACTGGGTGGATGAGAACAATGTGTTCCAAAGGCCATGAAGGTGGCTGATGCAGGCACCATGGGGCACTTAGAGCTTGATCAAACATGGAAGATGCCAAATTCATCTACTGCAAGCTAGGCTATCACCAGTCATCTTGACTTTTTTCTTGCCACTGGACTTTAATGTCTCTGGAAGAGACTGATGAAGGCTGATGACTTTTTACAACTTTGCCTTACTTAAATCCAATTCACACTCAAGTTAAGATATAACTCCGAGGTGTCATTGGTCCTCTTCAAAAATGAAGGATGAATAACATTTAAATAGTGTAATTATGAGGGATGCCAAGATCCATCTTAGTGTGTAGGTCAGAGGAGGGATGGGAGATTATGTCAATTGAAATAAGTATACCAAGGAACTGAATCAGGGATGTTTGAGGGAGTATCGAATGTCTGTTAAAGTCTCTAATTATGAGGTTAGGAGTTGTCAAAGGAGAGAGTTTGTAAGTCAAGTACTAAATGCATTGAGGAAACAAGGGAAGTATACTGGAAGTTAGTAGACATAGGCTACTAGAATTTTGATTGGATGGTAGATGTCGACCGAGTGAATCTCAAAGGAGGAGAGGTTACTGAGTGATGGTGATAGAGTAGTAATGGGGAGTAAGGAGTATTCCAACTTTGTGGAATTCTTAGGCTTGTGTCATATACGCAGCAAACCAACTCAGTGAAAGTCAGAAAAAGTGGGAAATGAAAGTATTTACAATGAAAGCAAGTTTGTAAACTTGCAAGTATTTCAGGGAGCATGGTGAAAGGGGCAGGTAGCTTTAAAGTGGGGCACTGGGGACAGGGGAATTCATTTGAAGGTAATGAACATAAAGGATGGAGCAGTAGGTCATAGAGAATAGGGTCTGAATGATGACAACTAGGACTTCAAAATCATGGAGACACTGAAGGTATGACCAGGTGAGAGTTTCTTAATTACTGAGGACTGAATTCAGGCAGATTATCAATATAATTGGGGGTTTAGTCTCTTATTGGAGTCCTCTCAGGGCTTTAGGCATCTCTGATAAGACAATAAGCAGGAGAAGCTCCAAGAATGATATTTCATCCCTTGAGGCAAAGGTAGGAATTCAGAGACGAGGCATGACGGAATGGCATTTCTTCTCTTCCCACAGGAGGCAGATGTCTTTGGGTGGTAGAATAGGCCTAACTTCTTTCTGTAAATACTTTCTTCAAATTCTTCCTTGTTAGAATGTTAGCTGGCGGCAGTGGGGGGGGGGGGGAGAGCCAAGATGGCGGAGTAGAAAGACACACATATGCAGGCTCTCCCCACACAGCCCATAAAATACCTGTAGAGAGAGACTCTCAACAAATTTTGGAGCAGCAGAAGTGGAAAACAACAGACTGGAGGAGATTTCCAGCCCAGGGTGAACTGAAAGGCCCACAGGAAACGTCGGACGTGGAGCAGAGCCCAGTCCAACCTTGGCTGCGCTGTGTGACTCTGGGAGGAGGACACTTCAGGGGCAGAATCTCCAGTTGTGGAATCCCCAGTCACAGCAGCAGCGAATCCCCAGTCACAGCAGCAGCAGCGGTCCACAGATCCCTCAACCCACAGGCGCCAAAGGTCAATGATGGGGTTTTTTCAGCTGGCCAGGAAGCGAGAAGGGCCTTCCCATAGATCCAGCTGCAGAGGCCACATTGGGCAGGCAGCAGCAGTTCCCACAGCAACCCATACAGTTGCCTGCATCCATTGTTGGAGCGTAGAACCCCTGGGGGCACTGAGAGCTGAATATTACCTCAGCCCTGTGTAGAGGCCCTAAGGGAACTGATCTTTATCTCACACTGAATGGAGGCCCTACCTATCCAGCTTATCTTAAAATCAGCCCCCAGTGCTGGCTTGGCAGAACTGGAAACCAGGTGGCTGTGGAGAGGTAACTGCTAAGATTCTGGGCACAAAAATCTCTACCTACTCCCAGACCAGTGTACATGCTTGATTGTGCCACCTTGGAGGAACTGAGATCTTACAGATTCCCAGATCATACCCTACTCTTGACAAAGGACCCAAAAGTCAAGTAACTGGTTGGGAAAATGCCCAAAAAAGGGGAAAAAAATAAGACTATAGAAGGTTACTTTCCTGGTGAACAGATATCTTCTCCCATCCTTTCAGATGAGGAAGAGCAATGCTTACCATCAGGGAAAGACATAAAAGTCAAGGCTTCTGTATTCCAAACATCCAAAATAAATATTCAATGGTCTCAGGCCATGGAAGAGCTCAAAAAGGATTTTGAAAATCAAGTAAGAGAGGTAAAGGAAAAACTGGGAAGAGAAATGAGAGAGATGCAAGAAAATCATGAAAAGTGGGTCAACACTTTACTAAAGGAGACCCAAAAAAATGCTGAAGAAAATAATACCTTTAAAAATAGGCTAACTCAATTGGCAAAAGAGGTCCAAAAAGCCAATGAGGAGAAGAAGAATGATGGAAAAGGAGGTTCAAAAGTTCACTGAAGAAAATAGTTCTTTAAAAATTAGAATGGAACAGATGGAAGCTAATGACTTTATGAGAAACCAAGAAATCACAAAACAAAACCAAAAGAATGAAAAAAATGGAAGATAATGTGAAATATCTCATTGGAAAAACAACTGACCTAGAAAACCAGGAGAGACAATTTAAAAATTATGGGACTACCTGAAAGCCATGATCAAAAAAAGAGTCTAGACATCATCTTTCACGAAATTATCAAGGAAAACTATCCTGATATTCTAGAACCAGGGGGCAAAATAAATATTGAAAGAATCCACTGATTACCACCTGAAAGAGATCCAAAAAGAGAAACTCCTAGGAACATTGTGGCCAAATTAAAGAGTTCCCAGGTCAAGGAGAAAATATTGCAAGCAGCTAGAAAGAAACAATTCAAGTATTGTGGAAATACAATCAGGATAAGATCTAGCAGCTTCTACATTAAGGGACTGAAGGGCGTGGAATATGATATTCCAGAAGTCAAAGGAACTAGGACTAAAACCAAGAATCACCTACCCAGCAAAACTGAGTATAATACTTCAGGGGAAAAAATGGTCTTTCAATGAAATAGAGGACTTTCAAGCATTCTTGATGAAAAGACCAGAGCTGAAAAGAAAATTTGACTTTCAAACACAAGAATGAAGAGAAATATGAAAAGGTCAACAGCAAAGAGATATCATAAGGAACTTACTAAAGTTGAACTGTTTACATTCCTACATGGAAAGACAATATTTGTAACTCTTGAAAATTTTTCAGTATCTGAGTAGTTGGTGGGATTACACACACACACACACACACACACACACACACACACACACACATACACACACACACAGAGAAACAGAGAGCACAGGGTGAATTGAATAGAACGGGATCATATCTTAAAAAAATGAAATTAAGGGGTGAGAGAGAAATATATTGGGAGGAGAAAGGGAGAAATGGAATAGGGAAAATTATCTCTCATAGAAGAGGCAAGTAAATGACTTTTCAGTGGAGGGAAAAAGTGAGGAGGTGAGAGAAAAAACATGAAGCTTACTCTCATCACATTTGACTAAAGGAAGGAATAAAATGCACACTCATTTTGGTATGAAAACCTATCTTACAATACAGGAAAGTGGGGGAGAAGGGGATAAGCAGGGTGGGGGGATGATGGAAGGGAGGGCAGTGGGAGGAGGGAACAATTAGAAGTCAACACTCTTGGGGAGGGATAGGATCAAAAGAGAGAACAGAAGAAATGGGGGGCAGGATAGGATGGAGGGAAATATAGTTAGTCTTATACAACTATTATGGAAATTATTTGCAAAACTACACAGATATGGCCTATATTGAATTGCTTGCCTTCCCAAAGGGAATGGGTGAGGAAGGAGGGATGAAGAGAAGTTGAAACTCAAAGTTTTAGGAACAGCTGTTGAGTATTGTTCTTACACATAACTAGGAAATGAGAAATACAGGTAATGGGGTACAGAAAGTTATCTTGCCCTACAGGACAAAAGAGAAGATGGGGATAAGGGAAGGGAGGGATGTTAGAAGGGAGGGGGGATTGGTGACAGGGGCAATTAGAATGCTTGGCATTTGGGGGTGGGGGAGGGGAGAAATGGGGAGAAAATTTGGAACCCAAAATTTTGTGGAAATGAATGTTGAAAACTTAAATAAATTAATTAAAAAAAAAAAAAGAATGTTAGCTCCTTGAGAGCAGAGATTGCTTCACTCTTTGTGTATATATCCACAATTTTTGGATTTTTTTTTCTTAATAAATACAGGTTACTCAGCTGAAGACCAACTGCTTCATCTTATACAGATTTCATGTGTTCTTTGTAGCCTTTTCCTTCTCTTCTGCAAGATTTTCTTCTACTTCAGTATTTCTGTGTTCCACATCTGTTTATTGATCTTTCAACTCTTCAGAGAGATTTCTAGGATGAATTTTCCAATTCTGCTAATTAAACTGCACTGAGAGCTTTAAATTCCAACATATATTTATTTTTAATGTCTTTTATGTATTTATTTTATTTTTTGAATCATTCTGAAATTTCTTGTTATTCCATGCTATCCTGGAAGTTCTGTGAACTATGCATTTCATAACCATTAATGCCTTTGTCTTATAATATTTATTAAGAGGATCAACACTCTTTTTTGAGGATTTAGAACTCACCCTTCTTTCTACTCTTGAGATTCTCAATATTGATTTATGAGTTTGTTTTGGGGGCTCTTATAAAAATATCTTTGGTGCGTTAGCCTTTTAAAAAATATTAATCCTGGAAACAGTCCGGGAGCCAAGATGGCTGAGTGATTGGTAATTGCTATCTCCCTCCCCTTGTTAACCTTGAAGATGCCAGAGATTATCTCCCCAGGAAAAACCCTGGAAAAGTGGGAACAGCAGAAGGGGTAAACAAATAGTCTCTTAGTCCATAAGGCTAGGAAAATCACTAAGAAGGGGTCCCTCTTGCTGTGGCTGAAGGGGACTAGTGCAAGACCAGAGCTGTCCCAGACAGCCCTATCTCAGCAAACTGGGAGAAGATCCTGAGCTCCAGGGGAGTGAAGCCCGCTACCACCAACACCAGGACCCCAGACATGCCTCAGCACCTCAGAGGAATCAAGAAGACACTAGCACAGACAGGATCACCAACCACTGAATTTGCCTATAATCTAGCTCAGCAGAGGAGAGCTCTGGTGGCCAGACCCTCCCCACCACATTTATCACAGCTAGCTCCAGGGTAACTCCAGGGAAATCCAAAAAGACTTCACCTGGCCTCTGCTTTCCAACACCAGCCAGCTCAGCACCAGGTAAGCTGTAGCATTTCAGCTTCTAGCTGAAAGAACCAGAGGCCACAACACACAGACCCTCAAGTTTAAGGCACAAGAACTCTGGGACAGAGCCCCTTGTGTCCTAGACACAGAGATCTACTTTAAAAGTCAGGAAAAGGTGATCATCATGAGTAAGAAGCAAAGCAGTAAAGAAAAATTCATAGAATCTTTCTATGGGGACAAGGACAAAAATACAAATACCAAAGAGGTCAGCATTGAGACTGCACTCCCAAATGAAACTTCAGAAGGGAATATGAACTAGTCTGAAGCACAAAGAGCATTCTTGGAAGAGCTCAGGAAGGATTGCAAAAGTCAAATTAGAGAAATAGAAGAAAAACTGACCAATGACCTTAAAAATATGAAAAAAGAAATCACAGAAGAATTTAAAAGGAAAATTGGACAAATGGAAAAGGAAGTACAAAACCTAACTGGAGAAAATAACTCTTTAAAAGGAATAATAGGGCAGATGGAAAAGGAGACACAAAAATTAACTGAAGAAAACAATTTGACAAAAATTAGACTCAGGCAAATAGAAGCTAATGATTCTATGAGACATCAAGAATTGGTAAAATAGAATCTAACGAATGAAAAGATAGAAGAAAATGTAAAATATCTAATTGAAAAAACAACTGACCTGGAAAATAGATCCAGGAGAGAAAATCTAAGGATTACTGGTCTACCAGAAAGCCATGATGAAGAAAAAAGAGCCTGGACAATATCTTCCAAGAAATCATCAAGGAAAATTGCCCAGAAGTCCTAGCTCCAGAGGGCAAAATAAGTCATTGAAAGAATCCACCATTCACCTCATGAAAGGGATCCCAAACTAAAAACACCAAGAGATATCATTGCCAAATTACAGAACTATCAAGTCAAGGAGAAAATACTGCAGACAGCCAGAAAGGAACAATTCAAATATCGAAAAGCTACAGTCAGGATCACACAGGACCTTGCAGCTTCGATCGAAGGAACTGAAATACGATATTCTGTAAGGCAAAAGAGCTGGGACTACAACCAAGGATCAACTACCCAGCAAAGCTGAGCATAATATTTCATGCAAGGAGATGGACATTCAATGAAATAAGGGATTTCCAGACCTTTCTGATGAAAAGGCCAGAGCTCAATAGAAAATTCAATCTTCAAACACAGGTGTCAAGAGAGGCATAAAAAGGTAAACAGGGGGAAAAAAAACTTGTTACTCAATATGGGCTAACTATTTACATCCCTATAAGGGAAGATGACACTTGTTCATCTTGAAAATTGTATATTTATTATGATATATAAAAGGGATATACATAGATAAGAGGATGTGATATAAAGTAAATGATGTTATGATAAAAATGTGATTTAAGAGTGCAAAGGGATTGTAATGGGAGATGTGAAAAGGAAAAGTCAGAAAAAGGTAAATTACATCACAGGAAGAGGCACAAAAATATAGTAGAGGGAAAGAGGGGAGGGAGATGAACATTGTTTGAGAGTTACTCTCATCTGATTAGGTTCAAGGAGGGAACAGCAAACTCAGTTAAGTATAGAAATACAACTAGCTGTATAGGCAGTAGAAGGGGAAGGGGTAAAGAAAAGGGAGGGGAGGCTAAAAGGGAGGGAAGAAGTAGTAAAGGAAAAGGGAATCAAAAGGGAGGGGGGCTGAAAGGGAGGGAAAACTGAGGGAAATGGTGGTCAAAATAAAACTCTATTGTGGAGGGGAAGGGAGAAGAGAGAACTAAAAGCATAAACAGGGGAAAGGGGGATGGAGGGAAAGATAAGAGATAGTAAACATAACTGTGAATGTGAATGAGATGAACTCTCCTATAAAATGGAGATGGTTAGCAGAATGGAGTAAAAACCATAATCCAACAATATGTTGTTTATAAGAAGCACATTTAAAATGGGGGGATCCACATTGGGTAAAGGTAAAAGGTTGGAGCAGAATATATTGTGCTTAATCTGATGTAAAAAAAGCAGGGATAACAATCCTAATCTCAGACAAAACAAAAGCAGAAATAGATCTAATCAAAAGAGATAAGGAAGGAAACTATATCCTGCTAAAAGGCACCATAGACAATGAAACAATTTCATTACTAAACATAAACTACAAATGTTATAGCATCCAAATTCTTAGAGGAGAAGTTAAGGGAGTTACAGGAAGAAATAGATAGCAATACTATATTAGTGGGGAGCCTCAACCTCCCCCTCTCTGAACTTGATAAATCTAACTTCAAAATAAACAAGAAAGATGTTAAGGAAGTGAATAAAACTCTGGATAAGGTAGATATGATAGATCTCTGGAGAAAACTGAATGAGGATAGAAAGGAATATACCTTTATCTCAGCAGTATATGGCACATATACAAAAATTGACCATGTACTAGGCCATAAAAACCTCACAATCCAGTGCAGAAAGGCAGAGGTAGTCAATGCATCCTTCTCAGATCATAATGCAATAAAAATTATATGTAATCAAAGGCCATGGAAATATAAAGCAAAAATTAATTGGAAACTAAATCTAATCCTAAAGAATGAGTGGGTTAAACAACAAATTATAGAAACAATCAACAACTTCACTCAAGAGAATGATAATAATGAGACAAGCTACCAAATCTTATGGGATACTGCAAAAGTAGTTCTTAGTGGATGATTATTTTTAAAAATATGAATTGCCCAGATTAACAGAAGAGGAAGATGAAGACTTCAATAACTCCACCTCAACAAAGAAATTGAACAAAGCATCAATGAACTCCCTAGGAAAAAATCTCCAGGGCCAGATGGATTTACAAGTGAATTCTATCAACAATTTAAAAACAGTTAATCTCAATACTATACAGACTATTTTTGAAAATTGAGGAAGAAGGAGTCCTACCAAATTCTTTTTATGATACAAATATGGTTTTGATACTTAAACCAGGAAGAACCAAAAGAAAGAAAGAAAATTAGAGACCAATTTCTCTAATGAATATAGATGCAAAAATTTTTTAAAAAATATTACCTAAAAGAATACAGCAACTTATCATGAGAATAATACATTATGATCAGGTAGGATTTAAACCAGGAATGCAGGGCTGATTCAATATTAGGAAAACTATTAGTATTATTGATCATATCAACAATAAAACTAACAGAAACCACATTATCTCAATAGATACAGGAAAAGTTTTTGACAAAATACAATACCCATTCCTATTGAAAACACTGGAAAGCATAAGAATAAATGGAACTTTCCATAAAATAATAAGCAGTATCTACCTAAAACCATCAGCAAGCATTATATGCAATGAGGACAAGCTAGATGCATTTCCAACATGATCAGGGGTGAAACAAGGATGTCCATTATCACCACTGTTATTCAATATGGTGTTAGAAATGCTAGCTGTCACAATAAGAGAAGAAAAAGAAATTGAAGAAATTAGAATGGGCAAAGAAGAAACTAAGTTATCACTCTTTGTAGATGATATGATGATATACTTAGAGAATCCCAATGAATCAAGTAAAAAAACTATATGAAATAATAAACAACTTTGACAAAGTTGCAGGATACAAAATAAACTCAGATAAATCATCTGCATTTCTATATATTACTTAAAAAGCCCAGCAGCAAGAGACAGAAAGAGAAATCCCATTTAAAGCTATGGTAGATACTATAAAATATTTGGGAGTCTACCTGCCAAAACAAACCCAGGGGCTATATGAACACAATTACAAGACACTTTTTGCACAAATAAAGTCAGATCTAAGTAAGTGGAAAAATATCATTTACTCATGGTTTGGTTGAGCTAATATAATAAAAATGACAATTCTATCTAAATTAATTTGTTTATTCAGTGCCATATTGATCAAACTACCAGGTAATTATTTTCTAGAGCTAGAAGAAATAATATCAAAATTCATCTGGAAGAACAAAAGGTCTAGAATATCAAGAGAACTAATGAAAAGAAATGCTAGGGAAGGTGGCCTAGCCCTACCAGATCTCAAATTGTATTATAAAGCAGCAATCATCAAAACCACTTAGTATTGGCTAAGAAATAGAGGGGTAGACCAGTGGAATAGGTCACGTACTCAAGACACAGTAGTCAATGAATATAGCAATCTACTGTTTGATAAACTCAAGGACTGCAGTCTCTGGGATAAGAACTCACTGTTTGACAAAAATTGCTGGGAAAACTGGACAACAGTGTGGCGGAAATTGGGCATAGACCAATGTCTGACACCATACACAAGAATAAAATCCAAATGGGTACATGATCTAGGTATAAAGATTGATACTATAAACAAATTAGGGAAGTAAGGAATAGTGTATTTGTCAGATTTATGGAGAATGGAGTAATTTTTGACCAAACAAGAGACAGAGAACATTATGAAGTACAAAATGGATAATTTTGATTTCGTTAAATTGATAAGTTTTTGCACAAACAAACCCAATGCAACCAAGATTAGGGGGGAAGCAGAAAATTAGGAAAGAATTTGTGCAACTAGTATCTGTAATAAAGGCCTTGTTTCTAAAATATATAGAGAACTGAGTCAAATGTACAAAAATACAAGTCATTTCCCAATTGATAAATGGCCAAAGGACATAAACAGGCAGTTTTCAGAGGAAGAAATAAAAGCTATCTATAATCATATGAAAAAATGCTCTAAATCACTATTGATTAGAGAGATGCAAATCAAAACAACTCTGAGGTACCACATCACACCTATTACATTGGCTAACATGACAAAACAGGAAGATGATAAATGTTGGAGAAGATGTGGGAGCACTGGAACACTAATTCATTGTTGGTGGAGTTGTGAGCTGATCCAATCATTCTGGAGAGCAATTTGGAACTATACCCAAAGGGCTACAAAAATGTCATACCTTTTGACCCAGCAATAGTGCTTCTGGGACTCTATCCCGCAGAGATCATAGAAATGGGAAAGGGTCCCACATGTACAAAAATATTTATAGCAACTCTCTTGTGGTGGCCAAAAACTGAAAATCAAGGGGATGTCCATCATTTGGGGAATGGCTGAACAAGTTGTGGTATATGAATATAATGGAATACTATTGTGCTATGAGAGACGATGAACAGGAAGACTTCAAAGAGGCCTGGAAAGAATTATATGAACTGATGCTGAGTGAAAGGAGCAGAACCAGGAGAACTTCGTACACAGCAACAACCACAGTGTGCAAGGAATTTTTCTGGCAGACTTAGTACTTCATTGCAATGCAAGGACTTAAAAAATTTCCAATGGACTCCTGAGGCAAAATGCTTTCCACATCCAGAGAAAGAACTATGGAATTGGATCCCAAACAACAGACTCTTTTCTTTTGCATTATGTTTTGCTTTGTTTTGTTGTATGGTTTCTCCCATTCATTTTAAATCTTCTACGCAACATGTATTTAATAGGAATGTACATGTAGAATCTATCAAGATTGTACACCGTCTCAGGGAGGGAGTAGGAAGGGAGAAGAGCATTAAGGGAAGGGAGGGAAAAGAAATTTAAAGATATATGGAAGTGATTGTTGAACACTGAAAACAAATAAAATAATTTAATAAAAAAAAATTTGAAAAAATATTTATAGCAGCTCTCTTTGTGGTGGCCAAAAACTGGAAATCAAGGGGATGTCCATCAATTGGGGAATGGCTGAACAAGGTGTGGTATATGAATGTAATGAAATACTGTTGTGTTATGAGACACAATGAACAGGAAGACTTCATAGAAGCCTGGAAAGAATTATATGAACTGATGCTGAGTGAAAGGAGCAGAACCAGGAGAACTTTGTACATTGCAACAACTACAGTGTGTAAGGAATTTTTCTGGTAGATTTAGTATTTCATTGCAATGCATAGACTTAAAAAAATGTCAATGGACTCTTGAGGCAAAATGCCTTCCATATCCAGAGAAAGAACTATGGAACTGGACTGCAGACAGAAGCAGACCATTTTCTTTTGTATTATGTTTTGTTTAGTTTTATGGTTTCTCCCATTCATTTTAATTCTTCTATGCAACATGTATTTAATAGAAATGTAGAACCTATATAAGATTGGACGCTGTCTCAGAGAGGGAATGGGGAGGGAGTAGGGGATAAGGGGGAGGGAGGGGAAAAAAAAATCTAAGATATATGGAAGTGATTGTCAAACACTGAAAACAAAATAATTTAATTTTTAAAAAAATTGACCCCATCTGACATTCCTTTTTTTGTTCATGGGTACTACCCCACCCACCAATGCCGAGTTGTAAAGCCTTAGCTTCCTTGTACATTATGGGATATATAGTTCACCATCCTGAGCCTCTGTCCTGAGTAATTGGTCAGTAAATATCTGTTTATTAAGAGTCTACTATGTGCTAGGCATTATGCTAAGCACTGGAGATGCAAAAAAAAAAAAAAAAAGGAAAAAGACAGTAGAGTACGCAATCTACTGGAGAAGAAAACAAGCAAATACATACAAACAATATATAGGAAAAAAGGAAATAATTTAAAGAACAAAGGCACTAAAATTAAGAGAAATTGGGAAAGACTTTTTGTAGAAGATCAAATTTTAGCGGAGACTTGAAGGGAGCAGCTTGGTGGCATAGTGGATCACCCATCCTGGAATCAGGAAGACCTAAATCCAAATCCAGTCACAGCCTCTGGCAAGCTGTGTGACTCTAGTCAAGTCACTTAACCCCCTTTGCTTCAGTTTCTACCTCTGTAAAATGAGTTAGAGGAGGAAATAGCAAACCACTCCAGTATCTTTACCAAGAAAACTCCAAATATGGTCTCCAAAGAATCAAAGAACAACATAATGGCAGGAGAGGAGTTGGGAAGTAGTAGAAGATAGTGAGAGTGAGTGAAGGAAGGCAGGATAGTAGTCTCTTGGTGGGAAGAGAATAAACCCTGAGAGTTTTAGTCTCCCTTTCTTCAGACTAAGATCAGCCATGTCCCTTTCCCCCTTCATTTCAATTCCTCCCTTGGTTCCCTTCCTAGCTAGATCAGTGTCTGCTGCTATTTGTAAAGATGGGGGTGGGGGTGGGGAGGAGTTATTGAAATAAGTCTCCAAAGATTTGGGGGTCCCTAACCAAGATCCAGGCCCCACTCAGAAAATAGTGCTCTCCCCTTTCTTCCTCATATGGATAGGAAACGTAAGTGTCCACTGCTTGTTGAAATATGAGTACAATGAGGTGGTGGGGTATGTTAACAGAGACTATAAAAAAGGAGGATTCCAAGAAAGGTCCCAGACAAAAGTTCAAAAAGTCTATTTATGACCTTCTTGGGACCAGTAGAGGTTGATAATGGAAAGGAAGTGAGTACTATAGGTATTAAAATTCTCCAATGTCCATTCATAAAAATTTTACCTTTTCTTCTTTATTCCATGATTTTAACTGTAATTATGTAACATCTGGTGCATAATTCCTTTGGATTTTCTAATTTTTATTTTTGAAAGTTAAAGAATTAAAATGATCTGGGAAAATGACTATTCTGCCATCTTGGTGATCATGTCACTGCCTACTCAAAAAAACCAAAACTAACAGTTCATGGTTTTGTACCTTTTTGTTCTTCTTTGTATGTTGAAATATAACAACAATGATTAAATTCATACTAAATTCTTTTTCTTAAGAGAGAGACTTCATAATTATCAGAAGGTAACTAAAAACCCAAACCATCAACTACTGATTTACATACCTATTTTCTCATTTTAAAAAATTACGAGAATGATCTCATTACCATTTGAGGGTATCCTTGCTAAAACTATGAAAAGGGAGTAGTAGGTAAGCTTCAATGAATTTTTTCATTGAAGTTCAATGAATTTCACAGTACAGCCCACATCTCTAAATGCCTGACTGAAAGACACAGGAAACAAGAGATATCACTGTGGATATTATTTTCTGACTAATTTAATTTTTTAATTTAGTTAGGCAAAACTTGCCCTTGAAGTCTCTCTTCCAACTTAGTCCCACCAATGTACATGCCAAATTCATTCAAGATTCCTGAAAAACTCAAACGTAATTTTGTTCAATGGCTTGTTATTAAAATCAACAACTGCCTTAATTAGGGAGATAAATGCTCACCACTTGTCATGGAAGATTCCAGTAGAGTTTAAACACAAGAGGAGTTTCCTATGTAGCCATCTTTACAAAAGGGATTAGAGTACATTTGGAATTATGTAAATAAATTGACAAAAATGTCCATGCCCTTTAGAACAGAAACTCCATTCCTTGGCGTATACCCCCAAAACACCACAGAGAAGAAGAAAGTCTCCATATGCCCCAAAATATTTAAAGTAGCACTTTTTGTGCTATCTAAGAATTGGAAAGTAGATGCCCATCACTTGAGAATGGCTAAATAGACTATGGTAGATGCATATAATGAAATATTACGATGCTGTAAGAAATGATGTACATGATGAATAGAGAAACATGGAAAGATCTACCTGAACTGATGCAGATAACAAGCAGAGCCAAGAAAACAATGTACATAATGATAACAATGTAAATGAAAAGAAAAAGTACATGCCAAAAAACCAAAAGCAAATAAAACAAAATTGTGAATATCCAGCAGGATTTGAATGATGAGATATGAGAAGACACCCCCCTCACCCCACTCCTTCATAAAGGTGCACAGGTGCTACACTTTGGACCTATTTTCAGGGGTTTTTTTCAGTGTATTCCTCAATTGTACTGATTTTTTCCCTCTAAAAAATATTATGTGTTATATGGGTAGCTCTCTGGGAGGGGGAAGAGAAGACATTTGGGATAACTATGATGATATAAAAAACAAAGTCAATAAAAATATTTTTAAAAAAAACAATGAAAAGATAGTGTGGCATCGTAAGAAACTTCATTCATATCAAAGGCTGAAATGTGAGGTTCTTCATGACACACATAGAAGGAAAAAGAGAAGATGGGCTTACTTAGCAGGTGCTCAGTATTATCACTGTTGCTGTTACTGTTACCATCATTTCCCTGAATGGGGGGCTGGCTTTTCAAATGGATTGTAACTGAATGACATAAGGCTTAAAGTCTCATCAGAAAGACTGTAACTGTACTTATTTGCCAAAGGTGACACTCTTTCTACTAATCTCTCCTACCAGGGAATGCATATCTCCATTCCAAAGTTTCTCTTTGTTTCTTTCAAGTTTCTT
Source organism: Notamacropus eugenii (assembly GCF_028372415.1). Lineage (NCBI taxonomy): Eukaryota > Metazoa > Chordata > Mammalia > Diprotodontia > Macropodidae > Notamacropus > Notamacropus eugenii. Next base: position 411,931,071 of record NC_092876.1, on the reverse strand, counting down.
TTGCTTGTCTGTCCTTATACCCTATAAAAACTACTATCAAGATAAAACTGTGTTTATTTCAATGCATTTCTGGTCTGTATAATATTTCATTTGTTCAATGGCATGTGAGAGGGAGAGTATGACCAACTACACACAGATAGGATAATGTGTTGAAGGCTCAAGATGAACCAAAGAAACATTATTAATACATATTATCTTTTTTTTTTATTTAACTTTTAACATTTATTTTCACAAAATTTTGGGTTACAAATTTTCTCCCCTTTTTTCCCCTCCCCCCCCCCAAACCCAAGCATTCTAATTGCCCCTGTGACCAATCTGCTCTCTCTTCTATCCTCCCTCTCTGCCCTTGTCTCCGTCTTCTCTTTTGTCCTGTAGGGCCAGATAGCTTTCTTTACCCCTTAACCTGTATTTCTTATTTACTAGTGGTAAGAACATTACAGTTGATCCTAACACTTTGAGTTCCAACTTCTTTAGCTCCCTCCCTCTCCACCCCTTCCCTTTGGAAGACAAGCAATTCAATATAGGCCAAATCTGTGTAGTTTTGCAAATGATTTCCATACTAGTTGTGTTGTACAGGACTAACTATATTTCCCTCCATCCTATCCTGTCCCCCATTACTTCTATTCTCTTATGATCCTTTCCCTCCCCATGAGTGTCGACCTCGGATTGCATTCTCTTCCCTATGCCCTCCCCTCTATCCTCCCCCCCACCCTGCTTGTGCCCTTGTCCCCCACTCTCCTGTATTGTGAGATAGGTTTTCCTATCAAAATGAGTGTGCATTTTATTCTTTCCTTTAGTGGAATGTGATGAGAGTAGACCTCATGTTTTTCTCTCGCCTCCCCTCTTTATCCCTCCACTAATAAGTCTTTTGCTTGCCTCTTTTATGAGAGATAATTTGCCCCATTCAATTTCTCCCTTTCTCCTCCCAATATTTCTCTCTCACTGCTTGATTTCATTTTTTTTTTAAGATATGATCCCATCCTCTTCAATTCACTCTGTGCACTCTGTCTCTATGTGTGTGTGCGTGTGCATGTGCATGTGTGTGTGTGTGTGTGTGTGTGTAATCCCACCCAGTACCCAGATACTGAAATGTTTCAAGAGTTACAAATATTGTCTTCCCATGTAGGAATGTAAACAGTTCAACTTTAGTAAGTCCCTTATGACTTCTCTTTGCTGTTCACCTTTTCATGGTTCTCTTCATTCTTGTGTTTGAAAGTCAAATTTTCTTTTCAGCTCTGGTCTTTTCATCAAGAAAATTTGAAAATCCTCTATTTCATTGAAAGACCATTTTTTTCTCCTGAAGTATTATACTCAGTTTTGCTGGGTAGGTGATTCTTGGTTTTAGTCCTAGTTCCTTTGACTTCTGGAATATCCTATTCCATTCCCTTCGATCCTTTAATGTAGAGGGTGCTAGATCTTGTGTTATCCTGATTGTATTTCCACAATATTTGAGTTGTTTCTTTCTAGCTGCTTGCAATATTTTCTCTTTCACCTGGGAATTCTGGAATTTGGCCACAATGTTCCTAGGAGTTTCTCTTTTTGGATCTGTTTCATGCGGTGTTCTGTGGATTTCTTGAATATTTATTTTGCCCTCTGGTTCTAGAATCTCAGGGCAGTTTTCCTTGATAATTTCATGGAAGATGATGTCTAGGCTCTTCTTTTGATCATGGTTTTCAGGTAGTCCCAGAATTTTTACATTGTTTCTCCTGAATCTATTTTCCAGGTCAGTTGTTTTTCCAATAAGATATTTCACATTATCTTCCATTTTTCCAATCTTCTCGCTATGTTCTGTGATATCTGTCTTTCTCACAAAGTCCTTGGCGTCCATCTGTGTCATTCTAGTTTTGAAAGAACTATTTTCTTCAGTGAGCTTTTGAATCTCCTTTTCCATTTGGCTAATTCTGCTTTTGAAAGCATTCTTCTCCTCATTGGCTTTTTGAACCTCTTTTGCCAATTGAGTTAGGCTAGTTTTCAAGGTGTTAATTTCTTCAACATTTTTTTGGTTCTCCTTTAGCAGGGAGCTGATCTGCTTTTCATGCTTCTCTTTCATCCCTCTCATTTCTCTTCCCAGTTTTTCCTCCACCTCTCTAACTTGATTTTCAAAATTCTTTTTGAGCTCTTCCATGGCCTGAGCCCATTGGGTGGGCTGGGACACAGAAGCCTTGGTTTCTGTGTCTTTGCCTGATGGTAAGCATTGTTCTTCCTCATCAGAAAGGAAGGGAGGAAGTGTCTGTTCTCCAAGAAAGTAGCTTTCAATAGTTTTATTTCTTTTCCCTTTTCTGGGCATTCTCCCCAGCCAGTGACTTGACCTCTGAATATTCTCCTCACACCCACCTCACCTCCTGGTCCTCCCAGCCAGCGTTTGGGGACTGAGATTCAAATGCTGCTTCCCGCCTTAGGGCTTTTGGTGGGGGCAGGGCTGCTATTCAGTGTGAGAATTAAGTTCAGGTGGTCAGGTCGGTGCAGGGCCGCCTCTCAGGCTCAGTTCCCTCAGGGGGTTTATGTACAGACCTTCCACAATGGATCCAGGCTCCCGCCAGCTTGGGGAGCCCCTGTCTGCAGCCGCCTCTCAGCTTCTATCTCCCGGGGGGGCCCGAGCCATGGGGGCACCCCACTCCCCTCTCGACCCGCCAAAGAGACTCTCTCACCAACCCCGTCACCTGTGGGTGGAGGGGCTTGTGCCGCCGCTGGAGATCCTGTCCCTGAAGCCTGCTCGGATCTGTACCTCTCGGAGCCGCGGCCGCCGCAGGTCTGGGCTGGGCTCCGCGTCTGCAGCGCGATGGACCTTTTGCGAGAGGTTTGCAGGTCCCTCTGTGGGTGGAGGGACCCGCGTGGCCGCTGGAGATCCCGTTCCCGTAGCCCACTCGGATCTTTTCCTCACGGTGTCGCGGCCGCTGCAGGGCTGCCCTCTGCTCCCAGTCCCGGCGCCCAGTCCGCAGCACAAAGGACCCCCCGCGAGAGGTTTGCAGGTCTCTCCGGAACAGAAATCTCCCTCGCTCCAATATTCCGTGGCCTCTGGGTGCAGAATTCACCGTGAGTTGGTCCCCTCTAGCCGTTCTGTGGGTTGTGGGTTCGGAGCTATGTGTATGTGCGTCTTTCTATTCCGCCATCTTTATTAATATATATTATCAAAGATCAGCCAAAACAAGGAAAAAATTTAAGATAATTTGGAATAAAAAGAAACCCGGACAGAGAATGAGTCAGCATTGTTTTGGAGGAAGGAGGCTTGGTAAAGAGAAACAAGAGAAAACCCTCAGTCAGTTTTCAATTTCCACTGTTCAATTACTATTGCAGGTTTAAAGAAACCCCTCCTTTACGAGGTGAACCTAGAGCAGTGACTAGAAAGAGAATCCTGTATGAAGACTCATAAATGACGTGTAGACATTCAACTATCCAAATGTGAAAAACAAGATGATGCCTATTGTGTGGACTATCATGTGTGGTTGTGTGGTTGTATGAATGACCCATTGTGACAGACGTACTATTTACAAGAGTTTTCCACACTTCCCCTATACCTTGCCCCCAGTAGAATGAGTTAATTTTTTCTAAAAGGTGATAAAGCTATTCTCAGTATCTGATTGGTTGACATGTTTCCTGGCACATCCACACATAGAATCCAAGCTCCTTTGACTTACTGAACATCTGAAGATCATGTAAGTCACCATATCCTACCCTGCTGAGCAGATATGCTTCCATATGGAGAGAAGTGTGAGGGCAAGCAAAGTAGAATCTTTTTTGCTGTTATTGTTTATACCAGAAGTATAATGCCTCTAAATAATGTGATTAAGGAGGATCTTTCCCACCCATTGTTGGGCCTGCCTATTGAGGGAAGCTTGATTAGGGGAGTTGTTTTGTAGGCGGGTCCCAAGTACCTTTTGTTTTTTCTATTGAGGCACTGGCTCAGAGGGTTATGCCCTTTGGCTCTGTAAAATGTATAAATAGTCTGAGGGTGAGATTTTACTTGGAGCTTAGTTTTTGGAAGAAGCTTTGTGTGTCAGAGGAGACTCTAGGAAGGTGCTAAGGAGCCCCCCAGCTTTGAAAACCCAGATGTTGGTGCTTCCTTCTCTGGTAAAGATATATGTATGTTAATGGTTAGGCAGTTTGGAAGTGCTATCTGTTGATTTTTGATTTCTCTGAAATTTTGATTTGGATTTTCTCTGATACCTGGGTTTGATTAAAGTGATAGTTAACTCCTCAAAAGTTACCTTTCCTTTTAGAGAAGCAGATCAAAGAACCTGTGTATGTTGGGGTGCTTACTGATACAACAAGGGGGGCTGAATCTATAGAAGCTAGGTGCCACTGTACCCTTATTTCAAATCCTTACTGACATGGTTAAGTCAATCTCCTTTTGTTAACTGTTCAGTGACCTAGGAATGCCTCTTTTCATTTCAATAAGAAGCCAGAGAAAAGGCAGGGACTCAAATGATCACTCTCAAATTCTCCTCCAAATAACTTTAAAATAATGTAAAATGAATTCTGGAGCAGCAGAACCCATAAAAGGACAAGGTGAAACAATTTTCCAGCCAAAGACAACCTGGAATCTACAGTAACAATAATGACTAACATTTATATAGCACTATGTGTCAGGAATTGTGCTAAGCACTTTCCAACTATTATCTTATTTGACCCTTACAACAACCCTCAGACATAGGTGCTATTATTTATTACCATTTTACAGATGAGGAAACTAAAACAAATAGAGGTTAAGTGACTTGACCAGGGTCACACAGCTTGTATGTGCCTGAGGCTGGATTTGAGTTCAGGTTTTCCTGACTCCAGGCCTGTCACTAAACTACCCTGGGTCAGGTCTAGCTTACTAGACTGTGGGACTGTGAGCAAGACACTTAAATTCTCTGAATCTCAGTTTCCTTGTCTATAAAATAAGGGAATCAGAATAGCTGGTGTCTGAGGCTTCTTCCAACTCTACATTTATGATCCTACCTAATGAAATTTCATTTTTTCCTATCCATTTAAGGTTTATAAAGTCCTTTCTTCATAATAACTCTGCGAGGGTAGTAAGGACTGAGAAGTCTTAAAACAGCACTTTGGCTTTTAAAGTCCTTCACATTTTACCTTTCCAGTCTTCTTACATTTTACTCCTCTCCAAACACTCTTATGATCTAGCTACACGGACTTTCTTGGTGTTCCTCAAACAAGAAACACCATCTCCCAACTCTGTGCCTTTTCATTGACTGTACCCCAAGTCTGGAATATCTCCTTTGATTTATTGCCTCCATATGGAAGCAAATCTGCTCAGCAGGGCAGGATATGGTGATTTATATGGTCTTCAGATATTCAGTAAGTCAAAGGAACCTGGAACATCTCCACCTCCTGATTTCTCTGGCTTCCTTCAAGATTCAGCTCAAACCCCAATTTCTACACGCATATTTTTGTGTGTATATTTTATATATGAGGGATGTGTGTATGTATATAGGTATGTATGTATATACACGTAAATACATACATATGTACCTATATATGTGGCAGAGAAAAAGAGGGAGATTGAGTCTTGTATGTATTCTTGTTTGTATGTTGTATCCCCCATTAGAATGTGAGTTTCTTGAGGTCAGGGCCTTTCCTTATATCCTCAAACACTTATCAGGCACATCGTAAGAGCTCAATAAGTGCCGGTTAGCTAATTGGCTTTTTAAAGATCATCTAATTTAACAAAAGAGGATATGGATCTATTGTTTTACTACATAAACCAATCAGGACCTTTGATCCCTTTACTTTTGGGAAAATAAGCCAACTTTCCCCCCAGAAACAAGGAATAGTCTATCACACCCCTCCCTCTCAAGAAATTTCAACTTTCACCAGCAGAACTTAATTTTACTAAATTTACTACTATCTTACTTTAGGGCAGGAATTGACAACTCCAAAGTGGCAAAAGCAGGTCAAACTTCTGTTAATTCACTTGCTACTGAAAGGGTCAGCGTAGCAGATATCTCAGAATTCTCCAGGCCCTGAGCCCCGGCCTAAACCTTAGCAATGTTATCAAAGGCAGTAGGAAGGAAACCCAGGCCTTAGAGGAGGGATGCTGATAAGGAAATATAACATTTTTTACAGTTTGACCTAAGTTTAGCATGGGCAATACTGCTATTACACTAAAAACCATATCTCCACCGCCTTTAATTTAAATGCAACAGTTTGTCTACCCCTGTTCTATGTTATTAAAAATGAAACAGCAGGCAAACTATGAATGATGTCTCAATATGTCAAGCACAAGAGCTTACCTTATTATAGCCTTGATTTGATTTAAAATTACTCTGAAGTACCAGGAACTCACATTGCCTCTTAAATTAAAATTAACGTGCCCTACTTAATAATTCACATTCATATAGCACTCTAAGCTTTTTCCTCACAAAAACTCTATGAGGTAAGCAGTGCAAATATTATTACCCCTACTTTTCAAGTAAGGAATTTGAAGCTCAGTGAGGTACAATTTGACTCTTTCCAAATGTCAAAGGAAAGTTTAGATATTTGTAGGTGTAAGATTCCCTATTTTTCAAATCTAGAAATATCTAAGGAAATACAAGGCAACTTTTGGAAGAGGTGGTGGAGAGGTACAGAAATATATGAGCATTCTTACACATGGCCATTGTGTTGACCGGCTTTCCTATATATATATTTGACATATACATATACATATATATTTATACACACACATATATACATATTTGATACACTGGAGAAAGGATTGGGGGATAATGAGGGGAAAAGGGTTAATAAAACATTTTTAGAAATGCACAGAAAGAAAAAAAATGCGGATAGAGATACAATGGGAGCTACTTTGTTACTACCTTGTTAAACTGTTTGTCTTTTTTTAAAAAGTAATAAAAGTTCACAGTTTTTTGTACTTTTCTAATCTTTACATCTTGTAATTGTTGATGACTGTTAAGTTCAAAAAAAAATTTTTTTAAACAATAAATGAGGTAATGTCCAACTTTTCGTGGTATTTTAACTGGTCCCCTGACTGAGAACTTAGCATAAATAAAAATTCCACACAATTCCCTCTCCCTCAAAGACAAAAATGGAGGATGAGAAATAGTTCACTGTTATGGGGATCTGGATATCACAGGATCTTTGGGACTCAAAACAGTAATCTAATCTACCTCCTACTAGTATCTATTGAATAGGTATACAAAACATATGCTAAAGGTGCCATCGTGACAATCAGGAACTTAGAAGTTCATAATTCTGAAACTCAGATTTTACTATATCACAAGAAAATTTTATTTGACTATTAAAACTACATTTCATGAATTTAATATAATGCAAGTAAAATAATTAAGTTGCATTTATCAATCTTAAATTAGTAATCAAAATTAGTAAAAAGGTAAGGGGATTATAGTTATTAATGTCAGCCAATGAAGTGAACATAAATGATTTATCACATTGGCAAAGATTTTACCTAGTGACATTGACCTGAAATTGGAAACCTTTTCTGAATCAGTGATTTACACAAAAATAAACAAATCCAAACTATGAACACATTCCAAATATCCTTTTAGTAAGATCAATAAAAAACCCATATAGTCTCAAAGTACTTATGAAAGGTCATCTCAAAGGGGATATATAATAGTCTTTCATTTTAATACTAATCACCTCTGTTTTGACTCCCTCATTCAAAACCAGATCCCCTTTTCTCTATTTCTCCCTCTTTTGAAGCATTTTCTTTTCTTGTTTTATATAAGGAGCTCCCTGAAACTTCAGTCTTTCCACAAGTCCAAGGCTCACTTCTATTTAATTAATACCTTCTCTGTGACACCCCAAATTTTCCAGTGGATATGAGGATGAACTTGATTGGGGGTGGGGGGAGAAGGGAGAGGGAGTAGTAGGAGGTTGTTTCATTTTCAATGGTACACAGGGTCATTTAAAAAATCTGTACACTCTACCCAGCAGCCAGCAAAGCTAATACTTCACAAATAGTGGTGGACACACATGGAGTAACTCACCCCTTTATGCTTAGCTTCTTCATTCAAAGCTGTCACCCAAGCCACTTGCCACTGGCTCCTCCAGCTGTTGAGGGATAGTACCCATTTCAGCAAGAAACCCAAATCCTCCTTATGTACTGGCTGGAAGGAATCTGCTGACATCCTGCAGGGACTGAATCCAACAATGACCAAGGCATATTGCACCAAATACATGCTTACAGTCACCAGGGCAGCAATGAACAGAGTGACCATGATTAGCCACTGGATCTCATCCATCCAATAACCCAGACAAACCATGTCAGTTAGTCTCATTCCAACTTCTCAGAAAAATCACTGCTCATCTAGGTTGGTGGGAAAGCCACAGTTTCCACAGAAGGCACGTTCCTCATTGGAGAACTGTGAGTTCAAGACGTTTCCATCCAGTTTGAGAATATCTGGCTTGAAGAGAAGTTTCTGATACTGTAAAAGACATGGAGAAAAGAAAACGTGGATAGAGGGAGAAAGGAAAGAAGAGGGAGAATGAATTAAATTTTTTTCTTGGAAGTTTTAGTAATAGAAAACACTTTTCAGAGATCCTCTGGCCAATCCAGTTTATCAATTAGTACCAATGCAGTTTCAGTTTCATAGAGTAAAATGAGGATTATAGAAAAGTGAGAAAGCTCCAGGATGGAGGTAAACACGGCTTACTTACCAAAGAAATCCCCAAAGGTCACAAACAATAGCCAAGGTAAACCAAGGAATAAACACATACCTACACAACGAGCACACACAACCCATGACTTACACCCAGCACTAAAAAATAAATGAATAAAGGAAAAATAAAGAAAAAAATTTCCGAGTCCCCTCTTCAGCAAAAACAGAGGGAACTGGTACAAATGTTAGCGGAAGACTGCCCTTTCTGCTTCCCCTCTCAACCAGAGCCGCGGGAAAATGGGTCAACTCCAGCAATTCCAGATGTTCCCTCCCGTCTTCCCACTCCCATAGGCACCTTTTCTGCGGTCTGACCCAAACACAGCCAGGCTGAAACTAAGGTGTGTCAGGCAAAAGGAACGGAAAGAGGAAAATCAACACCTCCACGGAAAAGAGAGGAGGCGGGGCATGGCTCTGACAAACCTCCCCCACGCGGTCCAGCCCCAAGAAAATGGCCAGGCGCCGGCGGCTGGAAAAAAGTCCATCCCCTTCCAAGGCGATCACACAACCCGGAGCCAGGTTTATAGTCCTGCGGGACTGCCCGCTCCAAGACCTGAGTCTAGGGCGCCCACCAGTGGGAAAGAAAGAGAAGAACGCACATTCACCTGGTCCCCTACCTGCTTCCCTGACTCACTCCCCGGCTGTAGCCCTTCCAGTTCTCCTCGGTTCTTCCCGGGTTGCACACTTAATCGAATACAAAATGAAAAGGTTCTATCATTAGCCCTACCGATTTGGAAGAGGCCAGGAAAATGACATTTGTTTCTCCCGCCCCGCCCTCTCCCATTTCCCCCAGTCCACAAGGGGGTCTGTCTGTTCTCCCAGCAACTTTTTGCTGAGGTAAGGAGAGAGGAGAAAGTGGAGCTGGTACAAGTCATCAAGACGTCACTATTACTAAAGCCGCATCAGCCCGACTGAACGTCTGCTCATGTAAGTCCCCCAGGTTCATTTGGCAGGTCTCTCTTAGGCTGGTGAAATTGGGAAAGGGGGGGTTCCTCCCTATTTCTTCTTTTATAGATAACATGTATGATTCCAGCAAGATAGACTTTCCCATTAACAAGTAAGACAAAAGAAACTATTGTTCTGTGAATTTATTAAGTAAATTTCACACTTCAAAGGTGTGATATGTGCAGCAGCAGATTTGGGTCTCCTAGACTACTTGGAAAATTCCCTGAAAGTAAGTGAATTGTCACATGTGAGACAATATTAATTTTTATTAATATTAAGTAATTAATATTAATATTTTTTTTGTTGGTGTAACTCTTAAATGCTGTTTTTTCTTTCTTTTGTTTTCTATTTTTTTAAGAGGCTCTAGGGGAGGGAGGATAGGACGGAGCCTATCCTAATCACCATTATAACTGTATGACCAGGAGACTGATAAGAGAGGAATTAAGGCAGAGAATGAGGTCTAATGCCAAACGCCATTCGAAAACACTGCTTCAGCAGTGACACTGAGATGACAGAGGAGACAGGAGCGACCATACAGGGTCAACCCATCCAAGAAAACTGGATGCACTTCCACAAGCACAAAGTCTTAATCTGTGAAGGCTAGAGGCTACAAACATGAGTAAACAGAAGGAAACAAAAAACAGTGAAGAAGCACTCTGGATTAAAAGATGCTGAAGATGCAAATACAGAAAAGTAAATTCACGACAATTAAACGGAAAGCTTCAGAAGAAAAAAAGTCAGCCGCATGGACTCCAAGACTGACTGGAAGAAATGAAGCAAAAGATTTAAAAAATGAAATTAGAAATAAAGTTCAAGAGAAAAAAAAATGGAAGGAGAATAAATTTTTGTTGAACAATTTCATTACATTACTGATACTGGTGTATAGTTCTTGTTCTTGGCTTTATTCTTCTCTGGTGTAAGTGGTAGGACCATATTTTGTCTCCTGAAAGGAATTTAGTAGGGATTTTTCTTTTTTCAGTTTTGGACAAAAATATAGCATAGGCATTAGTTGTCCTTTTTTAAATGGCTGATAAAATTCACCTAAAAAATTTTCATGGCCACTTTTGCAGTTTCTTCATATAACTAGTTCAATTTCATTTTCTGACATTTGGTTGTTTAATAGCTGTACTTAATGTTTATTAATTTGGGCATTTTAAATTCTCAATTTTGCTATGGTGCAATTGTATATAATAGATTATGACTATTCTTTTTTTTATTTTTCCTTCATTGTTCACATTTAATTTTGGTGACTTGATTTTCCTTGATCTTTTTTCCATTAGGGTAGTTAGATGTATATCAATTTTATTGGTGCTTTCAAAGAAATAGATTTTAATTTTAATTATTATATCAGAAGACTTTTTATTTCCTGATATATCTATTTCTACTTAATTTTCATTCATTCCTCATTGTGATCATTTAGGTTTATTTACTCATTAACTTTTCAGTTTCTTTTATTACCTACTCAGTTAACTAATCCCATTTTTTTAATATTTTGGTCATATATATATTTTCAAGGACAGTAATGCTTCTTCAAAGAACTGCTTTAGCTGCAGCTTAAATTTTGGCAAGCTGTATCATTGTTAAACAGGCAACTAGGTGGCACAGTAGATAGAGCACCAGGCCTGAAGCCAGGAAGACTCATCTTCCTGAGTTCAAGTTCAACCTCAGAAACTTTCTAGCTGTGTGACCTTGGGCAAGTTACTTAACTCTGTTTGCCTCAGTTTCCTCATCTATATAAAAAAAGCTATAAAAGGAAATGGCAAACCACTCCAGTATCTTTGCCAAGAAAACCCCAAATGGGATCATAAGGAGTTGGACATGATTGAAATCACTAATAACTATCATTGTTAAAATATTCTTATTCAGGGTTATTTTTTAAGTGTATTTGATTCACTTGTTATTCAATATGTTATTACTTTCTATATTAATTATCATTTTGACCTATATGTTAAGAACATAATTAGTATTTTTATGCTTGCTTATATTTTCTCTGTACTCAAATTAATAGTCTATTTTTGTACAGGGAATATAAAAATGTGTATATTCTGCAAGACATCATATATCTTTTAGATCTATTTTCCCACATGGTGTGTTCATTTCTAAATTATCCCTTTTTAGCTTTGTGCCAGATTTGTCTAGCTCTGAGAAAGAAACATTAAGGCAAGCTATACTTTTTTATATTTTATTTATATCTTTTTGCTGATTAGTTAACTTTTACTTTGTAAGCTTATGTGCTATGACATTTGGTGCACACAGTTTTACTATTGATGATAATGTGGTTTTTTTCCAAATTCTAAAATATCTTTTAAAAAATATAATTGACCTCTATCTCTTTTCAGGTGAACTAATCCAACCATTCTGGACAGCAATTTTGACCTAGCAATACTGCTATTAGTTCTATACCCCAAGATCAAAGAAAGAGGAAAATGACCCATATGTTCAATAGAAACTTTTTGGTGTGAAGTCAAAGAATTAGAAACTGAGGGAATGTCCACTATTTGGAGAATGACTGAATAAGTTACGGTATATGAATGTGATGGAATATTGTTGTGACTTAAGATGAAATGAAGGTGATAGCTTCTGAAAAATCTGAAAAGACTTGTATGAACTGATGCAAAAAGAAATGAAAACCAGCAGAATAATCTACATAGTAATAGTAGTATCATAAAGATAATCAACTTTGAAAGAATTAGTAACTCCAATCAGCACAATGATCCACCACATTCCAAAGGACACGTGATGAAACATACTATACTTTCCGGATAATGATGGACTCAGAGTGTAGACTGAAACATACATTTTTCTCTTTTTTAAATTGCTTTTTAAAAAAGCATGGTTAATGCTGAAAGTTATTTTGCATGGCTCTACATATTTATAATAAGTTCTGTTTTTCTTGACTTCTCAATGAGTGAAGAAGTTGGCAGGACAAGTGAGAGAATTTGGAAGCTAGAAAAAAGTCTCTGTGCTTTAAAAATAAAGAAAAAAGAAAGACTTTAGAAGTCTGATTAATTCAATCATAATCCATAAGTACAGAGTATTGAACATAAATAAGGCCACTCACCTCTTACCAAGGAGGTAAAGGAGGTAAAAATGCAGGATGAGATACATTTTGAATATTGCTAACATGAGAATTTGTTTTAATAAGCAATACTTGTTTGTTGTAAGGGAAATGATGTGGTGTGAAGAGAGATAAATGTTTATATGAATAAAATTTTAAAAGGAAAAAGTGTGGATGCTCTGGAAATAGACTAACATCAAAGATTCTTTTCCTGTTTCCTACTTTTCTTTTAGTTTTAGATGCTTTATTTTGTTTATGCAAAAACTTTAAATTTTGCACAATCAAAATTATCCATTTTACCTCCTGTGAACCTCTCTATCTCATTTGATCATAAATCCTTCCCTTCTATAGAGATTTAACAGATAATTCCTTCCCTCCACTAATTTGCTTTTGATATTACTTTTTATTCTAAATCATACAGTCATCATAAGCTTGTTTTGTATGGTGTGAAATGTTAGTTTATGCCTAGTTTCTGCCAAACTGCTCTCATTTTTCCCAATAGGTTTTTGTCAAATGGTGAGTTTTGTCCCAGTATCTAGATAAGGAACTAGCTATTTGGGTTTATCAAAAAGTAGGTCACTATGCTCATTTGCTTCCATATAGTGTGTACCTTATCTGTCACATGGATAAACCTCTTTATTTCTTAACTAGTAAAAAAATGTTTTAAAGATTCCAGATTTGTAATATAATTTGAGATCTAATACTTCTAGGCCTCTTTCTTTCCCATTTTTCTCATCTATTCCATTGATATTCTTGATGTTTTTTTCTTCCAGATGAATTTAATTATTCATTCTAGCTCTATAAAGTAATTTTGGTAGTTTAATTGGTATGCTATTGAATAAGTAAACTGATTTAGTTAGTAATGTCATTTTTATGTTGATTCAGTCAACTCGAGTAATTAATATTGCTTCAATTATTTAGATATGTCTTTACATGTATTTAATAGTACTCATATAGTTCCTTTGTTTATCTACGCAGGTAGAAAATGCAGCATTTAATATTGCCCATAGTTATTTTAAAAGGAATTTCTCTCTCTCTTCATGCTGTGTTTTGTTGGCAACATACAGAAATGTTGATTTGTGTGGCTTTATCTTATATCCTCCAATTTTGTTTAAGCTGTTAATTTTTTTTAATTAACTCTTTAGAACTTGCTAAGCATACTGTCACATCATTTGCAAAAAGTAATAGTTTTGTTTCCTTGTTGCCCATGCTTACTCCTTCATTTTTTTCTTGTCTCATTTCTATAGCTAGCATTTCTAGTCCAGTACTGAATAGTAATGATGATAATGGATATTTTTGCTTCACCTTTTATCTTACTGGAAAAGTTTCCAGCTTATCCCCATTACAGAAAATGCTCACTCTTCATTTTAGGCAGATATTAATTATCACTTTGAGAAAGCTCCATTTATTTCTATGCTTTCTAATATTTTGAACAGTAAAGGATGTTGCCCAAAAAGCTCTTTCTGAATTTATTGAAATAATCATATAATTTTTGTTGGTTTTGCTCTCAATATTTGTGATATATTGCTGAAATCTTCTTGCTAGTATTTTCTTTAAAATTTTTGCATCAATTAAAGAAATTGCTCCATACTTTTCTTTCTGTTTTGACTTTCCCTTATTTGGGCATCAAGACTATATTTGTGTCATAGAAAGAATTTAGTAGGAATACTTTATCTATTTTGTTTTTAAGTTTATGAAGTATTGGAATTTGTATTTAAGTGTTTGGTAGAATTTACTTATAAATCTATTTTGCACGTTTTTTTTCTTCCTTATTGAGTTTATTTATGACTTGTTTAATTTCTCTAAGATTGAGTATTCTATTTCCTGTTTTGCTAATGTGGCAATTTATATTTTTGTAAATATTCATTTTATTTAGAGTTTTCATTTTGTTGGCATATAGTTCAGCAATCAACACCTAATAATTACTTTTATTTCCTCTTTATTGTGTGTGAATTCACCTTTTTCATTTTTGACACTGTAATATGGTTTTCTTCTTTCTTTTTAAAAAACAAAATAGCTTATAGACAAACATCTTACACCGTATACCAAGATAAGGTCAAAATGGTTACATGATTGAAATGTAAAGAGTGATACCATCAGCAAATCAGGAGAGCAAGGAAAAGTTTAACTGTTCAATATATGGAGAAGGGAAGAATTTTATGACCAAATGAAAGAGAGCATTACACAAGATATAAAATGGACAATTTTGATTACATTAAATTAAAAAGGTTTTGCATAAACAAAACAAATGCAACCAAAATTAGAAGGAAAGCATAAAGCTGGAAAACATTTTTTTCACAGCAAATGTTTCTGATAAATGCCTCATTTCTCAAATATATAGAGAACTGAGTCAAATTTATAAGTATACAAGAATCATTCCCTAATTGATAAATGGTCAAAGTATATGAACAGGCAATTTTCATATAAAGAAATCAAAGCAATCTATAATCAAATGAAAAATGCTCTAAATCGCTATTCATTAGAAAAATGTAAATTAAAACAACCCTGAGGTATCACTTCCCACCCATTAGATTGGCTAATATTTTTTAAAAAGGAAAATAATAAATGTTGGAGGGAATGTGGGAAAATTGAGACACTAGTGCACTGTTGGAGGAATTGTGATCTGATTCAACCATTTTGGAGAGCAATTTGGAACTACGCTCAAAGGGCAAATTGAATATATACCCTTTGATCCAGCAACATGACTGTTAAGTCTGTATCCTAAAGAGATTAAAAAAAATGTGTGTGGGGGGGGACCAATTTGTACAAAAATGTTCATAACAGTTCTTTTTGGGGTAGCAAAGAATTAGAAATTGAGGGGATACCCATCAATTGGGGAATGGCTAGCCAAGTTGTGATATATGATTGTAATGGAACGTTACTGTGCTATTAGCAATGATGAGCAAGATGGTTTAAGAAAAACAAATTGGACAGACTTATATGAATTGTTGTAAAATGAAGTGAGCAGAACCAGTAGAACATTGTACACAGTAACTAATACTGTACAATGATCAACCATTCATAGCTTAGCTATTTCAGCAATGCAATGACCCAAGACAGTTCCAAAGGACTCGATGAAAAATGCTATTCACCTCAAGAGAAAGAATTGATGGAGTCAAAATGCGGATCAAAGCATACTATTTTTCACGTTCTGTATTTTTTCATGTTTTTTGGTGGGTGGAGTGTGTGTCTTCTTTCACTACATGACTAATGTGGTAATATGTATTGCATAACTGAACATGTATAAACTATATTAAATTGTCTGCTGTCTAAGGGATGGCTAAGGTGAGGGAGGGAGAGAAAAATTTGGAATTCAAAATGTGTTAAAAATGAATGTTGAGAGAGGATTCTTGGAAGATGGTGGAGTAAGTTAGAAAATTCCAAACTCTCAAGATGTCCCCCCACAAAAGTTAAAATAGCACATTAGGATGAACGAAATGTGTGTGGAGATAAATAAGAATAAGGGCACAGCAGTGGTCTTCCTGGGACAATTTGAAAAGATGAAATAAAAATCCCAGGATGAATTTTGATCCCTGTGAAGGCTAAACAACTCCAGGCTATGGTCCATTTTAACAACAAGCATCAAGCCTTGGTGTTACTTGATTTGGGAGGCTGCATTGCCCCAGCAAAAGGAACTTTTACCCCCAGATAGTGGAGCGAGTTGGGCATTTGATCCCGGGAAGATTGAGGGAATCTCTGGAAGGAACAACAGATCCATCTGTGCTGTGAAGAACAGTGGGGTGAGAAGGAACCAGCACAAGCTTAGTGAGTGCAGAAGCAGTGGGGCACAAAGCCTCTGAGTGAGAGCACTTACTGAGGTTGGAGTTTTGGCTTTGGTTCCAAACTAGAGGGGAGAACTGAAAATCTCAGGAGAGAGGCACAATCCCCCATATCCTAGGGCTAGAGGTGCGTATAAAAATTAAGCTATTACCACAAAAAAAAAAATGCACAGGCAAAGGAGAAAGAATCCAACCATAGAAAGCTATTATGGGAATAGAAATGACCAGGAATAATTTTCAGAGGAAGATATTGAAGTAAAGAAACCCCCAAAGAGTAATGTCAAATAGTCACCTGCCCAAAAAGAATTTACAGAAGATATTAAAAAAGACTTTAAAAATCAAATGACATAGATAGAGGAAAAACTGAAAAAAAAAAAAAGAATAATTCAAGAAAAACAAGAAGGTTATGAAAGGAAAGTCAATCAATTAGAAAGGGAGATCCAGAATCTTAAGGAAGAAAATGACACCTTGAAAATTAGAATTGGGCAAAGTGAAGCCAGCAAAATTATAAGAGATTAAGAAATAATTAAACAAAATATGAATAATGAAAAATAGAAGAGAAAGTGAAACATAAAAAAAACCCAACAGATTTGGAGAATGGATCAAGAAGAGAAAACATTAAAATAATTGGGCTAAATGAAAGTTATGATAAAAAATAAAGAACCTTGATACAAACAAGAAGTAATTAAAGAAAATTGTCCTGAAGCATTAGGACAAGGGAGAGGGGGAGTAGGAATAGAAAAAAATCCATCAATCACCACTTAAAAGAGATCCTATCAGGAAAACTCATAGGAATATCATAGTCAAATTCTGAAACTCCCAGGTCAAGGGTAAAATATTAAAAGCATCAAGATTAAAACAATGTAAATATGATACAGCTGCAATTAGAATTACACAAGACCTAGCAGCAAGACATTAAAGGAGGCAGGTCTTGGCTCACAATACATAGAAGAGCAAAAAACTGGGGCTCTGGCCAAAAATACCATACCCTGTAAAGCTGAGTATTATTTGGAATGAAAAAAATGGACATTTGATAAATTCTCAGTCTTTCAAGACTTCATTAACAAAAATCCTGAACTTAATAGAAGATTCAACATACAAGAACCAAGAGCAATATAAGGTATTTACCAAAGACTGACTATAAGGGATTCATAAAGACATACTGCTTACCTTTTATATATGTAAAATGTATATCTAAGACATTAATAATTGGGTAACTCATAACAAAGATTGGGGTAAACCTGACTATGATATTAATTTAAAAAGTAAAACCATTTAGGAATAGTTAAAAAGAGTAGTTATTTTATACAAACGAGGTGCAAGAGGAAGAAATGATACAGAGGAATCAGATGGGGAAGGAGGACTGGTAGTTCTGGTAACCTACTTTCATCAGGAATGGGTTTAAGAGGAAACAATGCAAATATATTTAGAAGAATATAAAAATATTCTAAATTCAGAGGATTTAGGTAGAGTATACAGAGGAGGAGAGGACAAGGGAGAGATCTTTAGAGGGGAGGATAACAGGATTTAAAGCAATGGGAGGATGGGAAGGATCCTCAGAAGGGGTTAGGGAAGTAATAAGAGAGAAAAGGAGTGGGTAGAAGGAAAGCAGAGGAGGCACGAGGAAACAAGAGATAAGCACAAACATAAAAACCAAAGATCAGGTGGAGAATAGGTTTGGGAAAGTATAGGTCTATATATGTATGTATATATGTTTATGTGTATGTATATATCTATAGCTATAGAGAAACATATCTAAACTTTATTGTAGCCTTCTGGGGAAATGGGGGGCAGGGGAAAAAAGAACAAAGTAAAAAAGTAGACAGCAGAGAACAGAAAAATTCACAAGGAAGCAAAAAAAAGATGGACAATTTTCAACACAAGTATTATTTATCATACAGGCTTTCTTGAAATGAAAATATAGTTACATAATTTGAATCCTCTCATGTTCTGCTTTGCACATGTTTTTTTTTCCTTTTTAACTTTGTATGTAAGTTCCAACATTTAAGTTCATGATACGTTTTTGTTTCTTTTCTCTATTCTTTGTGTTCTGGTATTTAAGTCTAAAATACATTTTTTTTAAAAAATGAATGTTGAAAATCGTCTTTACATGTAATTGGGGGGAAAACAAAATATTATTTTAAAAACTCAAATTAGCAAGCCCCTCCCTCAAAAAACCTCCTTGTATTATTTAAGAGTTCAAAGTTTTAAATTTTATTTTCAATTTTTAAAACATCTCTCCTTTGATTTTCAAGATTTCTGTTTTGGTGTTTGGGGTTTTTGTTGTTGTTGTTATTTTCCTAGTATTTCTAGTTGTGTGTCCAGTTGGACATTGACCTATTATTTTCTTTCTTTTATTGATTGCTGGGGATGGAAGCTCAATTCCATGTGGACAGTCTCGGGCGGGTAAAGGTGGGAACTTCTAAATCTTAGAGTTCTCATGAGGCCCCCCAGAAAACAGCAGGGAATCGAGGAGTGAGACCGAGCAATCTCGTGTATTTCCGCCTCTTCCTGTGAGAAACGTGATGGGAGGAGCATCCCCCTCGAGACTGTCCCGGATCTGGGCACACCTATTGTTATCTAACAGGCACGGTATTCAGGTGCAAACTACATGGCCAGAGAGCTTAAGTAGGGTCAGGAAAGCCTGAAGGCGCTCTTAGCGCGGGAGGGGCCCTTACAGGACAGAAGGCCCCTCTTCCCTCTTTCCTCTCTCCGCTCTCCCCTCCCCCTCTCTCCCACTTACACTTCTGCTTCCAATCTCTTATTATAAGATCTTTGCCTCCTTGGGAGATTCCTCGCTCCCTCCTAAGGAAGAATTCCCCCTGCACTTGTAACCAGGACCCTGAATAAAAGCTTAACCCTTGTTCGACTCCGGAAAGTCTCTTCTCTCATACGTTTATCCGGTTTGGCCAACCGAAGACCTGCGATAGAGGTAAGGTAAGACTCGGGTAGCCCTCAGGCCTCTAGGCCTGGCAATTGATGAAATGTTTCTATTTGCTAGCTTTATATAGCCCATATTGTCAGATTTATATATAGATTCCCTGGTTTGTTGAGTTTTTTAAATTAGAGCCATTTTTGCTTTGTCTGAAATCATGATTGCCACCCTTTCCTTTTTTACTTCAGCTGAATCATAATAGATAATGCTCCAGCTCTTCATCTAAACTTGATGTGTATCTTTCTGTTTCCAGTGTGTTTCTCATAAACAACATATTGTTGGATTCTGGTTTCTAATCCATTCTGTAATCCTCTCCTATTTTATGGTTGAGTTCCACTCATTCACATTAACAGTTATGATAGCTAATGTGTATTTCCCTCTACTCTTATTTTCTTGTACTTATCCTCTTTTATCCTATCCCCTCCTCAATAATCTGTTTTGTTTCTGACTAATGCCTCTCTTAACATATCCTTCTTTTTATCACCCATTCTACTCTGCTCCTCTTAACCCCTTTCCCTTCTATTTCCCTGCTGAGTAAGATGAAGTTCTGTTCCCAGCTGCGTATATATGTATATTCTTTCCTCCTTGAACAAGTTCTGATGCATTGAGGTGCAACTGATTTCCCATTACCCCTCCATTTTGTCAAGCCTTCCTTGTCCCATTTACATGAGGTAATTTCTCCAATTCTTTCTCTCCCATCCCCTTTCTTCAATTGCATTTCTCTCCAACACCCTTCCATCCTTTTTGCATTCATCTTAACATAATAGAATAATACCTATGTCCTCTATCTAATTACCTCTCTACGACTCCTGGTGATGATAAAGTTCAAAGGGGTTACATGTATCATATTTCCCCTTCCTACCTCTCAAGTAAGAATGTAAATGGTTTAACCTTTTTTATTCTGTTATGATTTTTGATTCATGTTTACCTTTTTATGCTTCTCTTGAGCCCTATATTTGACCATCAAATTTTCTATTCAGATCTGAACCTTTCATCAGGAATGCTTGGAAGTCCCCTTTTTCATTACTGATCTATTTTTTACCCATAGTCTTTACTTTGTATCAGTTCATACAGGTCTTACCATGATTTTTTAAAAAAAATTTAATTAATTTGTTTTCAGTTTTCTACAAATCACTTCTCTAAGTCTTAGATTTTCTCCCCCTCTCTCCCCGAGATGGAATGCAATCTTATATGGATTCTACACATACATTCTTATTAATCATATTTTCACATTAGTCATGCTGTGTAGAAGAATTAAAATGAATGGGAGAAACCAAAAGAAAAAACAAACTAAAATAAAACATAACACAAGAGAAAATATTCTGCTTCATTCTGTGTTTCGATTCCATAGTTCTTTCTCTGGAGCATTTTTTACATATGGTACTACTTCCACCTCTCCTTTCAGCTTTCATTTTATGTGTTGGCTTCCCTTTTAGAATGTAAATTTCTTGAAGAAAGAGACTGTCTTTCTGCTAGTATTTTTATTCTCAGTGTTTTGCATAGTGCCTGGAACACAAGTAGATTCTTGCCTGATTAAACCATTTTGTTCTTTCTCCAATTCCAATGGCTTTCCCTCCCACCACCCTATCAGATGAGAATTGGGCCTTCTATTTCAGTGAAAAAAAACTGAGGCCTTTCACCCAGTGCACCCCCTTTTCCCTTCCTGCTCATTCAATATCAGATAACTATTGTCACTATTTATTCCTGTAACCCATAGAGGTTGCCTGTCTCCTTGCCAAGCTAACCCTTCTAAATGCACAAGTGATTCCATTTCCTCCTGTCTTCTCCAGCAGATTGCTCCCACTGTCACCCCTACTCACTCAAGTACCTTCGTTCTCTTCCTTTCTGCTTCCCTAATGCCTACTAATACGCTCATGTTTCCCTCATCCTCAAAAAAAGCTCTCATTTGAGGCTGGCTAGTTAACATCTTATGTTCTTCCTCCCTTTTGTGGCTAAACTCCTTGAGAAAGCCAACTATAATAGGTATCTCCACTTCTTTTCTTACCTTCAAGCTGGCTTGCTGTTTTCTCCAAAGTGACACATGCTTTCTTAACGGCCGATCTCATAACCTAATTCTTCTTGACATCTCTGGGTCCTTCATCATTGTCAATCACCCTCTTTTTGATATTCTCTTTTCTCTAAGGTTTTCATGACACTTTTATTTTCTGATTTTTCTGCCTCTGAGACTACTCCTTATCATTCTCTTTGAATGAACTGCCTTAATCACCGTGAGTGTTCCCAAGACTGTCTGCAGCCTTTTCTTTCCACTCTATACTATTTTTACTGGGTGTTCTCATTATCTCTGATGGATTCTATTATCAGTCTCTATGCTGAAGATTCTCAGATCCCAGTGTTTCCCCTGACTCCCAGTCTTACATTCCCAACTGACCACTGGACATCTCAAACTGGATATTACAGATTTTGTGTGTGTGTATGTGTGTGTGTGTGTGTGTGTGTGGTGGTACATGTATGTAGTATGTATATATCCAGTTCTGAACATGTTGGCTATATCTTTGTATGTGTGTGTGTATATATGAGTGTGTATACATATGTATATTCAACATATTCAGAATTGAATTATCTTTTCCCCCAAAATCCTTTCTACCTTCTATTACTGTCAATGACATCCTTGTCCTCCCAGTCACCCAGGCTCACAATCCAGGTGTCATCTTTGACTCCACATTCTTGTTGTCCATGTCAAATCTATAGAAAAGGTCTGTCAATTCAACCTTAATAATACCTTTCATGCATGATTTTTTTCTCTTCTGACACTGCCATTACCCTAGTGAAAACTCTCAGCATCTGAACTACTGAAACAGCCTGCTATTTGAGCTCTGGCTCAAGTCTCTCCCTATCCTCTATTTAGATGTCAAACTGAACTTTCTAAAGTACAGGTTTGACTATGTCACCTCTCTATTAAATAACCTCCAGTGGCTATCAATTCCAGGACCAAATATAAAACCCTCTGTTTAGCTTTTAACTTCCTTCGTAACCTGGCCTTCTTTTACCTTTCTATTCTTCTTAAAACTTACTCTTCACCAGTGATCCATTGATACTAGTGTCTTTTGTCATCCCTTGAACAAGACTTTCCATCTCTCCACAGAGGGTATGTACAGTCTTAGGTGCCTATAATGTTCTCCTTCCTCCTTCCTTCTCTGCTGCCTAATCCCAGACAAAATCTCCCATTTTAACTAGAATATGGAATGTCAAAAGGCAGAATGTAAAATAAAGGCAGAAAGGTCAACGGTGACCAAACTGTGAATGGTCTTCAATACCAAGCCAAAGTATTTACGTACCAGAGACAACAGGGAGCCAGGTTTTTGAGCATGAAAATAACATGGTCAGACCTGTGCCTTAGAAAGACTGTTTAGACAGCTAAGGAAACAGTTAAAACTTGAGGCAAACAGATGGTTAGGGTTAGTATAAGTATGAGATGACATCGGCTTGGACTAGGGTGGTAGCAGTGTGAGCATAGAGAAGGCATAACTTTGTGGTGTTGCAATAGTAGGATCTGATACTATTTTCTTTTTTGTTATTGGTTATTATTTTCTTTCTGGGGTTTTTCCTTGTGTTCTGATTCTTTTATCACAATATCACTAATGTGGAAATTGTTTTGTTTGTCCTTCATTCTCGAATAAGACCATGACATCAAGATAATGACATGACTTGCAGTTGACTTTGAGTGAGGGAAGGCTGTGAAAGGTCACCAACCTCACTTTCTTCTCCTGAGCCATCTGGGTCCAGTGGCCTGATATTCATCAGGATGACTGGAGATGGCCCAGGATGCAGTGTGACACCCTGACTCTTTCAAGCTAACGTCCTACCACATTCTCACTTTGAGTGAGATACACCTCTTCAATGAACAGACTTCAAGTTACTCAAGGGATGGCCCCTTTAATAAAAAAAAAAATCAGTGTGGGAGAGGAAGACCTTCAGGGTTCCTGGGTAAAAGAGAAACAATTATTATTTAGTTATTGCCTCCACTCTGTGCTAGGTGGGTGGGGGACTTGTTGTCCAGTCTATGAGCTCCAGAGTGAATAGGGTTTAAGGCTTGATCTTTGAAATATAGCCAGTATACCCAAAGGCAAGAAATATAGCCAGTAAACCCAACGGAAAAAAGACAACTTTAGGCCATGGAGTTTACCTTCCCCTGGGCAGAACACAAGAGGAGGAGAGGGGAGGGGAAGAGAGGGGAGGGGAGAGGAATGGAAGGGAGAGGAGCTGCTACTCACTCACAGGTTGTTGTGTTTGTACTTCGTTCTCGAAGAAGACCATGACATGAAGATGGTGACATGACTTGCAGTTGACTTTGATTTGAGTGAGGGAGGGCTGTGCAAGGTCACCAACCTCACTTTCTTGTCCTGAGCCATCTGTTTAACATGGTTGTATATGTAATGACCTATATCAGATTGCTTGCTTTCTTGGGGAGGGAGGTAAGAAGGAAGGGAGGGAGAAAAATTTGGAACTCAAAATCTTACAAAAATGTGAACCACCTCACACCTATCAGATTGGCTAATATGACAAAACAAGAAAATGATAAATGTTGGAGATGACTGGAAAAATTGGGACACTGATGCACTGTTGGTTGTGAATTGATCCAACCATTCTGGAGAGCAATTTGGAACTATGATCAAAAAAGCAACCAAACTGTGCATAGTGTTTGATCTAGCAATACCATTACTAGGTTTGTATCCCAAAGAGATCATAAAGAAGGGAAAAGGACCTGCAAGTACAAAAATATTTATAACAGTCCTTTTTCACGGTGGCAAAATACTGGAAATTTAAAGGGATGCTCATCAATTGGGGAATGGCTGGACAAGCAGCAGCAGTCCTTTGCCCTCATCCTCTGGATGAACTCTGCTATGTATCTAAATCACAGAACTGACTTAAACCAGCCCCAGGCGGTCCTTGAGCTTGGACAAGCACCTGTAGGAACCACATCCTGGTCATGAAATCTTGCTGTGAATAGACTTCTTGTCCCCATTATATTAACAACTAGTTATTAATCACGATCCATACTTTTTCTGTTTTCTTTAAAGGCCCAACTCCTGTTAAAGTCAGTCTTTGAAGGACGTGTTGATTGATGGCATTGCTCCTAGCCCTCAAGGATCACGCTTGTCAATTTTCAGTTATAGTATAAACAGGATCCAGGCTGGATGAATCCTTACCCTAGGGGAAGGAACCCCTACCCTATGGGAAGGAATCCCTGTCCTTGATCTCCTCTACTAGAGTTTAGGGTTACCCAACTCATGAAGGAGAAAACCAGCCAGAGGTCCAGATGGAAATGGTTTCTGTCCAGATCGTTGGAGGCAGAAGTTTGATGCTTAGGCCACATTTTCAGCAGGAAGAGCTGAAGATTTTTAGACCATCTCTTCATTAAATGTTCACAAATCAAGGTTAATTTTTATTTGTCAGGGGAATTCCCTTTAGGAAGGTATTTAAGGCATTTTAGAGTCTCCGTTGGTGTCTTTGGTTACTGAGAGAAACCACTGACCATCAATTTGTCAGATAACCTAATTAATAAATTGATTATTACCACACTCTGTCAGCATAATGTGCAATGGCCACACCCCAGTAAACCATCTTGGGAAGTGGGCTAAACCAAGGGTGACGTTCAGGTCTCAAACCTGTGTTAGGGGAGTGTCTACCCCAAAGCATATTAAAACTTCCCCTAGTGAAATAGGTGGATGAGAACAATTTGTTCCAAAGGATATGAAGGCAGCTGAAAAAACTGTGGAGCACTTAGAGCTTGGCCAAGGTCATCCATACAGCATCCCAGGCAATACCCAGTCATCTTGACTTGTTTTGTCACTGGATGACTCTGGAAGAAAGTGAAGTTGACAGCTTTATATAATTCTGCCTCACTTATGTCCAATTCATTTACCAGTCAAGCCATCACCCTGTGATGTTATTGGTCCTACAATTTTTTACATTCTGAGCTATCTATTCTCTCTCAAAGCCTCCTTTAGAGATTATCACTCATGTCTTCCAAGTTCTGTACCCTAATGTTTCTGCTTTTTTGTTCTGCATTAAAAGCTTATGATTTGTGACCTAAATGCATTCCAGGTTTAGGAATTTTATATTTTACCCTTTCTTCATGTTGACAATACTGACAATTACACCATGGTAAATCAAAACTGACAGAGTGTACTGCAAGAAGTTAGTTAGCTTCACAAAGTGATACATACAAGGACAAGGATTCCCATTATGCTCAGGGAGGAAAGGCCCTGTGATGGGAAGCAGAGTGGCTATTGTGGTCAAATACAATTTTTTTAAGGCCACAACCACAAAGACTGTGCTACAGTTGAATGTGTTAACTCCAAATGCAGATGTAAGAGAATGTTGGCCATTATGAGAGTAAGCATTTTGAACTATGAGACAAAATGAGTGAGTGATCCAGTTCTAAGATTTATCTTTTCGTTTTGTTTTCATAATAGACACTTAAAACGTTGGACTTATACTATTTGCATTCCTTGGCTTCATATTAAATGTTTTGGGAAGAAAAAGGCTTAAGTAAGCCAAACCATACTATGTGAAACTTTTTTCCATGTTAGAAAAAGTTAATCAGTGCTTGGAGATGTGACTGAGTATGCAACTTTTTTGAACATTAGATCTGAATTTGGCTCACACAAACGTGTTCTAATAAATCTTAACCGAAAATCTTCTGTCATTCAGGAAGATGAACAGGGTAATTTTGTGAGCCCTGGCTCTCAATAGTTGTGTTAAAACTATTTACTGCCCATACGCCCAGGTAACCAGGGATGATTGCGGAAGTAGGGATACAAAACAGTAAAGACACATAGTTTGTATATTAGTTCTGTTGGAGTCTAGCCTATCTGTAGTGAATTCATCAATTTCAGGGTTGCCCAATTTTATGGTATTATCTTAATGAAGTGGCTACTTCTCACAGTTACTTAGATCAAGTGGAGAATTAGTTAATAGTAACCTAAATACTTTGTAATAGGTCATTAAAAGAACAGTCTGTTGAGAATTGCTGGTGTTATGTGATAAGGGGAGGTAGGAGTGACAATTCTTTAAAAAGATGACTTGTAATAGAGAAGACTTGAAAGAAAGTTACTAATTTTATAATAAAATTGCATTTTATATAGTAGTGATTTTATTATCATTAATACTAGGCTATGAGCTCCATGAAGGCACAATGATGTCTTTCCTTAAACTTCGTATCTCTCAGGATTCTTCTTCCCTCACAAAATGGGTTAGACTAATTTGTTTTTTCCTAACAGGTAACAAAGCTATTCCCAGGCTTGACTTGGCTGTGGGGTCAAGGATCGTGTTATACTGCCCCTCAAACAGCTTCCTGGTAGTCTCTAGCCATCCTGACAAGCCTTTCTGTCACTTGGATCACCTACAGGGAGGGTCAGGGTTATTGAGATTTGGTAGATGAACCAATGCAGCAATGGATTATCATTAAAAGACAATTTTTAGTTAGAAATTTTAAAAACTTATTTATTCATTAATAAAGGTCAATAATGATTTACTGTATGAAGATATAGCTACAAAATATGCAGGACTATAAAACAGCTCCTTTTTTCTTCCTTTCACAGCCATTTTAATCAGAATTTACAAGCAACTTCAAGTGGTTAATGTCAAAAGGAAAAACATTACCACTTGAAAACTAGGGCATCAATATCAGACTACTTGCTGGAAATTCTGGTATACATATCAATGAATAAGACTAAATGTTACGGAATTGTTATTTTCAAGGAATATCATCAATTCAGTCTGTGTTTCTAAAAGTTTTACAAAATCTGATACAAATATTTTTCTTATTTCAAAATCCATTATTTGTCTCTCCCCACTCCTTCTTGCGGTAGAATATCACAATAACCCAAGACACAAACATAAATACAAGCACTAAAGTGGTATGTTAAATTTAGGCAAAACCAAATAAATGTTCCAAATAACACATCTAAAAAGAGTGCAAGAAAAATCTACTTTTAAAAACTTCAGGCTTAACAATATTTAGTGTTTTTATAAATAAGGCCATTATATCAAACTCATTCAATTCCATGGCAAACTTCTTTTTTACAAATGTTTCAACAAGATGTTAAAAGCTAATAATTAATAACATGAAAATATAGGAACCTGTTTTGCATTACTTCTAAGTCCTTTTGGTATGAAAAATTTATGTAATCTAAATAATTACATTCACACAAATACCAGTGCAGATGATACACACAAACTGCATTGGCTGAATTTAGTGGAAAAAAGAATGGCAGGTTATTTTCAGAACAATTTAGTTCTTTACTATATTCTTCTTACCTCCCAAGTAAATTCTCTGCTAATGGGTGCATTTAACTTTTGTTCCACATAAATTATTCTTATAAGCACCAATTAATGTTACATGCAGAATTATAGTATTCATTATGTCACTGTACATTTGGGAACAATGGCTATAATTACATGCTTCTGAAACATGGAAGAGCGCTCTGCGTTGCTTCCCTAAGTATAATGTCTAAAGACAAAATTATCTATTTTTTAGACTGTCTCAACTAAAAATGCATAAAAACTAATTTTAAAGGAAAACATTCAATTAACATTAAAGTTTGCTTCCAGTTTTGAAATATATTACCATTTTCCATGCTTATTTTGATATGAATATACAGTCTTTATATTTTTTATAATTTAAGAAAATGAGCACTCAATACCTAAATTCTCACGTTAACAAAGTATACATTAAAATATTTTGTGATCTCCCCATAAATCCATTTCTGAAAAAGGTAGACAACTTGAATAGTTATAAGGAGCTGCAAAAAATAATTTATTTTTAATTATCAATTTTTCTCTTAATGTGGAAATGCTGACATTAATAAAAAATTCTTAAATGCTCATCAGAAAATAAAAAAAGCAACTAATATTTTTGTTGTTTTATGCAAGAAAATTTACAAAGGTCACATGAATGGAAGCATATTTCATTTCTTATTCAACAAAATATACACTTTCATGTCCAAGTAGTATTTAGTTTTTTATATTAAAGAAAAAAACAAACAGAAAAAACATTAACTGCCATGTAAATATTTCAGATTCAAAACTTTATTTGAAGATCTTGTGTTCCTTGAATGGATAAGAACATTAATTTAAAAACACAAGAGAAAACACCCTCAAAATTAGAAATTCTACTATAATGTTAACACATACTTAAGATTGTATTTAGAGTTTTAAAAAATTATAACTGATTTTTAAAAATAATACTTAAAAATGTTCAAAAAACGAGCATAATAATTAAACTTGAGATATATAATCCTACAGTTCAAAAAGATACTTCATTAATGCATTATTCCAGATGAAATTAATCTGATTAATAATTATGCAGGCAATAATAATTTCTGGAAGGTATCTTCTTTTTGACAATAAAAGTATGTAATTTTTCCCAAGTATTCAAGATTTGAGTTACATCACATTATAGAAGAAATACTAATAAACACCAAAGCCTCTAGAATTTTTTTTTTAAAAAGATACTGTATTTCCCAATTTTATCTTTCTGATGCATAGTTTTCCGCTCTCCAGTAAAAGTAAGGATGGCAATAGTCAGCTTTCTTAAGTTTAAAAAAAATCAGTAAGGATAAAGCAGGATACAATTATGAATATTGTTTTTGATTTTTAAAATGACTTGGAATGACTTTTTATACGGGAGTAAAAGACAAAATTTCATATAAAATTAAGAAGTATACAAATTAACTTACATTTTTCACAAAAAGGTGTTTCCATGTATTATATAATAAAACAAATTGCAATACTAATATTTTTTCTCCATTGGTCTGGAATATGAGTAAATATAGTTAAGAAAGGTGTAGTATAATCTTGCTCTACTAGAGCAACATCAGATCCTTTTCTAGTCAAGGGATTTTCTTCCCCCTATCTGCCAAAAAGAATATACTTTTTAAAACTCTGAAATTTAATTCATATTATCTTTACAAGGATTAATTCAATACTTTCATATTATTCCACTCTACCCTGACAAAAATTAATTTTGGACCTTTGCTCTCATTTTTTAACAACTATTTTTTGCCATCTTTCCACTATTATGACTACCAGTTGAAAAGGATAATCCCCTAAAGCATAGCATTTTAACACAAATCACAAAAAAATAAGTGGACAGAAAATACATATGTATATATATATTATATATGCCATTCTGGAAAAATGTAGAGTCTGGTGCTTTCCCCCCAACTTTTAATTATAACATATATGTTATTTTAAAATACAGTCTAACTACTTAATGGTATTTGATATCTATGTGCATATTCCAACTTTTTGTTCAAAAGTACAATTAGTATTATAATGAAAAGTTAGTGCCATGTGTATGATGTTCTTTTTTGTCCTATCAGTATTTCAAATTCTAATACATTCCATCTTAAAAAACATAAATAGTGTAAACTATGAGAAACACAAAACTTCAAAATCCATTCAAATGTTGTCTTTGAGTGCTACAGTTTACATTACAACACAGTGGAATACTGTTTTATAACAATTACTGAAGCTACTGTAAACTGTTAAATTCTCCTATTAAGCACTGTATTTTAATTTCCCAAGTCTTCTTTAGCATTAACCACTGTTAATAATGGTACTAAATGACTCGTAGTTTCTCGGCTTCATATCAACTCAAGTATTACTATTACTATGTTGAACTTTGCTTCATTAAAATTTTGCACAACAATAATATAATAATAAAAAATCAATTCCACATGACCGTAAGATATAAAAACCTTTCTATTAAATGTCAGAATAACTCATGAAAATTGAGATTTATACTTATTATTGCTAAAGGATACTAAAATCTAAATCAATACAACAAAATACTAAATCCACTTCTTCCCTATAGTTAACTTCAAGAACATGACAAATATTTAAGAATGTTACAAGTATTTAATGGAGCTTCAACAGAATATGTGAGTGTTCAATATAATCAAAACAAGAAGTCGGTTATAGTATTCTGCTAATTTCAACTCACGGTTAGCAGCCAAGATTTGAAAATTATAGTGACACCATGGAATGAAGAACTATACATACAATAAAGATAAAATTCCAAAGCTAATAAATTTAAATTATGCTATTAGATCCCAGACCACAATACTTTTTCAGAAGTCTATTTTGAATTCTATCTTCTAACATCGGTCTAATTCATATTAAAATCTAAGAAGTTCCAACCTTTATTTTTTTGCCACTTTTGTCTCTTACCAGTTGTTTAAATCTTTAGGTTTAACTTCTTAAATATTCTAGAAATAATTTCCAATTTCTTAACAGACAAGTCTCTTAATTGTTAATTGTGTGTTTGTTCATGACTCCAAAGACTAAATGCAGTTTTAAATGTCCTATGACAAAGCTTACACATATATTGTCTTTTAAATGTGATTGCTGAAAGGGGTGGGGCATGATAAAAGAGTGTGTCTGATTCTTGGGGAACAAACAGTTTCTCAGTAGTAGATGAACTCTCAGACAAACCAGTAGGGCTATCAGGCTCTAAAGGCTGAATTTTGGGCAATGGTGGAGGCAGAGGTGGTGGTGATGGGGAGTGAACTGGTGGGCATGATTCAGGCTCTTTACGTACAGTTTCTTCTGTAGTCTGGGACATGTGGGACTGGAAATGGCTCCAGAGACGAAAGTTAGTACGAAAAGCTTTGTTGCATACGTGACAAATAAATGGTTTCACAGAGCACAAGAGCTCCTGGTGACGCTCTAACTGTTTATGCACAGTAAACATTTTCCCACACTTTTCACAGGGCCATACACCAGAGTCTTTATTACATACTGCCTCTTTTGAAGCTAAATTAGTTCCAGATGCATCATCTTGAGTATCTTCTACGAGTTCTTCCTTGATGTGAATTTTAAGTTGTTTGGAAACACTCAGGTCTTCAGGGAGGCATGAAGAGTCTTCCGAATCAAAATTAATTTGTTCCGAAGAATCACTGAATACTCCATCTTCTTTTGTGGTAATAAGATGGTTTGCTTTATTAAGCTCAGACTGAGGCTGCAATTTTGAAGTACTAGTTACATCACCATTGTGGTCAACAATAGGAAGAGAAAAGTTTTCTGGTGGGGCCATGGTATTCTGATTATGAACTTCAACTTGATGGCGCCAAATACTAAAAGAAGATTTAAAGGTACGCATACATTCAAGACAAGTCAGCTTTTTATATTCACATTTACTTTCATGTTCATGCTTCAGTTCTGGGGAAAAGAATCTAAGGCTGCAATAAGGGCAAACTGTAGCATTTCTACATAATCGTTCATGGTTTCCTTGTTCTAAAAGAGATGAGAGCTTAGCATTGCAGAGGTGGCACTGGTAAACCTCCTTTTCTACTGAACTTTCATGAGAAACATGTTCTTTTTGTTTGGTAACTTTATTTACTCCTAGTGGTTTTTCTCCTGGGTGCATTTTTATATGTTGTTTGAACTGAGAAAGAAAACGGTATGCTTTCCCACAATAAGTACAAATGTATGCTCCTTTGGCTCTAGATCTTAAGTTCCTTTTGATGACTTGCTGTGCTTGTGAACTGCTTGGTCCCTGAAAACCTGATTTGCCACGCCTTAATTTAATAATCAGGGCTTTCTTAATTTCTCTCTCTCTGACTATGTCAATCAACTTTCTTTGGAATTTCTCATCCAAGATAGCATGTGAACTAGAAGCTGGTGATGGATTCTTTACAATTCCATGTTGTGTCTGACAATGTGTCCAGACTTTGAAGTTTGTATGAAATCGTTTGTGACAAATATCACAAGCATAAGGTTTTTCTGGGTTATGGTACATATTAACATGGCGATGAAGACCAGCTGTGGACCTAAAAATTTTAAGGCAATGCTTGCATTTAAATTTTCTATTTGGTTTGGTTTCTTCCAACTCACTATATTCATCTTTACTAAAATCCGAATCTGGGAATTCAGCATCTGGGTGAGTAGGGCTTGAGTTTTCTTCAAAATTATCCTCTGATCCAAGAGAACCATGCTCATTTATCTTCAGTTTTTTAAATGGTAACCTTCGGTCAGCCTGAAATCTCTTTTTTGCTACAACTCTGCTTTGATGACTCTGACCATCTTCTATCTTAAAAGAAAAGTTTTTATTGACTGATGCTGCTGCATCTCCTATCGTGACCCTAATTATTTCGGAAGGATCTGAAAGTGGACTGCTAGGCTCAGTTTTTATTCGTACCTCTGTAACAGGTGAGGCCATCTCCCTTTCTGATGACTGAGAGGCACTGAAGGACCTAAGGCGATGTGGGTGTATGACTTGTGTCTGGTCAACTAGTACTGTTTTTTCAGTAGACTCTTTCAAAGATGACTTTTGAGATGCAGCACTAAATATATTCTCTGGTGCATCATTTGTCATTGAGGATGATCCTTGTGAAGTTTTCAAACTAACTGAAGAATACATAGGAACCTGACTATCCACTGATAATGATCGTCGGAGAAGACTCTTAACAAGTGGGCCACTTCCATCGATACTTTGGTTTCTAGGAGCTGGTCCACTAGATGGGATCACTAATCCTAGTTTTGAGTAGTACAGTAAATTTCTCTCTTCCCCTTGACTGCTTCCTTTGCCAGTTTCTTGTAACACATATGGAGCCTCTGATGAGCTACAAAGAGATAAAACAGATGGCTGTGGTTTTTTCAAAGACATTTCTATAGCTTTCTCTCTTAAAGGCTGACTACATATTCCTTGTTTATCATCCGAAGTTTCTCTGTCCTGCAGGGGTTTTGAAGGCAATAGTGTATTTCTTTTTATCAAACCACTTCTACACTGATCGTCCAAAGATCCAGAAGGCTCAAGAACCTTGGGATAACTCAATGAACTTTCTTTTGACCATCTTCCTTCATTTAATGACAAACTGTGAAGTGGTTCCATTGGTTTTGTGACTTGTGGTCTATTGGTATTATTCTTGACTGCAATGCTAGGTGAAGGCTTTGAAATATGGCTTAGGTCATGCTGAATCTGACTAGCATTCTTTCCCTGTGCTTCAATTCTGCTTTGACAAACAATAACACTTCTTTTTTGAGAGCTACTTTCATCTCCTTCTTGAAATATTTTTTTCTTATTGGGACATGCTGGAAAAGAGATTTGCGGTGTCTTGGAAACAATGTTAGTAAGGAAAGAAATACCAAGACTGTAGCCGAGTTCTTGCACAGCAGCAAGGCTGCTTTTCTCTACAAATAAAGATGAAGAGTAAATATAATTTAATACATTATCAAAAGCATCTGGTTCACAGAAGTCAAGTTGAAATACTGTTTGGGACTCATTTTCTTTATTTGTGAATAAAGTCTGAAAATATTCACTGCTGGCAGCCAACACGTTTTTATGAGCTCGAAATTTTTGGTCTCCCACTATTAGAAGAACATCACAGAGCTGGCCTTTGAGACGCTCTTCATTTAGAGCGCTTAGGAGAGAAATGGCATGTGCTGGATTTATATAATGCAGAAGTCCCTCCATTGTTTGGGTTTATCTGAAAAAAAAAATTGTATGAACAATCTTAAATAACATTGAAAATACATGTACAAAATGTCATATTTCTTGATGTGAATTAATTACATTCTAATTAATCACTAATGCTGAAGAATTATTTAAAGGTTTAACAAGTATTTGCAGACAATCAAACACTCCTTGAATTAAAAGGGGCATACCTATAATAAAGCTTTTGTTGAATAAAATTCCTTTAAAAATATGCCCAATAATATTCTTCATGAATTTATCACAGAGGAGAAAACCTATCTAAATTTTTTTAAAAAGTCTGAACTATGTCATTTAAGAAATGTAGTTCTATCTTCTACAATAGTCCTATTCCTCATCCCGGTTTGAGTTGACCCTAGATCCTAAAGTGATATGGTAGTACCATGTAAACTGCACTATATGTGTTATTTTTGGATAAGTACAAAGAAGCTGGTCACTAGGTGACAAATTCTTTGGATCATGAAACAAACAAAGGTAAAACTGGCTCCAATCTTGCACAAGCCCCTTTCTCTTTTACAATGATAGTAGCAAAGTTGTGGAAGGGGGATGAAGAGTCAAAGGTTACACAGGCCTACAAACTTAACCTGTTTATATTCTAAATGCCAAATCTTTATTCAGTGACATACTAAATAGTGAAACTGCATCATAGCACCATCGATTTTTTTCTCTATAAATGAAACTGGAAGATATGGGAATTGCTGCTAAATGGAGAATGGTCCATAAGCTCTCCTACAAGAGGCAGATAAAAGGGATATGCAGAGTTGGCTTTATCATGTGTCCAAAGACTAGAAAATATAATTTTATGGAAAATTTGATCATTGTGTTTTGTAGTACTTTTAATGAAAATAAGCAAAAGGTTTACTGTGAAGACAGCTATAGGTTCTGAGACATCTGTTCCGCTGAATACAAGGAAATAGAGAAATCCTGTGAAGGACTCAAATAAGACCCACCAGTGACTTCAATACAAAAAACACAGGAGAGGAGGTTAAAAATAAATACAATGTAAAATGTGATTCAGGAGAGTTGAAAGAGGTTGGGCCTGGCAAGCACTCAGAAAAATCACAAAAATGGAAACTGATTATATCTTTACAGACAGGAAAATATAGTTTAAACACATTTGGTTCATTCAGGAATAAACTGTGGGTAGTCAAACTGTCAATGAATTAGATTAAATGAAGTTAACAAAAAACTAGGATAAAAGTAAGATAAAAATAGTTCCAATATGAGTTATTTAAATTAGATGACACTGAAAATGGATAAAGGAATGGAAATCAATGTAAACTATCCCCAAGTCCTATGGAAGTTGAAATTGATATAAAGGAATCACCCCACTGAAGGCAAAAAGAACTGTTTTTCGATTCCAGGGTAAGCACTTCATATTATTTACTAAACTAAGCAATATAGCAGGGTTTAGTAATAATTTTATTAGCAATAATAATAATTTCATAATATAGTAACAATTGATTTAGTAATATAAATTCATTTTCAAAATCTTATGAAGAACTAAAGCAGAAGCACAAGTACTGACTATAAACAGCAAAACGTTATGGAAAGAAAATCAAATTTGCAGACTCTGGTGTAAAATCCAGTTAAACTAGACCATACATAGACAATGTAAGTGGAATTTCTGTAATAATTCTGTCCACCAATAACAACAGAACCACACTGGAACTCTTCTGTACTTTAAGAAGAAACAGAAAGGGCACCAAAGGAAAAAGAGACCCAAAACAGACAGACCAGATGAAATCAGGAGGTCTATGGTAGAAGTGACACAATTTTTAAGGAATTTCACAATCTATTTTCAAAATGTCGGAAAGAAAGCCTATGGAAACAAAACAATTAAGAAAGTGTCCATAACCAGAGCAAGGCACACAAGGCACATGCCTAACTTCTTATCTCTACAAAATCTTTGTGAAAACACTAGATATGCCATCCTTTATATACCTCATCAAGCCATCCTTGATGAAACTGCGAAAAGGCAACACACAAGCATTTCTAAACTATAATCCATAGCAATCTAATCCAACAAGCATTTATCAAGCACCTACATGCAAGGTATGCATATGTACTAGGCAGGATATCTTTTCTATCACAAAACTTAATAAAAGTCAGAGAATACAGCATTTTACTATACTTATTTTTTACTATAAATACAGTTTTAAAGTTTTTCCTTCTACAAGGTTTATATGAAATGTATGAAAATTGTACAAGAGTCCTTGATAGATGCAATGGAGAATCTCCTTTGATAATCCTCTCATTATTAATACCATGCAAGGTGTAAGACAGAAAACAGTGAAGTCTTACAGATGTTCTTACTTATGGAAGATGATAAGTTGACTTTAACAAGTTCTATAACAGTAGTCTCCTAAATGAGATCAATAGCCACTCAGGAATTTACCTTAACTATGCCCAAAGCAAAAACCAAAAGAATGTATTATAGGAGCTGATGGCCCATTATAGAAGCAAGGCTAAAGTCCTAGTTATGCAGCTAGATGGCTCAGAGCACTTCCTGAAGTCAGGAAGACCTGAGTTCAAATGTGACCTCAGACAATCGCTAGCTGGGCAAATAGCTTAACTTCTGTTAGTCTTAATCCACTGGAGAAGGGATTGACAAACCACTCTAACATCTTCTCAAAGAAAACCAGTACTGGTATGCTATGGTCCAAGAGATCATGAAGAGTTGGACTTGGGGGGCAGAGCCAAGATGGTGGAGTAGAAAGCCGCACATACCCCACCTCTGAACCCACTGCCCATAAAATATCTGTAAAAAAAGAACCACCGGCGAATTCTGGAGCAGCAGAAGCCACAGAACGGAGCAGAGGAGATTTCTGCTCCAGAGAGCCTGAAAACCTCTCGCAAAAAGTCCCTAGCGCCAGGACCCGGAGCAGAGCCCAACCCTGCCTAGGCGGCGCGGCGAGGAAAGCAGCGGATCCGAGCAGGCTTCAGGGATGGAATCTCCAGCGGCCGCATGGGTCCCCCACTCACAGGTGACAAGGGTTGATGAGAAGGTCTCTTTGGCGGGTCGAGAGGGGTGTGAGGTGCCCCCATAACTCAGGCCCCCTCGGGAGGCAGCAGCAGAGGCGGGAGCAGACCAGGGCTCCCCAAGCAGGCAGGAGCCCAGATCCATTGTTGAAGGTCTCTGCATAAACCCCCTGAGGGAACTGAGCCCGTGAGGCAGCCCTGCCCGGACCTGGGCAGCTGAACTTGATCTCCCACTGAATAGCAGCCCTACCCCCACCCAAAGCCCTGAGGCTGGGAAGCAGCATTTGAATCTCAGACCACAAGTGCTGGCTGGGAGGCGAGGTGGGGGTGGAGAGGACACTCAGAAGTCAAGTCACTGGCTGGGAAAATGCCCAGAAAAGGGAAAAAAAATAAGACTATAGAAGGTTACTTTCTTGGTGAACAGGCATTTCCTCCCTTCCTTTCTGATGAGGAAGAACAATGCTTACCATCAGGGAAAGACACAGAAGTCAAGGCTTCTGTATCCCAGCCCACTCAATGGGCTCAGGCCATGGAAGAGCTCAAAAAGGATTTTGAAAATCAAGTTAGAGAGGTGGAGGAAAAGCTGGGAAGAGAAATGAGAGACATGCAGTCAAAGCATGAACAGCAGGTCAGCACCCTGCTAAAGGAGACCCAAAAAAATGCTGAAGAAAATAACACCTTGAAAAATAGGCTAACTCAATTGGCAAAAGAGGTTCAAAAAGCCAATGAGGAGAAGAATGCTTTCAAAAGCAGAATTAGCCAAATGGAAAAGGAGATTCAAAAGCTCACTGAAGAAAATAGTTCTTTCAAAATTAGAATGGAACAGATGGAGGCTAATGACTTATGAGAAACCAAGAACTCACAAAACAAAACCAAAAGAATAAAAAAATGGAAGATAATGTGAAATATCTCATTGGAAAAACAACTGACCTGGAGAATAGATCCAGGAGAGACAATTTAAAAATTATGGGCCTACCTGAGAGCCATGATCAAAAAAAGAGCCTAGACATCATCTTCCATGAAGTTATCAAGGAAAACTGCCCTGAGATTCTAGAACCAGAGGGCAAAATAAATATTCAAGGAATCCACAGAACACCGCATGAAAGAGATACAAAAAGAGAAACTCCTAGGAACATTGTGGCCAAATTCCAGAGTTCCCAGGTCAAGGAGAAAATATTGCAAGCAGCTAGAAAGAAACAATTCAAGTATTGTGGAAATACAATCAGGATAACACAAGATCTAGCAGCTTCTACATTAAGGGACTGAAGGGCGTGGAGTAGGATATTACAGAAGTCAAAGGAACTAGGACTAAAACCAAGAATCACCTACCCAGCAAAACTGAGTATAATACTTCAGGGGAAAAAATGGTCTTTCAATGAAATAGAGGACTTTCAAGCATTCTTGATGAAAAGACCAAAGCTGAAAAGAAAATTTGACTTTCAAACACAAGAATGAAGAAAAGCATGAAAAAGTAAATAGCAAAGAGAAGTCATAAGGGACTTTACTAAAGTTGAACTGTTTACATTCCTACATGGAAAGACAATATTTGTAACTCTTGAAACATTTCAGTATCTGGGTACTGGGTGGGATTACACACACACACATGCACACGCACATGAACACACACATAGAGACAGAGTGCACGGAGTGAATTGAAGAGGATGGGATCATATCTTAAAAAAATGAAATCAAGCTGTGAGAGAGAAATATATTGGGAGGAGAAAGGGAGAAATGGAATGGGGCAAATTATCTCTCATAAAAGAGGCAAGCAAAAGACTTATTAGTGGAGGGATAAAGAGGGGAGGTGAGAGAAAAACATGAAGTTTACTCTCATCACATTCCACTAAAGGAAGGAATAAAATGCACACTCATTTTGGTACGTAAACCTATCTTACAACACAGGAAAGTGGGGGATAAGGGGATAAGCAGGGTGGGGGGGATGATGGAAGGGAGGGCAGTGGGAGGAGGGAGCAATTAGAAGTCAACACTCTTGGGGAGGGATAGGATCAAAAGAGAGAACAGAAGAAATGGGGGGCAGAATAGGATGGAGGGAAATGTAATTAGTTCTTACACAACACTAGTATTATGGAAGTCATTTGCAAAACTATACAGATTTGACCTATATTGAATTGCTTGCCTTCCAAAGGGAAGGGGTGGGGAGGGAGGGAGGAAGAGAAGTTGGAACTCAAAGTTTTAGGAACAACTGTCGAGTACTGTTCTTGCCACTAGGAAATAAGAAATACAGGTAAAGGGGTATAGGATGGAGACAAAGGCAGAGAGGGATGACAGAAGAGAGGGCAGATTGGCAGACAGGGGCAATTAGAACGCTTGGTGTTTTGGGGTGGGGAGAGGGGACAAAAGGGGAGAAAATTTGGAACCCAAAATTCTGTGAAAATGAATGTTGAAAGTAAAATAAATAAATAAATAAATAAATGTGGGAAAAAAAAAAGAGTTGGACTTGACTGAACAACTTAACAAGTTAGTTCCAGTTAAAGCTCATGAGAGATTCCATGATGGTCCTGGAGTATAGGCTTATAAACTGTACACAGGTACCTAAACTTACTAAGTCATTAGTATAGAAAATAAACACTTAATATTCAGCTTAAGTCTGTACAGTGTATGATAGATAACAGTGTTGAGTGGTCACAGCTAGCCTAGCAAGGCTACTAGCCAATTCCTCCACCTGAGCCATTAAACATTGAATACCCTAGAGCTATGCATAAGGAGACCAGACTCACCTTGAGGAATTCAGACCTGGACTGACAGATGACTTCCTGGTAAGTTTTCACTGCAACTGCAACTGAGGAACCAACACAGTTTTCCGATCTGTTCCTTATTACTTATAGGACAAAGGGTACCAGGCCCTATACTGTATAGCATGATGCCCTGCCTTGAGGTCTACACCATCACCACAGGGGATCTGTAACAAGTGGAAGAATCAATCACTCAATCAATAAGCATTTATTAAGTACCTACTATGTGCCAGGCACTGTTCTAAGCACTGGTGATACAAAAAGAGGCAAAAGAAGACAGTCCCACCCTCAAGAAGCACACAATCTAATGGGAGAGAAAACATGCAAACACACATGTATATGTGTACATGTCTGTATGTATATATCTGTGTGTGTATGTGTGTATATATATACACAGGATAAACAGAAAACAGTTAATAGAGAGAATGCATTAGAATTAAGAGGGGTTGAAAGTTTCCAGTAAAAGATGGAATTTTACTTGGGACTTTAAGGAAGTTAGAAAGGTTAACAGGTGGAATGGAGGAGTTAAGAGCTTTCTGGGCATGGGGGACAGTCAGAGAAAATGACCAGAACCAAGAGATAAAATGTCTTGTTTGTGAAACAGCCAGGAGGCCAGTGTCAGTAGATCAAACAAATGGGAAGACAGGACTGAAGTGGAAAAAACTATCCAAAACAATTCTGAAGACTACTTTACTACCACTGCTTTGGGAAAGTGAAAATAAACCCAAAGCAAACTTATACTCATTCCTCACCTTCCTATTAGGTAGAAGGTATCTAACACCTCCAACAGTTACTGATAAAATACCAAATAATTTTGCCTATTGCCCAGACTATAGCATGCAATGGACATGTCACAGAGCTACTCCATCTCTGTGTGTGTGTGTGTGTGTGTGTGTGTGTGTGTGTGTGTGTGTGTACCTTAGACACTACAGATGGACAAGCTGAACTCAGACTGAGCAGGCAGAAAGGGGTGCTCTACATCATATCTGGAAAACCAGACAGCAATTTCAGTAACTCCAGGTTTCTCCTTTTTTTTTAACTCTAGCATTTTTAAAGTGATGTTACATGGTAATGAAATATTACAATTTTGATTCCTCAGAGTTTGTGTAATGAAAAACAAAAAACAGAGAGGTCTATAGTGAGCATATTGTCCAAGAAAACTCAGCAAAATGGAGAATAAAAGGCATTATTGGAGAAAAGTATGCCTAGAAAAAGGAGGTGTGATAGATGGAAAGCATATGTACCCTCTTGGTATTGGTACTATGTAATATCACACTAATGTTAAAAAATAGGAAGAGGATAAAGGGAGATAACATGTACTTATATTATTTTTTATTGAAGTTTAATTATAAAAAAGATGACAATGAGGTGTAAAAATAACCCTAAATCTGACTCAGTCAGAAAATGTTTGATGTGCTTGTTGCACTGAGAGACATGTCAGTTAAGGATAATACTAGTCTAAAATTTGTTCATAATAAAGAAATACAGTGGAAAATCATTTGCAGTATCAGTTCAGAAAACAATGAACAGTAGCAGAGGGGAAAATGACAGCAGAAAACCTGGAGCAGAAAACCAGAGACCTAAACCTGAGTATACCAGCGACAGATTACATATATGCTCAAATACATTTGTCTTGGTGGGAGAATGCTCTCCATTCTTACTTCTAGCCTCACCTACCATCATCACTTAGTAACCTCTCCTCCTTTGAGGTCCATTCAATCCATATTTATCACCCAATCAAGATTCTGGTGATTTTCCTCCAGTCTTCAAGACATTCTCCTTCTTTACTCAATGAGTTAAATGCCTAAATCACAGTCTATTTCCTCCCCAACTACTGGATTCATACTAGGAGAGTTCAATAGATAGATCACTCAATCGAACGATGGACTCCCTGAAACCCCATAACCCCCCAGGTCCTAAACTTACTCGTTTCCCAGACCTACTCTTCCACTCCACCACAGTTGCACAGAAGAGATGGCATTGTTTGATCTTGCCAGCACCCACAAGTGCTCCACATCCATGTTTATGAACTCTAGCTGTCTACTCAAAATCTCTTGTCATTCCACCTTTCCCTCTACTTTGAAATTCCAAACCCTATTTTTCATCCTCATCATGACGTCCAATCTCTTTATCCCTCACTTCTTTCTCCTGCACTAGCTACGTGCTTCTCCTCCTTCCTTATCTTGACCCTTTGACCAATGCAAATCTACACTGTCCTCTACCCTTGAATCGTTTGCTCTTTAACCTACAGAAGATTTTGCCCTGCTAAATCTCATCATCATCTGCCTTCCCTCCTGTCACATGATGCTTAACAAAGCTGGAGAGAATCACGAAAATGTGCTGATTGAGTCCACTACAAATTTGTGTTACATAATTTAAAATGGGCCATCACTGTGACAAACCAAGGTCTCTAATCAATTCATTGTCATACTCACCACAGCCTATTTTAAATCTTTTCATCCTTCCTCAAGGAGCTCCTCCTCCCACCACTTTATCAGCTGAGTACCTTTCACTGAAAAAAAAACTCCATTCACTTAAGAGTTTCCTTTTCTCTCCAACTACTCACCTCACAGATAGCTCAGGAGGAGAATTGAGGCTGGTGACCTTGCACAGTCCTCCCTCACTCAAAACAAAGTCAAGCACAAGTCATGTCATCATTTCTCTGATGTCACGGTCTTCTTTGAAAACGAAGGACAAACACAGACACACTCACCTCACACCACTCTTTCACCCTATCTCATAAAAAGCAGACATACTCATTGCCAAGTTAACACCTCTCTGCAAAAGAGATTTCATTCCATCCTGTCTTTCCTAGCAGACTGTCCCATCATCCCTACTCATATGCTGCTGCCCAGTTGTTTTAGCAGCATTTTTGTCTTTGTGACCTCATTTGGGATTTTCTTGGCAAAAATACTAGAGTGTTTTGCTATTTCCTTCTCTAGCTCATTTGACTGATGAGCAAACTGAGGCAAACATGGTTAAGTGACTTGCCCTGGGTCACACAGCTAGTAAATGCCTGAGGCTGGATTTGAGCTCAGGTCTTCCTGACTCCAGACCCAGTGCTCTATCCACTGTACCACCTAGCTGCCCAACTCATGTGCTTATCTTCGACCTCTCCCTCTCTACTGGCTGCTTGTTCATTGCCTATAAACACATCCATATCTCCCCCATCCTCAAAAATCCTTACTTGATCCTTAACAGTGGTCATCCTATATCTCTCCTCACTTATGTGGCTAAAATCCTCAAGAAGACAGTCTCTGGTAAGGGGAGACTTATCCACTTCCTTTCCTCTCACTCTTTTCTTAACTATCTACAGTCTACTTCCTAACCTCACTACTCAACCTAAACTAGTCATCACAAAGTTATCATTCACTGCCAAGTCTAATGGCCTTTTTCTTTATCCTCATCCTACCTGATCTCTCTGTACCTGGTATCAATCACCTCTTCAATTTGATGCCTTTTTCTTTCTATCTATTTTTGGCACTACTCTTTCTTCATTCTCCTACCATCAGACTGCTCCTTAGTCTCTTCTGATGGATATCCATGTTACTACCACTAAGTGTAGCAAACCACATCTTGCATCACAAAATTGTCTGAGAAGTTCAAATAAAAAAAATTGCCACTGCTTGAGTACAAGTATTAAAGAGCTCTCCAAAAACCAAATGTCTTTTGCATAGTTCTAACGGAAGAAGGATTCCCTACAGATGGTGAAATCTTATGACTCCTGGTGATTACATGAAGCCCC
Organism: Notamacropus eugenii; assembly: GCF_028372415.1. NCBI lineage: Eukaryota > Metazoa > Chordata > Mammalia > Diprotodontia > Macropodidae > Notamacropus > Notamacropus eugenii. The sequence goes on along the minus strand of NC_092876.1, from coordinate 411,887,789 downwards.
AGAATACCACAAGGCCTGCTTAATGTGATTATGACCTCTTAAAAGAAATCAGACTAACAATTAACAAATAAAGGCCAAAGGAAGGCTACCAATTATCTAGATAATGGCACATGGCTGAATGAGTAGCCCATCAAGTTAACAATTAGTAAATAAGCCTTGGTCAGGCAATAAAGATGGAAAATTATCTATGTCCAGAATTAATAGAAAAAAAGAGCAGGTTAGACTTCATTTGGAAAATTTTTCAATACTCTCAAAGATTCCAAGTTGTTCCCTAATTATAAAAGCTCATCTTTTTAATGAAATTCCCTGGTACTGGTATATGACTGTAATTAAGGTATACCACAATCTCTAATAAATTAAAATTATAAGTTACTGAAAGGACAGTGGAGAAATGCACAAAAGCTTAAGCAAGTTGAAGGATACTACCAATAATGAATTGTGTGCAAGATATTATCTAAGAAATTCATAATAGGAAAAAGAGGTGGTCCAGTAATATAGCTAGAACGAGGAAGTAACAGGTGAATAGCCCAAGTACTTTAATAGTAGCCAGAGAATGTCCAAAAATAACTAGAGGAAGGCCTCTACCACACTGGATAGATACTCTATAGTAGGTTTATGTGAGGACGAGGACAAGAATCAGATGAAAATAGAATGCAGGGGTGGGTTGTTATCTATACCCCTGAATTGACACAGATGAGATTTTGAGAAGTATTTCCTAAGCAAATCTATTTTTCTGTTTTGCACAGGGTTAAAGTTTATTTCGTCCTATTTATAAGGAATTAATGGGACCTAAAAGGTTCTGGATATGTAAAAGTGACCCATGAGAAGACAGAGTAATGGGCCTTACTTGCACAGATTTTCATTGCAGATATCTCTGACATACTCTGGTATTTATTAAGGGGATAATTGTGTGCTTACAAAAAAGTACAGATTCTTCAATCACGGAAACTAAGGGACTTCAGAGGCCAAATAGTTCAACCTATATGTGAACAGGAATCTCCTATACATCATGAAATAGTTATCTGGGCTCTCTTCATCAAATAGTTGAAGACCATCTATGAGGAGTACTATTTTATGTTTTAATTTAAGGGAAAACTTTCTAAATCTATTTCTCTGAAACTTCCATCCATTGATCCAGAGTCTATAAAGTCAGAACAAAACTAATCTGTCAGTAATATTCTTCAATACTTAGAAACAGTTATTATATCCTAGCCCCCCCCATCTCCCGCACCAAGCCTTTGCATTCTCCAGACCAGTCTAAGTCCTTTCAACCTATCATCAACAGGCAAGACATCCACTCTCCCCAATATCTGAGTCACACTCTCTCAGCCCTCTTATTCTCATCAGCTTTTGTAAATCATTCCTAAAATGTGGCATGCAACAAACAACACTCATGCTGTAGTCTCCTATGTTGCATAACATGCATAATGTCTTAAAGTAGTCTACATCTGAATGAACTTTTTTGGCTTCCATGAACTATAAGAACTTCTTTTTCACAAAAACTGCTGTGTAGACATGCCTCCCCATCATGCTAATTGTTATGCCGTGCAGTTGATTTTTTAAGCTCTACAGCAGGATTTTAAATTTATCTACGTTAAATTATTTTAAAAAATATTTTATTAGGAACTTCACAGTGATCAAGCACGAATATTTAAGCATACAAAGGCCAAAAAAAGATTACATTTAAAATGTGCATCTGCCACATTCAGCTTATTATTTTTTAAGTAACACTAACTTTAACATAGCAATACCAATACCAGTAGAACCTCAGTTTATTAGTAATCTGGTTTATGTATGCCTCGCTGGATGAGGAAAAGTTTATCACAAAATTTTGTCTGGCAGGATGAACAAAAATTTGTAGTACAAACATCAAAATTTTGTTGAAAAACATTACCCAAATAGGGCTGTAGCAATGAGAGCCAAGAATATTTTTAATGATGGTGCAATGTCACATTTCCATGACATTCTGAATTTGGTTCTTTACAATTATTCTCTGAACAACACTACCATTATCATATGCAACATTCTCTTAGTTTTGCTCATTCTACTTTTCACTGTATCATGCAAATCTTTCCAAGTTTTTCTAAAATTTAACCAACCCATCATTTCTTACAACACAGTAAGATTCCATCACAATCACATACCACAACTTGTTCAGCCATTCCTAAATTGATAGGCATGCCAGGAATTTGTAGTTCTTTGCCATCACAAAGGTTGCTATAAATATTTTAGAACATTAAGTTATTTTCCTTTTAATCTGATCATCTTAGATCATCTGATCATCTGTTTCAGACCTAATAGTGGTATTGCTGAGTAATAGGATCTACACAGTTTTATAATTTTTTGGTCATAATTAGCAGTTTTATAATTACATATCAAAATGATTGGATCAGTTCACAGTTTCAATAGTATGTCTCAATTTTTCCACGTCCCCTTCAACATTTTTCATTTCCTTCTTCTATCATTTTAGCCAATCTGATATGTATAAGATATCTCAAATTTGTTTAAATTTGCATTTCTCTAATCAGTAACAATTTAGAATATTTTTATATGACTATTTGATTTCTTCACTGAAAAACTTTGTATCTTTTGACCATTTATCAACTGAGGAATAACTCATATTCTCATACATTTGACAAAGTTCTCTATGTATCTGAGATATTAGACCTTCATCTCAGAAACTGTTTACATAATTCTGCTGAACCCCAATTTTCTGCTTTCCTTCTAACATTGGCTAGATTGATTTTATTTGTGGAAAACCTTTTCAATGTAATTAAAATTATCTATTTTACATCTCACAATGCCTTCTCTCTCTGGTTTATTAATGAAGTCTTCTACAGATAAGTCTGACATGTAATGTGTTCATTGGTCTTATGATATATCCCTTTATAGCTATGTCATTTGACCCTAACTTGGTAAATGGTATGAGACATTGGTCTATACCTAGTTTCTGCTGGACTGCTTTCCAGCTTTCCCAACAATTTTTTACTAAATAGGATATTATAATCCCCAAAGTTTAAATGTTTACATCTATCATGCAAAAGGTTACTATCATCATTAACTACTGTGTACTGAATGTCTGCTCTGTAACACTAATCCCCCTCTATTTCTTAGCCAGTATCAGATAGTATTAATAATTGTCTTAGGATACAGTTTAAGATCTGGCACTGCTAAAGCGCCTTCCTTTACATTTTTTCATGAATTCCTTTGATATTCTTGACTTTATGTTCTTCCAAATGAATTTTATTATTTTTTTCTAACTCAATAATTTTTTGGTAATTAATTGGGATGGCATTGAAAATGTACAGTAGATAGAATTTCAATGTTACTATATTGATCCTGTCCACCCATGAACAATTAACATTTCTCTAATTATTTAAATCTGATTTTATTTGTATAAAAAGTTTTATTTGGTTTGTTGTGGCAGGTATGCTCTCAGGTATTTTATACCGTATAGAATTATTTTAAAATGCAATAATAATACTAGTGATAATGGGAATTCTTGTTTCAATCCTGATCTTATTGGAATGGCTTCTGGGGCCCCATTACAAATAATGCTTTATAATGGTTCTAGGTAGATGCTTCTTATCATTTTAAGGAAAATCCATTTCTACGTATGCTTTCAAGTGTTTTTAAAAATGAGTGTTGTATTTTGTCAAAAGCTTTTTCTGCATCTGTTGATATAATCATAAGATTTTTGTTACTTTTTTATTGATATAATCAATTATGTTAATAGCTTCTTGTTGATCCAGAGTTTATTTCTTGTTGATATCATTCCTGCATTCCTGGAATAAATTCCACTTGATCACGATGTATAATCTTTGAGTTAAATTATTGTAGTCTCCTGTCTACAGGCATTATTTAGAATTTTTGCATCCATAATCATTAATAAAATGGGTCTATAATTTTCTTTCTTTGTTTTTAACACTTCCTGATTTAAGTATCATATCAACATCATATTTGTTTTATAAAAGGAGTTTGGGTAGGACCCCTTCTTTTATTCCAAATAATATTGGAATTAGTTGATCTTTAAATGTCTGGTGGAATTCACTTGTATACCCATTTGGTCCTGATGCTTTTTTCTCAGGAAGCTCATTTAAGGCCTGTTCAATTTCTTTCTCTAAAATAGTTTTATTTAAAAACTCTATTTCCTCTTCTTTTAATCTAGGCAATTTATATTTCCATAAATATTCTTCCATTTCACTTGAAAATCTATTGGAATATAATTGGGTAAAATAACTCCTAATTGCTTTGGTTTCATTTTCATTAGTGATAAATATTGACTTTTTATTTTTAATACTAGTAATTTGGTTTTCTTCTCTTTCTTTAGATCATGTTAACAAAGTTTATTTTTTCATAAAAGCAACTTCTAGTTTTATTTATCATTTCAATGGTTTTCTGACATTCAATTTTATTAATCTCACCTTTAATTCTTAGGATTTCCAATTTAGTGTTTAAGGATTTTTAATTTGCTCTTTTTCTAGTTTTTTTTTAAATTGCATATCCAATTCACTGAACTGTTCTTTCTCTATGTTAATGTAAACATTTAGAGAGAAATTTTCATCTTTTTATTGCTTTTGCTGCATCCCATTAGTTTTGATGTTGTTTCATTATTATCATTCTCTTTAATTAAATTATTGTTTCTATGGCTTGTTCTTTAACCCACTCATTCCTTAAGACTAGGTTATTTAGTTAACAATTAATTTTTAATGTGGTTGCATGATCCCTTTTAAATATAGTTTTTATTGCAGTATGACCTGAAAAGGATCCACTGAACATTTCTGCTTTTCTGCATTTAACTATATAATTTTTATGTTTAATGTGTGGTTTTTGTAAAGATACCATGTACCACTGAGAAAAAGGTATATTCCTCTCTACTCCCATTCAAATTTTTCCAGATATCTATAATATGTAGCTTACCTAGGATTCTATCTTGCCCTCTTTCTTTTTTATTTTTTTATTAGATTTATCTAGTTCTGAGAGAGGAAGATTAAAGTCCCCCATTAATATAGTTTTGCTATTTCCACCTGTAATTTATTTACTTATTCCTTTAAAATTCTGAATACTACAGAATTTGGTGCATATAGGCTTACAATTGATATTACTTCATTATTTGATACCTTATATCATAATGTAGTTTCCGTTTATCTCTTAATTAAATCTACTTTATCTTCTTTGAGATCATGACTGTTACCCCCTTTTTTAGCATCAGCATAATAAATTCTATTCCAGTCCTTTAATTTTATTCTGTCTCTTATTTGTAAATGTGTTTCTTTTAAGAAAAAAAAAATAGTTTCTGGCTTTTAATAGATTCTGCTATCCATTTCTATTTTATGGGTATGCTCATCTCATTCACATTCAAAGTTATAAATATTAATTGTGCATTTCCCTCCACCCTACTTTTCAGCACTGTTTAGCCTTCTCCCTCTTTGTACCCTATCCATCAACTCTGAATTGACCTCTAACTACTGTCTGCCTACTCCACATCCCTTCCTTATCCTCTCCCCTGCCCCTCCAATTTTTTATATAGCCATCTAAGAGGCCCTTCCTAGTTCTTTCTCCCGGCTTTTAAGACTTCTCCCTTATCTTCTCCCTTTATCCTCCTATTCCTTAACTTACTCACCCTTCTAAAAGTCCCTCCCTCACACTTCAATTTCTTGATCTGCATGCCCTTCTAGGTCTCTCCTTTATCTTATCTCCTTGCCCTCCTACTTCTCTGTAAGTTAAGACTATTACACCCTACTAGATGTATGTTATTCCCTCTTTAACACACTTCTGATGAGAATAAGGTTCTAGCACAACCAGCTGTACACCCCCTCCTGTCTCTACTGTAACAGTTCTTCCATTTACACCTCATTTGTATGAAATAATTCCTCCATTTTGCATCTCCCTACCCAATTTTATTTTTTTTTGGATCATCTCATCATAATCAATTCAAGCCCAAACATTCTATCTATGTGTGCTCTTTCAAACTACCTAAGGAATGATAGTATACTTAAGGGTTAGAGATAAGTAGAGATTTTGACCTTAATAAATCCTTTATAATTGGTCATTAATGTTTACTTTATGTTTCACCTGCATCTAGTAGGTCAAATTTCCATTCAGTTCTGGTCTTCTCTTCACAAATACCTAAAAGTCCTTTAGTTCACAAGATATCCTTTTATTTTTTTCTATTCAGGATAATACACAGCTTTGTTGGATTATTCTTGGTGTAAGTCCATTTCCTTTGCTTTCCAGAACATACTGTTCCATGTCCTTCGGTCTTTTGATATAGAATCTGCTAAATCTTGTGTTATATTGACTGTGGCTTCACAGTATTTAAATTGTGTTTTAGTTGCTTGTAGTATTTTCTCCTTGACCTAGGAGTTTCAAAACTAACATATTTCTGTGAGTTTTTATCTTGGGATCTTTTTCAGGTAGTGATTAGTAGATTTTTTTCTATTTCTACTTTACCCTCTCATTCTAAAATTTCAGAGCACTCTTTCTTGATCTCTTGAAGTCTAGACTTTTTTTTTTAATCACAACTTTCAAGTAGTTCAACAATTCTTATGCCTTTCCTCAATCTGTCCTCCAGGTAAGTTGTTTTTCTAATGAGATATTTCACAGTCTTCTATTTTTTCATTCCTTTGATTTTATTATGTTTTTGGATCTCTTTTCCCAATTGACTTTATTGGGTGTGTGTGTGTGTGTGTGTGTGTGTGTGTGTGTGTGTGTGTGTGTGTGTGTGTGTGTGTGTGTGTGTGTGTGTGTGTGTGTGTGTGTGTGTGTGTGTGTGTGTGTGTGTGTGTGTGTGTGTGTGTGTGTGTCAACTGGGGTTAAGTGATTTGCCCAGAATCACACAGCTACTAAAGGTCAAGTATCTGAGGGTGGATTTGAACTCAGGTCCTCCTGACTCCAGGGCCAGTGCTCTCTATCCAATTTTCTACCTAGCTGCCCCAATTTTCTTGCATTATTTTTATATTTTTCCTATTTTTTCTTCAACCTCTCTTCTTTGATTTTTAAAGTCCTTTTTAAGCTCTTCCAAACACTCTTTTTGGGTCTGTGACCATTTTGTTTTTTTCTTTGAGATAGAAGCAGTTGTTTTTATTTTACTTTAAATATCTTATCTTCCTCTCCCCCCAATTACATGTAAACATAATTTTAAACTTTTTTTTAAGTTTTGAATTCCAAATTCTATCCCTCCCTCTTTTTATTTCCCCCTTCTGAGATGGTAAGCAATCTGATAAGTTATATGTGTGCAATCACATAAAGTATTTCCACATATTAATTCGTTTGTGCAAGAAGACATATACACACACACGCAAACAAAACAGAATGCTTCAGTCTGTATTCAGACAACATTGGTTCTTTCTCTGGAGTTGGATAGCATCTGCCATCATGAATCCTTTGGGAGTATCTTGTATCACTGCATTGCTGAAAATAGAAAAGTAATTCATAGTTCTTCATCATACCACATTGCTGTTGCTCTGTACAATGTTTTTCTGGTCCTGCTTACTTCACGCTTTGCATCAGTTCATAAGTCTTCTCAGGTTTTTCTGAAATCCTCCTGTTTGTCATTTCTTATAACACAATAATATACCATTACATTCATTTACCACAATTTGTTCAGCCATTCCTCAATTGACAGGCATCCCCTCAACTTCCAATTCTTAGCTACCACAAAAAGAGCTGCTATACATATTTTTGTACAAATGGGTCCTTTTCCCTTTTGGGGAGGATCTCTTTGGGTTACAAACGTAACAGCAGTATTGCTGAATCAAAGAGTATGCACAGTTTTATAGTCCCTTGGGCATAGTAGAAGTAGCTGTTTTATCTTCCCTATCTCCTCTGAGTCTGAACTCAGATCTTCCCTATCACCATAGTAGCTATCTATGGTTGGGTTCTTTCTCTTTTGCACACTCATTTTACTATTTTTAACAGCTTCTTTTTCCTGTTAACTGTGTATTAAAATCAGGCTCTCATTCCAAGATGTGGGGGATAATATCTTGGACTTCAAGGTTTTCATGCTGTTTTCTGAATATTATCTGGGGGCTTGACTTCAGGTATTTCTCTCTGCTCCTGAGCCACAACGAGGACCTCTAGAACATGCTGTCACCACAAACACTCTTGCTCCTTGCAGTCCCTCCTGTAACTGCAAGACTAAAAGGTAACTGTGGTGAGTGGAGAAAGGATTAGCATCTATCTGGTGCCCCTTATGTACCAGGCAGTGTGCTAAACACTATATAAATGTTATTTCATTCGATTTTCACAACAATCCTGCTGTTATTACTCCCTTTTTACAGTTGAGGAAAACTTGTTTTTCTTGACTATACCTTTATACAGTATAAATGTTTAAAAAATAAATAAGAAAAAAAATCAATGATTAAAAAATTTTAAAGTACAAAGAGGAAAACAAAGAGAACAAACGGCAATTTTTGTTATCGTGTTACATTTATCATTCTTTAAAAACTGTATGTAAGAGAAGTTCACAGTCTCATTTACAATCTTTTTTTGTTCACTGTGTTTTAAGTTTTAATGTCTACTGATGATTAAGTTCATAATAAAGAATAAAAGTTAAGCTAAAGAAAATTTATAAGCCCAGTTCATTGCATGCCTGCAGTCAATACCTGTGCAAGATCTATCTACTGATGGATTAATGCAATAGGTTGCCCAGGCAATACATATTCTTCATCCACTTGATTTTTCCTTTGCTTTCCAAATAAATCAACAAATCCCTAGTACCATTATTCACAATACTAACTTATATTCATAAGGATGGCCCTAAATCCTTACAAATCTAAAGTATTACCTGAAACAAAGTTAAATTATGTTCAATGGTGCTTTAGTACTAAGTGTATTTCACTAAGTCTTAAATTTGTAATCCCTAAATGTATATTGTATTTATAAATGTATGATCCTGGCATATTCAATACAAAATCATAAAACTGAATAAAAGCTTTAAATTAAAATAAAAACAAGAGTTATTATTAGCTACAGGAATCACCTTTCTGGTGACAAAATGACAAAACTTTTTATAAAATATCTTTATAGTTTATCACACTATAAATTATTTTGTCATACGACATTTCAAACTTTAAAAGACTACTTTTATAGAAATATTGATAGAATTCAAAAATTCATAGCATTCAAATCAAAAGAGGAATTAACCTTCTAATGATAGTTGAATTAGCCAATTAACACATATTTTATACCATGGTTTCTCAAAAACAATAATGTGCGAAATTATGAGCATAATCCCAACATAAAACAATATTTTTAAATATAGACACAGTCGTTATGGCCTGTCAAGTAATTTAATCTAGTTGAATGTATTTCTTAATTATTAAAAATAATTTCATTATTTTTCAGTTTTAGCATTGTATACTTCAGAGAACAGTACATATATTAATTTTAATCCAGTTATAGAGATTCAGTTTTAAAGGCCAAAAGCATTGCCATTTAGGGAGTTGGTGAACTACTATGAATAATAATTTTTCCTGATTTATCAAAACTGAAGAAATAATTTTTTAAAAAAATTTTTAAAGGAATTTTGTATTTCAGTTATTTCCAGTGATCTCACTATGACTTAACTTTGACTGCACTTAAAATTTTCTTACCCTCAAAGCTTCAGAAGAGGTACCTGTTTATTGGGATGATGAATCTGACATTTAGAATTGCAGTAACTATAGACATTAGGGGGAGAAACAATTTGGGTATGAAGCCTCAAGTTAAGCATATGCAAGATTTCAAAATTGAAAGAACCTCCTTGGGATCAAGGATGCTGTATCTCTGCTTTGTCTCTCTTATGTGTGTGTGGTGTGTGTGTGTGTCTGTGTGTGTGTGTGTGCACATGCGTGTGTGTATGTTTAAACTGTTTAAAATAAATATATTTTTTAAAACAAAGTTTAACCAGACCACAGTTTTCATATTAGGAGTAAGTTCAACAGTCCATACTTTTTTTTTTTTTTTGAGCAGAGTTTAATCAAACCAGAGTTCCAGTATCAGGAGTAGATTTGATTGGGAATAATTTAACTTCTGAATCTACTAACAGTTGTTGGAAACCAGAATTATCCAAAGCAGAGCACAGTTACAAGTGGTCCATTGATAAAATACTGCCATTGGTCATAGGAGAAATAATTCTTTTCCTATATATCATAGATAATAAAGCATTGACTAGCTAGGTAGTCCCCAACTTCTAAATGTGTTGTGTTCTAGAAGTTTAACCTCAAATTTGTTTCTTAGACCTTGGAATTCTTTTAGCTTTAAAAATAATGCTATAAATGGTAGGCTCCCAATCTAAGCCATAAAAGTTTATTTAACACATAATGGAACTGAATTGCAGTACCAGTAAGACTAATTTGAGTTTTGGATGCTGGAAGCAGATGACAGAATAAGGGAAGAGTGTTTTCTTCCCCATTCTTGGTGGTAGAGTTAACCCAAGATAAACTTGAAATAGGGTATATGTTTGTATTTTTTCTCTAACTTTCAGTATCATTGTTGCATCCCTAATTCCCTTCCCCACCATTGCTGCACACTTACCCAGGCCTGACCATTTGCAAAGTGTTTCTGTACTCCAAAATTGTTTTCTTCTGGAACTACCTCCCCAAATCAAAACTTCTCTTTTCAAAATACAGTTGATCTTAGTTTAGTATTAAGAAAGTAATTGTTTACTTTATACCGAAAGGTAAATGACTAATTGTCCTTCAGTCCTTTCAGAAGTGTTGCATTTTTCAGATTGTGACACAAAAAAGTGAAAAATTTCAGGAGATTGATTGATTGAAGAGTGCTACTACATAGATCCTTTGTAAGAATGTGCCTATAGACATCTGTTCTTCTAAAGCACTTTTCTTTTTATAACTTTCTTCCTCATTTTATTTCTGAAATTTCTAAAAGCCCCAAGAGTGTTTGCAATGGTTAGATGATAAAAGGTAAGGAAATTGTCTAGGGTAGAGTAAGGGCAGTTGTTTGCATATATGGGTCATTTGCAAATTATGGACTTGTGTTTCTAATTAAATTAAATAAAGCTGAAGTTTCAAATACCTACCATTGATTTTATTGTATGTGAAATAGAAGGATTCATTGAAGAGGGTAATTCCAGAACAATTGCACTTTGCACTAAATGAGAACTGAGGAATGGAAGAAGCCTAGAATTTGAGATTTTAAACCTGTTCATTGGTCAGCTGTATATAGTCCATAATCAGAAGTTCTGATTCTCCTTTCTAGCTAAGTATTTATTACAGCAGTTATTTTTTCACTTGGGTTAATTTGAATTCAGAAGATGCAGTAATTACAAAAACTGGCACCTTCTGAGTAGTTAAAATGTAGATTGGAAGTGGACTGCTATGAAAGAACTGATTTTTTTTTTTTAATGTTAAACTTAAGTTTAAGGAAAGAGCAGGCATCATGCCAAGAATGTAATGATTGAAACAGTCCTGTAAATGTGTATTGGGTAGCTTGGAAGGTTGATGGTTGGGGGATAGAGTAGAAGGGAAAAGATGCCCAGTTTGTATCCGTCTGGACAATTCTGGCTAATAATAAACTAGTCACATTTATTTATCTACAAAAATTTTACAAAATGTTCTCATTAGTCAAACTCTGTGGAGTCGGTATTACAAATAGTATTCCTGTTGACTTATTTCACAATGAAATTGCCAGTGTTAAAGTCTCAACTTTAGCTTTGTTCTTCTGACCCAACTACAGACTACACTGTACTCTTGCTGGCCATTTCCTTAGCATACTTCGTTCCATTTGACTTTCAGAGACTATGTGTATTACTGTTCAATCCCAGCCCTAAATAGTTCTGCTGCATTACTAGCCATTTCTCTCCAAAGATTTAAAATGAGAATCATGTGGCATTGGAAGTAAGGATTATTTGGAGCCATAACAAGGATACTATTATCTGGAGAAGAGCAAATGAAGGAAAGGCTGCTTGGACAAGAAGAGAGAAGGTTAAGTAGCTTGGGCTGTGGGTAGGGAGAGTGGTGAGTGACTCGCAGGCTGAGATGTAGCTGTGATCATAGACATCATCCCAGGACTGATTGACAAGGAAGGTTTAACCTGCCGTTTTGTTTTGTTTTGTTGTTTAACTTGGTTGGGCTCAGTCCTCTTTAGGCAACTAGTGTCCCTTCCCTTCCAGAGGTTCACTGTATTTCTTCCAAACTTAGAATAGACACCCAGTCACCTTTAGTCCTACTGCAATGCAAAACTCCTGAACTCAGCCTCCCACAGTAGGTTCTTTTCTTGAGGGATTCAAAAGACACTTTCCCCCACCTCAGGTTATCAATATTTCTATAAAAGTAGTCTTTTAAAGTTTGAAATGTCGTATGACAAAATAATTTATAGTGTGATAAACTATAAAGATATTTTATAAAAAGTTTTGTCATTTTGTCACCAGAAAGGTGATTCCTGTAGCTAATAATAACTCTTGTTTTTATTTTAATTTAAAGCTTTTATTCAGTTTTATGATTTTGTATTGAATATGCCAGGATCATACATTTATAAATACAATATACATTTAGGGATTACAAATTTAAGACTTAGTGAAATACACTTAGTACTAAAGCACCATTGAACATAATTTAACTTTGTTTCAGGTAATACTTTAGATTTGTAAGGATTTAGGGCCATCCTTATGAATATAAGTTAGTATTGTGAATAATGGTACTAGGGATTTGTTGATTTATTTGGAAAGCAAAGGAAAAATCAAGTGGATGAAGAATATGTATTGCCTGGGCAACCTATTGCATTAATCCATCAGTAGATAGATCTTGCACAGGTATTGACTGCAGGCATGCAATGAACTGGGCTTATAAATTTTCTTTAGCTTAACTTTTATTCTTTATTATGAACTTAATCATCAGTAGACATTAAAACTTAAAACACAGTGAACAAAAAAAGATTGTAAATGAGACTGTGAACTTCTCTTACATACAGTTTTTAAAGAATGATAAATGTAACACGATAACAAAAATTGCCGTTTGTTCTCTTTGTTTTCCTCTTTGTACTTTAAAATTTTTTAATCATTGATTTTTTTTCTTATTTATTTTTTAAACATTTATACTGTATAAAGGTATAGTCAAGAAAAACAAGTTTTCCTCAACTGTAAAAAGGGAGTAATAACAGCAGGATTGTTGTGAAAATCGAATGAAATAACATTTATATAGTGTTTAGCACACTGCCTGGTACATAAGGGGCACCAGATAGATGCTAATCCTTTCTCCACTCACCACAGTTACCTTTTAGTCTTGCAGTTACAGGAGGGACTGCAAGGAGCAAGAGTGTTTGTGGTGACAGCATGTTCTAGAGGTCCTCGTTGTGGCTCAGGAGCAGAGAGAAATACCTGAAGTCAAGCCCCCAGATAATATTCAGAAAACAGCATGAAAACCTTGAAGTCCAAGATATTATCCCCCACATCTTGGAATGAGAGCCTGATTTTAATACACAGTTAACAGGAAAAAGAAGCTGTTAAAAATAACAAACAATTCTATGCTTTTTTTTTTTTTTTTACCTTACCAAGGCTGAAGATCTAGAAGACATGGCAAGTCATAAAACTTTCTCCAATACTAATTAATTGTTGTCATTATTCATTTTAAGGCAGAGTATGCAGGTTTTTTTAATCCTAACAAGAAAATCTCCAATAAGTGATAGCATAGAAGCTTTTTGAAAGGAGCTGCAAGAATGTATGTGACTAAGAAGAGCTTGTCTGAAATATTACGATGGGATGCCAAGTATAAAGGATTCTATTGCTCTTATTTCATTCTTCTGAATTTGTGACCATTACTTTGTCTTAACTTCCTTGTCTGTGTTCATCCTTTGTTACTGAAGAAGACCACGCCATCAGAGAAATCATGACATGACTTGCACTTGACTTTATTTTGAGTGAGGGAGGGCTGTGCACATCACCAGCCTCACTTCTCCTCCATCTGAATCTAGTGACCAGATATTCATCAGGATGACTGGAGAGGACCCAGGATGAGGCAATCGGGGTTAAGTGACTTACCCAAGGTCACACAGCTAGTGAGTGTCAAGTATCTGAGGTGAGATTTAAACTCAAGTCCTCTCGACTCCTGCACCGGTGCTCTATCCACTGCACCACCTAGCTGCCCCATGTGACAACATAACTTTTCACTCTCTGTCCCCCGTGTCTTTCCTGCCCTCCTCTACCTCCTGGATTCCTCAGCTTCCTTCAAGACCCATTTCAAACTCTGTCTTCTGCAGGAGGCCTTTTCCATCATCTTTTCTTTCTGCCCCCTTCTCACCAAGATTACCTTCCTTTTACACTGTGTGTGTGTGTGTGTGTGTGTGTGTGTGTGTGTGTGTGTATATGTATATAGCATGCTACATACATACTTCCCAGTAGAAAGTGACCTCTTAGGAGGGAAGGATCATGTTTTTGTCTTTCTCTCTTTCAGTGTCTTTCAGTGTTTAGCGCAATGCCTGGCCCCTAAAAAGCTGTTTAGCAAATGCTTAATAAATGGTGTTGTTACCAGTTACACAGTATAATTTGAATTCAGGTCTTCTTAACTCCAGGTCCAGCCTTCTATACACTGCACTACCTAGCCTTCCATCCACTACACTGAAACGGCAAGTAAAATAGGATCTTTTGCTGTTTTTGTTTTACTAAAAGTGCCTCTGACTGAATAATGTGATTAATGAGGATCTTTCCTACCCATTCATGGACCTGCCCATCTGTGAAGCTTGATTAGTGGCGCTGTTTTGTAGGAGGGTCCTCAAGTTTGTTTTCTATTGAGGCACTGGGTCAGAGGGTTATGCCCTCTGGCTCTAAAAAAGTGTATAAATACTCTGAGGGTGAGGATTTACTTTGGGGCTTACTGAGTGGAACTTCCTTATGCAAGTGACTAAGGAAATTAGTTCTTAGAATTGCCACCTCCTTACTCATTGGTTTAAAAGTCATATATTGATGTGTAACACATTTCCTCAAAGAAGGGATAGGATAAAGATGTGATTTTTTTAAAAAAAGTTTTCATTTTTAGTGGATTAGTAAATTTCACTTGAGAGCTAAGTGGTGCAGTAAGTAGAGCATTGGGCTTGGAACCAGAAAGACTCCTTTTCACGAGTTCAAATCCAGCCTCAAACACTTACCAGCTATGTGACCCTGGGTAAGTCATTTAACCTCTTTGTCTCAATTTCTGATCTCCAATATGAGCTGGAGAAGGAAATGGCAAACCCCAAAAGGTGTCGAGAAAGAGTCAGATACGACTGAACAATGACAAGAAACTTCATTTTAGGGGAAAGCAACGAGATAAAACTATTTCTACTCAAGGACTAGAATGTATATATTAGGCTTTCAAGTGTTTTCTGTATGATATAAGAATATATTTAAAGGACTCGCGATAACTGCAATTCTAATATTAGTAACCTTAGAACTTCAACTGCTGTGCCAGTGAAAGAGAGTGGAAAAGGCCAAGTATTAATTGGTCATGGGTAGGCTAAGCCAATCTAATAAAAATGACAATACTTCCTAAACTAATTTGCTTACTGAGTAGCATACCAATCAAACTACCAAAGAATTATTTTATGGAGTCAGAAAGAATAACTAAACTCTCTTGGAAGAACAAAAGGTCAAAAATAACAATAGAATAAATGAAAAAAAAATGGGGGGATGGAAGTCTAGCAGTAAGAGATCTCAAACTACAGTCACTCCTTGACATTTACCACTTTCACATCTGTGGTTTTGTTTACAGCAGGCTGGCCATCACTAATTAAATAGAAATTTTTGGAGATTTATAGCCTACTGTGGAAACTCATGGACAAAGAGAGTATGTAAAGAAAACTTTAAAAAATTATCAAATCATGAATATTATATATTATTAATCTACTTTATCATTTACTATCATAATTGTACATAAATACATAAATTTATTATCGTCAAATTTTGTTAAAAGTTTCAGTGTGCCAAAATCTATGAACTGCATACTTGTTGGGAATTGCATACTCTTTGTCTCTCTACCACCCAGATTCAGTCATGTTACTTTTTCTCGCAGTGCTCTTTGCATCCTGCATGAAAGCTGTAAAGCAGCTGCTGAAGCTCCCTACAATGGGGGCTGCAAAGATTCTGCACAGTGTATGAGATACTAATCTCTCTCATGCAGAAACTTTTTATAGGTGAAATACATTGTTTCACCTGTTTCTGTGTTAAATAAATATGATCAGAATTATTAAAAATAAAGGCTTGGGGCCTAGAGGTATTCAGAGGTTTTCATATTTGTGGGGTTCTGCACTTCTTATCAATGTCAAGGAGTGATTATTATACATTACAAATATGTATTACAAAGTTGTAATATTGCAAAGTTATAATATTACAAGGTTGTAATAATCAAAGCAATTTGGTACTGGGTAAGATACAGGGAGGTTTATCAGTGAAAGAGAGTAGGTATACAACATACAGGAAAAAAATGAGCACAGTAACCTAGTTTTTGATAAACCCAAAGTTCCTAACTATTGGAACAAATAATCCGTATGTGACAAAATGAATGCTTATTATAGCAAAGAAAAACCTGGGAAATAAGAGGGTACCTACCATGTGAACTGATAAATTATTGAAATAAATATAATGAAATAATGAGTCACTAAGAATTGAGAAAATGGACAGTTTCAGAAGAAACTGGAAAGACTTCTATGAACAAAAGTAGAATAAAATGAGCAGAAGTAGAACAATTTATATAACATAATAAAGAAAACCAACTCTGAAAGACTTTAGAACAATAATCAATACAGTGATAAACCATGATTCTAGATGAATTAAAATGAAATATATTATCCACATCCTGCCAGAGGTGAAGGACTTAAAATGCAGACTGAGATGTATTTTTGAACATAGCCAAAGTGGGAAGAATTTGTTTTGAGGAATTATACATACTTGTTATAAGGATTTTCATTATTAGAAAAAATTATTCAGTAGAGGTGAGGGGCTGAAGAGATATAATAAATACTTGTAGAAATGAAGGAATAAAATTATTCTTAAAATGAATATATACTATCAGATCACTCCCCAGATCAAAAATAGATATAGACTACCTACAAATTAAAGTATAATAAAGTAATTAAAGGTTTGACGTTAAAGGCATTCTACAATCTACTCCTAACCTATTATTCCCTCCCTTCTCACTATTCTCATACATAAAATTTATGCTCCAAGTGTTCCCCAAACACACTCTTAGAATTTTGTCTTCTCCTATTCAAATACTGCTTTTTCTTAAATGTTCAGCTGCAATTAGATGGAATCAGTACCTCTAATCCTCATTAATTCTCAAGCCTCTCTAAAACAGAAAATCTGTGCCAGAGATAAAACAATTTTTAACAATTTAATACAATCTAGAATACCAAGAACCCAAAAAAGATAAAGCCTTTAATAAACAAATGCCTAACTTGAACTCACTCAGCATTGTAGCCCCCCCCCCCCGTAATACTTCCACTAGCAAGGTTGCACAAGCTCACTAAACTCATAGGCTTGCAACAGAATGCCACTCAGGGCTCCTCTGTCCTCCCAGTGTCTCACAGATGCCAACCCCAAATGGCAGAAACTTGCTCAGGTCATGACAGCCAACACCATGGCAACATTCTGTATCTGGTCAGGGTGGAGGAAATAAGTGCAGGTCCAGAATGTAGACACAGAGCTCAACTCTACACCTGATCCCACCCAAGTCCCAGTGCTGGGGAGATACAAAATCTAAATGACAGAAATGTTCTCAGGCTGCAGTCGTAGCAGTACAGCAAAGCTCCATGCCACTGGGCCAGAGAACTAAGGAACAGAGATCATGAGCACAGGATGTATGTGTGTGGAGCTATGCGGCAATCCACTAAACTTGAGAGAAAGAGCCCAGCATCCAGCTGGGGCCATTTTGCCCTCTCAGAAGTTACTTGGGGCAGAGACCAAGGCTGCTGATCCATGATTTTCCCAAAGTGGGAAAAGGTTGAGATGTTTCAGAATCCAGCCTCCAGTGAAGCTAACATCAGAGGGGAGGGACTCAGGAAGGGAAAAACAGGAAAAAAGAAGGAAAAAAAGATTAAAATTATTAACATATCTCAGGAGGACGAAAATGACTGAATATAAAAAGATAAACTGACAGAGAAAACATTAACAGAAGAAGGAAATAATGGCCCCCAGTTCTAGTAAGTGAGTTCTGGTACAGACATTCATACATACATATATGTGTGTGTGTGTGTGTGTGTGTGTGTGTGAATACCTACATATGTGTATATAAAATAGAGCAAAATAAAGGAAAATGATTGAATACCTGATGAGGCAGGGGATCTGGCAGATTTTGAAGAGAGCACGGAACCACAGAATGCTGTTCCTAAGTAGTTTAAAAGAGAAATTATAATTATTAGAACAGAATTTATGGACTGCACAATGGAAATAATTATCAAAATGAAAAAACTTCAATCTGTAATGTCACATCTCACAAAATGAACACTAGATAACTCATTAGGAATGCAAATATATGGAACTGAAGAACAATCAGGAAAAGAAGAGCTGTAACATTAAAGAAAGCATGCTTTTCATACAAGCAAAGCATACTGATCTCAAAGAGAGGAAGTATAAGAACAACTTAAGAACCTAAATAGCATAATTCAAGAAATACTATCCAGAACTTCAGTACACAAAAGTAAAGTGACAATCAAAAGAATCCAAAGGCTGTCTGTAGAAAAAGAAAATCTATGGCAGCAAACTCCAAGACATCATGGTTAAATTTTAAAATTATTTTAAGAAATGAGAGATTCTATAAGAGACCAAGAAAAAGACTTTCAAATAAAAAGGGAAGGAAATTTAAGTAATAGAAGATTCTTCTATAGTATCTAGAAAACACAGGAGATACTGGAATAACATGTTCTAAAGAGCAATGGAGCTCAACATGCAGCCCGAGGTGACTTGCCCTGCAAATCTGAGCCTAAACACATGTGAAAAAAACAGGCAGACTTCAAAAATAAAGAGGCAATCAAAACATGAATAGAAAGAAAACCAGATGAGAAGAGAATTATTTGCTTCACAAATTTCCCTAAATAACAAAAATACAAGAAGACGAAACTAGTAGAACAAGGGACAACAACAAAATAGTAACAGGCCATTAGGAGGCTTCTTTTGAAATGTGCACAGAGGCGAGGGTGAAAGTAGAAATCAACTAAAAGTGAGGGTAGAGAAACAGGCCAAAGGCACCATGGAGCAGCCTGGACAACACCCTATCTACATTTATCTACAGGTGCATCAGTGTTTTTTTTTGTGGGACTACATTACAAAATGTGAGGGTGCATAAAAACAAAGGAGGAAAGAAAATAGCAGATAATACGTGATGTGCCTTAATCAAATCAAAGGCTAATAATGAAGGCAAAATAATTCCTGCAATCTCATGGGGAAAAGAGATTAAAGGAGAAGAGGTCAAGGAAAAGGAGGGATTAAAACTGGGAAAAGAAAAGGAGAAATACTACTTAAATGGTGGGAGGGGATACATTGATGAATCTTCCTACTGGTGAAGAAAGATCTTCTATAAAAGAAGATAAGGACCTTACAATGCTTACTATTGGCAGGGATTTGGTACCAAGAGAGACCACTTATCCTGCCCCAGGAAAAGGGAAATCAGAGCCCCTGAGAACAACTGACACACAGAAGAGTAGAAGGGTATGGACCCAGGAAAGACTGAGGCAAATGGAAGGAAAAAAATGGCTAACAAGAAGGCAAAGGTGAATAATGAAGTACATCATCAGGGACAAAAGAAGCATCCTACCAAAAGGCAATATCCTCTATCACTGGCAGGAACTGGCATTTTTCTAAGAGTGAGGCACAGGAGCAAAAGGGGACCAGTTCAAGAAGGCAAAATCAACCCTTCAAAATTAATTGCACTGCTATGTAACTGATAAAATTCAAGAGTGTGGGACACAAAAGGGGCAATTCTGTTTCCACAGCTGTGAGCGATAGCAGAACATAAGTCAGAGGTGGCTGACTGTAATCAGGGTTGTGACCTAGCAGAACCAGGCTTCTGATCAAGTAAAAGGTCAGAGACTTGTATGCATGCTTACTAAGCTGTCTGAAGGAGAACCTATCAGGGAGGAGAACATGAAGGGGGAGATTACATCTAGCCAATGGAGAGCAAGGGGGGAAATTCACATTGGGAAGAGCATAGAAAGCACTGCATTTGTCACAGCAAGCACACTCTCTATTAGGGAGAGACACATTAATTAGGAATGTAGAATAACTGGCTTAAAATAAATTGAGAACTTTCCTGGCTTCACAGCAAGTGAGCATGTTTCTCACAAGACGCAATAAAATAAAAAGAAATCCCATTCCAAATAACTATGAAATGCACAAATACAAAAGTCTCTTGGGATCAATCTACTAAAACACACAAAACACATACATATTTACTTACAAAGTTCTACTTAAAACATTTATAAGAGAGAACCCAAAATAGATACATTAAAAATTTAATTCCATGAGGAATACAAAGAAAAAAGAACTACATAAGTATAATGGCCACAAATCAAAGAATATAATTCTAGAATGGACAGAAAAGGAGATGTAAGGGCAGTAACAGAAAGAAAAAAGTGCAGAAAACGAAATTTTAAAAATTAATTAAAAAAACAAATTAAAGGGAAGCAGAGGAAGAGGAATTCTACTTAATTCTATTTTAATCCTATATAATTGAGAGAAAAAAGATTTAAATAAACAAAAGAAACAAATAAGCAAAATTTCAAAGGATAACAAATAGGAAGGTGGCAGCGCTCAAGGGTGAGTGGAAGGGACAGTAGCAATAGGGTCACACTCAAAAAATTAAGCTAAAATAACTGAAGAGGCACAGGACTGCTTTTATAACAAGAGGAAAATATAGTCACATAAAAAATAATAGAGACAAATGGATGAAAATATAAATCTAATTCTTACAACTTAAAATGTGAATGGATTAAACAGTCAATTTTTTTTTTTAAATGACTGTTTGGATAAGAAAACAAAATCCTACGATTTTTAAAACAAAGATACACATAGAATAAAAATGAGGGACTAGAAAAAAATTAGTTGTGCATAAAGTGAATCTAAAAAGCCAGGAGTTGCAACCATGCAATTAAAGCAAAAATAAATATTCAGAAAAATACAGGTGTAGAGGATGGGAGACAAATGAGCAAACTACATTATGCTGAAAAGAATCAAAGACAACAAACTTATACCAGTATTCAACTTATATGCTACAAATACCTTTGCACCTAAATTTATAAGAGAAACAATAATGGAGCTACAAAAATGCAAAGACAATAGCACAATAATGTCAGGAGATTTCAATATCCTCTCATTTTTTGGATAACTTAAACAGAAAAATAAACTAAAGAGAAAATGTAAAATTAAACAAATTGCTGGGAAAAACTAAAGATAATAGCTTATGCATCTTTTAAACGGGACTTCAAAAGATTATATGCATTTCTCAGCACCACACAGAACTTTTACAAAAACTGACCATGTATTCAGCTAGACATATTGAAAACAAATGTAAAAAGGTAGAAATAGTAAACACATCCTTTAGAGTCCATAACACAATAAATATAGTAATTAATTCAGAGACTTAAAAAAAAAGATCCAGAATGAGACTCAGACTCAACAATAAAGTCCTGAATAATAACTGGGTCAAAGAACAAATCGTAGAAACAATTAATAATTATGTGAAAGGAAACTATAATGATGAAACATACCAAAACTTCTGTGATGCAGCAAAAGAAGTCTGCAGGGAAAAAATGATATCCCTACAAATATATATTAAGATAGAAAATGAGAGGATTAATTTACTGAATTTGCATTTAAAAAAATTCTAAAATTAACTAATGAACCTAAAATAAGCACAAAGGAGGGCACATTGAAAATTAAAGAAACATACATAGAAATAAAGCTGGTTCTTTGAAAAAAGACTGATAAAACGATGTATGTTAAGCCCCTCTGAAAAAATTAGAGGGCAGAAAATATAATCAATAAAATACCAAATAAGATGAAATCAGAGAAAATAAATCACCTTAGGCTAACAAAATTGAAAAAACAAAAGAAATAGAGGAACACCTTCAAATACTAAAAATTCCTAATGTGACAGAAGATGAAACAAAGATCTTAAGTAACTGTCTCAGAAAAGGAAATTGAAGTAGATCCAAAGGCACTACTGAAAACAAAAAAAGAAAAAACTCTGCTGGTCCTGATGAATTCACAGGAAAAGTCTATAAAACTTTTAAAGGTCAAATAGTATCCATACTACACATTTTTTTTAATTGAAAAAACATCCTATAAAGAATCCTTTTCTGTGACAAACACAATCCTAATACTTAAAAACTAGGGAAGGATAAAACACAGAGAGAAAACTACAGATCGGTATCATTAATGAATACTGCTTAAAAATTTTTAAACAATTCTGTCAAACAGATTATAGCAATTTATCCAAGTAATAATTCATTACAGCCAAGCTGGACTTACACCAGCAATGAAAGAATGCTTCAACATTAGGAAAACAATCAACATAATAAATCATATTAAAAACAAAAACGTCCAAAGTCAAATGATTAACCTATTCAGACATCTTATTTCCTACCCCAGTTACACCTATTTTAGATTTCTGACTTCTCCACCAAACTCTATGTAAACTCATCATTGGGAAATCTCATGACCTTGAAAGATCAAATCACCCTTATTACTTATATCTCATTAATACTTTCTACCTCTTTGATCATGGGAGAGCTACAAACTTCTCTGTTTCAACAGGGGGGAAATGACAGACATCTCCTCATTTCCCATCCCCAGCTATACTCATTTTGGACACACTTGTTTTGGACTTGTTTGACTTTTGCACCATAGTCCCCAACAGGCACCTCTTCCTAACCTCCTTCTCTGCTTTCTTTTTGCTCCTTGAGATGAGGGACCATCTTTCTTTTTTATGTTTTTATCCCCAGCAATTAACATGGTGACTGGCACATGGCAGGCACTTAATGTTTATCATCGACTACTGACGTGTTTATCTAAACAAACACAGAAAAAGCCTTTGACAAAGTGCAACACTCATTTTTGCTTTAAAAAAAAAGTATAGCATTAGAGGGACTTAAGAAATGAAAAGCAAGTATCACAGGAAATGGGGATACACTAGAACCTTTTTTAACAAATACAGGAGTAAAGCAAGGATACCTACTCACCCCACTATTATTTGATATAGTTCTGGAAATACTAGCAATAGCAGTAAACCAAGAAGAACAAATTAAATCCATAAGGAGAGGTAAAGAAGAGATAAAACTATCCCTGTTGGCTGATAATATGACAGCATACTCGAAAAATCTGGAAAAAAAATCTGGAAAAAAGCTAACTGAAGCAACTGATAGCTTCAGCTAAATTTCAGGCTACCAAATCAGCCATCAAAAAGTAACTGCATTTCTATGTAATAGATAAAATTCAAGAGGCAACAAAAGAAAAAGAAATCCCATTCCAAATAACTACAAAATGCAGTAAGTGTCTTGGAGTCAATCTACCAAACACACAAAAGACACACAGATTTACTTACAAATTACTACTTAAAGAAATAAAGAACAACTAAAACAGCTGGAGGAAGAGTCGATTCTTGTGGCTAGGCCAGTGCCACTATAATAAAAAACTAAAATAAGTACCTGATCAAATGAACAGACTAACCAAGGGAAAACAAAAAAATAATGCAAGTTAATAACCCAGTATCTGATAAAGTAGGAAACATAAATTATTTAGAAAAATTCTCCCTATTTGATTGAAAAAAGACCCTGACCAAACAATAGTCTGCAAGAAATTAGGCTTACATCAAAAACATCTTACACAGTATTCCGCAAAATGGATATGTGAACTTAATACTAAAGTTAATATCATTTAAAAAAAATTGGAATAGTAGCAGATCATATGCCAGTTACAGCAATTGGT
Organism: Notamacropus eugenii; assembly: GCF_028372415.1. Lineage (NCBI taxonomy): Eukaryota > Metazoa > Chordata > Mammalia > Diprotodontia > Macropodidae > Notamacropus > Notamacropus eugenii. The sequence continues at coordinate 411,863,899 of NC_092876.1, read as the reverse complement.
AGAAGAGGTATTCTTAACCTGACAAGAAACAGAAGCATTAGATAATTTTGATTACATAAGACTGAAAAGCTTCTGCACAGACAAAGGGACATCTTTACACCAAGAATATGGGAGAAGGGAATAAACATTAACAAACAACCTTCTAACCATTAGGCATCATGCAAATATTTTTACAAATATTATCCCATTTGACCCTCACAATAACTCTGGAAAATATATGCTGCTATTATCCTAATTTTGCAAGTAAGGGAACTGAGGTTAATAGAAGTTACATAGCTTGCCCAGGGTCACACTACCTGTAAGTATCTGAGGCCAGATTTGAACTCTGGTGTTCAGAGTTCAGGCCCGACACTATATCCACTGAGCCACCAGCTCCTTCTAAGATAAGAAGGGACTCTAAGATAATGAGGGAAGTGTCAAATTAGAAAAAAAAGTATTTGTATGAAATTTCTCTGATAAGGATTTGGTATCCAAGGTATATAAAAATTTAACAAATGTTATTTAACACCAAAAGCTATTCTCCCACAGATAAATGGTCAAAGGATGAACACTTCTTAAAAGAAGAATTGAGAGGTATTTTCAATCACATGAAATAATGTTCCAAATCACTAATGCAAATGCAAATCAAAATAATACTGAAATTATACTTCATATGCCACAAACTGGCAAAGATGACAAAAATGGCAAGTTTATGTTGAAGGGCTAGTGGGAAGATAAACACACTAACACAATACTGATGGAGCTGTAAAACAACACAACTATTTTGGGAAGCAATGTATAATTACGCAAATTAAGTGGCTAAGATGTCCCTGTGACCCAGAGATTTCATTACTAGTTTTATACCCCAAGGAAACCTTTGACTCTTAAGAAAGTTCCCATCTACACCAAAATACCTATAATAGCATTTTTGGAGATATATCAAATTACTGGAAACAAAGCAGATGCGCATAGATTAAAGAATGGCTACACAAATTATATTATGAATTTAATGGGACATTTTGGTGCTATAAGAAATAATGAATATGATGAATACAGAGAAATGTGCAAAAATCTCCATGAACTCAGGAAGAACTGAGAAGCATCAAGAAAACAATATGAGTAAAACAATATGACACAATAACTACCATGTAAGTGGAAAGATCTACATACACACAAAACAAAACAAGAATATTACGAAATTATAACGAATAAGCATAGCTTGAAGGAAGAGATATGAGAGACCAATTCCAACCTACTCCTTTGAGGATGTGGGAGGGCCACAGGTACTGCACATAGTTTGGGCTTTTTTCAATATACTGATCAGCTGTGCTTATTTTTTCCTCTTTTTCTTTAGTTTTTTCTTTTTTTGGTTTAAAAAATATTATGTGTTATAAAGAGAAAGTTTTCTGGGAAATGGAAGGGCAGATTCTGGAAGAAAACCTCCATTGATATAAAAAACAAAAGATACCAATAAAAACATTTAAAAATGCTCAAATAAATTGGCAAACAACAAAAAATGGGATATCAATGTTGGGTGGGCTATGAAAATTCAAGCACAATATTAAACTGTTGGTGGATCTATGAGTTGGTCTCACCTTTCAGGAAAGCAATCTGAAATTATGCTAAGATTTGACTAAAATGTCCTTACCCTTTAGACTGTAGAAATCCTACTGCTAGGAATATACCCCAAGAAGGTAAAAGATAGAAGGAAAGGCCGGATGGGCACAAAAGTATTTACAAAAGTTCCTTTTTTTTTACAAAATATTTATAGCACCAAAGATCTGGAAACAAAGATGCACACAGGGTAGGGAATCTTATGCTATGAGAATCAATATAGAAGTGAAGGCAAGATGGCAGAGCAGCAGGGAATAGTTCAGCTTTCCTTCCCCTCAACTTCAAATTCCTTCAATCAGCCTAAAAATATGTATCAGATTGAGTTCTGAAAGGGAAATCCATAAAAGTTACAGTGAGTCACTATTCTAGCCCAGATTGGCAGAGAAAGACTGAGAGGTAGTTAGACACTAGAGACAATATCAGAGCAGGAAAGCTTCATGCACAGATCACCCTAGCACGTAACGAAAGGTTGTGCACTAGGGCAAGAAAAGGTCCCAGAATCACACCAAGGAACCACAGACAGGCAGGTGCCAACTGGTAGCTACCCATTCGAGATCAACAATTCACAATGAATTAAGAAGAGGTCCTGAGTTCAGGGCTGGCCCTGGGCAGTGGAGAGAGAAAGGATGGAGTTTCCAAGCAAGCAGTGACAGTGTGCCTAGCCCAGTCTGAACCTTATAAAGGAATAACCAGGGAAGGAATCTCAAACCAAAGGCGAACCTACAGTTCACTCACTCTGGACCAGCAGTTTTCCAGTTGGCTGATAGGGGCTAAGTCTAGCAGCAGTGCACTGTTGCTCAGACTGAAAGTGATATCAGAAACTTGCAGAACTCAGACCAGGTGGGAAGCAATCATCACACTGGGAAACATTGAAAGCTTACAGGTCCTTAGTTTTTCCCTGAGATCCCTGAATAACACAATACTCAATAACCCAAGAAAGCAGCAACAGAACCAGCCCAGTCCTTCCCTACAAGCCATGAAGTTAGCTGGAAGAATGAGAAATTATGGTCACAAGGGTCCCTAGAACAGAAATAGAGAAGAAAAGAATTACTCCAATACATCTACAAGCAAGCCTCTGAGCAAAACACAACTTAACGCACAAATCCAACTAGAATTCTTGGAAGAGATAAAGCAAAAGGTCTTTTTGGGTTTTTTTGAGTTCAGCTCTTTTTCAGAGGTAAAAAATGTTTATATAAATGAAGTAAGAATGCTTGAAGAAATTTGGAGAAAAATTGAGAGGTACAGAAGAAAGAATTGAAATAGGAATTAACAGTTTGGCACGAGAGTTAAAAATCCTTGCAAAAATAACAAAATCTCTGTAATGGCAATTATGAGAGTTAAAGATCTTCCCCACCCACTAATAAGCCTGCCCATGAAGGGAAGTTTGATTAGGGGAGGCCCACACCTTTTGTTAATTTTCTAATGAGGCACTGGTTCTCAAGGGTTGTGATGCTCTCTGGCTCTGAAAAGTGTATAAATACTCTGAGGTTTTGTTTTGGGGTTTACTCATTGGAAGTGTTAGTTTGGTCAGACATGACTCTGGGCAGCTGCTAAGAGCCCCCCCTCCAATAGCATCTCAGTTTTGAAAACCCAGATGTTGGTGCTTCTCTCTCCAGTAACTATGAATGTATGGTCAAACAGCTGGATGTGTCTGTTGATCTGGGATGTATGTATTGCTTACGGTCAGAGAGTTGAAAGCCCTGTCTGTTGGCTGATCTTTGTTTCTCTATATTCTCCCTGAAGTTCGGAAGGCTGACTATTCCCCCTGAACTAAGTGAATGATATATGTGCTTGATTAAAGTGATTACTGACCCCTCAAAAGTTGCTTTCCTTTTAGAAAAGCAGATCCAAGAACCTGCACAGCAGGCCCTCCTGTGTACGCCAGGGTTCTTGCTAATACAGTCTCTGAAAATCATAATAGACCAAATAGAAGCAAATGATTCCAGGAGACAACAACAAATATTAAAACAATGTCTAAAGACTGAAAAAGTAAAAGAATATGTAAGGTATCTCATAGCAAAAAAAAATGTACTAGAAAACAGATCAAGGGAAAAAATTAAGAACTACCAGACTAACTTAAACACCATAACCAAAAAAAGGAGAGAGAACACAGATATCATTTTTCAAGAAACTTTCAAAGAAAACTACCCAGGTCTCTTATAGCCAGAGGACAAAGTATAAATAATTGGACACCTCCTAAAATGAAAATTCCTGGGTGTATTAGAACCAAAATCCAGAGCTTCCAGGTTAAAGACAAAATAATATAAATCAATGAATGAAAAAATGAAAGGATTAATTAATGAATATTGCAAGCATCCAGAAAGTACCAAGAAGCCACAGTCAGAATCACACAAGATTTAGCAGCCACTACAATAAAAGAGTCTACAATTTGGAACATGGCATTCTCGAAGGCAAAGAATATAATCATACAGCCAAGACAAACTTACTCGGTAAAACTGACTATAATGCTAGAGGGGAAAATGAACCTTTAACAAAATGGAGGATTTCCAAGCATTCCTGATGAAGAGACCAGAGCTTCACTGAAATTTCCAAGTTCAAACACAGGAGTTAAGAGAAACATAAAATAATAAGCATGAATAAACAATAAAGGATAAACTGCTTGCATTCAAATATGGGCAGATGACACATAAGTCCTCTGAACTCTGTCATCTCAGAAATCATAGGAGAATAATTAGAAGGCTTGGGAATAGTTCTGCTATGTCATAATGACTTTAAGGGAATACGTTGCAGGTATGAGGGGGAGGAAGAATATAAAAAGGGGAAGGGTAATTTAGAGAAATTTATCTCACATAATCAGAGTTGGCAAGTGGACATCCAAACAAACAAGGAAGAAGGAGTGGGGGGAAGCAGCTGACACTCCAACCTCATTTTCATTTGAACTGCTAAGGGGGAACACACACACACACACACACACACACATACACACACACACACACACACACACACACACACACACACACTTAGTTGTAGAAGTAAATTTCAACAGTAAAATAGGAAGGAAATGGGAGAGAGGGAAAATAGAGGATAGATTAAGGGAGGGATGAGTCCTTAGCAAAACAAACTCCAAAGATATATAAAAATACTTACAGTTCTTTTGGAAGTGGCAAAGAACAAGAATCTGAGGGAGTATCTATTTATTGGGGAATGGCTGCACCAGTTATGACATACAAATGTGATAGAATTTTATTGTAAGAAATCATGAAAGAAATGGTTTCAGAGAAAGTTGGGAAGACTTGTATGAATTGATGCTGAATGAAGTTTATGGAACACCAGCAGAACAATTTATATAATGACAACAATATGGTAAAGAAAAACAAATTTAAGACTTGGGAGCTCCAGTCATCAAAATGGCCAACCATGATTCTAGAGGACTGAAGTTAAAATATGTCCCTCAACTTCTGCTAGAGGTGAGGGACTCAGAGTACAGAATATGACACTTAATTTTTTTTGGACATGGGCAATGTAGAAACTTGTTTTGCTTGCCTACGCGTATTTTTAATGGGGGTTTTGCTTTTCTTTTGTTCTCAACAGAAGTGGTGGTATTTAAGGTAGGAGAGTGAGACGGCAGATTTTTGCTGATTTAAAATATATATAATTTTTTTAAAAAAGGAGTGAACATGAAGAATAAAGAAGGATAGGTATAGACTAGTATGAAATGATGCAAAGTAAAATAAGCAGAAAGGAAAATATACATAACAATTACATTAAGGTAAATGGAAAGAACAAAATAACTCAAAACAAAACTCAATATTACGTTTTACCAAGCTTAGCACTCAAGAAGAGATGTGCAAAAACATATCTCCCCCCTTTCTTTGTTGTAAGAAACTACAGGTGTACAAAACATGTCAAAATGAGATGGATTGGTTACTTTTGACAAAAAAAATTTTTCTTATTTTTTATTACAAGGGATAACTTCCTGCATATATTTGGTTTTTCAAATGTATTTTTATTTATTTGATTAAATACTTCCCAATTACATGTAAAAAAATTAACAATCATTTAAAAAAATTTTAAATACCAAATTTTCTTCCCTCCTACTGCCCCTCTTCTACCCCTTGAGAAGGCAAGCAATGATATCAATTATACATGTGAAGTCATGCAAAATATATTTTCCATATTGGCTATGTTTATGTATAATGTGTTTACATAAATATTTATATCTACAGATAGGGTGAGATAATAAATGTGGATATTGAAAATGGATATCTATACACATCTGCATCTGTATAAATTAAGGTGATAGGGAAACAAAAACTAAATTCTACCCCAGCTCCCCTCCAAAGTGAGCTCTCTTCTTTTTTCTGAATTTTCCAAGCACTATTTGGTGCTTCTCACTTGTGCCTTCTAATATTATTTTTAATAAAACTATGATGTATTTTTCTAGTAAGATTATATATTCTTAAAACATAGTAGGGTCTGTCTCTAAAACTTGTCATTCCCATAGTAGCTAATACAGTGCCTTGGCACATTACAGATATTCAACAACCATCTGGTTATACCTCCCAAAGCTATACGCTTTTCAAGCAGAAATCTTATCTCCTTTAACATCTCTTCCACATCATTCAGTCCTATATATGGTACATATTTGGTACTAATTTTTCAAAAAAGTATATTAAAAGAAAAACAATAATAAAAACAATATTTCCATTAATCAAATCTCAAAAGTTTTTATTAAATGGGTTATGATCCGAATCTGAGGAGGTGGTATACCCACAATAGTCCTAAGCGCGGACTATTCCCACATTCTGTCAGCTTTGCCAATTTGCAGGATGTGAAATGAAACCTCAACATTGTTCTGATTTGCATTTCTCTTATTATTTATGATTGGGAGCATTTCGTATCATTGTTAATAATTTGATATTCTTTTGAGAACTGTTCATATCCCTTTTCCACTTATCTACTGACAAATGGTCTTTGATCATATATTATGTGTGTGTATGTACACACACAAACACAAATGTATTAACTGCTTATATTATATCAGAAACAAAATACTTATCAGAGAAATCTGATGACCAAGATTGCTTCCCCTTCTTTTCCCAGAGGCATGAATTCTGTGTTGAAGCTTTCCAGTTTCATTTAATCAAAGTTATCTATTTTATCTTTTGTAATTGCTTCTATCCTTTGTCTGGGTAAGAATAAAACACCTATAAATGACCACAGTAATTTGATGTTTTAGAAATTCAAAGACCCCAACTTTTGGGACAAGAACTCACTATTTTAACAAAAACTGCTGGGAAAACTGGAGAACAGTATGGCAGAAACTAGGTATAGACCAATATCTTATACTGTATACCAAGGTAAGATCAAAATCATACATGATTCAAACACAAAAGGTAATATCATAAGCATATTAAGAAAGCAAGGAACAATTTACTCATCAAATCTATGGAGAAGGGAAAAATTTATGACCAAACAAGAGAAAGAGAGCACTACATGATGTAAAGTGCACAATTTTGGTTATGCACAAATAAAACCAATGCAATCAAGAAGAAAAACAAAATGCTGGGAAATAATTTTTACAGCAAGTATTATGATATCCCAAATACATATAGAACTGAGTCAAATTTATAAGAATATAAATCATTCCCCAATTGATAAATGGTCAAAAGATATGAACAGGTAGTTTTCAGATAAGGAAATCAAAGCTATCTGTCGTCATATGAAAAAATGTTCTAAATCATTATTGATTAGAGAAGTGAAAATTAAAACAACTCTGAGGTACCACCTTACACCTATAAGATTGGCTAATATGACTGAAAAGGAATTAAATGTCTGAAGGGATGTGGGAAAACAGTGACAATAATGCGCTGTTGGAATTGTGAACTGATCCAGTTGTTCTGGAGAACAATTTGGAACTCAAAATCTTCTACAAAATGAATACTGAAAACTATCTTTACATGTAATTTTTAAAACATTAAATAGAAAAAAATGTGCTAAAAACTGTCTTTACATGTAACTGGGGGAAAATATTATTTAAAAAAAAATAAAGCTCCTTCCCATAGCTGAGAAGTATACGATCTGCTTCAAACTTTTTAATAGCACAATCTTAAATATTAATGTTCTTTCTGGTTCAACAATCATATCTGTCAGTTCTTTCAGTAGCTAGAGATGTAGTTCATCAGGGTCATTAGATTTGAACTCATTAAGAAATACTTTCTTATTAGTTTCTTTACTTTTACAGGGTTTGAACTCTTTTTCAGCCTAGACGTATCTATCTTTTCTAAATCAAAAAACAATCTCTTTGGCAAAGAAAATAGAAGTGAATAGCTCCGCATTCTCCCTCGTCAGTTATTGTTGTCTCATCCAAGGTGAGCAACAGCCCCATCTTTTCTTTGATCCTATTTTTCCCAATATAACAATGTTTTTTTTCTTGTGCTTAGCTTTCCTTACCAGACACAGTTCATTCAAGCTTCAGCACTTCTAACACTATTTTCATAGGATTTTATTAAGCATTTTTGTATTCATCTGTTACCTGACCTTATTTTCCATGCTATTTTTTAAAGTTGGTTGGTAGAAAATGACCATACACAACATTCCACCTCCTGTCTCTGTGTTCATACCTTAAATTATACCCACCCCATTTCTTCATACAATTTCTAACTGCCTTCAAATTCAACTCAGCATCTCCCCATGTGGGAGGAATATCCTTATTGCCATAGTTGCTAGTGACCTCCCAGTGAATGTCACTTTATGTGTATTTTCCATATATTTTATATTTACTTATTGGTGTATATGCTTTCTCCCCAACAGAAGGCAAACTCCTGGAAGGCAAAGTTTGTTTTGCGTTTGTCTTTTTATTCTCCCAACCTAGAGCAATGCCTTGTACATTGCAGGCACTCAGTAAACGTCTGAATTGAAGACTGAATTTATACAGAGGATTATAAATCTAGAGATAGAAGAGACATCTAGTCTAACCTTTCTGTTCTACAGCTGAGGAAACTACGACTCAGGAAAAGTCAAATAAGCTGCCCAAGGCCACAGAGGAGCGATGAACTACACTGTTCTTTCCGCTACGCCACTTCAAACTCCTATTAGTGAGTTCCCTCTACAGCTCCACAGTGGTCCCTTTGGACCATAGGTTCTTAATCTGGGGTTGATAAACTCTGATGGGCAATAACAATTAATTTTTATTTTTACTAAACTCTAAGTGAAATTTAAAATTTCCTTCAATTATGAATGTAGGTGACAAAACACAGTAAAATTAGGCTTCACCAGTCAAAGGGATCAGTAACACAAGAAAAGTTAAGAATTCCTGCTTTAGACAATTTCCCTTTTTCCTCCAGATGAGAATTGTTGTTCTTTGTGTCTTCAGAATTTCCTTCTTGGAAAATTCTTTATCCATCCTAGGCTACCTTGCCCTTGGACCAAGAGATCCTCCTATGGATCCTCTGAATCTTTTAACATTTGCTCCCCCCAATTCTAGGGTATACATCAGACTTTTCCCAACTTTCCTGTTCTCTATCACAAAACCTAGGAGGGAATGGTAAGTTCCTTTCTCCCAGCAACCATTAGTGGAGTAAAATTTTAAAAAATGAGCCATGAGGTCTTCATTATAGCCAACAGTGCTAATAACTACATTTCCTAATCTTGCCTAATATAATTAATGAAAAGGCAGAAAAAACCCAAAATGCTCATTTCCTAAGTAGTAGTACATGAAAGTACTTAAAATTAAGACACTGATTTTTTCCTCTGTACCTAAATTGGCTATGATCACATAATACAAATGAACTTATAACTACAAGCACTATCTCTGAAAAATATATTAATATGCTTAAATTGACTGTTGCCATACTCGTAACTATTTAAGCATTCATGGAATTCAAGTTTTAGTGAAAAACTGCCTTCAAGTAATATAATAATCCCCCCCACCAAAAAAAGCCTCAAAGAACTGAACTAATTTATTTCTAATTCTAACTTCTGAGGACTTGTATATTGATTTGGTGGCTGAGGTCATAACATTACATTAAAAACCAGTAACAATGAATTCATCATAATTGTCTGAAGCCCTTGATATTTCAAAGGGGCAAATGCTTTTGCTCAGTCCAATCCTCACCTCCATCTTCCCTGTTTTGAAAAAGCAGTAGATTGTGGATATCAGTTATCACAAAATTTAAATGAGGAACTTAATAAAAACTTCAATAAAAATTTAAATTATGAATTTAATACTTAAAGAATTTCCTTCCATAATATAGGTGACTTATTTCATTGCTTTTATGAACTTTACACTTCTAAAAAATGTTTCCCCTTAAAACCAGATTCCTACACTATCTCCATCTTAGACATTCCAGGTTGAAATTAAGATAGGCTCTGGCAATCTGGCTCTGTGACCTCACCACACTGCTAGAGACCCTAGCCCATGCACAGATGCAGTGCCAGGCTGCTGGTCGTCATACCCTAAATGAGCTGCCCTGGAATTCTTTTCACCTAGGTGGAGAACGAGGGAGACTACAGAGCCAGGCTTTGGAGCCCACACCCCGCCCCTCCAACGTTCGGGAAGGAGTACTTTGGATACATTGTTGGATACATTGTATCTGTGGCTTGCACTGACTCGGACACCTGGAGCTCGGTATGAAATCAGTCCTGCAGCCTGGGGGTCTCGGGGGTCTCAGACCTCCCTGACAGCAAGGAACGCTATCGGAGGCAGCCAGCAGGAACTTAGAGCCTGCGAGGCGGCACCGGGATACGCGCTTTCCCAATATTCTCATCTGGTTCTCCAGGGAACACAATTCTAGGCGCTGGGAATTTCAACAAGACACACGCATCGCTCCTGGCAGCGTCTAAAGCCTCGTTCCGGTGTTCGGAACCGCTTAGACTGAGGGAGGAGTTGGGCTCGGGCCGGCCACAGCTCTGGGAGAAGGGGATACAATGGGATGTTTTTACGGTTGGAGGGCTTTATCACCGAGCGACTCCTCGCTCTAATCGGGGCCGGGGCGCCCTCGAATGGCCCCGGAGGACGGAGGCAGCCTTACCCAGCAGGCTCGGGGCTAGGGCGGGCTAAGCAGCGGCGGAGAAGGAAGATGGGGGGAGGGAGGAGGGTTCACAGCCTCGGGGATCACCTTCGATACGGGCCGCATGCTGCTTATTTCCGAGGTTCTCTCCCGCACCCACACAGCCCGACCCCGCAAAGGACCGCGGTAGTTAGGAGGGAGGCGGGGATACAATTACACATTAACTCTTGCCTAGAAGGCGAACACGCGCTCTTCACAGGACGGCGTTTCAACTGCTCTACGCAAAGAACGTGCGCTGACATCTGAACGCAGTCGCGTTTATTTAAGACAAGGCGGAGGGGGTGAGGGAATGTTACTAATGGGCCTTCATTTGAAAAAAAAAGGATAAACTCAGTCAGGGAACAGAGCGTGCGCAGTAAGAAGGAGGTTAATAGTACAGAGCGTGCGCAGCATAGAGACACAATCGCCTGCGAGTGGACAACGGGCATGCGCAGCGTGACCCACAACAGGGCGCACGCGCACTGAAGGCCCGCAACCCTCTGGTGGGGGGGGAGAAAGAGGAGAGAGATCACCTCAGAGTTACGTCAGGAAAGGCCGTGTTTTACTGGGAGGCTAATGCCGGCTACAGACCCCAGAAGTTTTCAGAGAGCGAGAGATTTGGCGGTTACTCACCGACCCTTAGCTCGGAGTCGGACCACAGGCCTAGGTCCGCTGACGCTTAGCTCGCGGGCGCCGCCGCCGCTGTGATTCCATCCATCTTGAATTTGACGTCATCCCACACCAGGGATGAGGTCATCGCAGGCAGAGCTCGTCACGTGCGCAGCGTTCCCATTGGCCGCCGCACGCCCGGGGGGAGGGGACAGAACTGTGGCTAAGGCCGGCTTGGCTCGCAGCCTTAGGGTTTGAGGGGCTAGGGGCGGGGCGCTGAAGGCGCTGGCCTCCCGCTAGTCCCTGCAGGCCTTGGACCGGGGATTCCCTCTCCCCCCTTCCCCCGCAGCTGCCGCCTCCGAACCCGTTTTTCTGAGCGGAAAAAGGACGCTTGTGTGGGATTGGAGTTAACTTTGGCTAGTGTCAGATGGAGTCGCCAAGACCTGGGTTCGGATCCTGCCACTTCAAACCAGGTGGAAGAGCCGTGGGATCCGTCCTACCCTCAGTGTCCTCATTGGTTAAAGAGGGGAGAGGGGGGAAGTTGGGCTAGGTGGCCTTCGAGGTCTCTGCCAGCCCTGAATCTGATCCCATGGGGTGGAAAAGCTGTTCCTAGAGGTCCCTTCCTTGCAAACCCACACCCAAACCAGAGGCGGCCTCTTAGGCTGTCTACAAAGGACAACAGCCATTGGAGGCTCTGAAAATAGCTTTAAACCTCCTCAGTCCGTCTGACAGGCAGGTAGATGCACCCCCTGAACCGCAGACTAGGGCACAGCCGCTGTGCCCCACTGCCCCTCCACCCCCACCCCCATGAAGGGTGGGTTGGGGTGGGAGAAGGAGAGACTTCCGGTTTTACTTTGTAGGTTACCTCCTATAAGCCTTTACAGGAATATTTTCGATTTTGTTCATTAGAATGAGACTGACTTGAATGAATGGTTAACCACAAGGTGCTTATTAAGCACTTGGCATGCGCACTGGAGCTGAGGTTTCTTTGGCAAATTCCCTCTGCCATTGGAAGTAAAGCAAACCTTCAATGAATAATCTTGGAGAATTAGCATCAGAGCACTGAGATTATCAAGTGATTTGTCCAAGGCTACAACTCACTGCCATTGTTTACAGGCATAATAATTGAAACAGTTCCTATGGATAAGGGGAGACGGTGGGAAACAAGCAGTAATGAGGACAACTCAGTTTTATATATGCTTTAAGGTATGTGAAACAATTCGCAAACATCTCATTTTGTTCTCATTACAAGCCTGGGAGGCAGGTACTTTTTATCATCCCCATTTTCCAGATGAGGAAACTGAGGTAGGGGTTCAGTGATTTGCCCAGAGTCACACAGTTAATAAGTGTCCAGTCGGATTTCAATTCAGGAAGAGGAATATTCCTGAATCCAGGAAGACTGGCACTCTTATTTACTGTGCCACCTAACTGTTAAGTGTCAGATTAGATTTGAATTTGAACTACAAGTTATCCTAAATCCAGATCCGGTGCTCTGCAGTGTGCCAATGCAAAGGAGTTGAATGAGAAATAGTTGTAGAAGGGAGGGCACTAGAAGTTGGGGGATCAAACAAGGCCTCACCTGAAAGGTGACCATTGAACTGTGTCTTTAAAAAAGTGAGGGATTCAATGAGACCCAGGGGAAGAAGGTGCTTTGGAGGCAAGGAGTAGGTACAGCCATTGGGAGATGAAATGTGTGAAAAACAGAGAGAAGGTTGATTTGGCAAGATTGGGAGTGGAGGAGAGCAGAATGTTCAATAGATTGGGACAGGCTAATCAGGCATTTTGAGTGCATCTTATTCTAGAGGAAATAGAAATGACTGCACTTAGAGTGTACTTAAGGAAAATCACTTTATTAGCAATGTTGAAGGTAGATGGAATAGGGGAGATTTCAGGTAAGGAACCCAATTATGAGATATAGCAATAATCTGGGTTAGATGGGATATGGGCCTGAATTAAGGTAAATTCACAAAATATAAACTCTCTTCCTCAGAAATGAAACCAAGATATTTATTCAGATACCTAGAAAGCCGGCTCCACCATGGTAACAATGAAGTTTGTACACATTACCAATAAAGGGAGCACAGCCATCCCCAAGCTTTCCTTCAGTCAAGCCTCCCCATAAACAAGCTCCCTTGGGCAAATACTCCCTCTCTCATTCATGCTAGCTGCTCTGCTCTGCCTGCTCTCTCTCTTTCAGCTCTACCTCACTCTGTCTTCCTACTGTACCCTTCCTTCTCCACCCATTCAACAACCTCCTCCCACCATCAGTTCCATGTGACTCAGATTGTGGGCTTGGCCAAAGCTCAAAGCAGATAAAACAAGGGCCTCTTCAGGGGCAGGAAAGATCTTCAAATTCCCTTACCATTACAGTTGATACCTATGTGGGTAGAAAGAAAGGATTAGGATGCCAGAGATGTTGTGGATGTTAAAGATGGGCAGAAGACAAGGAAGTTTAACATCTATGAGCTGTTTGATTGTAGGTTTTCAACTGAGTGTATCATGTTTCATTGTAGGTTTGCAATTGAGTGTATCATGAGAAAGATGTAATTGCTTTGAATATATGTACGCTGGAACTAAGGAGGGTGGATTTCACTTTAGGAATTTCCCTTTAAAAAATAATGTTCCCTTTCTATAACTGTTACTCAACATGAAAAATATTAGAATTTTAATATTCTGCATGCTCTTCTTGAAAATTAGTAAATGAAAGCAAAGCACTTTGTTAATATATCATGAAAATAGCTTTAACCTACTTGCTGAATGTATAAATGGCTGAGAAATTAAGGATATACTACAGTCATTTTGTTAACATTCTACACTGGCTCATTTCTGCCTAGCCAGTGCAATTAACTACTACTTTTTTAAAAGCTAAATTTTAAAAATTTATTTTTTCAATTAAGATCGATTTTCTTTCCCACTCACTTTTCCTCTCCCCTCCCACTGGAAAAAGAAAAACAAAGCCCTTGTAACAAATATGCATAATAAAGCAACACTAATTCCCCTTTGGATGCATCCAGAGTATGTCGCAGTGTGTACCCTAAGCCCATCACTTTTCTGTCAGAAAGTAGGTAGCAGGCTTCATCACAGGTCTTCTGGAATCATCATCAGTCACTGCATGATCGGAGTTGTTATTATAGGAATTATTTTCCTGGTCTGCTCACTTCATTCTGCATCAGTTCATATAGGTTTTGCCAGGTTTCTCTTAACCTATCCCCTTCCTCATTTCTTTTTGCACAATATTCCATTCATGCATATACCATAATTTCTTCTGCCATTCCCCAATTGATGGCCATCTCCTTAGTTTCCAGTTCTTTGCCACCACAAGAGTTGCTATAAGTATTTTTATACATATGAGTTCTTTTGCCCTTTTTGGAAAAATCTTTTTGGAGTATAGACTTAGTAGCGCTATCACTGGATCAAAGAGTATGCAGGTTAGTAAATTTGGAACTGGAGTATAGTTCCAGAATTCTTTCCAGAATAATTAGACCAATTTGCAGCTTCACCAACAATATGTTTTGCATTTATTAGAAAAATTTCATCTTTGTATTGTAAATGCTCATGAGAATAAATAAGATTCTGCATAAGAACACATGTACCAAATTTATTTAATATCAAATGCAGAGAGCTTTTCTTATCCACTTGGGATATTCCAATCTGGAAAACCACCTTGTAAATTTCCTTAAAATCTTCTAGACTATATGATAAAACAAGATATTTCAGATAGGGCTTGACCCAATTCTTCCCTATCCCCCAAATTCACAAAAACCCTTAGGAATGCAAATTCCTCAAATACAAATGAATTTGCATTTCAGACAGGAGACTTGATTTTAAAATTTATTTTTGTTTGGAAATATAGTATAAATAATTGAAATCAGTTTTGAATATGGACGGAATCTTTGAGAATAAAAATCAGAAACTATGATGCACAACTGAGTCAACTTCACACTGATTTGTTTATATTAACGAATGCTGAAAAATGTCACAGGGATTTTTAAAAATACTCTTTATGAACTTTCTCTTCTCCCCTTCATATCAAACATTTTGACATCAAATGAGATTTGGCAAGTTCATTTGTGCACCACATATTTGATTTGAGCATTGTCCCAAATTCCTAGTTCTATATGTTGATTCTTAAGGATTGGGTTATGTTTTTCCTGAAAGGTTTAAAGTTTTCTACTGATAGGCAGGAATCTAACAGTTTGGATCAGTATTCTGCAAGAACTGTATTGAAATCAAAAATATCTTTTCCTAATTTAAAAATGTCATGACCTTTGGTTAAAAGAATCTTTTTATAAAATCGAGAGCAACTCAAGTCAAATAAGAGTGATTTAGAGTGCTCTAGATTATGTATTATACATAGGAAATTTCCCTCATACTAGCTGCATGTCTGGGTTCTTGTATTTTTCCTGCTAATTTGTCAGGATTCCTCTGATAGATAACAAGCTAATATGAACTGAAGCTTTTAATTTCCTAATAGATTAGCCTTATAGGGTAACTATTGGAATTAAGACTCTACCTTTCTTCTTGATATATTTCTTTGCCTTAGTTTGAAACAGAAAAATCCTATCTTTTTAGAGCAATATAAACCAAATGAGCATAAACTGGAGACTGTGTGTTGTTCTCAGAGAATTTATATATTTCGGTTCCTAAAAAATAATCTGAGTTTTTCTTGCAGAATCTTCCTATAAGAAATGATCTAATGTAAGTGAAGTGGTCTAATACCTAATGGCTTAGAATCCTAGAAAAACTAATAAAATTAGATATCTTGGTTTTTAGTTGAACTATTTCTTTATCTTAGCCTGAAATCGAGCTGTCCTGTCTCTTGTTCTAGCCATACTATCTCTTCTCAGACTATCACCTCTCCATTGGTAATCTGGCCTCTCCAACTAGGTCCCTTATTTTGCTTGAATCAAAACCTCCACACCACTTATCTGCTGGTTTCACAGTGTACCACTTCTACTCAGACTGTCACCTCCCTACCTGGTAAATGAGACTCTGCACAAGGTACCTTACCTGTGATAGCTCAGCTATTGACAACTTAATGGGGCCATTCCTCCTCTCAGCTGCCAGGTTCACCCCACACATTGCCTGTACTCAGAGCATTATTTTCCCACTGTTAACTTGAATTCTTCCCTGGGTCCCTGTGATATCCAATAGTCAATTTTAACTTTTTCAAGCCTCCAGGGCAATTCTGGCTTTGCTAGTTTTGCTTAGATATTACCTCCTCACTGAAAATCTGAACTTTGCCCCTGTGGCTCTCAGTGGCAGGTTGGCTTTCACTGTATCTTAGCAGAGCCTAGATCTCCATTCTACTTCCTTGACCTTTCAAACCATGGCATCTTTAACCTGACCATCACCTCCCCCTCTGAAACTTGGATTCTGACATCAGTTCTCTCAGATCTGATTGGGACAGCTGTTGAGACCTCTACTCTGGTAATCTGTATTACACACCTGACTCTCTCAGGTCTTATATGTCAATTTTTGCCTCATCTTGATGTGGCCTATGCCTCCACATTATTTATTACCCACTCCAGCCAAGCATCCTTCACTCTATAAACTCTAAATCTTTTGATGTGATATATCAGTTTTTGCCTTACCAATATCCTATGCCATTGCCTGGCCCCCTCCAGTCATGCTGCTTCTATTTAAACCATCAGATTTCCACTAGTTCTCTTGGCTCTGATAGGTCAGCTTTTACTTTATCTTGCTGGTGCACAGACATACCCTCTACTTCCTCTCTTCCTTTAGCCATTCCATCTCAGATTAGACCATCATCTTCTTATCTTGTTGGGACCCACATCTCCACTTCTTTTACCACTATATATCCAACCATGCTGCTTCTAGTCATTTTTTCCCCACTGTTAACTTGAACTCTGCCCCTCAGTTCCTCACTTGTTAGTCAGGTTTTATTTTATTTTGCTAGTCAAGTCCTTTAAGCCACTTCTGGTCTTATCTAATCAGCCACCTTCTATTCAGCTCATCACCTCCCCACTGGTAAATTGGATTCTTCTCCTGGTTCCCTTAGCTCTGATAGGTCAGCTTTTGCTTTATCTTGCTGGTGTTCATACTTATAGTACACTTCTGGACTCTCTCCAGCCATTTCATCTCTACATGGACCCACTGGAAGCTTGGAATTTGACTTGGCACCCTCATTTCTGATAGATCAGTTTCTATTGTATCTTTCAAGATCTCTTTTATCTTTCCATGCCTCTTTACCTTTTCTGGATCACTCTAGCCATATTATCTTTACTGGTACCAACCCCTCCCTTTTGGTAACCTAGACTGTGTCCCTGTGTCCCTCAGCTCTGACGGATTCAATTATTCTCTAATTTGATGGGGTTTGGTCCATCAAATTGTTTCCAGCAGAATTAAACCATCACACCTCTACTCAGATCGTCACCTCCCTAGTTTTTGCCTATTCTGACTGGTAACCAGCCATTCGCAACACTTTGCAGCACAAACCATCAGTACCACCTCTACTTTGGATAAAACTTTGCAACTAGTAACCTGAAAAATCACCCCTACATGGTTTAGCGGATAGAGCAATGGGCCTGCAGTTTGGAATACCTAAGTTCAAATCACATCCACATCCTAGCTATGTGTCTATGGAAATTCACTTAATCTCTGTGTACTTCAGTTTCCTCAATGGTAAAATAGGGATAATGATAGCACCTACATCCCAGGATTGTTGTGAGGATAAAATATTTGTAAAAAAAAAAAAAAAGTACCTAGTACAGTGCCTCTTAAACAGGCCTGTTCAATGAATGGGCCTTGCCTCACCCTAAGTGAGTGCCTGCAAAGACCTTGGCCTAAAGGGGCCAAGGTCTCCCAGTGCATCCTGGGTCATCTCCAGTCATCCTGATGAATATTTGGTCACTGGATTCAGATGGCTCTGGAGGAGAAGTGAGGCTGGTGACCTGCACAGCCTGCCCTCACTCAGAACAAAGTCAAGTACAAGTCATGTCATCATTTCTCTGATGGCATGGTCTTCTTCAGCAATGAAGGACAAACACAACCAGTTGCCTAATGGGGAGATTTCTGGTGATCAGTTCTTCCTGGGAGGGGAGTCTTGTTTCATGGAGTTCAGACCAGAGTTGCAGAAGGAAAATGGATTGAGCTACCTGAAGCTACTCTAACCATGCTGCTTGTACTTGGACACCTCACTGGTTACCTGGAAATCATCCCTTAGACTTTTAGCTCTAATAGGTCAGTTTTTAGCTCCATATACTATAGCCTAGACCTTCATGCCATATATGCTTTACAATAATATGGTGCCAAATATATTTGTACTCTCCCCTCTTGGTCACCTGGACTCTGCCATTGGGTTCAAGTTGCAACAGCCATACTACTTCAATTTGTACTATTACCAGTCAGCTGGTCTTGAACTCAGCCAATATGTCTCTTTACTCTTATGAGTTAGCTTTTGCCTTATCTTGTCAACACCTAGGTCTCTATCCTACTTCTTGTCTGCTTCAACCATGCTGCCTCTGGGAGGATGATAACCTTCTGTTAGGTAATCTGGAATCTAATCCTACTCCTTCACCTCTCAAGCATCAGCTTTTGCCTTATTTTGCCAGGGTAGTCACTTCAAGCTTCATCCTCTTTTTCCTCTTCTACCTGGACCCTCATATATTCACTTAGAAATTGAACTCCATTTACCGGGCTCTTCAGCTCTGATTGGTTAGTTTTTGCCTGATGTATATGCATTTAATATATATGTACTTCATGGCACAGCATCAATGTATTTATAGGAAATATTGGATTATAGGGAGAAATAGAGAACATAATCGTTGGGAACATCATTGTGTCCCTTTTGGACAAAGATAAAAAAGAATTCCAAAACAAAAATTCATGGACCCTTTGGAATTTGATGAGAATATGGAACCATAACATATTGTTGCTGGGTGATTAGAAGAGAATCTATGACCTGTATAACAACAATAATGGAGAATAGAAAAATTTGAATCCATGATAGCAAGTCTCATCAAAGAAACAAAAGAGATTGGGAACGTAAGTATACAGAAGTGAAGACGATCTGGAAGAAAAGAAACTCAAATCACTAACATTAAAAGAAAGCATGATATGCACATACTTATACACATACTGGTGTCAAAGACAGAGTACAGAGGCAATTTAAGAAATAATAGTTCTCCCAGAAGATCATGACAAGTTAAAAAAACCCACAAGAATCTAAACATTATAACATAAGCAAGAATACAAGGAAACTGCCCAGAAGTTTTGAACACAGAAAATAAAGTAGAATTGAAAGAATCCACAGGTCATCTTCAGAAAAGAAAAGCTATTCCACAAACTTCAAGATACAAAGGGGTTAAGTTTAACAATTCCACTGAAAAACAGCATTCTCTAAGTGACGAGGAGAAATGCTTCCCATTCTGAAGAACAAAGTTCAAAATATAGCCCAAGGTAACCTACCCTGAAAGTCTGAACCTAGCTACAAATAAAGGAAGATGGAGGTTCAATTAAAAAAAAGAAAAAAAGGTGTGTAAAACATTCCTAAAAAGCAAACTAGGATTTTTTTTTTTTACAGATGATCCAGACAATATAAATGTGAAGTAACAAATAGAGATTTCTTTTGAAATGTACACAAGTTGTACACATATAAACAAGTTGACAAGAATGAAAGTAGGAGTCAAATAAAAGTGATGATGGAGAAACAGGCCTGAAAACTCATGACACCACACCTACATGCAAATTTGTGGGAGGGAGGGGGTTGTTTTGTTTTTGTGGGACTAAACAGAGCAACGGGGTGGTACGGTGGATAGATCACTGGACTTGGAATCAGGAAGATTTATCTTCATGAGTTCAAACCTAGCCTTAGACACTTACTAGCTGTGTTACCCTGAGCAAGTCATTTAATGCTCATCTGTAGAATGAGCTGGAGAAAAGAATGACAAACCACTCCAGTATCTTTGCCAAGAAAACCCAAAATGGGGTCACAAAGAGTTGGACATGACTGAAAAATGACTGACAACAAAGACAAAATTACAGAATAGAAAAGCACCCAAAAACCAGGGGAAAGGAAGAGGAGAATATCTAATATATTCTAATATATTCTATTATCTAATTCTAATTAGAGAATCTAATCTATTCTATTATCTAATATATTCTAAGAAAGTTAAGGGATAATGATGAAGGGAAAATAATTCCTGTCATTTCTCCGGAAGAAAAGAGTGTACAGGAGAATGAGTGAGGAGGCAAGGGAGGGAATGAAAATGAAAGTGATGTCTTATTTCAGTGGTGGGAGGAGGGACCACTAAGGAATCCTTTGGGGAAGAGATATTCTGTAAAGGTAAAGGAGAATCTTACAATGATTATTATCTGCTGGGCCTAAAGAGACCACTCATTCAGTCTCAGGAGAAAAGAAATAAGAGCTGAGAACAACTGACACCAGAAGAGTAGTAGAGTATGAACCTAGGGAGAAGATTTTAAGGCAAATGGAGTACAATGACTGAGGTAAGAACCCTAACACAATCAGGGACACAGGAAGAATCCTGCCATAGGATAGGATCCTTTCTATTGCCTACAGGAATTGTTATTTCTAAGTGAGACACAACAGAGAAAAGGGGGATCAGAAGGCAAGATCTATAGGATGATAACAAAAACTTTAGGAAAGGGAACTCAAAATAAGTACAGTCAAAGCTTTAATTGTATGACAAAGAGAATAAAAGATGCACTTGTTTTTCCACTTTGTGTCTGACTGTGACCTCATTTGGGGTTTTCTTGGCAGAGTACTGGAGTGGTTTGCCATTTCCTTCTCCAGCTCATTTTACAGGTGAGGAGACTGAGGCAAACAGGGTTAAATGACTTACCAGAGTCACACAGCTGGTAAGAGTCTAAGGCCAGATTTGAACTTAGGAGGATGAGTCTTCCTGACTTTAGGCTTCAGCACTCCATCCACTGGGCCACCTACTTGCCCCTAAATATGGACTTCATATAAAAGCCATGAATGAAACAATAAAAGAACAGACAGAAAGGTCAGATCATTCAAAGAATGAGAGAAATAAATTCTTTTTAGAAAAAGGTGCAGAAAATGAAATTATAATAGAAAAAATAAGTTGAAGGGAAGGACAGGAAAGGGGTTCTGTTTACTTAACTGAGGAGAAAAAAGCAGGGAAGATTTAACTGCATAAAAGCAAGAAAGAAAAGGAAACTAATAAACAAAATTCCAAAAGTAGGGAAAGGGGCAAAAGAAAAGGGGATGGTAGTGGTGGCCTTAAAATAGATTAAGCTAAAATGACTGATGAGACATATTACTCTTTTTATAGAAGAAAAGGAGAAGGGGCAGGAACACTATTTTGGGAGGAAAGGGGAACTTCAAAAAATGGAGGAATATATAAACTTGATTCATTACTTTAAAAGTCAATGGATTAAATAAGCAAGAGGAAAAGAGTGAAAGATTTCATAAAATAAAACCCCCAAATCTATTGACTATAAGAGACTCTTCAAAAAAAAAAATCTGTAGATTCTTTTGATCAATCTACAAAAGCGCAAAAAAGACACAAATCTAATCATGAAATGCTCCTTCAATAAAGAACAACTTAAATAGCTGGAGGAATATTCAGTGTTCATGGCTAGGCCAGGCCAATATAATAAAAAATGCTGTCAAAGTTAGTTTACACTTTTTCATACCAATCAAGTTACTGAAAGTGATTCTTTATAATAGTAATATTTGTTTAGAAAAACAAAACTATAATAAGCAAAAAGATATAAAAGAAGTAGGGCTAAAGAAAGAATGAGATGTCTAGTCCTTAATATTATAAAGCAGCATTTATCCAAACCATCTTTTTTTGGTTAAAAAATAAAAAAAGTAGATCAGTGGAGGAGACTAGACAAAGCAGAATCAGAAACAATACAACTCAATAACCTCAATAAACCATTAATCAAATTACTTACAAATTACTTTCTATTTGGATAAAATGGAAAGCAGCCTGAGCTTTCTATTTGGATAAAATGGAAAGCAGCCTGGCAAAAATTAGGCTTAGATCAACACCATACTCAGCATTTTAAATGACTTTACTGCTAAAGACCACACTATTAAAAAGATAAGCAGATCACATACTTCCTGTAGCTGTGGATAGGAGATACAATCTTTTTTAAAAATTAACTTATTTTTAGTTTTCACTTTCATAAGATTTTGAGTTCTAAATTTACCTTCTCTTCACTTCCTGCTCCCCAAAATGGCAAACAATCTGATATAGGCTATACGTGTATGATCATATTAAACATATTTCCACATTTGTCATGTTGGGAAGAAGAATCAGAACAAAAGGGAAAAACCATGAGAAAGAAAACAGAAGAAACAACAGCAAAAAAGAGAAAAGAGTATGTTTCAATCTGCATTCAGACTCCCTAGTTCTTTCTCTACATATAGATAGCATTTTCCAACATGAGTTTTTGGAATTGTCTTAGATCATTGCGTTGCTGAGAAGAGCTAAGTCTAATAAGACTGGTCATCACACAGTGTTGCTATTACTGTGTACTGTGTACATGTTCTAGGAGATACAATCTTAACCAGACAGAATAGAGGCAATTACAAAATGCAATTGATTATATGAAATTGAAAAGATTCTGCAAAGACAAAATTAGTGCAGCTAGGATAAGAAGGGAAATGTTAAAAAAAAAATTTTTTTAATCAAATTTATCTGATAAAGTGAGTTGTGATGAGTGTCAATGCGTCGCTCTCTGTAATGACCCTTAATATCCAATCAGACTAGCTGCATGGATACACTACAAGTACTATAAATTCATGAGACACTGACCAAAGCAGTGACTAAAATTCCTGGCAACTAACTACACCTCTGCAGATGGAGTACAACTGGCAACTCTACTATAATTCCCCACCTCTATCCACCTTAATACTCCAGTCTTCCCTGGGGAGAGCAAGGACCAAATCTATCAAGTGTGTGTTTCAGCCTTAGGGACTTCCTTTCCATAACTTCACTTAATTAATAACCATTGCTTAAACTTGGGACTCCTAAGTCAAGTAGTTGCCCTGAAATCCTAATGAACATGGATCCATGCTTCAAAACATGAACAAAAGGGCTTAGGTGAGGAATTTTATATTTCAATGGGACAGTTTCTTTATCCTCTTAGATCTATGAATATTGACCAAGCCTATGATTAGTGCCCCTGACAGGCACACCTCTGTGTGTAGGCTTTTCTGCCCTTACTGAAAAGAGGAAGGACCAGAGCCTGAGCTAGATACTTCAGCAACAGGTAATTCCTCTTCCATTCTACCTCTTAGATCCATAAGCTTCAGACCAGGACCAGAATTGGACAGCAGGTCCATTGCAATGAGGTGTCAGGTCCTCATTGATAGAGAACTTTCCCCCTATTTCCTATCCCTTAGATTTATAGTCTACTGGCCAGGATCAGGAAAAGATTTAAATTTTATATGCCCCAGTGGTAGAGAATTCTTCCCCTAATTTGGTTAAAGTAAGGCCCATGCTCTCTAGAAACACAGATCACATTAATTTCTTTGAAAGACCTTGATCAAGTAGTCAATGGAGACTTCCAACTCACATCTATTGCTATCAATTAGAGGAAAGGCAACAAAACTGAAGGAACCAATATTAATCAATACTGTACTAGAAATCCTAGCAATAGCAATAGTGGTAAGAGAAGAAAAAAATGGAAGGAATCAGAGTAGGAAATGAGGTAATAAACTATCTCTTTTTGCAGATGATATGATGATATGCTTGGAAAATTCCAAAGACTCAATTAAAAAGTTAGTTGAAAAAATAATTTCAGCAAAGTAGTAGAATACTAAGTAAATCCACATAAACATTCCTATACATCATCAACAAATCCCTGTAGAAGTAGATAGTAAGGAATATTCCATTTAAAATATCTAGACAGTATAAAATACTTGGCAGCACACCTACCAAATCAAGCACAGGAACTATATGAACAAAATTATTTTTAAAAACCTTTTTTATACAAAAAAATCAGATTTAGATAATTGAAGAGATATTAATTGTGCATGGGTAGATAAGACCAATATGATAAAAATGACTTTTACCTAAACTGATTTATATATTCAATGCCATCCTGATTAAATTACCAAAAAAATTTACTTGGAAAAAAACAATAAAAGTCATTTGGAAGAATAAAAAGTCAAGAATATCAAAGAAACTAATGTGGGTGAGGGGAAGAGAAGAGAAAGTAAAAGAGGTTTAGCAATACCAGATCTTAAACTATATTATAAGGCAGTAATTATCAAAAGTATCTGGTACTGGCTAAGAAATTGACAGGTAAATCAGTGGAACAGAGTAAATATACAATAAGCAGTAGCAAATGGTTATAGTAACTTTGTATTTGACAACTGTGAATAAACTTTGGAGATAACAATTCACTATTTGGCAAAAATCATTGGGGAAATGGGAAAGCAATATGGCAGAAATTAGGTGTAGACCTATATCTTACACCATTTGCTAAGATAAAATGTATACATGACCTAGATATAAAGAGAGAGATTACAAGAAAATGTGAAGAACTTGGAACATATTAGCTATCAGACTTATGGACAGGACAATAATTTATGACTAAGTAAGAGATAGAGAGCAGTACAAAGTGTAAAATGAATAATTTTTACTACATTAAATTTAAAAGGTTTTGAAAAAAGATCAAAAGGAAAGCAGAAAATTGGAGGAAAAAATTTATACACAGATTCAGATAAAGGTTTCATATCTCAAATATAGAAAGAACTTTGTCAAATCTGTAAGAATATGAGTCATCACCTGATTGATAAATGGCTAAAGGATATAAAGGCAATTTTCCAATGAAGAAATTTATAAAATGATTTATAGTCATATGAAAAAAATTCTCTAATTCATTGTTTAGAGAAATGCAAATTTAAATGATCTTGAGATATCATTTTACATCTATCAGCTTGACTTAAATGATTGAAAGGGAAAGTGACAAATGTTGACATGGATGTGGAAAAATTGGGACACTAACTCATTGTTGGTGTAATTGTGGACTGATCCAACCATTTTGGAGAGCAATCTGGAATTATATCCAAAGAGTTACTAAACTACCTATACCCTTTGACTCAGCAATATCATTATTATATTAATTTCCAAGGATTATTAAGGAAAAAAGGAAAAGAACCTATAGTCTAAATATTTATGGGAGCTCTCTTTGTGGTGGTTAAAAACTGGAAACTGAGAGAATGCCCATCAAGTGGGAAATGACTGAACAAATTGTGGTATATGATTATGATGCTATAAGAAGGGATGAGCTTGATGATCTTAGAAAAACATGGGTAGACATGCGACAAAATGAAGACTAAAATCAGCAGAACTAAGAATGCTGTATACAGTTACAGCAATATTGTTTTGAGTACAACTCTGAGTGGCTAGGTAATTTTGATTAATATAAATGCCCAAATTAACTACAAAGGACATATGAAGAAAGATACTATCTGAAACCAGAGAAAGAACTGCTGAATAGAAGAATATATAGAATGGGTTTACACGTATATATGTATGTATGTATACATGCATATACAAAACATATGTATGTATATACATGTTTGTGGCTAATAGTAGCCATCTTGAGGGCAGGGGAGGAAAGAAAAAGGGGAAAAAGAGTTATGTTATAATTTTATTATATATTTAAAATGAATATCAAGGTATATATAATAGATGTGCAGTTTCATGTACAATCATGCTTTTTCTATTCTATGTTATGAACACGCTTGTTTTATTAAGTTCAGAATAAAAAAATAAAAATTTTAGAAAACTGAAAGAAAAGCAATGTATATAGGTCACATGACCAACAAGATAGAGGACTAGATTTTTTTTCTGATTTTCATGACATCTCAGTCCTCAACAAACAGAAATCATGTGTTAAAGAGAAGGCAACTTCAGCTAACTCCATGGTCTAAGACAATAGAACCCAAAATAGAGTTAAAAAAAGAAATTAAATCACCATTGATTAGAGAAATACAAATTAAAACAGCTCTGAGGTACCACCTCACACATATCAGATTGGCTAATATGACAAAAAAGGATGACAAACGTTGGAAAAGATGTGAGAAAATTGAAACATTAGTACATTGTTGTTGGAGTTGTGAACTGATTCAACCACTTGGGAATGCAATTTCAAACTATGCCCAAAGGGCTATAAAATTTTGCATACCCTTTGATCTAGCAATACCATTTAATAGGTCTGTATGCCAAAAGGATCATAAACAAGGGGAAAGGACCCACGTGTATGAAAATATTGATAGCAAATTTTTTTTTGTGGTGGCCAAGAATTGGAAATTGAGGGGATGCCCATCAATTCAGAAATGACTGAATAATTTGTGGTACATGAATAGAATGGAATACTATTGTTCTATAAGAAATGATGAGGCTCAGGGAAAGACGACGACTGTCTCTGTACGCCAGGCTCAGGTCGGTTTCTCTTTCAATAGCTGCCACAGAAATGCCATCCTTGAAGCTGAGTTTGCGAAAGAGGGCTATAAGCTTCCAATAGCTTGGAAAACAGGCACAACCATTGCTGGAGTGATATACAAGGATGGCATAGTCCTTGGAGCAGATACAAAAGCAACAGAAGGAATGGTTGTTGCTGACAAGAACTGATCAAAAATACATTTCATATCTCCTAATGTTTATTGCTGTGGGACTGCAGCGAACACTGACATGACAACTCATGGTCTCTTCCAACCTGGAGCTCCATTCCCTTTCTACCAGACACCTACCCAGAGTTGTTACAGCTAAT
This sequence comes from Notamacropus eugenii, assembly GCF_028372415.1. NCBI lineage: Eukaryota > Metazoa > Chordata > Mammalia > Diprotodontia > Macropodidae > Notamacropus > Notamacropus eugenii. The sequence continues at coordinate 411,836,939 of NC_092876.1, read as the reverse complement.
TGAATGCTTAAGCAGATGCTTTTTATGTATCAAGGTTACACTGGTGCAGCCTTGGTTTTAGGAGGAGTAGATATTACTGGACCTCACCTCTACAGCATCTATCCTCATGGATCAACTGATAAATTGCCTTATGTCACTGTGGGTTCTGGGTCTTTGGCAGCAATGACTGTATTTGAAGATAAATTTAAACCAGACATGGAGGAGGAAGAAGCCAAGACTCTAGTAAGTGACACCATCTCAGCTGGGATCTTCAATGACTTGGGATCTGGGAGCAACATCAATCTCTGTGTTATCAGCAAGTCCAAGTTGGACTTCCTCCATCCATTTGATATTCCCATCAACAAGGGAAGCCGGTTTGGCAGGTACAAGTGTGAGAAAGGGACAACTGCTATTCTTACTGAAAAAGTCACTTCCAGGGCTTGTTCATCAACTCCATCGAGCAGAAGATTTGGGGTTGCCCCAGGTCACCTGATGTAAGACAAATGCATCACTAACAAACAAATGATAATTATGTAGCTAAGAAAAAAAAGAAATGATGAGCAAGCAGATTTCAGGAAAACCTGGAAAGATTTACTCATGTTGAGTAAAGTGAGCAGAACCAGGAGAACATTGTACACAGTAACAGCAACATTGTGTGATGAACAACTTTGATAGACTAAACTCTTCTCAGTAATGCAATGATCTATGACAATTCCAAAAGGCTTATAATAGAAAATGTTATCCACATGAAGAGAAAGAACTATAGAGTATGAATGCAAATCAAAGCATCTTATTCTCTCACTCTCCTTTTTTCTTTCATATGGTTTTTCCTTTTTGTTCTGACTCTTCTTTCACAACATAACTAATGTGGAAATATGTTTAATTTGATTGTACATGTATAGCCTGTATCAGATTGCATGCTAAGGGAGTGGGAAGGAAAGGAAGGGAGAAAAAAATGGAACTCAAAATGTTATAAAAGTGAATGTTGAAAACTGTCTTTGTACATAATTGGGAAAAAATACTATTAAGTGGGGGAAAAAAAATCAAAATTAATATATAAATAAAAGAAGATATAGAGATATAGTAGTCCCATTAAATGAAATAGCATTCACAAAAATAAAAAGAAATTGCTATTCAGCATGCTGCAAAATGTTTCATGTCTTAATGTTCTAAGTATTAATCATAATAGGAGCTATGGGTTATTGTATCATTTTAAGTCTTCATTAGTGGAAACTTGTGAGTCATTTGTGTTTTAAGTATTTCTTTGTGTGGAGGAAATAAATAGCTATCTATAAAAATAAAAAGAGTCAAGATGTCAGAGAAAAGGCAGAAAAATGCCTGAGCTCTTCTCAGTTTCTCTCAAACAACTTTAAATCACTCCTCAAAATGAATTCATGAGGAACAGAACTCACAAAAGAACAGAGTGGAACAATTTTCTAGCCCAAGATAACTTAGAAGGAATACAGAAAAGGTCTGTCTCACTTGGATAGAAGGGGAGCACAGCCCATTGCATTCAGTGGGCAGGCAAGCCAGTCAGAGATCTATGCCCTCAGCACAGATTAGCAACTAAGACCCTTGAAATCCCTGTTTAACAGGCTGGTGGCACAGCAGGCCAGCTTTGAGGCATCCAACACTAATGTAGCAGGTTAGTAGGCACACTTGGAGGCCCCAACACAGCTAGCTAGGCCAGGCCAGGTGACCCAAGTGCAGCAGGTGAGTTAATAGCCCTGCAGGCCCTGGTACAGAAAGCCAGTGACCAGCTCCCTGGAGCCTGGTCAAGGAAGCTTGGGACACACAAGTACCACAGGAGCAGAGCACAACTTTAGAAGTCACAAAATAGGTTGTAAACTGAGAAAAAAAACAAACAAAAAAGCCCTAACCATAGAAAATAACTACAGTGAAAGTGAAGATCAAAACACAAACACAGGAGAGGACAACAATATCAAAATGCCCACATATGAAGCCTCAAAGAAAATATTAATTGGTGTCAGGCTTCAGAAGCCCTCCTAGAAGAGCTAAATAAGTTTTTAAAAATCAAATAAGAAGGGTAGAAGGAAAATTGGGGAAAGAAATGAGAGTTGTACAAGAAAATCATTTTTAAAAAGTGTCAACAGCTTGGAAAAGGAACCACAAAAAAAAAAAAATGGAAAAAGAAAACTACTCCTTAAAATAAAGTTGACCAAATGAAAAAGAAGGTACAAAAAAATCCATTGATAAAAAAACAACTCCTTAACAAAGACATAAATGCTCCCCAATCAGAATGGGTGGGAAATATCTTAAGTGCTTTATTTATTAAAAACACTTGGGCAAGTTTTCTGAAAGTTCCTCAAGGGAGAAGTGAAGGGAGCCAATGCAAATAATAACACCTTGGGGCATCACCCCTACCCCACAAGAGGTTTCTCTCCTGTTATTTTCTTCCTCATCACTGGTTATTTGTCCAGAAATCTCCTACCAAAAAAAAAAAAGAAGAAAACAACTCTTTAAAAACCAAAATTGGCCAAATGGAAAAGGAGGTTCAAAAGCTCACTGAAGAAAATAATTCCTTAGAAATCAGAACCAGGCAAATGAAAGCTAATGACTCCCTATGAAACATCAAGAATCAATTAAACAAAATTAAAAGGATGAAAAAAAAGAAGAAAATATAAAATACTTCACGGAAAGCAACTGACAAATAGATCCAGGAGAAATAATTTAAGAATTATTGGACTACCTAAAAGCCATGATAAAGAAAAGGAGGGCCTGGATAACATCTTTTAAGAAATTATCAAGGAAAACTGCCCTGATATCCTAGAACCAGAGAGTAAAATAGTAATTAAAAGAATCCGCTGATCATCTCCTGGAAGAGATCCCAAAATGATAATTCCTAGGAATATTATAGACAAATTCCAGAATTTGCAGGTCAAAGAGAAAATACTATAAGCGGCCAGAAAGAAACAATTCAAATATCAAGGAATCGTTGTCAGGATTACACAGGATTTAGCAGCTTCTACGTTACAGGATTGGGAGGCTTGGAATGTGATATTCCAGAAAGCAAAGGAGCTTAGATTACAACCAAGAGTCAACTACCTAGAACAACTGAGCATAATAATTTGAGGGTGAGGGGTGGGGCAGGGAAATGGACATTTAGTGAAATAGGGGACTTTCAAATATTCCTGATGAAAAGACCAGAGCAAAACAGAAAATTTGATTTTCGAATGCAAAATTCAAGAGAAACATAAACAGGTAAATGGGAAAGAAAAGCAAATGTTACTCCATAAGTTTAAACTGTATACATCCCTAAATGGGGAGAAGAGACTTATAACTCTTAAGAACTGTATCTCTAGTAGGGCAATTAGAACGAGTATACATAGAGGTATGGATGTAAATTGATTTTGAGGAATGATGTAAAAAATTAAAGTGTGAAAAAGAGGATTGCACTGGGAGAAGAGGGAAGGGAGAGGCAGAATGGGATAAATTATATCACATGAAGAGGCATGACAAGACTTATTACAGTAGAGGGAAAGAAAAGAGTAAACCTTACTTTCATCAGGTATGACTCAAAGAGGGAATATCATACACACTTAATTGGTTACAGAAATCTGTCCTACCCTATACAAAAGTAGGAAGGGAGGGGGACAACAAAAAGGAGAGGGATTATAGAAGGGAAAACATATTGAGGGAGGTGGTGGCCAGAAGCAAAACACTGGTTAGAAGGGACAGGGTGAAAGGACAGAGAAAGAAAAAAAATAATGAACAGGAAAAATAGGATGGAGAGAATTACACAGTAATTCTAACTGTGAATGTAAAATGGACTGAACTCACCCATGAAACAGAAATGAATAGCAAAATGGATTAAAAACCAGAATCATACAATATGTTGTTTATAAGAAACACATTTGAAGCAGAGAGATACACATACATAGAGTAAAGGTAAAAGGCTAGAGCAGAAGCTATTATGCTTCAGCTAAAGTAAAAAAAAAAAAAGGCAGGGGTAACAATCATCTCAGACAAAGCAAAAGCAAAAATAGATCTAATTAAAAGAGACAAAGAAGGAAATGACATCTTGCTAAAATGTACCATAAACAATGAAGTAATATCAATACTAAACATACATGAACCAAATAGTAGAGCAACCAAATTTCTAAAGAAGTTAAAGAAGGAAATAGTAAAATTATGCTAGTGGAGGACTTCAACTTTCTCCTCTCAGAACTAGATAAATCTAGCTACAAAATAAACAAGAAAGAAGTTCAGGAGGTGAATGGAAGTTTAGGAAAGTTAGATATGATTGACTTTTGGAGAAAACTGAGTGGGATAGAAAGGAATATACCTTTTTCTTCACTGTACATAGCACCTTTGCACCAACACAAAAACTGGCTACGCATTAGGGCATAATAAATAACCTCACATTCAAATGCAGAAAGGCAGAAATATTAAATACATCATTTTCAGATCATGATTCAAAAAAAATTACATTTACTAAAGGGCCATGGAAAGGGAGATTAAAAATTAATTAGAAACTAAATAATCTAATCCTAAAGAATGAGCGGATCAAAGAACAAGTCAAAGAAACAATCAATAATTTTATCAAAGAGAATAACATGGGATGCAGCCAAAGCAGCACTTATATCTCTAATTGCTTTCATAAATAAACTAAGAGAAAGGGCAGATCCACGAATTGGGCATGCAACTAAAAAATCTAGAAAAAGAACAAACTTAAAATCCCCAAATAAACACCAAAATAGAAATCCTGATGATCAAAGGAGAGACTAATAAAATTGAAAGTAAGAAACCTAGTGAACTAATAAACAAAACTAGGAGCTGGTTACATGAAACATCAATAAAATAGATGTCATTGATTAATTTGATTAAAAAAGAAATTAGAAGTACCAAAATTAAAAGGGTGAATTCACCACCAATTAAAGCAATAATTAAGAGCTATTTTGTGCAAGTGTATGCCAATAAATATGACAATTTAAATGAGTGGATTATTTATCAAAAAGTATATAAATTGTCCAGATTAACAGAAAGGGAAATAGAATACTTAAATAAACCAACCTTAGAAAAAGAAATTGAACAAACCATCAATGAACTCCCTAAGGAAAAAAAAAATCCCCAGTGCTAGATGGATTTACAAGTTAGTTCTACCAAACATTTACAGAACAATTAACTCCTATAGTACATAAACTATTTAGGAAAATAGGCAAAGAAGGAATCCTACCAAATTCCTCTTATGACACAAATATGGTTCTGATACATAACCAGGAAGAGCCAAACAGAAAAAGAAAACTATAGACCAATTTCTCTAATGAATGTTGATAAAAAAATTTTAAATAAGTGGTAGATCAGTGGAACAAATGAGGTATGCAAGACACAGTAGTCAATGACTATAGTAATCTACTATTTGAGAAATCCAAAGACTCTAGCTTCTGGAATAAGAACTCACTATTTAACATAACCTGCTGGGAAAATGGAAAATAGTATGTCAGAAACTAGGCATAGATGAACGTCTCATACCCTATACCAAAATAAAGTCAAAATGGGTCCATGGTTTAGATATAAAGGCTGATACTGTAAGCAAACTAGGGGAGCAAGGAATAGTTTACCTGCCAGATCTATAGAGAAGAGAAGAATTTATGACCAAACAAAAGATAAAGAACATTATGAAATACAAAATGGATGATTTTGATTACATTTAATGGACAAATCTGTGCACAAACAAAACCAGTGCAACCAAGATTAAAAGAGAAGTAGAAAGCTGGGAAACAATTTTTACAGCCAACGTCTCTGATAAAGCCCTCATTTCTAAAGTATTTAGATAACTGAGTCCATTTTATAAGAAATACGAGTCATTCTCCAATTTGTAAATGGTTAAGAGATATGAACAGGCAGTTTCCGATGAAGAAGTTAAAACTATCTATAGTCACATGAAAAAATGCTTAAGAGCACCAGCCCTGAATTCAGGAAGATCTGAGTTCAAATCCATTTTCAGACTTGACACTAACCAGCTGTGTGATCCTGGGAAAGTGACTTAATCCTGATTGCCTCACCAAAAAAAAAAAAAAAGTTTTAAATCACTATTGATTAGGGAAATGCAAATCAAAACAATGAGGTACCACATCACACCTATCAGATTGATAAATATGATAAAATAGGAAAATGATAAATGTTGGAGAAGATGTAGGAAAATTGGAACACTGATAGGTGTTCCACCAACAATAGTTGGTGGAGTTGTGAACTGACCCAACCATTCTGAAGGGAAATTTGGAACTATGCCCAAAGGGATATAAAACTGTGCAAGCCCTTTGATCCAGCAATACCACTTCTAGGGCTATATCCCAAAAGATTACAAAAATGGAGAAAGGACCTACATGAACAAAAATATTTATAGCACCTCTTTTTGTGGCAGTAAAGAATTGAGGGGACATCCATCAGATGGAGAATGACTGAACAAGTTGTGCTATATGAATGAAATGGAATACTATTGTTCTATAAGAAATGATGAGCATACAGACTTCAGAAAACCTGGAAAGACGTATATGAATTGATGCTGAGTGAAGTGAGAGAACCAGGAGAACATTGTATACAGTAACAGCCATACTAGGTGATGATTAACTTTGATAGACTTAACTTTTCTCAGTAATGCAAGGATCTAAAACAACTCCAAAAGTCTCATGATGGAAAATGCTGTCTACATCTAGAGAAAGACCTGTGGAGTCTGAATGAAGATGGAAGCATACTATTTCCTCTCCTTTCCTTTTGTTTGTTTTGTCTCTTCTTTCTCGTGGTTCCTCTTATTAGTTCTAATTCTTCTTTACACCATGATTAATGTGAAAATATGGTTAATATGAATGTAGAAGTAGAGCCTATATCAGATTGTATGCCGTCTTAGGGAGGGGGGAGGAGAGGGAGGAGAATAAAATTGAAAAATCAAAATCTTATGGAAGTGAATGTTGAAAATTAAAAATAAATAAATTATTTTTTAAAAAGACACAGCTTAAAAAAAGAAAAAAATTAAATAAAATACTAGCAAGCAATACATCACCAGGGTCATACACTATGACCAGATGAGATTTATACCAGGAATGCAGGGCTGATTCAATATTGGGAAAACCATCAGCATAATTGACCATATCAGTAACAAAATTAGTAACAAAACAAATCATGTGATTATCTCAATAGATATAGAAAAAGCTTTTGACAAAATACAACACCCATTAAATTAAATTTAATTAAAACCCATTAAATATAATACGTATTAAAACATTGGAGAGCATAGCAATAAATGGAGCTTTCCCTTAAATGATAAGAAGTATGTATCTAAAATCATCAGCAAGTATTATCTGTAATGGTGATAAACTAGAAGTCTTCCCAATAAGCTCATGGGTGAATCAAGTATGCCCATTATCCCCACTTTTATTCAATATTATACCAGAAATGTTAGCTATAGCAATAGGAGAAGAAAAAGAAGATGAAGGAATTAGAATTGGCAATGAGGAAAAAAAAAACTATCACTCTTAGCTGATGATATGATGGTACATTTAGAGAATCCTAAAGAATCAACTAAAAAACTACTTGAAATAATTAACAACTTTAGCAATTGTAGGATACAAAATAAGCTCACATAAATTATCAGCATATGACCACATAAATTATCAGCATATGACCAACAAAGCCCAGCAGCAAAAGATAGAAAGAGAAATTCCATTTGTAATTGTAGACAATATAAAATGCATGGGAATCTACGTGCCAAGAAAAATCCAGGAAATATATGAACACTATTGCTGCGGTCCTGCTGCGGGGGCTGCCAATTGTGAATGCTGAGAAATCGTGAAGGAAGAAAAGACACAGGCCAGGTGGGGAGTATAAAGAACAGCTCTCATTTATTATTCTGAGAGTAAGGGTTTATATAGTCTTTTACAGATAAGCAAGCAGGGTTATTCCCATGAGAACATTTGTAGTTTACTTCTTTTACTTCCTAATCTTAGTTCCTCCGGCAAGACAACCTAGGGGTGAACAGGCTGGGTCAGGATTTTCTCATCTTTGCATATCAGGAGTGGTATGATGAGCCAATTATCCTGAAAATATCAGCCCTCATGCTAGTACAAGTCTCAAGTAAAACCTGGACAGTACCTCACATTCTGGACTCCATCAGTACTGGTCCTTTATACACTATTGCAAAATTTCACACAAATAAAGTAAGATCTAATCAATTGAAAAATATCAATTACTCATGGGTTAGCGAAGTCCATGTAATGAAAATGGCAATTCTACCTAAATTAATTTACTTATTCAGTGCCCTACCAATCCAACTACCAAAAAGAACCTATTTTATAGAGCTATAAAAATAATAACCAAATTCATCTGGTAGAACAAAAGGTCAAGAATAATATGGGAATTAATTGGGGGGAAGCAAAAGAAGGTTTTAAACTATATTATGAAGTAACTATCATGAAAACTATCTGATATTGGCTAAGAAAGAGAGTGGTGGATCAGTGGAATAGATTCAGCACACAAGACACCATGAATAACCACAGTAATCTAGTGTTTGATAAATCCAAAGACTCCAGCTACTGGGGTAAGAACTCACTCTCTGACAAAAATTTAACAATGGGAACACTGGAAAACAATATGTCAGGGGTGGAGTTAAGATGGTGGAGTAAAAGCAGGAACTTGCTTGAACTCTCCCCCAAAGCCCTCCAAATACCTGTAAAAAATTACTCTTGACAAATTCTAGAGCTACAGAACCCATAAAATGACAGAATGAAACAAATCTCCAGTCCAAGACAACTGGGAAAGTTGACAGGAAGGGTATATCACACAGGGTAAGGAGCAGAACCTAGTCTGACATGGTACAGACAGGTCACAGCAAGCCCCAGGGGACTGAATCACTGGCAACTGTGGCAGTTTTCAGACTTATCAACCCACAAATGCCAAAGACTGCATAGAAAGTAAGTGGTAAAACTCTGTGGAACCTGGGTGGAAGAGGAGTGCATGGTCTGGCCAGGGTCTGACCAGAGTGGGGGTTGGTGGTGGTGGTGGTGGTGGTAGTGGTGGCTGTGGCAGCAGCAGTGGCTGTGGCAGCAGCAGTGGCTGCTTCCAGAGCTCTGGGCCCACAGACAGAGGGGGATCCAGTGACTGAAGCCTGGGACAGTATACCCACTCCCAACAGAAGCAGAGTCTTATCTTGACAAAGAGTTAGAAAGTCAAGTATTTGGCAGGAAAGATGTGTAAACAGCATTAAAAAAACTCAGACTATAGAATCTTACTTTAGTGACAAAGAAGATCAAAACATACAACTGGAAGAAGACAACAAAGTCAAAGTTCCTACATCAAAAGCCTCAATTTGTCACAGGCTATGGAAGAGCTCAAAAAGGATTTTGAAAATCAAGTAAGAGAAGCAGAGGAAAAATTAGGAAGATAAATGAGAGTGATGGAAGAAAATCATGAAAAACAAGTCAACAGTTTGCTAAAGGGGACCCAAAAAATATTGAAGAAAATAGCACCTTAAAAAATAGACCAACCTATATGGCAAAAAAGGTCTAAAGAGCCAATGAGGAAAAGAATGCCTTAAAAAGCAGAATTGACCAAATGGAAAAGGAGATCCGAAACTCACTGAAGAAAATAATTCCTTCAAAATTAGAATGGAGTAAATAAAAGCTAATGACTTTATGAGAAATCAATAAATTATAAAACAGAACCAGAAGAATGAAAAAATAGAAAACAGTGAAATATCTCATTGGAGAAACCACTGGCCTGGAAAAGAGATCCAGGAAAGAATTTTAAAATTATTGGACTACCTGAAAGCCATGATCAAAAAAGAACCTAGACATCATCTTTCAAGAAATTATCAAGAAAAACTGCCCTGAGATTCTATAAGCAGAGGGTAAAATAGAACAGAAAGAATTTACCAATTGCCTCTTGAAAGAGACCCCAAAAAGAAAACTCCTAGGAATATTGTAGCCAAATTCCAGAATTCCCAGGCCAAGGAGAAAATATTGCAAGCAACCACAAAAAAACAATTCAAGTATTGTGGAAATCGAATCAGGATAACATAAGATCTAGCAGCTTCAACATTAAGGGATTGAAGGGCTTGGAATATGATATTCCAGAAGTCAGAGTTGCTAGGATTAAAACCAAGAATCACCTACCCAGCAAAACTGAGTATAATCCTTCAGGGAAAAAATGGGCATTCAACAAAATAGAGGACTTTCAATCACTCTTGCTGAAAAGACTACATCTGAATAGAAAATTTGACTTTCAAATACAACACTCAAGAGAAGCTTGAAAAGGTAAACAGGAAAGAGAAATCATAAGAGACTTATTAAAGTTGAACTATTTACATTCCTATATGGAAAGATGATATCTGTAACTCATGAGACCTTTCTCTATATTAGGGTTGTTAGAGGAAATAGACAGACAGACAGACAGACAGACAGACAGACAGACAGACAGACAGACAGACAGATAGATAGATAGATAGATAGATAGATAGATGGATAGATAGAGAGCACATAGTAAGTTAAATATGAAGGGATGATATCTAAAAAATAAAATGAAAGGGTGAGAGAAGAATATATTGGGAAAAGGAGAAAGGGAGACATAGAATGGGGTAAATTATCTCACATAAAAGAGGCAAGAAAAAGGTTTTACAATGGAAGGAAAGAGGGGGGAGGTATAAAAACAAGGACCCCAATATATATAGGAGGGCCTGCTATCACAGGTTCTTTGATCTGCTTTTATAGTTACCAGAGAGAGAAGCACCAACATCTAGGTTTTCAAAGAAGGTGGGAGGAGGAGGGGGAGACTTCCTAGAGGCTGGCCAGAGTCTTGTCTGGCCAAACAGAAACTTCCAAAGAGTACGCTCCAAAGTAAAACCTCATCTCAGAGTATCTATACATTTTTCACTGCTAGAGCACATCACAACCCTCAAGAACCAGTGCCTCATTAATAAAACGTATGGGCCTTCCTACAAATCTTCCTTAATCGAACTTCCCTTAATGTCAGGCCCATTAATGAGTGGGGAAGATATTCTTTAATCTCATTAGCATTACAGGAGATGAGAAGGAATGAGTGAACTTTACTCTCAATAGATTTAGCTTGAGGAGGGAATAACATACACAGGGAAGAGGAGGGGGGGGGTGGGGGGGGTGGGGGGGGTGGGGGGGGGTGGGGGTGATCGAAGGGAGGGTAGATTGAGGAAGGGTGTAGTCAGAAGCAAACACTTTAGAAAAGGGACAGGTTCAAAGGAGAAAATAGAATAAGTGGCAGGGGAAGGGGGGCAGATTGTTGTTATTGCTGCGCTCTTCCTTCGTTGCCATCAGAGAAATGATGACATGACTTGCACTTGACTTTGTTTTGAGTGAGGGAGGGCTGTGCAGGTCACCAGCCTCACTTCTCCTCCAGAGCCATCTGAATTCAGTGACCAGATACTCATCAGGATGACTGGAGATGACCCAAGATGCACTGGGAGACCTTGGTCCCTTTAGGCCAAAGATCTATTCAGGTATTCACTTCGGGTGAGATAACACTCATTCATTGAATAGATCTGTTTAATAAGTAGCCAGGGGTTGGTCCCTTTAATGAGGCAAAGAATAATGAAGACATCAGCCTGGGAGGGAAACAGCAGAAGTTATTATTGATAGTCACTCTGAAGCCAGGGGGAAAAGGAAGGGGAAGGGAAAGGGGAAGGAGAAGGGAAAGGGGAAGGGAAAGGGAAAAGAAAGGAAAAATAAAGGAATCTAGTCAGTTAAAACCCAGGTTAACTGGGCATCTTCTGGCCATCCAAATTTACCTTCCAGATAGGATGGAGAGAAATATAGCCTTTCAAAATATGACTATTATGGAAGCATTTTGCCTAACTACACATGTATTACCTACATTGAATTGCTTGGCTTCTTAATGAGGTTGGGGAAGGAAGAAGGGAGGGAATTTGGAACTCAAAGTTTTAAAAACAAATGTTAAAAAAAATTGTTTTTATTGCATCTGGGAAATGATATACAGGCAATGGGGTATAGAAATCTATCTTGCCCTTCAAGAAATTAAAGGAGAAGAGGATTACAGGGGGTTATGATAAAAGGGAGAGCAGAATTGGGGAAGGACTCATCAGAATGCATGCCACCTGGGGGAAGGGAAGGGGATAGATGAGGAGAAAATTTGGAATGCAGAATCTTGTGGAAATGAATTTTGAAAACTAAAAATAAACATATTAATAAAACAAATAAAAAAAGAAAATACTATGGCAAAAACTGGATATGGACCAACAACTTACACCATATACCATGATAAGATCAAAATGGGTATATGATTTAGACATAAAAGTTGATACCACAAGCAAATTAGAAAAGCAAGGAATGGTTTACCTGTCACATCAATGGAAAAGGGAAGAATTTTTGACCAAATAAAGAGATAGAGAGCAATACATGATATAAAATGTTTAACTTTGAATATACTAAATTAAAAAAGTTTTGCAGAAACAAAATGATGCAACCAAGATTAGAAAGAAAGCAGAAAACTGGCAAATAATTTACAGCAAGTTGCTCTGATAAAGGCCTATTTCTCAAACACATGGAGAAGTGAGTCAAATTTATAAGAATACAAGTCACTGTCTAGTTGATAAATAATCAAAGGATATGAACAGGCAGTTTTCAGATGAAAAAAATTGCTCTAAATCACTGTAGATTAGAGAAATGCAAATTAAAACAACTCTGAGGTACTACCTCACAACTATCAGACTGGCTAATATGATAGAAAAGGAAAATGATAAATGTTGTAAAGGATGTGAGAAAATTGAAACACTAATGCAATGTTGTTAGACTTGTGATCGAACAACTCTGGAGAGCAATTTGGAACTGTGCCCAAAGGGTAATCAAACTTTGATCTTGCAATACCACTATTAAGCCTATGTTTCAAAGAGATCATAAAACAGGGAAAAAGTATCTACATGCACAAAAATATTCATAGCATTTCTTTTTGTCATGGCATAGAATTGCAAGTTGAGGAAATATCCATTAACTGAGGAATGGCTGAAAAAATTATGGTATATGAATGCAATAGAATACTATTGTGCTGTAAGAAATTATGAGCAGGCAGATTTAAAAAAAAAAAACACCTGGAAAGATTTACATGAACTAATGCAAAATGAAATGAGCAGAACCAGGAGAACATTGTACACAGTAACTGCAACATCGTGTAATGATTAACTATGAATAACTTAGCTCTTCTCAGCAATACAGTGATCCAAGACAAGTACAAAAACTCATCATGGAAAATGCTATCCACATACAGAGAAAGAACTAATGGAATCTGAATGCAAATCAAAGCATACCATTTTCACTTTATTTTTCTGGTTTTTTTCCCCTTTTGGTCTATTTCTTCTTTCACAACATGACTAACATGAATATGTTTTACATAACTGCACATATATAACCTATATTAAATTACCATTTTAGGGAGAAGTAGGGGAGGAAGAGAAGGAGAAAAACTCAGAACTCAAAATTTTTTTTAAGTGAATGTTAAAAATTGTCTTTACATGTAATTGGAAAGAATAATTTTTTAAAAAAAACTTTCATTGTCTAATACCAAATACAAACTCACTCAGCACCCGTTCCCTCTCTGCAGACCATGCTATAAACAACAAAGCTGCACTACGCAATCCAACCCATTAGTTTACAACAAAAACTTAAGTCTCACACTGTAGTCTCTTCTCTCTGATTCCTGTGCTGTGAAGATCCAAACTGTAGAAATTTGCTGAGGCTTTGAATGCCAGTGCTACAGCAACATTCTGTGGTATAAAAAATTTTTGGAGGAGAGTGAAGGAACAGAGGGAAAGGGGAAGGACATGTAAATATATTTATAATTACATGAAGAAATGCTCCAAATAATCAATGTTAAGAGAAATTAAACTAAAGCAAAAGAATGTTGAAATTGAAAAGAAAGATCAAAAAACATTTATTTTTTATTTTTGGAAAGAACTTTATCCAGTAGCAACTAGAGACTTTTGATCCAATTGAGATTGTTGCCTTTAGAAGGAATATTGACTGTAAAATTCTCAGGAAGGACACAAAACAAACTGTCTTATTAATGTTTGTGGCCCACAATCTGGTATATTCACATAATACATTTTTTTTTCCTGTATTTGACATCATTTACTCCAATATCTAAGAGTTGGTAGGGGTGGGAATTCTGAAAACTAGGTTGGAAAAATATATGTAGTAATTAAAATACATAGCTGGTAATTTTTGGTCCCTTCCATGAATTAAATACATTATAATTATTCCCCAACTTTTCTTCCAGTATGGGTGTTACTGAATGAAATTGATCTTGGATCAATTAGACTGAAAAATCTACCAGAATGAAATATTGCTTTCTATTGAGAAAATCACTTAGGAAAGGAAAATTTCTATCTTAGGAAATAAAGCCATAATGTCCTCTCTTAAGACTTAGATAATGGGGAAATTGGATAGATTCCTGAAGTCAAATGGTTTGAACTCAATGGATTTTCTGTGTATTTTTTTCAACAGGATAATTCCAATCTCAAGGAAAGCAATATTGTGGCAGAGCAACAAGACAAAATTCTCATTCAATTTTTTGAGGACTTTCATCGAAATAGCCAGCTGTGACTTTTACTTCATTTCAGATTGCAACCCAAAGAATGAATCATGTAAACTCTGAATGAACTGATACAATATAATCTAACAGAATACATGAGTATGAATAGTGTTTTGAGACATACCTTGAAAAGCATATTTTTTCCTAGATTCTGCATGGTTTACTGATATTTGTTCATTATTACAACTAAGTGAGAGGACTATTCTCTTTCCATCAACAAAAATAAAATCTTAACTTCTGTGAGATTGCTGCCTCTATATGGATTCCTGAAAGCCCAGCAAATCAAACACAGTGCTTTTCATATGGAAAAATATAAAGACCTAGCTACCTAGTACCTTGCTATAGTAAAATAGCTAGCCTGGAGCACTCCAGTTTTATTCCAGTTGAGTTTTCATTGTTATGAATATTTGGGTTAGGCTAATTAAATTAGAGGGACATTATAACTGTTTAGCAGGATAACTCTCATTTAGTTTTTTGAAAACCTCTATCTTATATCCAGCAGACATCTCAATTTCCAATTCTTTGACAGCAGAAAAAGAGCTACTATAAATCTTTTTTGTACATATAGATCCTTTTCCTGTTTTTTTAAAAATTTCTTTGGGATACAGACTTAGTAGTGATATTTCTGGGTCAAATGGTATGCATGGTTTTTATAGTCCTTTGGGCATAGTTCCAAATATCTCACCAGATGAATCAGTTCACAATTCCACTAATAATGCTTTAAGTATTCCAATTTCCCCACATTCTCTTCAACACTTACCATTTTCCTTTTCTGTCATGTGTGACAATTTAGAAGGTCCAAGAGAGATAGTTTATTTGTAAGTCCAGCATGTTATTAATAAAAGGATGGTCATCACAGTTTATATACCCTTTGAAGAGCTTATGATATGACAAGGTAGCATGGAGCCCCAAGGAGGGACTGAGAGTGACATTATGTCACCCTTGGACAGAGAGACTTATCTCTATATTCAGACCACCCCTAGCCTTGGGCATTCTATTCGAAGACTGTGTCTCCCCCAAGTTTGAGAACAACACAATGGCTATTCCACTAATGTTCAGTCTCATTATCAGCAATATCCTTCAAAAGACTGAACTTTTAAAAATCAGGACTTTGGAAGAAGGGAAAACTCTGAATCTCCCCAAATTGTTCGTTATTAATAAAAATTTCTCTCACATGTTAGCCAATGTGACAGTGTGTGCTTTTAAAATTTGTTTTAATGTATATTTCTCTAACCAATAGTGATTTAGATCTTTTTTTCATATGACTATAGATAACTTTGATTTCCTCATCTGAAAACTGCCTTTTCAGATCTTTTACCATTTATCAACTGGGGAACAACTTGTATTCTCATAAATTTAACTTAGTTCTCTAAGTATTTGAAAAACAAAGCCTTTCAACAGAGAAATTTTCAGTGAAACTTTAAGTTATGGATTATTATTATGTATTTCCTTCCATCATACTTTTCCCATTTATCCTTCTCTCTCTATTTCTCTTTTTTACCCTGTCCACCCTCATTGGTATTTTGTTTCTGACCACTACCTCCCCTAATCTACTCTCCCTTTTATCTTATTCTCTTACCCTCATTCTCCGTAGGGTAAGACAGATTTCTATACCCAACTGAGTGTGTGTGTTATTTCCTTTTTAAGTCAATTCCAATGAGAGTTTGGTTCAAGTGTTGTCTCCATCCCCAAGGGGCAACTAGGTGGCACAGTGGATAGAGCACCAGTGCAGGAGTCAGGAGGACCTGAGTTCAACTCTCACCTTAGACACTTGACACTTACTAGCTGTGTGACCTTGGGCAAGTCACTTAATCCCAATTGCCTCATCCTGGGTCATCTCCAGTCATCCTGATGAATATCTGGTCACTGGATCCAGATGGCTCTGGAGGAGAAGTGAGGCTGGTGACCTGCACAGCCCTCCCTCACTCAAAACAAAGTCAAGTGCAAGTCATGTCATCATTTGTCTGATGGCATGGCCTTCTTTGGCAACAAAGGATGAACACACTCTAAACACACTCTATCTCCACCTTCCCCTCTACTGTGAAAGCTCTTTTGAATCTATTTTATGTGTGATCATTTACCCCATTCTACTTTTTTTCTCCCAGTTCAATTCTCTTTCTCACTCTATTTTTTTTTTT
This sequence comes from Notamacropus eugenii, assembly GCF_028372415.1. Lineage (NCBI taxonomy): Eukaryota > Metazoa > Chordata > Mammalia > Diprotodontia > Macropodidae > Notamacropus > Notamacropus eugenii. The sequence continues at coordinate 411,820,236 of NC_092876.1, read as the reverse complement.
TTTTTTGGATATTGCACTCTTTAATCTTTTTTGGATATCACATCATAGTCAACCCTCGTCCTTTGTGTATACTCCTTCTAACCATTCTAATAATGATAAAGTTCTTAGGAGTTAAAAATATCATTTTAGGAATAAAAGCAAATGTTTTTTTTTCCTGTTTACCTTTTTATGGTTCACTTGTGTCTTGTATTTGAAAGTCAAATTTTCTATCCAGCTCCAGTCTTTTCATTTGGAATCTCTGAAAGTCCTCTGTTTCAATAAATATCCATCTTTTCCCCTGAAGGATTCAATACTCAATTTTGCTGGGTAGGTGATTTTTGGTTGTAATCCTAGTTCCTTTGCCCTCCACAATATCATATGCTAAACTCTCTAATCCTTTTATGTAGAAGCTGCTAAATTTTGTGTTATCCTGACTATGGCTCCATAATATTTAATTATTCCTTTCTGGCTGTTTATAATATTTCCTCTTTGACCTGGCAGTTAATTTTGGGATCTCTTTCAGAAGGATTCTTTCAATTTCTATTTTACCCTAGGGTTCTAGGATATCAGGACAATTTTCCTTGGTAATTTCTTGAAATGTGATGTCTAGGTCCCCCCCCCCCCCCACCTTTTATTTTTGGTCCTGGATTTCAGATAGACCAATAATTCTTAAATTACCTCTCCTGGATCTATTTTCCAGGTCACTTGTTTCCTCAGTGAGATAGTTCATATTTTATTCTATTTTTTCATTCTTTTAATTTTGTTTTATTGTTTCTTGATGTCTCCTGGAGTCATTAGCTTCCACTTGCCCAATTAAAATTTTAAAGAAATTATTTTAATTTTATAAATTTTATATTTTATAACATAATCAATAGTTATATATAAAATAACCATAAAATATATTTTTATAATTTAGAGTATAATTTAATACCTATAAATTTATTAATAATTGATTATTTTAAGAAATTATTTCTTCACTTAACTTTTTGTACCTCTTTTTCAATTTAGTCAACGTTGCTTTTTAAGGATTTTCTCAGTGGATTTTTGTGCATCACTCTCATTTCTTTTTCCAATTTTTCCTCTACTTCTTTTGATTTTTAAAATCCTTTTTGAGCTCTTCCAGGACTTTTTTGTTCATGAAACCAATTCCCATTTTTTTTGAGGCTTTGCATATAGCTGTTTTGACATTGTTGTCATCTTAGTTTATGTTTTGATCCTCCCTGTCATCATATCTCTCTATGGTCAGATTCTTTTTTTATTGTTTGCTCATTTTTCCAGACTATTTATTGACTTTTAACTTTATATTGCCATATTTTTCTTGCAGGGTTTCCAATATTCCTACTAAAAGCAGCAAATGATCATTTAGAAGTCTCCTGTGGCAACTGGATAAAGGTCTTTTAAGGAATTAATGGGATTTTAAGCCTCATTCCCTCTAACTAGTTGAAGTGGGAGAACTAGAATACTCCTTTCTCTCCATGATCACTTCCAGGTTCTCCCCTTCCCACTATCACTTCAACATACATCCTCTCTTAAAGACTCTAACCACATTTCCTCAATTTAGTCATTTCTCATAACTTACCCTTGCCCTGAACTTCTTCTTCTGCTCACCCCAAGATGACTGGTATCTTAGACTTTCCTATCATTCACAAATACACCATTTCTGGTCTTATGTTCTCTAAAGTACCCATATCTCAATCTGTCAATAAACATTTATTAATCACCAGCTATGCGCCAGCCCCTATGCTCAGTGATGGACATGCAAAAAGGCAAAAGATGGTTCCTCCTCTCAGGAAACTAATAATCTAATGGGAGAGACAACAAGCAAACAAATATGCATAAGTATGCACATACATACAGGATAAGTAGGAAATTAAGAGAGGAGAGGAACTAGACTTCAGAGGGGACAAAACTCTGAGGGATACCTATGGGTTAAAGAGAATCCTCTGGATGAGGATCCACCAAAGGAGACAGAAGGAATAATCAGATATGTAGGAGAACTAGGAGAAAGTATCATCCTGAAAGCTTAGAGAGATGAGAGTATCAAGAAGGAGAGGATCCATTGTGTCAAAGACTGCAGAGGTCAGGGAGAACAGGGATTGAGAAAAGGCCACTGGATTTGGTAACTTTGGAGAGTTTTGGTAGGATGATGAAGTTGGAAGCCAGATTGTAATGAGTTGAGGAGAATAAGAGGTGAGAAAGTGGAAGTACCTACAATAAGCAGCTTTTTCAAGGAATTTAGCTGCAAAAGGCAGAAGAGATATAGGATGATAGTGAGGATGGGGCATGTTTGCAGGCAATACAGGATAAACCAACAGGGAAAAGTCGAAGGTAAGTGAGAGAGTGGAGTTGACAAACTGGACAATCTGTTGCTGGAGATGAGACAGAATGCAATTGTTTGAACAGGCAGATGGTTAGCCTCAGTGAGGAGTAATGTCACAACATTATGTGAGATGGGTATGATGACAACATAGTGGGCTCGGCAGCTGAGTGACAGATGAGGAAGAAGGAAATAGCCTCAATTTTTCTTTAAAACATGAGGCAAGGCTCTCAACTAAGAGAGGAGGGAAGGGGGAACCATGGGGATGTTTGAGGAGAGATGAAAAAATTGAATGAACCATTTTGGAAAGTGAGATAATGAATTGATGAAGGAGGTATAGTAAGATTACCTAGTAGCAGTGAAGGCACAATACAGGTTGCATAACAAATTTGCAGCAAACTCAGTCAGAATGACTATGTTTTCTTAACCTTTTTAATAAGCACTTATGCAGAAATGAAGGCAGCAAATAGTTGGAGTGATCCAAGGCTGAGAAGCTTGGCTGGGTGTGATTTGATGATATAGTAAAGAGGCTAGGAATTCAAGAGAAAACAGTTTGAATTGGTTCACCAAGGGGTCAAGATGGGGAAAAGAGGAGTTAGCACAGCCTGGTCTGGGAGGAAATTGATGGGTTCAACGATTGGCAGTCACAGTGTAGATCAAGACTAGGGTTTTACAAGAAGATGCAGAGGAAGCAATGGGAAGCCAGCAGATCATGTAGATAACATTTTGAAAGTCTTGAACACAGAGGTGTTACATTTGTGAGTGATGGTGAGATGAAGAGTATGTCATCATTGTGTATGGCTAAGATGGAGAAGTAGGTCATGGGAAGTATGCAGGCTGAATGAGTGGGTAGGGTTTTTAAGGGAGGCTCATTATTTATCCTGGGGTCCTCTAGTGAGAGTTGGGGAGCAAAGAAAAATTGTGAGTCATATATGAACTCATTGAGGAAGGGAAGAGAGTGACTTGGAGGCCTGTGGATAAATAGGTAACAGGATTTCAACAGGGTGGTAGAGATAAACAGCATAAAACTCAAAAGAGGAGAGGTTAAAAGATGGAGTTAGGGAGAGATCTTGGAAGTGGCAAAGTGGAACAGGGAGTATTCTCTCTGCCTTGACCATCGAGATGAGTGGAATAAGTGAAGGTATTGTGACATAGAGGGGGAGCCATGTTTCAATAAGAATTAGAAGATAGAAGTGGGAGAGGAAAATATTTAGGATGAAGGGGAAGTTTGTTCTCTATGGAACAGGCATTCCAGAGGGCACAGTGGATGGGGAGGGTGCTGTTTCATTGGAACTTGGGTTGGGAGTGTCCAGGAGGATAGAAATAAAGAACTGGGTTGTGAGGAATGTGTAGTAGGTTTTGGAGGGTGACCTATCGCAGGTTTAGAATCACTGAGGTGTGTAAGCTATGACCAGGTGTGAAAATGTTCATCACTGAGTTAAAGATACCACTCCTCTTTCTGGGGCAGACTGTAGTTTGGACTGGAGAAAGATAGCAGTAGATGGAAGGAACATGGTCTGGTTGTCAGAGGAGAATCCCCATTCCACTATTCCTCTTCCTTGCAAGGGATGGATATTTGATAGGAAATTGGTATAGCAGGAGGTAGAAGTCAAATATGCATAGCAGAAGTCTCTCTCTTCAAATTTCTTTTTTTCTTCAAGGAAAAAGGGAAAGTAGGAAAGGGAATGCCTGAGGTCAAAGGGAAGTTTGGTCCTCTTTGTACCAGAGGTTCTTCACATACAAGCTGGGGGATCATGTTGACAGCAGGAGATGGGAGCTGTCTTGTGCTGCCACAAAAGGATGCTGGGCTAGCCTAGAAACTTGCCACCTTCCCCCAGAGGTCACTCTTAGCAAGCAATGGAAAACACATGGTAAGAGAAAGGTCTTGAATTTCATCTAACCTGAGGCTGTAGACTGAGAAGTACCAATGCAAGTCATAGACTCCTGACTCAGGGAGAAGTCTAATAATAATCTAGTGTCCTCCCACCTCTCCCTCTGCCTTGCAACCCTAAACTTGTTTCACATCATGACATTCAATCCCTCAACCCCAGTTCTTTCCCAGGCTATCACTAGAATCCTTCCCCAATTTGACCCCTTAAAGAACCAGGTCAATTGCTCACTCTTCTTGAGTCTCTTGTCCTCAAGTATTAAGAGTATGGTTGATCTTGCCTTTCCAACCCTCAAGTTTTGATCATTATCTGATCTTTAATTATTTTAATTAGATTTTTACACTTTGTTTTTATATTACCTAAATTTACTCTAATATCCCTATCTCTATCACATCTCAGAAAGTCGTCTTTAATAATCTTTAAAAGAAATATAAAGAGATGAGAAAAAAATCAGCAAAACTAAACAATACATTGCAAAAATATGATATTATAAGCAGTGACCACCCATGGATCTCCCATTTCTGCAAAGGCCAGGAACTGTCCTTTTCTTTGGGATCAAGCTTTATAATTTTGCAGCACTCACTTTCATTGTTATTCTTAAATTGTTTTCATCATTGTGTATAGTTTCTCAACTCTGCTTATTTCATTATGCATGAATTCATGTAAGTCTTCTGCTTCTATATTGATCATTTTTATAGCACAATAGTGCTTCATTACATCCATAAAAATGATCATTCCCTCCATGTTAGCCATGTGTTTCTAGTCCTTTGTTAGATATTTCCAATTACTTTTTCAATACATTCTTCAAAGACTCTTTGTTGAACACATTTGTTTCATTGTGTTCTATAAAGGTTGCTTTCAGATTTTTGCTTTAGAATTTGCTTGTCATACAACATCATTTTTTGTGAAGGTGCCATGCACAGGTGAGAAAATATGAATTTTTTTCTGTTCCCATTCAGTAATCAGCGATGTACCACATCTGTCTTAAAATTCTATTCTTATCTTTGCCTTTTCTTTCTTTTGATTAGATTTGTCTAAGTAAGAGAGGCGTTTGTTGACACCTCCAACTATTGCAGTTCTGCTCTCTATTGCTTCCTATGAATCCTAAGATTTCCTTTAAATGTTATGTAATTTGGTACATATCTTAAGTACTAATTGTCTGAGTTCCCTTTAAATATGTTTCCCTGCTTATCTTTTTGAAACAAGTCTACTTTTACTGTTGCCCTTCTGAAGATGATGACAGCTATTTCTTTTTTTCTGTTTACTTGAACCCTAACAGATACTATAGATCCTATATTTTAGGAAGAACATTTTTTTTGTCATTGTTCAGTCATTTCAGTAGTGACCAACTCTTTGTAAGCCCATTTCTTGGCAAAGATACTGGAGTAGTTTGCCATTTCCCTCTTAACTTTCTCTAAATACTCATATTAATCAAGTAATATTTAATGTGTGACCTTTGGCAAGCTACTTAACCCCTCCCTAGGGCTCAGTTTCTTCACCTGGAAAATGCAGATAATATACTCCAAAATCCCTCAAACTCTACAATTTATAATCAGATCATCATTTCGTACAAGAACAAGACACTTTAGGAAACACAAAAATGTGCAAAATGAAACTATACAACACTTTGAAATTTGAGACAGAAAACTGCTTTCTTGAATTATTTTATTTCAAAAGTACATAAGTTGGACATAAAACTAGAGGAACTATTACAAATTTCAAAAGCTTTATTTAAAATACTTAATAAAACAAACTTAATGCAAAACCTGACAGATATTGTTATTTCCTGTGATATGCTCAATGTGATGTGTACCAAAATCTTTTCCCAGTTTTATTCATAGTAAGGGAGAATGATTTAGAACCATATGAATACAAATAAATACAAAGAATTTAAATTTCACAAGATCATTTGAATACACTTTAACCACATTCTTACCCTAGCACAATGCTTCTCATGGATGTGTTTAGCCAAAACAAAACAAAAATGTTTTGAGAGAAATGGCCAAGGTGCAACCAATACTTACTGGATTTAATTAATCTAACAAATTATTAGAGATGACAGTTTAAGTATAAACAAAAGCATAAATTTATTGATAATTCTTCCACGCTTGCAAAATATAAACCTATGTTGTTGTTATTGCTGTAATGAATTCTACTGTGGAATGTTGGCTTTATTGCAGATTTTTCCTTTTAGATTTAAAACTTGGCCAAAACATTTTATTATGTATGAACACAATGAAGATATATGTACATTTCCATAAACCATAGGAAAAAGTTAAAATTGTGCCAACTCATACAAGCTACAAGTTATTCTTTGACTAACATTATAAACCAACTACATACAATTTTAGCGTTTTATTCACACTGCATTATAGTTTTTAAAAATGTGGTCTGCACAGTTCAAAATGAAAAAGAAAACCATTCACCTCACAAAGGATACTTTAAATTTTCACCCATGCAAACACAAAAGAAATCTAGAAAGTTTCATAAGTTACTTGTGAAAGGAGAAACCACACATATTGAGACCGATCTCCTGGCCGACAAGATTTCTCTCAAACATGATAAGTTTCTTTTAAATGAACAGATTTTTCCACTTGCAAATTCTAAGTTTATTGGTGAAGCAATTGGGGTTAAGTGATTTGCCCAGGGTTACACAGCTAGGTACTAAGTGTCAAGTGTCTGAGACCGCATTTGAACTCAGATCCTCCCGACTCCAGGGCCAGTGCTCTGTCCACTGTACCACCTAGCTGCCTCTAAGATTCAATTATAAATTACAAAACTGATTTGAATTATGGAATAGAACTGTAGCAAAAGATAAGACAACCGGATGACCATACTCAATAGGCATGAACCTACTGTCTGCTCTTGTTAAAAAAAAAAAATCGTAAAAAGAACACACAACTGGAATGCTTCTTACAGATTTTGAATGCTGGTTTCTGGTTAATTCCCCAGGGTTAGATTTAGTGTTTTATGTAAGCTGAAAAATCAAAAAACCACCCACACATTATACCTAAAGGTGACTTCTAGCGTTTAAACAGCTCCTTAGTAGAAAGTCTTAGGAGGATTAAATCTTACAGTTACTGTTTCACAATAAATTTCCTACACTAATTTTATTATTAGTCCTAAACTTCTACAAGTCAAAAGAAATAAGAACACAGGAGCCAGGAACATAAGAAAATAGCTTTGGCTATTAAAAACACACCAAAAAATGAATTCCTTCAATACATTTAAACAATGCTCAAAAAGGATGTGTAAAAAAAGGCAGTATTAAAAGCAAAGTAGAAAGGTATCACAGTGATATACTTTTAAAAAAACAGTACCTCCACCCTACCCCCCACCCCCCTCTCTAGAAGCACCTTTCATGTGATAGTTCATGGGCATAAAAATGTTTGATAAATATGAGTTTACTGTAAAGGCACAGATGAAAATTTCTCTTAGCTCTAATAGGGTGTGAGGGTATGGTAAAGACCATATACATACAAAAACAATTAAAGTTAAACATTACAGCCATTTAGTTGTTCACAGGATACAGTACATAGTTCCAGGTTTACAACATTTATTTCTATATAGTATTTACAACCAAAGCACTCAAATAGTTTATCAAGAACAAGGTTCTTATGAAAAATCTAATGGGAAAAAGTGTTGGAGTTAATAAAACGCAGGTCCTACTTGCTAACGATCTGAAGTCCTAGCATAGTCATTAAAATTTCAAGAAAAAAAGCAAGTTTTTTTTTTAAACTAATAAAATCAGTTCTGTTGATTCTAACATACTGGTGTTAAAAATCCTTTCTTCCTTAAGTTTGCTAAAAACAATTAATTTTAAGTATTAAATCTTCCTAAACCTCAACTTCTCTAGGAGTATCACACAAAGCTACTTCTGGCAAGATAATAATACACAAGCTGTAAAGTATTATTTACAATATTCCAGAAGGAAAAGATTCATCCTTTTGAAAGTAAACTGTCTGGAGGTTTTAAAAAAATGTCTCTCCCAGGAATTTGATTCAATAAGGTAAATATAGGTGTACATATTTCGGGGGGGGGTGGTGGTGGTGGTGGTGGTGTGGTTTGAGGTGGGGAGAGGGGGAAATTGTGCCAGAAAAAAACAAAAACAAACCGTTACGTAGGTCTGGTAGGCTTCTTTCATAATTGTATTACAAAACAAATCACATCAGTAATTATTTTATTCATATAAACAGTTTGAATGAAGTAGGCGACCAAATGAAAAGGGTACATGTACATGTACAACTTCATCCAAACAGCTTGGGTTAGCTAGTTCAAAGGCTCAATGTGGCAACAAACCATGTTCCTTAACATACTGCAGTCCTTAATCTGCAGGCCTGATCACTGTGGGTAAATTGTTGGTTACCGAACACATGAGGTATACTAGGTAATAATGTGGGTGGCTTTTCAAGAAAAACCACTGCCATATATGCGACTTCTTTAAAAAAGAACAGTGCACTAGTAGAAACGGCCAGATTTATTGCTAAATATAGCCAAAAAGCAAAAAACAATTGGCTACTCTCTTGTAGCATTTCCATGTGTTAAAACATTTAAAGAAATCATTTCGCCAAATTAATTAGATGACAGAGCTCACTCAGCTAGGTCACCTAGTCAGAGCCGGCATTCTTCCAGTAAGATCTTCAAGATACACCCTTCAATCAAACTGATTCCAGAAATATTAATTTTATAATTTTAAATTAATTATTTTTGACATTCTCTTTAAATTTTTGGTAGGGCTTCTATAGCTTGCTAGAGAAAATGGCTGAGAAAACAGTAACAGTAAATCTTGCTTTTCCTGGTGTGTGTGTGTGTGTGTGTGTGTGTGTGTATATATTAGACATTAAATATCAATGAAATCAGTTGTTTCTAAAGGAACCTAAGGAAATACGCTTTCGTTTGCAAATTCAGTTCAACCTCTCCTCCCCCAGGAGATTCCATCTGATCTCTTTGTGATAATAGCTAGTATTTACGTAATACTTAGAAATTCACAAAGCACTTAATGTAGCATTTGTTCCTCACAACAACCAGGTGAAACAGATGAGGAAATAAGCTTAAAAAAAGGTTAAATGACTTGCTCGCAGTTTTTAAGTGTCTGATGTAGGATTCAAACTCTTTGTCAATTAAAAGTTTCTTGAAGATCACCTTTTTATTAGTTCAAGCTAGAATATGCTATTTCTTCAAAAGCAATTTTTAGGTTGGCAGCTTTTTTCCTATTTCCAGAGAAGAAAAAAGTCCAAAGAAACAAAAGTTTGAGATGCTCTATACTATTGACCCATCTTTGCTTTGTGCTGGTATCATCACAGGAACAGCTCCCATTCTACTTAGATTAGATGCTGCTACCTTAGTTGGTTGGAAGCTCGGGTTCTGGGGAGTACGATCAAAGTCTTCAGTTGGTACTTGGTTATACTGAGTTTTGGAATAGCCTTCTATGTTGGAAGGAGACATTGATCCCAGAGATGAATGATTGCTCCCAATGTAGCTTCTGGCTGTAGATGTACGGCTCTTTGGAGGAGGAACATCCTCTCTAGAAATGAAAGCCCAGATATAAACTTTTAAAATTTCTTTATAAGCTTAAAATTATGCAAACTTTAGTCTATATCTTAAGACATATTATAATAGTACGTACCCTACTGGGGGATAAAGTAGGAAATTCATAAATTATATTTCTATTTGCAAGCTTATCCATTAGAGGATAAGAATTTCTGCCTTCAATTAGTTGAGCAAGTGAAGAGTAAATGCACAACTCTTAAGACCTCCTGACGTTTGAACTTGGTAAGCAGTCATACATTCAAACCAGTAAACCATGCTCAAAAAAACCTTTTAATTTGACAAAATTAAAAGGTCTTAGTTAAATAATTTGCTATGTGAATACAATACAAATGAAATAACATACTAACTTTACTGATCCTTAGACCAGGAACACGTTTTCAGGTCATATAAAAATTATATCGCTATACCACCTTCAGTCTTTCTGAGAAGGAATTATATACACCTATACTAATTCACTAGCCTCCCTGTCTACATACAATTCCAAAAATTAATGGTATAAGACATGTTTTTGAAAACAGCATATTTTGCTACCACTTAGGAGGGTAGGAATTATGGATAAGTCAAAATCAGTCAGAGCTAACATAAGAATATGCTATATATGTGTGTAAGGTTCAGGGAAGAAAATCAGTAGACCTTGGTTCAAATATGTGCTGCTACTCAACAGCCATGTGTGACCTTAGCCAATTCATTCCACTCCATAACTGTCATCTGTAAAATGAGGACACTGGGTTAGATAATCCTTCAAGTTTTTTGTAATTCTAAATTCTCTGATGCTAAATTGAAGAAAGGGATCTCAGTGATAGATTTCTTGTTAATATTTAGCTAAAGTAAGTGAATTCTTGATTAAAATGTTGGAATTCACTATTGAAGATTTTAACATGGTAGTTAATTGCACCTCTTACAGAAGCTTTATTATGGAATTGTTTGTTTGGGGAAAGCTTGTTTCCCAAGGTTACCTGATATCATGATGAACTTCTTTTTCATATTTTTCCTCCTTGTGTTTTTTACAGCAGCAAAAGATGAGAAGACCCACCAGCAATAGGGCACACAAGGTTCCTATGACAGCTCCAGCAATTGTACCAGCAGTGTTTGAAGCTACGATCATTAAGAACACCTTTTGTAAGGACTGGACTGAAATGACTACAAATAGCAATTTGACTTCCAATCCAGCAGATTAACTGGCATAATTTTTCTATGCACATATTTTCCGTTTAAAATAATTATTTGCATAATTCTAATAGTAGAGTACAAGTTAATTGGATGCCCTCTCCACTAAAAAACAAAACAAAACATCACCACAATAACAATGTATTAATAAAATATTCTCTTTAAGCTGGGAAAAGTCATCTGATAAAACTCTATTATCTCTAATAGAAACAAAAAAAAAAAATCTTTTTTCCTACCCTCTTCATACCACCCTAAAGTCTCCAATTAACAAATCAATTTGATTAAGGGGCACACCAAGAAATATTTTTAAAAAAAATTCAAAATAAAGAAACACAAAACCTTGTTATTATGAGGTTATAGGTCACAGATCAGTTGCAAAGGTAGTAAAATCAAAGGGAGAAGTGATACACTCATTTCCCCCTCCCAAGTAAATATAAGGAATGTAACTTACGAGGAACGACATTCACCCGCAAAAGGCAATGATCAACACCAACGCTGTTTTTAACTGTACAGCTGTATGTGCCAGAGTACTCTGTAGTGGCATTTCGTACAGAAATAATAGATGGGTTGAAGTCTATGGGTAGAAAAAAATAGTTTATTTTCTAAGCTATTTTTGAAATACATCTTTATTACTTGGGAAAGAAGGCTGTATATTGTCCAAAGCTGCATTAAAGTTAAAAGACCTAACTATAAAAGGCCATATAATTTTTTTAAAAAAGATTAGTGGAGAAAGGAAAAGAAAACATTCACATCCATTAATGGGAGAGAATTCTTATGAGGCATAAAAATAGTCATGAAAGATAAAAAAGATAACTTGATTACATAAAGTTGAAAGGTTTGTGCACCAAGAAAATCAATGCACTTAGAGGTAGAAAGGAAATCATTAGAGAGTGGAAAAATATTTGCAATAGATTTTTCTGATAAGTAACAGTATCATAGATGTGAAGTTGCAAGTAGAAGCCTCTTCTTACAGATGAAGAAACGAAGGTCCAAAAAAGTTAAATTGCTTGCCAAAAGCCACAGGTGTTAAGGGAAGCTCTTTCCACCGCACCACTCTTCCTTCTTATCTGATATTCAAGATGCAATTATCCCTTCCACATTGCAACTTTTCCCATCATGGCTTCAATATATATTTGAGTCAGCATAAGAAAATAAAAGGAAATTTGAGGGGAGTTTTGTGGAAGCTGCAGATGACACAAAAAGGCCAGCAGACAACACAGAAAAGTTTTAGAAATGCATAAAATACATATATAGTATTGTATAATATCAACATATTTTATCATTTAATACCACAATAATACAGATTCTTCCTCTGATAGGAAGAACCAAAAAAAATTTCATGTGGATTTTCCAGATCACAGGGGCACTGTGCCCCTGACCCCTTGGATGTGGAAGGGATAACTGTATATAGAAGAAATTGATATAAATATTTAAGAATAAGGAACAATTTCCCCAAGAGATAAATGGTAAAAGGAAGTTTACCATTTGATGAAAATGGTGTTTTTCCAATGAGAAATACAAGCTATCAACAATCATATAGAGGCTGATTGCCTACCTCCCATGTAACTAGTTCAGCAAAACCTTAAAATGTGCACCAGACTGAATAATCATCAAGAAACGAGAGCAGTTCCATTCCAGAGATGCTTAAGAGGACAACCTGAAGCTCATGTATAATAGGAAAGAAAGGGGGGCTCATCAGCAAAAAAAAAAAAAAAAAGGTACTGGTGTAGGGTAGCCTTCAAGTCCAAACAGAGAGCAAGGATAGGTGTACATTGCAAGGTTTGTTCAAAGAGAATTCCTTGAGAAAATCCCAAGGTGCTTTGAAAGCCCTGGAGCAAGTCTCAGTAGTCTCAGCAATCACTTACAAATGAGGGGTTGCCAATTCTCAAACAGGACCTCTGAGGCTAAGAGCTGTAAGATAACAAGCCCTCTGTCTTGAGGCACCAATGAGGACCTCAAAGACCTAGGGAGGTAACTCCAGGAAGGGTCAACAAAGGAACCCAGGAAACCAGTGCAAGATATCACCTCATCCAAAAACTAAAACTTCCAGTCAGTCAGTCTCCCTCCCTCTCTCTTTCTCCCAAAATGAGGGACTAACTTCATAATAATTTCAGTGATTCAAAGGAGAATAGTCTGCCAGTGGGTCTCTCTGCCTCAAAGTCTCTCCCTACTCCAATGAATGCTTGTTGAATGATTGACTGTTAAATGTTCTAAGGAGCATGAACAGATAATTCTCATAAAAATGACAAACTATTAACAAGGCTAGGAATGGTGGTTCATGCTTGTAACTCCTACTATCAGGGAGGCTAAGGCTAGTACATCAAGGCTTGTGGATCTCTTAATCTCGGGAATTCTGAGCTACAGTAGGCTAAGCCAATTGGATGTCAGCACTAAGTCCAGCAACCAATGGTAAGACACCATGAATGGGGCTGGAGGAAAGGGTGCACCAGGCTAGGGTGAGACAAATAGTTGGAAACAGAACATTTCCGAGCTCCCATGATGAAAAGTAATGGTGATCGAGCCCATGGCTGGGCACTGTCCGTCCATCATAAATGAGATAGGGAGATCTAGTCTCAGAAAAAAAAACACACAACAACAGAAAAATAAACTAACAACCATATAGAAAACTACTATATCACTAACAATAATGATTGAAAACCAAAATAAATCTCATATTTTATCTCATACCTATTACATTGCCAAAGATAACCATAGCCAAAAAACCAAACCCTCCACCCCCCGAAAAGGAAAAAAGATGACCATTGTTAATGTCAAAAAACACTAATGCACTATTGGTGAAGCTGAGGATTGGTCCAACCATTTTGAAAACAATTTGAATTCAAAAAAAAAAAAAGAGGAAGAAAAAAAAAAATCACCATACACCCTTTGTCTGAGAGATTATGACTGCTAGGTATATATTACAGAAGAGGTCAAAGAATTGGAAAAGTAGCAGAAAGTGCTGGGTCTGGAGTCAGGATGATCAAGGCTCACACCTAGCCTGACATTTACTAGCTGTGTAACCCTGGGCAAGTCATTTGGTCTGTGTCTGCCTCAGTTTCCTCATCTATAAAATGAGATAATTATAGACCTACTCCCCAGGGTTGTGAAGATAAAGTGAGATAATAAAGGACTTTGCAAACTTTAAAGTGCTTACTAGATGTGACTGCTGTTATTATGGTTGTTACTGACAGAAAGATGCCATATATATCAAAATATTCATAGTAAAACCTTTTGTGGTAACAAACAACTAGAAACAAAGATGTCCATTGACTGGGGAATGGCTAAACAAATGGTGGTTACTGTTCACTTGTTTTTGGTTGTGTCCAACTCTTCTTGATCCAATTTGGAGTTTTCTTGGCAGAGATAACTGGAGTGGTTTGCCATTTCCTTCTCCAGCTCATTTTAATGATGAGGAAATCAAGGTAAATAGGGTTAAGTGACTTTCCCAAGGTCACCTACCTAGTAAGTGTCTGAGGCCAGATCTGAGCCTTCCTGACTCCAGGTCTGGTGATTTATCCATTATTCCACCTAGCTGCTCCAATAACAAACTGTGGTACATGAATATATTTCAGTATTATTAAGCTAATAAGAAATGATGAATATGGAATTCAGAGAAACATGGGGGACTTATATGAAAGATGCAAAGTGAAGTCAGCAGAAAAAGGAAAATACACACAATGACTATGTATGACTGGAGGTCATGCAAATGCAAAGGAAAAAAAAGAAAGAAAACTTAGTAATGTTAGGAATGTACCTTCTTTGCACATATGAGAGGCTATAGAGTCTACTTGCATAGGTTTATACTGTCATAGACTTTGCTGATTCTTTCCCTTTCAACCTCTTTTTTCCCCTTTTCCTTTTTTACTCATTGTTTTAAGTAATGGCTGTGTGGGAAAGATGATGTAAAAAGAAAAGACATCAATAACATTTTAAAAAAGAACAGGTTTTCTTTTCTATTATTTTGCCTGTGAAAGAAGCATACAATCCTTGAGGTTTTCTAATTAATTATTATTAATGAAGTATGAGATAAACATTTTCCTCCCATCTACTCCGCAACAAATATTTAAACAACCAGATACAAACTTCATGTACGTTTCAATGAGCTTCTTAAAGATTGGTGGAATAGGCAAAAAGGGAGAGGGGCTATACATACTACTGTGGAAACCAAGGACAATGGAAGCCATCCTCTTACTTTCCCATGATTCCTAGCACTACAGACCTCAGCCTTGAAAATCAATGAATATCAAGGTAAAAAATAAGGAGTGGAATACACTGAGGTTGGAAGTAAGTGGGGCAGTAAACCTCATGCCAAGGCAGAACTGAAAAAAGAAAGAAATGAAAACAACGTCTTTAAGAATGACAACAGTTGGGAGGGCACGTCCATTTGGTTGAATCTGAGCGTAGTGGCTTTTCTTGGGTATCATTAAGATAGGAATTCCGGACTATCTCTTTTTGTGACCAAAATGTGCGTAATCAGTAAAAATAATAAATCTCAGATTATCAATGCTTTTGAAGTTTAAATCTTGAATTGTCAACTTTCACACTATTTTAATAATATACGAGCATAATGCATTCACAGCGTATTTTTTTGTAATATAATATCTTTAAAATAACTCTGTAATGTTGACGGCATATTCTTATTTTTGTCTCGTAACCATTTGAAAAATGAGGGAATTCAAATTCAGTGAAAAAGACAAAATTTAGTGACTTACCTAAGATGATACGAACAGGCTTTTAACTAAGAAGTAGACTCAAATTCTAGAGGCAAAATTTAATGTTCTTTTCATCATAAATACATCTGTTCCAAGATAATCTCAAAGGATTTATGATGAAAAATGCTATCTGCCACCAGAGAAAGAACTGATGCTGTTTGAATACAGACTGAAGCATGCAATTTTTCACTTTCTTTTTGTCTTTTTGTGCAAAATTATTAATATGGAAATGTTTTATGTGACTGCACATGTACTGCCTATATTAGATTGCCTACCATATCACGGAAGGAGGGAGACAATTTGCAATTCAAAACTAAAAAAACAACCCACAATGACTGTTAACAGGTGATCTGTTATTCAGTTGTTAATATTTTGTCTGAACCAGTCTCTTATTTCATAAATAGAGAATGTAAGCGTCCTTAAAAAAAGCAAAATTTTTAGCCAAACAAATGTTAAAATAGACACAGTCTGTACTCTAAAACATAAATACATAAATTATAACATTAACAATACCTGAAAATGACATAGCAGGAAATTTTTCTGTGCTGGGCAATCTTTGCCATTCATAGTATAAAGGAAGTGAGCCTTCTTTTGATTCACATCTTATTTTAAAGTCACTGCCAATCTCTGATGATCCATCAACATAGCATCTTGTTCCCGAAGGCTTATCTGAAAAAGAAATTGAGTCATTTCATTAATTAATTAATTTTATTTAATACTCTCCTTTTACCCAAGAGTATTTTTCAGTGTGCACTTCACACACACACACACACACACACACACACACACACACACACACACACACACACACACTTTAAAGAAATATATTAAAAATTTCAGAATGTATCTACATCTACATAACCATTTATTACTTATTCCAAAAGATTTTCCTTAGCTTAATTCCATTTTTGCTATTCAGTGAAAAAAGAACAGAGCAGGAAATACTTTGGACCTGTTGTCATTTAAGACTCTGGTGTCCTACAAAGTTTCTCTCAAAGCTCCATGATGGTGCTGAAGGCAAATGGAAGACAAATAACCATTTTAGCTCACCAAGTTGCCTTGAGAGCTATTTTCCCCTGCCCCTCCAAAAGCATAGGTGGGTATGTCCTTTTATATTTTATTACCCTAAATTCAACATCCATTTCACTGATTAGAGGAGAATTTAGGTGTCCTGGGATATCCATCATAATGCTAAAAAAAAAAAAAATCCATAAAGTTGACCACCTGCCTCTTATAAAAAACTGTTTTGTCCCTCTTACTTTTCTGCGAGCTAATCTTTCCAAGTAAATGAAAAATCACTTTCTAAATACATAAGAGAATAAGGATAAAAGCCAATTAGTATCAAAAGTAAACAACCAGATGGCTGAGTTTCTACAGGATGGTAGATATGTAATTTTGTCAGAAACTTTCCCCAGAACAAATTATTACAACAGAGAAATGCTCATGAAATTCTACATTAGAACCTTTCACTAAGCACATCTTATTCACGCTTACTCACATTTCACTCTTCTAATACCTATCAATGTAAAATCCTGTACCTGACGGCTTTGAAGAAAAAAGACAGGGCACCCACATTTTCAGGTTAATTAAGACCTGTTCCACAAATCACCACAAAATGATAAAATGGTAGAAGTGCACTTCTAATTTTGAATCTCAAGTTCTATAATCTCTCAGATATTATCTAGAATAGCTCTGTATCTTCTAGGAAATGGAGGTCCATGTAGACTAGGGAATTTTCCCCAAGGTCTCACAGCTAGTTGGTTAGTAGGAGACTCGACTAGAATCTTATTCTCCTAGATCTCCTATTGGTCTCTTTTCATTATACCATATTACCTTTGGAGCAGTCCTTGCAGCCTTCACCATAGAAACTCATCTTTGTTATTGTTCAATTGTACCTGACTTTTCATGACCTCCGACTCTATCTATCCTTCACCATCTCCCAACATCTGTTTGGGTTAATGTTCATTTTTTCCATAATACTATCTAACCATTTTATCTTCTGCCATCCTCTTTTCCTTTTGTCTTCAATCCTTCCCAACATCAGGGTCTTTTCCAATGAGTTCTGTCTTGTTATGTATTTAAGCTTTGGTTTCAGTATCTGTCCTTCCAATGAGTAGTCTGAATTTCTTTAAGTACGAAGTTGATCTCTTTGCTGTCCAAGAGTCTCTCAAAAGTCTTCTCTAGCACCACAATTCAAAAGCATCAGTTTCTGTGGTGCTCAGCTTGCTTTATGGTGCAGCTCTCTCAGCCATACATTGCTACTGAAAAACCATGCCTTTGACCACACAGATCTTTGTTAGCAAAGTGATTTCTCTGTTTTGTAGTATACTGTCCAGATTGGCCATAGTTTTCCTCCCAAGAAACATCTTTTAATTTCATGGCTGCAGTCACTGTCTGCAGTGATCTCTGAGCCCAAGAATATAAAATCTCACATGCCTTCCATTTCTTCTCCCTCTTTTTGCCAGGAAGTGATGGAACCAGTTTAGGTTTTCTGATGTTAAGCTTCAAGACAGATTTTATACTCTCCTCTTTCACCCCCATCCAGAGAGGCTTGTTAATTCTTCTTCACTTTTTACCAGAATGGAATTGTCTGCATATCTGAGATGGTTGGTATTTTCCCTGGTAACCCTAATCCTGGCTTTTGATTTGCCCAGGCTGGTTCACACGAGGTACCCTGCACATAAGTTAAATAAGGTGACAATACACAGCTTCCTTTCTCCATCTGAATAAATTAATTGTTCCATGTTCAGTTCTAACTGTTAATTCTTTGTCTCAAGAGAAAAATAAGATAATCTGGTACTCCCATCTCATTGAGAACTTGCTACATTTATTGTGTTCCATACAGTTAAAGGCTTTAGTGCAGTCAATGAAGCAGAAGTAGATGAGTAGATGTTTTTACTGGAACTCCCTGACTTTTGCCACAATGCAGGAAAGTTGGCAATTTGGTTTCTTGTTCCTCTGTCTCTTCTAAAACCAGCCTGCTCTTCTGGTAATTCTCATATTGTTTAAGCCTAGCTTGCTCATGGGTGAAATGAGGGCCATCTTATTCCTTTGCCAAAACACATAGAAATCATGCAGGTGCTATTTAAGGCAAAAGTCACTCATTTTTAAGACACCCCATGCACTCCATAAATCAGATGTCTTTTCCATCCTCCTTACCTCCCTAAAAGAAACCTTATGCTTTCAGTCATTTTAATTTTAAGCATTCTGGAAATAGGGACTTGCACATTCAGAATATCACACAAAAAGGAAAGCTTTAAAATGGTTAAAATTATCTATCATTACTTTAACAGATCTAAAAAAAACTTACAAAGCACAGAAAGCTCCATCTTTTTGTTTCCAACGCCAGGAAGTTTTTTCACTTTGCACTGGTATGTACCCTTATCTGATAATCGTAAATTTGTTATATTTATTGATGCATCACCTAATCTGGGATCATTGCTTGTAAAATAAACTCGTCCTTTTAGATCTTCAGAGTACATATCATAAATGTTGCCTCCAGAATATAAAATTATCTAAAACAAAAGGGGAAAAATAACAATTGAATATCAAATTGGCCAAAATACCAGTTTTACAGTAAAGTACATATACCATTAAAAAAAAGAAAAAAAAGAATTACGGTAGCATGGAAAATCTACTATTACTTCTTCTGGAATATGCTAAAATGGGAACATCAAATTTAAAAATAAATTAAAATAAAAGCATGTTAAAGTTTATAAATATAAAAATGATGGAATTATTTAGATCATAGGAAGACAGATTTAGAGTTAGAAGACACATTAGTGTTCAACTGCACTAAACTTTATTTTAAAAGTCAAGCAACTGAGGGTCAGGCTGGTAAAGTGACTTAACTAAAGTCAGTCAACTAGGAAAGTGAAGGGCCAAGACTCAAATGAGTTTACAAATTGAGTTCTCTTTCACTGTAATTCAAAAGGGACATGGGGGAATCTACTTTTTCTTCAATAAATAAGCAAGCGCCAACCATCCATTTCAGGGTTTGTATTCAATTTAACTCAATAAACATTTATTAAGTACCAGGCACTGTGCTAAGCACAGGGGATTCACAAAGAGGCAAATGAGAATTCCTGCCCTACAGGAGATTAAAATCTAATGAGGGAGACAACCTGTAAACAAATATATACAAAGCCATCTATACATAGAATCTATAGGGAATAATTAACAAAGGGAAGGCACTGGAATTAATAGGGATTGGGGAAGGCTTCCTGTAGCAGGTGGGATTTTATTTGGGACTTAACAATCCAGGCTCATAATGATGAGGGTCTGCACTAGAGTGGTGATGGCAGAAAAAAGGGGGCATTTAAAGAGATATTACAAAAGTGAAATCGACAGGCCTTGACAACAGATTGGACACAGGAGGGATAGATTGACTGGTCAAGGATGACTCTTAGTTTTTTGCAATCTCAGGGACAGGAGGATAAGCTAACATCTACAGTAAGTAATACGGAAAGCAGAATGGGGGAAGGGTTTGGGAGAAAAGATAATGACTTCTGTTCAGACATAATGAGTTTAACTGGCTTATTCAGGTCAAGATATCTAAAAGGCAGTTGGAGATTGGACATTGGAAGTCAGCAGACAGATTGGGGCAAGAAAGGTAGATTGGAGAGAATCATCAGCATAAAGATGGCAATTAAATCAATGGAAGCTGATGACATTACCAAAAGAAGTTACTAGTATAGAGTAAGAAAAGAAGACAGGATAAAACCCTAAGAGACAGACACCTGTTAGAGGGCATGATCTGGCAGAGCAAATAGCAGAGGAGAAAGGTCACAAAGGTAGGCGGGAAAACAAGTAATGTCCTGAAAACCCAGAGAGTATCAAGGAGGAGAGTGCCAAAGTCTGGAGAGAGGTCAAGAAGAATGAGGATTGAGAAAAGGTAATAGATTTGACAACTAAGACCATTAGGAGAGAATAGTTTCAATTTGTATTACATCAAAGAAACATGGGAATGTTCCAAAAGCCTTTAGTGCACTTTTAGGCTCTAATGGCTATTCAAGTGAGTTCAGATGTTTTACTGATACCTAAAACTGAAATAATTCAGGCCTCCTCCCAAAAAATTTAAATAAAAAAAGTCATTCCAGTTTCATGGCCCATACAGGAGGAATACAAAAATAAGTTAACAATTAAGAACCTTTTTTATTTCCTTTTTTTTTCATTCTTGGCGAGGCAATCAGGGTTAAGTGACTTGCCCAAGGTCACACAGCTAGTAAGTACTTTCTCATTCTTATCTAAAATTTCTATAGGATAGCTCATAACCTCCTGTTAGGCAAATTCTAACAAAACAGCTAGTGAAAGTTCACTAGTAAGATGCCAGACCACCATATTTCAGCCTTTTGCTGGAATGGTACTGTTAGGCTTAAATTCTCTACTTCCCTAATTTTTCATTCCTTTTTTCCTGTATCTCATCCCTCCCTCCTTATTGAATAATTTAGAAAATGCCTTTACTTTACCTATCGCATTGATAAGAGGGTAGTCTCCCATTAGTATCATACTGGCTTTGTCTCAAATGACATAATGTCAAGCTTTAAGGATCTCTGGGCTTTTAGCTGGAATGTGGCCAATACCTCCCCCAATGTGCTTGTTTACTAAGGGCATGTAGGCTACACAAGGAGACTGTCCCTGTCAGTAGGCATTTACCTTTGTCCCTTGTGAGTAGCAATAAAGCTTATTAAAGTTATCTTTGTGTAGGTCACATTTTTTCATCTGGACTCTCTTGCTCTACACTAAGCAAACAGGGCTTTTTCAAGGACTCTAAAATATAAGAAAGCAAAACAACTTGAGAAAACACAAAACTGGGAACTGACTGCGTAAATTTAGTCAATCATTTCACTACTCATATTCCCACCACATTTTATTTGTTTTACAGGAATGTCATTGGAGGCTTATCAAGAATATCTCTAGAGGCAGCTAGATGATACAATGGATGGAGTGCCAGACCTGGAGTCAGAAAGATCTGAGTTCAGAGGTTTAAGCTATTAGCTGTGTGACCCCAGGCAAGTGGCTTAATTTCTATCTGTCTCAATTTCTTGATCTATAAAATGGGGTTAATAAAAGTACTTATTTCCCAGGGTTGTTGTGAGCATGTACCTCTGTTTCATATCATCAAATTCTGCTAAACAGAAATTATTCCTACAATTATATTTGCAAAGCAATTTTGTATGATTAAGAGATCTGCTGAAGGCAGAATCTGCTCAAAGGCTGAATTTGGCTCTACCTAGTCAAATGGAAAAGTAATCAATAAAAAAATAAGCACATTAGGATTTTATATTCTCTGAACCATTCAGTTAACCTTGCGTGTAAGGATATTTCTTATTGACACCAGACAAATAATTCAGCAAGTTCCTCTATTTACCTTTGCCAAAGGAACGACTTTTCTGCTTAGTTAAAACTCCGTTAGTTTTTGGAATATCAACAGCATGATGCTGGGCAAATGGTAAGATTAAAAATTGTTTGTTGACTAATTCATGTGGATCAAATCTTCCAATCCTATCTTAAGTCTAAGGTCTTTGGATAAAGATCTCATACCTATTTGCTAATATTTATAAAACAGATGATCTCTTTCTGACTCTCTACCACCATCACTGGTGAAGGATTAAAAGAAATTTTCTATTTTTTCTGTGTCATAGCCTGCCCTGGTCAATGATTTTTGTCATCTACTCCAGATTAACCTCTCCACAATTAGCTAGTTTGCTCCTCAGGTAGCAGATTCCTTGACTCGTACTTTCCTTGTAAATTTTTCTGAGACGATCAAAGCTGCTAAAACTTACATTCCTTTTACGTTGTCTTTAAGAGTCACCATTACTCCACAATGAAGTGCTGTAGTAGGATGATGAGGAATAACTATGACATATTATAAAAAACAGCAGTACTGCAGTTAGCAGACGTGGGATTATATCCTGGCAAAGACATCCCCTATGTATACGACTTTGGGAACATTTCACTGGGCTTTAATTTTCTCCTCTGTAACTGAGACAGTTGGTCTCTTTCAGCTCTAAATCTGTGATTATGTGAACATACCATAATTTAATGAGTTACTAGACATCTAGGCCATTTTAAGTCTTTATTACTGAAAGTGAGAGTGGCCTAATAGATAGAGGGTTAGGCTTGGAATCACTTCATTTCTCAGTGCCTCAGACAACTGCCTAATCTAGATTATAGATGAGTTGCCAAATTTATCAGTGGAAGGATTTTCCATGCTTAAGAGTTTATTGCAATGATTGCATGGGTGTAGACCCTCTCCCAAGCCCCCAAATTATGACATGCTATATGTACAGTCGATGCTCAGAAAGATTTTTGTTGAATGCATATTTATTAATACTTACCTCTTGGTCATCCTTTTGGTTATCAGCTCGCAATTTAATCCATTCAATGTGTAAAGATTCTTGGTCTGTAGGGGCAATTGTAAATTTACAAGGCAAATGAGCTGTTTCTCCTTTGGCTTTTTCAATCTTCTCTTCAGTAGTGGTTATAGTAATACTTCTGGTCACATCTAAAAAATATAATTTTGTGTACAGGTTAAGCATCTATTAATTGTATATTTTGTTAAAATACTTGGCATATTATGGAAAAATATTCATTCTTTAACAAACTAAAAAACATCTTAAACTGTCAGAATTTTGCTGAAACAGTATTAAATGATACTCTTGACAGCCTACATGCCTGTATTCTATACAATCAAGTTTAAACTTTTTGGACTGCTGTCCAAGTAGGATGACCATAATTCTATCAAAAAAGTCTTATCACATTAAATCACATACTGTTACAGCAATCTGGTCCTAAGAACAGTTTTAGATGTTATTCACACAGTGGACATTTGATGTTTATTAAGGGACTGATTTTGAATTAATTTTGACATCCTTTACAGCTCAAGCCTTCGTAATGTTTAAGTATATATGCTATAATTAAAGAAAATATTACCAAGCAATAGATTTTGCTGACATAATTCATAAAGCAAAAACGTGTCAAAATATACATTTAAAAAAATAAGGTACTCATTAGAAGAATACTCTCTGTGTATGTGCAAATTCAGATAATGATGAAAAAGTTATCTTCCCCAATTTTCCATTGTTTTCCCTTTGAAAACTCATAAGGTAATATTTGTTTCATTTTAAAAGTTTGTTAATTATAGAGCAGGTACTCCTGAATGCACAATGGAAAGGGGAGGCAGATCTGGAATGAGACACAAACAAGTAGGGTTGAGGAGATGAGAATGAGGGCATGTACAGCTGAGGCTGGAGAAGGGGATGTTTTTGAACAGTCAGGGGTTCAGTATCACAGGGATGGGGAATGTAGAAAAGGGTGGTAGTATGCTAGCCACTGGGAATGAGTCCAGGCTTAGTTACAGTGAGGTTTGCTACAGGTAATTATAAGGTTCAAGGCTGATGATTTGTGTCAGCACATACCTCAGTTACCTGACCTGTCCTGTTGTTAATTGAGGGCAAGCCTAGCCTCATCAGCCAGGTGAGAAACCTAGCAAATGGAGCCAGAAAGTGGTTTGTCCAAATACTTATTTTCCAGAATGCAATCATCTTTAATAAGATACACACATACACACACATACACACACACACACACACACACACACACAGAGCAAGTAGAAAAAACAGGCAAAAGGTTATAATGTAAATATGAACTCTAAGGCACTTTGTCTATCTCAGGTCTAAAGATTGTTCAGAGCTTATTTTATAAGGAGAATATATCCAAGTTTAGGCTCCTAACTGGATGTAAAAATATCTAATAAGTCTGGTACCTTCATTGGGGAATACCTTTCCCCTTCTATTATCTTGCCACTTAGCAATAGGAACTAGTAATGATTACATTCCAGGTAAGAAATGGTTCCAAACTATTTTCTGAAGCTTTGTTTCCTTTTTGATTCTTCTACATTGTCTGGTTTTACTCTAACTCCCTCCAGTGGATAGTAGAGGGATTTAAAGAACAATTGATAGAGCTGAGTAAACCACAGTCTTCCAAGACAGAGTAAAAGGTGGTACTGAAGAAACCAGGGTAGCTAAAGAACATCTGGAATCAAGAAGTGGCATGCAGTCAGCACAGAATTACCCCCTCCACATGTGATTCCTATTTGTATTCACTCTACCCTCTGAGGGGGTATTTATGGGAAAATGAACCCCAGGTTTATAGGGGGGGGCTGGTCTGTTATTATTTTTATTAATATGGCATTTTATTACAAGTTTTTTCTTTGAACTAGGGGTCCTTTTGGATGAGCAATAGGGTGGAGAGGGTTGTGGCTCACAAGTACCTGGGACAGCTTTCTGAAGTCCAAGAAAGGGCATAAGGGTGGAGTGGGGTGGGGAGATGGCGTGCAGGTACAGACTTGGGGAAAAAGCAAACTGACGAAACCCAGGAGTAATTTCTCATCACACAAATAAATGCCATCTCCAAAGTACATTTAAATATTCACCATACACATGGCAAAGCCATATTGGTAACAGTCATTTCTTTCTTAATTTTGAGACTGTTCCCCACTGTGGGCACTATGAAACCAACGAGAGGTAACAGTGTTAGGGATTAATTAATGCTAGGTGAAAACTAAAAGCAATGCTCACTTTGTGAGCACTGTGGTAATGTGAATGCCCAGATAGAGATCAGTCTGGAAAGAGAAAAGTCGGAGAAGATAATTGAGTGTTAAAATGAGGACAGGAGAGATAGGTGTCTGCTAATTCAGGGTGTGATTAAATCTGTTTAGCAAACCTGTCCAGTGCTGGGCACATATTAAGCACCCAATATTTCCTCACATCTTTAGTAGCAGATTTTTTCTAATAAATATGTTACTCAAATACTGTGTAATTTAGCTTGTTCCTCCATTTATTAAAAACAAATAAAAGAAATTGGTCTTCTTACTTAGGAAAAG
The DNA here is from genome assembly GCF_028372415.1 of Notamacropus eugenii. Classification (NCBI taxonomy): domain Eukaryota; kingdom Metazoa; phylum Chordata; class Mammalia; order Diprotodontia; family Macropodidae; genus Notamacropus; species Notamacropus eugenii. The sequence goes on along the minus strand of NC_092876.1, from coordinate 411,794,736 downwards.
AACCTAGAAACTTGGAAATATTCGAGGGTGATAATATTTTACTAATCTTCCACTAGAGTTTACATGTAATTCTATTACACATATCTGTATTTGACAATGTCCCGGCAGAACAAGGTCACCAAGTGTTGCTAGGATACAAAGTAACACATTGCTAGGATACTGACTTGTTCTGTATATTACCGGAGCTAATATTCTGATCTACAGGCAAAATACAACTATATAGAAGTTTTTAACATTTCAGTCTTGGAACTATTTTATCCTAAGTAATTTAAGTCATTACTATAAATTTTGCATATCTTATAACGAACAGAATAATTGGAGAAATGCACCTATCTGCTTTGTCTGCAAATAGCTTCAAGGTCTTTGCCATCTTTCAAAATAAGCAACAAGAAAAGAATGAATGAAGACAATAACTTAAAATGTTCAGCATTTTAATCAGTCACTTCAGCTTCAGATCAGATATAATGAACAAGCACTATTAATATTGAAGAAAAAGGAGAAAAGATCCTATATGTACAAAAATATTTATAACAGCTATTTCTGTTAAGTGGCTGCAAATTATGATATGTGGATATAATATTACACCTTATAAAATAAAGGGCCAGTTTTGAGAAACTTGGGAGTGCTTATATGAATTGCTATGGAGTGAAGAAGCAGAAGGAGAACAATTTACACAATCACAATATTGGGAAGAAAAATAACTAAAAGATTTTAAGAAGACTGCCTTCAAAGAGGGCTGATGATGAAACATGCTACCTACCTCCTGACCGCAGAGTTAAAACACTTAAGTTTAGAATCAGACATACATTTGAAAGTATGAAAAATATATGGATTTGTTTTCCTTGATTATGCTTATTTATTACAAATATTGGTTTTTTTTTTAATTTGGAAGAGGAGAGGTGAGGGTCATGGTTGTGCCCCCACAAAAAAGAAGACAAATGAAGCATTTTATAGTATATATGAAAGAAAACAAAGGGAAATTCAGGAAAACAGAAAAAGACAGCTTTGAAAGTAAACGTGTTGAATTACATACTTTTTTGAAGAGCAAGCTGTATGCAAGAGATTCATGGTTTTACATAATCTTATTTTTTTCTGTTCTACTTTGAATATGAAAGTGTTCTCATTTTTACAGGGATCATTAAATTTTGAATTTGAAGATAAGAAATTTTTTTTAAAATTACGTACAATGAAGTCAAAATCTCAAAGTAAATTCCACTATTTATTTACTTTGATGGCTGCATACTTTTTGTCCATAAAATGCTTTTTGTTTCCACATAGAAAAATTCAGGAACTTCTCCTGAATGATTCTGATGCACATGTTCTTGGAAAAGATATCAATCAAATGTTCTTTCACCATCAAGAAAAAACAAACACAATGGGGCTCTTACATATTCTACATCTCTCAAAGTCAATGCAAAAAAGGTGACTGCCTATTTCCCAATGCATAGCTGTTGATTTTCACCTCAGTCACAATTTTTTTTTCCCAACACCTCTGGTATCTTTCTGTTTTTGAGATACCTTGCAAATTTCTCTTAAATATAAAGGAAAAATGAACCTGTAAATTATAATACTCCAAGAGGGAGATGGGGAGAAACAGAGACGTAAGAGAGACAGACATACAGAGTGACAAAGAAACATGTAAACATAGAAATAACTAGAAAGAGGGATGACATAAAAACATCGCAAACAACATGAGTCACTTTTCTTCTTAAAAAATAAGACAATGATCAAATTGCTGTCTTATTATCACTGAGGAGACCCAGAATAAAAGGAGTTTATATTTTGGTTAAGTCTTCAATGAAAATCTGTGTGGGGCATTGATAAATGGTTGAAAAATCTTTCCATTATGTTCTTAGGTAGAATTGTGGCTAGGTGAGGACCACATCTGAGTGTGATATAAAACTGTGGAAGTGAGATCACAGAATTACACAATTTCAGTGCTGGAATGGGCCTGAAGGGCTATCTTGTCCAGCTGGTAGGTACCTCCCTGAAAATCTCTTCAACGCTAACATACCAAATGGTTTTCTGGCCATATTTTCATTTTTTTGATAGTTCTAAACATTTGCAAGTTTTACTTTACATCAGACTTAAACATGCATCTTTGTAAATTGTACCCATTAAAAAGTGATATGAATAGTCAATCATGACATGACAACCACTCAAAAGTCAAAGTCATGTTAGCTCACATTCTCCCTCAACCTCGTCCCAAATTTTATCTTCCCTTTTTCCAGACTAAACATAACCAATTCCTTTGGATGACTCATATATAGCACAGTCCCGAGGTTTTTCATCATTCTGGCAGCCCTCTTTTGGATGATATGGGAGATTTTAAAATTGTCCCTTAATGTGCCACTCAAAACTAAACAAAATACTCTAGTGTTGGTCTGACCAAGGCAGACAGAATAGTGTGACTACCACCTCCCCAGTCATCCCATATCAAATTGTTGACTCATACTAAGCTTGAAGTCCACTAAAACTCACAAGAGATCTTTTTCAAAACAACTGCTAACTGCCCATTCCCTATCTAGTATCTGTGGTGCTATTTCAAATCCCCAGGTATATGGCTACAATTTTCCCTATTTAATTTATTCTTATAGATTTGGCTCAATGCTAATCACACAATTTTTTAATTGAAAGGGACGTAAGCAGCCATCTAATTCTATCCATGCACGAAAAGGAAGCCTGACTGTAATATACCTGAAAAGTAGACACCTACCCCACCTTTCAAGAGACAAATCTTGAAAAGTTATTTCCTGACAAGTCTAAATTGGTCATTTTGTAACTTTAATCTATTGTTTCTCCTTCAGGTGTATGGATCCAGAGTAAGACTAAGCTCTTTTCACATGATAGATAGCCTTATCCTGTCCAATAAATACAAGGTAATTTTGAGGGGAAACGCACTTGCAGCTGGGGGAAGTGGATGTCGAAAAGTGCTTGATACAGCTGAATAGCTGAACATATTTGTTTGTCTCCCTCACTAGATTTAGAGTTACTGGAGGTCAGACTGTCTTTTGCTTCATTTTGTATCTCCGGTGCTTATTAGAACAGATTCTAGTATACAGGAGGCACTTAATAAATTTTGAAACAAGAGGAAAGATAAGAACAAGTCTCAATCCAGCTGAAAGAGTGAGGCCCACTTACTCCCATTTCCCAACAGCTACACTGTTTTTGGATTTTTCTGGAACTGTCCATCGTGCCTCCCCTTCCCCAGGAACTCATCATTGGGAAATCAAATCATGCTGTAAGACTGAAATCTGGCAGGTACTCATATCTCATTGGTAGCCTCTTCAGTAGAGGGCCACGGCCCCCAGGATCTCTATTTAGAGAGAAGATTCAGTATAGTTTTTCTCCTATTGCCCACAAGCTACACTACTTTTGGACTTCTCTGGAACTCTCCAACATTAACCCCACCAGGTATCTTCTTCCTCCTCCTCTATACCCCTAACTCAGCCTTTTTTAGCTTCTTTTTGTGCATGTCCTTCCTTCATTAAATTGAGGCTAGGGGCTGTCTGATTTTATGGGGGGGTTTTTGTATTTGTATCCCCAGTACTAAGCACTGGCATAGGATACCTGCTAAATAAATCTTTACTGATTGACTGGTTGATCATTCGCTTAATCTTGACTCAACATCCTGACTTAGGAAAAGTAGAATTTCCACGGCAATCAGCACTGAAAATGCGGTTATAGCTAAAGCAGTCTTTACAAGAAAAATTACATCACTAAAAACATACATTAGCAAAATCAAAAAGAATTAGTGAACTAGATATACATTTTTAAAAATCAGAAACTAAAATCAAAATAAGCATGAAAGGGGAAATCTTGAGAATCAGGAATAGACAAATTGGAAACCAAATTACAGAAACTAAAACACAGATCTGAAAAACAAAATGGATAAACATTTAGTCAAACTGATTAGGGCTATTTTTTCAAACATTTAATTAATAACAAATAACCATACTACACAAATTATTTTCAAAAATTGAGGAAGCATTTTATCAAACTCCTTGAGATAAATATAGTCCTACTTGTAAAGTAGATAGTGAAGTCACCTTGTCAAAGCAAGACACACCCATGAGTAGAGTATAAATATAAACCAGCTGCCAATAACCCAGGCTTCTCCCCCAGCTTGAGCTAGGTCCAGCACCAAACCGTGACCTACAACCCAGGTCCAAACTCCTGGCTCCTTGCCCCCAACACCTGTTCCCAGATAAGAACCCCATTAAAACACACCTCACTTCATCTGTGTTGGGCACCTACCTATCCAGGATTTCAGGAGATGGCTTCCTTCATTCAGTGAATATATATTTGCTTTCACTTTCTCTCTGTCCATTCCTGTCATGCACTGTCTCCCTACAAATCAAGACTACAGACCTCAGCATTCTCATCTACATATTAATTTTCTGACTTAGGGAATGTAGAATGAAAGGGATAGATAGATCAGGAACTTCATACCTTAATGGAGGACTCCACCTCCCAGCCAAGAGCAGGGATGTAACTAGGATCCTTACCCTGGACCCTTCGTACCTTGGACATTTTCCCCTGGCAACATAAGTTATCACCTAAGGGAGAATGACAATTTACTCTTTGCTGGAATGTAGTATTTCAAAACTTTACCATTCAATATTAAGAAACATGGATACAAGGATGGTTCAAAATTAGGAAAATAATCAACATATTAAAAGCAAAAAAAACCCCAAACCTCAACTCAAATGATTTTCTCAACAGATACTGAAAGTCTGATAAAGCACATAATTTATTTATACCAAAAATCCTCAAAGTATAGCGGCTGATTTTTTTATCCTAAAAAGGATTTATCTAAAATTAAAAAAAAAAGACTCAAATGCAATGGGAATACTCTAGAATCTTTGCAAAATAAGTAGAAGCATTAAAAAATGCCTATTCTCCCTATTATTATTTGAAATATATTGAAATAGCAAAAAAGATAAGAAATTAAAGGCATAAAGATAGGCAAAGGAGACAAAACTGCCCTTATCTGATGATACCTGATGATAGCTTTCTTAGAAAAATCCTAAGGAATCAGCAAATATAGTAATTGAGAAAACAGGTTGGGCAAACCTATAGGCTATAACATAAATCCATAAAAATCAAGCATATTTTTTTATCCCACTCCAATCCAAATATTTACTAAAAATTATCATGTGATAGGCTTTATAGAGGCACCTGCGTTTATGGAAATAGTGGATACCCGAGAGGCAGGATTCCAACAAAAGTCTTTCTTGACTCATTTTCTATTGATGGAATTCTTGATAGAAATATAAAAGGGTAATTTTTACAGATTATTTTCTATAGTGGATCTCACTGTCATAGACACAGCTGACTAGGATAAGGAGTAAACAATGCAAGATTCCATTGCCATTCTAATTTTTTAATTACAGAAAACAAAATTATTATTGGCCCTCGTAGACCAAAATTCAATTTCAAATCCTCTCTACTTGAGTCCTCTGAAGATCATAAAGTAGGATATAGTTCCAGAATTATTCTGAAACACTGCTACTCCATCTGCCCTCTTTGTACCTGCTGATTTGCCTGGATCAATATGCCTCCACCCCAGGGACTCCATGGTGTCTCTCCTGGCTCTTTTCCTGCCTCTTTTTGTCTCCCCTCATTAAATTGTAAACTCCTAGAGGACAAGGACTGCTTTTCTTTTTATCAGTCGTATCCCCATGGCTTAGTAAAGTGCTGGGGAAATTGTATGTGCATAATAAGTGTTGATTGGATTGAATTGGATTTCTCGGGCATCAATATCTCATGCCATTCTACTGTTAGTGAGGAGGCAGATCATCAGGTTAGTTGCTCCTCTGAATAGGTAAAAAGTAACAGGCAAAGATGGGTTGTATTTGTTCCTCTTCACAAATGTCACCCAAGTCCAGAGGTATAAGAGATAATTCTCTCCAGCTCACAAAGTAGATATTTCTGGAGGTGTAAACGGCTTATGTCTGACCTGAAGACAGATCTATAAAAATAAAAGTCCTCTTTCTCTCATCAAACAATTCATATAGATAGTGTCACTGCAGCAGTCAAGATCATTGAGATTTCCTCATAAATTTGCTTGAATCAATGCAATAAGAACTGCTTGAGTTTGAAACGAAATGTTCTGGTATTTGTAGTGACAGAGACTCATTCTTGTTCAGTGTGTCTCCTAAGTTCTATATCTGAGACATTTCTTCTAACACTGGAATCATTTCTTTTAGGTCTTTCCTGTGTCACGACAGAGTCTGCTCTTATTTTTTCTTAATGTTCTGGATTTCTTGCTGGTCTAATGTTCCTATCTGAAACATCTCATTGTTTCCATTTTTTAGTCCTACAACACTATATGGGTTCTTTTCTTGGTCACTCAGTAATTCACTTCTTTTTTAAAAATTTTCTTCAAGCATTTCTCAGCCTGCAACATAGCCCATGTCCAAGAAAACTTTTCCTCAAGCATTAGCTTTTGAACAGCTTTTTAAATTTCAGATTCTCCTGAAGCTTTTTTCTATATCCTTAGAAGCCTCATCTATGAGCGAGCCTCATGTTTGTAGTATACACCAAGCTGGATATTCAGAGCAGCTTTTGAGTCTGATGGTGCTTGTCATATTTGCTGAGTCCCTCAGAAGTCTGCAAATGGTACTGCTGATGTAGCTCCTCAGTAATAGCTAGTTTCATTTTTCTTTGAAGTTTCCCCCCCCCTTTTCCTTGAAGTGGGTTTAAAAGCTCTTGAATGGGAGATGTGCCTCCACTAAAAGGCAAGAGAAAAGCATTGAATAACTTCACCGAAGCTGTTGAGGCAAGATGGAAAAACCAGTGTCTGCTGTCAATGGTCACTAGACCTGTGAGACAGCCCTGACAAATGATGCAAATGAGTACAAATCTAGAGATTTTGGATAAGCTTTTTTTTTTTTTGGAAGACATGAATCTTTGACAGTCTTCTAGAATTATTCCCCTTTAATAACTTCAATCCAGTAAGAACCATAGCTCTAATCAGGCAGCTGGGTGGCACAGTGGATAGACTGCTGGGCCTGAAATCAGAAAGATTCACCTTAGGGCTGCTAGGTGGTGCAGTGGATACAGCACCAGGGTAGGAGTTAGGAGGACCTGAGTTCAAACCTCATCTCAGACATTTGACACTCACTAGCTGTGTGACCTTGGGCAAGTCACTTAACCCCAACTGCCTCATCCTGGATCATCTCCAGTCATCCTGATGAATATCTGGTCACTGAATTCAGATGGCTCTGGAGGAGAAGTGAGGCTGGTGACCTGCATAGCCCTCCCTCACTCAAAAACAAAGTCAAGTGCAAGTCATGTCATTAATTCTCTGATGACATGGTCTTCTTTGGCAACGAAGGACGAACACACATACAGAATAGTTCTAATCAGGAACCTCTTGAATATTTCTTTATAACAACAAAATCCAAGAGACAATAGAAAGAGGAATCCCATTCAAAGTAACAACAAAATGCTTAAGATATTTAGAATCAAACACACCCCTCCCACATCAATTTTCTTAAGAGACCATTCTTTACCTCATTTTTTGTTAAGTCTTAATCACAAGGGGCACTGCCTCAGTCCAAGTGAGTCCTGTTAAAGACTTTAGCTTGACCAAGGTCCCCTATCTTGGGGCCATCTTCAGTTGTCCTGATCCATTTCTTGCCACTGTACCCAGATGGCTCTGGAGGAGAAAGTGAGGCTCGTGACTTTGGCCCTCCCTAACTTGTATATCATGGCATCACTTCCCTGATATCACGGCATTTTTTGAGAACAAAAGGTAAACAGCAAGCAGCTGTCTATCTAACAAAACAGATGAACTCTTTGGTGCTCATAGCCATGCTGTGCTAGTATAATAATAATGAAAATACTGTCAAAATCATGTCCTTGGTTCTTAGAAGACCATGACATCAGGGAGATGATGACATGACTTGCACTTGACTTGGATTTGAGGGAGGCAGGGCTATGCAAGGTCACCAGCCTTGCTTTCTCCTCCTGAGTCATCTGGATCCAGTGGCCAGCTATTCATCAGGATGACTGTCCGGGATGCAACGGGGGATCTTGGCCATTTTAGTGGTTCTCACTTTGAGTGAGATAACGCCCATCCAGTGAATAGGCCTCTTTAAGTAGTTACTCAAGGGATGGCCTCTTTAATTAAAAACCAAAACCAAACAAACAAGAAAAAACAAAACAAAACTGGGAGAAGACCCTCAGGGTGGCTGGCCAAACGAGTTACTATTAAGTATTTACATTCACTCTGTGCTAGGAAGGCAGGAACCTATTGTCCAATCTTTGAGCTCCAGAGTGAATTGGGTTTAAGGCTTGGTCTTTGAGAAAGAAATCTAGCCAGTAAACCCAGATGACAAAGGCAGTTTTTGGCCATCGAAGCGCGTACCTTAACCTGGGCAGAGCACCCCTGTGTAAGGAGAGAAGGGAAAGGAGGGGCTGCTACTCACACACAGACTGTGTTTGTTAAAAGTCCTAAAGGAATACTCTCCAGAGCCAAATAAAAAACAAAATTCCTTAGAGAAACAAAAGATCTGGGATATTAAGAGAAATAAAGAAAAAAGTATGAAGGGATAATAGAACACTTCAAAGCCTCCAACTATGTTACAGAGTAGCAATCATCACACGTACTTGGGATTGGTTAAAAAACAGCAATGAAACAGATTAGACTAGGAAAAATCAGAAATTATGGAATTCCATAACCCAATGTTTGATAAACCCCCCAAAATGCTTTGGGAAATAAACTTCCTATTTATTAAAAACTGCTGGGGGGAGAAAGGAAATTGGTGTGGCAGAAGTGAGGCTTAGAAAAAAACATTATATTCTATAATAAATTAAAAAGATGTCTGCAACTGAATACTAAAGATCATAAATTCACAGCCATGAGTAGAGGAGGAATTCTTAACCAAACAGGGGATAGTCAATTCTGAATACATGAAAACTTCTGCACAAAGTTAATGCATCTAGGAACAGAGTAGAAGTTAAGAGGAAACATCTTTGTATCAACTATTTCTGATAAGGGTTTGATAAATAAGGTATATAGACAGCTCAGAGAAATATATAAGATTCACATTCATTCCCCAACATAAAGTAGTCAGAGGACACAAAGGACTACATAAAATAGTAAGCAGTTTTGGAAAGGATGATGAACTGTTACAACTATATGAAAAAATAGCTCATATTACTAATAAGAGAAATGCAAATCAGATCAGAAATTTGGCAAAGGTTGTTGTGGAAAGAGGAAAACAAAAGCATTGTTGCTGGACCTGTGAACTGGTACAGGCATTTAGAGGAAAGGAATTTGGCATCGCGCAAATCCAGTCCAATCAGTCCAATAATCAGAGGATTCCACAGACAGCATATTCTCTAAAGCGATCACTGATGGAAGATTCCATATACAGCAATTTATTTATAGCATGATTTTTTTTTGTAGCAAAGAACTGGAAAAATCAACTGTCCATTGACTGGAGAAAGGCTCAATAAATTGTGGCACATATTGTAATGAAGGGGATAGCTGAGTGGCACAGAGGACAAAATGCCAGGATTAGATAGAATAAGGAAGACTTATTTTCCTGGGTTCAAATCTGGCCTCAGACACTTACTAGCTATGTGACTCTGGGCAAGTCACCTAACCCTGTTTGTCTCAGTTTCCTCATCTATAAGATTAGGTGGAGAAGGACATGGCAAACCACTCCAGCATCCTTGCCAAGAGAACCTCAAATGGGGTAACTGAAAGTCAGACATAATCAAAAAATGAACGAACAACATATACTGGGCATTGTGTTAAATGCTGGGGATACAAATCAAAGAAAAATGTAGTCCCTTGACCTTGAGAAGTTCACAATCGAATGGGGGAGATAACAAATATGTACAAACAAGCTATATGCAGGGTTAAGAGAAAATAATTAAGAAAAAAGGCATTAGAATATCAAGAGGGATTGTGGTAAAGCTTCCTGTAGAAGATGAGATTTTAGTTGAGTCTCAAAGGAAACTCCAAATGGGGTCACAACTGACTACCTACATCAAAAACTTTTAAACGTATTATTCTATCTCTGTTCTGTTCATTTTGAGCCAGCAAAAGTCGGAGCTCTATAACAGAGTGGTGACAGACTTTCATTAGGTTTGTTGTTTATTCATACTCCACTAAGTCCTTTGTGCATCTCTGGCTTTCTGGTGTGTCAGGACTTTTCTTTAAATCCAGCTCACCAGATAGGAGTTCAGAAAGGGTGGAGAGAGGAATGTGTATCTGTCAGCCCCTCCACCCTCACCCAAAGTGATACAGCAGTAAACTGATAGCCTTTCCTTGCATTTTCAGTATTTTCAGTGAGTGCTCCATTTAAGAATGGGGATTCCAGTCATTATTATCTTAAGATTTTATTATAAAAACTAAGAAAAAAGCTATCTAGATTTGAATCTGGGTGTTTATAATCAAGGTGAGTATTTAGGGTGAAGCTACTAAAGTATTTTTGTTTTGTCAGTTTGACCATGAAGAAAGTAGCCGTTACCTGAAAACCCATGTGGGCAGAAAACCTTTTATCACCTGGGGATGATAGACAGCAGAAAAATATTTCAAAGTGCTTCATGTGCCCACTCTTGTTCTATGACTTATAAACTTAGCAGTAACCAATTTTAATTTTAGATGGATAATGGATAGACTGCTGGGTCCAGGGTCAGGAAGACTTGAGTTCAAATGTGATTTCAGACACTTCCTAGTTATGTGACTCTAGACCAGTCCCTTAACTCTGTTGCTTTAATCCACTGGAGGAGGAAATGACAAACCACTCCGAGCATCCATGCTAAGAAAACCCCATGGACAGTATGGTCCGTAAGGTCACAAAGAGACTAAATGACTGAACACACTGATTTTAGAATGAGTAAATTTTTTTCTGCAAGATGGTATTCTAAATTTCCCAAATCTTACTGCATTTGGCAAAGTACAGTAAGGCCTGTTCCACAAGGAGAAAATTGCCCAACAATCTAGACAACTGGATTCAGGTATACAAAGTGTGTAAAAAAAAAAATTATACACACACACATATAAAAATTCATTTTCATTTTACCATTTTGATTAAATAGCAGCACTCAGCATTTTGATACTCTTTTCTGACCATTTACTATTAGTTACAGAAATTATCAGTAGTTTCTCTAATTACTTTCTAAGTGATAGACATTTATTTACTTCTCTGTGTTGCTCCAGGATATGGGAAGTATTTTTGTTCAGAGTAGAACTATGATGTCTGTTTCACTGTGTTATAAAAGACTCCTTAAATAGAAAGCATAAAACCATTTTATTAGTTTGCTTTGTGTAAGTGTATACTATAAACAAATTACAGTCTTCTCTCCACTTCCCCTTATTTGGCTGAAGCAATGTTTTTTTGTGTGTGCATCTTTAAATAAATGAACCTTTCCCTAGTGTGACCAAGGAATATTTTGTTTTTGGGGTAGGGGGATTATTGCATTTTGTGTCTCAGCAATGTAGATAGAATATTATGTTTCAAATGTTTGGAAATTTTCATGTAAGATTATAAATCTTCACTATATTTTAAGAAGATTTTAAATCCCATGAATAACAAGAAGTATAATTTTGAAATAAGAAAGCATATAGTCAGAGTAAGTCAATCTTTGGTCTAATATTTGAAAATACAATTCTTTTATTAAAACAAAGAGACAGGATACTTTAAAGCCTTGAAAAGGTAAAATATGAGTATGATATGAATTTAAAATCAAGTACAGAAATTAAAAAGGATCCCAAAGTCTTGAAAAGACAGTAGAAGTGTTCATACTCAAGACATTAACTTCCTCAAGTAATACATTTTCTCCAGCTGTCCCCCATACCTGGTGTCTTAAAACATGTTAGTAACGTTTTATTCCTCTTACCTAAAAGGTAATTTCATTAATTAGCCTCTGTCTGTAAGACAGAGTCAAAAGATAATCTTCAGGGCCCTCATATTGCCAAAATAGTCCTTTCCTTAAACTGAGTTTTTTGAACTGAAACATGTTTTTTGAACTTGTGTTTTTCTCTCTCTTGCTCCATCTTTCTTTGTCTCTACTGTTTCAACAATCATGGTAGAACTGGCCTTGAGAATTATGATAAAATCCCAGATACATAATCATTAGATAATTTTACTACCTTAATCTAAAGAATGAGCTGTAACAAGTACACATGGCACTCAACTAGAATATAAGTAAAATTTTGAACTTGATTTGCTATCTCACCATAAGACTAAAGCAACAATTTAAATTATCCTTTGTAACAAAGCAGAATCCATGAAATAAAACCAAAAGGCTTCTCATAGAAAGCTGAAGATAAGTCAAGATTGCTTTTGAAAATTTTATTTATTTAATAGCCTGCACTGACTTTTAGAGAGATTAAGTTCAGTTTGTGTCCAATGTTATTTTAAAACAAAGACTGATTAAGATATTAAATAAAACAATTAGTAAACAAAACCTCCCTGCTTCAATTTTATAACTGCTGTACTGCTACATGTAGTGGTTTGAAATAAAACATCGTGTCCCCCTTAGTTGCTCTGATATTTAAAACAAACACACATCTCTAGTGACCTAGGAGAGGGTGCAGTGTCCTTTCCTTGGGTAAGGGGTAGGTTTACCTACAAATTTCACCCTAATTTCTATTTCAGTGCCAACCTCAAAGTATTATCTGTGGATTCCAGTTTGAAGGCCCTAATGTTCAATATTGCTATGCTATTGGTAGATCATCAAAAAGATAGTGGTTGGTATCATTCACAGGCTTCCAGGTGGATTTTCTTCTTAGTGGCTTGGTGATTTTAGTTCCTGCTGATCAAAGTCTTTTCACAGCATCAATCAATCTTTGAAAACTTCGTACATAAAGATGGACCTTCCTTTTCTTAATTATTTCCTATTTATCCAATAAATAGCTTCCTTGGCAAGTTATCTGTCTGTATCTTGTCTCTCCCATTAGACTATAAGCTTCTTGAGGGCAAGGAGTTTGGGTTTTTTTTGCCTCTTTTTATAGCCCCAGAACTTAGTACATTGCCTGGCACGTGCTTAAGTATTTACTGATTGATATATAACACAGTAAATACAATTTCAGAGACATTGAGCCAAAGGTCTGTAGGAGTGCTTAACTGATCAAATTGGAAAGAGTCAGTGCGCATGGATGAGAAAAAAATTACATTTTCAATAAGTTCTAACTGAAACTATGCATTTCCTTCCATTATGACTTTAAATAAATATTATAAGAATGGAGTCCACCAAAATGTCAAAGTCATCTATGAAATTAAAAAAAGGCTAAGAACTCTAATGTTTAGGAAGGCATGGCGTAGAGTGTATCAGTAAGCACCCCAACATACACAGGGGGGCCTGCTATCACAGGTTCTTTGATGTACATTGATAAAAGGAAAGCCAGCTTTTGAAGGATTAACAATTACCTTAATCAAGCACATGTATGAATCTTTTAACCAAGCACATGTATCATTCACCTAGTTCAGGGGAGTCAACACCCTGAACCTCAAAGAAAATACAAAGAAATTAAAAGTTAACAGATATGATTTCCTCTGCCTGACCATAATTCAACAGATAGGTACAGCTGTCTGACCATAATTACCAAAGAGGGAAGCACAACACCTGGGTTCTCAAACCCAGGAGGGCTCCTTTAGTAGCTTCCCAGAATCCTCACATGGGAAACTCAAACCTTCTTACCAAAACTCAGCCCCAAAATAAAACCTCAACTATGAGTATCTATACCTTTGTTAGAAGCCAGAGAGCATCACAGCCCAGTGCCTCAGTAGAAGAAACATAAAGGTACTAGGGACCCTCCTACAAAACAACTCCTCTAATCAAGCTCCCTTGGGAAAGATCTTAAATCACATTAAAAGACAAACACATATACTGTTTCTAGTGAAAAAAACTTGTTTCTGTACTTTAGTTCTTGTAAAGACTCTTGATTGATAAAGGTAAGATTCAATCAGAGGCACTTGATAATACTAAAACAAAAACAGCAAAAGATCCCATTTTGATTGCCATCATAGAGGAGCATGGAGATGTACTTATTCCCATTTCTTTGCTACAAGATGTGCTAAAACAATAATTCCAAAATCATCCCATCCAGTTGTAAATCTATGATTTTTGCCCATTTGGAACTCGGCCAATTCATTACTTGGATATTAGCATATTAACTTAACATAAAATTATTTCTCCTTTTAACATTTCTCTACAAAAGTGGGTAAATGGAACTTTTGAAGCTAACCTTTCAAACTGCTATCCTTTCTGTCCAATAACAATGAAAACAAAGGTTGTCTCATACAGACAGCTCCCTCATGAACCCCTAGCAACATGGTTAAAACCTTTCAACATACCACTTCTTTTACTTTCTACAAACAGGGAATACAGAATCTCCGAGTTGGGAAGGACTCCAGAGACCACCTAGTCAAACCTTAGTAAGAATTCCCTCTATAATAAATTCTGTTATGAGACTTGTTTTGAGAACATGAATTTGTTCCAAGGCAACTGATGTATTAAGGAAACTTTTGAGCATAAAACATAATCAGTAGAGGAAGGGTGGGGTACATTTCAGGCATAGTTCTGAAATAGCATGAACAAGATCAAAAAGGCATGTTAGTATGGTTGGAGGATGGAGCAGAGGAGGAGTAATGAGGCAGCATTAAAGGCAGAGTGATACTAGATTTCCTAGGGTTTTAAATATGAGGATAGGAAGTTTGAATTATAGTTCAGTTGAGTTTACTTTAATTCAGCAAATCATAAGAACCTACTATGGTTAAGGTACTGTGCTAGGTACTGGATACGGCATGAATACAAATTAAGTAAATAGAAGATAATAATTAGATAATTTGTGGAGAGGAGGGAGAGAATGAGAACATACACTAAGAACTGGAAGGTATTAACTGTAATGTAAGAATTGTTCCAGTGCTGGGCTATGTCTAGGGCTTCCTCTTGTCACAGGGTTCTGGGACCTGTTCCTATTGGAGTCTTGACTTGGAGTCCTATCCCTCAGTTGTTGGACTTCTGCCACAGGCTTCAGGGACTGTTCTGGCTAGTCTTTCTCTAGGACCCTTCTCCAAAGCTGGGCTGGGATCACTGCTATTGTACTGGACCTTTCCTGGAATGCCTTGAGACTACTCTCTGCTAGACTAGGACTGGGTTGGGACTGGGGTGATCTCAGGCCTTGTTTTCCAGGGCTAGACCATCTGGGAAAGTTCTTAAGCAGTCAGCTGTGAGGTTGGGAAAGGCTCAGGTTGGACAGGGAGTGTCATGAAAGACAGTAGTGAAAACCTCAAAAGTCCAAGCAGCATTCCCTGAGGGCTGGGCTTGCCTGGTCTTGGGCACTGCTGAGCTGAGGTCAGAAATGCTGCAACAGTAGCAAGCTCTCTAGGCAGTGCTGACTGAACTCTAACCCACTGCACTTTGTCCAAAACCTTCTCTGTCCCAGGACAGAGATGATTCTCAAATCTCCCTTCAGGACTTTAGGGGTTCTTCTACGGATTTTCTTGGATTGGATGCTCTGACTACAGGTGATTCTTTCTATCAGTTAATAGAGTGGTACATTACTAAGAGGATGTGGGATCTTAACAAGCTAACATCTTCCCACAACCCCCTGGCCTACCTTTATCCATGACTTTAGTGACCTACTCACCAGCATTAACCTTCCTGGGCTTGTTGAATCTTGTCATTTCTATGTCCTTTCTACCTTATCACTTCTACTAAATTAATAAACACATCTAGTCTTGTACTGATTGAAGCTTTCCAAGGCGTGTAATCTTTCAACACTAAGTCTCGGAATCCTTATCTTATGACTTCAAGGCTGGGATAAGAAGCTCCATTTCCATTAATTCCTTCCTTATTAGTGTTCTCTGTCTCTCCCCACTACCACCACCTATCCCTGCACAAATGATCTATTCTCTTCTATTTACTTATTTGTGTACATGCTATATTCCCTAACAGAATGCAAACTACTAGGGGAAATAGGCTATGCCACCTTTATATATCCAGCACTTAGCACAGTGCCTTAAACATAGCAGGTTCTGAATATTGGCTGAATTAAACTAAACCCTACTGAATTATAATTCAAACTTCTTATCCTAGCATTTAAAGTCCTAGACCAGTAAACAGAAATTGGAGGCCATTAAATTTTACAAAGGATTCCTACAAGCTGTATATTGACTTAGAAAACCAGATATTCGCATAATCTATGTTCTATTTTATTTTTACTTATTGTTAAATATTTCCCACTTAAATTTTAACTTGTTAGTTTGAAGTAGGGAGATGTCTCTGCCCTAGCTGATTTACTATCACTCTACAATTAATGCTACCTTATCACTGCTTTTAGTCTAAAGCTCCAAGCAAACGTACTTTTAATATGCCATTTCCTATACCTGGAATGTCCCTGATTTTAAAGTACTATTCAAATATTATTCTATGAAAATTTCCTGTGATCCTCCATAATTCAATATAATAACTACAACTCCTCACATTTCTACAGTACTTTGAAGGGTTTCCGTTACAGTTACAATCATTGTAAAGGTTGTACATGGACCCTCCTCTGTTCTCCCTCTATACCAATTCACTTGATCTCATCAGCTCCCACTGATCTGTACATTCTCAAGTCTACCTATCTGCTGGCCTTCAACCTCTAATTTCCAACAGCCTTTCAGGCATTTAGAATCAAATGGCCAGTAGAAATCTTTAACTCGGTATACCCCAAAACAAATTCATCATCTTTTCCCCTGCTCCTACCCACTTTCTTAGGACTGTAGAGGGTAATACCATCCTCCCAGGCCCTCAGTGTGTCATCTCACTGCCACGTTCAATGTTGTCAAGATCTCTTCAATATGCCCCCTTCTCTCCTGACACCACCACATCTCTAGGTGAAGGCCTCATCACCTGGAGCTTGCAATTGGATCTGCTTAAGTCTTTCCCCACCCCAATCCATCCTCCAATCAGACTTCAAAGTGATTTTCCTAAAATACAGCCACCTTCCTCCTACTCAAACTTCAGTGTCTCCCTATTGCCTCCAGAATCAAATACAAAATGCTATTGGGCATTGAAAGTCTTTATAACCTAGCCTCCTCCTACCTTTCCAGTCTTCTTACATCATTCTCCCACACCACATCCTCTTCACCCCAATGACACTGGCATCCTTGCTGGTCCATGAACAAGACACTCTAACTCTTGGCTCCTGGCATTTTCTCTGGCTGTCCCCCCAACCCTGGAATCCTTTATTTCATCTCCACCTTCTACTGGCTTTTCTGACTTCCTTTAAGTCTCAACTAAAATCCCATTTTTTACAGAAAGCCTTTTCCAACCCCTCTTAATTCCTTGCTTACATATAAAACTGTTACTATTTATCCTGAATACAGCTTGCTTTATATAGGTGTTTGCATGTTGTCTGCCCCATTAAATTATAAACTCTCTGAGGCCAGGGGCTCTTTTGCCCCTTTTGTACTTGCAGCATTTAGCACAGAGTCTTACTCAGTAAGTGCTTAACAAATGTTTGATTATTTTTAATTGATGCTGATGACAGGTAACAGAAACTCTGAACTCCAATTAAGTTTTATCCTTCCCAAAAGAATTCCATTCTTCTCATTAGACCCATATTATTAAAAAATTGTACTCAATTATTATTATATTTTTAATTTCATCAATAAAAATTTTGTGGAAATCTGTTTTCTTTTGTTATATAAGTACTTACAAAATATCCTTGAGTTTGTCTTTTGGCCCACAAAGCCTAAAATATTTATTATCTAGTCTTTTACAGAAAAACTTAGCTGATGCTGATCTAGGTAACTTCTAACCTTTCCCTGGTCATCACTTCTCCAAAGTGAGTTATCTCCTCCATTAAAATGTAAGCTCCTCGTGTATAAAAATGGCCATTGCTTTTTTATTTGCATCCCCAGTACTTAGCACTGTGCTTGGCAAAAGCATTCATCCATTCCTTCTAACTACTATCTTGTATTAATTATTTGTGTTTATGTCAGATCCTATCAACAGACACTGAAATTCATGAAGGAGAGACTTATGTAATCTTTTCCTCTCTCCCAGAGACTAAGTATAAACACATCAGATCTTTAATAAATGTTTGTGCAGTTTAGTTGAGATATCCAGCAGGCACGGAGAAATGTAGGACTAAATCTCAGGGAGAGATAACAGTTGAATATAGATAAGGGAATCATCCAGAGAGGATCATTAAAGGTGGATTCAAAAAGAAGGGAATATGTGTAATTAAGATGATCTCAGTACACCTACAAAGAAAGAACTTAGAAATAAAATTTAGAGCAGGAAAAGACCTCAGTCAGAGAAATTTAATCGAGTCCAACTCCAAGGTTTTTTTCATGAGAAAATTGGAAATCGCAGAGATAAGTGACAGGCAGGATATGAATCCAGGTCTTCAGAAAGTGGTGGTGAAGGGAATAAGCATTTATAGCGCACCTACTATGTGCCGGGCTCTCATTTTATCCTCATTACTACAACATAGGTGCTATTATTATCCTCCTACTTTACTGTGGAAGAAAATGAGGCAAACAGAGGCTAAGTGACTTCTGCAGGGTCATATGGGTCAACTAGCTATAAGAGTCTAATGTTAAATTTGAACGTCTTTCTGACTTCAGGTTCAGTATCGTATCCACTGTGGCACCTAGTAGCCAACAAAGCCAGTTCTCTTTCCACTCCACCAAGAAGCCTTTTCTATGCTTAGAAAGGTAGAAGAGAGAACAAAGACATAGTGTCACAGAATCCAAGGGAAGAAAAAAAGTGCTTAGAAATGCTGCACAAAGGAGATGTGGCAACAAGCCCTCTGATTCACAGTTTAATCCATCAACTACTTTCTAGTGGTTAAAGTTCTACCTAGGCAAACAAATAGTATGTATACTGAATATGGATCATCTTGATGGGGTGCTCAGACCCTGACCCTAAGATCACGTCTCTGAAAGTCTCCCAATTTCTCTGTAGGGCCTTGTCCTCTGAGAAAATTTTCTCTTGTTGCAGAACACATTCCCTTATCAGAACAGAGGCGTGCCTCGCCCAAGGACTCTTCTTCCTGCCAGATCCCCAAGTTCCATACCTCTGACATCTCCCTCAATGTCTGGTATGCTCCCTACACTTTCCCCTCCATAGCTCCCAAAGACACATGGACCCTTACATGACCTAATTAGTATCCCTGGACTTCCTTTCTCATGTTCCTTTTTCATATAAACCCCAGCACAATCCTCAGTCTCTTCAAAGTTCCATAAGGATTCTTTCCCACTTTTGCTAAAGTGTTACAATAAATTTTTTGCCACTTGACTAAGAGAAGGCTTGAGTATGTGAATTCATTCCAGGCAAATTTGCCTTGGCATTCTTGGGGTCCCAGCACCCTCAAAGCTCTCCAATCTTACCAGAAGATTTCTAAAATTGGCACTAGGAAATCTGAAAAAAGGGCAGGGTTGGTACAATGAAAAGGACTTCAGATTTTAAAGTTAGAACTCCTGGGTTTGAATTACTCCTCTTCCACTTACTGCCTTTGTAACCTTGGATAAATTACAACAGGTTTTCTCATCTATAAAAGGGGTTAGGTGAAGTGATCTCTTAAGATCCCTTCCTTAAAGCAATCATACTACTGTATGAGAGAGCTCAAATTCCAGGGAAGAGAATGTGAATTTGAATGTATAACCCAAAATAGGACTAGCAAAATGCTGAATTCTAGAAAAAATTTATCTACAATAAAACACCTGGCTAAATCCAATTAAAACATTTCATTGGACTGATCATCTAGCTGACTTGTTCATTTCTCCATTTCAATACTTCAAAATGTGATTGCTTTCAGCTAAAGAAAGGCTCTCCCAAGAGATACTGAAAAAAGAATATAGGTAAGACCTAGTTTTACCAAGCAATTTAAGTCAGCTTTAGGTAATAAAAAACAGATAGTGCTAAAGTTTCCAGTCAGTGATTGCTTTCCAAATAGAATTTTCATGTCATGAGTAATAAGTCATGACAGCAACAATGAATTTTACATTTCAACAGGAAACGGAAAATGCCATCCCAATTCTGTAGCAAAATCCACTTAACATTTAACCTTCCAGGTGCTGTGCAAAACACAAATCATAAAGTTCTGAAATAGGAAAGTCTGACAAAATAAACGGAACCATTTTACTTTCAAAAGAGTTGGCACCAAAAAACACTGCTTCCACAGGAAAAAAAACAAAAGCTAGGTCTACTTCTACTCCAAAAACACACACACACACGTGTGTCTATATATATGTGTGTATGTATATAACATGTAGATATTATACTTCCCTCCACAGAGAAAATCCTGCATAAAGTTCTTTAAGAATTCTAAAACCCCACATGTCATTTTATCCAAAAGAACTCAGAAATTAAGAAATAGAACAACTCAATCCTCTCTAATGCATGGATACCTTTTTTTTTCCTCTACAGAAACCAATCCTTTTGCAGGAATCTCCATAGGAGTTCTTCAAAACTGTCCCATTACTCAAGACATCTCTATTTTTTTAATAAGAAATGGTTCCTGCTTAGACATTCATAATCTATATTAACTCCTGCTAATCTTTACTCAGCACCTTTCTCCAACAGAACTGGTGAATCACAGGTGCCACCAGGGCACGGAGACCTTTTAAAAATGGCAGACTGTTCATGATCTGCAATTTTACCTTCTGAAGACTTCAAATACAGGTGACCCAGGCCGGAAACGATAAAATGACAAACAAAAGTGGGCCAGAGAAACCGAAAACCAGTGGGAAACGCATCGATACCATAGAAAAAAGACAGGAGCCCATGAGGAAGGGCAAGCGGAGCTGGCCGGGCTGCAAGGTCCCCAGGCTAGGACGTTCTCCGCTCCCCTCCCCTCAGTCTCCCCAGTCCAGACAAACACACCAGTGACCCCCATTTGGGGGCCAGCCCTGGAAGGGCGGCTGATCCCTGCCAACAACACGGCTTCAGCTCCAGGGCAGGAGTGCCAAGAGGATTTCGCAAACGTCTTTGTTTCACCGCTCCCTCGGGGGCTCGTCTCTCCCACAGGGTTGGATTCCCGCAGACCATCAAACGAGCCTCGAGGTCCTGCAGGATCCCGACATCTCCCCAGTCACCCCTCGAGGTCCAGCAGGGAGATCCCGAGGATCCCCACAATCACCCCTCGAGGGCCAGCAGGGAGATCCCGAGGATCCCCACAATCATCCCTCGAGGTCCAGCCAGGAGATCCCGAGGATCCCCACAATCACCCCTCGAGGGCCAGCAGGGAGATCCCGAGGATCCCCACAATCACCCCTCGAGGTCCAGCAGGGAGATTCCCGAGGATCCCCACAATCACCCCTCGAGGTCCAGCAGGGAGATCCCGAGGATCTGTCCGACCAGGAGATCCCAAGGTCACCCCTCGAGGTCCAGCAGGCTCTCCCCGACCTCCAGGCTAAGCCCCTGCCCCCCCTCCCCCCCCCCCCAGAGCCCTTTCCAGCCGCTGCCCCGCACGGTTCTTTGTCTCTCCGCCCAGGGTACCCGGGGCCAGTCCAGGCGGACCCGCGGGCATTCCTCGTCACTCACCCGCGGTCCAGCACAGGAGCGCAGCGCACAAGAGGAGCTTCATGGCGAGCGGACGCCCGGCTCCGCGCTCACAGCCTGCCTGCCCTCACTCCGGTCCGCGCGCTCCCAGCCCGGCTCGGCACACCTCGGAGCCCCGTCCTCTCCCTCTCCCAGCCCGCACCAGGGCGAGCAGGTGAAGCTGGCGTCACTTCCGCTCCGGCGGCCGAGCCTGGGCTTCCACCCCGCGCCTATGCCCGAGGGGTCAAGGTCCGACCTGGGCCCGCTAAGCTTCCGCCGCCGGCCCCACGCCGACGCCCCGAAACCAGCCTCTGGGGCAGGGTGACCCCGGGAGGCTACGCGTGCCCGCTGGGAGCCAGGGAGCCCAGGCACCCGTAGCCCGGCTCTCCTCCGCGCTGGCCACCGCCCACACTCCCTAGCCTTGTCTTTGAAGTAGGCCGGCCCGCGATCACATTAAAAGAAGAAGGTGTAGCAGCCCCAGACCCCCGCCTCTGGGTGAGAGAGCTGCGTCCCGCGGGCAGAGTCTGGGAGCTCTCCCTGGGGACGGGACACACTTTTCTGCCCGCGGTTGGGCGCAGGTTTACGCTTCATTTTACCTGACCCCTGGCCTGGAAGAAAGAATGGGCAAGTGTCTGGAAGGAAAGCCAGGCTCTCCTTGTATCCCCTGGGGAAAAGAAAGAGACAGCCTTAAATTTCAGCCAAAGGAGGGAATGGGAAGAGAAAGAGTTGTCTTAACTCTAAACGCAGTTGACAACTACGCATATTAAACAAAACGAGTTGTATACATTATTTGTCTGTGTATGTTAAAAGGACGCAGTTGGAGGGGAGGGTGGGCAGGTTCCTCTTAACAAAATAAAGGCAAAATTCTATATATATAGTGAATATACTGTATATGTA
The DNA here is from genome assembly GCF_028372415.1 of Notamacropus eugenii. Taxonomy (NCBI): domain Eukaryota; kingdom Metazoa; phylum Chordata; class Mammalia; order Diprotodontia; family Macropodidae; genus Notamacropus; species Notamacropus eugenii. The sequence goes on along the minus strand of NC_092876.1, from coordinate 411,772,332 downwards.
GTAAGTACCACATTTAACCAGCAATGTCATTTTTAGGGCTGTATCCCAAAGAGATCATAGACATGGGAAATATTAATAGCAGCTCTCTTTGTGGTGGCCAAGAACTGGAAATTGAAGGGATGCCCATCCATTGGCGAATGACTGAACAAGTTGTGGTGTATGAATGTAATGGAATGCTACTGTGCTAGAGAAATGATGGACAGGAAGACTTCGGAGAGCCTGGAAAGACTGAAGTGATGCTGAGTGGAAGGAGCAGAACCAGGAAAACTCTGTACACAGTAAGAACCACAGTGTGCCAGGAATTTTCCTGGTAGACTTAGCCCTTCACAGTAATGCAAGGACCTAAAACATTCCCAAAGGACTCGAGGCAAAATGCCTTCCACATCCAGAGAAAGAAGTATGGAATTGGATTGCAGAATGAAGCAGAGTATTTTCTCTAGTGTTATGGTTTGTTTTATGGTTTCTCCCATTTGTTTTAATTCTTCTATGCAATATGACTAATGTGAAAAATGTGGTTAATAAGAATGTATGTGTAGAACCCATATATAAGACTGTATGCTGTCTCGGAGAGAGGGGGAAGAAATCTAAGACTTATAGAAGTGATTGAAGAAAACTGAAAATATATTAATTTTAAAAAGAGTGGTTTAAAAAGAGTGCTCATATTTAATTTCCCAAACTGCTGACTCTGCCCCTAGTTAATCTACCTCACCAGAAAGTACCTGTTTTTAATTATAATGAAGCTAAAATAGTGTGCAGTAAAATTCTTCATGGCAGGGACCATAGGTGCAGTGGAAAGGATGCTGGATTTGGAGTCCAGAAGACCTGGGTTCAAAAGTTGGCTCAGCAATTCATTTGCCTCCGTAACCTAACCAAGTCCCAATTTCTCTGAGATTATTTCCTCCTCTGTAGAATGTTGAGATTATATATATATATATATTAAGGTCCCTTCCAGCTCTAAATTTATGATCCTTATGCAGACCAGAGCATCTTTCTCACTCTAAGCCTCCAATTAGTTATTCCAAGTTATAAATATTTGGGGTTGGGGAAATTTTACAAACTGTTATTGCCCCCCAACAACATTTTACTTTGTCCAGTCAGCCATAACAATACACAGTTTGTAAGAGGCATTTTAGTTAAACTAGTCATATGACATTCCTCCCATAAAAGTTGAGCTTCCATACACACTCAGTAAGAAGAGTGGACATCCATAGGAATTAGATCCACACTTGCAAAAATGTATCCAAGGCATCTCTTTTTACCAGATGTGTACAGAGAGAACACATTTTTCCCCTTCCCTTCCTTCCCCCATAGCTACCATTAGACACAAATAGGTGTGTGTGTGTGTGTATCAAGTTAAGTAAATTTCATTTTTTCCTTCTCTCTTTTTTTCTTCTCTTCTCCCTCCCCTCCCCCCAGGATGTAGACATAGAGATGGGATGATAATGTATTGGAGGGGCAACTCACACCCCTTGACCCTGCAAAGCTGCCAAGGTCTTCTACAAAAGACATCACCCCGCCATTGTCCAGACCAGCTCCCCAGAAGGCTTTGTTCTCTGAAAAACATTTTTTTTTTACATGCCAGCTGGTCATCAGCTCTGTTTTCAGGGTCATTTGAAGCAAGTTCCACTGTGGAAACTGGTTACAGCTTTCTCACCATCTAAAAAGCCAGCTGCTCCATTCACTGAGAGAGAGTGCTGTGCTTGATTAATGAGCATCTCTTCAACAGCTTCCTCTACAACCTACTTTTTCTGTTTCCTTCTGCTTCCACTGTAGTTCTGAGATAAAAACTTCAGACCACCTGAAACTCTGTACTACATCAGGTAGAAGTGCTGTGGTATCCTTTCCTATGAGAAAACTCAGCTAGTCAGTGACACAATAAGTATTTATTAACTTTTATTAAGCAAGGCACTTGGCTAAGTACCGTGTATACAAAGAAAAACAAAAACACCTTTCCTGTCCTCAAGGAGCACACATTCTAATGCGGATGAGAACATATAAGGAAGTATATGTAAATATAAATATATATGGAAAATAATCTCAGAAGGAAGTAATTTGGAATTGGGAGGGGAAGGGTGAGTGGGTAAGGAAGAGACCAAGAAAGACACACTATAGAAAATGGTATTTTTTAAAATTATTTTATTTTTAATTTATGGAATAAAACAAGGATTTTCCTAACATGGTATAATAAAAAAGCTGATTGCACATAAAACTATAAATCTATTATGTACAACTTGTTATTCATTTTAAATATATAATAATCATGCTAATTTCTTATTTTCTTTTTTTCTCCTCCCCAGATGGCTACTTTTAGACAGAAATAGGGTGTCTGTGTGTGTGTGTGTGTCGTTGTTATGTAAATTTTTTTCTTTTTTCCTTTTTTTCTTCCCTAGAGATGGCTGCCATTAGGCACAAATAGGTATATGTGTGTGTATATATATAGATACATAATATATATATGCATATATATACATATATACTATATATATGCAATTATTTATACATCTGTTTATCAGTTCTTGAAGATGAGATGGAAGTTGAGTTGTGAAGGAAGCCAAGTAGTTGTGAGGATGGCGAACCTTCCAAGGAAAGAGAGGCAGCCAGTGAAAAGGCACAGAAAGGAAATGGGGGGTATGTGTGAGAAACAGCAAGTAGGCCAGCATACCAGGTTTATCAAGTACATAGAGGGGAGAAAAGGTATAATGAGACTGGAAAGGTAGGAACACACTAGTTTATGAAAGGGTTTCAAAGTCCTATAGAGGATTTAATATTTGATCCTGGAGGTAATAGGGAGGCATTGTAGTTTACTGAATAGAGGTGATGCAGTTTGGGGTGCTGGCTGTAAGAATACAGGGTGAGTCTGCCTGGAAAGAATTCAAGCACTCAAGCCTTCTTTCAGTCAAAGTAGGAGGTTTATTTTAACCCCAGTAGAGCGGGCTAGATTCCTAATGAATCTGTGCTTTGATGGAGATGAGAGTGATACTTATAATACAAAAAAAGACAGTGAGAAGATCTAGATGGGATTAAGGAGTGATAAATAGCCTAGGGTGGCCCAGGTGCAACAGTGAAAGGAGTAAAGTGGTCTGGGGTGGGTCAAGGGAACTGTGAAAGGAGTATTAAATGGTCTAGTGTGAGCCTAGAGCCACCATGAAAGAACTGTTAAGTATCTAGGTGGTCTGGGATGGACCAGATGCCTCAGGCAAGTTGTCTATGTTGTGAAATGAAGGGGGAAATTAAGGAACTGGGCTGCTTTCAAAGATATAGTATTTTCCTTTTTGTGAGTTCAAGTCCCATCACCCCATCATTGGGAGTAAGAAAGAGGGACATGATGTGGTCAGACCTGTGCTTTAGGAAAATAACTTTAGCAAATGAGTGGAGGATAGACCCTAGTGGTGATAGATTTGAGACAGGGAGACAAACCAGGAGGCTATTGCAATAGTCTAGGCATGATGAGATTAGGGTCTGTAGCACATGTGTAAATAAAAAGAAGTGGATATATAGAAGAAATGCATTTTTTCCTTTGTTTCTTCTCCCTGGTCCCCCCATTAGACACAAATATGTGTGTATGTATATGTGTACACACACACACACACACACACACACACACACACACACACACACACACACACACACACAAAGTCAATTGACTAAGAACTGCCTGAAGCTGGCCTGGTCTCCATTCCCAGGCCAATGAATTGCCTGAAGTTGACTAGACTTTGTCAATTCCAGTCTCTGATTATTTTGTAGACCTCCCAAACTCTCCCTTCCAGAGACTCCCAAGCTTTCTTTATGGATTTTTGCTTGTTATGTAAAAACAACTTACCTTAAGAAACTGTGAGATGCTCAACCCCTCCCATCTGCAGCCTCCTCATTCTATCAGACTTAGTACCCTATAAACCCTGTTCCCAGTCTTCTCCTTGGATACCTCAGCAATTGCTATGTGGCCTCTAAAGCTATACTCACTCTTCCCAGAAATCTCAATTTTGTTGTATTGATTGCTTTCATTAAAATTTAGGTTAAATGAATATATTTGTATATATATATATATGTATATACATATATATGTATATATACATATATATATGTATGTATGTATATATATGTATATATACACATATATGTATGTATGTATATATACACATACACACACATATATGTACACATTCATGCATATATATATGTATAATCATTTTATACATGCTTTGATATAGATAGCATCTTTCTTCATAAGTTCCTTGTATTTAATTTCAGTATTTATAATAGTCAAAATGACTTGGTTGCTCAAAGTTGTCTTTAAAATAATATTGCTGTTGCTGTATACGATATTCTTATTCTCTTGGATCTCTTTGTTATTTCGTGCAAGTCATTGCATGTTTTTCTAAAATCACTGAGCTCATCATTTCTAGCACAGTACATCAAAATCATATACCACAACTTGTTCAGCCATTCTACAACTGAAGGGCATGCCCATAATTTATAGTTCTTTGCCACCACACACACACACAAATGCTACACGTTATTTTAGAACATATAGGTTCTTTTCCTTTAGAATATATATGTTCTTTTCCTTTTTCCCTGATCCTCTTTGGAAACAGACTTAGTAGTGGTACTTGCTGGATCAAATGGTATATACAGTTGAATAATTCTTTGGGCATAATTCCAGATTATTCTACAAAATGGTTTGATCAGTTCACAATTCCACCAGCAGTGAATTACTGTCCCAATTTTTCCACATCCCCTCCAACATTTGTCACTTTACCCCTTCTATCATTTTAGCCAATCTGAGAGAGATGAAATGATATCTCAAGGTTTTAATTTGCATTTCTCTTATCAACAATGATCTAGAGTATTTTTTTATATGACTTTCAATTGTTTCAGTTTCTTCATTGGAAAAGTGCTTGTTCATATCCTTTGGCCATTTATCAATTGGGGATGACTCATATTCTTATAGATTTAATAAAGTTCTTTACATATTTGAGACATGAGATATCTGAGAAACTGTCTATAAAAATTCTCCCCCAATTTTCTGCTTCTGATCTTGACTACATTGGTTTTATTTGTACAATCCCTTTTAATTTAATGTAATTGAAATCATCCATTTTACATCTTACTCTGCTCTCTAGCTCGTTTATTCATAAATTATTCTCCTTTTCATAAGTCTGCTAAGTAACATATTCCATGTTTTTCAAAATTTCTTGTAATTTCTCTCCTTATTTCTAGGTCATGTATCCATTTTGACCTTATCTTGGTAAATGGTGTAAGATATTGGTCTCTGCCCAATTTCTGCCATACTGCTTTCTAATTTTCCCAACAATTTTTACCAAAAAATGAATTCTTATCTTAAAACTTAAGTATTTACTCTTGTCAAATACAAGGTTACCATGTTCATTTGTTGCTGTAAATTGTATATCTACTCTGTTCCACTGATCAACCTTTCTATTTCTTAGCTAGTACCAGATAATTTTGATAATTACTGCCTTAGAGTTTAACATCTGGTACTGCTAAATCTCCTTCCTTTACATTTTTTTCATTAGTTCCTTTGATAGTCTTGACTTTTTATTCTTCCAGATGAATTTTGTTATTATTTTTTCTAATTTAGTAAAATAATTTTTTTTTTTTGTAATTTAATTAGGATGTTATTGGATATATGAATTAGTTTAGGTAGAATTGTCAGCTTTCTCCCCTCCCCCAGTAGCTTCCACACATACTCTGATTAGGTCACACTGGATTCTTTGCTGTTCCTCATATAATCCAAACTCCAAGCATTTTTGTTGGATATGCCCTATGCTTGTGGAATGCTCTCCCTCCTCCTCTCTGCCTCCTGGCTTTCCTGTCTTCCTTCTTCAAGTCCCAGTTTAAATCTCACCTTCTCTAGGAAGCCTTTCCCAATCTCTTAATTTTAGCACATTCCCTAGGTTCGTTATTTCCTATACAATCCTGTGTATAGCTTCTCTGTATACAGCTGCTTTCAAATTGTCTACACCATCAGACTAGTCCTCGAGGCCACCGGTTCCTCACCCCTGAGCTAGCTGCTCTAGAGCATAACCAACAACGAGTGACTGAAGCCGACCTAGTCCGCATTCCCAGACCCAAGAAATGCCCCCACCCCTTCCTCCCCAACCTCTATTTTATAAATACTCAACTCTTCCCTCCGCGAAGGAAGATTAGCCGGCTTTCTCTAAGGACTTTTGGTCGTTATGTAAAAACAATTTCCCTTGTAAGACCTAGGAATGCCCCAACCTTCACGAACCCCTCTCGCTCTGCCTTGGTACTGTAAGAACCCCCATGTCCAACCCTCTCCTCACATACCCCAACGCTTGCTGCTGCCTGGCATCCGGAGCTACAATTTCCTTGCCTTGACTAAAGATCATAATTTTTGCTATGTTGGAGATGTTCTCTTTAATTCAGATCTACAGTGTATATATAATTTGTATACAATTTATAGGCACATGCTATTTCTCCCCAGTAGAAGGGAAGCTCCCTGAGATCAGGGACTCATTGGGTGGGGACGTCTGTGTCTACAGCAACAGTATAGATCAATACTCAATTTATAGATTGAATTTTCCCCACCTCTCACAGCAATACCTCACAGTCCTGGGGAATCTCTCTACACATATACTTTGTAGCAATACACTTTGTAGCACTAAGGCTGTGGTGGAGTAGGGGAAGAACATTGAATTTAGAGCTAGCAGACTTGGATTACAGTCATTGTGTCATTTACCACGTGACCTTCTGCCAAGTGACTTTCCTCTCTCTTTGCCTGTTTCCTTAGTTGTAAAATAAAAAATTTGGACTAGTTTAACTGATCATTCCATCTTATAAATTTAAAAAGGCAACTTAAAATGATTTGGGTCAGTTTCAAATGTTAGAATTTTCTCATTAACATATTTCCTCAAAGCTTCAATGAATTTGGGGTGAAAAAAGAACCTTAGACATTGTCTAATCCAGCTCCTTTATTTTATAGATAAGGAAACTAAGACCCAGAGAAATTGTGACTTTTCCTTTTTATAAAAGTTTCATTGATGCTTACTTTTTTACACTAGATATATTTACAGATTACTCCCAGTTTCTGAGAGGTCTCATTACAAAGTAAAGCAATTAAGAAAACTAATAATACAGTTACTGAAAGTTATGTTGACTCAGTGACCCACTTTCGCCAGCCCTGCTTGTCCGTGGAGTATTGAAGAAGGCCTCACCCTGATATTTGTAATGTAGCCAAGTCACCCCCAACTTGGAAAATGTCATGTTCTAGCTATCTTGGGAAGGAACTGAGATAAAGGGCTCAACCTCTTGGCCTACTGAATTGTTTTAAAATTACCTGTAAAAGCTGGCCCTACCTTAAAGTTATTGCTGATCTCTAGTGATTGGCTTGGTCTACACATTGCTATCCTGAGGTACTTGTAATAAACTCCCTTTACTTCTTTTTGCTCTGAGTTTTGCCTCACTAATCAGGGTGAAGAATTTTCCTTTTAACACAGTGATCTCATCTTACATGTAGCATTTCATGTATGTAGCACTCTCTCATGTAAAAGAAAATGAACAGAAATCTGTTTTCTTTTATTCCCACTCCCTACCCTACTGGGGAAAAAAAAAAGAAAAACATCCTATAATAAATGGTATATAGTGAGGCAAAACAAGTTCCCTCATGGACTGTATATAAAATATGTATGTTTCATTTTAGGACCCTCATTAGTCTTCTGTAATCATGAATCATGATTGATTGTATTGATCATAGTTTTTACAGCTTTAAAGATTGTCATTAAAGTATTATTTTTACTGTGTAAGTTTTTCTCCTTATTCGGTTTATTTCATTCTTCTTGAGTTTATGAAAGTCCTCAAAATCGTTCATCTTTATAATGTAGATGTTATAATATAGATTGTTCTTCTGGATTTGCTTACTTCACTCTCCATCAGTTCATACAAGTTTTGCCATGTCTTTTTGAAATCATCTATATCTTCATTTCTTATAGAAAAATAGTTTCATATACCACAATTCATTCAACCATTCCTCAGTTGAGGTAAATCCATTTAGGTTTTGTTTTTTTTTGCTGTTACAAAAAGAGCTGCTGTAATATTTTTTACTTAAAGGACCCTTTCCTTTCTCTGATCTCTTTTGGGTATAAGTATAGCTGTGATGTTGCTGGGTCAGTAACTTTTTTGTGTATAATTCAAAATTATTTCCTAGAATGGTTCTACCTGTTTGCAGGACCAAATGTGCATCAGTGTGACCCTTGAACCCTTGAAACATTTATTATTTTCCTTTTTTGTCATCATTGCCTCTTCAGTGGTTGTTGTGTGAATATCATAATTGTTTTAATGTTCATTTCTCTAATTAATAGTGATGCAGAGTATTTTTTCCATATGACATATATGTATGAATATAGCCCAGGCTTCTTTCCCTAAGAGCTCTCTTTTCATATCCTTGTGGCATTTATCAACTAGGGAGTGGCTTTTATTCTTTTAAATTCCAACCAGTTCCTTATTTATCTTGAAAATAAGATGTTTTATCTGAGAAACTTACTACAAAGATTTTTTTTTACTAAATTTTCCCTTTTAATCTTAGCTTTATTGTATTTATTCATGCAAAAAAAATTTTAATTGCATATAATCAAAATTATCCATTTCATCTTCTGTAATCTTCTCTATCCCTTGTTTGATCATAAATTTTTATCCTATTCATAGATCTGATAGATAATTTTTTTCTGTTTCTTTAATTCGTTTATGACCCACTTAGAACCTGTCTTTATATAAGGCATGAAATGTTGGTATAAATGTAAATTCTCCTATACTGCTGCCCAGTTTTTGTTAAGTAATGAGTCCTTATCCTGGGAGCTAGAATCTTTGCATTTATGGAACAAACCAGAATATTTGCTTCTACATGTTGTATACCTATCTATTCCACTCATCAAGCTATTTTTTCACCATTATCAAATTATTTTAATAATTATACTTTGCAGTGTAGTTTGAGATCTGGCACTTCTAGGCCCCCTTCATTCCCATTTCTTTCCATTACTTCTCTTAAAATTCTTGGCTTTATTTTTCATTCATATAAATTTTGTTAATATTTTATTCTTGTTTTAAATAGTAATCAGTTCAGTTTTTATGGCATTGAATAAGTAAATGAAATTAAGTATTATTGTCATTTTTATTATGTTTGTCCTGTCCAGGAGTAATTAGTATTTTCCCAATTATTTAGGTCTGTATTTCTATAAATAGTTGTTTGTAGTTATATTTATATAGTTCTTGTATGTATTTTGGAAGGCAGACTCAGAAATATTTTATATACTTTACAACATTTTAAATGGAATCTTTTTTCTATCTCTTATGGCTGGATATTATTAATCTGATTATGATTGTGGTCATATCCTGAAACTTTGCTGAAGTTATTAATTGTTGGAATTAATTTTTTAGTTGTCTTTCTGTATATAATCACACACGTAAAACCATGCTATACATAGTTCTACTTATCAGTTCTTTCTCTAGATGCAGATGCCATTTTTCTTCATAGATTCTTTGTAGTTAATTTGGGTATTTATAATAGTTAAAATGACTTGTTTGCTCAAAGTTGTTCCTTTTTAAAAAATTATTTATTTTTAGTTTTCAACAGAAACTACCACAAGATTTCAAGTTCCAAATTTTTTCCCCATCTCTCCCCTCCACTCACTGTAAGACAGCATGCATTCTGATTACCACTTCCCCAAATCTGCCCTCCTTTCTGTCACACCCCTCCCTTCTTCCCATTCCCTCTATTTTCTTGAAGGACAAAATAGGTTTCTATACCCCATTGCTTGTATATCTTATTTTCCAGTTGCATGTAAAAACAATTTTTAACATTGAGAAAGCAAGCGATTCAATATAGGTTATATATGTGTAGTTATGCAAAACACTTCCGTAACAGTCATGTTGTGAAAGACTAATTATGTCTGTCTCCATCCTATCTATTCTTTCTTTTGACCCTATCCCTCCTCAAAAGTGTTTACTTCTAATTACCCCTTCCTCCCATTTGCCCTCCCTTCTATTATCCCCCTACCCTCTGCTTATCCCCTTCCATTTTACTTTCCTGAAGTGTAAGATAGATTTTCATACCAGACTGAGTATGCATGTTATTCCCTCCTTAAGACTATTGTGATGAGAGTAAGGTTCACTCTTTCCCTCTCCCCTCTTCTCCATTTAAAAAGCTTTTCTTGCCTCTGTTATGTGAAATAATTTGCCCCATTCTATTTCTCCTTTTCTCCTCCCAATATATTCCTTTCTCATCCCTTAATTTTATTTTTTTAGATATCATCCTTTCCTATTCAACTCACCCTGTGCCCTTTGTCTATATGTATATAATCCCTCCAACTACCTAAATAATGAGAAAACTCTCAAGAGTTACAAATGTTATCTTTCCATGTAGGAATGCAAACAGTTCAACTTTAGTAAGTCCCTTATGATTCCTGTTTACTTTTTTGTGCTTCTCTTGATTCTTGCGTTTGAAAGTCAAATTTTCTATTCAGCTCTGGTCTTTTCAACAAGAATGCTTGAAAGTCCTCTATTTCATTGAATGACCATTTTTCCTCTGAAGTATTATACTCAGTTTTGCTGGGTAGATGATTCTTGGTTTTAATTCTAGCTCCTCTGACCTCTGGAATATCATATTCTAAGCCCTTCGATCCCTTAATGTTAAAGGTGCTAGATCTTGTGTTATCCTGATTGTATTTCCACGATACTTGAAATGTTTGTTTCTGGCTGCTTGCAATATTTTCTCCTTGACCTGGGAACTCTGGAATTTGGCTACAATATTCCTAGGAATTTTTCTTTTGGGATCTTTTTCTGGTAGTGATTGGTGGATGTTTTCTTTTTCTGCTTTGCCTTCTTGTTCTACAACTTCAGGGCAATTTTCCTTAATAATTTCTTATAATATTGTGTTAAGATTCTTTTTTGGATCATACCTTTCAGGTCATCTGACTATTCTCATATTGTTTCTCCTCCATATCAGTTGTTTTTCTGATGAGATATTTCACATTCTCTTCTATTTTTTTCATTTATTTGATTTTATTTTGTGTTGTCTTGATGTCTTATGTCATTGGATTTCCCCCAGCCCAATTCTAGTTTTCAAGGAATTATTTTCTTCCTTAAGTCTTTGATTCTCTATTTCTAGTTGGTTGACTTTTTTTCATTATTTTCTTGGATTGTTCTTATTTTTTTTCTGAATTTTTCCTCACTCTCTCTTATTTGATTTTTAAGTTCTGTCAAGAACTCTTTTTGGGCTTGTGAACTTTTGACTTTTCTAATTGAAAAAAGAGTGCCTTTTTTAGCCCCACTCTCTTCATCTAAATAGGTATCAGATCTTCTCCATCCCCATAGTATTTATTTGTGGTTGGGTTCTTTCTCATTTGCTTACTCATTTCTTTTTTGTTGTTGTTTTTTTATATCAGCTATTATCATAATCAAGTTCTAGGCAAAAATATGGAGAATAATGCCCCAAGCCTCAAGTCCTCTTACTGTTATTTTTCTGAGCTTGGTCCTCAGGCTCACTCCTCTCCACCTCTAAGCATGCTAAGGACCCCAGGCACAATAAGGCCCTGTGGCCCTCCTGGGGTTGCAAAATACAGCTGTCTTCTTTGCCCAGGAACTGAAACCAGGAACTCTGCTCTCCTACAAGTGCCCACAGCCACAGAGTACTGCTCTGCTACTGCACTTACCAGGTGTGCTCTAGCTTCTTCTCCCCTGCAGTCATAACCCAGGAACATGTCTGGTTAGAACAACAGTGCTTGACATCTTTCAACAGTGAAAGAATTATCAATCTTCCTCTACTCTGGAGTCCAATCCCTACCCTGTCAATGAAGTGAAAGTTCCTGAGGCAGAGGTTGCCTCACAACACAGCTGCCCCCTGGGCTTATTGTTTGTTAATTCTGCAGAGTTGGCCTGGAAGTGTTTGCACTTCACCCAGGCCAAACCTCTGCGCCTGGAGGTGAAGTCCTTCCTGAGGTCCTCTCAAGTTGTCTTAAGAGGACAACTGTTTTACCTTGACTCCTGTTTACTTCTGCTGTTCTGCATTCACTCTGAGGCAATGTTCTGTCTTTTTTGTTTGTGAAAGAAATTTGGGAAGCCTAAAGTTTTCTCATCTACCCCACCATCTTCCCAGAATTCTCTTAGATTCTGATTTTTAATCCATTTCTGTCTTATGGGTGAGTTTATCCAAAATTATAATTGCTATTTGTGTAATTTGTATAGAATAATTACCATTTGTATAATACTATTCACATTCAAAATTATAATTACTACTTGTGTATTTCCCTCTATCCTATTTTTTTCTCACTATTGTCCTATTCACTCTCTGTTTTTATCCTATCCTTCCTCAGATATCTAGTTTGCTTCTAACCAGAACTTCCCTAATTCTCCCCTTTTAAAGAATCCTTTCCTTATCCTCTCTCCTTACCCTTCTATTCCTTATTCAATTTACCTCCAGTCTCTCTTATGCTTTTTCCACTACCCTATTAAATCTTAATCTACACATCCTTCTAAAAGGCTCTCCCTTTTCCTGTCCCCTCCGCCTCTTATTTCTTTATAAATTTAAAAGACTTTTATACCCTCTTAGATGTATATATTTTTCATTCTTTACTCCTAGATCAGATGAGGGTAAGATTCCAACATTAACAGTCCTCCACCCCCACCTGCTTCCTCTGTATCAGTCTTTCCTTTCATGCCTCATTTGTATGAGATAATTACTCTTTTTTACCATTTCCTATCCAATTTTGGTTTTTGGAATCACCCTATTATACTCAAAGCAGCTCCAAACTTTCTTCCAAATTATTCAAGTAATAATGACAGTCTTAAAAATACTGATAACATTTTTACATATAAGAAGTAAACAGTTTGACATTATTGAGTTCCTTATAATTAGTCTTTAATGTTTTATCTTATATTTCTCCTGGATCTTATGTGCCAAATTTTCCACTGGGTTCTGGTATTTTTGTCACAGGTATCTGAAATTTTTTCAGTTTGTTAAATATCCATTTTTTGTTTGTTTAGGATTATACTCAACTTGCTGGGAAATTTTTTTGTTTTTGTTTTATCTGAACCCCAGCTCTTTTGCTCTTTGAAATATAATGTTCCAAGACTGATGGTCTTTTATTGTAGAAGCTGCTAGGTCTTGTGTACTCTTGATTGTAGCTCCACAGTATTTAATTGTTTTTTCTCTTGTTGCTTAAATTTTCTCCCTAACCTGGGAGCTTTGAAACTTGACTGTGATATTACTGTATGTTTTCCTCCTGGGATCTCTTTCATATGATGATTGGTGGATTTTTTAAAATTTCTATTTTGCCCTCTTATTCTAGAACTTCAGGGCAATTTTCTTTAATAATTTCTTATCATATTATCTCATTGGTCCTTTTTTTGGTCATAACTTTCAGGTAGTCCAACAGTTCTCATATAGTCTCTCCTCGATCTATTCTCTGGACCAGTTGTTTTTTTCTAATGAGATGCTTCACATTGTCTTCTATTTTTCCATTCTTTCGATTTTATTTTATTATTTCATGGTGTCTTATGATGTCATTCACTTCCCCTTGCCTAATTCTAGTTGTCATGGATTTGTTTTCTTTCCTAAGTTCTTGGATCTCTTTTTTCAAGTGATTGCCTCTCTTTTCATAATTTCCTTGATTTTTCTTAGATTGCTCTTATTTTTCCCTAATTTTTCCTCAGTTTTTTAAATTTGCTTTTTGAAGTCTTTTTAAAGTTCTTTTAAGAACTCTTTTTGTGCTTGTGATCATTTGACATTTCTCTTTGAGGTAGGAGTAGCTTTTTAAGCTCTACTATCTTCCTCTGAATATGAATCTAGATCTCTGTCTCCACAGATTCTTTCTCCTTTGCTTACTCATTTTTATTTTCACTTTAGTTTTATTTTATTTTTTAGCAGCTCATTATTGTAATCAGGTTTTAGTCCCAGGGTATGGGGAATCATGCCCCAGGTCTCAGGTCTTTCTTACTGTAGTTTTCTGAGCTTTGTCCTGAGACCCAACCTTGGGTACTCCTCTCTACCCTTAACCATGGCTAAGGCCCCCAGCCACACTGTCTTGCAAATGCTCTTGCTCTCTGTGGTCTCTTGCGATTGCAAACTTCAGCTCTCCCCTCTATCCTGGAATCAAAACCAGGGACTCTGCTCTCCTGCAAGTGCCCACAGCCAGGAGGGTTCTCATCCTTCTACTACCACACTCACCAAGTATATGCTTGCTCCTCCTTACCCTCAGCAGCAGCCTGGGACCTTGTTTGCTCAGCATAGCTGTACCCAGCATCTCAAGATGATGGTAGATCCTTCAATCTTTCTCTCCTCAGCAGTCCAACCCCAACACTGTCCATGAGGTGAACATTTCCAAGACCGAGGCTGCCTTCTGACCCAGTGTTTATTGTTTCAGTGGAGTCAGCCTGGAGCTATTTGCACTTGAGTTAGGCCAAACCTAATCCTGTGAATATCACGTCTTTTTTGGAGGTCTTCTCAAGTAGTCTTAGGAGGACAACTGCTTTACCTTGATGTTTTGCCATTCTCTGTTCACTTTGAGATGATGTTCTGTCTTGTTTGTGGAGGAAATTTGGAATTTTCTGACCCATTCAGCCATCTTCCCAGAATCCTCTGCTCTTCTGTACATTCTTGCCACCTCTTCTTAATCTTTTCTACTTTTTTTTGTTTTTTTATCATGACCATTTTCGCATGAAATTTTCCCTTTGATGTCTCTAATTTTATTGATGAGATTGCTTCTTTCTTATTTTATTGTTTCTTTGTGTTGATTATTTAAGAGAACCTTCTTATTTCTCCTCGTTATTCTTTGGAATTCTGCATTCGGGAGGGTAGATTTTCCCTTCTCCTTTACCCTTTCATTTTCCTTCTTTCCTCAGCTACTGGTAAACCCTCATCAGAGAAACATTTTCCTTTCTTGTTCTTCTATTTCTCTGTTGCTGACTCCTGTACAATATTGTTAACCTTTGTCCATAGTTCTTCAGGCTCTCTACCAGATCTAATCCTCTAAATTATTCACTACTTTCACTTCATATACATAAGGCATTTTATTTAGGTCATCCCTATATGGTCTGATGTTTTCCCCACTTTCTTTAAGTCTAAATTTTGCAGTAAGAAGTGGTGATCATGATCTGAGCCATAGTCAGTTCCAGGTCTTCTTTTAACTGACTGTATAGAGCTTCTTCACCTTAGGATGCAAAGTATATAATCAAGCAAATTTTGATATTGACCCTTTGGTGATATCTATGTCTACAGTCATTTTTTGCGTTGTTGAAAAAGACTTTGCTGTGAACAGTGACTTATCTTGATGAAACTCTTATTAGAATCAGTGACTCCCTTCTTATCCAAATGATATGAGTAGTCAGGCAGCCCTTTGTTTCAGGCTGTCTCAGACTCAGGCTGTTTCAATTTAGTATTTGCATACGTAATTGAATCAAATGAAATAGAGGATTATTAATGTAAGCTGTGGCCCAGGGTCCATGAAGGCTCTAGAGCTAGGCTTATACGGACCCAGTTCAATCCTAGGGGCTTTAGCCTAAGAGGTGTTTCTTTGCATCATTTCTTTGCATACTATAATTACAGCTCCAAAGGTAGCTAGTTGACGCAATGTATAGAGTGTTGGGCTTGGAATCAAGAACTGAGTTTGAATGGACCTCAGACGCTTATTAGCTGTGTCCCTGGGCAAGTCACCTTTGTGTGCTACAGTTCTGTCAACTGTAAAATGGGGATAATTATAGCACCTACCTCCTAGGGGTTGGGGGTTGTTGTGAGGATCAAATGAAAGAATATTTGTAAAGCAATTAGTGCATACAATAAATATAAAATAAATAAAAAAGTAAAGCATATAGTGGGTGTTTAATAAATGCCTCCTTCTTTTTTCTTTTTTTTCTTCCTCACAACCAGAGTTGCTGCAGCAAAATCTGTATATTCATGAGACAACTTGTACCTATGTTTCCAGCTTCCATTCAGTATTAAATGTATAATATAGATTTCAGAGTACAGAACAGCTATGATCTAAGGAAAACCAAGATTATAAATAACATAAAGGACAATGGAAAGACAAATTAATATGTGGTAGGCATAAATAGTACTGGTAAGTCTGAAACACGAGAAATGGCATTAAATACATTATTGAGGAAATATAAGAAGAATTATTGAGGAAATATGATCCAGAAATTATGACTTACAAGTTATGTCATAAGAGTGAGTTAGGCAAGCTGTATCAGACCTTAAATTGTATTCTAAAGCAGTAATAATCAAAACTACTTGGTACTGGCTAAGAAAGAGAGTGGTGGATCACTGGAATAGGTTAGGTATACAAGACACAAGTCACTATATTCTCCAAAGAATGAAAATTTTCTATAGAATTATACTGGAGATCGTTTAAGTTGATTGCAGCTTGTTGCCAGTGTTGACTTGACCTCAAGGAACAGCCAAAAAATAGAATTCAGCAAATAATTTTTGTCATAAAAAGAAGTTACATGAGTCATATAAAGGAAATGGCATAATGCAATAAATAGATAGAGAGCTGTAGTAATATCTTCAGAATATTAAAAGACCCAGGAGAAGGCCGTCATCATATTGGAGAGATCTTCTCTGGAGAATTTCTGGGAGGGCATGAACAAGAATTATATAAAGTGTGGAGGTATGTCTGGTTTATGTTCTACACCACTGAAGGGAGTTAGCTCCTTTGAAGTCTATAATGTCACTAATAAACTATTGTCACAGTTATGGATTGGTTAAACTATTCTGTAAAACAATTTGGAACTGAGCTAGAAAAGGCACCTCTCTGTCCTACACTTCATTGTTTAGTCATTCAGTGACATATGACTCTTTGTGATCCCCTGAATCATAGCATGCCAGGCCCTCCCAGCCTGATGTCTTTCTTTGTCTTCACCTCATTAAAGGGGCCATGCCCTGGCTACTTCTTAAACAGTCTTATTCAGTGAATGGGCATTACTTCACCCCAAGTGAGTACCTGCAAAGACCTTGGCCTAAATGGCCCAAGGTCTCCCAGTGCATCCTGGCTCATTTCCAATCATCCTGATGAATATCTGGTCACTAGATTCAGATGGCTCTGGAGAAGTGAGGCTGGTGACCTGTACAGCCCTTCCTCACTCAAAACAAAGTCAAGTGCAAGTCATGTCATCATTTCTCTGATGGCATGGTCTTCTTCAGCAATGAAGGACAGACACAATGACTGTAGTAATCTATTGTTTGATAAATGCAAAGACTCCAGCTTCTGGGCTAAGAACTTACTATTTAACAAAAACTGCTGGGAAAAATGGAAAATAGTATGGCAGAAACTAGGCATAAACCAACATCTTATGCCCTACACCAAGATAAAGTCAAAATGAGTACATGATTTAGATATAAAGGCTGATACTATAAGCAAACTAGGAGAGCAAGGAATAGTTTACTGCTGGGGATGGAAGCTCAATTCCAGGTGGACAGTCTCGGGCGGGTAAAGGTGGGAACTTCTAAATCTTAGAGTTCTCAGGAGGCCCCCCCCAGGAAACGACTGGGAATCGAGGTGAACCGAGCTATCTCGTGTATTTCCGCCTCTTCCCGTGAGAGACATGATGGGAGAGAGCTCTCCCCGCCCTCGAGATTGTCCCGGATCTGGGCACACTATTGTTATCTAACAGCACGGTATTCAGATGCAAACTATGCTGCTGGAGAGTTTAAGTAGGATCAGGAAAGCCTGAAAGTTCTCTTGGGCGGAGGGGCGCGGAGCGGGCAGGACACAAGGCTCCGCTTTTCCTCTCTCCTCTCTCCCCTCCCCCTCTCTCCCCACTTACACTTCTATTTCCAATCTCTTATTGTAAGATCTTTGCCTCCTTGGGAGATTCTTCGCTCCCTCCTAAGGAAGAATTCCCCTGCACTTGTAACTAGACCCTGAAATAAAGCTCAACCCTTGTTCGACTCTGGAACGTCCTTTCTCTCGTACGAACATCCGGTTTGGCCAACCGAAGACCTCCGATAGAGGTAAGGGAAGACTCGGGTAGCCCTCAGGCCTCTAGGCCTGGCAGTTTACCTGTCAGATCTATGGAGAAGGGAAGACTGTTTGACCAAACAAGAGATAGAGAACATTATGAAATGCAAAAAAAAAAAAAAAATTTTGATTTCATTACATTTTAAAGTTTTTTGTACAAACAAAGGCAATACAACCAAGGTTAGAAGAGAAGCAGAAAGCTGGGAAACAATTTTTATAGCCAATGTCTCTACAAAGGCCTCATTTCTAATGAGAAACCACTGAGAACATTTCTGAAAACTGAGTCAAATTTAAAAGAATAGAAGTCGTTTCCCAATTGATAAATGGTCAAGCAATATAAACTGACAGTTTTCAGATGAAGAAATTAAACTTCTCTGTAGTCATATGAAAAAAATACTCTAAATCACTATTGATTAGAGAAATGCAAATCAAAACAACTCTGAGGTACCACATCACAATTATCAGATTGGCAAACATGAAAAAATAGGAAAATTATAAATGTTATTGGAACACTAATGCATTGTTGGTGGAGCTGTGAACTGAACCAACCATTCTGGAGAGCAATTTGGAACTATGTCCAAAGGGCATACCCTTTGACCCAGCAATACCACTTCTACGTCTATATCTCCAAATGGGTAAAGGACCCCCATGTACAAAAACATTTATAGCAGCTCTTTTTTTTAGTGGTCAAGAATTGGAAATTGAGGGGATGCTCATCAATTGGGGAATGGCTTAACAAGTTGTGGTATAAGAAATGATGAGCAGGCGGACTTCAGAAAAACCTGGAAAGACTTATATGAACTGATGCTGAGTGAAGTGAGCAAAACCAGGAGAACATTGTACATGGTAACAGCCACATTGTACTTTGTACGATGACTAATTTTGATAGACTTGGATCTTTTCAGCAATGCAAGGATCTAAGATAACTCCAAAGGGTTCATGATGGAAAATTCTATCCACATCCAGAGAAAAAATTTGCAGATTGAAGCATGCTATTTGCTCTCTTTTTGTTGTTGTTGTTTTTGTTTCTTATTTCTCATGGCTCCTCTCATTGGTACTAATTCTTCTTTACAACATGATTAATATGAAAATTGTTCTTGGATTTGTCCTTCGTTGCCAAAGAAGACCATGCTATCAGAAAAATAATGACATGACCTGCACTGGACTGTTGTGAGTGAGGGAGGGCTGTGCAGGTCACCAGCTTCACTTCTCCTCCAGAGCCATCTGAATCCAGGGACCTGACACTCCTCAGGATGACTGGAGATGACCCAAGATGAGGCAACTGGGGTTAAGTGACTTGCACAAGGTAACACAGCTAGTGAGTGTAAAGTGTCTGAGGTGAGATTTGAACTCAGGTCCTCCTGACTCCTGCACTGGTGCTCTATCCACTGTACCACCTAGCTGCCCAACATGAAAATATGTTTAATATGAATGTATATGTAGAGCCTATATAAGATTGCATGCTATCTTGGGGAGTAGGGAGGAGAGGTAGAGGGAGAAAATTTAGAACTCAAAATCTTATGGAAATGAATGTTGAAAACTAAAAACTAATAAATTAATAATAATAATAAAGAGTTAGGCAGCCAGGTAGTATAGCAGATTTCAGAGTGCACTGGATTTGAAATAAGGAAGACCTTAGTTGAAATCCTGCCTCAGAGTGTCATGGCTCTCTATCCAAACCACTTAACCTCTCTTAGCCTTAATTTGTAAAATGGGGCTCCTAATAGTCTCTGTCTTGCAAGGCTGTGAGAATCAAATGAGAGATTTGTAAAGCATTTAGGAAATCTTTAAGTGCTATATAAATATTAGCTATTATGAACAGCTCAAGTGATGCATTATTACTTCCCTAGAGACACTAAGAGAACAACAGGAAGACTTCCAGGGCTTTGAGTAGATTTCCTGTGGAGAACCTTGGGAAAACATGGATAGGAAATGACTAGAATGAAACTGCCAGTAATAGTCTTGCACTGGAGATGTTGCAGTATGTGTCAGTGAAAAACACAGCAATGAAACCATGAAAACTACCAGAGATAATGTTCATGACTAGGTTGACTATAAAAAATGTAAAAAATCAGTGAAATTTTACTTGAAATCAATTTATAATTGAAATCAATTATTATCTTTTGAACCCTTGACAATGGAAATTTCTGTCATTTCTATAATCACTATGTAAGGGCTCACAGATCAGGAGCAGCACTATCCTGAATCTGTGGCAATTATCATGGACAAGTTGCTTATGCCAAATCAAAATATTAATCTAGATCATGTTTGAATTTAAGTAAAACATAAAGGTTGCAAACATCCTGTTGTAGCCTAACCTGTCAATTTTCTCCACAGTCTAAAACTCATTACTCCAAACTCACAATTTTCCTTCTAAAATGATTTGGTATTGTCTTTGCATTTTTGGTTCTGAAGGAATTCTATACATTTAGCATATATTATCATTTTATGAAACTTTTCCTTGTTGATTTAAGGAATTGTATGCAAGTTGATTTAAAAATAGATGAACAGGCTAAAAATCATGAATTCATAAAATCATAAAATATTTGAGAGGTAAAAGACCTCAGAGATCACATTACAGGTAAAAAAGTCTAGGCAAATTATCTAATATTACAGAGTTAGCCAGTAGTAGAGCCAGGATGAATTGGGAAGAAAAACTCAGTTTCAAAAATTAATTTAATACCAAGAAAGAAAAGGTACTAAATAATACTGTATAAAGTTGTCTTTTATTGTGAAACACTTATAGAACTGCTGATATCTGTAATTATGTCTATATTATCTGTCTTGACAGATGCCACCATCTTGGCAATGTTTTCTTTAAGATACGAGTCAAGACTAATCATAAAACAAAGCTGTTTAGTTTTTTTAAATTAGGAGAAATTACTTTAATATCTAGATTTCTTCCTTGATGTGAACATAAAAAGACAACATACTTGGACACAGAGGAAATTTACAGATAAGTACTATGTGAACTGTGTTATTTTTATAATTTTAGAAATCAAATGATGTGTATTTAAAATCATATGATCCCCTACTCCTCTCTCTACTACACTGTGACACTTCTCATAGAGCTGAACATGTGCTCTGGCCTCTTCTGGAAGGATACATTCTCTGGACCCTTAATAAATAACTTACATGACCAAGTAGTTCTAATTGGCTAATGAGTGTTCCTATGACAGGAATTATGTCAAAAAAGATTGGCACCTGAGTAAAGAAGAGCTGCCCCTTTAGTAGTTAAGGAGGCTAGGTTACTGCTCTTATAGATTAATTCCAATTTCTTAATACCATGAGACACTTGTAGGTTATTCAACAGTCAACAAAAGGAGATTTATATAGCCATAGAAGAGGAAGGATATTTAGCAAAGATATTCTCTTAGTAAATCACAGTTATTTAGCTCTTCACAGTTTACTAGTATCATTCATGTTGTCATTTTAAGGTGAGAAACCTCAAATGAAATACTGGAACTGGAGCTACTGGCTTTTTGGATTCAGCCTACCAGGAAGCTATATTAACAACTCGAGTGGGCCCCATTTGCAAATCAAGTTTGGAGGATAGTCTCAATCTGAGATTCAAATGAACTACCCTGAACTGAATGAAAGGGCCTTAGGAAAATCTAACCATGACTACTTGGCGAGTTCCTAGGAAATATTGCTCCTAGTATACTATAAGAGCTATGAAAAAGGTGCATGTTTCTCTCTGGGGTGGGTGGAGGTGGGGAGAGGGAGGGAATATAGCTTTCCATTAACAATAAGCAGGTGGGGAAGTGGATTTCTCTCCTCTGTCCTCCCTACCAACAACTTTGGAGTGGTAGTACTGTCTAATAACCATCAGAATATGTATTTGTCTAGGCTAGCCTGAGACTGGACCTCAAATCTCTGGCTGCTTTTTCTGCTTCATATTTCCTTTCAATTCACAAATGGTGATCCTGAGAAATGAATGATTTTTTTCTAATTTAATTTTTCTCCATTACACATAAAAACATTTTTTGACATTGATTTTTAAAATGTTTGAGTTCCAAATTTTCTCCTTCTCCTTCCCCCCTCTTTGAGGAGGCATGCAATTTGCTATTGATTATATATGTGCAGTCGTACAAAGCATATTTCCGTATTAGTCATGTTGCATAAGAAAATAGACCAAAAAAACCACCAAGAAAATAAAGTTAATATAGAACTAGAAAAAAATAATAACAAAATTCTTCTATAAGAACAAAAGGTCCAGAATATCAAGGAAATTAATGAAAAGAAGCACAAGGGAAGGTGGCCTAGCTGTACCAGATCTTGAACTATATTATAAAACAATAAATACCAAAACTACTTGGTATTGGCTAAGAAACAGAGTGGTAGATCAGTGGAATAAATTAGGTATATATGATACAGTAGTCAGTGACGATAGTAATGTACCATTTGATAAACCCAAAGACTCCAGCTTCTGGGCTAAGAACTCACTATTTAACAAAAATTTCTGGGAAAGCTGGAAAATAATATGACAGAAACTAGGTATAGACCAACATCTTATGCCCTACACCAAGATAAAGTCAAAATGAGTACATGATTTAGATATAAAGGCTGATACTATAAGCAAACTAGGAGAGCAAGGAACAGTTTACCTGTCACATCCATGGAGAAGGGAAGACTGTTTGACCAAACAAGAGGTGGAGAACATTATGAAATGCAAAATGGATTAAATTGAATTGAAACTGAAAAGTTTTTGCACAAAGCCAATGCAACTAAGGAGCAGAAAGTTTGGAAACAGTTTTTATAGCCAGTGTCTCTGATAGAAATCTTATTTCTAAAATATCTAGAGAAATGAGTCAAATTTATAAGAATAGAAGAATTCCACAATTGATAAATGGTCAAAGGATACAAACAGACAGTTTTCAGATGAAGAAATTAAAGCTCTCTATAGTCAAATGAAAAAATACTCTAAATCACCATTGCTTAGAGAAATGCAAATCAAAACATCTCTGAGGTACCATGATTTGGAACTATGCCCAAAGGACTATAAAACTGTGCATACCTTTAACCCAGCAATACTAGGTCTGTATCCCAAAAAGATCATGAAAATGTGAAAAGGACCCACATGTACAAAAATATTTGTAGCAGCCCTTTTTGTAGTGGCCAAGAATTGGAAGCTGAGGGGATGCCCATCAATTGGGGAATGATTGAACAAGCTGTGGTATATGAATGTGATGGAATACTATTTTGCCATAAGAAATAATGAGTAGGTAGACTTCAGAAAATCTTGGAAAGACTTACGTGAACTGATGCTGAGTGAAGTGAGCAGAACCAGAATAACATTGTTACACAGTAACAGTTGTGTGATGACTAACTTGAATAGACTTAGCTTTTAGCAATGCAAAAATCTAAGAGAACTCCAAAAAAGTCATGATGGAAAATGCTATCCACACCCAGAGAAGGAACTATGGAGTCTGAATATATCCTTATATTCTTTGACATTTTAAAATTGGAGAATGACTTCTGTTCTAATAAATTTGACTCAATTCTCTATACAATAGAAAATGAGGCCTTCATCAGGGAAACTTGCTGTAAAATTTGCCCCCAATTTCCTGCTTTTCTTCTAATCTTCATTGCATTGGTTTTGTTTATGCAAAACCTTTTAAATTTCATGTAGTCAAAATTATCTGTTTTACTTCTAGTAATATGCTCTATCTCTTGGCAATTATTTCTTCCTTTCTTCATAGATCTGACAGGTAAAATGAAACAAATGTTTATACTCCTGATAATAACTTCCCGAATGCAAGAGGTCAGGAGTTTCTTAGTCAGTGTAGGCTGTTGGGTAGGAAGTGCTTCTTATAATTACACTGCTTTCCTAAGAAGAAAGTACACTGCTACTGGGAGAGACTGCCAGGAAGGTGCTATTGCTGACAGGACTAATTCATCTTCAGCCATGCCCTAGCTTGCCAGGAGATCTGAGCTTGTGAGTTATGTAGACAATGTAGGTCGGAGATGAAAGTAAAATATCTGTTCAGCAGTTCAACAAAGTGTTTTTACCTTAAGGCACAGTTGAATAGATGATGGATTATTGTTTCATGTTATTTTTTTTAAGTATTTGTTAAGCAACAAGTTTCTCAAATTTGTGTTTCTGGTGGAGAAAAGGCTTTAATTTCAAGTAACTACTTTGTAGAGTGAATACTGTTTTTAGAAGGAACACTATTGATCTAACTTAGGAAAGCCCTAGACTTGGGCCATACCTTTGTTGGGAGGTTTTCCCTGAAAGTCCTGGGTGCTGGTATGTTCAACCAGCATAGGTGTTCATTATGGGAAGGGAAGGGGACACTGGACTTGTGCATGGCATACAAAACAACTGAAGTCATTATTAATTTAGCACCTGGGGGCTTCCTTCATCTTACATATATCTCCCTCTAGAAAAGCATTTGCCCCTGGGTTCAAGGCACTGTACTGATACCTTTATTTTCGCTACTCAGAAAAGAGACATGATATAATGCAAAATAACTGAATAAAGTTGCACAGTAGGAAACAACTATAATAAAATATATAATGTATATATTCTATATAACAAACATATAATTAAATATATTTATTTATATATTTAAATGAACAAAAATAAGTAATGTAAGTATATTATATGTATGTAATAAATATTATAAATTATAAATAAATAATATTAATATATAATAAAATAAAATAAAACATCTCCTCACAAACATGGGGCACACACTTTCAGAAGTGGGCAGAACTGGAGAACACACATCTAGAGATCATGTGTTTCTATTATCATTTCGTACATAAATATATATACACACACACATATAATATACACATGTATACATGCATCTATATATAATGTATATATGTGTGTGCACACACATACATACACGCATGTACACACATATAATCTGTGTGCATATACATACTATATTCATACATATATAATATATACACACAAATGAGGGGACCCACAAATAGGGCATTTCTTTCTTCCAAAAAAGAATGGGAAGAAAGAACTATATCAAAGAAATATATAATTAAGAAAAAAAAGATAGACTGGTCTTATTGTAAAGGCAAGAACTTGTATCCATTTCCACTGGTCTGATCTCTTTGTGATGACAGGAAAAAAGCAAAGAAGGTAGTCAGCCCATTAGGTGAATTCCTAGTGGTGAACTTATGGAAGAACATGGACAAAGATTGGATGGACAAAACAGGATGGACAGGCATGGATGAATTGTAAGCTGTACCATCATATGGAACATATCGATAAGATCATGAATCTGTTTGAATATTTGAGTGATAAAAGCTGTTTTGCGTTTAGGAAATGAAGATTTATTTTTGTGCTCCTTATTGATATATTCACAGGGGAGCTAAGTGGTGCATTAGATAGAGTGCTAGATCTAGAGTCAGCAAGATTCAGCTTCCTGAGGTCAAATCTGCTTTTAGACACTTACCAGCTCAGTGACCCTGGGCAAATCACTTAACCTTGTTTGCCTCAGGGTTTGTAAAATGAGCTGGAGAAGGAAAGGCCAAACCACTCCAATATCTTTGCCAAGAAAACCCCAAATAGGGTCACAAAGAGTCAGACACAACAGGAACAATTGAATATCAACATTGATCTATTCAATTCTTTCTTTAAAATTGATTTAATGAAAGTTAAATCTGTGATTTAAAAAAGAAATGAGATTGGGAGCCTGTCAAATAAATGTCAGTCAATCAAGTATAAATTTCTTCAAAAGAGCAGTTGAGGGAGATGGGCTTGCTTCTAACAGACAACCATAATAGAGACACAAATCAGGTGAGGTAAATAACAAACATAGACCTCATCTCCTTAGCCTCCCATTTGTTCTGCCTCATATTTATTTGCAGTTAAGTCAGGGAATAAGATAATTGAAATCCCAAGTTAGTTACCTGTAAGAGAGGCTTTATTTTGCCCAGATATAAGAATTAGGAAGGGAAAACAGTGTCTGAATTGTATTGGTTGAGTGTGGTGTCTTAGACTAAAGAGCTATTTCTTTACCTTTATTAGGGAGGGGTTTTAGCAATTTTATTTAGACCTAACAAACTGAAACTAAAATTAATGATTGCCACCCCTTCCTTATTTGAGCTCACCTGAAGCATGATAATTTCTTCTCTAGCCCTCAGTTTTAATTTCTCCATAAATCTTTGTTTTTTGTAATCAATTTATCAATTCAGCTATTCTGTTTTAGAAAAGTTCAATCAATCAACATAAATTAAATGCCTTCTATGTGCCAGACATTGTACAAAGAAGCAAAAAATCCTTGCTCTCATGGAGTTTATAATCTAATGGAGTTCATCCTTTTTGCATTCATGGTTATGATTACTAATTGCATTTCTCTCCATCACATACACTTACTTTTTTCCTCTTCCCTTCCTCTTTCCCCTTTCCAGAGAAGAAAAAAGGTAGAGAAAGAGAAGAGTTGAAATCAACATTAGTGCTTGGTAATTAGTCATCTGGTTCTACTTCGGTGCTCTTTGTCTATCAAGTTCTCATATTTTCTTTCTTATAATCCTCCATTTACACTTTACCCTTTAATAGTAAAATTAAAAAAAATTGTGACCATTACCTGTTGTTTTACCCTTCTTAAAACGTGTTCTCCTCTTAATTTGTCCCAGTGTTTCCTTGTTGAGTGTAATGTATCAGCATGTCAAACTCTTTGTATATATGTGCAAATGTATATGTATGATATGTTTATGTGTGTGTATGCATGTTTGACTGTCCATGGTCTGGTTCAGATGAAAATGAGGTTCATGTAATGTCTGCTCCACCCTTTGCTCTATTTCAATATATTCTTTTTCTCATGAACCCTAATGTATTGTGATTTCAAAAGGGGTTTGGATTCGTCCAATTATGTATGATTAAGGAAATTTATGGTTCAGATTCGCACCTACAATAAGACACATTTGAGAAGAAGAAGCTGGATATTTTATTGATTTACAGAAAAGGCAAATGCATGAACAGTTTAGAGCTACAGCAGAAATAATTAATATAGCCTAATACTAATATAATTATAGCAATATTAATATAGATATAAGAGGAAATAGAAAAACATCACCAATTCGAGGAGCACCAACACCTGAATTACATCAGCTGGGGAGTCCCGGGTTACAACGTTCAGGGTCCAAATTGGGAGCAAAGAGGTCCCAGGCAGAGCGTCCTCTCCATGGGTGAGATTCCGAGGACTTGCACTAAGTGAGGGGAGTTTATAGGGACCTAGACAAAGAAGGCTTTTTGCCAACGGCTCCACACACTGTTCCAAGCTGGTCAGGCACATGGCCATGGGAATGCAGGTATTTGTTCGTCAAGGACATATCATACGGGGGCCACAAGATATAAGTTAATTAATCATATACTGGGAGGACTGGCCTGATCCTCCAAGTATTATCTATGTGTTCCGAGAGTGGCTAGTTCCCAAAACATTAAGGCATGGCCAACTCGCGCATGTTATGTTCCTTGAGAGGTCACCAGAAGGACAGAGTGAACTTACTTTATTCAATGAATATGAAATATTCCTTCACCTAAGTAGGAGAAATAGGAAATTCTCTACCCTGCATATATTTCTCCTCGTTTCTTCCATTATATTCCCTTTTCCTTCCTCTCTTAAAATCATCAAAACTACTGTCACTTAATTCCTATACATCCCTTCATTAGGAATATGAAGGACATTTGTTCCTTTTCCTGTGCTAGAATAGAAGTGCTTCATTTTTACTCAGTCCTTCCCAGTGCCTTAAAAGTATCTAGGTCTATGGCTATAGCACCTGCATTTCAAAGTTTTTAATCAGTTCTGATCTTTTTTCAGGAATACTTTAAAGTACTCATTAGATTAAAAGTTCATTTTTTTTTCTTCTTTAGGACAATGCTTTCTTATCTTCTACTTCCATGAAAGTCTTCAGAAACTGCATGACTTCATTGACTATATTTTAGTGAGGACATCCTCTGGTGTATGGATTGAATCAGCTATGCATTGAGATCCCTTTCAATTCTCAAATTCTCTTTCTTGTCTACCTAAAAGTCTCAATTAAAGTTTCTACTTTCTGAAAGAAGACGTTCCTCCTCTTTCTTCATCTTAGTTTCTTCACTCTGAAATTATTGTCAATTTATCAGTATATAATATGAATAGGGAATCACAGTTTCATGAGACTTTTAGGTTTATTACAAGAGAAAAAATCATGCATGTGGAACCCAAAGAATTTACAGTCCTTGTAGAAGTTTGTATATTTATGACAGCAGGACAAAGGGAGGAGGAGATAACATCAATCTCTACTTAAAGGGGCATGGCATACGAGGGGGAAAGGTGCAGTAAAGGTGCGAGAAAAGACAAAACCCCTCCTGAAGGGGAGGACCAAGGTGATGGCTAAAGCTGCATTCTTTTCCTTGGGAATTGCTAGACTATGAAGTGAGGAAGGATTCATTGAAGATGCCTACTCTATTCCAATCAATATTACTCAATTTGATATGATAGGGGTAGTGTTTACAAATTCTGTATGTTTGGCCCCAGAGCTGTGAGCTATAGATGGTTAGATCACTTGTTTAATCATGGGAAGCTGGCTGAAGATCCTCCACCCTTGTTTTTCCTTGTCATGGTGACCAAGCCCAGTGTGGCAGAGATGACTCAACCGCATGTAAAGTCCCACCAAATTATTTTTGTATAAGCACAGAAATTAGCACAGAGATTCAACAGACAGGGTCCCAACTGTCTGAACAAAGTAATACAACAACCTACATATATCACCAGACTGGTACGGTGCCAACATCTGAGTAGGTGGGTTTTTTTTAACAAACAGCTACTCAGAATCCAGCCCAGAGAATCAAAAGGTCCTTTTCAGGAGCAAGCCCCCTCCAAAGCAAAATGCCAGCCTCTCAGAATATATAACAAAGACTCAGTCCATGATTGGCTCAGAGCCAGTAGACTTGGAAACCTACATGACTCAGAACAGCTGTGAATTATGAGGGTTCAAAGGAGATCAATCCTTTAAATGGTCACAATTTAGCCTGAGCCTGGGAAATTGAACTCCAAAAAGAAAACAACAAAAATTCCACCTTGCTTGTGCTTATAGAAGGAAAGAAAAAAATTGGGGAAAAATTTTTATAGACAGTTTCTCAGATGAAGGTCTCATATCGCAAATATACCAAGAACTTTATCAAATTTATAAGAATATGAGTTATTCTCCAATGGATAAATGGTTAAAGGCTATAAAAGGCAATTTTTTTCATGAAGAAATCAAAGATTATATATACATATATATAGTCATATGAAAAATGCTCTAAATCATTATTGATTAGTGAAATGCAAATTAAAACAACTTTCAGATATTATCTCATACCAATCAGATTGGCTAGACGATAGAAATGAAAATTACAAATATTGGAGAGGATATGGAAAAATTGGGAGACTAATAAACATAGTGGAACTGTGAACCAATCTATTTTGGAAATCAATCTAGAATTACACCCAAAATGTTTTATAAAACTATGTATACCCTTTGACCTAGCAATACCACTATTAGGTCTGTTTCTTGGGGTTATCAGGGGGAAAAGAAAAGAATCTACATGTTCTAAAATATTTATAACAGTTCTTTTTTTGGTGGCAAAGAACTAGAAATTGAGAAGATACCTATTAGTTGGGAAATGGCTAAACAAATTGGGTTTATCACTTTGATGGAATACTGCCGTGAAGTAAGAAATGATGAGCAGATTGGTTTTAGAAAAACATGGAAAGACTTGCATGAAAAAATGAAGAGTGAAAAGAAAAGAAGTGAGAGAATATTGTACATGGTAACAGCAATATTGTTTGAAGAATAACTGTGAATGACCAAGTTGTTCTGAGTACTCAGAAATACTCAAATACTCAATACTCAAATCAGCTACAAAGGCCCTATGAAGGAAGATGTTATCCTTCTTTAGAGAAATAGAAGTATGCATAGTATGGTTTTATATATATATATATATATATATATATATATATATATATATATATATATATACACATATATATATATATACACACATATATATATGTATATACACACACACATATATATGTATACACACACACACACACAAATCCAAGCATTTTTCTGCTTAAAAGAGAAATAAGATTATTCTTATGTCCCCAAGGACATTTCTTTTCCATGAAAGATATTTTTGAAGGAACATGTAGACGAATATTGAATAAAGAAAATTGTGTGTGTGTGTGTATGTGAGAGAGAGAGAGAGAGAGAGACAGACAGACAGACAGACAGAGACAGAGAAAGAGATTGAAATGGTGGCCTTCTCTAGTGTGGACGGAAAGGAAGGGAGGGAGATAGTTTGGAACTTTAAAATGTAACAAAAATATATATTAAAGTAAATTTTTACGAAAGCATGCTGTGAGGCTCTGAGACAATTTATGTAAATACATTGTAAAACTTAATATAAAACTTAATAGTGCTATATAAATGCCAGTTGATATTTTTACCCTCTAGTCACTAATTCTCCAGTTCGGCGAGGACAGACTTAAAATTAAAAAGAAAAGAAAATGCCTATTTTAGAAAACTGAGTATTTTTGAAAATTTCAGTTTTGTGATATGCTTTGTTTTCAGATTAGAAACATTTGTAGGGTACTCCTACTTTGTAAAAAGACTCTTTTAACAAAGTAAAATATTTAAGTAAAACTAACAGAACATTTGGCAGCTAGGTAGTGGAGTGCACCTGTAGTCAAAAAGACTCACCTTCCTAAGTTCAAATCTGGCCTCAGACAATTACTAGTTGTGTGACCCTGGGCAAGTCACTTAATCCAGGAGGAAATGGCAAACCACTCTAGTATCTTTGCTAAAAAAACCCCAAATGCGATCATGAGGAGTTGGAAACTACTGAAAGAGAAAGTACAATTATGTCATCGTAAAAGTGCATTCAGCATTTCACATCTGTAATATCCTCACTTCTCTATTAAAAAAGAAAGATAACAGAAATCTATTTTCTCTTTCTCCTACGCTTGACCTGTAGGAAAAGAAAAACAAATATTTGCAACAAATTTTCTTAGTTAAGCAAAAAAAAAAAAGTCAAATAGCCAACTTGCAAAAAAAATTATTCTTAGTTGAAATAGTCATTTTCCATATTTTTATTATTTTGTAAACTTGCTGAAGCAAAGTTTACGTACATTTTTTGGAGATAAGATTGTTTGCTACCTCATATTTCTTATAAAAAGTCAGTTAATCACTATGGTGGTTTAGCATTAGGAAAAGGCCAATTAGGTGACTGAAATCACTTATAAGGAAATAAACTTATCTTGACAGGAAATCTCTGTGTAGACCAGTTTATAGAGGCATGCTTTGTATTTTTAAGTAATGGCAATTTCCCTTAAACCCTTGGATTTCTTCTTCTATTCCTCTCAGTTGATCTTTTAATTAATTAACACTTCAGGTTAAAATTTAATTGTAATTCCAATTTACACCACATTTATATCTGTAATACACACACACACACACATAAATCCATTGAAAGAACAAGAAGGTAGGTCAGTACTAAAGACAGTGACAAAAGAAAAGCATTAATACTATATCATACAATGTAGGCAAAGGCTGTCCAAAATAGTTTGTATTATTATTTTAAATCCAAACATTTTTCTGCTCAAAAGAGAAATTTCCAAATTGATAGATTACCCTTATGTACTTGGACATTTCTCTTCCATAAAAGATATTTTGAAGGAATGTTTAGAGAAAAATTTCACAATACGATAAAATATAGTCCAGGGTAAAGTTGAAGTTAAATTTTTGTTCAAGGAAAACGATAGTAAATCAATCTTTTGGCCATGCTCTTGTAGAATCATATTCTTAAAATAATAGCCCCTCTATGACCAGAGCTTAGCACAGAGCTTGGCATACAACAGACATTTGATAAATGTTTATTGAATGAATGAATGAATGCATGATTGCTATGTTAAAAGAAGGAATGTGCTGGAACCATCTCAAATTGACTCGAGAGCCAATTGTTAAATTTTTACTGAGAGATATATACCTCCAGAAATCAGGTTACAAATTGGGACTTGATTTTTTGCTAATTGTGTAAACCTATGAAAATGATGGAGAAAATATTAATAATCTAGTTTAAACTTAAAAAGTATACCCTGTGAATTTTTTTTTTGCGAGCCAGTTCTTAAACATTTACCAGCACATTCCTGCCTAAAGTAGTCTCTTTCCCCTGACACTTCCTTCTTCCTCCAAGCTGATCTCTAGTGACCTGAAGTAATCAAAGAGATTCCCTTTCTCTGATCAGTATTTTAACCTCTTCAGGGCACTGGAAAAGAAGTTATTAGTCTTAGGTGGACTCAGTATTTGCTCTGTTTACACCTGTTTAGATCTTCTGCTCTAATCTTGGCAGTTGATCTGCTCCTATCTATATCGTTGTGTGGTAGAGGAGACACAGAGCTAAAATATGAAACCATTCTGGGTGTTAGAAATAACCATTTTACTAAGAATTCCACCTGGCCATGAGTGAATGGAAAAAAAGATTTTTATTTCACGTCATTATCTGAGGGGGGACTTAGACTCTAAGACCTTCTGAAGAAGAACCAGGCAGAAGCACACCTTGACAACTACATTGTCTTAATAATTCATCCAGATCAAATTTTCCGCCTTGCTCTCTATTGGTCAGCATTCCAGGGTTCACTAAGCCCCACCCCTTGATTACATCTTCTCATTTCCACATTTCAATTCTTACCTCCTCATCTTCATTATTTTTAATACTTAAATAAAGGAAAGTCCAAAAATGTTTCTAGTCTCCTCCTCATTTGTCTGCATCAGATAGCATGAGAAAGGTTTTTCCTCAATTGCTAAGAGAATTGACAAATTGTGAGTTTGAAGAATCAAACCCAGGATATCAATGATAAAAGTCCCATTACCCGAGGTTAATAAACTTCATCCTCATTCTTGGTGAAGTAGATCTGGCCTGGCAGTTCTTTTGATTTATAGGAAAAGTTCTTCTCAGAACAAAGAAAAAATACCAGATATGCTGATTTTCAGGTGGGCAACACCCTCCACTGCCCACTACAAGCAGTTTTATCTCTGACATTAGCCACTAGTATGAATTATAATTTCTGTGGAATCAAAAATTCAATCATACCTTACATGGGGAGGGGTGGGGAATAAACCTAGTGGGCTAGATTTATTTCCCCTTAATCAGGCTTTTCATAAGGCATGGCTGGCTATGTGGGCATATATAAATCTAATCTATCAAATCCATGTCTTTTGGGAATGTCACCCCATTCCTATCAAGAAACTAGCTACTACAAGAATCCACCTTTAAGAAGTCAGGTGAGAACAACTTCCTTTCTCAGTCACCTAAGAAGGGACAAAGGGCAGGGTTTCTGGTCTGGAGCCTCTGATTTAGTTGACTCTGTAACAATGACGTCTCAGATTGTTTCCCAAGTCTATCAAACTATAATGCAGAAATAATATTAACCTTGACTTCATTGGACCACACCCTCAGGAGACATAGCTCTAGTGATTCATCAGGTTTCTATTATAAGTTCTCTGGCACCCTGCCCAGTTCCCTGGTAATGAAGGACCTCCCACTCCCTTATTCCTTAGGGGATGAAATCACCCTCCTCCCAGAAGCAGTGATAATATTAAGTCCAATGTTTTTTTAAACCACTAGAAAGAATTCCCTAATCCTTTCCTCATTTGCCTCTGCCCCCTCCCCCCCATTCTCTTCTCTTATGGGTCTGATTTCAATGACACCAGAACCCGTAGAACTGGAATCTATGGACTTGAAACCATATGGTGAGTTCCTGACTGTGGCCTCTCAGTTTTCAACTCCATCAGGAGAAATCCTTTCTTTTTGTTGCCATTAGCTCCTCCTTGCATGATCCCTAAAAGTCCAAATCTATCTGTAATTGCTAAATGGGCTGAGCTAGTACACTTTCAGTATCATTCTGTTTGGCAGTCCAGTTTCTCCAGGGTAGTAGAAAATGACCAGGAAATATCAAGGTGGACCTGGCCCTTTCTTTACCCTAGCCTCCTTCAGTATCCCCTGGGCTAATTGTTCCACATGAGAGAGAACTGATCCTTGTCCCAAAGAGATGATTCCTCATACATAATCAGAAATACTCTTTCTACCTGGTATTCTACCAGTGTTCTACCATCTGATCACCTGAACTTCTATATTTGTACTCCCTTTACCTCTGGTCAAATATTATGTTATCCACAAGGCTAGGCGTGGGGAACCTGAGGTTTCAAAGCCACACATGGCCTTCTTCTAGGTCCTTGAGTGCAGTCTTTTGATTGAGTCCAAGTTTTATAGAACAACTCCTTTTATTAAGGGGATTTGTTCTGTGAGGTTTAAACAGTGCAATAAAGTTTTCTCACAAATTCCCATATTTGAATAAAGTTTTCTCCCAAGAGAGAAGTTGGATTAGATTAGGCCTGCACAACCTACTGTGGGTCCCTTGCAGCCTGCCAAAGAATTTCAGTTAGCTCAGGAAAAATGTAAGGTTCCCACAGCACACTCACCTGTTGTTTGTCATGTGACCCACAGTGACCAAGCCATCATCTGTCTGTCTCTGGTCTGCTATATACATACATATCTGCTGTCCCAAGCAGTTTACAAGCTGTGCAGGTCTGGACTAGACCTGTGATTGAATAGAAAGGGAACTGAGCTAAATCTAGAAGTGAGATACAAGATAGAGTCTGTGTGATTCACTCAGTTACCACAAAACAGAGGCAAAGAATAACCCCTACTTCTGTGACTGGGCATTCCATTCAAGCGAGGCATCTTTGTTCAGGTAAAAGTGGGTGGAAGGTTCTCTATTTGAGTCAGTTTGCAACTCCGTTGGAGATAAGTCTTTTAAGGTCAAATCCTGACCAAAATACTCTTTCTACCACATCCCCACTTTCTTTCTTTTGCAATTGAATTTTAAGTATATTTTTTTCATACAGCACTTATCATTAGCCAGTTGAAAAATAAATTTTCATTAATTGGTTAGGTGGCTAAAATAAAAAAAAATGAATTTCCATTTCAGCAAGAGAGATCATAATTCACTATTTCTCTATATATTTGAGAGGGAGTATTTTTACTGTTTTTGTAAAATAAGAATTTTGTTTTAAAAAATCAAAATACAGAAATAAATTCAATGCAGAACAAGATTTATCTGGTATTGATCCAAATATTACAAATATATATATGTATTATAATATATATTACAAATACATATTTCAAAGAAAAAGTCTAACACCAATTTATATTAAATATCTTCCAAATTACAACTTTTTGTGGTATTATTTATATTTTAAAAATTTGTAAAATAAACAAATTTAATAATGTCTTTAATAATAAGCATATGTGCTCTTGCTGGACTACTTTTAATTCTTACAGAATATCCCCCCAAAATTCACATAATTATTTAACATTTCTATTTTATAATTATAATCATTTAATATAAATTTTTATCTGAATCCTTTTGGCAAATGTTATCGTAAGTACTTAATGATAAATTTAAAAGAATATTATGAGTAACTTATTAAATTATCTTGGGAGTTCACAACACATTTTGTTGTTGAAAGAGGTTTGTAGAACAACAGAAATTAGGAACTGTTACACATGAAGATCCTTAGGATCTTGCCACTGTGGCTGGTATGTTATACAACCACTATTTATTGGGTTTCTCCATGCCTCCCCCTATCCTCTTCCAATATGGGTTAGACTTATTTTCTTTTCACTATTCTCCTCCCCCTCTTCCCACTCCCAAAACAAAGATTCACTTCTCCAAAAGGTGATAAAGCTCTTTCTGGACCTGATTGACTCCTCTCTCCCTTGTTGCAACTTCTTACTTACTTAAGAGTATATAAAAAGTCCCACCCAATTGGAATCCAGGCCTCTTGGTACATGTCTCAGGATAATTCAATTCATTGTACCCTCCCTGTTGACTAGATACATTTTGATAAGGTGGTGGGGAAGGTCCTGTTTACCAAAGCTAAAACTAAGTGTGATTGCATCATTAGTGTTGTCATTTTTCAGCTGTGTCTTAATCTTCTGTGACCCAATTTGGAATTTTCTCAGCAGAGATGATGGAGTAGTTTTCCATTCTCCAGCTCGTTTTATAGTTGAGGAGGTGAGGCAAACAGGCTTACGTGATTTGTCCAGTCACATGTTAAGTAAATCTGAGGCCAGATTTGAACCCAGAAACATGAATCTTCCTGACTCTAGGCCCAGCACTTTCTAGCTGCCCACTGTATTTCATTACTTATATCCTTTCTATGAGAAAGCTAAGTAAATCCCTTTTTATTATAACTTGAGTGCTTCATTTCAACCCAAACTAACCTAAACTAACAGCAGTGCAAGTGTCTGACCTGCCCTTATTGCTGGAAAGTACAATTGTAAAAGGTTAAGTGACTGCCTGTTCATATAGCAAGTCTGTTTCCTTGTCAACGAAGTAAGATTCTACAGTTTGATTTTTTCCGGTTTTTCTTCATTTCCCCAACCAATTAGTTGACTTCTGAGCTCTTTGTAAAGGTAGTTTTCTGCTTTCAGTGGGGGTGGGAGGGTGTACTGTCAGCAGCTAGATCCCACCACGATCTGTGGGCCTAGAGCTTCAAAATATCCACTGCTGTTTCTACTACTGCTGCTATCTCCGCCATGGACTCCTCCACCCCTCCATTGTACTGGGGCTGGGGCCAGACTTACTACACTACTCTCTCGTACAGATCAGACTGGTTTTTTCCGCTGACCTTCCAAGTTGTCCTTGGTGTTGTGGGGTGGAGAAGCCTGGAAATCATCACAGCTGCCAGTGATTCAGCCCTCACTGCCCTCCACCCCCACCCCTAGCCTGCTCAGGCCCAGTTTTTCCAGCATGGCCAATGCTGGACTGAGCTCTGCTCCCAGCAAGGTAGGACTTAGACACTTACCATTGACCTATCAGGCTGTCTTGGGCTGGAGATTGGCTTCACATCATTATTTTGTGGGTTCTGCAGCTTCAGAATTTGTTTATTGTCATTTTTTATGGGTATTTGGCTGGGTTTGGGGGATAGCTCAAGCAAGTCCCTGCTTTTACTCCATCTTGGCTCCTT
Organism: Notamacropus eugenii; assembly: GCF_028372415.1. NCBI lineage: Eukaryota > Metazoa > Chordata > Mammalia > Diprotodontia > Macropodidae > Notamacropus > Notamacropus eugenii. Next base: position 411,735,316 of record NC_092876.1, on the reverse strand, counting down.
CCTGTTTCAAATTTCTGACTTGAACCTAGGACTTCTTACTCCAAGGCTAGTCTCTCTATCCATGATGCCATCCATATTAACATACATTATGATAGACCCAATACCTAATATTGAATGATTATGAAGTAACTATGATAATGTTAACTCATATTTATATAGCATCTTAAGTTTTATAAAATAATATGGAGAATCAACAAAGTAACAGCATTTTCATTTTTCTTAGACATTATTGGCATATATATTATGGAAAAACTGAAAATTGATTTTAATTTTATTTTAAGACTTAATCAAGCTAGATTTAATATTACCTTTCATGGTTCCTTCCCTTTGTAAACATCACCCACCACCTACATCCTGGAGAAACTTGCCTGAAGGTCAAGCTTTCAGCTGGTAATTACCTCCATCTTTGTTACCTCAGCCATCACCCACTTTCTAGAGAAACTTGATTAATTTAAAATATCATATCTCATCAATTTGAACTATTATAGCAACTTCCATTGGCCAGGAACCTTTGTTTTGTGACTCAAATCACATTTCTTGGATGTGGTTAAAGGATAGGTCCAAATGATGTAATCTCAATTTTAACTGTGTCATCGATAGTCAATCAGAAGAAGACACCTATGTTACTTGAAATTTTGCTTTGTCACTTGCTAATTGTTATAAGAGACCCTGTCAGTCCTCAAGCAAGGTCTTTGGTCATTGAGAGAGGCCATTGACCTGATTCATTGGTTACTGCTAGCCTAGCTAATAAATTGATCATTCTCAGACCTTTGCTTCTCAATTTACCTTAATCTCAATTATGACATTTTATACACACACACACACACACACACACACACATATTAAATACTGTCTGAATGTGTAGTATCTATAATTTAATTTTAATATGATAAAAGTGAGGATATTTCTGTTCAAATATGTAAAAATTAAGCATATTGAAGTTAGTCTTATTCAGATATGGAAATTAAAGCTATCTGAATTTCAAAATGTCAGAGGGTTAAGAAATGTTTCAACAGAGGAGAAAAAGGACAAAGAATATTATAAATCTCAAGTACGACTAGGAAAAGGTTTTCTTATAGAGAAGGTAAGATCTTATAAATATTAAGAAAAGTATCTCCCACTATTAGAATTTGTGGCCTTTCTAATATTATCTATAAAAAGACTAAATTTGCCACTCTTCTCTCTAAATAAGTGTCTGCAGTCTTATTATTATGAACTATTAAAGCTTAAAACGTCAGTAAGACTTATGGAACATCCTATTACTTTTGATGTGTTATGACTAGCCTTACCTCACTCTGAATACCTGAATAGGCCAAGGTCTCCCATTGCATCCTGGATCATCTCCAGTCATCCTGATGAATATCAGGTCACTGGATACACATGGCTCTGGGGGAGAAGTGAGGCTGGTGACCTGCACAGCCCTCCCTCACTCAAAGCAAAGTCAAGTGCAAGTCATGTCATCATTTCTCTGATGGCATGGTCTTCAGACAGATATGTTACAGTCATAGATCCTTGCAGTATTTCAGTTTAACTGCTCAAAGTTACAGGATTATTATTCTCAACTGTGTTAAATACTAAGTTTAGACTGTTTCAAAGACTGCTTGGGTTTGTCAACTTTTCTCACAATCCAAACTGTCTGAAAGTCAACATTATATAAGATGATCCAAAGTTTTAGAATCGCATTAAGTTTTTTGGAACATTCTGTATTAGCTTAATCTACATTTTACCTTGCTTTTTAAATAGAGTACTACTCTGTGGGTTTCACATTAGGATCACACAGAATCCTAGTAGAAGGGAAAGGAGAATAAATCAAAGAGAAAAGGAGGGTAGTGTTAATTATATAATAATATAGATATTAATGAATAATGAAGTATTAAAGTTTACTGATGCTGAAAATTGTTTCTCAATAGACTCTGTACTGAAGGGATAACATCTAATTTATATTTACATAGGTCATAGGGCATAGAAGTGTCCTGCATCCAACAGAGACTCAATAAATGAATGATCATATGCATTTACAGAAAATGAGAATCTAATTCTTAAAATTAAAGAACTCTCAAGACAAACAAAACAAAAAAAACCATTTAACAGCAGCCATGAAACTGAGGCAATGCAAATTGCTATTGTATTAGTTTACATAGGATGAACCATGTGTAAACACTAACGATGATATCAAAATACTGACACTAGTTTTAGTGAGACTTCTCACTTCTAGTTTAGTGAGGCACCTCTGTCTTTCACTGATTAGCCTCACTAAACATGATTACATACAACATGTCTCCTGTTAGAAATAGTTAAGGACAGATTATACTTAAGTAGTAGCTTTAATCATATCAAGATACTGATGTTTTCAAATTCACTCTCCCTGCATACCCTGGTCCTGACTTACTCACCTATCAATGTCACTTACTGATCTTGGAATTCCTGCCTCTTTATTTTGGCTGACCAATACATATTAGTGATTCAGTGTTTACTATATAATTATAAAGGCATACAAGTAAACTAGGCCATCACCCTTGCACTAACCACTCTCTCCCTTTCTACCCATCTTTACTCCTTGGTGAATGAACTCAACTCTATACTGTTGTCTCTTGAATCTCTACCCCCTCCCACCCCCATACCACACCTCTTTATCGTATTACTGATTTCTCTCAATCAAATCTCAGCCTTGAATCACTCCAAAGACTTGCTGCCTTCTTACCTACACATATGCTACTGAATGAAAGTGGACAAAATCATATAACTTTTCTGATTCCACTAAAAATTTGTTATATGACCTCAACTGTGCCCTTACTGCTGCTAGGCAATCTTATTCTACCTAATTAAATCACTCTCCACTCTCCACAGCAGGTTTTCCAAACCTTTTCACCTTTCCTTGAACCTACCATGGCAACCTACTTTCTCAGTTGAGAAGTTTGTGTCATATTTTACAGAAAAAATTCTTTTCCCCTAGCCCCCTCTTTTCTTTTATCTTCCCAATTACTATAGAGGACAACACCATCCTCATAGTCCCTCATCTTACAATTTAGGATCAGAGGTGGATGAACTGTGGCTTTGAGGCACATGTGGCCTGCTAGGTCTGTAGGTATGGTCTTTTGACTGAGTCCACATTTTATAGAACAAATCCTTTCATTAAGGGGATTTGTTCTGTGAAGTGTGGATTCAGTCAAAGGGCTGTACTTGAGGACTTGGAGGGCCACAAGTGGCTTCAAGGCTGCAGTTTCCCATTCCTGTCCTAAGATTCACCTTGGATTCCTCACTATTTCTATCCTCCTCCTCATCCTGCTGATTTCACCTGTGAAGCATTTCTTGAATACACCCCCTTCTCTCATCTGACACCACCACCACTCTGGTACAGGCCTTTATCATCTTTCACCTGGATTACTGCAATGGCCTGTTGGTGAGTCTGTCAATTTCCTGTATCTCTTCATTATAATCCATCCTCCATTTAGCCACTAAAATGATTTTCCTAAAATGCTGATCTGATCATGGCACCCCCTACTCTATAAACTCAAGTAGATCTTTATCGCTTCTACCAGCTAATCCAAAATGCTCTGCTTGACATTCAAAGCCCTCCATAACCTAGATTTCTCTTATGTTTCCAGTCTTCTTAGATCTTACTCAGGGAGATGTACTCTTCGATGGCCTCTTAGCTCCAAAAACATTCCGTTTCTTGACCCTGAGCATTATCTCTGGCTGACCTTTGTGCCTGCTTCTGCTCTAACTAATGACCTCCTGGCTTCCTTTAAAACCCACCTAAAATCCCACCTTCTACCAGAAGCCTTCCCTGATCTTTCTTAATTCTAGGGCTTTCCTTTTTGTCAATTATTTCCTATTTATCCTGTTATGATCCTCCTAGGTCATAAGCTCCATGAGGTCAAGGACTGTCTTTTTCCTCTTTGTGTATCCCCATCACTTAGCACATTGCCTGGCACATGGAAGGCACTTAATGTTTATTGGTTGATTGGGTTTCAGAGAACCTGGAGAATAGTAAGGTGTAACTTCTTACTACTAGAAAAATAGAAAGGAGTCAAGCTAAGAAGGGCTTGGAATGGGAGATAGAAGATTTTATATTTGATTTGGAGGCAATAGAAGATATTGAAGTTTGTTGAATAGGGCTGGCATGTTAAAACCTGCACTTTAGAAAAATCTATTTGATAGGTATTTGGAAGATGTATTGGAGTGAGGGAGAGACTTGAGTCAGGGAGACCACCCAACAGAATATTGCAATACTCCAGGTAGGAGGTAATAAAGACCTGTATCAGGATGGTGGTAGTGTCAGAAGACGGAAGGGGATATACATAAGAGATGGTTTGAAGGTAACATTGACAGGCTTTGACAACAGATTGGATATGTCATCAACGAAAGTGAGGAGTTCAGGACGACATCTAAGTTGGAAGACTCAGTAACTAGGAGTATGCTGGTACCCTTGACAGTAAGAGGGAAGTTATAAGGATGGGAGAGATAGTTGTGTGTTATATGTGAAGATGCTGAGTTCAAATTTTGACATGTTTAATATGTCTACAAGCCATTCAGTTGAAAATGTACAATAATTTAAGATTGCATGCCATCTTGGGGAGGGAGTGGGAGAAAATTTAAGACTTATGGAAGTGATCGTTGAAAACCAAAAACAAATTAATTAAATTTTTAAAAAAACTTGCCTTTCCTTTTAGAAAAGCAGATCTAAGAACCCGTGATAGCAGGCCCTCCTGTATATGTCAGAGTGCTTGCTTTTACACCTTGATAGGGAGATGACCTCAGAGCCAAGGAGACCTGCTTCAGGTTACACATCTGATACATGCTGGCTGCACAGTCCTGGGCAAAGTTACTTAACATCTCTAAGTTCTTAGTAGTTCTTTAAGACTGAATTTTAAAGATGGTGTTGACCCACATTGGTAGAGAGAGTTTACAAGTCTGGATTTCTTTTACTAATAAAATCACTATATGAAATATATGCTATACATATACATATACACTATGCACATTAATGTGTATCTATGTACAAACATATGTGCAAGTGTACATACACATATGTATGAAATTTATGCTCAAGCTGAAACAATTTTGAAGCACCGGGAAATTGTTATATCTTAAAGATCATGCACGTCCAGGAAACTGATATATCTTAAAGATCATGAGTATCATATGCTATTTAAAACCAATCAAGAGGATATCAATACTACTGATACATTTACCTATTTTGTCATCCCTATAGAATCTTTATGAAAATTACCTCTATATACAGTTATTGATGATATGTTATAAATACTAGAAGGAAATGGAAAGATTTTTGTAAAGAATATTGTACAAAAAAACTATGTCTTCACAGTCACAAAATTGACTGACAGGTGGCACAATGGATAGAATGCCAGGGCTGGGGTCAAGAAGACTCATTTTTTGAGTTCAAATCTGGTCTCAGACACTTACTAGCTGTGTGACCCTGGTCAAGTCACTTAACCCTGTTTATCTCAGTTTCTTCATCTCTAAAATGAGCTACAGAAGGAAATGGCAAACCATTCCAGCGTCTTTGCCATGAAAATACCACATCAAGTTTCAAAGAGTTGGGCACAACTGAAACAATTGCACAACAACAAAAAAATATAATATCCCTCCATGTCTAATTTTTATTATTCTAGAAGAGCATTTGATTAATCAGAGCAAAATGAAATCTCATAAATTCTTCTCCAAAATAGTGTCTTCCATGCATAAGTTAACTATACAAGATACCTTGATAGGTATGAGAAAAGAGATAATTTTATGTAAAGATCCTCTGATTCTTTATATAAAATAGGACCAAAAGTTTTTGCCATTGTCTTAGAGCACATATTACAAAGAGTACAAATGGAAGGGAGATGCCCTTTAGATAGTGAGGATCTGACAGCCTGCATCCCTACACGGTTCGGTGATGTGGTGAAGAAGAAAGACACAGGAGGTGGGAGAAGAAAGACCAACTCCGTTTATTGATCTGAGGGTCAGGGTATTTATAGACAGAAACTGTAAGCCTATGTGACATTCTGCCTGTCTTCTGCCCTAGTGATTTAATCAGTTTTATCCTAAAGACTGTGCGCCTAGAGGGCATCTATTTTACACATCTCTTGTTTTCTGTAACTCTCTTGTTTGTCTCACGGAGACAGCAACCTCCAGGGGGGCATGGAGAGCCATTCTGGATGATACTGAGCACAGTCTCAACAGTTTCCCCAAAGGTCTATCCTGATCTTGTCAACCGCACTCCATCCTGGCCCTCAACACTAATTACATCAGTCTCTGGAACACTGAAGAGATTCAGAGTTCAGCCTAAAAGCTGAAGGAAAATCAATTAAAATTGTATTGTCTAATTGATCAATTGATCAATCAATAAATATTTATTTTATGTACTATATGACAAGTATTGTATTAGATGCTGAGGGTACAAATACAAAATTGATACAGTTCTTTCCCTCAAGGAGTTACACTCCAATGGGAGAGGGAACTTAGAGATACACATTTATAGCATATGTGTTCGGCAAGGCTATTTATTGTTTCTTCCATTTAATAGTATTTTATTTTTTCCAATTAAATGTAATAGTTAATTTTCAGTATTCGCTTTTATAAGATTTTGAGTTCCAATATTTTTTCTCCCTCCCTCCCCAAGACAGCAAGCAATCTGATATAGGTTATACATGTATAATCATATTAAACATGTTTCCACATTCGTCATGTTGTGAAAGAAAAATCAGAATAAAAGGGAAAAACCACAAGAAAGAAGAAACAACAACAAAGAGAAAATACTATGTTTCAATCTGCATTCAGACTCTACCCTTCTTTCTCTGGATGTGGATAGCATTTTTCATCATGAGTCTTTTGGAATTCTCTTAGATTATTGTACTACTGAGAAGAGCTAAATCTGTCAAAGTTGATTATCCCACAGTGTTGCTATTACTGTGTACATTGTTCTCCTGGTTCCTGGTCTTGAAGTAAGAATTACTTCACTCAGCACCAGTTCATGTAAGCCTTTCCAAGTTTTCCTGAAATCTGATTGCTCATTATTTCTTTTAAAGTTAATTTATTTTTAGTTTTCAACATTTACTTCAACAAGATTTTGAGTTCCAAATTTTCTCCCTATCTCTTCCCCTTCCCCACTCCAAGACAGTGTGCATTCTGATTACCCACTACTCCAATCTGTCGTCTCTTCTACCATCCCTCTCCCCTTTTCTTATCTCCTTCCCTTCTATTTTTCTGTAGGGCAAGATAGATTTCTATACCCCACTGCATGTATATCTTATTTCCTAGCTGCATGTAAAAACAATTTTTAACATTTGTTTTTAAAACTTTGAGTTCCAAATTTTCTCCCTTCCTCCCTCCCCACCCACTCCCATTGCAGCACCAATGTCATATGCACAGCACCTAATAGTTATGAATATGCTCTGAATTGCAAAAAACAGACTCTTCACATGGAAGACAGAACCAAAACATTTATTCAAACACCAGAAAGCCAAATCCCAACACCAGAAAGTCAAATTGTAACAGTGAGCACTCCAACATATACGGGGTAGGGCTGCTATCACAGGTTCTTTGATCTGCTTTTCTAAAAGGAAAGGCAACTTTTGAGGGGTTAACAATCTCCTTCAATCAAGCACATATATCATTCACTTAGTTCAGGAAATCAACATATATCACAAATCAACAGACAGGTTCAGCTGTCTGACCATAGTTGTCAGAGAGAAGCACCAACATCTGAGTTTTCAAAGCTGAGGAGCTCCTTAGTGACTCCTCAGAGTCTCATCTGGCACACAAAGTTTCTTCCAAAAACCAAGCTCTAAAGAAAAATCTCACCATCAGAGTATTTATACTTTTTTTAGAGCCAGAGGGCATCCCAACCCTTGAGAACCAGTGCCTCATTAACAAAAGGTATGGGCCTTCCTATGAATCTTCCCTAATCCACCATTAATGGGTGGGGAAGATCTCTAATCACATTAACAATACAAATATGTATACTGTTTCTAGTTAAAGAAACTCTTGTTTCTGTACTCCTAGTAAAGACTCGTGGTTGATAAAGACAAGATTGAATCAGAGGCACTTCATTGTACTAAAACAAAAACAGCAAAAGATCTTACTTTGCTTGCCCTTACACAAATCCACGTAGCAACAAAGAAATCTATACATAATATCAATGTAGCGAGCACCACCATCTCCAAGCGTTCCCTGTGCTAGGCCCTCCCCACAAATAAACACTCGTACCTCCCTGCCTGCTTTCTCTCTCTCTCTCTCTTTCTCTCTCTCTCTCTCAGCTCTAACGGTTATGACCAACTTCCTCTCAACTCTTCTTCTGCTCCTTCCCATTCCTGCTCCACCCATTTACCAAACTCCTCCCACCACAGACTCATGTGACTCAAGCTTCCATGTGACTCAGTTAGATCTCATGGGCCTATTAATGGATGGGAAAGATCTTGCCATTATGCAAAAAAAAAAAAAAATTACATTAATAATACACCCATTGAGAAGGCAAGCAATCTGATATAGGTTATAAATGAGTAGTCATTCAAAACACTTCCATAATAGTCATGTTGTGAAAGACTATATTTCCCTCCATCCTATCTGTTCCCCCGATTATTTTATTCTCTCCTTTGACCCTGTCCTTCCTCAAAAGCGTTCACTTCTGATTATCCCCTCCCATAATCTGCCTTCTCTTCTATCATACCCTTCTTTTTACCTCTTCCCCCCTACTTTCCTGTAGGATAAGATAGATTTTCATACCCAGTTGAGTGTGTATGTTATTTCCTCTTTAAGACAAATTCCCTCTCATTCCCTCTCATCTCCTTCCTCTTTCCCTGAATTGTAAAAGCTTTTTCTTCCCTCTTTTATGTGAGATAATTTACCTCATTCTATTTCTCCCTTTCTCTTTCCAGTGCATTCCTCTCTCTCTCATTAATTTTATTTTTTTTAGATATCATCCCTTCGTATTCAACTGTGTAATTCATCTGTCTATATACTTTTTTCCTTCCGCTATCCTAATACTGAGAAAGGTCTCATGTGTTACAAATATCAACATTCTACACAGGAATGTAAACAGGTCAACTTTAATAAGGCCCTTATGATTTCTCTTTCCTATTTACCTTTTCATGCTTCTCTTGAGTCTTGTATTTGAAAGTCAAATTTTCTTTTCATCTATGTTCTTTTCATCAAGAATGCTTGAAAGTCCTCTATTTCAATGGATGCATGCAGGGAATGTAGTTTTGAAACCTTCATTCCACTACTAGAAAGTTCATGAGATTCAATAGTGTCTCTATTTCTTGAATGCTTTACTGGAGGTTCTCTCTCAAATTTTGTCTGCAACTGACTCATGTAAGTCCTTTCTGGCAGGTTTGCAGTGTCAGAATCAATATCCTTTCAATTAATCAGGAGTCATGTCTCCCTCCAGCTTTCCAGCATGGAGCAACCGGACTTTCTTTCAGGGCACTAATCAAGAAGGTATTACCTACATGAGATTTAAGGTAACCTTGGGTGGTGGGTGTGTGTGTGTGGGGAAACCAGGAAAGGCATCATCCAGAAGTGGGCATTTGAACTGTATCTTAAAGGAAATGGGGAATTCCCATAGGTACAGTCAAGGAGAGAGCACATTTCAGGCCCTAGAGAAGAGCCAGCAAAGAAGGCCAAGGTATTTAATGGACAGGCCAAAATCAGCCATTACCTTATTCCTTTAGGTTCACTGTTGGAACGAAATGAGATAACAATAGCTGTTAAATAGTTAACACTAAGTGGTTTATATAGCCATTGCAAAGGAAAGATATTTAAATAAGAATACTGTAACACTTAGCTTTCAATGGATGCTTCCATTTGGAAATGTGTCTGGTCAACAAAGTTGGATGGTATGGTCTTGGAACATCTGGCAAGTCTGAAGGAAACTCCTTCCATGTAAATAGGTCTTTTTACGTGCCTAGGTGATCAGGAAGCAGGGTCAATATGGAAGAAGGCAATTAGGAAGCAGCATTAAAGACGGTACAGTTAAAGAGTGGCTTAGCCTAAGGCTCAGGAATTTTTGTTTCATTTTAGAGTAAAAATTGGCCTAAATCATGTTGTGAGAGAGGGGAAACTCAGGTAGAGATAACTTCTATTCCATGATTATAGGGGATCATGTCACATATGGAAACAACTAGAAAGACAGTTTAGCTAAACCATCAATTATGTGGAGGGGAAATAATGAGTAATAAGGCTGGAAAAGCAAACCAGTCATTGCATTAACAGCTCATAGATCTAGTCCAGTGGTGTCAAACTCAAATGGGTTCTAGGTGTCCTAGATTGTGTAAAAAATGTTTAAATTGCTTTATCTCTTCCACATAACTCCTATCTGGGAGAGTTTTGAAAGGTTGTGAAAACTGGAGAAAATTTCTAATCTTCCATCTTGTTCATCAGATCCTCTACTTGCGTCTTAGGGATTTAAATTCTGATGTCAATAAGGTGAAAATTAGAAAACCAGTTGTAGCAGACATTTGGCAAATTCCTGTGGGAAGAGAAAGTCTTCATTGTCTATCTGCATGAGTTTCTGGGAGATTTAGTCTCAAATAGACAGTGATGTTTCCTTTCCACTTAGGAGAATTTATTTGTAGATGGACAGGGTTGAATGAAGATCCTGACTGGTAATTCAATGAGGAGTAGGAACTCAACAGTCAATTAGAGTATAGTACAGGCTGAGAGACTGCCAGAAACTAAGGTGAGTAATAGGCATGATTATTTTCTATTATATCAATAACCCATTATTAATTAAATTCAGGCTTTTTATTTTCTCCTTCAGGGACTAGTCCCTGTAGGTCAGTCATTGACTTTCTTAAGGACATGGCTGACATATGAGATTGCCCTAATCCTAGAAGAATATGCTCCTAGACTTTGGGCAGGACTCTACCCAGCTATGTCATCTAAATTAGGTGAATTCCTGCCCCAAAGCAATACGCCCAGAAAATGTCTAAAGATTTAACTTTTAAAGTCCTTTTTTGTCTGCAACCTAAAAATTTTGGTGTTTTGTCATTGTTGTCATTATTTCTGATGAAATTATTAATTGCTTCTCAAGCATAATAATAATATAAAAATGGAAATTGAGAAGGTCTGGGATGATTTGGGTGAAGGTCCATCAGAAAATTGATGAATCAAATACTAGAGGTGTAGATTAATGGAACTAATGTTGAGATCCTCTCCCAGCTGACTTTTATAAGCTGGAGGAAATCTCTGAGGTTATACTTTTACAAAGTCAACTAAATTTTTTCATGTCTCCAAATGCAGAATACTCTTTTTATGTTTTTAGGTGACTGAGATGGGGAATTATTTCCAACTGTCACCTTGAAGATAAATTCCTGTTGCAGAAAGCTCCCTGATGGAGATCTAAAAGGGAGGGGGTAAAGTTCCTAAAGGAAATGTATTTGATAATTTGGATTTATATACTCTCACCCTCTATGGTCTTCTGTATCTCAAGCTCAACCAATTTCAGTCACAAATAGATTTTAGCTTCAGCGAAGAGCCCCATGAGAAGGGGCTCATAATTATAAATATATAGACTATATATTGAGCAAGAGTTTGAGATGGAAGTGGCCATCACAGATATGGGTAGGAAAGGGTGCCCTGCATGTGGGCAGAGGGCAATGACAGTGTATCCTGCTAACAATTTGGGGAAGGTTCCTGAAACTTGGGGGTGGAAGAAAAGCAAGGCGGCAACTTGTAAAACTGTATAGCACTAGGACACTACTCTACCTTCATACCCATGAAAGTCTGGGGCAGCCCTCTAAAACGTTTTCCCTAATTGGATCATTCAGGAGATGCCATAGAGGGCAGAACATAGAGAAAAGAGGTATTATAGATTCTCTTAGGGTGAGAGCCAAGGTCTCCCAGTGCATCCTAGGTCATCTCCAGTCATCCTGAGGAATATCTCTCTGGTCACTGGCTTCAGATGGCTCTGGAGCAGAAGTGAGGCTGGTGACCTTGCACAGCCCTCCCTCACTCAAAGCAAAGTCAAGTGCAAGTCATGTCATCATTTCTCTGATGGCATGGTCTTCTTTGGCAACGAAGGATAAACACAACAATTATAGACTAATTGTTCCTCTGGGCCCTTTTTGGGATGTCTCTGTATGCTACTATGGGCTGGACCAAATGGAAACCTTTAGAGTTATCAAAATATCCCATGGGGTTGAAAATTGTCCAATCTGCAAGATAAACCACTGAGGCAGAACTACAAGCCAGTAGCAATTTATTAAAGGATCCATGACTCTCTTTAATGAAATGGACCTCAGATCTTCCTCATAATGTAAGATGTCCTCTGGTCCTCAGGACTTTGTTTTTATAGAGTTTGATACCCAGACATTCAGGAGAGGCAAAGTAATATACAAAATCCCATTGGTTGATAGACCTTGTTTTTGAGGGCAAAAAAATGACATAAGTCAAAAAATAGTCTATCAGCAGGGGCATCATGGGTTGGACAAAGGATGAGCTATCTCTGCTGACTAGAGGCCATAAGAAGGGGAAGACAAGAGTCATCTCTGGTGACTAAGTGGTCATAAGATGGTCACTTGCTCATATGGAACAAGGCAGGATGGTCTGGAGGTACAAAAATAAGTTGGGGAACTTTCTATATCATGCCAAAGTTTCTTACCTATGCTAAACTGAGACATGGAATTTGAGCAAGATGGGATGGAGATATCTTTGTCAGCATTCTTCTAGTTGCTCAAGTGACCTTCATTAACTGGTAAATCAGTGGTGCATATTGGATTAAAGTTTGAGACCTACTATAAGAATTTATCTTATCTAATTATCTCTATATGATTTATTTAAAATAGGTATTAGTACATGTTTATTCTTGTACTATTGTAAGATGCTGATTAAAAACATATTACTAGATGAGTATATCACTAATAATTGCTAATAATCATTATTCCTTGTGGGATCACACTGAATTGATTAATGTTGATTGGAATGGACTAGAGGTCCACATGAATCATTTCTCACACCATGTAGTTAACACCCTATGTGGTGTTAGGTCCCCAGGGTTTTAGAAGTTATTTTTTCTCCATCTATAGAGATGAAGGAAGCTGGAGTGTTATATTAATTCTCCTTCCAGCAAGCCTGTGTTGTTTTTAAGGAGGTAGGAAGCTTACAGAGTTCTCCAGGGAGCTGATCAAAGTCATCATCTATTCTTGACCTCAATGTCATAGATCAGGTAGGCCAGGCACAGGGTGAGTGGTATGAGGTTATTGACCTTGCCAATACTTTTTCAGATATCTTAAGCTAGAAATCCAGTAGACATCTTAAACTCAACATGTCCAAGGCTGAACTCATTGTCTTTTCCCCCTAAATCTCTTCAACCCCAACTTCCCTAGCACTTTTGAGGGCAACAAAACCCTTCCAGGCCTTCGGGCTTGTAACCTAGGTGCTGATTCCTCATTCTGTCTAACCCCTCCATATCCAATCTATTGCTGAGGTCTACATTCAGTCATTCAATATAATTCATGGTACCTCAGGGCCTAGAAGTCCTTTCTATCTTTGTAGAGTACTTATGATTCCCTGGAGTACTGAGAGTCTTATCTCCTTGCTTTTACAGTGCTTTTCCTCAATGCCTGGAGTGCTCTACCCTGATATCCCTGCCTCTTAGCTTCTCTGGCATTTTTCTTGACAGCACGATTCTTATCTCCTGTGAAAGATTTTCCCTGATTCTCTGAACTTTCCTTGTCATATTATTTTCCATTTGCTCTGCATAATTATTGTATGTAACTGGTTATTTATGCGTTGCCTCCTCCTATTAAAATGTGAGATCTTTGAGGGCAGGGCGGGTTTTTCCTTTCTTTGTATTCTTAGGTCTTAGTTTAGAGTCTGACAGATAGTAAGCACTTAATAAATGCTTGTTGACTGACAAGAGTTGCTCAGCTGGGTTCCTAAAAATCTATTCCTCTTCAGATGCAGGAGTGTGCTGGTAAACTGTTTAACAATTGGCTTTCCAAAAAAAGAAAAAAAAATACACACATAAATATATCCATCTACATGATCTCTTTTAAAAGTCAATCTGTATCATTAATTTTTTTACTTTCTTAAGTTTAAACAATCAACAAGAGCGACCAAAAATCAAGTCTTGATTTGTAATGTTTGCCAATTTCTGAGGTATAAATACTTTGAAAATTTAACAATCAGCTCTCTAGAGGGATGGTATAAGCTGGCTCCAGTATACTAGTGGATTGATTTTTCTTTTCTACTGCCAAAGGTGCTTTTTCCTTAAAATTAATTCTTTCCATGTCTTTTTGAAGAGCATGTCGCTGCTCCTTCGATTGTGCTTTGAATTTATCTCCAATGTCATGACAAACTCTAGAACTGCAAGATGGGATAAATTGATAAAGCTAAGTCACTTTTAGATGCTACAACTGATAGGGGTGCGGGAGGGAAGCGTAGAAGACAGAATAACTCCTTTCTCCCTGAAGGAGTTTCATTCTGAGCACTTCTGGGACTTCATTTCCTTGGAGGGGAATCCTATTCATAGAAATTAATTTATCAAAAGCATGCTGACTCAGCAGCACCTGAAGTAATATTCAAACTTCATCCTAGGAGAGCAGTGTCTGGGCTGTCTGGTGCTTGAATGACACCTGTTTCTAGTTTGTGTGAAGTTCCAGATAATACTAGATAACTGATCTATTTATAATTAAGGGTTTACTTTATTTATAAGTATAATGGGTAAGTTTTAATTTGTCTGATTTTTATTTTGATGTATACTTGAAAAAGAGTTTTTCCTCTTCATGTCTTGGGAATAAATAATTTGTGTTTTCTTACCTTTGTCATCACATGAAAATGAGTTGAGACATTTGAGTATAACACTAGCTCTTCAACAGAAAGATGAGACATTTTTGAGCGGCAATACAATCTTGGTACGATAGTTTGACTCATTTTGTGAGGAGTCTCTGAGGAGAATGCCTTTTAACTGTCATTCTGGAGAAATGGTTAACCATAAATGTTGAAGGGAGGATGAACTAAAAGGATTAAGAGAACTTAATCCAATTTTTTCTTATACGGAATCATGAAGAGGATCTTTTAAAAGAGACTAATTGGTATACCGAGACCTGAATGTTGAGATGGTATTTCCAAAATTGAGGGTGCATTGGTAATTGGAGAAATGCCTAAAAGTGACTTTGACTGTGATCCTTCTCATTACTGATAATATCATAAATAACCTTATGTAATTGTTTTTATTATTTATTACATTGTTAATAAACAGTATAGCCTATAACATTTATATTTATTTAAGCCTTAGAGATTAGGAATTTTCAGATATGTAAAGAGATGAGCAAATGCTTATGGGAATAGTGGTTTTTCTAGTTCATTCAGTAGATAATGATATTGAATAAATGAGGATAGAGGTAACTAATTAATCAGAGAGATGTTGCAATTTTAGTAATTCATGTGGAAATATCAGAACATATCCCTTGATTGCCTTAGAAAGGTATGAAAATGAATAAGAAAAGTGAGTTAGTAGTAGGGTAGTCAACCATAAAGACTGCAAAAGGGAATATGAAGAAGAAACTTTTTAAGACCTAAGTGTTTAACATATTTATGTGACAGCTCCACATCATCTTCACAGTTGATCAGGCAGAGGGAAAGACATCATAGCACTTGATATTTGATCCCTGTGACAGATGAAAGCAATTGGCCTTAAAGTGAAAGATTCTGTGATATTCTAAAGAACCAGTTTAACCGTGCTTCTTGTGAAAGAATGAAAAGAAATCACTTTAACATTAAAAAAAAAAACTATCAAAATCAGCTTCCTGTTGCAGGAAATAAAGGGAAGTAGCTTAAACAGTGATGTCAAATTCAAATAGAAATGGCCAGTACATAAGGATCACTCTTGGCCACATATTAGCTTAGAGAACATCTACAGATATGATTATGTTCTACTACATTTTTATTTTTTGTTAAATATTTACCAAATACATTTTAATTGGCTTCTGGCTATCACTGGGAGTGTTAGTTTGGTGTTTGATAGATCTAGCATATAAGGTTAAAAAACCAAAGAGTTTGAATAAGAACCTTCCAATTAAATAGAATTCTACTGCTGTTTCAATAACAAAATTTTAATTTTGAATGTTCTTTTAGAGAGTTGTAGTTAAAATTGTTCCCACTAGGGTGTGCTAGATCGCTAAATAGTTACACTTTTCTTATGTTACCTAATTCCCTGTGATCTGTCTTTCCCAAACTGACAAGTTTCAGTACACAATAATGCTTTAATGTCAGAACAATCTTGTATACTGTATATGAACTTTGCTGAAACACTTAAGAAGCCAATGTTATGGATAAAAAAATACCATGTAGTACTATTTATCATTTGTCCTTCAACATCTGAGTCTCTAATTCATCTAGAGTTTTTCTCAAGTCCTGATTCTGGTGCTATTTCTGTGACCTTGAACTAGTTCCTTCATCACTTTGGGGCTCACTTTCCTCACCTATAAACTCAAAGAATGTATTGGATGATTCTAAGACCCCACCTAGCTTTAAATTCCTATGGCCCCATAATAATGTCTATGTCTTGGGAATGTCAGTTTACTAAGCTGAATGAACACTATGAGATTTCCTTCCACTCCATTAGACATATCTAACTCCTTTTTTAAGGACAGGAAAAGCCTTGAGAACCTCTGATAACTTGGCTTCTCACATATCTGGATAGGGTCTAGGCCTAATGAATTTGATAGGGTTATATTGCACATAACGTTGTGTCATCACAGTGTTGAAATTCTTGCAGACTTACTTCTCAGGTATTCCCCCTTTTAGGTGCCTCCAAGGTACTGTACAGTTTTTTATAAAATGATATTATTTTCCTTCCTTTATTTCTTCATTCCTTCCTTCTCTGCCTCTGCACTCTCTTTTTCCTTCCCTACTCCCTCCCTTTCCTTCTGTGTATGTATATTTTTATTTATTCATTTATTTTGGAAAAGGCTTTTTTATTAGAACACAAAAAACGTACTTGACTCTAAAAAAAAAAAAAAGATTCAGTTTTTATCATGCCCCAGTCCTACAAACATGGAAACAAAACACTCCCTCTTTTCTAGCACTCCATTGGTATACTGGAAAGCAATTCATAATAATGTACTTTCAAAGACTATTGCCAGAATAGATGAGATACTGTTTTGCAGTCATGTATGAAGATAAAATTAATTATTTGTTATATCAGCTATAACTAAAGCACCTTGGCTTAAGGTGAAAAAAGAGGAAAAGAATCCTAAGCTGATTCAGTTAAATAGAACAAAACTGTACTCATGTTAGTCTACCATTATATTTTTGATGAGTATAGTCTTAGGAGAGTTCAATTAACAATCCTAAACTGTCAAATCAATTCATGATTTTGCAGTAAAATTAGAGCAAGGTAAAACAATAGCATCTCCAATGCCAAATGGGCCAAAAAGAAAAAAAAAAAACAACTTAAGGGTACCAAAAACAGTGTATAAGGAAAAAACATAGTTCTATGTAAAATAGAGAAGTGGAAGTTACCAGTTATATCTTTGGAAGATGCCACAAAGGTCTGCATTTATTAGGAATATTTTGAATTTCTAACTTTACTGTCTAAGGGTGATGATGCAGACATTCTATCGAAGACTGCTAATCAAAAAAGGTTAGCTTGAAAATTTCAACCAAAAAAACCAGATAAAGTGGAAAGTGGCTTGGTTTATTGGAGTGAATAATAATGTCAGTTCTCTAGACAATTCTCTAAAATGATAAATTAGAGAGAAAGTGCTTATCAACATTAGAAGAGGGAATTTCCACCCCTGGGAGCTCCATATAAGAGTAAAATCACAGTTTCTGTTCTTATGGCTATCTACACAGTGCTAGTTAAACTTTCAAAGTGCTTTCACATCTATTTTCTCACTTGATCGATTTGGGATTAATTTTTGAAAAAAGAAAATTAAGAAAAATGTATAATACAATAATAATTTCTGATGCTTTTATGTATATAGCCAGATGCCAATTAGTGTGAATAATGAATCCCATGAAATAGTTCTGTATATTCAAATTTGCACTATTGGATATGAAATATTGTAATTGAATAGAGACCAACAGAAATATGGAGTACAAATTCAAATAATACAAACACTTCAGACATTGCATAAAATTACCATCAGAAGGCTACTGGAAGGAAGAGGAAAATCCTGTATATGATTTTAAAAAGAAAAGCATGTCAAAAACCTAGAGAGGAGAGGGTATCAAGGATAAGAAATGTATTGACAATATTAATGAGAATTAGGAGAGAAGGTGATTAGATTTGTCAATGAACATTTTTTATAACTAATTGTCTCCGTCAATTGTCTTGTAATCAATCAAATGGATTGGGAGATTCAATTGATCAGGACCGTTTTGATACTGCCCTCCCCCCACTACAAGAGCAGAAATATTACAGTAATATTTTTAAATTTTTTTCCCCCACTGTAATCAGGTTAGATTAAAACTGAAAAACAAGATGGCTCAGTGTTAAGAAAATAATGAGCACAATCATTTTCAAAATAAAACTAACTGAAATCCCAGGATCATACCAAAAGATGCTTCAAAAAAAAAAAAGGAAGAGGCTTGTGATAAAGTCTAATAGGAGTGATTAAAAACTCTGGAAATCATATGTTACTTTAAATAAAAAACTATATGTTAAAAAGAAAACGTAGCATTATTTACAGCAGAGAAATGCTAGAATTTTTTGTAATAAATATGAAAGTAAGGCAAGGATGTCCCATCTTTTTTCTATTATTAATAATAGCTTACATTTCTTTCATTCTTACTGTGTGCCTAGCACTGTGCTAAGTGCTTTATAATTACCATCTCTCATTTGATCCTCACAACAACCCTGGGAGGTAGGGGGTACTAAATATTATCCCCATTTTATAGTTGAGGAAACTGAGGCAGAGAGAACTTAGACATTTCAAATTGGATATATCCAAGGTATCTCAAAGTCAGATATCCAAAACGGAACTCATTACTTCCAGCCTCAAAAGGACCCATCCCATGTTTCAAACTCCCCTATCACAGTGTCAGTCACTGCCATGATCTGTCATTCAGGCTCCCAATATCATTGTCATCCTTGACTTCTCACTTTCACTCTCATCAAATCTATCTACTCACACTTAATCCATTTCTAAATCTTGTCATTTCTGTGTGTTTGTCCTTCATTGCTGAGGAAGACCATGCCATCAGAGAAATAATGACACGACTTGCACTTGACTTTGCTTTGAGGGAGGGAGGGCTGTACAGGTCACCAGCCTCCAGAGCCATCTGAATTCAGTGACAACATCTCTCCACTAAGTCCTTTTCTTTCTTATATAATCACAAGCCTAGTTTGGGCCTTCATAACTTTTTGCCTGGATTACTGCAATGGCTTTGTGGTTTCTGATACCTCAAGTCTCTACCCACTATAATACATCCTACATTTAGCTACCAGGGTGATTTTTCTAAAATAAGGTCTGAAAATATCACCTCTGTTGCTCACTGAGCTCCAATGGCTTTCTTATTGCCTGCAAATTCATAACTTCCCTACCTTTCCTACTTTTTCACATTTTATTCTACTATCCAGCTGTGCTCTCCTACTTGCAGTCCCTTGGGCATATCCTGTCTCTTTTTTTACTATCTCCTCATGCCTAGAATGTTCTCACTGCTCTGCCCCGTCTCCGTGTCCTGGCTTCCTTCAAGATTCAGCTCACATCTCACTTATTGCTGGAAGCCTTTTCAATGTCCTCAGATATGATACCTCCTTTCCCTCTCAGATTACCTCCTGAATAAATTTTAATTTCTTACATATTCTCTCCCCCACTATAAAGTATGCTCCTTAAGGGCAGAGACTATTTCAGCCTTCTTTTACGTCCCTACTGCTTAGCCTAGTGCCTATCACATAGTAGGCACTTACTAAATTCAATTCACTAAACATTTATTAAATATCTGTGTGCCAGTCACAGGGGACATAAATATAGTCCCTGGCTTCAAACAACTTAAAATCTAATGGGTAAGATAATATACAAAAAGAACCTGGAAAAGGGAGGTGACACCAGGGAGTACCTGGCTTGGCACATGGTGTTTGTGGAGTCCAAACCAAGCAGAGATGTTGATGGAAAGTGGAGTTACAATAGATGCCTGTTGACTGACTGACTGATCAGAAAGGTGCTTTGGTGCCAGGCTGGAAATTCTTGAATAGCACGCTAAGGCATTTGTATTCTATACTTTTGACAATATGCATTTACTGAAGTTTTTTGATCAGGAGAGTGACATGAAGAGACCTGTGCTTTAGGATGAATGTGCTACTGTTGAACATTCTAGAATTCACAAGTCCTGTGCAAACATGCTCTCACCAGGGCCTATGATGTTCCTTTAGGTGTTATCTTACCAGCATTCTGATTCCTTTAGAACACATGGAAATATTGCAGATGCAAAAAGTACTGCAACTACTCCAAGGTCATATACTGCGTCAATAATAGGGCCAACAATATAACTAGAAAATTCAATAACAAAGGAATGCTAAATTTTTTGGAGGTTCATATATAGTCATATGACGCTAGTGATTTCCCATATCTTATTCTGCTGCAATAAACATCTGTGATACAGAAACACTGAGCATGATCAATTTGTCAGCAAGGTTAGCAACTGCCAATAAATGAGATCCAAGTTTCCTCAGTAACCAAGGATGCATCTGACAGAGCAGCCCTTTATACAGTTGATTACAAAAGGTAGAAAATGTAGTCCAATGCTGCAGGCTAAACTGAGACTGTAATTGGTTTAACACAAAGATGATGAGTGGGCTTAAATTTAGCCTGACTCAGAGAGGGGATTTCCGAGCATTCCCATGGCAATAGGAAAAACACAGAGCTGACCAATAATCTCTGGAAAGTACCATGATGGGCAAATATCCTATGAGCAGTTTGACTCACATCCCACCCCCTCAGTTAACAAAGCTCACAGAATTTGCATCTTTGTGGTCAGGCTATAGCCCATAGGAATAGGGAAGTTAAACTCTTGCAAACTCTACCACTGAGGCATCTAGAATCAAACTTAAATCTCATCTGTAAGTACTGACAAACTGATTAGATGCATTTCTCAATCAATAATAATAAAGAATACAAAATAAAATGGGGTATCAATTTTCAATGTCACAGTACCTACAGTAGGTAGGATTTAAAAAAAAAACAAAAACTCTCACTCATTAGTATTTCCCCCCACAAGTTAAATTTTACTTATTAGACCTGTTACCAATTAAAGCTTTTAGATATGCATACCCAAACAAAGAAATTAAGTGAAGTGCTACTGAAAAAAAAGTAAAATTTTAAGAGAAAGGTGTCATTTACACTCAACTAATTTAACATCTGCCATTAGACATAGCACAGTAGTGGATCCAAACTAATTTGATAGTGATTGTTCAGAAACCCCTGACTGTATAGTATTATGATTAATTTTTTTTCTCTTATAGCGTTATTAGAATGCCACAAATAGTAGAAGTTCAACTACTTTGTCCAGAATGGATATCTCTGTCAAAATAATATAACTGACAAAGGGACAGAACACTGAAAACCAAATATGCTTAGATATTTGACATTTAGATATTGAAAGGATGGTAAATTATATTTGTTTTCAACATGCCAGTGGAGACTTTTTTGTGATTTCATTATAGTCACCTATACTGTAATGCCTGGCAAAATGGTAGATGTTGCTTAATAAAAGTTTGTTGAATTGAATTGGAAAGAATAGATTTAATATGAGATTATTTTTGTTAATATCTTTGAAAATCAAAGTGCTATTCATATAATGTTGATGATTATTTCCATGAAGTATTCTATCTGTTTCTAGGATATGCAGAAAAGGAATTCTGAAGTTCGTATGGAACACTTGACTACTACGGGACATTTAATAAAGTAGTACAAATGAATATTAGTGATTACTAGTGACCTCAAAATATTACAAGAAAGTGGTTCTAAATAACAAAAGATAGTCACGGAAGCACCAGAATAAAATATTTAATACACTAGAAAGTTTGTGGAATTATTAGGAAAAGTGTGATAACTTAGAATCAAAATAGCCTTACAGTGGTCACTGATGGGGTGCTTGGGTGCATGTGCTTGGACCCCAGTTCTAAAATCACATTTCTCTTTAAAAATCACATTTCTCCCTAGCCTCAAAACGCTATTCCAAGTAGTTTCTCCCCAGACCAAAGACACAGCCTGTCCCAGCAACAACCATTATCTCCTTTCCTGATACAGTAGCCTGCTGCATCTATAGAACTTATTAGTCTGAACCAGCTGTGTACTGGATGAACTGGCTGTGTACTGGGTCATAATGACATATGTATCCTAGACTTAGACATACATATACTCCCTTATATTTCTCTTGTCTAACAAGACACTGATGAGAGCAGTCTGGTATTCCTTAGTCAGCCCTAACCATTAGTTGACTTAGTGACATTTCAGGCCTAAAACCACACCTCCATATAGGCTCCCCACTTGGGCTATTTCCCAATGAACTTCGGGTAAAATACCTGCATAGTAGATGCTAAAAGTACATGTTCCTTTAAGAACTAAGCACTCCTTTACCCCTCCCTAATCCTGCCCTAAATCATCTATTTAGCATATTTGTCACATGTTTTATTGTAGAATATCCTATACAAACTTTACCTGTACCCCTCTAAGGTTGAGGTTCCCTAAGAACTCTCGCCTGCTGAAAAGCATTATAAATCTTTACCACCTTGGCCTAAACAATGCTTGAGACTGTGAATTCTTTCCTAGATGGCCCACACAGGGAACCTATACCTTCCTCTCTGCAGCCCTCATCAGTCATTATGCAAAAAGAGCAATATCAACAGAACATTTATCTTATGAGAAGATAATTGATGGGAAAGACAGAGTGAAAGGCCCCATAACACACACATGCACAAACACATACGCACACCTACATGCATACACACACACATACACACACACCTACACACACCTACACACATACACATACACACATACCCACATACACATACACACACAAACACACACATACACACATACACACACAAAGACACTTTCTGAAGTAACAAAGAAGTAAAAGGAAAATAGGTATTTGTCAATTGGGAAATGACTGACATATCATGCTATATGAATGTTATGGGATATTACTGTGCCATAAAATAACACATATGGATTCAGAAAAAAATTGGGAAGATTAATACGAACTGATGAAGAATAAAACAATCAGAATGAAGAGAACAATTTGCATGAAGACCACAATACTATAAAGGAAAAAATGATGAAAAACTTCAGATCTCTTGGTCAATGATATGACCAGTTATATCATATCATATCAGAGGAACTGATGATGAAACAATACCTCCAGTCAATAAATAAAGAGATGATAGATAATTGGTGCTGAATGGAATATATGTATATAAATTAATTATTATTATAATTGTGTAAAATAATTATTATAGATAATTAATTATATGTAATTATAACATACACACATTATATATTAATATGTACATTAATATATTATACATATTAATATACATATATTAAACTTGGAAAGTATGTGTATTTGTTTTGCTTCATTATACTTGTTTGTTACAAGTATATATATATGACTATTTTGAGGGAAAAATAATCAATTAGTGATGAAATTAAACAATCAAATAATCATACCCAAGACTTGCTGTTTTGGGAGTTTAATCTGTTTGCAAAGCTTAGCTTTATAATTTCATAGTAAATATACTAAATATTTTCAAAGAGCTGTCTGTGACAATAAGTTTTAATCTGCATCGATACCCTTGCTCCCTTTGCAAAGAAAATAACTCCAACGGGGGAATGTAGGTATTAACAAATTTCTGTCAGAGATGATTTTTTCTTTCGCCTTATTTTTCATCTAGACCTGTGGTTTCATTAGTGTGAAAACTACCTCCAGTGTTGTTAATATACTTTATTGTAATTTATTATCTCAGAGTTTCCGGAGCACTAAAAAAAAAGAGGAGTAACTGGTGCATGGTCACAAAACTAGGGTAAAGGTCCTAACTACAAGTTCTCCTTTTGAGTCACCAAGCCTTTCTACTTATCCTTCATCTGAAACCTTCTATACATCCTGTTTCTCTTTCCTTTTTCTGCCGCCGTCATTAGGAGAAGAGCTCCTTGAGAGCAGGGAATATTTTTAATTTCCTATTTTTCTCCCCAGAGCTTAGTATAATCATTCATATAAAGGAAAAACATAATCAATCAATCAATATTTATGTAGCACCTACTATGTACCAGGTACTGTGCTAAGCACTGAGGATACAAAAGAAGGCAAAAGACACTCCCTGCCCTCAAGGAGTTTACAATCTATTGGAAAACAATGTGCAAACAAATAAATACAAAGCAAGTTATCTAAAGGATAAATAGGAAATAACTAAAAGGTAAAGTACTGAAAGGAAGAAGTTTTAGAAAAGACTTTCTGTAGAAGAGAGATTAAGGGATCAAAAAGAGAGTAAGAGGAGAGAACGTGGAGACACCTATTATAGACAGGTGCCTTTTTATGAAGTTTAGCTACCAAGGGGAGATGAGATACAGGACAATAGTTAGGGATGCAAGGATCAAGTAAGGGTTTTTTCAGGATAGAGGAGATAATACTTTTTCATTCATTAAACTTACTTTAAAAAAGACCAAGGGGTTTGGTGAGAGAAACATGAGTGTAGGAAGCATCTTTGTTATTGTCCATCCAAAGTTTAAATGTGAGAACAAGAAAACAGAATAATATTAAATAATATTATTTAGATTTTAAGCTCCAAGGACAATATGTCAGTTTTCATTTTCATTTCATTCTTTATATTAAAGCAGGCACTTAATATTGAATTAAGCTCATTTAAATATAAGGATAGTACAGCTGTATTAAATAATAATGTTTCTGAACTCAATGTCCTCTGTCTTGTGGATAGATTGCTCCTGGGCCACCAGATTTATAAAAAAGGATGAGGACAGGATAAGTATTGAAACTATGATTAATTGGTATAGAGAACATCCAGAGGAAGAAATTCCCCCCAGGGTAGGCACCTTCTTGTCAAATTACATAGAAAGTTTTTTAGGATACTGAGAGATTAAGTAACTTGGCCAGCATTATATAGCCATTATATATCAGAGATAGGATTTAAATTCAGATTTTCCTGCCTTTGAGACAGATTTAGGCGTGGTACCATTACAACAATGTCTAGATGAGCCAAGGGGAGTGCGTGGAGGTGTAGCCAGCAGAAGGTAATAGCAATTATATGTGTAATGGTAGATTTGGTCAATGAAAACTCCATCCTTGGAGCATGTGCAGATATTCTTTGCCTGCACCTAGTTCATGTGAAGATTTTGGAAAGCCATAGTGTCTCAAACTTGGTATCATGCATTAATGAAAAATTTTCTAATTGCCTCTGTGACCAGAAGAACCAATAATTCAGGAGCAGCTGAGCAGGAACTGAGTGTGTACAAAAGTTACAAATCTGGCATTTATCAGTCAACTGTCTCAAAGGTTGTGTGTGAGTTTCCTTTAAAATTCCCAAATGGACATTATCTCCCTTCCAGTTTAAAGATCATGATAGTTCAAATCACTCTCAGGGATATGAGAGAAATCTTCCTCATATTTTAGAAATCTCAGAGGACTAGTCAGTTTTCAAACCTTTATCATCTGAGTAAAATATTGTTCTTTCTAGAAAATCCAAAGGTGAATGACAGATGAGCTGACTTTGGTAACTCTGGTAGGGAAAGGAAGGTTTGTCTCCTCTGAGATATTCTATTTTCTGAGGAAAAAAGTTAGTTTAGGATTTGTTTTTTGAGATTGCAAGTATACATGGTGCCAAAAGCACTGTTAATTTTAAAAATTGCAGTCTCATGGTATTTTTTTTACATTTAGTGCTATATAATACATTATATTAGAGTGCTGTCTCTTAGACTAAAATTGTAGCTGTTTTCAGCCCCAGTTTCTTTGCTTGTAACCATTTCATCTGCCTGGTGGAGCAATTTCTGGCTGTTTAGAAATTCCTATATACAGACTTTTCTCTGGAATTTTCTCATACTTGTGTAATCGGGTTTTCAGACAGACTTTATAGGAAAAGCCTCTAAGACCTGGCAAAATAGACTTTTGTGAATTGTAGTTTTGATCCCCCAACTCTCTCTCCCCCATTCTCCCACTCTCAGGAGTCTTTAGATCTTTTCCTCTGTAGGGTGGCAGAGAAAGCTAATTCATATTATCAGTAAGAACTACAATTCCCAGAAGTCCATGCTGTCAGATCCCATATTCTTTCCTGGAAAATTGGTCTTAACATATTAATTGAGAGCAGAGCCAAACGGTGAAGTGGTAGGAAGAAGTATACCTTAGTTTGCTAGCACAACTCCTCCATGGATATCTAGAAGATGCACCAGGGCAACTTTTGATCAGAATATTCAAGAAACATAACCTGAATTTTATTTCCAATCCAGATGAATATAGGGAGACTGACAGAGAGGTCTGCGGACACTGGGAACAAGATCTGGCCAAGAGCACAGGTGTGGTAGTCCAGTGTGAAAGGACTGAAAGAAGACAAAGGCTGTTCATCAGGGAAATGATTCTTTACCAAACCTACTAGAAAGATCTTGACTTTTTCAGGCTATGGGAACAGGTGCCAACTGTTAGGTGCAATACTGTCAGTGCTGTTGCTTACTATTCAGTTTGCCATAACAGATCTAGGGTGACTAAGAATTTCAGGGTGAGGAGCAGTCTTGAGCAGCAAATGGACACTGTGGGACTCCGACTCCATTTTCTGGGCAGGTTTTCAGTTCTAGCCTCTAACCCCGCAGCAGTCCTAAGCACACAGGAGAATAATCAGGGCAGGAATCCTGGATCGAATGAGTGTGCAGTTCTGTCATTTTGAACTCATGGGTTTTTCCAGCTGGCTGATAGTACCTGTGTCTAGTAGCAGTCTAATAGAACTTCCTTCTAGTTGGAAGTCTGTAAGAACGTAGTGCACACCTAAGCCCAGGTCAGGAACTCAAAGAAGGAGGACATTGATTAGACTTTCTCAAGGGTCAGACTTCTTTGGAAAGACTGAAAGTTTGCAGGTGTCCACATTTTGAGTTGCCTCCAAGATCTTGGAATAATAAAACACTGAATATCCCAGGAAAATAGCAGAAAAGCCCAAAAGGATAAAAACCAATCCAGACATTCTTTCTAGAATTATGCAGAATCTGTCCATAATATAAAATTCAAATTCACAAAATATTCTGGAAGAATAAACAAACAAGCAAAAAAGGAATCATACTGTAAAGAGTTGATATAGTAATAAGTATGTTCAACACAAACCCAGAAGAAGAGAATGACTCTAAAATATCTATAAGAAAAGATTTAAAGAAAAATAGAGTTTGGGCAAAAAACTCAGCCAAAACTCAAAATCCTGGAATATATGAAGCACGCATGTGTTCACACAACCCGCCCCCCCCCCCCCCCAAGAATTGTTGCCTAGTCATTTTTTAGTCCTATCCAAATGTCACACCATTGAGGGTTTTCTTGATTAAGATATGGGAGTGGGTTTGCCATTTCCTTCTCCCCCTCATTTTATAGATGAGGAAGAGGAAGCTGAGGCAAACTGGCTTAAGTGACTGTCCAGAGGCTAGATTTGAACTCAAGAAGATGAGTCTTCTTGACTCCAGGCCTGGCACTCTATCCACTCCACCACTTAGTTGATATATATATATATATATATATATATATATATATATATATATATATATATATATATATATATATATATATATATATATATATATATTTCCAATTACATGTAAAAATAATTTTTAACATTCATTTTATACAAGATTTTGAATTCCAAATTTTTCTCTCTCCCTCCCTCTTCTCCTCACTTCCAATCTCATATAGATTATGTATGTGTCCCCAATTGATAAATGGTCAAAGGATATGAACAGGCAATTTTCAGAGGAAGAAATTAAAGATATCTATAATCATATGAAAAAATGCTCTAAATCACTATTGATTAGAGAGATGCAAATCAAAACAACTCTGAGGTACCACATCACACCTATAAGATTGGCAAACATGACAGAACAAGAAAATGATAAATGCTGGAGAGGATGTGGGAGAGTTGGAACACTAATTCATTGTTGGTGGAGCTGCGAGTGCATCCAACCATTCTGGAAAGCAATTTGGAACTATGCCCAAAGGGCTACAAAAATGTGCATACCCTTTGACCCAGCAATATTGCTACTAGGACTATATCCCCAAGAGATCATAAAAATGGGAAAGGGTCCCACATGTACAAAAATATTTATAGCAGCACTCTATGTAGTTGCCAAAAACTGGAAGTCAAGGGGATGTCCATCAATTGGGGAATGGCTGAATAAATTATGGTATATGAATGTAATGGAGTACTATTGTGCCATAAGAAATGATGAACAAGAAGACTTCAGAGAGGCCTGGAAGGACTTATATGACCTGATGCTGAGTGAAAGGAGCAGAACCAGGAGAACTTTGTGCACAGCAACGACCACAGTGTGCGAGAGTTTTTTCTGGTAGACTTGGAATTTTGTAATAACGCAAGAACTTCTTATAAAAAAAAAAAAATCCCAAAGGTGGTTCTCAAGGCAAAATGCCTTCCACACTCAGAGAAAGAAATATGGAAGTCATTCACAAAATGTAGCAGATCATGTTTGTGTATGTGTATGTGTTTGTGTATCATGTTTTGATTTGTTATATGATTTCTTTCATTTATTTTAGTCTGACTACATAGCATGACTATAGTGAAAATATACTCAATAGGAAAGTATATGTAGAACCTATACAGAATTGTATGCAGTCGTGGGGAGGGAGGGGGGTAGTGGGGAGTAGGTGTGGGGGGGATAAAATCTCAATTGTATGGCAGTGATTGTTAAACATTAAAAAATAATAAAAAAAAAAGATTACGTATGTGCAATCACGTAAAACATTTCCACATTAGTCATGTTGTGAAAGAAGAAACACACCAAAAGGAAAAAAAAAACAAAGAGAAAATCGTATGCTTAGATCTGTATTCAGAATCCATCAGTTCTTTCTCTAGATGTGAATAGCATTTTCCATCATGAGGTTTTGGAATTATTTTAGATAATGGTAGTTGCTCAGTCATAGTTAATCATTACACGATGTTGCTGTTACTGTATATAGTGTTTTCCTGGTTCTACTTTCCCGGTTCACTCAGCATCAGTTCATGTAAGTCCAGGTTTTTCTGAAATCTTAAAGCACAATAGTATTCCATTGCATTCATATACTACAACTTGTTCAGCCATTCCCCAGTTTATGGGCATCCTCTCAATTTCCAATTCTTTGTCACCACAAAAAAGATATCATGTGTCTTGCAACACTCTAGAGTCTTGCCTGAACCAGATTAAAATATAATTGGAAAATATTTTACAAAATAAATTAAAATGCAATAGAACATAGATAATGTTAAGTTGTGCTTTTCTAAGTCAATATGCAGCTCACAGGGATCCTTAATTACTTCATAGTGACCTCATTTCTATGTAAGCTTGATATAACTGGTCTAGGGCATCAACAGCCTCCACCAAGGTCTTAAAAACTTGGTGTTGCCAATTTCTCACTTCCATTCAACCACACAGCCAGTCTGGTTCCAAGGCTTTATTTCTACCTTTATGATATCTCTCATAAATGTCCTCATATCTCTTCTGATGCTGCCACCATCCTGGTACAGGCCATCATAATGTCATGACTGGGCAATTGCTTATTGGTTGGTCTCCTTGAATCAAATCTTTCCCCATTATAGTCTATCCTCCCCTCAGTCATCAAAATTAAAATTATGCTATGCTGCTTTGACCATGTCATTCCCCCACTCAAAAAAAAAACAGAACAAAAAACTCCAGTGGCTCTCTGTTACTTCCAGGATCAAATATAAAATCTTCTTTTTTAAAGACCATCCACAACCTAATCCATTCCTACCTTTCTAGTTTTCTTATCCTTTACTCCCCTCAACATACTCTATGATCCAGTGACACTGATCTTCTTACTTTTCTTGAAATCAAAAGTCCACCTTTCAATTTAGTGCCTTTTCATTGGCTTTCCTGCACACTGGAAATTCTCTCCCTACTCATCTCTGCCTCCTGATTTCCCCTAGTTTCCTTCAAGACTCAACTCAGGTCCTACCTTCTGCAAGAGGCTCTCTCCAGTCCCCTTTCCCACCTTTCCTCTGAGATTATCTCTAATTCTCTTTCTCTCTCTCTGTATCTATATATCTATATCTCCATCTTGTACATATACATTTTTTTTAGGTTGTCTCCCTCATTAGAATATGACTATTTTAGGACTATTTTAGTTTTTTTTTTTTATACATTCCCTGTTATTAGTACAGAGCCTGACACATAGCAAGCACTTGTTAAATGCTTGTTTACTAAGTGATTAAAAAGAATGGTTGCAGAACATTCTGGTAAGACTTCCATGAACTTAAAACAGAACGAAGTGAGCAAAACCTGGAGAACAATGTAATTTCTATTTAATTTTATGTAATTCTGACTCTGATGCCTTGTAATTTAATCTCTCTCTCTTTCTCTTTCCCCTCCTCTCCAACACCCCCCTGTCCCCCCTCTCCTGCTTATTTGCAGTATTTATTATTTAACATGGATGGTCTGGATTTTGGCCATTATACTTTGGAGCATGTTTAATTTTTATTTTTTTTTCCAAGGAGGGGAATATAACCTACAGTTTCTTTTTCTTTTCCCATTGGTTCTACTAGTTGTAAGTTGTTTCGTAAAATGATTTCTTGGAATATATTATCCAAGGTTTTAGTTTTGTCATGATTATCTAGAAATCCTTACATTCTTTCTGTTTTCAAGTCAGTTGTTTTTATTCGCAAATAATTCATGTGTAATGATTTTTCAGTTTTTTGACTGTTTAAATATTTCTTGTTGCTTCATAGAATTATTAAATTGGTTGCTCCAAAATTATACTTCATCTCTTCCCCCATCTCCTAATTATGGAGTGCTTTTTTTCCCCACCTCTTAATGTCATTCTTTAAGAGAGGTTTTGAAGTCTAAAGGAAAACCTGCTTTCTTCTTTGGGAATGGAAGAAAGTATTCTTTGTAACAGAAAATTGTCACTTATCTGTATGTATTGCACAATATGTAGAACGTTTCCTAATTTGAGTATTGCTGCTACAGACAGCATCCTCATATCACACAGCAATTTTTTTCATATATACTCTGTTACATTATCCATTGAGTTTTTCGTGTTTAAAGATAGAATCGAACCAATCTATTGACCCTATCTCATTAAAAGCAAGTGACCAGATGCTAACCTTGACACTTCTGTAATTTGGGAAAGAGCAGTTTCATTTGAATGATGAAGTCAGAGATCAAGAAGCAAAATGTTTATAAGGAGGTGTGAGGACAGGAAGTAAAGACACCATTTTACCAAATTGTAAATACACACCATTTCTCAATGAGAACAGAAGGAGAGTGACCTGGTCCATCTATGACCCATACTATATTTTGATTTCCTGTCCCAATAGTCTTTACTGGAATTAATTGATGGTGTAGGAGTCTGCACCACCACATTTTGCTTCCATTAGTAATATCTTATCCTTTATCATCTGAATCAACTGCAGATGTTATTGCAATTTAAAATTCATTTACGGTTGTGCAATGATTTCTCCTAAGTCATTTATTTAATTAGATTTATGTTCTAATCACTGCTTTCCACTCAGTGGTCTTGGTTTACCCTAGGAATTTGTTGACTTGTGTCTTAAGCATTCCATTAAATCTTTCTACCATTCTTGCAGTTGGGGTATTATAAAATAATTGAAAACTCCACGATTCCTTGGGTTTCAACCCAGTTTGCTAGGTGATTTTTGATTATTCTCTACTATCACAATCCAATGATAATCATCAATCAATATACTTAGTCCTTCAATAGTGGAATCAGGATCAGCTGGGAGTATAGGGATGCATAAAGCCTAGTTCCATTTATATGCAAATTTTATGCAAGGAAAATAGCTTTTGTTAAGTTTATCGTTGTTTATAATCTTCCATAAACCCAGTTTTTGCTGATGCATGTGGATAGCACTTATGATAATGGTGTAGCCTTCTGTCAAATAAGACAGAGTAGCATTGCAGATCTTATAATTACTTCCCCTCTCCCCATCCCTTTTAGTTCTGTTTTATCTTCCACCCAAGCTTTGGTAAGCTGAATGGCCAAATGTCCAGTTTCTCATATGCCCATTTTGCTATGATTCAATCTTTTCTATCATCCTTTACCTCTGCCTTCCTAGTTTGTTGATGTGATTCACCCTCTCATTCCACTTTGCCTCATTTTATTTTCCTTTAGTATGAGGCGAAACATGTCTAGTCTTAATCTGCACATTTACATTAGCTATATCTTCCTACAACTCTTTGCCTCAAACCTTACTGTTATTTACTGCCAATTATCAATCCTCCATTTAGCTTTCCTTAAGATTAATCCATCAGCTATTGCCCAAGAGTCGGTATAAATCACATGATCTAGATTATCCCTTGTGGCTCTAGTGATAAATAATCACACTATCCTTAATTCAGCATGTTGGGCTGACTTTCCATCTCCTTCTTTAACCATTTAGTGTCCAGTAGATAGGCTGAATGTTGCTGTTTGTTATTTCATACCCAGTGAGTGAGAATAACACTTCTGTCAGTGAAACATGCATTACTTTTGTCTGTCAGCTCTTGCCAAATCTCTCTCCATTTCAAGCCATTCACTATTAAGCTGTCAAAGTGATTTTTCTAACGTTTAAGTTCAAGTATCTGTCACTCCCCCTTTCAGTAAACTCTAGTGATTCCTTATTAACTTCAGCATAAAATATAAAGTACTCGATCTGGCATTTTAAGCTCTTTATAACCTGACCTCTTCTTACCTTTCCAATTTTCTTGTACTTTACTCCCTCACAGTGGACTCTGTGATTGAACTATCTTCACCTATTTGTTATTTCTCTCATAGGATTCTCCATCTCCTTTCTCCATATCCTTGTACTGTCTGTCCCCCATGCCTGAAATTTTCTGTCTCTTCACCTCCTTCTTTTACTTTCTCTAACTTCTTTCAGGACGTGGCTTCTGCAGGAGTTGTTTTCCAGTCTCCTGTGCCTCAAACTACTGATATCTTCCCTTCTCAGCTCACTTTTCCATCTTCTCTGTAAATGCCTTGTATATGTCTACTTATTTACATGTTGATCTCCCACTCTTATTTTCCACTTCAACCTCCACTCAGCTGTCAAATTGATGTTCCCAAAATACAAGTATGGCCATGTCATCCCTCCATTCAATATATTCCATTGGCTCCGTTTTGTCTCCAGGATCAAATATAAAATCCTCTTTTTGGTTTATAAAACATGCTATTCTGACCTCTTCCTGCCTTTCTAGTCTTTTGTCTTTGTACATCCACAGTGCTTAGCCTCTTGTGTAGCACATAGAATGCACTTAGTAAACCTTATTTGACTGTTTTACTATTATAACATTTACTCCTTGAAGGTAGAAACTGAATTGAATTTTATTTGTAGCCCCAAACTTTGCACAGTGTTTGTCACTTAATAAATGCCTATTGACTGACTATCTGACTGATGAATACCTCTGTAAAGGGGACATATAGAAAATTGACCCTTTTAAAATTTCCTTCTAAATGGATTTATTTTGTATATTCAGAGTCAGGATCAGTCATTCTTCCAAACTTTTATTGACATTTTCTTAAATCAGATATTGAAGTGATAAAATTCAAATTTTCTAGTCATACCATTGTTGAAAATAGATGACTACAAAAATATAGGCAGATGTGTTTTATTTTGCATTTATTTATTATTCTACTTCCTGTTTCATATAAAAATACTCTCAGGGATGATTAAACTTAGTTGGAATTCATGCCAAATTCTCTGCAGGCTTGATTTCTCTTTATATGCTTTTCACTGCTTGTGAAATGATATGGAAATGATACTGCTTATAGTCTTTTGTCATTGTTTTTATTAAAGTTTTGTAAATAAGACTGTATTCATATGCTTCTTTTGGCTTCCTCCACTTGACTGAATTTGGCAAGAATACTAAATGAATCCAGTTTGCAATCTGATGTGGTTTGTGGGGAGAAAGAGCTTTTGGACTTCTCCCTATCCTTCAAAGAACCAGAAACTTTATTTTCCAGATATTCTGTATTACGGTAGTTTTCTTTAAGACCTAACAATAGATTATTTCTTTTCTGTATCAAAATACCATTTTGGCCCTGCCACCATTTTCCACGTCTGAGGAACTCTCTAGTCACCTTATGTGCAGAACTTATATAACTTAGGTGCCTTGAACTTGATGAATAGTCACACAATATCCCAAGTTCTTATAAATGATCCTCCCTATGATTATCCTCCAAGAGGATTTTTCCGAGAATTTTATGGTTATAATTGTATAGTATCTCAAAGATATTTAAAAGAACACTAATAATAATGAGGAAGAAGCTCCACTAGAGAATGCCATTCTGTCACGTTTATCTTGTTGCTAACTTCAGTACAATGTGAAGGACTTTTAATCACTTGTAGTTACTTGGTAGGCATAGGAGGAGATATAAAATCTAGATAAGGTACAAATCTTATTCTCTTGGACCTTATAATGTAAAATGAGGATATGATGCACACATAAGTAATACTATCAATTAATACATATGCATGAGAAGTCTAAGCAAAGTGATTCATGAGGGTTCAGAGGGAGAAAGGTCATTTTTTTTTTTAGGATTTAAATTTATTTATTTATTTTTAGTTTTCAGCATTCATTTCCACAAGATTTTGAGTTCCAAATTTTCTATCTTTCCCCTCCCCCCCAGATGGCATACATTCTGATTGCCCCTTCCCCAGTCTGCCGTCCCTTTTATCATCCCCTCCTTTTATCCCCTTCTCATTTACTTTCTTGAAGGGCAAGATAGATTTCTATACCCCATTGCCTGTATATCTTATTTCCCAACTGCATGTAAAAACAATTTTTAACATTTGTTTTAAAATGTTGAGTTCCAGATTTTCTCCTTTCTTCACTCCTCATCCACTCCCACTGAGAAGGCAACCAATTCAATATAGGTTATACATGTAGTTATGCAAAACACCTCCAGCTGAACTTCCAACTGAAGAAGAGGTTTTGAGTGCCATTAGGCTCCTTTCATATGGCAAAACACCTGGTGTTGATTCTATTCCAGCTGAGATTTACAAGGTAGGGGGACCACTGCTCATACAAAAGCTGACTGAAATTTTCCAGGATATATGGCAAGAGGAGGTTGTCCCCCAGGAGTTCAAGGATGCCTCTGTTGTTCATCTGTATAAGGGTAAAGGGAGTAGATAGTCCTGCTACAATCATAGGGGGATCTCTCTCTTAGTCACCTCCATAATAGTCATGTTATGAAAGACTAACTGTATTTCCCTCCATTCCATGTAGCCCCTCACTTATTCTATTTTCTCCTTTGAACCTCTCCCTTTTCTAAAGTGTTTACTTCTGACTACCCCCTCCCCCAATCTGCCCTCCCTTCTATCATCCCCCTCCTCTTATCCCCTTCCCCACTACTTTCTTATAGGGTAAGATACCCAGCTGAGTGTATATATTATTCCCTCCTTAAGCCAAATCTGATGAGAGGAAGGTTCACTCATCCTTCTTATCTCTCCCCTCCTCCCCTCCATTGTAAAGCGTTTTTCTTGCCTCTTTTATATGAGATAATTTACCCCCATTCTATCTCTCCCTTTCTCCTCCCAGTATATTCCTCTTACCCCTTAATTTAATTTTTTAGATATCATTCCTTCATATTCAACTCATCCTGTGATATCTGTCTGTCTGTCTGTCTGTCTATCTATCTATCTGTCTGTCTATCTATCTATCTATCTATCTATCTATCTATCTATCTATCTATCTATCTATCTAATTTCCTTGAACTACTCTAATACTGAGAAAGGTCTTAAGAGTTACACATATAATCTTTCCATATAGAAATGCAAACAGTTCATCTTTTATAAGTCTCTTATGATTTCTCTTTCTTGTTTACCTTTCCATACTTCTCTTGATTCTTATATTTGAAAGTCAAATTTTGTATTCAGCTCTGGTGTTTTCATCAAGAATGCTTGAAAGTCCTCTATTTCATTGAATATCCATTTTCCCCCTGTAGGATTATAGTCAGTTTTGCTGGGCAGGTGATTCCTGATTTTAATCCTCTTTCCCCTGACCTCTGGAATATCATATTTCTAGCCCTTTGATCCCTTAATATAGAAGCTGCTAGATCTTGTGTTATCCTGATTGTATTTCCTTGTGCAATCCTGAATTGTTTCCTTCTGGCTGCTTGTAATATTTTTTCCTTGACCTGGGGACTCTGGAATTTGGATACAATATTCCTAGGAATTTTCCTTTTGGGATCTCTTTCCAGAGGCAATTGGTGGATTCTTTCCCTTTCTATTTTACCTTCTGGTCTAGAATCTCAGGGCAGCTTTTCTTGATAATTTCTTGAAAGATGATGTCTAGGTTTTATTTTTGATCATGGTTTTTAGGTAGTCCAATAATTTTAAAATTATCTTTCCTGAATATATTTTCCAGGTCAGTTGTTTTTCCAAAGAGATATTTCACATTGTCTTCTATTTTTTCATTCCTTTGGTTTTGTTTTATAATTTTTTCATTTCTCATAAAGTCATTAGCTTCCATTTTCTCCATTCTAGTGCTGAAGGAATTATTTTCTTCAGAGAGCTTTTAGACTTCCTTTTTCCTTTGTCCAGTTCTTCATTTTAAGGCCTTCTTCTTCACATTGGCTTAGTGGACCTGGTTATTCTGTTTTTTAAGGTGTTATTTTCTTCAGTATTTTTTGAGGCTTCTTTTGGTAAGCTGTTGACTTGTTTTTCATGATTTTCTTGCATCATTCTCATTTATCTTTCCAATTTTTCCTCTACTTCTCTTACTTGATTTTCAAAATCCTTTTTGAGCTCCTCCATGGTCTGTGGCCAATAAATATTCCTCTTGGAGGTTTTTGATGTGGGAGCTTTGACTCTTCAGTCTTCTTCTAGTTGTATGCCCTGATCTTCCCTGTCACGAAAGTAAGATTCTATAGTCTGAATTCTTTTACATCGTTTACTCATCTTCTTAGCTAAATACTTCACTTTCTAGCTCTATATCAAGGTAGAACTCTGCTTCTAGTGGGTGTGAGGGAGGCATTGGTGTACTGTCCTAGGCTTCAGGGATTTTGTATTAGTCACTCCATCCCCCACCATCTGTGGGTCCAGAGCTCTGGAAGCAGATTCTGCCAGCCTCTGCTGCTACTGCTGCCACTGTTGCTTCTTCCACCACTGCCAGCAGGCACTGCCAACACCCCCACCACCTGGGTCAGGGGCTGGATCCAGCTAGACTGCGTGTTCCTCTTTCACCCAGATCCCATAGAGTTTTCCTATTGAACTTTTTTGGCATTTGTGGGTTGAGAAGTCTGAAAACTGCCACAGTTTCCAATAATTCAATCCCTTGAGGCCTACTCTGGCCCGTCTGTGCTAGTGTGTCTCATGCTGGACTGTACTCTGCTCCCTGCCTGGTGGGAAAGACCCTTCTTGCAAACTTTCCAGGTTGTCTTGGGCTGGGGTTTTGTTTCATTCTTTCATTTTGTTGATTCTCTAGCTCTAGAATTTGTTTAGAGTCATTTTTTTTTTTTTTACAGGTATTTGGAGACCTTTGGGAGAGAGCCCAGGGAAGTCCCTGCTTTTACTCTGCCATCTTGGTTCTGCCCCCAACAAAGGTCATTTGTTAACAAATGATGGAAATGGAAGGCTTCCTGGAGGAGGACTTTTTATTTTAGTTTTGAAAAGTAGTGCTTTATTCATCAAGTCCTTATGGAATAATTCCTGTATATTTAGCATTGTCATATACAGCTCTATTAAGACTCTACGTAGAAAAGAATTATTTATTTTTTTCTGATAAAAGTTGCTAGAATGTATGCCAGTATCATTTTAAAGGCATGACCACCAAGTCTTTCCACATTTTCTGAATATAAAGATAGTCTCTATTGGTTAGAAATATCTATTATGGATTTAATTTAATTTTTTGACTTGTTAGAGGGACCTTTTATGTTTTTATAATTAATTTATTTGTTTTCAGTTTTCTACAATCACTTCCATGAGTCTTAGATTTTTCTCCCTGACATGGCATGAAATCTTATGTGGGTTCTACACATGCATTCTTATTAACCACATTTTCACATTAGTCATGTTACATAGAAGAATTAAAATGAATGGGAGAAACCATGAGAAAAACAAACCAAAACAAAACATAACACAAGAGAAAATATTTTGTTTCATTCTGTGATACAATTCCATAGTTTTTTCTTTGGATGTAGATGGTATTTTGCCTCAAGAGTCCTTTGGAAATGTTTTAGGTCCTTGCATTGCTGTGAAGGGCTAGGTCTACCAGAAACAGTCCTTACACACTGTGACTGATACTGTGTACAATGTTCTCCTGGTTCAGCTCATTTCACTCAGCATCAGTTCACAAAAGTCCTTCCAGGCCTCTCTGAAATCATCCTATTCATCATTTCTTATAGCACAATAGTATTGTATTACATTCATATACCACAACTTCTTCAGCCATTCCCCAATTGATAGACATCCCCTCAATTTCCAGTTTTTGGCCACCACAGAGAGAGCTGCTATAAATATCTTTGTACATGTGGGACCCTTTCCCATTTTTATGATTTCTTTGGGATACAGTCCTAGAAGCCTTATTGCTGGGTCAAAAGGTATGCACATTTTTGTAGCCCTTTGGGCATAGTTCCAAATTGTTCTCCAGAATGGTTGGATCAGCTCACAGCTCCACTAACAATGAGTTAGTGTTCCAACTCTCCCACATCTTCTTCAACAATTATCATCTTCCTGTTTTGTCATGTTAGCCACCTGGAAGAGTAATTTAAACAGAAGTTTAAAGTGTGAGTAGGAATTCAAAGTTTGGAGAAAAGACACTCGAGACAAGTAGAATAAGGCCAGCAAAGGCATGGAAACAAAAAACGTATGGAGTGTGAAGGAAAGATGATGAATAGTCAAATATGGCTAGGATAGAGGATGCAAGGGAAAGGCGTAGTATGAGTTGGCAGACAACAAAGTTCACTAGGGGTTTAGCCCCTTAGGCTGGGCTAGTTTTTCCTCCAGGGGTAAGGAACTTGTGACCTTGAGACCATGTGTGGTCCTCTAGGTCCTCAAGTGTGGTCCTTTTATTGAATCCAAACTTCACAGAAAAAATACCCTAAATAAAAAGATTTGTCCCCACCCTAAGATCTAGGCTCTACCCCATGGAGACTAGGTTTTTTTTTTTAACCTTAAAAAGGTATTAAAATTGTCCTCAAAATTTAATTGACATAGGAGACTAAGGCTTGAGCTGCTGATGTAGTTTATTGTTTAGTGGTCTATGTAAAAAAGATAGTATACTAAGAGTCAGGGGCTCCTCTTTTAACATCAGCACACTATCATGGTAAATATATAGATAGGAAAACTTTACTCAACTGAATCAGTGCTTGATATATATTTTTTTGATGCTATAACCAAGAAAACTTCTTTTTGTTAACTATTAGTTCCTAACAGAATCTAACAATGATTGTCTATGAGTATCTCATTTTATTCCAATCTTAAACTTGAAGTGTAGAAATGGCATGAGTCTGACCTGGTCTATGCTCTGCCATTGTTTGGAAGCATCAGATTAGAAGGAATTCATTTTATGGCTTTTGTAATTATTTGGAATGGGATTTTCCTTTCTGTTATTCCTTCTTGTGTTTTGCTATTATTATATTGAAATACCATTGATTTTTGAAGATGTATTTTGTAGCCTGCAGCTTTGCTGAAGCTATTTTCTCTATTAGTATCTTTCTTGATTCCCTGGATTTTTCCAAGCAAACCATAATGTCATCAACAAACAGGGATGATTTATGTCCTCTTTACCTATCTTTTTTCCTTTAATTTCTTTCTTGTCATATTGCTATTGCTACCATTTACAGCAAAGATTCTAGTGTATTCCCAAGGAGTATGCCTCTGGTTTTTGGTTTTAGCTGAATGCTTTTTTAATGATTTTAAAAATGTCCTTCTTTTATAGGTTTTTGGCTTTTTACTTTTAGCATAAAAGAGCATTGTACTCTGTCAAAGGCTTTTTCTGCATCTATTGAGATGATTATGTGGTTTTGGATGTTTTGGTGTCTAATATGTCTAATAATGTTAATTGTTTTCCTAACATTGAACTACCCTTGTATCTTTGTTACAAATCCCACTTGATCATAATGAATGATTTCTTGGATAAATCACTGAAATGTGTTTAATAGGATTTGGTTTAACATTTTTTAGTCAGTGTTCATTGATGATATTGACCTATAGTTTTTTTGGGAGGGGGAGGTATTATCTTTTCCTAATTTAGGTATTAGGACTATATCTTATAAAAAGATTCTGATAGGGTACTTTTTTCTCAATTTTTGAGAATAACTTGTAAAGTATGAGCACTAACTGTTCTTTTAATTCTGGTTTCTCCAGAAATGTGTCCAGTTTCACATTTTATGTTTCATTTATCTTTCTGTTAGACTTATCCAACTCTGATAGAGGAATATTGAAGTCTCCTTTTAATATTGTGTTACAGTCTATGTCTTCTTGAAGCTGTTAATGTTTCCTTTCTAAATCTGGATGTTAAGGAATTTGAGACTTAAAAGTTTGTTACTGATATTGCTTTGTTGTTTATGGTTCCTTTCAGGAACCTGTCTATCCTTTTATTTTCTAAATGTTTATTTTTGTTTTATCTGATAGTATGATGGTAACGTCTCCTTTTTAAGATACATCTGATGCATGGTAAATCTATTTTTTTCTGGTAGGGGAGTGGGGTGGTACATTGGATAGATTGCTGGGCCTAAAGTTGGGAAGATCTGAGTTCAAATATAACTCCAGACACTTACTAGCTGTGTGACTCTTGGCAAGTCATTTAACCTTGTTTGCCTCAGTTTCTTCATCTGTAAAATGATCAGGAAAAGAAAATGGCAAACCACTCCACTATCTTTGTCAAAAAAAACCCCAAATAAGAGAAGAGTTGGACGTGACTGAACAACATCAATACTACCACCAAC
Organism: Notamacropus eugenii; assembly: GCF_028372415.1. NCBI lineage: Eukaryota > Metazoa > Chordata > Mammalia > Diprotodontia > Macropodidae > Notamacropus > Notamacropus eugenii. The sequence goes on along the minus strand of NC_092876.1, from coordinate 411,694,270 downwards.
AATGCTTTTTTCCCCAACCCTTCAGTTTATTTTGTGTATGTCTTTGTTTTTTAAATGTGTTTCTTGTAAGCACTCTAAGATTATAGAGTTTTTGCTCTTATTTCTATCACCCCTTTTCATTTCATTGTGTTATTTCATTCATAATTAAAGTTATAAGTGATTTATATTTGCCTGCATCTGTCTAAAATAGTGTTTTTTTCAAGTTATGATTTCCTCCCCTTTCTGCTATAAACACACTTTGCTTCAGTTATTTTACTTTAATCTTTTTTTCAAGGTAGTTCTGTTCCCCTTGGCTCTCTTACCCTTGTCCCTGATCTCTTATTTTCATTTTTATTCATATTTATTCATATTTCCTTTATTATCTGATAATATATTTTTCCTTCTTTTATCTGGTTACATATTTCTTCCCGCTCTTTTTTCCTCTAAGTCAAGTAGATTCCCCAGATTCCCCTTTCCTTTCCTCCCCATAAGCTAGTCCCGTTTATCAGTTTTTTAATTTCTTAGTTCCTTTCTAAAAAGGATTTTTCTCATTTAGTTCATTATCCATCTTCTTTTTCTGTTTACTCTAGACTCTCATTATCTGATCATGACCACCATAATCATCTGATCTCTTTTCTCTGCATTCTTCATGGAATCAAAGTTTGTGAGATAGCCATTCTACCTGTTCTCTAGCCACTTTCTGCTACTGGTTTATAGGGTTTATCTCATTGATTTCTCTTTTCCTTTGCACCTCACTGTCAAAACAATGCCAATTATTGCAGATGCCAAAGAGGACAATGGTCCATGGTAGGACCATCTCTACATGCCTTCTCTTGTTGACCCTTTTTCCCTGTACATTTGCCTAGAAATCTCCTCCATGTCCATGCTTTCCCACATCTCTAGGTTCCAGTTTACCCTTAGGTGTTTCAATTTTCACCACCTCCCTTACCCCTTTCAGGACATATTGACTTTCCCCCCTTATTGCTAGCCATTCATTTGATCCCTCTTCATCAATCACTCCCCTCTATCTCTTGGCTTCTCTCCACCCCCCCACCCCCCACCCCATCCTCCCATGTTGTAATGTAATGAATGCTACAAAAGAAGCATTCACCCTAGACAAGGTGTCACCAGATTTGGTCCATAATATTCCCTCTCTGCCTCTCTTCACTTTTACCTCTATGAGATTTTGACCTTCACCCCTGTCTCCTTGGGTATATTTTGAAAGAAGTCTCTTACTGATCTTTCTCTTGTCATTCCATTGTTGTATGCTTTTATTTACTCTTACATTTCTGTGGTTTGGGATGTTTGAGAAGAAAATAATCTCTTTACTTCTGATTTTCTTTCTAAAGTTGTTTCAAACTCTTTTTCTTTTTAAATATTGAAGTCCATCTTTTATCCAGTATGATTAAGTTCAGATTTACAGAATATGTCACCTGGGCTGCATCTTGAACTTTGATGCTCTTAGGAACACATCATTCCATTCCCTTCTCCTTTTTCTAGTGGGTAGGGAATAGTCTATTCAAATGTCCTTTGTATTTGAAGGACGGTCTCCTGATGACTTGCTGAAGGTATTTTTTCTTAATTAAATTGTTAAATTTAGCACTATGAATCTTGGACTTTGCATTTTTTTTAGAGTCTATCTATAAATTCTTTTAATTTGAATTTTATTTTTTATGCTCAATACTTCCAGACAGTTCTTTTCTATCACTTCTTCCATTATTATCTTAAGTATTTTTGTGGAATGTATGAGTGTTCAATCAGGACTAGCACCTCTGGTGTGAGGGCTTGCTGAGCCCTTTTAAGGACAGCTTATCCATCTTTGGTGTCCACATGACACTCACCTCTCACCTGTGGCTCCAAAAAGCTGTAACATATACAGTAACCACACCCAGTAAAACCACTTTGGCGGATGGGCTAAACCAGGTTGAGGGTAACTGACAAGCCTCAAATTTATCTGTGAGGTAGGTGATGTTTACCCCTAGCAGGTGAAAATTTCCCCCGATATGAATGGGCAGATGAGAGCATTTTGTTCCAACAGTCATGAGAGCAGCTGAAACAAGTGCTATTGCGCATTTAAAGATTGGTCAGACCTTGAGGACACCAGGTCATCCATTTCATCTCATGTCATCACCAGATGTTTTGACTTTTGTTGCTACTAGACTTCAGTGACTTTGGAAGAGACAGTAAGTCTCATAACTTGTGAACTCTGCCTCACTTAAAACCAATTCACATCCAAGACACCACCCCGTGAAAAGAAAAGACAAATAACAAAAAGGTTTTTTGTCCTGTTGTATTCTTCTAGGAGACCTGTGATCCTTATGTTGTCTCTATGCATCCTGTTCTCAAGATCCATATATTTTGCTTGCACAGTGAGCATGTTTTCTTTTAATGTTCTTGGTTTTTGCTTCTTCTAGGCTGTCCACTTCTGTGTTTTTGTATTCTCAATCTATTTTTCTCTCTTGTTTCTTTGGTGAAGTTTATCACTTCAGATTCCAGTTTTTCTATTCTGCTTTTATTTATTTACCATCCATTTATTTATTCATTCACTCATTCATTCATTCATTCATTCATTCATCCATCCATCCATCCATCCATCCATCCATCCATCCATCCATCCATCCATCCATCCATCCATCCATCCATCCATCCATCTATCCATCCATCTATCCATCCATCTATCTATCCATCTATCTATCCATCTATCTATCTATCTATCTATCTATCTATCTATCTATCTATCTATCTATCTATCTATCTATCTATCCTATTCTTGCTGTATAGGACATACATTCTGCTCTTATAATTCTCATTTTTCCTTTAAGCCACTCAAGTACAGCACTTTATGGTTCCACATCTTCAAATTCCAGTCTTCTGTCTTATTGGCTGCTGAATCATTTTCATTTATTTTGCAGCATTTTTTCAAAGATTCCTAAGCTAGTTTCCTGGATCTGGAGGTCATAATTTTTCCTGTTGATTTTTCTGTTTATACTCAAAATTTCTTTGAGATTTCTTCTTTCTGAAGTCTCTAGTAATTTTAGTTCCCCACCCCCAATTTCCTTATAGCTCACTTTCTGGCTCCCTCCCCTCTGTGGTTTCTTGGGGGCTGTATTTCAGAGCATCTTAGCCTCCTTCTACATTAGGCAATTCAAATTCACTAGCCTAGGTCTCAGCCCCATCCGACTTTTGAGTGATCAGAACTGGTTCCAGATAGATGCTCTATCCCTCAGGCTTGCTGGAATGCTGCATAGTTGTCCTCACACACTGTGACCTGTCCTGGTGACCTGTCCTATTTCCTCTATTCCTTAGTTTCCTGACTCAGCACCAGTAGTTTAGAGTTTATTTTTCTCAGAGCTTTGCAGTGATAGTGCTATTGGGTTGCTTCAAAAGCCTACAGAAAAAACTGACTGTCAAGATCCAAGCAACTTCCATAGTCTGGAGTCAGACACTTGAAAAAGGGAGGAGGGAACAGAGTGCAGTGGTGGGTTTTGATGAAATCCAGGGTGGTGTCGTTGTGTCTGCTAGTGAAGCCTTACTGACAGTAGTGTGGGGAGGGGGAGGGTTGCTGAGTAAGTTTAGGGTCAATAAGTATCAGTTTTTAAACTTTCTTTTGAATTCTGGGTGTCCTAAAACAAAGAAACAGGTGAAGTTACTTTATCTTTGGTGAATAATTTCTGTTTTGGAAGGGTTTGAGAGATCATAGGGATTGGGGAAAATGTCTAGTCTACTATCTTACTGCTCATGTGATACCATACGTTAAACTTTATGCTACAAATGAAATATTATTTAAATTCCTAACATGTCTTTCTGGTAAAGGGGGCCTTTTCCTGGAGTATGAGCTTTGACATCTAAACTTAATCCTGATTGCTATACCTCTCATCCAGATTTCTTGCATAACACCCTTTAAGGGGAAATATAGCCCTTATGCACTATGGAAATGTCACCAGATGGTGGCAAATTTTTGCTACTTTCTGTCCTGGGTCAAAATAGAACAGAAGAAATGCAAAATCAAAATAAAATACACTAACAAAAAGTTCATTCTCAAACTAATATTTAGACCCCCAAATGCATTGTGTATTTAGAAAGAACATAAAAAAGGAAAGAGTAATGGTAATGAAAATAAAATGACTAAAATTGGAAAAAATAAAAATAATTCAAATATAAAGTTATTAAGCTATCTTTATTTAAGTGTATACATTGCTTCATTCATCATTATCACCATCATGGTGGGGGAAAGTCTTCTAATCAACATAAAATTCAAACAATATATGTAAATACAAATAATATATACAAATGAGATTCAGACTCCATGCTTTTGGAAAGTTGCCAATGTTATCCTTGGTACAGAAAAATTTAGCCTCTTTTCTTCCAAGGTTTTGGTATGAGTTTTTGTGTTTTGTTTTGAGGATCAAATGAGATTATATATATATATATATATATCTATCTATCTAATGCACTCTTTAAAGATATAAGTATGAGCTACTTACTAGAAACATATATATATCAGGGGAAAAAGAGACTTTGGGTTGGGGGAAGGGAACATATATTAACCTCTAACTCTTTAAGAGGGATATATTAATGATTTTTCTATGAAACCAAAGAGCAACCACAGATTGCTCCATATAACCAGACACATCTGAGATTCTGAATATATGCTGAGGTGATTAATAGCCAAACAAAGAGATTACATTCAATTTATAGTAATAAGTGCTCTCCTAAGGGAAAACAGCTAAACACTTTGAGATGACTGAATATATAAACAATCTGAAAATCCTACAATTCACCCTGATCAATGTTTACTTAAAAATGCATTAGCAATAGACTATTCCATTGACTTAATAGGGAAAATATGATTTTTTTAAGAAAAATAATAAATCTTAATGAAGAAATAACAAATACAGTGGGGTAGTCTATGTTTGACTCCTTTTCCATTGCTTTTTCTGAACTGTTTGCAATGTTTGAATAATATTCAGAAAGGAACATAAAGAAAAAGTGCAATGCATTTCAAAAAGACAATGGAAAAATACTGGTCTGGTCTTATAACTATGCAGGGAGTGAAAAAGATGTTATAAGAGAGACAATATGGCATGTGTCAAGGGAAGGACAGAGTGAATTAAGAGGGAGCCACAGCACACACATGATGGTAATCCCAGAAGACCATGATGCAAATAGTCCATATGTATACCTTGTGTACATAGCACACTGTAAGGTAATTAAAAAAATTCTTTTAGCTCATTTTCCTGCCTCCTAAAAAGTCTGTGGAAATATATATGTATGAAATTTTGCAGAAAATTGAAAACAAAGGTAGAAATTACAAGACTTTGTTTTCCACCAAAAACAAATTCAAAGCTGTAATCTTTCAGCTTTAGATCTTTCATTCTATGTGATCCTATTCCTATATTCCCAAATACATACAAAGATCCAAACAGGAAGCTTCCTCTCCTCAGATCATTTTTTTTTTTTGTCTTGTTCTGTGCTCTTAGCTCTTGTCTCGTATTCACTTATGGGGTGGAATATTGGAAAGAATGAGGTTTTAATTCCCGGTTCCACTATTAATCTGTGTGAAGACTAGACGATTTCTGTGGTTCCTTCCAGATCTAAAACATAGAATGAAGAAATGAAGGACTTCAGCAGTCTCTTTCTGTAGTTCTTTATTCTTCAGTTCCCTGTTGCTGCAGAGGAAGGTCCTCACTGTGATTGTCTCTAGCTCTGAGGCACTGTTATCTTTTGTCCAGTAACTACCTCAAACCCCTTTCTGCTGAGGAGGCTTTGCCTCTTTCCATGAATAAGACATTTCATCTCTCAACTCTGAGCATTCTCTCTGACTCTCCCCTATGCCTGGAATGCTGTCTTTCCTGAACAGGAAGGCTGTTTCTGGGTGCTCATTGGGCTCACACTTTTTTGTTTTTTAATTTATTTTCAGTGTTCCACAGTCATTATTGAGCTCACACTTTAAATACTGGTAATCTAGTCATATTATGTGCTCTAAAGAATAAAAGCCATTTTTTCTGATAGCTTACTCTGGCTAACTAATCTCCCATCTATCAAATGCTTAGTACATAAAAATAGTTTAGTATAGGGAGCAAACACATTCTACCACAAAAAATTCTCTCACACTGTGGTTGTTACTATGTACAAAGTTCTGGTTCTGCTCCTTTCGCTCAGCACCAGACTATATATAAGTCTTTTCAGGCTTCTCTGAAGTCTTCCTGTTCATCATTTCTTATAGCACAATAGTATTCCATTACATTCATATACCATAATTTATTCAGTCATTCCCCAATTGATGGGCATCCCCTTGATTCCCAGTTTTTGACCACCACAAAGAATGCTACTATAAATATTTTTGTACATGTGGGACCCTTCATATTTTTATGTTCTCTGGGGGATACAGTCCTAGAAGCAATATTGCTGGGTCAAAGTATCTGTTCATTTTTCAATTTGATCTTTCTGATATTCAGAATTTCCTCTTTTATGTTTGTTTTGGGATTATTAGTTTGCTGATTCCTTTTTTGCTTAAATTTCCTAAGTGCTCAATTCATTAATTCTTTCTCTTTTCTCTATTTTATTAATTTAAGTACTTAGCACATTTTGCTTCAGCCACTGCTCCTAAATTTGGTGTTTGTTATTCTTTTTAATTGTTTTTCTGAAGTGTTCTTGGGTCCACTTATTTTGGTCATTGCTATTTAGACTCTATTTAAACATTCTTCTTTTTGCATGTTTCTTTTATGAGTTATAATTAATAATAAGAATACTAATAACAGCAGCAATGACAGGCAACATTTATTTAGTGCCATTTGTATACTACGCATCAGGCAGTCTGCCAAGTGCTTCACAAAAACTACCCCCTTTGATTCTCACAATAACACAAAGAAGGTGCTATTGTATTTCTCCTTTTACAGATGAGGAAACTGAGGAAAACAGAAGTTAAGTGATTTGTCCATGGCCACACATTTAAGTGTGTGAGGCTGGATGTGAATTCAGGTCTTCCTGACTCTTGGTTAGCCACTCTATAAATTTCACCACTTAGCTATAATTTTAATTACATTATGGATAAAGAATTAATATAATTGTTCAGCTTCTCTGCATTTTTTTGAGTTTTTCATGTTTTAATTTGTTATCATTTTTTGTAAGGATATAGTGTAATTCTGAAAAAAATAATAATTCCTAAGATAAGCAAAGCTTAAAATGCTGCATAAACATATGTTAGTAATATTGTTAATTTGTTGCATAAATCTGTAAAAATCAGTTTTGCAACATTCTTTTCAAAAGTATAGTTTGAGTCTTTCAGAATTATCTTAGATCATTGCATGACTGAGAAGAGCTAAACCTGTCAAAATCGGTCATCGCACAATGGGCAGCTCCACTTTTGAGTGAATTAAATTTAGTGTTTGTGCCCACAGAGGGCCTGAGTAAAAACTGTGGGATCATTAGGTCAGTATGAACCACAATTTGATAGTAAAAAACATTTTTTTTTTTGAAAGCAGAATAAGTTTTTACTTCTAGCCGCAAAATATTTGTAAAACAGATTCCTGGAGAAGAAACTTCAGGCATCACTGAATTGATCCAGATAAAAGCTTCAATGAACCAATTGAGTCAGCTTGCTTTGCAGTCAGCTCATCCTTAACTACGCAACCTAGAATATCACATAAATATCTAGGGAGTAATTACAGACAAGGGGATTCTGCTAAGCAGGTGGTTTTAGGAGAGGGTCACTCCCTTGGTAAGTATGTTTTTATAGTTCTGGTGCCCAGGTTCGAAGAGAGCTGAAACTGAGAAGGGGTCCCTTTGTTCACCCTGTATTTCCATATAAAGTCTTTCACAATTCCTTGTGTTTTATAGGGTTTCTTTCTGATAGCATAAAATATATTCTGTCAATATACTTTATTCTCATACTTCTAAATAATGTTTCGGAATATTGGTCTGGAATTCTAGAATGTTATTCTGGAATCATTCTAGCATAACTGATAATGTTTAGATTGTCTCACAAATCTCTCTCTTTAAGTTGTTGTTTTTGGTTTGGCACCTCATGTTCTTTCAGTTTTGCCATTTTTTCATTTTGCGCTGATATTCGTTGTTTCATCTGTATGAGTCCGCAGGCTAATCTTGGGTCAGAGATGTTATCGGTTTCACATATCTGTTCACCATTTTCTGAATTCCTTCATGATAAGCCTGTAGCCATAGCACAAGAACATATGAACAACTCACATATCCTACTGAACTTTATTTGAGGCTATAGTACAGGGGACCCGAGTCCCTTATTCATAGCTAAACTGGTAACCTCTAGTTTGTCATCTACAAGGAGTATATTTCATTCATAACCATGAGATAAGCAATTATATTTTTTTTAAGGACTATGCTGACTTCAAATGCTAATATCCACAAGGAATTTATATAGTGACAAGCCGCCCACCAATTATCTCAATCTATGTATATTTACTGGTGATCTTCCTCTGCGTTCCATTATCTTATCTTTTCTTTGCTTTCTAATCTAGGCCTCAGAATCTTTGAGCAGCTGCCATTGGTTGAGGAGACTAAATAGGAATGGTCTGGATTGTAGTCAGTCTTGGAAGTTTATCCTAGTCATTTATCTGTATTTACAAAACTCTTTGGCAGTTGGAGGCCTGGCATTGGGGTTCTCTGACAAAATTCAGAACACAGCAGAAAAGCTGCTTTTTAGATATTATGCAATAAAGAATGTGTTGATATCAAATATAAACATACTCATAGGTATATAAGTATAGATTATATATACGGAAATGTCTCTATATTATATGTAATTCTGTGTGTTCACATAGATACTTATATTTTCATATGTTCTGTTAAGCTTTTAGCCAGTAAGAAAAATATCTCACAATATATCCATGTAGGTGTGCGTATGCCATCGAATACAAATATCTTTACTTGAAATCTCTCATATAGTGTATATTGTTTCAGTTAAACTGTAATATATGTATGTACATATTTATATAAACATATATGAGTATGTACATTCCTGCATACATACATACATTATATGCACACACATATCCATTTATGTATTATGAATTCTGACTTAGTAGACATTCATTTGAAATCCACTTTGACCCCAAACCAATCTCAGAGGAAAATAGAGGAGAAAAAATTTGAAGCTTGAAAAGAAACTTTGACAGAAATCGCATAGAATGTTTCATCTAAAATGTGTGGGCCAACTCAAAAACGTCTTTATCTCACACCATACATACACAGCCTCACAAAAAGCAGTCTCACGCCCACATATGGAGTCTGCTTAACTTAGAAAGAAATCAAGTATTTATCATTTCTTAAAAGCAATGACTTACATACATTTATTTCACTTTCTTGGGGATCGCCAAGAAAGGGTAGGCACTTGAAGTTTCCTGTTTCATGACATTGAGACAAAACTGTCCCAAACTATTCTAGTTGGAAAGAGTCCCTGTTATGCCTTCCTTCCATTTTTGTGATCTGTCTCTGAAATTCTCTTTTTCAGAGAAGTCACTGCTTTATTAAAATTTTCTACCTTCACTTCTAAGCTGTCAATTCTCATGTTTGTCTTTTTGTATTCCTCTTTAAGAGCTTTTATTTCCATTTTTATAGATGTCAGATCTTCCTTTAATCCTTTTATGGAGTTTCTAAACCACTCGGTAGGTGGTTGTGTCAGTTCGGTTCTTTCTGCTAGAAATCTGCTTGGTATTGCTGTAGCGCTACGATTTTCGTCTGGTAGTTTTTCCTTGCTTTCTTTTGTCCCATGGTATTTATTCATTCTATTCATTGTTTTTAATTATTTATTTATTCAGTCTGTGCTAGTTTGCTTGTGAAGATTTTCTTCTTTTCCCCTTCTGTTGTTTTTGTTCTTTTACTTTTTTTTGGCTCATAAGATGTTGTTTTGTGGTGACAAAGGAGACCTGGCTTTAATCAGTCATCTTATCAGAAGTTCACCCTATTTTTACTTATTTGCAAAAACCAGTTACTTTCTCTCAAATTTTACTTTTTAGGTTAGCATCATTGGTTCACTTGTTGACATCACAATTGTTGATTATTTGGAAATGCTGATTTGTTAAGCATTACCCAGAACCTGAGAGAGGCAGGGCTTCAATGTTGTCTGTAGAACTTTGCTTATAGAACAGATCAGAGTGCTAACAACATTTTGAAGACTGATCTCATAGACTTACACAATGTTAGAGTACAAAGAGTACTTAAAGGTGGGTGAATTCAAACTCCACATTTTATAGAAAGAAATCTCAAGCCCAGAAGGATAAATGAATTATTTCTAAGATCACACAACCAGTTAGTGGCAGGGCCAAGGCTAGAATGCAAGCTTCCTTTCTCCCAGTTCATTTTTTTAAATAAAAACTTCAACATACTCTTAAGTTTCTACAGTTAGATCCACATTTGTGTAACTCTTAAGTGCTGTTTTAAGTACATGCCTTATGTAGTACTTCACTGCTACTGAAATTTATTGTTTTTTTATTCTATTATTAGACATAGAAGTATATATTGAAATTTTATTCTGTTAGAGAATCCTAGTTCTTTTTATTTTTAAGTCCAAATTATATGAACTATATTCAACAAAATTTGCATTCTCTTCTTTTAAAAAAGGAGGGGGATGATACTATTATATAAGTGTATAATATGTGTATATATATATGTATACATACTCACATATATAACTTTTGTTGTATCCCATAAATTCACTGAAAGGCAGCTCTAACAGAGTCATTGCTTGATTTTGCTCCAAAAAGAATATGTTTTTGAACTTTCTTTCTATAAATAAAATAAGTTTCCTTTTTCATAATCAAAATCACATTTCATTTGTCTTTAAATTCACAAGAGTTTCCCAGAGTGGGGTATGGATTGCTTTATGTTTCTCACTTATTTATTACTTACTTATTTTCTTTCAATTTCATTGTAAAGACAATTTTTAACATTCTTTTTTTCAAAATTTTGAGTTCCAAATTGTCTCCTTCCCTCCTCTCCCCGTTCCCTGAAATGGCAATCAATGTGATATGTGATACATGTTCAATTATGTGAAACATATTACCACATTAGTCATGCCACAAAAGAAGACATAAATCCAAAGGAAAAAAATCATCACAAAAATAAAGAAAGTGAAATATAATGTGCCTCAATCTACATTCAGACTTTATCATTCCTTTTTCTGGAGGTGGATAGTATTTTTCATCATAAATTCTTTGGGATTGTCTTGGATCATTATATTGCTGAGAATAGCTAAGCCATTCACGTACAAAGCCACTGTTACTGTATACAGTGTTTTCCTGGTTCTGTTCACTTCACTTTTTATCAGTTCGTGTCTGAAATCAGCCTGTTCATCATTTCTTTAGCACAGTAGTATTCCATTACAATCATATACCACAAGTATTCAGTCATTTCCTAATTGATGGGCATCTCCTCAATTTCCCATTCTTTGCCACTACAAAAGAGCTGCTAAAATATTTTTGTACAAATAGGTCTTTTCCTCTGTTTAAAAATCCCTTTGGGACATAATTCCTTAAAATGAGAACATTCTCTATCACATATTTAGAGTTGAAAGAATCATTAGGGTTCAAATAGTGGCTTCACCTCCCTCCTCACTTATTTTATAGATGAACAAACTGAAGCCAAAATAAGTGCTGATCATTACATAAGTAGCAAGTGGCAGAGCTAAGAGCCAAACCCAGCTTTTCTCACTGCTGAACAAATATACTTTCTTCTAAGCTTGAGACAGCAAGAACTTAATAAATGCTCATTGGCTAACTCTATGCTACCCTGCTTGTTACTGCTTTCAGTGCTTTTAATATAGCATTAAATTTTCATCAGATGCCACTGCAATTCGTAGTTTTTCTGAAATAAAATAGTTTTTGCTAAATTTTTTGTTAGCACACACATTTATTTTAAGCCACCCCCTCCCACTAATTTAAAAGTTGTTGTGAAATCTAGAGTATAAAAGAGTACTAGAAGTTATTTTTAATTTTTAATTATTTTTAATAATTAAAGTTATTTTTAATAATTATTTTTAGTGCATTTAAATCACTAATTTTTATTTAAAGAATCATCCCATAAAATATTTTCTTGAAAATTTCATTCAAAAGGTAACAATTATCTGCTTATTGGTAAATATGGTAAGTATCATATGCTTTTCAAATTCAAAGAGCACCAGTGGGAACCTAAGAGGAACTGCTAATATTTCAAACCTCTTTTTCTGTAAGGTGAGTTTATTAGGAGAGTACATAGGATTCTGAAGCTGGGAATGAAGTTTTTCCTGACTTGAAGATAAACAGCGTCAGTGATTTTGTTCCAAGTCTTTGGAATTTCCAAAGTGACAGATATATCTAATACATTTGTCATAAATGTGCAGTTTTTATCTTTGAGGAGTAAATGCTATAACGGAGCAAGCATTGAACCTGGAGTCAGGAGATCTAGGTTTAAATCTTGACTACCAGTTACTTCATTAGCTGGACACAAATTACTTTCCTTTTCTGGGCCTCAGTTTATCTTTCCTATTCTGTAGGGATAATAATACTTATACTGCCTAACTCCTGGAGTTGGTTTTTTTTTTTTTTCAAATGTTAACACACTAAATGAATATGAGTTATTACTGTGGTTCATGTCCTGCATCAGTGTGTGTATACATCACCCACATATATAAGCATACACACACACACACATATGTATCTCCCTGTATATATACACATACACACATAGTCATATAAAATAATGGTTTAAGTTGCTTGCCATAGATAATGAATAAACAACATTTATTAGGTAGCTACAAATCTCAGTACCATATATATAGTCAAAGGAAAATCTAGAAGAAATGGAAGATGTGAACCTGCCTTATAGAAATTTATACATAAATCTTATTTCATATGACTCAAGTCAAATAACTTCTCTGGATCTCATTGTCTTCATGGAAAGGACATAGAAGAAAAAATGATAAGCTACATGATATTAATAAGGTAAGTATGGAGATGAATTTTGAGCCAGATTTTGAGGGAGTAGAGAAATATTACTTGGAAGACAGGAATGAAAAAGAACATTTCAGATGAAAGTGGCATCAGCAAAATCACATATAAGCCCATCACCAGAGATAATCCTGTGATATTTATATAAGGAGGGAGACCTGACCACGGATTGGGGAAAAGACTTCTTAGAAGTAGGAAAGACAGAGAAATAGGACAGATTTTGAATGGGAAACAAGAGATTCTGGAACTACAGGGATGTGAGGAAAGTTGGCCACCAACAGGTCCATGGTTTCCAGTGACTATATCCCCGATAAGACTGGGAGATTGCTGTCTCCCCATCACACTCCTGAATTACAGAGTCCCCAACTCCTATGAGCTATAGCATTAAACTAATTTGTATGACTTCCTCAATTAGTGTTTTACTACTCATTTTGAGAAATGAGTGTTCACTATTTCCGATTGTCATTTGCATACTTGGTATTTGGTGAGAGAGAGAGAGGAGAGTTTACTCTCCTAGTCCAGGACAAAGTAACTCTTTCCCTGCCTAAGGAATGATGCAAAGTGGGTTTGTTTACCTGAACCCCAAAAGCAAATTATACTCCTACACTTCAAATAAATAGACATAATTATAGACCAAGACCCTTGCTGAAGATAAGACACTGCTGTCTTCCTGCTCCTCAAAGGTGAAACGCCGGTCTTCCTAAGAGAGAAGGTGGAGATAGCTTAAAAATCCATGGGACACATGCCTCAGGTTCCTGAAGAGTGGTTCAATCTGATCCATATGGATATAGAAAATAAGTAAATCCATCTTGAAGACTGTGACTGCTCAATATTGCTAGAACAGAGAATCTCTGTGAGAAAATGAGATATAAGATTAGCATTACCTTGTTACAACTGTCTAATAATACTATGCAACCATGAGACAGTATTCACCTCAATACATGACTTTTTGCTTTTCGATATTTATGGAGTTTTGCTAAAAATGAAATTCTGAAATGGAATTTCAAATGCTGAATAAAAATTGTTTTGCTGAAAATGAAATGCTGAAAATCTTCATTCCTTCCCCTCCCCCAACTTTCCCCTACTGTCCTGAATAATATTCTGAGCCTTCAGTCATTTCATTCAGGAATTCATTACTCTGTCACTATTTTGCATGTACTGCCTAAATCAAATGTAGCACATACTTTTGACTTAAAGTACTCTGAGTCCACATTCACTCAAAACCATAGCTCAGGAGCACTTCACTTATGAGTCGACCTCTATCACAATTAATTCAAATCAAAATAATTTCGTGAATAGTATAGTAAGAAAACTGCCAATAAAACATTTCCTTCCTTAAACTTATGGCTTACACTCCCATGAATCCACATACTACTTAGAAATACACACATATAGTGAACATATGTGGGAATAAACACATGTACTGAATACATGAATGCAGGACAAGTGCACTTTGTGATTGTTTCTTCAGTTGTATCTGACTCTTCATAAACTCCATGGACCACAGCATGCCATGCCCTTCTATCCTCCACGATCTTCCAAGTCTGTCCAAGCTCACACTCATTGCTTCCATGACACTATTTATCTCATCCTCTGCCAACCATTTCTCCTTTTGTCTTTAATCTTTCCTAGGGAGTCTGGTCTTCTAATTACATGGCCAAACATTTAAGCTTCAGTTTCAGTATTTGCCCTTTCAATGAGTACTTTGAATTAATTTCTTAAAGTATTGACTGATTTGATCTCCTTGCTGTCCAAGGGACTCTCAAAGGTCTTCGTTAGCACTACTATTCAAAAGCATCAGTTCTGAGGCATTCAGCTTTCCTTGTAGATCAACTCTTATAGTCAAATATTACTACTGGAAAAACAACACCTTGAACTAAAAAACCTTTGTTAGCAAGGTGAAGTCTCTGCTTTTTAGTATACTGTCCAGATTTGCCGTAGCTTTCCTTCCAGCAAGCAAACATCTTTAATTTCATGGTTGTACTTATCATCTGCAAGCCAGCTTTTACACTCTCCTTCTTTCACCCTCATTGAGAGGCTTCTTCACTCTTCTTTTCATTTTACTACTG
Organism: Notamacropus eugenii; assembly: GCF_028372415.1. Classification (NCBI taxonomy): domain Eukaryota; kingdom Metazoa; phylum Chordata; class Mammalia; order Diprotodontia; family Macropodidae; genus Notamacropus; species Notamacropus eugenii. The sequence continues at coordinate 411,679,266 of NC_092876.1, read as the reverse complement.
GAATGGTATCACTTGCAAATCTGAGATTTTTGATATTTTTCTTGGCAGCCTTAATTCTAGCTTTTGGCTTGTTTCACTGACATTTTGCATGATGTACTCTGCATATAAGTTAAATAAATAAGGTGACAATATACAGCCTTGTTATACTCCTTTTCCAATCTTAAACTAATCAGTTGTTTCATGTTTGGTTCTGACTGTTTCTTCTTGACCCACATAAGGTTCATCAGGAGACAAGTAAGACGATCTCTACCATAGACACTTCATGCAGATATGTGGGTCTAACCTTTTACATAATTTTTTGAGAAAGACATCTTTTTTGAGTATTATCTAAAGAATTTTTGCAAATGTAATAACTGAGATTGAGTAACCATGTTACTGGCCTGTCATTTATATATGAATAGAAAAATTTTTTTAAGGTTTTATGTACTCTCTACACAAGAAAATAGTAAAACCTTGAAAGTTTTCCTCTATTAGTTCAGCTCACTCTTCAGTCTGTCTAGTTATTTTTCTCAAAAAATAAATACATTTTCACAAGTTATATGATGGCAATATTAAAGAAGTAATTTCTTAAAGGGATCATTTGCTTATAAATGTTAAAAAATTATAAGAATATAAGCCAGTTGATAAATGATTAAAAGATATGAATAGATAGTTTTCAGATGAAGAAATCAAAGCTCTAAATCACTATTGATTAGAGAAATGCAAATTAAACTAACTCTAAGATCTCACACCTATCAGATTATCTAACAGAAAAGGAAAATGACAAGTGTTTGGGAGGTTGCGGGAAAATGCATTGTTGGTGGAGTTGAGGACTGATCCAATCATTATGGAGAGCAGTCTGAAACTATTCTCAATCAAACTATACATGCCCTTTGATCCAGGAACACCACTACTATGTCTGTATTCTAAAGAGATCATAAAAAAGGAAAAAGACCTACTCTTACAATTATATTTGCAGCAGTTCTTTTTGTGGTGGTAAAGAATTGGAAATGAAGGAGATGTCCATTAGTTGAGGAATGGTTGAATAAGTGGTGGTATGTGAATGTGATGAAATACTACTGTGTCATAAGAAATGATAAGCAAGTCTATTTCAGAAATACTTGGAAAGACTTACATGAACTGAGGCAAAGTGAAATGAGCAGAACCAGAAGAACATTGTACGCTGTAACAGCCACATTATGTGATAACTAATTATGATCAATTTAGCTCTTCTCAGCAATGTAATTATCTAAGAAAATTCCAAAAGTCTCAAGATGGAAAATGTTATCCATATAGAGAAAAAACTGATGAAGTTGAATGCAGAAGAAAGCATTCTATTTTCACTTTTTTAAATGCTTTTTTTCTTTTTCAAACTGTTTCTTCTTTCACAATATGACTAATATGGAAATGGTTTTTACATAACTGCACATATATAACCTATATCAAATTCCTTACCATTTTAGGGAAGGAGGGAGAAAAATTGGAGCTTTAAATTTTATAGGAAAATGAATGTTAAAAATTATCTTCACGTGTAACTGTTTATACTTATGTGCTATAAAAAGAAACAAGTATGTCACAAAAAAGGCATGAATATACATTTTTAAAAAAAAACACAAAAACTTGCGTTTTAGTTTTCCTACAAATAGAAGAAAGAACATTACAGAAGTGAAATAGGTGTTGAGGGATTTGGTGTTAAGTTGTTACTTTTCCCTCCTTTCTGAAATCTACAGAAAGTGTCAGTTGGAAAACACTGAATTACATTAATTAGATGGGTAGAAGGTGTAATATATAACTTGGTTATCAAATTGGAGAGTGTCAACTAATAACCACATTATAAATATAGCCTATGAGTCTGTGGAGGCTTTTCCCTATGGTTGTAATTTCCTTCACTGCCCACCAGATGGTATTATAATTAGACATGAGTAATCTCTCTCCCTCCAACCTACCTTTGGTAGCTGCAATTGTCCTCAGAATCTACAGATACAAAGATGACCTGTAATATCTTCAACAATTACCTTAATAGGAAATTCCACTCATTTCTTCTCCAAGTCCTAAATTCTTATAAGAAAAACTCCTCTTTCTCATTTTCAAAAATTGACTTTTTTCCTTAATGCTCATAAAATTTATTGAAGTATCATAAGGTATTACAAAATTTAGAATGATAAGCTACAATGAAGCTGTTCTTCAGGACCAACTTCCCTTTCCCCTTTTATCTTCTCCTAGATGATAGATAGGGTGAAAGGATAAAGGGAAGGAATTTGGCAAGTTTTAGAAACTGTTAAGATTTGAGTCCCTTAGCAAACGTTCCTAAGAAACACACAAAATAATGCATGGGTTAGGGCAGGAGAGGGGGAGTGCTGAGTTGGCTTTACTTGATCTTACCATATTTGTAAGTGAATGACATATTCATCTTACCACTCTAAAATCCTCTCTTATTTGTTCCTTTTCCTGTCTGTCTTTTCCTTTCTATTTTACTTCTATAGTACTTTAAATCTCCACACATGCCCAACAGTTTTTACACAGGCTCCACAATTCTCCAGAGTAATCCTAGATGGTGCCTTGTTATATCAGTGAGGACAGTATTTTGCTCCAGCCACTCAGAAGTCAATTCTAAAATGAAGTTCAGATGCGTTTCAATTCTACACTAAGTCTGATACACTCAAAGTCTGCTCAAGGACAAAGAAAAGGGAAACTTAGCATTATAGGAAGTGTATATCTGAGCATATTTGCCACCTTTCCCAAGGCCTGGCTGATCTATTAGCCTCAGTCACTTCCAGGAGGTATTAAAAAAGCCCTCTTATGAAGGTTAGCTACTGCTTGAGTTTTCTTCATTTTTACCTAGTCTACAGCACAAAGATATATAATTTTAAATATTTTTTCCTTTTAAATATCAACTGGGATATTGTACTACCCTAGTACCGCAGGATACTTGGGGTGCAATGTTTACATTTGGTTAGATTGAGGTTAGGTGACTTGCCCAAGGTCACACAGTTAGCAAGTGTCTGAGGCCATATTCGAATTCAGGGGCCAGTGCTTATCCACGGCACAACTTAGCTGCCCCAATGTTTTCTTTAAATACATGTTTTCCTCCTTAACATTAAGCAAAACTATTTTTTTTTTAGGAGGGGAGTTTTTTTCCTCTTTTTTTTCGCTCCCAGAACTTTGATGCAATATTTATAACTCTTTATGACTACATTCTGCTAGCACAGGGCAATGAGAAAGCAGAAGTGAGTGAGTAGATATAAAGGTGATAAAAGTGTCTAATTTTCAAGTTCAGCCAGAGGAGAATGCAGATAACTTCCCATGCCTGAAGAAAAGTGAATTGATTTTAAAAACAAAACAAAACTTCATTTATTTAAATACTCTGTGATTCTTTGCACCCTAAAAAAGATATTCCTATGAATATAAGAATTTTATCCTACCAAAATTCTCATTAAAGCTAGATGAGAAAGTCATGTAACTTTTGAGTTCTTCAACACAAATGGCATTTCTGCTTCTCTTTCAAGGTGTGACCTCTGCTCCCATACTTCATTACATTTTTTTTCTAGAAGATGCATTCTGGTACCGTAAAATAATTAATTCTAGGCAATTTTGAAACAATTATATTTTCAAGCTTAAAGTGTATTTGCAAATTTGCAGAACTCTTTATAGATTCTTTCTTGTCCCTTTATAATTTTTTTTAACTTAAAAAAATACATTTTTAATGCCTTTTGGCTTTACGTCAAAGTTAAGCTTTTTAATACAGAATTTGTTTCAAGGGGTATCTTTTGATATACTGTCAAAAATATAAAAAAGGGGATAAATTATGTATCTTTAATTATTCCATAGTTCTGTCTTTATGTTGGGGGCTTGACCGAATGGCTAAAATGTGCTGGTATGGGTAGACCATTCAGACATTTTTTTGAAGGTTGGCCAGGGGTGGAGAACCTACAGCCTTGAGTCCAGATGTGGCCCTGTAGGTCCTCACATGTGACCCTTTGACTGAATCCAAACTTCACGAGCAAATCCCCTTAATTAAAGGATTTGTTCTGTAAAACTTGGACTCACTCAAAAGGTGGCCCTTGTTGCTTGCATGCTACTGTTGGTTTCTTCGCAGTTTCCGAATGCTCCTGAATTAATATTTTATTGTTTCTGCTTTCTTCTCCTGGGAGCAAAGAAAAGGTGGCTTGTGATTAGTACTAACTGGTAGGTGAAAGTGGAGAGAGGTGATATTGGAGAGAGTAGTGGAGATGATGCTTTTTCAGATCATCTACTACCTTCCCCATTTCCTCTCCTCCAACCTGATTTCTTCAAGCACTGCTTAAAATGCACTTTCCTAAATCATATGTTTGATACGTATTAAAAGTTATCCTGCAAAGTTTCTCTTACTTTGTGTCCTCCAATTTAAATATATTTTATCTCCTGCAGTCACACTAAGTGAGAGTAGTCAGCAGCCACAAGAGAGACTAAGGAGACTAGTGACTTGAATTCTGGTTATAAGAATATTAACCACCGGATATATTCAAGTATAATTACACTTTCTTATTTAAAAATATTTTCGTAGCTTTTGGGTAGTTTAAAATATTTCTGTTCAAATGAAATCTTTGTGCTTTGTCATAGTTCCACTCCGCTGAAGACATAGTGCCACCTGGCATATGCTATGTGTCTCTGAATGGAAATTGCCAGCAGGGAAACAAGGTTATGTCTACAGCAACCATCAGATAAACACATAGGACTATAAATTCAATCAAACACTTACCTTTAAGTGATTTCTTTGGCTGAATTAGCAGTCATGCTTGTTCCTGCTCTGTGTGCAGACAAAGTATTAATAGGATTTTACTTAGCCAGTCTCTAACCCGATAATGATGAAAAAGCAGGCCAGAGACAAAGTAATAGTAATCAAATAGCACTTTAATTAATCAGCTTCATTATGAGAAACAGATTTGCAAATAGGGACTTCTCCTGATCAGAATCTCACCTTGCTGAAGTGAAGACCAAGATTATATACATAAATCAATAGTCACATGAAAAAATGTTCTAAAAAATTACTAATCAGAGAAATGCAAATTAAAACAACTCTGAGATGTGGCCTTACACCTATCAGATTGGCTAACATGACAGAAAAGGAAAAATGACAAATGCCAGATACTCATACACTGTTGGTGGAGTTGTAAACTCATCCAACCATGTTGGAGAGCAATTTGGAACTATGCCCAAAGGGCTATCAGACTGAGCATATCCTTTGACCCAACAATACCTCTACTAGGTCTAAATCCCAAAGAAATAAAAAAAAAGGAAAAAAACCCATATGTACAAAAATATTTATAGCAACTCTTTTTTGTGGTGGCAAAGAATTAGAAATTGAGGGGATGCTCATCAACTGGGGAATGACTGAACAAATTGTGATGTATGATTGTGATGAAACACGATTGTGCTATAAGAATTGATGAGCAGGTTGCTTTCTGAAAAACCTGGGAAGATATACAAATTGTTGCAAAGTGAAGTGAGCAGAACCAGGAGGATATTGTACAAAGTCATAGCAACATGATATGATGATCAACTGTGAATGACTAACTATTCTCCACAATACAATGATTCTAGACAATTAAACAAGACTAATGATGAAAAACGCTATTAACCTGCAGAGAAAGAAGTGATGGATTCTAAATGCAGATCTAAGCACACTTTTTAAAACTTTATTTTTTGGTCTGTTTTCTTTTGGATTACGGCTAATATTCAAATATGTTTTGCATGACTGCACATGTATAATCTATATCAAATTACTAGCCTTCTCAATGAAGCTGGCGTAGAGGGAGGAAGGGAGAGAATTTGAAACTCAAAATTTTAAAAAACAAATGTTAAAAATTGTTTTTACATGCAACTGAAAAAATATTATATGTATTTATTTTTTAATTTATGGAATTTCCATATAACAGTATAATAAAAAAGATGATTGCGTATGAAACTGAATATCTATTATGTACAATTTGCTATTCTTTTAAAATATATAATAAAGTTAACATGTAAATTTATTTTTTATTTCCCCTTTTTCTTCCCTCCTCCTCTTCCCTAGAGATGGCTACCATTAGACACAAAAATATATACACATATACATGTGAAATCATGCTATATATACTTTTATTTATCAGTTATTTCTACAGATGCAGATAGTGTCTTTCCTCATATGTCCTTTATAGTTAATTTGTGTATTTATAACAGTCAAAATGACTTATTTGTTCAAAGTTGTTCTTAAAATAATGTTGCTGTTACTACATACAATGTTCTCTCAGTTCTACTCATTTCCTTCTTCTTTATTTCATGCAAGTCTTTCCATGTTTTCCTAAGATCACTGAGCTCATCATTTCTTATAGAACAGAAGTATCCCATCACCATCCTATATCATGACTTGTTTAGCCATTCCCCAATTAATGTGCTCCTCTTCAATTTCCAGTTCTTTGCCACCACAAAAGGAGCTGCAATACATATTTTAGAACATAAAGGTTCTTTTCCTTCTCCTAATTATCTTTGGAAATAGACCAAATAGTGGTATTGCTAGGTCAAAGGGTATGGGCAGTTTAATAACTCTTTGGCCACAATTCTGGATTGCTTTCCAAAATGGTTGAATCAGTTCACAATTCCACCAGCAATGAATTAGTGTTCCAATTTTTCCACCTCTCCTCCAACATTTTTCACTTTCCCTTTCAATCATTTTAGCCAATCTGATAGGTGTAAATTGATATCTCAGGGTTGTTTTAATTTACATTTTTCTAATCAATAATGGTTTAGAACATTTTTTTTTTTTGTGGTAAGAAAGATCCGGAAACAAAGCAGATGCCCATTTATTGAGGACTGGCTAAACAAGTTACAGTACATGAATGTACTAGAATATTACTGTGCTATAAATGATGATTAGGAAGACCACAGAGAAGTATGGGAAGACTTATATGGATTAGTACGAAGCAAAGTAAGCAGAACCAGGAACACATAACAATAACCACAAATAAATGAGAAGTACAATAAGAATAATTAAACATGGAACTTAATGCTGTGAATTTTTTTGGGGGGAGAAAAATTGCCTTTTTTAAAAAAAAAATAAATTTATTTTCAGTTTTCAACATTCAATTTCACAAAATTTTGAATTTTAAATTTTCTCTCCATCTCCCCCTTACCCCAGTACAGTGTGTACTTTGATTGCCCTTTCCTCCAATCTGCCCTCCCCTTTCCCCCTCCCTTCTTATCCCTTTTCCGATTACTTTCCATCAGGGCACGGCAGACTTCCACACCCCATTTTCTATACATCTCACCCCCAGTTGCATGTAAAAACAACCTTTGACATTCATTTCTGAAGCTCTGAGTTCTACACACTCTACCCTCCCCCTCCCCACCCACCCTCACTGAGAGGGCAAACAACCCAATACAGGTTACACATGTACAGTCATGCAAAAGACCTCGACAAACAGTCCTGTTGGGAAAGATCAACCACACATCCCTCCATCCTGTCCCATCCTCCACTTATTCAACTGGAGAGTATTTTTTATATGACTATAAACTGTTTTGATTTCTTAATTGGAAAACTGCCTGTTCATATCCTTTGACTATTTATCAGTTGAGGAATGACTTGTATTCTTATGAATTTGACAAGGTTCTTTATATATTTGAAATATGAGACCTTTATCTGAGAAATTGTCTGTAAGTTTTTGTCTCCATCTTTCTATTTTCCTTCTGATCTTGGTTACATTTGTTTTATTTGTACAAAACTTTTTAAATTTGATGTGCTTGAAATTATTCATTTTATACCTAACTTTACTCTCTGTCTCTTGTATATTCATAAATAATTCACCTATCTGTAAGTCAGGTAAGTAATATGTTCCATGTTCTAATTTTCTTGTAATATCTTTCTTGTATTTAGAACATGTATCCATTTTGTCCTTATCTTGGTAAATGGTGTAAGATATTGGTCTATGCATAGTTTTTGCTATACTGCTTTCCAGTTTGCCCAACAATTTTTTTTTTTTACCAAATAATGAATCCTTATCCCCCCAAACTTAAGCCTTTACACTTGTCAAATACAAGGTTATTATATTTATTTGCTGCTGTAAATTGTATGTCTACTCTGTTCCATTGATCTACTTTCCTATCTCTTAGACAGTACTAGATAGGTTTGATAATTACTGACATAATATATTTAAGATCTGGTACTACTAAATCTCCTTCCTTTACATTTTTTTGTTAATTTCTTTGATATTCTTGACTGTTAATCTTCTCCTCTTAGAACTAGATAAATCTAACTAAAAAAATAAGTAAGAAAGAGGTCAGAGAATGAATAGAATTTTAGATGAGCTAGATATGATAGCTATCTGGAGAGAAATGAATGGAAATAGAAAGGAATATACTTTTTTCAGTGGTTTATGGTACTTTTACAAAGATAGCCCATATGTTAGTACATAAAAATTTCATAGTTAAAAGCAGAAAAGCAGAGGTATTAAATCACAATGCACAAAAGATCACAATGCAATAAAAATTATATTTAATAAGGTACCATTGAAACATAAATTAAAAACTAATTGGAGATTAAACAACCTTATCTTAAAGAATGAGTGGGTTAAAGAACAAATCCTAGAAACAACCAATATTTTCACTAAAGAAAATGCCAATAATGAGGCAACATATCAATACCTATAGGAAACAGCAAAAACAGTGACCAGAGGAAAATTTATAGCCTTACATGCTTACATCAATAAATAAAAAAGAAATTAGAATTCAGCAATATATTATTCATTGGTGACACTTTAAAAACACAAAGATTCACCCAGAATTCAACTAAGCTACTATTATAAGGTACTAAGACTATAATGTTTTATCTGAACTCAAGGAAATCAGAGAAGCAATCATGATCTCAGATGGGGAAAAAATAAAAATAGACATGATTAAAACAGGCACACAGAGAAACTACATTTTACTAAAACATAGACAATGAATTAATTTTAATACTTAACATATAGCCACCTAATGACATAGCATTTAAATACTTTCAGAAAAAGGTAAGCAAAGAGAAATAGACACTAAAATTATAATATGGGAAGATGGTTTAATGTATCCTTGCAGAAGTAGGCAAATCTAATACAAAATAAAACATGAAGAAAATTAAAACCTGAGTAATATTTTAGAGAAGTTAGACATGATAGGTCTCTGACAATCATTGAATGGGAATAGAAAGAAGTGGTATGTATATAACATTCATAGATAGAAGCATGCAATATATTTACATAATTATATTTCTCAATTGTGCATGACATTGTTACAAAACCCACCAATATGTTAGGGCATAAACCCCTTGTTTTTTGCAAATTCAGAAAGGCAGAAATAGTCAACATATCTTTTTCTATGCAATAAAATTATATTCAAGAAAGGGACACTGAAGAGAAAGGGCTAAAATTAATTTTTGAATAAATAATATAATACTAAAGAATTAGTGGGTCAAGGAACAAAATACAGAAATAATAGACAATTTCATTAAACAATGAGTCAACATTTGTGTAATGTAGCCAAAGAAATTGGTAGGATAAATTTATATTTCTAAGACCTTTCATTAACAAAAGAGTTAAATAACATATAAACAAATTGGGCATATAACTCAAAAAAGTAGGAAAAAACTATTTTAAAATCCTAATTATACTCCAACATAGAAATCCTGAAAAATCAAAGAGATTAATAACATTGAAAGTAAAAAAAAAAAACTAACAAACCATTGAATTAATATAGATTGTTTAAACATTTGCTCAATTTGATTTTAAGAAAATAAGCAGCATCGTTATCAAAAATTTAAAAAGAGAAATCACAAAAATCGAAGAAATAATCTTATCAGAAACTTTTGCACAACTATATGGCAATAAAACTAAGTTAAGTTAGTTCCTAACTAACTTAGTAAGAATACTAAGTATATCTACAAATATAAAAGACCCAGATTAACACAAGAAAAAAAATGGAGATTGTAAATCTAATCTCATAAGAATGAAATTAAACATATCAAATATAATTTCTCAAATTAAAAAAACTCAGAATTTGATAGATTTACAAATTTCCATCAAATGATCAAATAAAAATTAATTCTAATGTATAACCAAAATGTAGAGTTAGGAAAAGAAACTATTCTGCCAAATTCTTTCCATGAATCAAAATGTTTTCTTGGTACCTAAACCAAAGAGAGTCAAAATAGAGAAGGGGAAAACACAGACCTATATCCCTAAAGAAGACTGATGCAAAAAACTTAAAATATTAGCAGAGAGGCTACAGTAGCATGCAACATAGATTATACACTGTGGTCAGGCTAGATTTATATCAAGAATGCAAGGCTAAGCCAGTATTAGGAACATTATAAATAATTGACCACATGAGTAGCAAGAACATCAAAAATCATGATTATTTCAATAGATTAAGAAAACAGAGTGAGAGAGGAGTAACTGGAAGCACCTTTTGTAGACAGCATTCTCAAGGAACTTAGCCATGAAAGGGAGAAAGATCAAAGATGATAATTATTGGGGACAGGGAGATCAAGTGAATGGTTTTTGACGACAGGAGAGACATGGGTATGTTTTAGGTAAGCACCCAGCAGATAGGAAAAATCTAAAGATTAGTGAGAAAGTGGGGAGGATAGAGGATGCAGTTTTTTTTCCTCTGGAAAAGAGGGGAAGGACTGGGCTCAATGGTGCATGCAGAGATTTATCTTGATAAAAGAAAAGAATATTGTGTCATGGGAGACTGGAGTGAAGAGGGGAAATAGTTGCAGGAAGACTGAGGAATATGAGATGAGGAATGAGGAGAAGAAGAAACTCTCAGAGAAGGGTCTCAAATTTTTTTCAGTGAAATAATGTCAGCTGGGAAGTCAGGAAGGGAGTCAAGAGATTTAAGAAGGGATGAAAAGTTTTAGAAAAGTCACTGAAGTGAGTGAAATGATGAATTTATTAGAGAGGTGTAAAAGGATTATCTTGCTGCATTCTTTCTCTAAAAGGGTCTAACTGAGACTACTTAACAAATTTGTAGTGAATCTAATCAGCATAGTTTCATATTTTTCTCCAGCTTTCCTCAGAGATTGTAGGTAGGAACAAAGGCAGTGGATGGTGGGAGTTATCCTAGGCTGAGCAGATTGAAATTAGGATACAGGGGCAAAGGACTCCAAAGAAGAAGAGTTGAGTTGCTTCACCAAGAAATCAAGATGGGGAAGGGAGGAGTCAGTCAATGTAGCTTGGGAAAGAACTGAGGGGTGAAGGGATTGGTTGTCATGGTGAGGAGGAACAATAGGTTTAGGTATTACTAACTTTACCATCACATAAAAAAACTTCAGAGTTTATGAACATAGAAGTACAATCACTATGGGAGATGATAAGATTGAAGGTATAATAGTCTCTGTGTGTAGCTGAGATAAGCAGAAAGTCATGGGAAATGAGTAGGTTGTGATCTTTGAAGAAGTCTCAATATGTATGTTGAGGACCTCTGGTATGAGCCCAGGAGTTGGGGTGGAGAGAAAGACTGTGAGCCAGGCAGTGAGCTCATCGAGGCAGACCAGAATTATCAGAGGGGGTGACAGAAAATAACTGCCAGAATCTTGATTGGATCATAAATACAGATTGAACAAATCTCAAAAGAAGACAAGTTACTAAGTAATGGTGGTGGAGGGAGAGCCTAGAACTGGCGATGGAGAGCAAGGACTATTCCAAAGATACCATGACCAGTGGGTCAAGTGTATGAGTCAAGCAGTCCTGCAAAGGTGACCAAGGAATCAGTATCATTAGGAAGGAGCCATGATGGAAGAAGGGAGAAAGGAAAAGACTTAAGACAAAAGCAAATTTATTACCTACGGGAGCAGCCATTTTAGAGAACACAGTGGAAAGGGTGGGTAACTTCAGAATGGGAAATTAGGTACCTGAGTTAAGCAGTATGGAAATAGGGAAACGATTAGTGGAAAACTAATGGAGTTTAAATAGTGATTGAGAAACTCTGGGCTGGGTGGGGATGCGTTAATCACTGAAGAATGAATTCTGGGATGTTTTCAGGTCTGTAGGGGTTCTCCTCGGGGTGGAGTCCTTCCACAGTGTCAGACAGTGGTATGTAGTGAAAGACAGGGGTTGGGGGAAGGAATACGTGTTAAAGGAGAGGAAAGGAAAGTTGTAGGAGGTAGTAGGCCACTAGAAAGAGTGCTAGTCATCATTTTTGTGTGAAAGTACAACTTATAGTTCAGCATCAGCATCCTGAATCACAGAATTCTAAAAGTGAAAGGAGTTCAGAGAGAGCTCTGGTCTAGCCCATACCTGAGAAAAATCACACCTGATCAGAGGTCATCCAACTTTTATTTAAGAATGTCTAGTGAAGGGAAACTACTCTTTCAGAGGCAGCTCATTCCACTTTAGGATAGTTCTCTAAGTCAGGTTTACTTAAACTTTTCCCGCTCATCACCCCTTTTTCATTTCAGCAGCATTCATTGACATTGTGTGGTCTGAATCTATGAGCAGAGCAAAGTGGTCATACTGTGTGTTCAGAACCAAAGGTGAACTGAAGTCGCACTATGCAACATGGGCAAGAACTGCCGGAAACACCTTGGATTCATTACATGTTTGATTTTGAATTCATTTTTGATTGTTGCATATTCAGAAACCTTTTACTGCTGCCAAATTTTTTGTGATCCCCTATGGGGTTGAGACGCATAGTTTAAGAAGTGCTGCTCTAAGTGATGTCTTGACTTGCAAGTGAATTGAATGGCATTGGTCCTCATCAAGAATGAACTATGAGTTTGTCAGTAGTAGTAGCTGCTCCCCTGTGGACCCAACCAACTAATTCCAGTAGGGCAATGCTGTTATTTCCTTCTCCTCTTCCTCCTCCCCCTCCTTTTCCTTTCCCCCCTCCATTGCTTATACTTCATAAGATATCTTTGGGTTTGGGGGCTGGATTTTTTCTTCTCTACTTATTTATTCTGTCATCATTTTTTTAAAAAGTGGGACAGTTAACTCTTTTGGATTCAAATGGAGTTACTTGATCATGCCTTTAAGCCCAAATCATTCTGCCTCTCACTGAGAGTGAGTGTAAATAGCAATTATTTCTGTTCTGGACAGAAACTTTGAGGCTCTTCCCCTCCCAGACTGTTTCCTTTGTAAAGGCAAACTAGGTCATCTTTTGCCTCAATTCTTACCTAGCTTTTAATTACCGAATGGGTGTTACCTCAGACAAAGTGATGACTGGGAAAGACGTTAGCTTAAAAAGGTCAAGGTCTCCCACATCCTGGTCCTTCTCCAGTTGTCCTGACCTATATCTTGCCACTGGATTCTGATGACTCTGGAGGAGAGAATGAGGCTGATGACTTTGCACAGTGCTGCCCCACTACAATCCAATTCACTTGCAAGTTAAGACTTCACCCTCCTGATGTCATCGGTCCTTTTTGAGAATGAAAGACTAACAAGAACAAACAGTTCTGTAAGTAAGGAAATTTTCCTTTTCAATCAAGCCTGAATTTACTTCTTTGCTAATTCCAACTGATCTTACTTTGGCTTTCTAGGGTCAAATGAAATAGTTCTAACTTCTTCCACATTTCAAGTTGTCCCAATTTATAGCAAATCATTTTATGTGGAGAGAAAAGGGTAGGGAAACATCACAAATATATAAACTTATCAGGCAGGCAGACAGAAAAAATGAATGCGTGCACACATAGCCAATGCTGGAAAATTGAAAAAATTACATATACCACAGAACTAGGTAATTGTGTGCCACACTCCTCAATCAGGATGCTCCTCCACATGGCCTCAAACTTCTCATCTTCCTTATTTATACCAGGAGATGGAAGTCAGGACATATGTCTTGATCATGGGGTGTCCTCTCATTCTCAGACTTATCTTCACGTTTAGTGCCACAGACTTAACGGTAGAAATAGAGAAAAACTTTACAAGTAGCAGAACACAGAAAAGTGTGCACATATATGCACACATTGCTACAATGTTGAAAATAAAATTGTATCTACCACAATATTTAATGTTTAAGTGAGAGGCTGTGACTCTACTTCAGTACTAAGCAAGATGTTTATCCATATGGCACGAATTCTGTCATTTTTTTTATCTCTATGAGGAAGTGTCAGGTGATGAATTGTTATTTTATAGTCCTTGGATGCACAACCAGATTTATTAGAATTGTTATCAATCCTATCGCTCACAAGATAAGTCTCGTTTTTTGATTCTTCTCCATTTGATGAAAATTCTTAAACTGGGAGTTTCGGAGGCTAGGCAGCCTCTGACGTAAATTAATTCATAAATAAAAAGAGGAACAATGAAAAAAACCAGATCTGTTTCCATTTTTGTATTCTGTGATATCCTCATCTCCGCAGGCTGTCTGGCAGTCTCATAGTGAATTATTGCATGTGTTAGAAAGATGGATTGCGTCTGTAGTGTCTCAATTTCAACTCTGTGTAAGCGCCCACTGAACTTTTCCACAGGTGTGTTAGATTTTATACCAGAAAGGGAAAATGGCTCCTGCTAAAAGATTCTCAAGGCCTTCCAATACATGGCATTTTAATGTAAATAACAAAACATTAAATATTTTATTACATAGCTCACAGTACATTTATTTTCAACATTTATAAGTGCAAAACATAATATGTGTGTGTGTTGTTTTTTGAACAATCACAGAGAGTTCTACTGCTGTCAGTTGGTACAGAGCATCCCTACTGAATCCATTTCCTTTAAACAAGTGGAGCAAAGAAAATAAATGGCAAAATATTAATGCATGGGCCCCCTTTTACTAAGAGGAAGGTGTTCAATGAACACTAAAAAAATTTCCAAAACTGAATTATTTCCCCCCATCTCAAACCCTCCCATCTTCCAAACCTCTCTATTATTGTAGAGGACACTACTATCCTCTCAGTCACCCATTCTCATAACCTAGGTATCATCCTCAACTCCTCATTCTCTCTCCCTACCATTTCCTCCCATACATGATCAGTTTTCCTGTCAATTTTACCTTTGTAACATCTCACATATAAGCCCCCTTGTCTCCTTTGATACTGCCAACATCCCAGGCTAGATCCTCATCATCACATCAAAGGACAATAGCTTACTGATTCGTCTCCCTGTTTCACGTCTTACCTCATCCCAGTCCATCATCCATTCAGTCGTCAAATTTGTCTTCCTAAAGCACAGATCTGATCAGTCACACACAAACCTCCCTTGTTTTTAACCCAACTCCTAAAAGGAAAGTGAAGAAAGGATTTTACACTACAGAAAATATTATTTTTTTAAAATCTTCAGCTGAACTCTTAAAGGAGATGTTTAATATGTTTCCATATGGATACTGTGCTCGTTGTCTCTTATAGTTCGAACAAGGGAAAGACTCTCCTAAGTACCTTTGGCTTGGGAAGGAAAAGAGAAGACAGGTCTTGCTCCTTTATTCCTTCATATCTTGGTGTGCTGCTCTGGTTTGTTTGCTTTGCTTAAAAAGCCAACCCAGGCTATGCAGATGTAAGCTCTGAATGACACAACATCTGAGTGAAGTGAATAAATGATTGGCTAGCCTGCATTGCATGGAGATAGCCAGTCTGACACTGTCATTCATATGAATAGGTAACACTTTGAAAAAAACCATTTTAAGGGTAAATGTCCATCCAAAGACCTTGTAAATGCTACACTAGAGTAGAGAAGAAAAGAGAATTTGCTCAGCTGACTAGTGATGCGGATCAACAAACAAGCAGTGAACAGACCAGTAGTTTTGTGTGTTGTAGATACTCCTGAATGGACCAAGGGCATCAAAACTGAGTCCAGAATAATAAGTTAACCTGAGGACGTGGATTTTCCTCCCTCCCATGCTTCTCTACAAGATTCTCCAAAAATTGTGCCCACTCTCCACCAGAGATATTTGAGTACACTGGTGGAAAGTGTATGCTCAAAGTTTATTTTCAGATAGATTGTGGTTTATATAATTCAGTCATTTTCTTTAATGTATGAGTATCTATAATGCCAGGCAGCTAAGAGGCCTGGCCTTGAACTGGAAGACTCATCTTCATGAGTTCAAATCTGGTCTCAGACATGTACTAGCTATGTGATCCTGGGCAAGTCACTGTTTGCCTCAGTTTCCTTATCTCGAAAATGAGCTGGGGAAAGAAATGGCAAACCACGCCAGTATTTTTGTCAAGAAAACTTCAAATGGGGTCATGAAGAGTTGGACATGACTGAAATGACTAAACAACAAAAATCTATTATGTCATTACTAAATAAATAGTTATTTTTAAGATTTAAAACTGTCATTAATAGGAGTACTTGGTTGTGTAAATAGCATACACTATGTGAGTGTTTTGCATTCTAAATGGATACTTGTGTAAATGGGAAATGTATTAGTGGGATCTTAAGCTAGGGTTACATTTAGGATCCTGAGAGAGTTTGAAAATTATGGTATGCTTGTGGTTTGTATATACCCAATATGACCTCTCACATGTTTTAGACTTATATTTCTAGGATTTTTCTTAAGGATTTTTAGCAGGAGTATTATGAGGCTTAAATTAGATAATGGATATAAGGCACTTTACAACCTTAAAATGTTATACAATTGTTAATTGTCATTATTATTATTAATTATTAGCCTATGGTGCCTAAGCCTCTAGTCTGGGGATAATTTCATTCCCCAAGTCTTTTACTTGCAAGCAATGTTGATACAATACAGGGATGTCCTGGCAAAGTGCTCTCTGGGGAAAAAAAAGAATGTATACACACTTTAAGTTTAATCTGTGTTATTAATAGTTTGTTAGGTTTAGACCACGAACAGAACAATAAATCAAGCCCTGATTTGTAGGGATTGCCGATTTTCTGAGGTATAAATGCTCATGCTGATCTTTTCATTTTAATTTTATTTTCAAAGCACAGACTAATTTATTTTTTTTAAATTTCAAATCTCTTCCCTTTTACTTCTCTCCCATCCAGTGAAAAGGCAAAAAAAAAAAAAAAAAAAAAAGCCAAAATCTATTACAAATATGCATAATCATGCAAAACAGATGTCCACATTAGTCATGTTTCTGCCCTCCCCCTCAAAAAAAGCAAGAAAAAGAAAAGAATTTATACTCATAATATACACTTCCCCTCTATACTCTGAACCCATCAGTTTTCTGTCTTTGTGTAGATAGAATGTTTTATCTTGAGTTCTTTGGAGTAATTGTGGGTCATTGTGTTAATCAGAATTACTAAGTTTTCAAGTTTGATTATCTGTACAATATTGCTGTTCGTCTTCTCACTTCACCTGGCATCCTTTCATAAAAGCCTTCTCAGGATTTTCTGAAAACATTCTTTATGCTATTTCTTTCAGCCTAATAGTATTCTATCACATTCACCTACCGTAACTTGTTCAGTCATTCCCCAATCAATGGAAATCCTGTCAGTTTCCTGTTCTTTGCTGCCACAAAAAAAGAGTTGCTATATATATTCATGTACGTGGGGTACTGAAACATTGAAAAAAATGTGATAAAGAGAAACTGAGGCACAAAGATCCAAATATGATTAATTTATTGGCAAGGCTAGCAGTTGCCAATAAATCAGATGCAAGGCTCCTCAGTAGCTAGACACCGTTCTGAGCAGCAGAGCAACTCTTTTATACAGTTGGTTCCATAAAGTACCAGAAGTGGTCCATTGATGCAAAGTAAACTAAGATTGTGATTGGTCACATGGAGAAGAAAGATGGGCTTTGCTTGACTTGATTCAGAGTGGGGAATTTCCATAACCATAGAAACAAGGTAAAAAATGCAGAGTTGACTAATATCCTCTGGAAAGTCTCATGGTAGACAAACATCCTATGACAATGTTGGCTCACATTCCCCCATGGTCTGTAGAAGCTCACAGATTCAAGTTTTTGTCGTTGAACTGTAGCCCATAGGAATAGAAAAGCTAAACTCTTACAGACTCAACCACTGTCATACAATGAAGTCTGAATCTGATCAACAAATACTAATTAGATACAATTCTCAATCAACAGTAATTAATAAATAATATGAAATAAAGTAGGGCATTAATTTTCAGTTTCAAAGCTCATTTTCACTTGTTTTGATCTCTTTGGGGTATATACATAGAAGCAATAACTCTGAGTCAAAGGTATATACAATCCAATAGCCTTTTGGACATAATTTCCAAATTGTTTTCCAGAATGGTTGGACAACCACAGTACATTAGAGTGCCTTTTCTCCCCACATCACTTGTAGCATTTGCCACTTTCCTTTTCTGTTTTCTTGACCAATCCAGTTGGTATGAGTTGATACTTTAGAGTTATTTTCATTTGAATTTCTCTAATTATTAGTGATTTAGAGCATTTTAAATATGGCTTTTGGTAGTTTTGATTTCTTCCTTTGAAAACTGCCTTGTCTTATCCTTTGACCATTTATCAACTGGGTAATGACTTTTATTCTTATAAACTTGACTCAGTTCATTATGTTTTAGAAATAAGACCTTGATCAGAGAAACCTATTGCAAAGATTCCCCTCCTTTCCTGTTTTTCTTTTAATTTTAGCCACATTGATTTTGTTGGTGCAAAAAAGTTAATTTTATATAATCAAAATTATCCATTTTACCTTAAGTGAACTTTTTTATTTTCTATATTCACAGATCCAACAGGTAATTTCTTTCATACTCCACTAGTTTGCTTATAATATGACCTCTTATGTCTAAATCAGGTCCGCACACAACATCGGGCCTGTGGGCTGCTTATGGTTCACGCAAGAATTTCAGGTGGCCTGAGTGAAAATGTAATGAGTGCTTTGTCCATGTCCCTCTTAAGCCACCTTCTACCAGTCACTATTGTTCCTGTTATGTAATTTCACTTTGTATTTTCTCCTATTTGTCACATGACCTACAGCAACCAACCATTGTCAGTCTGTCTTTATTCTGAGAGGAGAAATTTCATGATAAATAAAAATCTTAAATCATAAGAATAATGAATTGATATTAATTGAAATTTCCCTTTGAAAAAATACTGTTTATTTACAAAATAGTTTAATCGTTAATCTTAATCATTAATCATACCTTTAATCTTAATTATTAATTATATCTTTACTTGAAAAGTGAGCTGCTAAAACCCTGGGGCCTGAGGATGGTTAGCCTATTTTAATTTTGGCCCCTACTTACTGCCAAGTTGTGCAGGTCTGGTTTATTCTCCCATTTTGTGCTTCTCTTGGTATATGGTATGAGATGTTGGTCCATGCCTAGTTTCTACCAGACTACTTTTCAGTTTTCCTAGCAATTTTTGTCAAATAAGAAATTGTTTCACTATTTTACCTTTGGGGTTATCAAACACTAGCTTACTATGCTCTTTAGCTTTGGTATATTGTGGAATTAATCTCTTCCACTGATCAACTTCTGTATTTTTAACCCAATCCCAAATTGTTTTGTGGAGTACAGCTTTGTAGTATGGTTTGAGATCTGGTACTGCTCAGCCTCCTTTCTTAGGATTTTTTCATTGATTCCTTCCCTCGATATTCTTGATCTTTCGTTTCTCCAGATAAACTTTGTTATTTTCTGTAGCTTGATAAGTAATTCTTTTGTAGTTTGATTGGTATGGTACTGATTAAATAAATTAATTTAAGTTGCATTGTAACATTTATGATATGACAGTCTACGCATGAGCAGTTAATATTTCTCTGATTATTTAGATCTATCTTTATTTGTGTGAAGAGTGCTTTATAATTTTGTTCATATAGTTTCTGTGTGTGTCTTGGCAAGTAGATTTCCAAGTATTTTAAACTGTCCATATTTATTTTAAATAGAATTTCTCTTTCTCTTTGTGCTGAATTTTGTTGGTTATATACAGAAATATTGGTGATTTATGTAGGTTTATTTTATATCCTTCAGAAACTTTGCTGAAGTTGTTAATTGTTTTGATTGTGTTCCATAGGCAAGCCATCATTCCATCTGCAGAGTAATAATTTTCACTTATTCCTTCGTTTTCTTTTTCTTGTCTTATTGCTAGAGCTAGCATTTCCAGCACAATAACAAATAGTAATGATGATAATGGACATCCTTGGATCACCTTGATACTATTGAAAAGGCTTCTAATTTATCTTCATTACAGATAATGCTTGTTCTTGATTTCAGATAGATAATACCATTTTAAAGAGATATCCATTTACTACTGTACTTTCCAGTATTATTATTTTTTTTATCAGGAATGGGTGTTATATTTTGCCAAATACTTTTTCTGCAATTCTTGAAATAATAATGTATTTTTTATTGACATGGTTAATTATGCTTATAGTTTTCCTAATATTGAACCAGCCTATTGTTATTTCTAGTACAAATGCAGCCTGGTCATATTGCATAATCTTTATGATATATTGCTGTAATCTTCTTGCTCATACTTTATTTAATTTTTTTTGCATCAATATTCATTAAGGAAATTGGTCTAAAGTTTTCTCTCTGCTTTGACTCTCCTTAGTTTAGCTCTCAAGACCACATTTATGTCATAGGAGAAACCTAGCATAACTCTTTTTTTACTTATTTTTTTCAAAGAGTTTCTGTAGTTTGGAATTAATTGTCCTTTAAATGTTTGGTGGAATTAGCAGTAAATCTCTCTGGTGGTATTTTTTTTCCTTAGAGAGATTATTTATGTCATATTCAATTTCTTTTTCTAAGATAGGGGTTATTGGAGCATTTTAATTCTTTTTTTGTTAATCTGGAAAATTTATATTTTTGTAAATATTCATCATTTTTATTGTCAGTTTTATTGGCATAATTTGGCAGAATAGCTCCTAATAATTGCCTTTTTTCCTCTTCATTGGTTGTTAATTTATCTTTTTCATTTTTGATACTGGCAACTTGGTTTTCTTTATTTTTTTAAACCAGATTAACCAATGATTCATCTATTTAATTAAAAAAGCTACTTGTTTTATTTACTAGTTCAATGGTTTTTAAATTTTCAATTTTGTTACTCTGTCTTTTGATTTATGAGATTTATAATTTGGTTTTAATTGGAGGTTTTTAATTTGTTGTTTTTCTAGTTTTTAAAATAAATTGCATGTCCAATTTGTCACTTTGTTCTCCTTCCTTCCCTCATTCCTTCCTTCCTTCCTTCCTTCTTTCCTTCCTTCCTTCCTTCCTTCCTTCCTTCCTTCCTTCCTTCCTTCCTTCCTTCCTTCCTTCCTTCCTCCCTCCCTCCCTCCCTCCCTCCCTCCCTTCCTTCCTTCCTTCCTTCCTTCCTTCCTTCCTTCCTTCCTTCCTCCCTCCCTCCCTCCCTCCCTCCCTCCCTTCCTTTTTTCCTTCCTCCCTTCCTCCCTCCCTCCCTCCCTCCCTTCCTTCCTTCCTTCCTTCCTCCCTTCCTTCCTTCTTTCTTTCCCCTTTCCCTCCTTCCTTCCTTTCTTTCCTTCTCTCTTGTTTTCAACATTCAGTTTTATAAGGTTTTGAGTTCCAAATTTTTGCTCCTTCCTTCCTGACTCCTCCTGAAGATGGCATGCAATCTGATACAGGATGTATATGTACCACTATATTCAATATATTTCCACGTTAGTCATGCTGTGAAAGTAGAATCAGAACAAATGGGAAAAACCACAAGAAAGAAAAAAACAACAACGAAAAGAGAATAGTACCCTTCAATCTGCATTCAGACTCCATAGTTCTTTCTCTTGTTATGGACAGTATTTTCCATCACGAGTCATTTGGAATTATCTTAGATCATTGTATTGCTGAGAAGAGTTAAGTCTATCAAGGTTGATCATCACACTGCTCACTTCACTCAGTATGAATTCATTTAAGTTTTTTCTCACTTTTTTTGAAATCTGCCTGCTCATCATTTCTTATAGAACAATAGTATTTCATTACATCATATACCACTTCTCAGCCATTCCTCAATTGATGTACATCATCTCAGTTTCTAATTCTATATAGTTCCAAATTCCTCTCCAGAGTGGTTAGGTCAGTTACAACTTCACCAACAATGTGTTAGTGTTCCAGTTTTCCCATATCTTCTCCAACAATTATCATTTTCCCTTTTTGTCATATTAGTCAATCTGATGTGGCACCTCAGATTTTTTTTAATTTGCATTTCTCTAATCAATAGTAATTTTGCTCTGATCATTTTCACTTTTATTGATGTGTTTAGAAATATATTTCCCCCCTCAATACTGCATTGATTGCCCCCACAGATTTTGTTATGTTGTTTCATTAGTGTCATCTTTAATTAAATTATTGATTTTCTATGATTTGTTCTTTTTCAGTGTTAAGCTAGTTTCTAACTTTTAATTTGTACTGCAGAAGGCTAAAAAATGAATTTTTATTGCAATACAGTCAGAAAAAGATGCATTTAAAAATATTGCAGTTTTTTTGCATTTATTTGTGAAGCTTTTATGCCCTAACACAGTCAAATTTTTGTGAAAGCTCTATAAACATCTGAGAATAGACGTACTTCTTTCTATTCCCATTTGATACTCTCCAGAGATCTATGATGCATATATGTTCACTATTGATATTGATTCATTTTCCATGATGTCTTTTTAGTAAAATGTAGATTCCCTGTTAATCTCTTTTAATTAGGTCTATTTTTTGTGTTTACTTTGCATGAGATCATGATTACCACTCCTGCCTTTTTTTAAACTTCCATTGAAGCATAATACAATTTTCTCAATCTTCTTATTTTAATTCCATGTGTATCTTTCTATTTCGAGTGAATTTTTCTTCAGCAACTTCTATTTGGTTCATTATAATTTGTAGTATTTTTTGGCTATAATCTTCCTGGGAGTTTTCATTTTAGTGTTTATTTCAGGAGGTAACTGATAAATTCTTCCAATTTCTACTTTTCACTCAGGTTCTAAGTATCTGAACAGTTTTCCTTTATTATTTCTTGAAATGATATCTAAGCTTTTGTTGTTGTTGTTCATGAGTTTCAGGTAGTCTAGTGATTCTTAAATTGTATTTCCTTGATCTATTTTTTCCTGGTCAGTTGTTTTTCTCATAAGATATTTTACACATTCTCTCCATTTTACACCAGCAGTTCTGTTTGGCCTTGATTCTATGGTCATTCTGGTGGCTCTCTAACTGCCCTACCATAATTTTTCAGCTTCATTTGTGTATTATTTCTTGCCTCTTTTCATTAAATTCTAAGTTCTTTGAGGAAAAGGACTGTCTTTTTTTCTTATTTGTATGTTCTAGAATAGTGCCTGGCACATAGTAAGTGATTAAAAAAATCTTTACTGAATTGAATTTTATTCTGTTTTTTTTTAAGCCTTTTGATGTTTCATTATTTCTTAATGTCATTTAGAGTCATTAGTTTCTATTTGGCCAATTTAATTTTTAAGGTGTTATTTTCTTCAGCAATGTTTTATACCTATTTCGAAAAGTTATTGATTTTCTTTTCATAACTTTCTTGCATAAATTCCTCATTAGTAAATTAGGAATTACTAAACAAATTGTGATATGTGAATATAATGGAAAATTACTGTGCTACAAGAAATAATATGTGTGAGATATACAGAGAAGCATGAAAAAACCTATATATACTATTACAGAGTGATGTAAGCATAGCCAATAAAATATGTATATGATGATTACAACAATGTATATGAGAAAAACAACCAAATTGAAAAAAATAAAAAAATGAATGTAACATAATTATAAAGATCAATGATGACTCAAAAGAAGAACTATTAGAAGATACTTTCAACCCATTCCAAATTGATCAACAGTTAGGTTGCTTCTAATGGAAAAAATTTAAATTATCAACTTAGATTATAAGTTGATATTATGAGAAAATGTTCCACATGATTAATAAAAGAAATTCAAATGAAAGCAACTCAGTGATTCTACCTCACACTCAAGGACTCATATGTACATCTATAGTAGTTCTTTATGCAATGGCAAATAACTGGAAACTAAGGGGATACCCACTAATTGAGGAATGGCTAAAGAAATTATGGTACGTATAAATTATCTATTGGAATAGAATATTATTGTTCTGTAAGAAATAATGAAAGAGAAGGGATGAGAATGGGTTATAGGATTTATATAGCCTCTTGTAATGTCAGGCACTGGTCCTAAGCACTTTACAAATACTATTTCATTTGATTTCATTGATTTGAAAGAGACATTTTTGGAGAAGACTGGGAAGACATGTATGAACTGAGGAATGAAATGAGCTGAATTAGAACAATTTCTGCAATAATAGCCTTGTAAAGAAAACAACTTTGAAAGACCCGCTTCTATCATTATCCTCGATTGTTCTTTATTTTACTATTTCCCCCACAATGACACTGGCTTGCTGTCTTGTGAGCTTCTTGTTTCTTTGTGTTGGATTTTTGATATTCTGAACTTCTGAGAGTACAGGAGGAGCAGGATTAGCATGTGGCTTTATCATTGGAAAGAATTCCCAATTCAATAAGATCATAGGTCCATTTGAGTATTTGAAGGCAATTATTACAGATGAAATTTTTATAAAATGAGATAGAAACACTTTTGAGAATAAGAAAAAAACTTTTTTGATTTGATTCTTTGAAGATCAAATCTCTGGAAATGTCAGTCTTTCCCCCTTACTGTTTTACTATTGCTCACTTTTCATTTTCTTCCCTTTTGATGGCAACTTCCTTGGGACCTGGACCTAAAAGTTCTCTAGCCTCCTACCACTCATTTTCACTGTCCTCAATCCCTTTGCAAGTGTCTTTCTGGGGGTAGAATTACCCTCAGATACAGGTTGGTCTCTTTCCGCCTTAGTGGAGTGTCACAACATACATGTGCCCTGCCTTGGTTCTTGCTCTTTCTCAGTTTTCTTATTGAGCCCTGCTGTAGCACAGAGAATTGTCTCAGTGATATCCCAGCCAGAATAAGCTTCTACCATAGGTTTTTCTGCTGTTGTGGGAGGGGAGAGATATGGACAGACTTCTGTTATAAGCCCCTAGACCCCTAAGAATGGACAGTGGGGAAGGGGGTGTTGAGCAAATGAGTTTGCTATTAGCGTTTGGAGATTAGCCTTCTTTGATTTTATTTCATTGGATTTTTAAAAACTTTTTTGAGATTCTTTGTGTCCTTAACCATTGAAACAACTGGAATTATTTTATATCCTGCACAATCTTTTGTTTTGGAGTGGTTTGAGTGGATATGAGAATGTAAGAAAATGTCTATTTTGTTGATTACGTGATACAGAAGTCTCATGGGATTTTCTTTCTCTCCCCTTCCCTGCATTCCCCTCCTCTGTTCTCTCTTTTGCTCTTTTTCTAAAAGCAAGTTGGCTATACTAAAAAACACAGGAAGTAGAAGAACAGTTATATAATAATGTAGATGCTCCAAGAGCATTGGAGTTGAGTCAAAGAATCTGGGTTGAAATCCTTGACTTGCTGCTTATTTACCCCTTCTTGTCCTCTTTTCTCATCTACAAAATGAGGGGGCAAATGGAATGATTCAGTTCAATTTTACATTTATTAAGTGCTTACTGCTTAACATTGAACTGGAACAGGCTACAAAAACAAAAACAAAAGACTGTTCCCCAGGATCTTACATTCTACTTGGGGTTGAGGAGGGGGCAGTGAAGATAAGTAAATATGTAAGTTATGTATACATATACACAATACACATACATACATACATATGTACACATATATGCATACACATGCATAGTAATTTCAAGAGAATGCAGGTGTTAAATAAAAGATGAGAGATTCAGTTGTCCCTTATCTTCTCAGTTGATGTCGTTACAGTATGCAATCATAGATGATAGGATTTTGATATTAATAGATAGTAACACCCAGTAATCCATTCACAAAATGTGAATATTTTTCTATGACTGAGAAAGTAGCAACTTTATTTGAAAAAGAATTAAAATAAAAAATTATTAAATTAATTAAAATTAAAAAGATTAAAATTAAATAAGCCTTAACTGACATAATTCAGATAATTTGAGACAATCAAAGAAGGATTCAGTAGTCAGAGGAGAATCCAGGACTTCAGTTTCTGGTGGAAAGGAATTTTATCTTCTATCCTCACCCTTCCACCATTCTTCTTCCAAACCATGAAATCTAGCAGCAGTACTACTTAAAAAAAGGCAGCTTTTTGATCCAGAAGTTTGAGGGTTGGTCCAAGAAACTCATACCATCTAGAAAGATGTAGATACAGAGATGCAGTCTCTCAAAGTCTGATTATGATCTCTGACAGCTGAGAAGCAGATTCAAATTTCATAGCAGATTATGAAATCAAGAGAAAACTAATCCTAATAGTCAAGAGCTGGACTACAGAGAGGAATGCATGAGAAGAGAAAGGTTCTGCAGCCTGCCAATGCTACAGCAGTAGTCGTATCCATAGATTTCCTAAATGTGTGCTTCATTCCCTTTATACTCTGTCTCTACTTGTCCCATTGATGCTGTAGATATTTAGGAGAGGTTTAGGTTGAGATAGTGACAATGATTTGACTTTTTCAGCCATGTTCTAGATTTAGAAGAGATCTTAGAAATCAACTAGTCCGACTCAATAATTTTACAGATGAGGAGTATTGTCAGTTAAATAAGCAGAAGCCCCTCTGAGCCATAATCCCCAACTTAAGCTCACAGGTCAGGTTACTAAGAGAATGATTACCCCAGGTAACTTACTGTATATCTGCACTCTTAATAGTTAATCTCATTTTTGAATTACCTTTTGATATTCAGTGAGTTGGAGTTCTAGATCATGTGACCAACAAGATGGAGGAATAGATCCTTTCCCCAATCCTCATGACTTCTCAAACCTTTCCAAAATAGGAATTATGTACAGGAGATAAAGCAAATTTAGCTGTGACTATGAACTGTTGCCAAGAACTCTAAGGAGATAACCTGATAAACTAACAACAGAGAAGGCAGTTCTTGTTCCTAAAAGAATCACTGAACTTCTATTTCCTGCAAACTACCAAGCTCTAGCTGCACAAGTAGCTCCCCTGGTTTGCAACATAATTCAACCCTGCGCTGCCTCCAAACTCTTACCCCTCTGTATCACAGAAAGTCAAAAGCCAGAATCTTGCTTTCCTGAGGATGGCAGTAGGGCAGTACATTGTGCTGAGGAAGAGAGGGAACTGGGGCAGGACATCAGCATATGTGAAGGACTCCCCCAGGTCTGAGATAAAAGGGGACTGATATCTAGACTTGATCAGTTCTGTACTTGATGAGGCTCTGCACCAGGGTGGTGGCAGTGTTAGATGAGACAAGGGGATGTATGTAAAAGATGTTGTGAAGGTAGGCAACTAATGAATACGGAGGTGAGAGAGACTAAGGAATTAAGGATGACATTTAGATTGAGTGCCTTGAAAAGTGGGAAGATAGCAATACCCTCAATATCAATAGGAAAGTTACGAAGAGGGAGGGCCTGAGGGAAATGATAATTCCATTTTGGACATATTGAATTTAAGATGTTTACATGATATCCAGTTTAAGATATCCAATAGGCAGTTGGAAGTAAGAGACTAGAGATCAAGGAAGAGGTAAGGACTGGACAAATAGATCTGAAAATTATCTGCATAGAGATGATAACAAAAGCCATGATAATTATGAAATCATCAGGTGAAATATTATAGAGGGAAAAGTGAAGATGGTCCAGGACAGAGCTGTGTGGGGCACCCATGATTACAGTACTTTCATATCTAGACAGAGAGAGGATAATTTAATTTCTACATGTGAAGACAAATATTAATAAAAGTAGTAATTTTATTAATAAATAAGTTGATAAATGAACAACATAAAATTATAAAATTAATTAATGATTAAGCTTGATTCCAAGTTTTATATTGTCTGGGAAATAATATCAAGCTTGGAATTAACCTCAGCCTTCTATTTGTTTTTTAAAAAGCAAATCTAAACATTGAACCATTGATTTTAGTACTACCTTCTTACAACCAAAAAAAGCAAATATGTCACTTTCTCACTTGAACACTCACAAAACATTTGAAGTCAGTTGTCATGGTCTCACTTAACCAAATATTCTTACTCCACGTTTGACGTCCCTAATTCAAATGATCCTCGTGTAGCATAGTTTCAAATACCTTCACTATTCACGTTGAAATTGCTCCAGCTTATAAATTTCCCTTCCAAAGGAACTTGTCACAATATTTTGTATGTGGTTCAACCAGGGAAGGATACATCAGCACCATCATTTTAGACTACAGCAAATGTATTTCATCTAACTTATGGACTTGCTCAGCAGTATATCAGAGATATATAATATGCATTTTCAATGCCATATATTAACAACCATGCCAGTAATGGTGGAAATACTGTTGATTAATTAAATCTCTCAGGTCAATACAATGAGAAAAACTTAAATGTAAGTAAAAGAGTGAAAAATTTTTTTCCTTCTGGAAATGAAATAACCTACTATAGTTTTACATGTATACACACATTACAGTGAAGTCATTCTGAAGAGTTACTACCTGTGTTTAATTGACTCAAATGACCATTGGAAAACTATTTGGAGAAACCTAGTATCAGTATTTGGAAGCTAGATTAAAATTTTATTCATACATGGACGTTGCAATCAATTCATTTGAAAGAACGCTATTGATGCAAATAATTAATTTGGTTGTGAGTGGCATGGATAGACAGCTGATCTGGGATCTAGACCACCCCATTTCCAAGGGACACTGCAATTTTCACTTTGTGGAGAGTAAGAGGTGGCCCTACAGCCTAGCTGGAGAAGGAGAGGCAGGATCTACCAAGGGGAGGTGAACCCTTCATTATTTTGTGTCGAATGGGGTAGAGGTCTAGAATTATATCTAACTACCACACATCAATTATTTGTAGGCTAATGACACAATAAGACATTAAGAGTAAAAGTCATTTTCCTTTTAAGGAGACAGTAACAGCTCACTGTCATTAGTTTAGCTCCTGCCCACAAAACACTGGTTACACAAAAGACCAGAATGAATAAGCCTCTAAGTCAAAGTAAGCAGTAAACAGAAATAATGATGATTATACAGCTTAAGGTAAATAATAAGAATAAACCATAGTAAATGAACTGCTTTTCTCAAGAGCAGGATAAAACCTCAGCTTAACTAAAGGGGGAACAATTTTACCAATCTCATAGGGTATCTCTACAGAGAGGGGTGGTTTGTGAGTTTGCTGTGAGCAGTTTCTTCCATTTCAAGTACTGATGATCAAGGAAAATTAAGAGGGAAGGATGGTAACTTCTACACATAGCTGTAGTTCCTGGGACATCTCCTGTCTAATATTCAAACC
The DNA here is from genome assembly GCF_028372415.1 of Notamacropus eugenii. Lineage (NCBI taxonomy): Eukaryota > Metazoa > Chordata > Mammalia > Diprotodontia > Macropodidae > Notamacropus > Notamacropus eugenii. The sequence goes on along the minus strand of NC_092876.1, from coordinate 411,650,141 downwards.
ATCTCTCTAGAACTGGTTTGAAGAACACAGCTACATAGAGTCATTGACTCAGAGAGGTCTCTCAGTTAGGAGGCACGTTTACCTCCATGCATATGGTAAATAATCATAGTGCTATCCTTCTAATAACCAGCTCTGGAACTCCTCATCAGTAACCTTGCTGGGTTGTCATGAGGATCAACTGAGATATTTGTAAAAGAGCTTAGCACATTGCCTGGTACATAGTAGGCATTATTTGAATGCTTTTTCCGTTTTGCTTCCCCTTTTTTCCTATCCTGTGTCCCTGGGGCTCCTCTGATGGAAAGATGGAATGGAGAGCTCCTTTCCAAATATTCAATTAAGTTATCTCTTAATTTCTCAGGCACGGTGCACTCCTTTGGATTTCTCTTCTATGTCCCCAAGCTGAATATCTTCCCTCCCTACCCCTTTTGTGCATTATCTTCTCTTCTTGAATTGCAAACTCCTAAAGAGTAGGGACTATTTTTCTTTTTGTTGTATTTGTACCCTAGCTCTTAGCACAGTCCCTGGTACTGTGTAGGTGACTAATAAGTGTTTATTGACTGACTGTGGGAGAAGGTTGGGAAAACTTTGAGGTCCAGCCTTGAGTATTTCCATTCCCTCCAGTAAGAAGGAGTCAGCAGGTAAGCATTAAAGGAATCTTTTTAGAAAAGAAAAAAACTTTTTGGAAAAAATTTGCAAAGATCTCATGAGGAAGAAAGCTCCATGTAAGACCTTCAATATAAATACATAAATTGATAACGGAAGTTAATAAAGGGTTATAGCCTCTAGATCAGCTAAAATAGTCCAGTCATCTTTGAACTAATATTGTAAAACAAAGAAAAATGAATCAACACCCAATGAGACTGAGGATTCTGTATTCCCAAGTGAACATGGAATCAGAGAAGGATGCTCTTGAATCATTTAAAATAAATATGAAAAACATGAAACCACAGTTTATGGCCTGCACAGAAGAAGTACTTGGCAGAGTTAAAAAACAAACAAACAACAAAACTTGAATCCACAGTGGTTCACTGAAGTCTCACTATAGAAACAAATCAAAGAACAGCTGATTGAGAATATGCACAGAACGGAAGGATAATCTGGAAGAAAGAAAAGAAGTAATCAATAAGATTAAATAGTAAACATCACGTCTACAGAAACAAAAGAAACTGTTCCTCAGCACAGGGCAACTTCAGGACGAGGGCTCTCCCAGCAGGAAATGCCAAGTCAAACAATCTAAACAGAATCATGCAAGAAAAACAGCCCAGTCTGTGAACATAGAAAACAAATTGTTAATCAAAATGATTCATAGACTACTTCAGAAAAAAGAAATCCTATACTCCAAACTCCAAGACACATAGTTTTAGGATTATCTTAGGGATAAAAATACAAGCAAAAGAATGACATTCTCTGCACCCAAAGGGTCTGTCTGTGTTTGTCCTTCATTTTTGAAAAAGACCATGACATCAGAGAAATGATGACATGACTTGCACTTGACTTTGTTTTGAGTGAGGGAGGGCTGTGCAGGTCACCAGCCTCACTTCTCCTCCTGAGCCATCTGGATCCAGTGACCAGATATTCATCAGGATGACTGGAGAAGGCCCAGGATGCAATAGCCTTAGCCTACTCAGGTAATCAATTAAAGCAAACTAAAATATGTCCATAGGAATGAAAGCCAATATGATAAGGCAACTGGAGACCATGATGTCACATCTGAAGATAGAATGAAGGAACTACAGATTTTTAACAAGAAGAAGAGAAGATAACCGTTTCAAGAATATAAAGAATTGTCAAATGGAAGAAGCATTGAGACTAGTTTCTGAAGCAGTGGGGGCAACTCATTTTTGCAAAAAGTCAGTTTTAGTCTTGACAAAGGCTTCCTAACTATTAATGGAAATTAGCTAGTTCAGAAGCTACTAGGTTCCCTGTCTCTGAATGAATGACCACTTCTTAAAGATACTATGGAAGAGATTCCTGTCCACTTACAAATTTAAGCTTTATGACTTCTGAAATCATTTCCAACTCTAAGATTCTATGATGCAGCTTTTTTTAATATGCTAAAGACTTTCAGTATGTTAAATATACTATTAAAAGGACTTTTGTGCTGAAAGGGGAGAGGGTGCAAAGTATACACACAGGGGTATAGTGATATAGTCCATAGAGTCAAAAGTACAGCCATGAAGGGATAGAAACATGACCAGTGTAAGACCATCTCCAAAGATGGAGGTCCTGAAAGGAACTGAGCAGTAGAAGGGGATTAGAATGGCTAAGGGATATTCCAGGGTGAGAAGACCCCAGGCACTGAGAGAAGCTCCAGGACAAGAAGGCAGCTGAGTTATGGTGGCAAAGTCAATAAAGTCAGAATCACAGCCATGCATCCCATAGCTTATCCCATTAGGGAGATTCTTCAGGATTCCCATTATATAGAATATCTCCAGTTACCAGATTAATGGCCACTAAGGGTGATTTTTAGTGTAATGTTCATGTATTGGGCAGGGCCGTCAATAACTTAGGTAAAAGAGATTTTCCCAGGAACCGGGTCCTGGAGGAGATAAAATGTCAGGGCTTAGAATGGAGGCCTCAGTGTCTCCAAGTGTCCAAATAAAGTCCAAATAAAAAGAATTGCAACCTGTTTATGAAGGACATTAATATCCAACAGACTTGAGTCAATCTTGGAAATTCTTTTTCCATCTAACAACATGCCTTACCCACCCTAGTTAGAAGGGCTCATTTTGTGTCACCCAAGTCATGATAGGCAACTATTTGGATTCATATGTGCTTCAGAACTTTGTATCACGCAGCTTATAGGCCTGGGGATATGCATCAAATTTAATTTAATTCTTCCTTGGCTAATAGTATATACTGAACAAAACTAGTTGTATAGTGCTACTACCCAGCTCTGATAAGCAATGTCTAACTTAATACCAGACATAATATGACAGTGGATTATTATCCATCCTTAAAGGAAAAGGAGCTTTATATACATGGTTTTATAAATTCTCAATGACAGTCAACTTCAAGGACAAGAATTTTGTGTATGGAATAACTGGTCTCATTGTCAGTAAAATTTCAGCAAATTTCATAGACTTGTGAAATCACCACTGCCTTTATACTGCAACCATGCTTTATGAAATAGGCTCAGTGTTTAGCACAATAGGTTGGACTAGGTCTGCCTGTGCTAATATTATTGCAGATGTGAGATGATCAACCAGATCCTTAAAAGGTTCTTCATACGTCTCATTCTACAATCTTCAAATGGACATTTAAGGTGGTCGTCAGATTTCTTTTTCCTCAACCACATTTAGGAGGCAGTTCATGGAGAGATAAAGAAGTGATAACACAGTTCTTCAAAATTTTTATGGTAACCACAAAATCCTAGGAAAGTAGAAGAAATAAATCACATCAATGAGTCATTAAAGAAATTATAAATGCAGAGAACAGAAGAAAGTCTGAGGGACACAAACTGGGAAGTAGTACTGGAGCTACCATGTAAAATTTGAAATATATTTTTAAAAAATCATATTTCAAGGAAATTTGTGATTTCATAGTTGTCCTCTCTCTCTCTCTCTCTCTCTCTCTCTCTCTCTCTCTCTATATATATATATATATATATGTATATATATATGTGTGTGTGTGTGTGTGTGTGTGTGTGTGTGTGTGTGTGTGTGTTTATATTGGGAAATGTTCACATTTGTTGTTTGCCAAGTTCCATAATAATTAAAAGAAAAAATTTAATGGTTTAGAGAAGCTGAGAATGTTTAATTTGGAGAAGACAAGACTCAGGGAGGGGAGTATAACAGCTGTCTTCAAGTATTTGAAAAGGCTGCCAGCCAAGTGGAAGAAGAAGTAGACATGTTCTATTTTGACCCAGAGGCTAGATCTAGGAATGACAGGTACAAGTTGAAAGAGGAAAATTTAGGCATAATGTCAGTAAAAACTTCTTAATTAGAACTAAAAGTGGAATGAGCTAAAAACATTAAGAATGGTTGAAGCATAAAAAATTCAAGACTCCCCCAAGAATATCCTTTCTCAAGGCCCATGCTCCCATACCACTGGAGAGTTTGTCTTGCCCTGGAACATTCAACTGTCCTTGCAACCTTCTCACCCAGGAATATTCCCCATCAAGGCGCATTTTCTTCTTCTTTTGGCGAATATGTCTTGAAGTCCCAATTTTTTTGGAAAAGCCCATTCCAGCCAATCTTTATTTCCCTCAGGGCCCTATTCCTTAAAGTCTGGACCTCAAAGTCAGACCTTTGCTGCTCTCTTATCCTGGAACTTCCTTCAGCACCTAGAGTATCTTTATCCTGGAACATGCGAGCACAACGACACCATCAGTGGTCACAGAGGGAGTCTAATTACACAGAGGCCCTGGGAGTGCTTCCCTTACTTTTTGGTAGACCTCAAAGAAGAATGGAGAAGGGGAAGAAGAATCTACTGGGGGAGGGTAGGAAAAAGAGAAGAAGAATTAGGGAAATCAACTCATTATTATAGCATGAAGTGGTTGAGGAGGGGGATATGAGTAACACATCATCTGAACTGGTCAAAGAAAATAAGGATATATACCAACAATCGGGTATAGAAACATTTCACTCAATAGGAAAATAAGAGAGGAAGAGGCAAAGGGAAAGAGAGGGATAAGAGGAAGGGTAGGTTAAAGGAGGAATTAGTCCTAAGCAAGACAAACTCTAAGGAGAGTGGATTTCAAAGAAGATCTTAAAATAAAAGAAGTCCAAGAATATGTTTTTAGGCTCTGGATGAGGGAATGAGAAGAGGGGCAGGGGAACCAAAGCTGATTACACTAAACCTATAGTACCAATGCCAAACTCACTTCTGTCTCACCATATTCTTCTTTATAAAGACAGGGCATAAAGAGAAAGCAGGTATAAGAGAATAGATGGAAGGAAATACGTAACTAACAATCATAACTATGAAGGAGAATGAGAAGAACTTACCCATTAAACAGAAGAGGATAGATAGCAAACTGGATTAGAAATAAAAATTCAATTATAATTCAAAAAATGGGTTTTTTTTTACAAGTAAAATACTTGAAATAGATGAACAAAGAGTTAAAATCAAGGACTAGAGGAAAAAATATGCTTCAGCTGGAGTTATAAAAAAGGCATGAGTAGCAATCACTATCTCTTATTTAGCTACTATAAAAATAGAGATAAACAGGTAAAGTATATTTTGCTGAAAGGTACCACAGACAATGAATTAATATAAAAACTAAACATATATGCAACTATATAAAGGAGATGACAAGATGCAACATTTATTTTCAGTTAACAACACTAGAAAATGCAAGAAGAAATGGAACTTCCCTTAAAATGATAAATAGTATCTTGCTGAAACCAAAAGCAAGCATTATAAGTAATGGTGATAAATTTTCCAATAATATTAAATATAAATAAGGATGTCTATTATCACAGTTACTATTCAATACATACTGTCAGAAATGGAATAGGCACAGGCAAAAATAAATGAAATTGTATCTTTTTGAAGATGATGTCATGGTTTAATTAGAAAACTCGAGTAAAATAAAAATTAATTGAAATCACTTCAACAATGTTGAAGATAATAAAATGAATCCATGTAAATCATTAGCATTTCAGTTACCAATAAAAAGTAGCAGGAAGAGATAGAAAAGGAAATCCTATTAAAATTAACTACAGAAAATAAAAAAAAAATTAGGGGAATATACCTCTCCAGATAATACAAAAACTATGTGATCACAATTGTGCAACACTCTCTATATGAATAAAAACAGATCTAAATAAATGAAATATTAACTGGTCACAGGTAGACTGAGATATTATAAAAATGATAATACTATCTAAATCAAATTTCTTATTCAATGTTGTATGAAACTCTCAAAAAATATTTTATAAACCTAGAAAAAAATAACAGAATTGACTTAGCACTACAAAAGGTCAAGAATCTCAAGGGCAATGGTGAAACAAAGTGGGAAGGATCTGAACCAGATATCAAACTCTACTACAAAGCAGCAACCATTACAGTGATTTGGTACCGGTTTTTAAAAAAAGGGGATAGAGATTGATCAGTTGAACAAATTAGATGAACAAGATAAGGAAGCAAATCAACGCAACAGCAAACTGTGTTGGACTAATCCAAAGACCCCAGTTAAAAGAGGAAGTATGATTATATGACAAAGATGAGTGGCAAAAACTGGTAGGCAAACTTGATAGCAGTCTAGCAGAAATTACAAACACTTCACAGAATAGAACAAAATTAACTCCAAATGGATATGTGACCCAGATAGAAAAGGTTACATTATAAATAAATTTGGGGAACAAGAAAGGAAAGGGGGAAGAGAATAAATATTTACATGGGGTCAGGCACTGTGCTAAGTGCTTTAATTACCATTTGAATCTATGGATAGAGGAAGAGTCCATGACTAAACAAGTGATAGATAATATCATACAGGTTAAAATGAAAAAAAATTGAAAAAGCAAATTCAGAGTAGTAATAGTTAGAAGAGAAACAGATTAGAGGAAAAAAACTTTTTGTAGCAAATTTTTTTCTGAGAAGAGTCACATATTCAAGATATACCAGAAACTGATTCAAATTTATAAGACTAAGAGTCATTCCCCAAAAGACAAATGGCCAAAGAAAAGGAAATCTTCCCTTCCCTTCCCTTCCCTTCCTTTCCTTTCCCTTCACTTCCCTGTATATAAGGAAGATTTTGTTATTCTTTCTTAGGATTTAGTTTCTCAGGATCCATGACCATTGAAATGTCTGGTTTACAGGTGTTAGATTTAACTCCCAGAATAACCCCAAGGATCCTAGGTAGTAATTTCTAGAATCATACTGATAGGCAGTCCTACTGAGACTGTGCAGTGAGATATGGAGTGACATAATGTGATTTTTACTACCCTTGTGCTTAATAATGACATTGCTAAAGTTAACCTGTAAGGCTATTGCTGGCAATATACCTTCTTTTTCTCTTGCCCTATAAAGCAAGTGGATACTGATCAGTAAGTGAGGAATCCATAGGGGAATATGACAGTGTAATGCTGGGTATGCCTTGATTGGCATCATCAAGGCTTGAAACCGGCCCTGATTGAGGCTTAGGGGATCCTGTAGGAATTGCCACTCCTACTATATTCTCTCTGGCCCCTTCCAGAACAGTGATTAGGGAATGCTGTGGGAGTTGGTGCTTCCATTATTAGCAAATCCCCATTGAGAAGACTACACTAAAATAATGTAAGATTATTAACCCTCTGAAGCTGTCTTCTTGTTCTTCCTGTCTGAACAGATCAAGAGTCAACCTGTTAGAGACTGGAGTCCCAAAACTCCAGTGCCTCCTGTATGTTATTTGTGACACATCCCCTCTCTTCCTTTCTTCCTTTTCCCCCTTGCCCCCTTTTTTTGTTCTTTCTATCTTACCTATACTAAAATTTCAGTGCCCACTCATGGAGGGGAACCTGCCAGACTGGAGGTTTTTTTTTTTTTACTTACTGTTTCCAACCTAGGTGGATTTTCCCCTTCTCAAACATCCTAATTACCCCTGATTAGTGGTACCATACTTTGAGGACACCTGATCAGCTCCAACTCATTATAGCTCCAAATAATCAAGTTCAAAAGATCTATCAGTTTCAATTTCCTTGGTAGTAGGAATTACAGGTGTACATCTCCCTTATCCTGTAAACAAGCAGTTTTCAAAGGAAGAAATCCAAGCTATTAAATAATATGAAAAATGCTTGAAATCACTAAGAATTAGGGAAATGAAAGCTAAAGCAACCTTAGCCTCCAACCTGTCAGATTGGAAAAGACAAAAGAGAAAAATGATGAATGTTTGAGGACCTATGAAAAAGAGGCATACTAATGCACTGTTAGAGGAGCTGTGAATTAGTCTGGCCATCATGGAAAGCAATTTAGAACTTTGCCCAGAAAGTTACCAAACTGTAAATACCCTTTGACCTATCGTGTTATAGCACTGCTAGACCTAACTCCACTCCCTCCCCCAAATCAAAGGAAAGTAAATGATCTACATTTACAAAATATCACCTCTTTTCACGGTAGCCAAAAATTGGTGACTAAGGGGCAACTAGATGGTATAGTAGGGTGATACAGTGGCTACAAGTATTGGTCTTGGAATCAGGAAGATCTGAGCTCAAATCTGACCTCAGACCTTTATTAACTGTGTGATCCTGACCAAGTTACTTAACTTCTGTTTTCTCAGTTGTAAATGGCAAAAATAATTGCACTTACTTCCCAGGGTTGTTGGGAGGATCAAATGAAATAATAATTGTAAAGTGCTTAGCACAGTGCCTGACATATGGTAAACACTACACAATGTTAATTGTTGTTTTTAATAGCTAAATAAATTGTGGCACAAGAGTGTAATGGAATGTTGTTGTTCTGTAAAAATGATGAAATAGCCAATTTCAGAGGAAACTGGGAAGAAGCATATGAACTGATGCAAATTGAAGGTAGTAGAATTAGGAGATCGATTTATACAATACAATTCATTATAATGATTAGATCGGTCATCTAGATGGCACAATTAGTGGACAGAGTGCTGGACCTCAAGTCAAGAAGACTCATCTTCCTAAGTTCAAATCAGGCTTCAGATACTTACTAGCTATGTGACCCTGGGTCACTTAATTCTGTTTGGCTCAGTTTCCTTATCTGTAAAATGAGTTGGAGAAGGAAATGGCAAACCACTCATTTGTCAAGAAAACCCCAAATGGGTCATGAAGAATCAGACACACACAAAACAACAGCAGCAACAAAAAATTAGACACAACTGAAATGACTACATAGCAACCATTCAATACAATGATATCATGATACAATATTATAGAGAAGAACATCTTTGAAATACTTTAGAACTTTGATCAACATAATAATAAACCCTAAGTACAAAAGTATGAAGGGGGGGAAGCAAAACACGTCATTCCTCTTCTGACAAATAAGTGATGAACTTAAAATGCAGAGATGTGTGTGTTTGTCCTTCGTTGCTGAAGAAGACCATGCCATCTGAGAAATGATGACGCGACTTGCACTTGACTTTGTTTTGAGTGAGGAAGGGCTGTGCAGGTCACCAGCCTCACTTCTCCTCCAGAGTCATCTGAATCCAGTAATCAGATATTCATCAGGATGACTGGAGATGACCCAGGATGAGGTAATTGGGGTTAAGTGACTGGCCCAAGGTCACACAGCTAGTGAGTGTCAAGTGTCTTGAGGTGAGATTTGAACTCAGGTCTTTCTGACTCCTGCACTGGTGCTCTATCCACTGCACCACCTAGCTGCCCCCACAAAATACAGAGATATTCATTGTTGGACATGCCTAATGTGAGTATTTGTTTTGGCAGACTAAACCTTGTATGTGGCAACATTAAATTTGTGCGTAGGGAATATGTGTATTAACGGACCACTTGCTTTCCACTATCTAAAATAGAAGCCCTCTGTTGTAACATATATAGTCAAACAAAATAGATCAATATATTGGCATATCTAAGAATGTATATCCCATTTCTGGCACAGAGGTTCATAATCTCTATGCTGAGTCAGGGGTTATGTTTCATCTTCAATTTTTAAAAAATGAATTAATTTATTTTTAGTTTTTAAAATTTAGTTCTACAAGCTTTTGAGTTCCAAATTTTCTCCCCATCTCTTCCTTCCCCCCCAAGATGGCATGCAATGTGATACAGACTGTACATACACATTCATACTAAACATATTTTTACATTAGTCATGTTGTAAAGAAGAATTAGAACCAATGGAAGAAACCATGAGAAAGAAGAAACAAGTAAAAAAAGAGAGAGCAAATAGTGTACTTCCATCTGCATTCAGACTTCTAAGTTTTTTCTCTGGATGTGGTTAGCATTTTCCATCATAACTCTTTTGGAGTTGTCTTAGATCCTTCATTGCTACCTAGAGCTAAGTCTATCAAAGTTAGTCTATAGCACAACGTTGCTGTTACTGTGTTACAGACCTAGGAATGGTATTGCTGGGTCAAGTTTAATAGGCCTTTGGCGATAGTTCCAAATTGCTCTCCAGAATGGTTGGATCAGTTCACAACTCCACCAACAATGCAATAGTGTTCTAATTTTCCCACATCTTCTCCAACATTTATCATTTTCCTGTTTTGTCATGCTAGGCAATCTGATAGGTGTGACATGGTACGTCAGATTTGTTTTGATTTGCATTTCTCTAACCCATAGTATTTAGAGCATTTTTTTCATATGACTATAGATAGCTTTAATTTTTTCATCTGAAAACTGCCTGTTCATATCCCTTGACCATTTATCAATTGGGGAATGATTTGCATTTCTTATAAATTTGACTCATTTCTCTATATATTTGAGAAATGATGCCTTCATGACAGATGCTGGTTGTAAAAATTGCTTCCCAGTTTTCTGTTTCCCTTCTAATCTTGGTTTCATTGGCTTTGTTCTTGCAAAAACTTTTCAATATAATGTAATCAAACGTATCCATTTTGCATTTCATAATGTCTATCTCTTGTTTGGTTATAAATTCTTCCATTCTCTATAAATTTGACAGGCAAACTATTCCTTGCTCTCTCAGTTTGTTTTTAGTATCAGCCTTTGAATCTAAATCCTGTATCCATTTTGATTTTATCTTGATGTAGGGTGTAAGATGTTGGGCTATGCTTAGTTTCTGCCAGAGTGTTTTCCAGTTTTCTCAGCAGTTTTTGTCAAATAGTGAGTTCTTATCTGAGAAACTGGAGTCTTTGAGTTTATCAAACAGTAGTCATTGAATTCCTATTGTCATTGACTGCTGTGTCTTGTGAATGGATTCCACTGATCCACCACCCTTTTTCTTAGCCAGTGCTAAGTAGTTTTGACGATTGCTGCTTTATAATACAGTTTAAGATCTGGTATGTCTAAGCCACATTCTCTTGTATTTCCCATCTTCAGTCTTTTGAAATTATGATTGGTCACTACTTTGATCAGACTTCTGATATCTTTCATGACTGTTTCTTCTTATTTCAATGTTATGATTATCACATGGATTATTTTTCCCAATTCCACTTTTGATATTTATTTGAACCAGTAATATTCCTCAATACTATTTCTTTATAGTAATATACTACAGTTTGTTCAACCATTCCCAAATAGCTGGGCACATATTTTCTTTCCAGTTTTTTGGTACAAAACAAAAGGGTTGCTCTAAGTATTCTTGTACCACAGTTTGTTCACTCCACATTTGATGAACACTTACTTTGTTTCAAGTTCTTCACAACAAAAATTTTATATATACGTATTATAATTTTATATTTATGTATAATTATAATTATTTTTGTGCATGTTGGGCATTCTCCTGTCCTCACTCTCCTAGGGGTATATGCCAAAAAATGGTATCATTCTGTCAAAAGGTCTGTTATAATATATACAGTTTGCAATCTATCTCCAGGGAAAATTTCTTTGTATGTTTCAGGAAACCTAGCCACCCTCTTGTATACTGGTCAGGTATCTGTCATGGTGAAACAATTTTTGGGTCTTCTTGAATTCACTATTTTATTAGACTTGGCTGTCATCACACAATCAGGGAACCCTAAGTGAATTGCTTCATCATCCTATGGGACAGACACTGGATACAGAAAGAAAAATCCAAATCAGCTTTGCCTTCTTGAAGCTTATGTTATAATAGGGGAGAAACATCATCTGAATAAGCATATAATAAATACATACAGGACATATAAGATGTGTTTGTCTTTCGTTGCTGAAGAAGACCGTGCCATCAGAGAAATGATGACATGACTTGCACTTGACTTTGTTTTGAGGGAGGGAGGGTTGTGCAAGGTCACCAGCCTCACTTCTCCTCCAGAACCATCTGAATCCAGTGACCAGATATTTATCAGGATGACTAGGGATGACCCAAGATGAGGCAATTGGGGTTAAGTGACTTGCCCAAGGTCACACAGCTAGTAGCTAAGGGGATTGGAAAAGGCCTCCTGCAGTTTGCTTTTGAGCTGAGACTTGGAGAAAGCCAGGGATTTTAAGAGGTAGAAGTAAGGAGTCAGTTTATTCCAGGCATGAAGGATATAGAAGATAAAGTACAAAAGCTAGAGCGTGGGAGATGGAACATCATGACTAAACATCAGCTAAGCAGATACACATGGCTGGATTGTGGAATGGAAAGGAGTAAAGGGCTATGCTGTAAAAGGCTTAAATTCCAAACAGAGTAGTTAATCGTGGAGGTAACTGAGAGCTCTGGAATTTGCTGGGTTGGGAAGTTAATTTGCTTTCCCCTTTTTGGCTATGAAACCATTCCCTTCTTTTTCTCTCATTCTCTGTTTTAATATTAATTTTTTTTTTTGAATTTTAAGTTCCAAACTACTTCCCTCCTTTCCCACCCTGCACTAGAGAAGGCCATTATTTGACATAGATTTATAAATATATGTAAAACCATATATTTATGGTTCTATTTATCATTCTTTCTCTGGAGGTGGATAGCATCTTCCTTCATAGGTCCTTTGTAAGATGATTTGAGTATTTATAATACTCAGAATAACTCAGTTGTTCACAGTTGAACAATATTGCTGTTACCGTATCCAATGTTTTCTTGGTTCTGCCCACTTCACTCTTCATCATTTCATGCAAATCTATCCATTTTTCTAAGATAATCAAGTTTATCATTTCTTATAACACAGTAGCATTCCGTCACAATCATATATCACAGCTTGTTTAATCATTCCCCAACGTATGAACATACCTACAATTTCCAGTTCTTTGCCACAACAAAGGGAACTGCTATAAATATTTTTAGAACATAGAGGTTCTTTTTCTTTTTCCATGACCATCATGGGAAACACACCTAACAATGGTATTGCTAGATCAAAGGGTATATAGTTTTATAATTTGGGGGGGCATAATTCCAGATTGCTCTCCAAAATAGTTGGATTAGTTCACAGTTCCATCAACATTGTATTAGTGTTCTGATTTTTACACCTCTTCTCTGACATTTGTCATTTCTCCCTCTATCATTTTACCCAATCTGCTAAGTGTGAGGAAATCATTCGCTTTTTGAACTTGGGTCCCATGCTTCCAAATGCAAATGGTGGCTTCCTTTTACAGCAACTTTATCCCACCCCCAAAATCTCAAGTCCATCTTCTTGATATCCATTTATCCCTTCCTCCACAAAAATTTGAGTAACTCTGCATTTTTCTTCTATCAAAGATACTGCTTCCCCCTTAGAGTTTGAATGCATTCTTCCCAAGGCTCCCCAGAATATACTCACTTGTACTGAAACACAAGGCCACATGTGAAATGTGTAAATATACATATGCCTAATATATCTAGCTGATAAAATAAAGGGAGGAAAATTTATTAACTTTTTGAAAATTCTACTACCATTGTTGTGGGATTCACCAGCCAGTTTAGCTGTGGAATTCAGATCTATTCTGCAATTTAAATTGAATAGATTTCAGTTCCCCTCTCATGTTCTTTTTCTTCCCTTCCTATAAGGGTCCAGATAATCTATGCAAAAACTCAAATAAAATTGCCTGAGGCTATTTCCTGTTGTTTTTTTTTTTTTTATTCCCTTACCAAAACATACTCTTGCCTATTAACCTCATATTTCTCTATTCAGAACTTCAGCATCAAACATTTATTAAGCTTTGAGTGTGCAAAGTTCTGAGGATACGTGCTCTGACTTTAAGAAGCATATGTTCTTGCAGGAGTTATTGTTATTAATATTTTTAAGCAGATATGTAATTTTGTTGACATAGGGAACTCTTGATAAGGAAACTCCATGTAATAGGGTAGATTAGCCATGCTTCACAATTTTTGATCAAGAAAGATGTGTGGCAGCATTGAGAGGTCCAGCAATGTGTCCGGGTTCATATAGTCAGTACAGTCAGAGACAGAACTTGAATGCAGGGCTTTCGGATTTCAAGACTGGTTCTCCATTTACTACTATTTGTTGCCTTTTTCCTTAGGCAAAATGTAAAATATATAAAATGTAAAGTGCAAGATAGCTATGAATCTGCTATTGGTAAATTCACCATCTCTTCTACAATCCTTGTTATTAACAAAAGTTGTAGTTTAATCACATCTTGCCACAATTCCACCCTTTAAGAATTGATGATTTTCTAAATTTCAAGCACAGAGCTAACTAAATTTTTTTGTCATAGTTGTTAAACATTAGCATTTTTATGATAAGTAGTAAAGTGCCAATAAAGATGTAGGTGTCTATTACAGTGCACCGTGATGTAGAAGTAATAATGGAAAACCTCTCTTTTGTGATTGCCTGTTTAGTGCTTGACATTCCACCCAAAAGAGGAGCAAAAGACTGTGCCTAAATTATTGTTCAATACAGCATTTGTAAATATCTTTGATTCCTAATTTCTGAAAGACATATGCTTCTATATTCTAACTTATAGTACCACTGATCAATCAGGACAACCTTTTCAACTGATAATTATATATAATAAATTATCAATATGTATTTGGCCATGAAAGCAGCCCTTCTCTATATGTTAGACATGCAACGTTATGCAGAGAATTAAGTTAAGATTAAAATAAATTGGGAAGTGAGAAATCATCATCTCCATTCACTAGGATGTGCTGTGATGAACATGACAATGAAAGAAACTCGTACACCTACCAGTCAGGTCTGTGGAGAGTTCAGGAAGGGTTAATTTTTTTTCTGTGACACTGAAATTGAGGGCAGCTGTAGGTCATATTCACATCCCAGTCTCAGGAAAATGAACCTGTGAGACAGACCTAATTATCTGCTAAACCAAAAGCCAGTCTCAGTTCAATAACTTACGACAGACCTAGCAGCCAAATATAGTGTTACCATGGCAACGTGAGGGGGAGGAGCTTCTACTGCAGTGGAGAATAAGAAGAAAAAGAGGACTGTAACCTTAAATATACTGTAGTCATTTGATCTTCGACAATTTGGTTCACCTACAAAATCAGATTATCCCCTTTAATATCTCTCTCCACTTTTACATTCCTTATAATTATTGAAAGCTAAGCATTTAATTACAGTATTCTTTGGGTTAAAAAATATAAGCAGTAACTGGTTAAATGAAGATTAATTTTAAAGGAAACAAAATTAATTGTCAGCAGCTCCCTGCCCCTCCCACAACCCTAAACATGGGTTAGCTGGGAAAGAGGTATGTGACATGGAGCCTTCCTTTCATACCAGTGCTTCATCACTGAATTGAGTAATATTTGGCTTTCGAGAATTCAGGTTCATTCTGGCCGTAGTATCTTTCTGGCCTCATATCCTATACAAAGAACAAAGTTTTAAGGGATTAAGATTGTAGCCTTTTTTTACTTTAGCAGCAATTAGGTAAAAGAGGTTTGGAAAGAGATTAAGAGAATATTGTAAACCCAGTGTTTGAAGAGGCAACAGAAAATAGTACTATGCATTAAAAGTACATAAGGACTGTTAGGTTATTCATTCTTCTTAGTTGCAGATAACTTCATTTATGATTACTTTTCATTTCAATGTTTAGGTACAATATGAGACTTTTTACTTTTGGGAGATGATATGGCACAAAATATATTCTGTGCTTATGTCGGTCAGTGAGAATATTAGTGAAACATTCATTTTAAATGTTAATGCACTAAGAGGGAAAAACTTCATGAATGATAAATTTGGAGTTAGTGGACCTGGGTTCAAATCTCACTTCTGTTGTGTGACCTTCAATGTATTATTTAATCTCTCTGAGCCTCAATTTTCTCATTTTTAAAATGAGGGACTTGAACTAAATGACTTCCGACATCCCTTTCAGTATATATCTAGATTCTGTTATTTAGTAGTAGCAAATAATCCATAGTTCAAGGACCGACTCTTAAATATTCCATTATTGCCAAAAAGAAAGAGAAGAAAGCATGTTTAATGTGGTTGAGAATGATATCACATTAATTTTGGTCCCAAGTCAATCATCTAGCAATTTAAAAAATAGTCTCCCAAACATATAATTTATGATATAATAAACCACTCCTAGCACATGTCTATATACTCTATAAAAGTTAAAAAATTCTTTGGAATTTCATCATGCAGAGCAATGACATCGGGACTGAAAAAGAAAATAGATTTTTTTCTTTAGCACGACTCTGATAGAATGGCTCAGAACTTTACACCACGACACAGAGAAAAACCAATTTCCAAGTAATTAATGCAAATAGATACTATGTATTGTCTGAATAATTTCATCATTTTGTACTTAAAGATAGATTTCTAAAAAAATCCCTTAAAAACATGGTTCATTATCTATTTTCTGAGAAACTACATTTTTAAACATACAGTGTAAAAAATATTCTTGAATTTATATTCCATGTCATTCCCATATATAAAAATAAGAATCATGTTGTACTTGAGGTTAGATTTAGAGAGAAATGCATGAATAACTCACACTAATACTAATGAGTATCAAAGGATAGAAAACACACTTGTTACAGGATTAACATGACTAAGTACTTACTGCACATGTTAGTGAAATTCAATCATTTGTGAAACCTTGGTAACATATTCTCAGATGCCACATCTTTTAAAAGTATTTTCCCCCACCCCATTCATATAAGCAGTAGGCACATATATACGTATGTGAGCATGAATGTGGGAAGAAAATCTACAACCTTACATTACATTTCCATACATATCAATGTGTTCTAAAATGACACCAACATGAACCAAAGAGTTTGAATGTGAAGTGAGCAAAAAAGAAAACATGAAAATTATAAAAACAGGGGAAATGAAATGTTTTGATTACTTTTCAAGCAAGAGGAGACAAATTATGTCCCCCCAATAGTTTTTAAGTTCTTTTTAAAGTTAGTGGAACACAAATTACAAAATAGACTTTACAGAAATAAAGATATATAATTGGAGAGACATTCATTGCTTATGATTGGTCCTCATCAATATAATGAAAATGACAATACATAGGAAATTAATTCACAGAGAACAGCAGTCCAAACATCTCAGGGTTAAGATCATTACAATGGGGAAGATATGACTGTGTGGAAGTTAATAATTGATGAATGAGTTTAGGAAGTTATTAATATCATTCCTGGTGCAGCCTAGAGTGCAGCCTAGAGTGAAATCTTTTCAGGGCACTAGGTAGCTCAGGTGAAGAGAACAGTGTGGGGAGCTAGAGTAGTCTTGCCTTGTAGGTAGGAAGGGTCCCTTGAATGTAGGAAAAGGCCAATTCAGGAGTCCCCTGTATGATGGAATGGCATGAATGTGTATTTGTGTCTCTCTCCTGCAGACAAGTAGGGTCCTTTGTAAGTGGGAAAAGGTCATCCTAAGAGACCAGTACTCAGTGTAATAGAACTGAGCCACATTTTGAGCCTACTTCTTCCTTCATCATCCCAGAGCCTGAGATAATGTAGGAAGTGTATATCTGTAAAGCTACTCTAAAGTGGTTTGCTCTTGATATGTCTTTGAAGTAAATATCACTTTGAAAAAATCAGTTGACATGAAGACCTAAGTTCAAATCTAGTCTCAGATACTTACTAGCTGTGTGACTCTGGATCAAGCACTTAGCCCCTGTGTGCTTCACTTATCTCAACTCTAAAATAAGGATACTTCACAAGGCTAAAGTGAGGATCAAATGAGATAATATTTGTAAAATGTTTAGCAGTTTTTTGGCACATATTTCATGCTTGAAAAATATTTGTTTCCTTCCCCTTTTCCCCCCAATAGAACAGGGGCACTAGATATTAATAATGTGAACATACTTGGTCAGAGCTAGAACTGATGGAAATGATAGAAAGATAAAACACACTCAAAATAACACCAATTATATAGATACATATGTGTCTTTTTCTTAAAAAATTATTTTATTTTATTTTAAAATAAATTTTATTGATATTTTCTGATTCTGACACCACCATAGTAATCTTGTATGTCCCTCCTTTTTTTCCCTCCCCAAGAGCCATCCAGAATATCAATATTATTTATTTATAATTTTTTAGAAGGGAAAAATATTAGCACAAATGATCAACGCATTGAAAAAGTCTGAAAATGTATGATGTATAACACCTGTGGACCTCCCACCTCCATGAAGGAATAGGTTGTGGATGTCTTCTTATATCTCTTCATTTGAGTCCTGCCTGATATTTACTATGACATTAACTTTTGATTTTTTCAGTATATCATTTCCCCTACTTATATTGTCATAAATATTGTATATATTGTTTTATTGGCTCTGCTTATTTCACTCTGCCCTGGTTCATATATATCTTTCCATACTTCTCCATATTCACTATACAACATTATTTCTTCTAGCACAGTAATATTTCCTTACATTCATGTACCACAATGTGTTTAGCCATTTCCCAATTGATTGATTTTGTTTCTAATTATGTACTATTACAAAAGTGCTTCTATTAATATTTTTGAATATATGGAGACTTTTTTCTTTTTAGTGACTTCCTTGAAACATAGTAAGTAATAGAATCTCTGGTTCAAAAAGGCACATTTTCATCACTTTGTTTTATTATTTAAATTAAAAATTACTTTCTAAAATGCTTGTACCATTTCATAACTCTACCAATGAACATTAGTTTGATATGTGCATTTAAAAAAAATCAGAATTTTATTAGTATTTTTCTGTGATTCATTTGGAATCATCTTGTCTTTTAAAATTAGTATTCTATTTTTCCTCAATTATAAGTAAAAACAAATTTTAAGATTTGTTTTAAAAACCTTGAGTTCTAAATTCTCTCCCTTTACCCCTTCTTACCCCCCCACTGAGAAGGCAAACAATCCAATATTGGTTATACATGTGTAGCCATGAAAAACATATTTCCATATCAGTCATGTTGTGAAAGAAAACACAGACCAAAAAAAAAAAAAAAAAACCCGAGAAAAATAAAGTAAAAAAAAGTATTCTTCAATCTGTATTCAGACACCACCAGTTCTTTGTCTGGGGATGGATAGCATTTTTCATCATAAGTCCTTCTAAGTTATCTTGGATCATTGCATTGTTGAGAATAGCTAAGTCATTCACATGCTATTTTTGTAGGCAGTACGTATCACTTTGCATCAGCTCATGTATGTCTTTCCAGGTTTTCCTGAGAGAATCCTTCTCTTCATTCCTCCCAGCACAATACTGTTCCATCACAATCACATAGCACAATTTGTTTATTTCCCAATTATTGGATATCTCCTCAGTTTCCAATTCTTTGCCCCAGAAAAGAGCTTCTATAAATACTTTTGTACATGTAAGTTCTTTGCCTTTTTGTTTTTTTCTCTTTTGGAATGCAGACCTAGTAATAATATTGCTAGGTCAAAAGGTATGTATATATGGTTTTATAGCCCTTTGGACAGAATGGTTGAAACAATCGCAACTCCACCAACACAACTTCACAGCTCCATTAATGTCTCGTTTTTCCCACATTTCTTCCAACATTTGTGATTTTCCTTTTCTGTCCTATTAGTCAATCTAGTATATAAGAGGTATTACCTCAGAATTGTTTTAATTTTTCTCCAATCAATAGTGATTTAGAGCATTTTTTCATATGACTATATGTAGTTTTGATTACTTCATTTGAAACCTTCATAATTGTCAATCATTTATCAATCAGGGAATGGTTCTTATTTTTATAAATTTGACTCAGTTCTGTATATGTTTGAGAAATGAGGTCTTTATCAGAGAAACCTGCTTCAATTTTTTCCCACAGTTACTATTGCTAAATATATTTCCATCCATTCTATTTCTCCTCCCCACTGTTTATTTTATTCTCTCTCTTTTCACCCTGCTCCCCTTCAAGAGTGATTTGCTTCTGACTACCACCTCCCCAAATCTGCCTTCCCTTCTATAACCCTCCTTTTCCTGTTCCCTTCCCCTCCCACTTTCCTTTAGGTCAAGACAGATTTCTATACCAAATTGAGTGTGTTACTCCTTCTTTGAGCTATTCTGATAAGAATAAGTTTCACTCACTACCTCCTCATGTCCTCCCTCTTCTTCTCCACTGTTTTTTCTTTCCTCTTTTAAGTGAGATAATTTACCCCATTCAACTTCTCCCTTTCCCCCAATGCATTCCTCTTTCTCACCCCTTAATTTTATATTTTTACATATCATCCCTTCATACTCAACTCACACCTGTGTTCTCTTTCTGTATATACTTCTTGTAACTGCCCTATTGAGAGAGTTTTTGAGTTACAAGTATCATCTTCCCATGTAGGAATAGAAACAATTTAACCTTTTTAAGTCCCTTATGATTTTCCTTTCCTGTTTACCTTTTATGCTTCTCTTGAGTCTTGTATTTGAAAGTCAAATTTTCTATTCAGCTCCTGTCTTTTCATCAGGATTGCTTGAAAGTCCTCTATTTCATTGAATGTCTATTTTCCCCCCTGAATACTCAGTTTTTCTGGGTAGGTGATTCTTGATTATATCCTAGCCCCTTTGCCCTCCAGAATATCATATTTCAAGTCTTCCAATCTTTTAATGTAGAAGCAGCTAAAGCTTGTGTTATTCTGACTATGGCTCCATGTTTTTTTTAACTTTTTCTTTTTTGGCCACTTGCAATATTCTCCCCTTGACCTTGGAGCTCTTTTTGTGATCTCTTTCAGGAGGTGATCAGTGAATTTTTTTCCCATATCTATTTTACTTTCTGATTCTAGAATATCAGGACAGTTTTCCTTGATAATTTCTTGAAAGATGATATCCAGGCTCTTTCTTTGATCATGGCTTTCAGTTAGTCCAATAATTTTAAAATTCTCTCTCCTGGATTTATTTTCCTGGTCAATTATTTTTCCAAGAAGATATTTCACATTGTCTTCCATTTTTTTCATTTTTTTGTTTCTTGATTTCTCATAAAGTCATTAGATTCCATTGCTCTGTTCTAATTTTTAATGAATTATTTTCTTCAGTGAACTTTTATATCGTCTTTCCCATTTGGCCAATTCTTCTTTTTAAGGAGTCATTTTCTTCAGTGAATTTTTGTGCCTCTTTTTCCATTTGTCCAGTTCTTCTTTTTAAGGCATTCTCCTCTTCCTTTAATTTTTGTACCTCTTTTACCACTTGGATAGTCTGTTTTTTAGGGTGTTATTTTCTTCAATTTTTTTGTGTCTCCTTTACTCTTGACTCTTTTTTCATGATTTTCTTGAATCATTCTTATTTTTCTTCCCTATTTTTTCTACCTCTCTTTCTTGATTTTTAAAACCATTTTTGAGCTCCTCCATGGCCTGTGACTAATTTAAATTTTTTCTTGGAGGCTTTGGATGTTGTAGCTTTGTTGTCTTCTTCCAAGCATGCTTTTTGATTTTACTTGTCACCATAGTAACTTTCTTTGGTCAGAATTTCTTTGTTTGCTCATTTTTTTTCACTCTATTTCTTGACTTTTAATTCTTTGCTAGAGTGGGGCACTGTATCTAGGGTGGAGGGCACACCATCTCAAGTTTTAGTGGTTTTGTGCAACTGGTTTCAGAGATACTTCCAGGGACCTGTAAGTTTTGTGTTCTCTTCTCTCCTGGCCTGTGCTCTGGTCTGGGAGTGACCACAAACACTCTTTTCTTCCCTGTAACTGTCACCCAGGACTGTGACCCAGATCTGAGTATGGATAGAGCAACAGACTGTTGTCCCCAGTACCAACAAAGAGACCCTTTAAGTCTCCTACTGATCAATTATTTGACTCCTTCACCTTCTGTGGACTGAGAGCTCTGGAGATAATCCATTTAAAGTTTTCCTTCACCACTTGGAGTCCTCTAGGAGTCACTTCCTTAAGTTCTGGTATGACTGCTTGTCTTTCTGTTAGGTTTTATCAGCAGATGGCCAGAGCCTCTAGGAATCATTATCAATAACATCAGCAAGAACAATTTATTTTGTAGTATGCCATTACCAAATTCAATCTTAATGTCAACCAGTATATAGCCCTTAGGTAACCAGGATTTTTCCAGTATTTCAAAAAATAGCTTGGGTGGAATGACTCATGATGTCCACTTTGGTCTGATCTATGTTTAATACAGCAAAACACCATTTTGCAGCAATAAACTGTTCTTAGATCACTGTGGATTATTGTTGGCATTATTCTTGAAAAATAGCACCATTTTAGGTGGGTAGAACTTGTATTCTTTACCACTAAAAGTTCTTCTGAGAAAAGAACCAGCTGTAATTTTGTGATATACCCATTCAATTGGAAAAATTTCATATTGAGGTGCAATAAAAGCTATCTCACCACAATTTTGTTTTGATGAAAGTGGTTTGATACCTGCTTACTGTAATGACTCAAAAATACAGCTGGTAATTTTGTTTGAGAGTGAAGCTTTTCCTTCCAGATGATTTTCTTTCTAGCTGCATTGTCTGCTGTAATCTAGTTTTTAGACTACAAGAGAACTTTTCCAGGACTGTCTAACAACTCCTAGATTTCTTTTGTTTCGCCCTCATAGATTCTCTTATCAATCCTCTGTACTTCTGTGGTTGCCATTTCCCTGGCTGCAGCGGTGGTTAGTGGGACAACCACAGGAACTTGGGGAGGAGGAGACGAGGTCAGGGATAGCAGGCTTTTTATGTGCCTTTTTAAAAGTTAAAATTTATAATATCATGGAATCAATACCACCAAGATATACTCAAAGCATAAATATAATTTTTAAAGATTCTTTAAGTAAGTTTATTAAGACAATTAATTTGAAGGGCATTTATTGCTTAATTTTTGGTGGGGACAATGATGATACCACTTCAGTTCCAAGTTTAATGCCAAACAAATTAATAAGGGATTACTTTATAGAACCAGACAAAATTCATTTGAAGGAGAAAAAGGTAAATGATCACAAATGAAATACTGAAAAATAAGTAGGAATGTAGAAGGGATAGTACTTTCAGAACTCAACCAATACTAAAAATTAATAATAAACAGCATATTTTGGTATTGGTTGAAAACAGAGAAATAAATCATGGGAATGGGATAGCCAAATAAGAACCAGAAACAACTGAACTTAGTAAACAAGTTATTTAATTTAGGTAACAATGTAAATTATTTAGGGTAAATCCTCCATTTTTAACATAAGAACTGCTGGAAAAACTGAAAAGTAGTTTGGCAAAAAATATGTGTAGAACAACCTATCTGCACCATATGCTACAATAAATTCCAAGTAGATAAATTAAAAAGTCATATAATTTAAAAAAGCTAACTGGAGGACTTAGATGAAGTTAACTTTCAAAATTATGAACAGGAGAATTTGGCGTATCAAAAATGATATGTCATAGTACCATAGACAAAGACTTGGAAAGGACCTTAGTGGTCATCTAATACAATTCCCTCACTTGACAGATGGAGACACTGAGGTCCATAGTGATAAAGTGGATTTTCCAAGGTTACAGAGGAAGAGGTCACATTTGAAAACAGATTCTCTGAATTCAAACTGAACACTTTTTTCCTGCTATATGCCTCTGTCTACTGGGACTGTACAGGATAAAGATGTCATTTTCATTATATGAAAACCTGTTTAATCAGTAAAATCAATGGATTTAGGATAACGATGGAAACTATGAATTGGGAAAAATCTTTGTATCAAATATCTCTCAAAATATGATATCAAAACAGTTCTAAAAATACTGCAAACCATAAACAACTATATGAAAAACCGCTTCAAATCACTAAGAGAAATGTTAATTGAAATATCTCTGAACTTTCACTTCATAATTGGCAAATATGACAGAACAAAAATAGTCAGTTTTGGAGGGCCACACTCTTAATAGAGCTATGGCTTGCTTGGTTGAACTCTTCTGGGAAACAATATGAAATTATTCAACAAATGACTGTGATACTCAGACACTTTAGTCCAGAGATCTTACAATCAGAAATATGCATCTAGTAAATAAAGAACATGGGGGTACACAAATATCATCATATTCATAGTTTCAATTTTGTGGTAGAAAAGAAGTAGAAACAGAGTTTTCAGTGACTGGAGAAATGCTAAATAAATTATGGAATATAAATAGAATGAAATATTATTGCACCATATGAAATAACAAATATGAGTATCATATAAAAACCTAGGAAGACTGGTAAGATCTGATGTAGGTTTTTTATTTGTCTGTTTTTAAGATTTGAGTTGGTTCACTCATTGCTAGCCAGCCTGATGGCTTTCCCCTCCCAGGAGCTTACAAAATGGATGTGATAGATGGATAAATAGATGGATAGATAGAGATGTAGATATCCATGTGTCTGTGTGGGTTTTTTTGTGTGTGTATTTGTTAGACAGCAAATCAGCTTTACTGCAGCTTAGAACTCAGCCAGCAGCAAGGACTAATGATATGAACCGCTATGCTCAGGTGACTGTTTCCTTTCATTTTTAATATCACATCTTCAGTTTCTTCTTATTGAATTTTCTTTTTTCTTTGTTGATTCCCATTCCTCCCTAAACATAAACATTAGATCCTGTGCTCTGTCCTTGGCTTTTGTCTTTACTCTCTCTGTTTTCTCTGACACCAAAATTTCAAGCCCATGTCTTAGGGTGTCAAGACCTAAGGGAAAGGGAAGAAGTCCTGAGACCTTTCTATCCAGCTTACTATATTGTGTCCCTGCTGTATATTAATGAGTCCTTCATCTTTGGATGCCTCTAGAAAGAAACTGTGCTTCAGTCAGATTTAAAAAAATGGAAGTAGTTCCAGTTGTGTAGGCAATATAAAGAGACTGATCTCACCAATATGGTTAAGATAAGACAAAATGGTTTTTTCCCCTCAGAAGCAGGTCCTTAGTGTCTCCAAAGGGGGTACCTCCATATTAGGGAGTCTGGGGATACTCTAAACCCCTGTTACATAAGTAAAAGTCCAAAACTAGGGAAAGGAAGGACAAATGAGAGGAGAGGGGATTTGTGAGTGAAAGGAATGAAGAACAAAATTGCCTTAAAGTATACTAAACAAAAAATAGACAAGGAACCAAAATACTGTCTTTAAAGAGGAAATATAATAACAGCTAATTATCCAAATTCAAGAAAAGCAAAATTAGAGAAAAATGGGGGAAAATATAAATTTAAATCTCATAACTTTAAATGTGAATGAATCAAACAATCTAATAAGGGAAAAGAAAGTGAAAAATTGGAAAATAAAACAAAACTCCACAATCTACTATTTATAAGAAACATATTCAGAAAGTATATCTATGTATGTATATATACACATACACACATATACATATACACACATATGCAGAATAAACTTGGGACACTACACGTACTTCATGTGGAAAAAAACAGGAGTTGCAATTCTATTATCACCAAAAGCAAAAAATGAAAATTTACAATATAAATATATATTAGATTATAATTTAAATAGAGATTGGAAACACAGGTACCAAACAGATATTAATTTTAAATTTATATAATCCAAATACCTTAGACTTTAAAGGAAAAATTTATTAAATTACATGAAGGCATAGATAATAACATAATAATAGGAAAATATAAGGTTCCCTCTATCAGTTTTTGACAAATCTAATATCCACAAAATCAAATGGACTGAAAAAACTACCGAATGAAATTTGAGTTAAAAGACTTATGCCATCTTCTAAATGGGATTACTGAAGAATATATATGCACATACGTGTGTGTGTGTATTTCTTAGAATTACCTAGAATTTTTACAAAAATCAGTCATGAATTAGGGAATAGAGATATCACAAATAAATACAAAAAGACAGAAATGGTAAACAAATCCCCTATAGAAAATAATATAAGAGAGAGTATGTAATATGTTCAAGAAACATAAGCAAAAGACACAGATTCAAAGGTATATGCAACATTATAATCGTAAATTATAAATGGGTCAAAGAATGAATCATAAACACAATTAATAATTATATAATTGAAAATGATAATGATGAAACAAAATACCAAAATTTCTGAGATGTACCTAAAGTAGTCCTCAGGGGGAAAATTATGTTCCAAAAACCAGACATCACCAAAATGGAAAAGAAGAGGATTAATATACATTTTTAACAGTTAGAAAGTCAACAAATGTAAAAAAAAAAACCCCAAAATAAACACAAAAAGAGGAGATACTGAAAATTCAAGGAGAAATCAATAATTTTGAAACAAAAAAATATAGAAAAGCAGGTTTTCTGAAAAGACTAACACAACTGATAAACCTTTACACAAACTGTTTAAAAAGAAGACAAAGTCAAATGAACAAAATAAAAAATGAACAAGGTGACATCACCACAAAAACAGAAGAAATAAAAATAATGATCGGGAACTACTAGGCACAATTATATTCTTAGAAAACAAAGAAGAAGATTAAAGAAATAGAAGAATATCTTTAAAATAAAATATAAAGCTAAAAGAAGATCAGAGACATTCAATAACCCAATCTCAAAAAAAAGAAATAGAACTAGATAATTAAAGAAAAATAGACAATAAATAACAACAGAACAGCGCAAGGAGTGAAGTAATTAACACCCAGAATAGCACCCAGAAAAAAGCAACACCTGGCCCAGATGGATTCATAGGATAATTCTATCAAACTTTTAAAAGACAATTATTTTTCAAAAATTTGAAAAGGAAAGCATGTGACTCTACTTTCTTTCTGAGACAAATATAGTACTATTACACAAACCAATACTATTAAGGAATATTGTTTCAAAATTTTAAAATAAAATAGTGTCAGACTATAGCAATTTACTCACAAAACCATTCATTATAATCATGTTGGATTTATTCCAGAAAGAAAAGGATGTTTCAACACTAAGAAAACAATAAACATGTTACAAAGGAAAAGATCCCAAATCATATGATTATCTTAATAGATGAAGAAAAACATTTGCCAAAGAACAACATTCACTTATGGCAAGAACCATACGCAGTATGGAGAAGACCACAATACAGAGAGAATTTTATTTTAATGCCATAAAATGAATTTATCCAAAACTAAAATCAACTATTTATTACATGAAATGGAGATATTATAGGAAGTTTTCCAACAAATAGAGTAGAGCAAGGATGCTTACTCTTCCCTGAAGTGGCACAGTGGAAAGAATACTGAACCTGGATTCTAGAATACCTGAATTCAAATCCAACCTAAGACCCTGGCTGTGTAACCCTGAGTAAGTCACTCAACGTCTGCCATCTCAGTTTCTTCATTTGTAAAATTAAGAAGATAATGACAACTGCCTCCTAGGATTGTTGTAAGGATAAAATGAAAAAGCATTTTGAAAACAATAAGGCAATATGTAATGCTGGCTATTATTATTATCATTGTCATCATCATTATTAAGTGCTAGAGATGTCAAGAAATAAAAGAAGGGAATAAAACATAAAGATAAGCGAAAGAAAGAAATAAAACCATGTTTATTTGCTGATACCATGATGGGTTACTTAAAAAATTTTAGGAATTCAGCAAAAATATTGAGTCAAAAACTTTAGTGAAGTTGCAAGTTATGCAGTAAATCTAAAGAAATCAATAGCATTTCTAAATAATAATAACAAAATCCAAGAGATAGTAATGGAAAAGGAAATCTCATTTAAAATAACTACACAAAGAAAAAATATTTGAAAATCAGCTACTGGAACATATTCTTTTGTACGTTCAATTACAAAGTGATCATTATAAAGGAAAAAAGTTATTAATTTTTGAATTAATTTTAATGGACTCTGAAGTCAATTCTTTTTTCTTTAAATATGCCATAATATCATCAGAAAAAAGTGATAATTTCATTTCTTCATCCACTTTACTATCCACTCAATTTCTTTCTCTTGTCTTATTACTATATCAAATAGAAGTGGTAACAGTAGATGTCCATATTTCATTCTTGAGTTTATTGGAAAGAATTCCAGCTCATCTGCATTACAAATAATTGTACCACTTGATATACACACATACATATGTGTAAATAAAACATATAACACATACATATATGTGTATACACACGTGTATATGTATATGTGGATATATACATGTATCTGGGTTATAGATATCATTTTAAGGAAAAGTCCACTTCTATTTTCTAGTAATTTATTTTAAATAGAAATATATGTTATATTTTGTGAAAAAGTTTTTTCTGCATATATTCATACAATCATATGAATTTTGGTGATTTCTTTTTGGTATGGTTAATTAAATTTATAATTTTCCTCATAGAAAAAGAACCCTGCATTCCTAGTATAAATCCAACCGGGTTATGGTGTATACTTTTTGTGATATTTTGTTTTAGTCTTTTTGCTAATATTTTATTTTTAGTTTGTGTGCAGCTCTGTGTAGGAATGGTAGGAAAGGAAAAGGACTGGAAGTAGAAACAGATATCTTCCATATTCATCTGAGTTCAAGAGAGAATTAAACAGAAGAGGATTTATGGACTTATCTCCAAAAGAGTGCCAGCAGTAGATTCTTCTTTTTTCTGACTATAATTTAAGAATAACACAATTTAAAAAATGATGCCTTCTCTGAGATCCCATTTGATATAAGCCTTGATAACTATAAAATTAACATTTTTAAGGAATTACTCCTCACTTGGAAAGATGAAATGGAGATTAGAGAATTATACTTAAGCATAAAAATAACAAATTTTGAAAGTCCTGACAAAAGTTGTTAATATTCATGTATAGAAAACAATTGCCAAAGTTTATACACTCTTAATATGTATTGATGTAAGGTAAAATTCCAAATATCCAAAAAATAAATTTTGCAATCCTAGTCCCAAAACTCATTGGTATGGGACTGTCTCCTTATTGGTAGATATGAAGACCCTTACCAATGTGAGGGTGGGAGCAGAATTGGTGAGAGGTAAGAGCTTCCATTCTCACCTATTCCCTGCTTTGTGGACTCTTCAAGTGGGATTCATCTTTCAGGACTCCCAAGCAAGAGTCTTCTTTGAGGTTAGCCATCAAGTAAGCTTTCAGCTTCAAAAAAAAAAAAAAAGGTAGAAGAGGCCAACTTCACTTTAGGACACTGAAGAATAAGACTCAGAAAAGACATGTGAGGAGAGAGGAGTCTCCATCATTCCCAGCTTGCTACTATAGAGACTGGGGAATTTTCCCTTGGGTGAGATCCAGGACAATCATTTTTGGTTGAGATCAGTTACCTTGTTCCCAATGGGAGAGCTCCTTCATTCTTATTCTCTGGCATATATTCTCCTATGTATTTTTCTTCTTTGATAACTGTTTTGCTACAGATTTGGATAAAAGGGTTTCTTTGCTATTCTATATATGTATTCATTATGGAACTAGAATTTGATAGGAAAGGATTCAAGCCTAGGATATAAGCTTGAGGGCTTCCTTCCAACCAGAAATGACAAAGTAACCAAAAGTTAGATGGAACCTGATCATATCTCTAGTCTATCAATATTTAAGGAACCAAATAGATATAATTCTAGCCCAGTTCCCTCCTCTCTGAAGAAAGCAGAGTGTGGCATCTGGCCTCAACTTCATGTTTCCCCTCCTGGAAGAAATGAAAGTCTCTCTTGGAGGAAGGTTGGGGGAGAAGAGGTTAGAGATGTCTATTCTGCCTCCCTTTGAGCCACACCTAAGGACTGTATCCTTGCCACAGGTGGACCTCCCTACAAATGTAGGACCCTTCATTTAATCCTTAAATTTATCTTATAGAAAAAGAAATCTATTTTCCTCAAATTGTAAATGTTAATGAAAATAGAATATCACCACTAGATACAATGTTTTTTAATAGTGTCACCTTGATGTAACAAGTAAATAATCCTCTCAAGACCATGGGAATCCTGAATGTCCCAAAAGGAAATGAAAGTATTGGAGTAGTAACCCAAGATTTATGTAAAGCAATTGATTTTCATTCAAATCAGATGTTTTATTTTTCTTGAAAAATTTCAATGGATAGAGGAAGCCGCAGGAGATCTGAGGCAGTGCCCACACTGCAGAATCTCCAGCATATTGGCCCAGGATGGGAATCCAGTGGAACCAAGTGAGTGAGAACCACAGAGCCCCAGGAATCTGCAATGGCTGCTCCTGAGACTATCAGTCTGCAGATTAAATGTCTGTAAGTCACCCACTTGAACTTCTGGGAGCCAAGATGGTGGAGTGATTGGTAAATTCTTTCCCCCTCCCCTTGTTGACCTTGAAAGACCTATAAAATATCTCCCCAGAAAAATTCCTGGAAGAGAGGAATCAGTCAAAGTGCAAACAGTCTCTTAACCCATGAGGCTAGGAAAATCTCTAAGGAAGGGCCTTCTTACTGTGGCTGAAGGAGACCAGAGCAGGACCAGAGCTGTCCCAGATAGTCCCACCTCAGCAAACTGGGAGAAGATCCTGAGCCCCAGAGAGGTGAAGCCCACAACTGCCAACAACAGGACCCCAGGAGTGCCTCAGCAGCACATGGGAATCGGAAAGACATTAGGGCAGATGGGATCACCAATCACAGAGCTTGCCTATGCCCCAGCACACAGAGGAGACCTGCTGTAGCCAGACCACCCCTCCCCTACACTTAACGCAGCTAGCTCCAGGGTAACTCCAGGGAAACCCAGAAAGACTTGACCTGGCTTCTGCTTTCTCACACCAGCCAGCTCAGCACCAGGTAAGCTGCAGTATTTTAGCTTCTAGCTGGAAGAACCAGAGGCCACAACACACAAAGCATCAAGTTCAAGGCACAAGAACTGTGGGACAGAGCCCCCTGTGCCCCAAATGCAGAGATGTACTTTAAAATCCAGGAAAAGGGCTTACTCATCATGAGTAAGAAGTAAAGCAGAAAAGAAAAGACTATAGAATCTTTCTATGGGGAAAAGGACCAAAGCATGGATACCAAAGAGGTCAACATTGAGACTGTACTCTCATCTGAAACTTCAGAGGGGAATATGGACTGGTCTGAAGCACAAAGAGCATTCTTGGAAGAGCTCAGGAAGGATTTTAAAAGCAAAATTGGAGAAACAGAAGAAAAACTGACCAACGATTTTAAAAATGTGAAAAAAGAAATCACAGAAAAAATTTAAAAGGAAAACTGCACAAAGGGAAAAGGAAGTACAAAACCTAACAGGAGAGAATAACTCTTTAAAAGGAACAATTGGACAGATGGAAATGGAGATGCAAAAATTAACTGAAGAAAACAATTTGACAAAAATTAGACTCAGGCAAATAGAAGCTAATGATTCTATGAGACATCAAGAATTGGTAAAACAGAATCTAAAGAACGAAAAGGTAGAAGAAAATGTAAAATATCTAATTGGAAAAACAACTGACCTGGAAAATATATCCAGGAAAGAAAATCTAAGAATTTTTAGTCTACCAGAAAGCACTGATGAAAAAAGAGCCTGGACAACATCTTCCAAGAAATCATCAAAGAAAACTGCCCAGAAGTCCTAGATCTACAGGTCAAAATAATCATTGAAAGAAAACACTGTTCACCTCCTGAAAGGGATCCCAAACTGAAAACACCAAGAGATATCATTGCCAAATTCCAGAACTTTCAAGTGAAGGAGAAAATGCTACAGGTAGCCAGAAAGAAACCATTTAAATATCAAAGAGCTACAGTCAGGATCACATAGGACATTGCAACTTCTACATAAAGAGATCGAAGGAATTGGAATATGATATTCTGTAAGGCAAAGGAGTTAGGACTACAACCATGGATCAATTACCCAATGAAGTTGAGCATAATATTTCAGGTAAGGAGATGGACATTCAATGAAATAAGGGATTTCCAGATCTTCCTGATGAAAAGGCCAGAGCTCGTTAGAAAATTCAATCTTCAAACACAAGTGACAAGTGAGACATATAAAGGTTAAAAGGGAAAACAATTGTTATTCAATATGAGCATACTGTTTACATTCCTATAAGGCAAGATGATACTTGTTAGTCTTGAGAATTGTATATTTATCACAATATATAAAATACATACATATAAAATATATACATAGAGGGAGCAGTTATAAAGTAAATGATGCGATGATAAAAATGTGATTTAAGGGTACAAAGGGATTATAATAGGAGATGTGAAAAGGAGAAGGCAGAAAATGGTAAATTATATCACAGGAAGAGGCACAAAATTATATTACAGTAAAGGGAAAACGGGCAGGGAGATAAATATTGTTTGGTATTTACTCTCACCTGATTTGGTTCAAGGAGGGAACAACAACCTCAGTTAAGTGTAGAAATCTAACTAGCTATATAAGCAGTAGGAGGGGAAGGGGGAAAGAAAAGGGAGGCAAAAAGGAGGGAAGTAAAGTAAAAGGGAGTAAAAGGGAGGGTGGCTGAAAGAAGGAAGGGAAGACTGAGGGAGAGAGTGGTCAAAAATTAAAACTATTGTAGAGGGGAAGGAAGAAGGGAGAACTAACAGCATAAATGAGGGGAAAGAAGATGGATGAAAAGATATAGATTGTAATCGTAACTGTGAATGTGAATGGGATGACCTCTCCCATAAAATGGAGATGGATAGCAGAATGGATTAAAAACCATAATCCAACAATATGTTGCTTACAAGAAACATATTTGAAATGGGGGAATCCACACAGGGTAAAGGTAAAAAGTTGGAGCAGAATGTATTCTGCTTCATCTGATGTAAAAAAAAAGCAGGGGTAGCAATCCTAATCTCAGACAAAGCAAAAACAGAAATAGAGCTAATCAAAAGAGATAAGGAAGGAAACTATATCCTGCTAAAAGGCACCACAGACAATGAAGCAATTTCACTACTAAACCTATATGCTCCAAGTAGTATAACATCCAAATTCTTAGAAGAGAAGTTAAGGGAGTTACAGGAAGAAATAGATAGCAAAACTACACTAGTGGGGGACCTCAACTTCCTCCTCTCTGAACTTGACAAATCTAACATCAAAATAAATGAGAAAGAAGTTAAGGAAGTGAATAAAACTCTGGATAAGGTAGATTTGATAGATCTCTGGAGAAAATTGAGACAGAAAGGAATATATCTTTGTCTCAGAGGTACATGGCACATATACAAAAACTGACCATGTACTAGGCCATAAAAACCTCAAAATCCAGTGCAGAGAGGCTGAGATAGTGAATGCATCCTTCTCAGATCATAATGCAATAAAAATTATATGTAATAAAAGGCCATGGAAAATTAGACCAAAAATTAATTGGAAACTAAATAATCTAATCCTAAAGAATGAGTGGGTTAAACAAAAAGTCATAGAAACAATGAACAGCTTCATTCAAGAGAATGACAATAATGAGACAACCTATCAAATCTCATGGGATGCTGCAAAAGTAGGTCTTAGGGGAAGTTTTATATCTTTGAATGCCTACACGAATACAATAAAGAAAGAGGTGATGAATGAATTGGGCATGCAACTGAAAAGGCTATAAAAAGAACAAATTGAAAATTCCCAAGTAAATACCAAATTAAAAATACTGAAAACCAAAGAAGAGATTAATAAAATTGTAATCAAGAAAACTATTGAACTAATAAATAAAACTAAGAGTTGGTTTTATGAAAAAACTAATAAAATTGATAAACCTTTGGTCAATTTGATTAAAAAAAGAAAGAAGAAAACCAAATAATCAACATCAAAAATGAAAAGGGTGAACTCACTTCTTATGAGGAGGAAATTAAAACAATAATTAGAAATTACTTTACTCAACTGTATGCCCATAAATTTGACAATCTAAATGAGATGGAAGATTATTTTAAAAAATATAAATTGCCCAGATTAACAGAAGTGGAATTTGAATACTTAAATAACCCCATCTGAGAAAAAGAAATTGAAGAAGCCATCAATGAAGTCCCTAGGAAAAAATCTCCAGGGCCAGATGGAATTACAAGTGATTCTACCAAACATTTAAAGAACAGCTAATTCCAATACTATATAGACTATTTGGGAAAATTGGGGAAGAAGGAGTCTTCCCAAATTCTTTTTATGATCCAAATATGTTTCTGATACCTAAACCAGGAAGAGCCAAAACAGAGAAAGAATATTATAGACCAATTTCTCTAAAGAATATAGATGTAAAAATTTTAAATAAGATATTAGCAAAAAGAATACAGCAACTTATCATGAGAATAATACATTATGATCAGGTAGGATTTATACCAGAAATGCAGGGATGGTTCAATATTAGGAAAACTATTAGCATTGTTGATCATATCAACAACAAAACTAACAGAAACCACATGATTATCTCAATTGATGCAGAAAAAGCTTGTGACAAAATAAAACACCCATTCTATTGAAAACATTGGAGAGCACAGGAATAAATGGAACTTTTCGTAAAATAATAAACAGTATCTACTTCAAACTTTCAGCAAGCATTATATGCAATGGGGATAAGCTAGATGCATTTCCAATAAGATCAGGGGTGAAATAAGGATGTCCATTATCAACACTGTTTTTCAATATGATAGAAATGTTAGCTGTAGAGTAAGAGAAGAAAAAGAAATTGAAGGATTTAGAACAGGCAAAGAAGAAGCTAAGTTATCACCCTTTGCAGATGATAGGATGATATACTTAGAGAATCCCAGAGAATCAAGTAAAAAACTATTTGAAATAATAAACAACTTTGGCAAAGTTTCAGGTTACAAAATAAACCCACACAAATCATCTGCATTTCTATATATTACTAACAAACCCCAACAGCAAGAGACAGAAAGAGAAATCCTATTTAAAGTTAAAGTAAATACTAAAAAATATTTGGGAGTCTACCTGCCAAAACAAACTGAGGGACTGCATGAACACAATTACAAAACACTTTTCACACACATAAGTCAGATCTAAGTAAGTGGAAAAGCATCAGTTGCTCATTGGTGGGTGGAGCCAATATAATAAAAATGATAATTCTATCTTAATTTATGTATTCAGTGCCATACCAATCAAACTATCTGATAATTATTTTCTAAAGCTAGAAAGAATAATATTAAAATTCATCTGGAAGAACAAAAGGTCCAGAATATCAAGGGAACTAATGAAAAGAAATACTAGGGAAGGTGGCCTAGCCCTATCAGATTGCAAATTTTCTTATAAAGCAACAGTCATCAAGGCCATAAAGCCCCTGGGAGAATTCAGCAGCTGATCTAAATCTCAGCCCTAAGAGGTGGCCCTGCCCTCTGCCTAAAGTCTCTGGGGGAACTGAGCAGCTGATCTGAATCTCAGTCCTGAGTCAGGCCCTGGAGTGAGGAGGAGGAGCGCTGGTGGAGCTGGAGGCAGTTGTGGAGAGGGAATTCTACTATTCACAGATTTTGGGCAGAAAAGGTTTTTGTTGCTCCCAGACCAGTGCCCAGTCCAGGAGAGAAGTAAACTCCTCTCCCTTGATTGTGCCACCTTGGAGGAATTGAGAACTTACAGGTCCTCAGAGTATACACTCCTCTTGACAAAGGACTCAAAAGTCAAGTAACTGGCTGGGAAAATGCCCCCAAAATGGATAAAGAATAAGACAATAGAAGATTACTTTCTTGATGAGCAGGTATTTTCTTCCATCCTTTCAGATGAGGAACAGCGATGCATGCCATGAGGGGAAGACCTGAGGTAACGATCTCTGCATCTAAAACCTCCCAAAGTAGATGTGCAGTGTTCTCAGGCCATGGAACAACTCAAAAAAGGAATTTGAAAATCAAGTAAGAGAGGTGGAGGAAAAATTGGGAAGAGAAATGAAAGCAATGCAAGGAAATCATGAAAAGTGATTCAACAGCTTGCTAAAGGAGACCCAAAAAAATGCTGAAGAAAATAACACCTTGAAAAGTAGGCTAACTCAATTGGCAAAAGAGGTTCAAAAAGCCAATGAGGGGAAGAATGCTTTAAAAAGCAGAATTAGCCAAATGGAAAAAGAGGTTCAAAAGCTCACTGAAGAAAGTAGTTCTTTAAAAATTAGAATGGAACAGATGGAAGCTAATGACTTTATGAGAAACCAAGAAATTACAAAACAAAACCAAAAGAATGAAAAAATAAAAGATAATGTGAAATATCTCATTGGAAAAACAACTGACTTGGAAAATAGATCCAGGAGAGACAATTTAAAAATTATGGGACTACCTGAAAGCCATGATTGTAAAAAGAATCTAGACATCATCTCTTATGAAATTGTCAAGGAAAACTGCCCTGATATTCCAGAACTAGAAGGCAAAATAAATATTGAAAGAATCCACTGATCACTTCCTGAAAGAGGTATAAAAAGTGAAACTCCTAGAAATATTATCGCCAAATTCCAGAGTTCCCAGGTCAAGGAGAAAATATTGCAAGCAAAGTTAGAAAGAAACAATTTGAGTGCTGAGGAAATACAATCAGGATAACACAAGTTCTAGTAGCTTCCACATTAAAGGACTGAAAGACTTGGAATATGATGTTCCAGAAGTCAAAGGAACTAGGATTAAAACCAAGAATCACCTACGCAGCAAAACTGAGTATAATACTTTAGGGGAAAAAAATGATCATTCAATGAAATAGAGGACTTTCAAGCATTCTTTCATTTATTTATTTATCTATCTATCTATCTATCTATCTATCTATCTATTTATTTATTTTATTAATTTATTTAACTTTTAACACTCATTTTCACAAAATTTTGGGTTCCACATTTTCTCCCCTTTTGTCCCCTCCCCCCACCCCAAAGCACCGAGCGTTCTAATTGCCCCTGTCTGCCAATCTGCCCTCCCTCCCTCCCTACCCCTTCCCTTTGGAATGCAAGCAATTCAATATAGGCCAGATCTGTATAGTTTTGCAAATGACTTCCATAATAGTAGTGTTGTGTAAGAACTAATTATATTTCCCTCCATCCTATCCTGTCCCCCATTACTTCTGTTCTCTCTTTTGATCCTGACCCTCCCCATGAGTGTTGACCTCAAATTGCTCCCTCCTCCCTGTGCCCTCCCTTCCATCATCCCCCCCACCCTGCTTATCCCCTTATCCCCCACTTTCCTGTATTGTAAGATAGGTTTTCATACCACAATGAGTGTGCGTTTTATTCCTTCCTTTAGTAGAATGTGATGAAAGTAAACTTCATGTTTTTCTCTCACCTGCCCTCTTTTTCCCTTCACTAAAAAGTCTTTTGCTTGCCTCTTTTATGAGAGATAATTTGCCCCATTCCATTTCTCCCTTTCTCCTCCCAATATATTTCTCTCTCACTGCTTGATTTCATTTTTTTTTAAGATATGATCCCCTCCTCTTCAGTTCACTCTGTGCACTCTGTCTCTATGTGTGTGTGCATGTGTATGTGCATGTGTGTGTGTGTTATCCCACCCTGTACCCAGATGCTGAATAGTTTCAAGAGTTACAAATATTGTCTTTCCATGTAGGAATGTAAACAGTTCAATTTTTGTAAAGTCCCTTATGACTTCTCTTTGCTATTTACTTTTTCATGCTTCTCTTCATTCTTGTGTTTGAAAGTCAAATTTTCTTTTCAGCTCTGGTCTTTTCATCAAGAATGCTTGAAAGTCCTCTATTTCATTGAAAGACCAATTTTTCCCCTGAAGTATTATATTCAGTTTTGCTGGGTAGGTGATTCTTGGTTTTAGTCCTAGTTCCTTTGACTTCTGGAATATCCTATTCCACGCCCTTCAATCCCTTAATGTGGAAGCTGCTAGATCTTGTGTTATCCTGATTGTATTTCCACAATACTTGAATTGTTTCTTTCTAGCTGCTTGCAATATTTTCTCCTTGATCTGGGAACTCTGGAATTTGGCCACAATGTTCCTAGGAGTTTCTCTTTTTGGATCTCTTTCAGGCGGTGTTCTGTGGATTCCTTGAATACTTATTTTGCCCTCTGGTTTTAGAATCTCAGGGCAGTTTTCCTTGATAATTTCATGAAAGATGATGTCTAGGCTCTTTTTTTGATCATGGCTTTCAGGTAGGCCCATAATTTTTAAATTGTCTCTCCTGGATCTATTCTCCAGGTCAGTTTTTTTTTCCAATGAGATATTTCACATTATCTTCCATTTTTTCATTCTTTTGGTTTTGTTTTGTGATTTCTTGGTTTCTCATAAAGTCATTAGCCTCCATCTGTTCCATTCTAATTTTGAAAGAATTATTTTCTTCAGTGAGCTTTTGAATCTCCTTTTCTATTTGGCTAATTCTTCTTTTGAAAGCATTCTTCTCCTCATTGTCTTCTTGAACCTCTTTTGCCAATCAAGTTAGCCTATTTTTCAAGGTGTTATTTTCTTCAGCATTTTTTTGGGTCTCCTTTAGCAGGGAGCTGATCTGCTGTTCATGCTTTGACTTCATGTCTCTCATTTCTCTTCCCAGCTTTTCTTCCACCTCTCTAACTTGATTTTCTATGAGCTCTTCTATGGCCTGAGCCCATTGAGTGGGCTGGGATATAGAGGCCTTGACTTCTGTGTCTTTGCCTGATGGTAAGCATTGTTCTTCCTCATCAGAAAGGAAGGGAGGAAATGCCTGTTCCCCAAGAAAGTAACCTTCTATAGTCTTATTTCTTTTCCCTTTTCTGGGCATTTTCCCAGCCAGTGATTTGACTTCTGAATATTCTCTTCACACCCACTTCTCCTCCGGATCCTCCCAGCCAGTGCTTGGGGTTTGAGATTCAAATGCTGCTTGCCTGCCTCAGGGCTTTTGGCGAGGGCAGGGCTGCTAGTCAGTGTGAGATTAAGTTCAGGTGCTCAGGTCGGGGCAGGGCTGGCTCAGGGGCTCAGTTCCCTCAGGGGTTTTATGCTGAGACCTTTAACAATGGATCTGGGCTCCTGCCTGCTTGGGGAGCCCCAGTCTGCTCCCGTCTTCTCTGTTGCCTCCCGAGGGGGCCTGAGTTATGGGGGCACCCCACTCCCCTCTCAGCAAGCCGAGAAGACCCTCTCACCAACCCCTGTCACCTGTGGGTGGAGGGACCCGCGTGGCCGCTGGAGATTTCGTCCCTGAAGCCCGCTCGGATCTTTTCCTCTTGGTGCCGTGGCTGCAGCAGGGCTGTACTCAGCTCCCAGTCCCGGCGCCCAGTCCGCAGCGTGAAGGACCTTTTCCGAGAGGTTTGCAGGTCTCTCTGGAACAGAAATCTCCCTCATACCAATGTTCTGTGGCCTCTGGGTGCAGATTTTGCCATGAGTTACTATTTTGTAGATGTTCTATGGGTTGTGGGTTCAGAGCTATGTGTATGTGCATCTTTCTACTCCACCATCTTGGCTCCGCCCCCCACTTTCAAGCATTCTTGATGAAAATACCAGAACTGAATTGAAAATTTGATTTTCAAACACAAGAATCAAGAGAGGCATGAAAAGGTAAACAGGAAAGAGATATCATAAGGGACTTTCTAAAGTTGAACTGTTTATATTCCTATATGGAAAGATAGTATTTGTAACTCTTGAAACTTTTCTCAATATTTGGGTAGTTGGAGGGATTACACACACATTCACACACACACACACACACATACTCACATAGACAGAGAGCACACAGTAAATTGAATAAGAATGGGTGATATCTAAAAAAAATAAAATTAAGGGATGAGAGAGGAATAAACTGGGAGGAGACAGTGAGAAATGGAATGGGGCAAGAAAAAGTTTTTTCAATGGAGGAGAAATGGGAGGAGGTGAGAGGGAAAAAATGAAGCTTATTCTCTTCACATTTGGCTTAAGTAGGGAATAACATACTCAATTTGGTATGAAAATCTATCTTACATTACAGGAAAGTAGGGGAGAAGGGGACAAGTGGGGTGGGGGAGATGATAGAAGGGAAGGCAAATGGGAGGAGGGAGTAGTTAGAAGTAGACACTTTTGGGGAGGGACAAGGTCAAAAGAGAGAATAGAATAAATGGGGAGCAGGATAGGATAGAGGGAAATATAGTTTGTCTTACATAGCATGACTGTTATGAATGTCTTTTGCAAAACACATATATAACCTATACTGAATTGCTTGTCTTCTCAGTGGGGATGGGTGGGGAGGGAGGAAGGGAGAGAAGTTGGAACTCAGAGTTTTAGGAAAGAATGTCAAGAATTGTTTTTGCATGCAAATGGGAAATAAGAAATACAAATAATGGTGTATAGAAATCTATCTTGCCCTACAAGAAAACAGAGAAGATGGGAACGAGGGAAGGGAGGGGTATGATAGAAGGGAGGGCATATCGAGGGACAGGGTAATCAGAATGCAAAGTGTTATGGGGTGGGAGAAGGGGAGAGATGGGGAGAAAATTTGAAACTCAAAATTTTGTGTAAATGAATGTTGAAAACTAAAAATAAATAAATAAACATTAAAGAAATTAAGAAAAATAAAATTAGAAATACATCTTCAAAACATTCATCAAAAGAGATATTTCAACTATTTTAATATACTGGAATCCACAACATTATTTTTAAAATGGACTAATTATTGGTAATAACTGGAAATGCTGAAATAAATTTTCAACCTTTCAAATTGCTTACTACAGCTTTCTTTCTCACCTGCATCATAAAATACTCCAGAATTATATTTAATCATCACTTTATTCATAGTGAAGAAATATTTTCCATGAACAAGGACTTCCAGTATTATGTCTTGCCCATTATTAGAAATTGCCAGAAAAAAAGCTATGATTTTTAAAAGAAGAAAAAGAAATGAAAGAAAGACATGCTTTTAACATATAGTTTTATGACTGAATTTTATGTTCTAAAATACATAAATACTGACAAGGTAGTTAAGTGATCTTGGCCCAGGTGAGTAAGAATGAAAAAGCTACAGAGAGAAGAAGAAATTTCTAGCTCAGAAAGAAAAACAAGAAAAACCTCTAAGTATTACAAAGATAAGGAGTAAAGGAGAGAGGAGACAGTATGATCTCTTTGTTGTATAGACTGACCTCAAAAATTAGGCACTAAGGCCTGTAAAAGGAGCAGAAAGAGCAAAACAAATTCATTTCTTATTAATAAGAATAATAATGCATCACAAAATACCAGAATTTACCAGAGTATTGACCTTGTTGACATATACCAGACATTAACTATGATACAATAAACTAATCTGAATATATCATGCCTCAGAAGTTTGTGGTAACTGATTTTTTAAAAAACTGAACATGCTATAGAGAAGTACAATTTTAGTTGAATTTTGCACCTATTTATATAGTCATCACAAGCTAAATTTGAAGCAAAAATGTTGGAATGAGCCAGCTTGCTACTTTTCCTCTATCAGAGCTGAGGCATTTCTCATCATGCCAAATCATTAGACAGCTTACAGAGGTGTTGTGCTAATAATTCTTTCCCTCT
Organism: Notamacropus eugenii; assembly: GCF_028372415.1. Lineage (NCBI taxonomy): Eukaryota > Metazoa > Chordata > Mammalia > Diprotodontia > Macropodidae > Notamacropus > Notamacropus eugenii. Next base: position 411,609,181 of record NC_092876.1, on the reverse strand, counting down.
CTTCCCTTTTAAAAATTTAGGATATTCTGCACTGCTCCTTAACTCTCATATGACATCAGCTCTTAAATCTTTCTACTTCCACAGCATCCTTTGAAGATTGCCTCTTCCCCTTCCACTCAAGCTAACACCTTAGTTCAACTCTTGCTTAATTATTGCAGCAACCTCCTAATTGGTCTCCCTGACTCAAGTCTTTTAAGGATTACAATCTATGGAACCCAATGACACCAAAGTAATTTTCCTTACATGTGGATCTGCTCACATGACTCTCTTATTTGGCAAACTCCAAGGGGATAAAACATAACTTCTCTTTTGCTTGTAAAACTTCACAACCTTTCCCCCTCCTTAACTTCACTATTCAGTCAAACTTGTCTTCTCTCTGTTCTTAACATGATACTTCATTTCCTGTCTCTATGCCTTTATACTGGCTGTCCCACAACCCTAGATGATATTTCTTCATTGTTTCTGCTTCATAGAGCTCCTTTCTTCCTTTAAGACACAGCTCAAACATAATTTCCTGCATGAAGCCTTTCCTGTTTCCCCCAACTCTTAATGTCCACCTTCCCAGACTACCTTGTTCGTAACAATTTTGTACATAACAATTTTGTACATATAATTAATTAATTTTAAGTTTGTGCTGAGCAATTTTTTACGTTCTTCTTATCTCCCCCATTAGAACATAAGCTTCTTATGATTAAGAATTGTTTCTTTGTTTGTATTCGTTTCTCCAGTATATACCACAATGCCTGGCACATAATCTATGCTTAATACATGCTTATTGATTGATTTATTGAATGGACAAATAGATCAAAACAACAAAAAATGCTCTTTTGAAAACCCAAACCATATGAAAAAATAATACAAATTGGATATATTAAGTCCTGATGCTAATTCCAGGATAAATTCATTATTGTGTCTTCTCAAGGACTGTAAACTGACATTATACTATTTCTGTCAACCAAATATAAACAAGACACATGCCAGTCATGAGGTAGCTATATGCAATTACAATTCATTCACAGCTGATGTTATCCAACTCATTTGGCAAGATGCACATATATGCATGTTACACACACACACACACACACACACACACACACATGCACACCAGAATGAATGGTTTTTGATCCTCTCTTCACATAAATATACCTTCAGTCTAGTTAAAAGCAAATAAAAAAGAACATAAGCAAAAGGAGGATTTTACTTTAATTATTTCTTCTTCGAAGGCAGCCTTGAATTATCTCTATGGAAAGATACGAAGAATACTGTATAGTTTTTTGTCTTTTATAGAAAAATAACTGATTAACAGTAGAAAGTACTAAATTTTCAACAAAACTTTAATGACAAAATTAAGAATTTTAAATATAATTAAATGAGTCAGGAAGTAGACTGAAAGAATTGGCAAACGAACAACAAAAAAAGAATCTCAAGAGCTATTTTGGTCACAGAGATGCTCAGGACACAAAAGCAAAAGAAGAGAATGGCTCTAAAACACCTACTAGCAATGCCTTTAAGTAAAAACACAGGCTAGGTATAAATTGAATGGAAATTCCTGGAAGAGAGGAAGCAATAATTTTTTTTAAAAGTTGAAATCATTATAAATGGAATGAGAGTGATTGAGGAAAAAATTTTTCAAAGAGATGAGAGCTATGGATGAAAGAATCAGAACTAAGGAATTAACAGCATGGCACAAAAGATACAAAACCTTGTCTAAACAACAAACTTCTTGAAAACTAGAATAGAGCAGATAGAAGCCAATAACTTCATGAGGCAACAAGAAATATTAATGCAAAGTCAAGAGGCTGAAAAAATAGAAGAAATTACAAAATATCATAGCAGAAACAACTGAAACAAATAAAGGAGGAAAAAAATCAAGGATCATCTGTACATCAGAATGCAAAATGAGATGAATTTTTTTGGACATGGCAAAAACTGTGTTGATTGACTATACATATTTGAAATGATTTTTATTTTTGTTGTATTCTTGGGCTGGGTTAGTTTAGGGTGGGAGAGTAAGAGGCATATCATAGCTGATTAAAACAAATTATGTAAATATAGATACTTCCTGATGTGTTACCATGGGTATATAAAAACAAAAATGATATAATGATATTCCTTTGAACATAATAACTACATGACAGAAAGCAGATATTTATCTCTCTAAGATAAGTATTATGTATTTTTATTTGTAATATATTACCATAAGGTATGATATTAATTAATTTTATTTCATATTTTAAAATAAAAAAACCAAGGACCTGGAAATGGTTATGAGAGAGTTCTTTACTAGTCACTTTACTTTCAACAGTATAAGCTTTACATTTTGCTATGATTTCTCTACTATTTTAACAAAATCCATATTTCCAGCTTATAACATGTTCATATTGATTACTTGTTAAGTTATAGTACTATATGTGGGTCTATTAATGTGACGTAAGTACATTTTATGACAGAAAAATAAAACCACTTTTTACGTGAGATATAATTCTCTTAGGATTCAGTTAATCAAATATATATTGTTTCAATTAAAAAGAAAATGAAGAAAAATTCATTATCAAGGGTAAACCATGAAAAACATGTTAGTCATTCAAGGGAATTTCCATTCAAATACATTTTCTGGAGAGATTTACATAGAAATATACAACTATCTTCTAAGTCACGCTATTGAGTTTTAATAGGGATGGCTATATGATCAGTGTTTTCAGGAGTCCTTTGTCACGCTTCTTAATCTTTTTATTGCCCGAAAGTATAGCAGTCAGTTTACCTTCTGCCGCTAATAAAGAACTTTTCCCCCCTTCTTTGAAGATGTTGAAAAGGCTACATGTTGGGTTGAAAGGGCCAAAGAATAGAACAAAAAAAGTATTGTGGTATAATCACTTATCAAAAAGTGTTATCTAATGTAGAAACTTCCCTGAAGTTCGTAGATATTCAGATTGTGCTTTTGTGTTATGAAAAAGACAATAACTTGGGTACATATTGTTTTACCTAAAGCTTAGGAAATCTACTACCATATGAATGGAATTTTATTTTCGACCTCCACAAAATATCTCATTGTTCAGTTGTTTAGCCTGTGTGTGCCAATGCCAAACAAATACTGTGGTCTGTTAGTTGTTCCTTACATCACTGATTCTTCAGTGACTAGTATTTCACCGGTGATTTATTTCTAGAGAAATAGTTTAAAAAGTCAAGAGAAGCCTACTGAATGGCATCTATACCATACTGATTTTGACACATGGTCACAAAAAGTGTGTATCTTCACTCTTTATACACATATATACACTAAAGCAAAAGTTGAAACTACTAAGGAAAAAAGTAAGGATTGACTTCCTCTATTGGCTTAATGAGAGGGATGAATAAGGAGTGGTGCAGAACTATTATGTGACATGATTATGATGTCTCCTAGGTAATTTGTATCAATAAAAGATCTTGATTCTGTTGTTATTGCACCATTATATCTCATGACAAAGCTTAATTTCTAATTTCTAAGAAGGAAAAAAGCAGTCTTGAAAGTCCGTAATACAGACTAGTGTTTCATGAGGATTCTCAATTCGTGTTCAGTTGTTTCAGCTGTGTCCAACTTTTCACGACCTCATTCAGGGTTTTCTTGGCAGAGATACGAGTGGTTTGCCGTTTCCTTCGTCAGCTCATTTTACAGACGAGGAACTGAGGCAAACAAGGTTAAGTGAATTGCCAAGGGACGCACAGCTAGTAAGGATATGAGGCCAGATTTGAACTCAGGAAGATGAGTTTGATTCCAGGCCCAGCACTCTTATCCACTGGGCCACCTAGTTGCTTTCTTAAAAATTCATATAAAGGTAAAATACTATTACTGTCGATTGACTTAATTTTATACTCTTTGAATCTCAGTTATCACTAAATTCCATCTGTTTTCAATCTTCCTTAAGTAAAACCAAGCATTCTGTACAAGTTATATTAGGTGTTAATGTACTTGATCTGACAAAATGAATTTGATACTGTAGAACAGTGGTGTCAAACTCAAATACAAATGGAGGCCACTAATCCATACACATAAGGATCCCTGGAGGTTGCATATTGATTTACATTAAAAATGTAGTTATTATCCATGTTTTATTGTATTTTATTTGTTTTGTTAAATATTTTCCAATGGCATTTTGTTCTGGTTCCAGCTGAACTTGAGAGAGTTGTGGGCAATAGGCCTGATATCTCTGCTGTAGGGTTCGTAGTGTAAATTGTAAGCAGCGTAAATACCCTGAAATAGAGTTTACATCTGTTGTGAAAATGAATGGTAATGTTTCATATTTCTTGAAAACTGAAGTTGTTGATTACATGATGAATTCAAACATGCTTTAACCTATTATGAAGATCTTTCATTGTTCTTTGCTTTTACTAAGCATTTTTAAATGAATTTTTGGATAAAAAATGAGTAAGAACCCAGTACATTTTGGTCACTAACTGACAAGAAAGTGAAATTCTTTACAATTTCATTGTTAGACTTCCAACTGCTAAACATGTATTTAGATGCATATAATGACATTTTACATTTTCAAAATCCTTAAAAATAGTCAGATTTGTAAAATATGTAAAAATTTTTCATTTTCCATGCTTCAGAGAATTGCTGGAGGAAATGGTGGAAACATGGTGGCCACTTTAATTATAAAGTCAGAAATGTAACAAAAGAATATAAGCAAGTTAAGATGATGGATGTATTTACTTACTGCTTACAGAAATTAATACTGCTCTGCCTTTTAAAATGGTGATAAAAGTTGTGAACTAACCAGTAACATGTTGTTTTCCAATTCCTGTCCAAAATATGTGACAGCTTGGTATGCTCATTTACATATTTTACAATATGTCTACAAGTATAGACAGATATTATTTTCATTTGACACTGTAGAAGGTAGTAATTTTAGAAGATACTGATGGTAGAAGATTGTAGAAGATACTGATTTTAGATAGATAGTATGATATTACTAACTTCAATAGTAATTGACTCAACAGTATTTCCTTAACATATACAAGGTTCTTAAAGGCATTATTAATGTATGCCAATGCTCATAGAGTTTAAAAAGATTAATGTAACACTTCTGGGGCAACATCATTGTTATTAAACTACAGCGTCAAGGGCTTTCAATATTATTAAAACATATTTATCTAATGAACTTTGACATGAACTAAAATCATATTTTAATTTGGCACAAATTCAAATGTAGCTTATGTGTAGAAACTTAAGAAGGTGTTGAAGAATGTCAGTCACAAAAACTGATGTTCTGCGTGCATAGATTAAGTGTGAAATTGTACGATTATAACACAATAAAAATATAATAACATAATATAACAAAATAATATAATAATCATCCAAACAGACAAAAGAGTAAATATTCATTACATTTTGATTAATATTTGGTGGAGTGACATTTAAAAAACCCTTTAATTTGACAGTCAATTAATAAACAATATTACAGAGAAAAGAGAAATGATGCAGAATTTAAATATTTATGTGATTTTCCATTTTAAAATAAAATGTACAAATAAGCTAGTTCTAGAGACAAGGTGATCCTTCATTTCCACTGCATTGAACAAGCTTACATCGGCAGCAGACAGCACTTAATATATGCGTCTGGCTCAGTCTGGTCTACCAACTAGGAATTCATCGAATTGTTAATATCACTCCTTTTTTTGTATGCATCACACATCATTTTATTCCTCTTTGTGACTGGCGATTGGTTTTTTTTTTTAATGTGTAGCATGATATTCCTAAGACCAAGTCACATTGAGTAGTATCTAAAAAATACTATAAATCTAGGCTACAAATATCAAAAAGTTACATTAGTGTCTGTATAAATAAACCTATACATTTCCTGAAATATATCTACATGTATGCAAACATTAGGTAAATTCAGAAAGTCTCTGCTTACACTGAAAATCTAATGAAGAGAAGAATGTTTGTTTGTATGATAGTGCGGAGAATTATTCATATTTGAGTAATGCTATACTTATGTGTATATGTTTACTGGAAAAAAGCCCAAGGTAAAAAAGGATTCCATTCACAATTCAGTTTTGGTTTCTTGACCATTAGGTAACAGACAATGACTTGACATAGACATATAGTTTAAGTTTATCACTTAGAACCACTATTCTGTTCCCTAAAATTCATTATTTATATTATCTTGGAAATTACTGGGGTGAAAAAAATCTTAGTCATATTTTCTATTTATTCATTAGAATTTATTTATTAGACTCATAAACCTACACATGTAAACACACACTCACCTACACATATAAATATTGACATGTCATCTTTATGGGTTATATTCACCATGGAAATATGATTATTCTTCAAACATGTTCTCTTTTTGTATATGTATGTGTGTATAAGGTAGTATTCTATGAAAATTGACTATTTTAAACTATGAAATCTTGAACTTTATTGGCATATTCAATTACTTTCAGATGAAGTTAGTTACAAAGTAGAACAATGGCAGCCATATTATTTGTATTGTTTTATATTGGGGGTGTACTTTTAAAATATAACTTTTAAGAACTTGGGTCAATAGAGATTGACCTTCATGCAGAGAATCTTTTTATCAATGAGATGTTGTAAAGTAATATGCATAAATAGAATGATGAATCGTGGAGATGGAATATGTGTTTTGAACAATAAAATTTTATATTTGTATGAAATATAATTTTACAATGATACATGAAAATTCTGAAATAGTTGTCCTTTAAGTGATATAGTTCTAACAAATTAAATATAATAAAAAATTTGATTTTTCAAGAGATTTTTCAAGTCAGAGCACCTTTGGCAAAACAGTAAAAATATTTAGCTTTTTCAACTCAGAAAAGGCAAACTGACAAAAGATAAAGTTATGTATTTTCTTCAGTTTCAAAAGTTCTAAATTTCAATTGCAAAGCTTGATTTCAAAATATATTATTATGTTACTTTGAAACTTTAAAAAAATTGCAAGTGTTATAGAAGTGTTTTTAGGAAAAACAATCAAATATCAGACATTACATAAGAGTTTGGGAATTTAACTTTTATGAGCACTAAAATATTCATTTCAGGACAGGAAAATATTAGGCATTTTAGAGAAGTAAATTCTACAGAGTTAATGACTAAAAAAAAGTGCAAGAAAAAACTACTGAAGATTAAGATGAACTTCAGATAAAGTTTTACATTCCATCACAGAGGGCTTTGATATTGGTATAATGAAAAACAGAAAGTAAAATGATAGGCGTTTGAAATATGCATGTCAATTTTTACTCTTGGATCACGTAAATTAGTGAATCACTCAAACCATTTGTTTTCTATTTTGATGTGAAATTAAGGGAAAGTGTGATAATGAGCATGTTTTCTAAAGGAAATGGAAAATTTTCTTCTTAAATGCATGCAAGAAAGAGATATGATCTGCAGAGGAGACTATAAAATTACTTCCAGGTCCTTTATGGTTGTATATATACACTTAGCTAAATTTGATAGAAACATGTTCTCTCTCTCTCTCTCTCTCTCTCTCTCTCTCTCTCTCTCTCTCTCTCTCTCTCTCTCTCTCTCCCCCTTCCTCTGTGTATATACATACATACATATACATATATGCCATAGAGCTCTCTATATATTCTGAAATGATGAATGTGAAGCCAGTTCCTTAATTTTAATTTAGCAGATCATTCTATAATTCCTTGGAATAAAAATAAACAAAAATAAAGCATTGCTTGCTATTTGACTCTTTACATGGGCTTTACATGACAATTTGAAAAAATGAAATTACATGATCTAAAGCATACACACACTCTGACAACTATGTAATAACTTCAAAGTGCACTATTCTTTTTGTACATTGTGAAAAGATAACTGTTTATAAGCAAAAGCTCTGTTCTTTCCCTCCATACGGTAATATGTTCTTTTGTTCTGTTGGTGTTGGTGTACTGCAGGCAAACAATCAGTATAGTCCAAAGCTGCTGGTTCCCCTCCGCCTAGGTCCCAAGAACCTGACCTGTGATTGTTGCTAAAAAACCTCACAAGTTAGGGTCTCAGGGACTAGGAAAAGTCTTATTTGATGCAGTAGAATTCTTCCTTCTACAGTATAGATATTTTGAAAATCACATTTGTATTAAATCTTTTAAAAATACAAAGAACAATGCAGAAACTGAAAAGAATATGGGTACATAAAATGAACTGAACGGAATATTCCTGAGACTGGTTTTCAGACCTTCAGATAATTTAAAACAAAAGAAACAATACACATTCTAAATGTTAAGAAAAAGTCATTCCATCAGATTTAAATGATTCTAAAATCTGTTATAATCTGTTTTTTTAAAAAACCATTTGTACAAGAGTAAATCCTCTAATGCAATAAAAATTAAATGCCTGTTAATGTGATTCCAATTGACATTTTGTTTTGCATTATACCTCTATATAGTATTACTGTTGAGGTGAGTCCCAAGATACAAAATATCTCAAATCCATTTTAAAGATACCTTTTGACAGTTTTCAAAAAACAAAACAAGAACAAAAAAAACTTTTTTTCATGTGCTACATATATAGAATTCAGTACTTATGCAAACTGATTTTTCTCCTCGAATCTAAACTAGCTTATATTTTGACAGTAAATATTTCATGCACCCTCTATTTGAGATCTTTTGAGCGATATTAACTAAATAAACATCTAATTTCAAATGCTGGTGATACAATAAGAAAAATGGTCATTTTCCAAATAATTTCATTAGCAAGCTCAATACTTCTAATAACACACATTCACAACACTGAATATTCATACGGAATTTCCTCTAATTCTTTAAGTCTTGTTTGTGGGATGGAGAACAGAATTTCTACTTTAGGAATGACCCCCGATGTAGTAACACAGAACCCAGAGTAAAACAATCAAAGCAGCCATAAAAGTCCTGGCCACTGAAGTAGAATCTGGTTCTTCTGAAGCGGTTGAGCTTAAAAAGGAAAAGGAGAGGAGGGGGAAAAAGGAAAGAATTAGAATGCCTGCCTGAAGAACAGGTGAATTATCCATTTCCAGGTAAGCTGTAAGCAAAAGCTATCTTGTAGAAAATATTCGCTACTCCTTCACCCCACTACCACACCCCTTTCCTGCTGGCCCTCCCCCCCTCCAGACTGTTATTTCAGCTTTCAATATGTCTTGGAAGATTTTAAATATCGTGGTGCATGATATAATGAAACGTTCTATTTTTTTTATCATTGATTTTCACTAAGATATGCCTTAAAATAGCAAATAGTTAAAAAGCAGCTCTACTAAAATGAAATTAAAAAATAGACCTTAGGTTTCAGTTCATGCTTTCTCTTAAAAGTGAATATGGTTTTTACAATTTTGACTATAGCTTTCCAACCAATAATTAGTATGAAAAATCTCTCCCCTCCATCAATATGACATTAACATAATTATACCACCCCCATCGCAGAGACCCACACTCCTTAGGGAATACATCTGACGCGTCAAAGATGGAAATCAGTCAGATTTTTAGTTGCTCTCAAACGTACCTTTGCTTCTCACTGACTGACTGGCTTTCTACCCTTCACGCGCACACGCGCACACACAAACACACTCCCACAGACAGACACAGACACACGCATGAGCAGGCTTGTGCTCGCGCACGCGCGCGTTTGGACACACACACACACACACACACACGCAGAGGAAAGCAGTAATGTTTGTAGGGAGTGGTTATCAGCTGGTATTTTCACTGCACTCCTCACTAACTCTAGCATTCACTCTCACTCAGACCTACTGGACTGCTGCATTGGGAGGATTCATTCTAGCCCTTGCAGGGCAGATGTTAAAAGACAAAAAAGAGAAAGAAAAAAATACTCAAAAAGCCTCAAGACTTTCAGAAATGTCTTCATTTTCCCCCCTCAAAGTGTCTGTTCCCCTTTTACCACCTTTCTACTTCCTCTGTAGCTGTGTCTCAGTTGTTTGACATCTTTCCGGAAGAAAATGTCTTGTGTTTCAGTAAGCCAGTAATCAGACGATCCTCCCCTCACCTCACATTCGAATTCCCACCCTCTTTTTTCTCCCCTCCACCCCACCCCAATCAATAAGACATCTCCAAATGCAGTTGTGAAAAACGGGCTCCGACATAGACTTTCATCCTCAATCTACTGCCCCAGGAAAACAGGCATCCCCAAACTCACACGTAATAGAGAGAAAAATAATGCCAGAAATTCTTTAGCAGTCTTGACTTTATACTCTGCCTTCTTCCTCCTTCCTTTTCCTGAATAAATAGAAACACAAAGTCTGCTTCTGACTGCAGTTCCAAAAGCACCTCACAAATTCAGGAGCGAAAAGAATAAAACATAAATAAAGATCAAGCACTCCCTTGCTAAATAATATCACCTAACACTGTTACTTAAATAGGAATGATAGGATCTGCCTAGATCGAAATCGTTACAGTGTAATTTCTACTACGCTGTAATCTTACATTTTTATGTTAAAAATCAAGTATAAGGACACTGCCAGCCTTTTAATAACAAATACAATGTTGTCTTTTAATTGGTAAAATGTCTTTTAACAATAAATAGAAATGTCTAAAGTATTTTAGTAACATTCTTATTTACATAATATGTATTTTTGTGATAGAGATATATAAATATTATTCTGTATAAATATGTATGTATATTTACTTACATGTAGATTTATAGATAGAATACATATACATGCAAAAGGAAGTAAATAGTTAACTAAAAAGCAGGAGCAAAAAAGATACTTTGTTTCATTCACCCTGTTCCTTTGTTCTTCAGGTTTCTTTTAATAACGTGTGGCTACCTTTCCTTCCCATATGAGCAATATTTTGAAATTATTTTTTTAGAAACCTAGCCACAGTGATCTGCAGTATTTTTTTAAATTCACAAAGGGAAGAAAAGGATGCAGTTCTCAAGCCAATTTTAAAACTGTATGATGGGGAAGAAATTTTAACTTACCCAAATAGATCCCAAGATGCAGTGCAGCACTGCAGTACCAACTGTGGTAGGTGTTTGGCAATATAATTGTGGCAGCAAACGTGAAGGGCATCCATTTGTAGAATTTCCAAGGAAAATATGACAAAATCTTCGTAAAATGAAAAAAGCGTCTCTAATAGGATATGCATATGTAAAAGCTTCTTCAATCTCATAATTTAAGACAAAAAAGTTGACATTAGGAAATATTTGTTGTTCATTCTTTTCAGAAATGTCCAACTCTGTGACTCTATTTGGGATTTTCTAGGCAAAGATACTGAAGTAGTTTGCCATTTCCTTCTCCAGTTCATTTTACAGATGAGAAAACAGAGCAAATAGCTATGGTTAAATAACTTGTCTAGGGTCACACAACTAATAAGTGAGGTCAAATTTGAACTCCTGACTTCAGGTCTGGCACGTTATCAGTGGATACACCGCTACCCTATTAGGACAATGTAGCCAAGTCTAATTGCTGATGGAGATGGTGAGGCAGAAAGGGAAAGTCAGAAAGTGAGGGTAGAGAAGAAAGAAAAAGAGGAAAGGGAAAGACAAAATAGAAAGGGAGACCAGTAGATAAAAAGATACCAAGCATTATAAACAGTAACAAAAAAATACAGATATGTGATATGAGAAACTGAAAGTAATTCAGGATCAAGCCATCTTGTTTATTATTTACCAAGGTATTAAAAAATTAACATCATGGATTAAATACTTATAGTTTGTGATCAATACCAGCTTCTTACTGCCATTAGACTGGTCATTCATTGCCTCTTAATTGCCTTTTGCTCAGACTCATCCCTTTGTTTTGTTGCTTCAGAGTTGCTGCCCATGTATGTACATACAAACACACATATACAACATACGTATGAAATAATATATGTCGAATTTAATGTTACTGCCTCAGCATCACCATTGGGGTAGGGGAAATGTATAATACATTAATATTTCCATATGCTTAGAATATATGCTTATAGCAAACTCCAAGCTTGTAACTAGTTCTGTGGACTGCCTCCATAAGCACCCTAGGCAACACTCTGAAAAATTACAAAAAAAAAATGCAGATTCTAGCTATATTTTTTGTTCTGTGTTCTCTCTCCTATCTTTCACTTTCCCTCTCCTCCCCTTCTGTCTTACACACTCATGCACACACATTAATTATACAATCACCCAATATACACTCATTTTCTTTTTCTTTTCTAGATAATTTAACATTAAAATAATGGGCCTTGAATCATTGGAGAGAAAGCATGATAAGAAATGAAAAATAATTTTTTCTGAGCTATACAGTTTGCAAATTTATATCCAGATAGCTAGAAGTAGTGAAGTTCAAGTGCCTAGGCATCTGTTGGGATAACCTTTGGGGCTAAAGGGAGTGAATACTAGATTAAATCAATAGTCTGAAACTAGATACTATAATCAGTCAGCTTAATTACTACTGTCATAGAGCTGAGCTTAAGGTCTTTCTTCATTACAGTTCTCTAATCATAAATTCTGAGGTATACATAAATGAGAATTCATACCTATTCGGTGACTGATGTAGCAACAAAGACAGCTAAGTTGGTGCAGTTGATAGAATGCCACGCCTTGAGTCAGGAGGACTCATTTTCCTGAATTCAAATCTGGCCTCAGATATTAATTAGCTGTGTGACCCTGGGCAAGTCACTTAACCCTATTTGCCTTAGTTTTCTCAACTGTGAAATGAATTGGAGAAGAAAATGGCAAACTACTCCAGTATCTTTGCCAAGAAAACCTCAAATGGGTTCATGGAAAGTCAGACACAACTGAACTACAAAATGAAAATGGCAACAATATTTAATTTTCCTTTTAATGATGCTTTACATGTGGTCAATACTAGTAATATACATTGTAGATATGACTTACTTAGACCCATTTTTTTTTTTTTACCTATTACTGGATAATTGTTATTGATGTATGAGAAGAATGAATAAAAGATTTCAGCTGCATGGGCACCTAGGTGGTGAAATGGATAGAATGCTGGGCTTGGAGTCAGGAAGACCAGAGTTCAAATTTGGCCTCAGACACCTATAACTTGTAACCCATGGCAAGTGACAACCTCTGTCTACCTCAGTTTACTCAACTGTAAAATGTGGATAAATAACAGCCCTTACCTTGCACAGTTGTGAGAATCAAGTAAGATGATATTTGCAAAGTGCTTAGCACAATGATTTGCACATAGTAAGCACAGTATAAAAACTTATTCCCTTTCTCCTCCTATGAAATTTCTGGGTGGATGAAATAAAAAATTAATTTGGAGAATGTCCCCTCTTCTTTGAGATAGTTCTTCTTATTAGCTAGATAGGAGCCATAGATTTCAAATAAAAACCAACTTTGAAATCTGTCAGTAGGCAAATAAAATAAAACCTGTTTTGTTTGAGCTACACTTTAAATTTGAATTTTTATTCCAACTCATAACTATTTTGTATTTTGTCTATTTGTGCTAGTGCAAGAAAACTATTATGATTGACCAGAAAAATAAAACCTCCATTTTTAAAGACAAACAAAATGTTTTGCTGAAAACGTATTTTTCTGAAATTCTTTTTTTAAGGTCTGGAAAAAAAGATCATTTTTAACTGAATCTAATGCTTTTTGCTTAACTCTCACATAATATGAAAAATATGCAGGTCTTTTGAATAGTAAGGTTAATCCAAAAATCCAGAATCCAGAAATTTAGCTCCTTTAAAGCTGGAATAATGATATTTTACACTCAAAGTTATAAACTAAAGCTTTAATGCAAATCAGAAAGGCTCTGTTCGCTTTGAGGTATTACCAATTGTTCCTGTGGAGTAGCTCTCTTATACACACTAGAGTCATACCTTTTAAAGTCATTATCAAACAACATTTATTTCTTTTTAATGGCCTATGTTAGTATGAGTAGCATAAAACCATAGTGAAAATCTTAATATCTTTCATAGGTTGCTACATTATGTATCATATTAACAACAATAGGTTGTGTCAGTCTTCCTTCCCTTCCCCTGCCTTTTTTTTTATCATGATAAATGGAGATAAGAAACTAAGGCAGAAGCATCAGCAATAAGAAGCTAGTGTACAGTAATCTCATGGACAATAACCTAAGTAACCAAACTTAGAAACAATAGGAGGAGATTGTATACACATGATAGATGTTAGGTGGGGCGATTGTGAACCATAACTGAAAAGGTAGTAACTATTTTCATAAGCAGTATAGTGGAATCAAGTTATTCTCCCTTATAATGTCTTAATAGAATTATTATACGGGGGGTATAAAAATGACCTATATTTTCTTTTTGAATTTTTACATATAAACTAGAAGATGATTCAATATTTAGCCCAGATATCTTTTGACTGATGTGTAGGGGACTCAGTCATCAGCATTAACTTACCTTATTTATATATTTTTAGCATTTAAAAAATTATTTGTTGCTATTTTTGAGTTTTGAGTTGTCTCCTTTTGTCTCTCTCAACCTCACCACTAGAGAAGGCAAACATTTGACACAGATATATAGTTGAACGCCTTCCTTATTTTTGATTCAGGTTCAGAAAGCATGATCACTAACAAAAATAGTTTACTTAAATATTCATTCTTTTGGTGATTTAGTCAATAGACACCCATTTGCTTAATGGCAAACACATGAAGCAAAGGTGTAATATACTAACAAAGTTATTTGAGGTAAACTGTCAGAAACAGACAGAAAGAGAAATAATACAAATTTAAGAAAGGTTGGAATGAAGTCTTTTATCACAAAAGCCACAGAATTTGAGAACTGGAAGTGACCCCTTACATGAAAGGAATTGTGACTAAAACATACATGACAAGTACTTATCTAATCTCTGCTTGAAGACCTACAAGAAGGAAAAAGCTACTACCTCTCAAGATAGTTCATTCTACTTTTGGACTGTACTATAGTTGAGAAAATTTTTTAGATATTAGGCCTAAATTTATCTCTTTGAGTCTTCCATGCAAGGGTGCTGCTGGTTCTGCCCTCTGAGGCAAAACAGAATGAGTCCCTTTTTCACCTGACAGACCTTTAAATATTTGAAGATAGCTGTTCTATTTCCCTTGAATTTTTTCTTCTCTGGGTAAAAATCCTCATTTGCTTCAATTGATGCTAACATGACCTGAGCTCAAAGCTTTTCACCATCCTGGTTTCTCTACTCTGGACACTCTCCAGTTCATCAAAGTCCTCTTTAAATCATAACCC
Source organism: Notamacropus eugenii (assembly GCF_028372415.1). Classification (NCBI taxonomy): domain Eukaryota; kingdom Metazoa; phylum Chordata; class Mammalia; order Diprotodontia; family Macropodidae; genus Notamacropus; species Notamacropus eugenii. The sequence goes on along the minus strand of NC_092876.1, from coordinate 411,594,049 downwards.
ACATGATGTATGACAAAGGCAGAGTTTGATAGGATAGTTACCTCCTAGCTCCTGAAGTAATGCCCTTTTTTGAGAAACCCAAAATGGTGTTATTTTTTTGGGCTTCCATATTACTTGCTGACTCCGGTTAGCATACAATCCACTAAACCTTTCCGTTGTTTCTTTTTTTAAAAATCATCAATTGTCTATCTATGACTCTCCCATCCTTTACTTGCTAAGTTGATTTATTGTGCTCAAATATAAGATTTTACATTTATGTTTATTGAATTTCATTGTATTATATTGAGCCCAAGACTTGAACCTGCCAAGATCCCTTTGGATTATGATTCTGTCATCCGATGTGAAAGTTGATTTCTATTACTCAGTGTTCTAGATGGTAACTTTCACATGCATGGGTTTCTAATACTGTTGCTTATGGGTTTCCACAAATGTGCTCCCAAGCGATTACTGGCCAGTTGGGATAGCAAGGATAATTATTATAGAAATAGTTCCCCAGTACTGGGGGCATATTCTCCCCTTGTACAAAGTCTCTGCAGACAGTAGGTTATAACTTGTAGTAAAATGGTAATAAGGCATACATGTAGGAAACCCATGTGGCAAATGGATAACTCACAAGCTCTTGATTCCTGGAAGTAATAGTATATGCCACAGCATGAATGTGGGGGAGAGAAAAACTGACTTGATTAATGATGCCCTCATGTAGTTTCCCCTCAAGTTTCCTTGCCTTCTGTTGGTTTGCAAGGAAAGGTTCCCTTGAAGAATCCTGAAACTTCCTTTTCTTGGTCTTACTATTTTGTTCTTGTATGACACCCAGCTCTGGATACAAACACTGCTATCAATAATGGCTACCAATGCCTGTGGGAAATTCAACTCTTCCAATCTTTTGAAGTTCAAATTATCTTCACCTGGTCAACTGAAGGAGAAGGAAAAGGGGGGAGGAAAGGAAAAGAGGAAACCTTCTCCTACCCTGCCTACACCCCAAGAGCAATTACCTCTCAAAAAACTCTTTATCACCCAAATGTCCTGCTGCAGGAATGAATACTTAGGCCCATATTCTTTCAACCCAATCACAAGATGTTTCCTGTGTTCATCCAATGACCCAAAACCCTGATGATACTTTCAAATTGATTGAGGACTTATTCATATCAACTCTCCTTTAGACTGGTGATTCAGTCAAGATACCTGGGCTTCATATAATCACATGGTCTGAGATACATCCATACTCTTGAATTCTTCCCCCAGTTCAACAATTGCTGTCTCAGCAAAACCATCTGAAGTATTGTTGGCAAACCCTATAGCCCCCAATTTTAGATTGCTGTCTAGCAACTTGGAAGGTTCAAGCACTTTTTTCCAGTGCCTTCTCCTGTGACTTGTGCTAGTCTTGTGAAAAGTACTTATTAATAAATAGTCTATAAACAGTTCAAAAACAAATCTGGAAATTAACATTCTTCCATACTTCTAAATACATAGTGATACATCTTAAACAGATGTCAGTTAAAGATTTTCTGTTGTCACCTGTCTGTACTCCATAAATCAGCCCTCCCTCACTCAAAACAAAGTCAAGTACAAGTCATGTCATCATTTCTCTGATGGCATGGTCTTCTTCGGCAAAGAAGAACAAACACACACACTCCATAAATATGAAAAAAACCAAATATGTTGTTAAAATGTTTCCTTTCAAGGAAGAGAAAGCAAGAGAGAGATGATGTAAGCTTATAAGAAAATGTCAGATATCAAAAGATGTCAATCATCAAAAGTATATATAGAAAATAGATTACATATAGTTTAAAATCGATCAAAATTTATTCTTTGTTTCTATTATTTTTATACATTTTATATTTCTATGATATAATACATAGATATATAATGACATACATATATGGTTATTTACAAATAAAATAAAAATAAGTAATAGATGATTGCACATTAAAGACTCCAGATCAATTTAATAATTTATATGATCATAATTTACCATTATCTTCTTTGTATTGCCATTTTCTAACAAAAGGTAAGAAGAGAACTATTCTTTGAGAGGGAAATGAATATTTGAGTTTTTACAAAGAGGAAAGTGAATGACTTCTGATACATATTATTAGTATAAATATAAATTCTGATACTGAAGGCATTTGTCCATTCTGACACTCTTAAAAATAGCAATTTTCCTGTAGCTATGCTGGTTAGAAAAAAATGGAAAAACCCTAAAATTCAACTTATTTATTTTTATTTTCTTTAATATGAAATCTGAAGAAGACAATGAAATAAAAGTGCTAAATCGGGTATTTGGAGACGTTATTCCTAGTCTCGGCTCCAAATTTAACTAAATCTGTGACTTCGAAAAAAAATTATCTCATTTGACTTCAAAACAACATTACGAAGCGTGGGATCCAGAATAACAGTGCCTCTGATGTTTATTATTTGTGCCCTTGGCCAGGCATTAATTAAATTAATTAATTAAAATAAATGAATAAATTAATTAAATATTACTTAGCTTCCCAGGGCCTCAGGTGCCTTGTCTCTTAAGTGGGAGTGCTAGATTGGATAAGTTCCTACTTACAGGTATTTAATATCAGTACTTTTTTGAATGCAGAAATTAAAGCTCAGACATGTTAAGGGGTTTTCTGAAGGTCACAAAGTTAGTAGGGTGTGTAGCAGGTCTCAAGGTCAGATTTCCCAATTCTAAAACCCAGCAATACTTCATCTACTTGGTTCTGTTTCATTTAATTCTATTGGCATATATGTTAGGTAATTTCTCCACTCTCCCACTCTCCCATCAACCAATAACCCAACATATATCTAGTCTAAGGGTGAGGAACCTTCGGCCTCAAGGTCACATGTAGCCCTCTAGGTCCTCAAGTGTGGCTCTTTGATTGACTCCAAACTTCACAGAACGAATCCCCTTAATAAAATAATTTGTTCTGTAAAACTTGGACTCAGTTAAAAGGCCACACTCAAGAACTTAAAAGGCCACATGTGGCCTTAGGGCCACAGGATCCTCATCCCTGATAGTCTTTGGGATTTTTCTGTGGGGTTTTGTAAGGAGAAGCTTTCAAAGAAAGACTATTTACTGGTGCAGATAGGTAGGTAGCTTGTCTCCACCTTTACGGTCAGTTTCCTGACAGGTTAAGTGATTTTGCCCGTGGTCAGTCGCACAGCTCAGATCCTCAAACCAGAACTGAAAATCAGGTCTTCCTGACTCCTTTGGTACTGAAATTGATTTTTCTTATTCTTGAGTCACAAGGAAACCCTGCTTCTAGTGGGTAGGGTGAAGAAGTGTTATACAGTGGAAAAGGAATGCTGAATTTTGCTACGTCTAACCTTATATCTTATATCCTTTTAAAAAAATTTAAACTATTTTAAGTTTTGTGAAATAATATTTTCCTTGAAACTGGGATGTCATAGTGTTGTCATGCCATTTAAAATCATCCTTTCCTTCCTCTGTCCCTTCTTTTCCTCCCTCCCTCTCTCCCTTCCTCTTCTCTTCCTTCCTTCTTTCCTCCTTCTAAAACCAAATGCCCCATGAATGCATACACATTGAAAAGTGGAATTCATATTAAGCCAGAGATTTCTTTACTCCATAAAATTAAGGAATTGATACGTAATTTAACTGTATAGGTATTTGATAAGAAATACCAAAGTATGATTTCTCCAGTGGGTAGCAAGTTTGTATTTTAAATTTCATTTTTCTTTAACATCCTTATAATAAATTTAATCAATTTAGAAGACTTTCTTTAGAATGCTGGAGTAAAAGTAAGACTTGGAGAATCATTGATAAGATTATACAAATATTGCACATTTTAAATTAACTTTCAGTTTTCACAAAGCTCATAATTTGTAGAGGTGAAATAAAACACTTCTTTATTAGAGGATTACTTCTATACTGATTTATTCATCTTTATTCTGATTAATTTTTAATTAGTATTATGAGTAATCAAATTTTCCTTAATCTGAAATTACATTCCAGCTTACAAAGTAAATATTTCATGTTTGCATATGCCAATAAGTGTCATGATTACCTAGAAAAAGCAAATTATAGTTTTACTTCATTGATATGCATCATCTATTGATTGTGCATGAAAGTTAGCAGATTATTTTATATAGCTAGGTGAATATTCATTCATTCTGAAGCCCTCCTGCAATTTGTATTTATTAACAAGCATTCTGCCAAGAAAATATTTAAGAGAATTATCAGTTATGGACATCTTGATTGAAATTTATGTTTGAATTTGATTTAGCTTCATACAAATTTAGTGATTCAGAAACATTCAGCTCTTCAAATGATACTATGGCGTTGCAAAGATTCCCTTATCATGTCCCATTCCAGAACGTTGCCAAGAATGTTTACAAAATGATTTAAAGAAATCAAAATTACTTAGGAGAGAGTAATGGACAAAATAGTGTAAGATAAATATAAAAATTAATATGGAAAACTTTTTGGACCTCAAAGCCAAAACCTCTCTGCATTCTTGTGCTTTGTTCCCATTCTTTTCCATCAATTATATTGATTTTTTTCAAGGGTCAGAGGGTATACGTTCATTGATCAAAGAAACAGCAAAAGAGTCTGCCAATTCCAGATTGATCAATCACATCTTTGTGAACTTTTGATACTTCCTGGTTATTTATTCTTTATCACCATGGTTCTTTAACATGATTCTCAAAATAAGGGAGAAGGCAAAGAAGTAACTGCTTTCTTAATAAAGCAATCATAATTTAGGTGACTTTTTCTCTTTAGGATTGTGGAAGAAGGTTTATGATAGAATTTGATAGGTGCATTTTATTTCATTTAAAAACTCCATAATATTCAAGTATTTAATCCATTTGTGGAATTTTATAATTCTCTTTAACAAAAAGAATAACATTATTTTGAAAACACAGAAATTGATAGAATAACAACAATTTCATATAATTTCACTCATTGCATTCCATATTTGTCCACACATTTGTTTAAAAAATGCTTTCAAGGCTATAATCTAACTGAAATCCATATGCTTCATGACAGTTTTATAATTGTGTAAAAACACTAAACTGTCGTTAAAAATAATTGTGAGAAAATACTCCTGAATAAACTGAGTTGTACACATTGCAAGTTCAAAAATAGTCCTTGACTTTTACCTATTTGAAAAGTTGAATGCTATTTGCCTGTTATATTTTTCCTATAATCTTCACTTAGAACACAAATAGCTTGTACTTTCAGTAATTTATTTCATTTATGTGTTCAACTTCAAAATCCACTTAATTTTTATTTGGAACCAAAGGTAAAATGTGGCAAACTCAGGGATTCTCTATCATAAAAATGTGAGGTGCAAGAAAAAATTTATATCCGTTTGTGTCTTTTAAAACTTTAAACAAAAGAAAAATGCTTTCTAATAATAAAATGCAATGTCAAATAAAGCAGAAATATCACTGCCATTCCTAAAGGCCAGAGACATTAACAACATTTGTTGGCTTACAACTTTACACAAAAACACATTTTCTTCGGTAAAGAAAGCTGAATGTGCAAAATTTCTTAGGAGTGTTGAATAAGTCTATTTGTCCAGCCTATTTTGCAAAGACTTTATAGAAAACAGCCCCATAAACACTTTCAGTCCCCACACAGGGGCTAAACAAAGAATCCTCTTTCCAGCCATCTAATCTAGTAATTTATTTTTTCAACCATCACAAAAATTGAAACACAGCTGTAACCAATGACTTGCAGATCTAGTTCCCAGCCAGCTGGATTCTGTTCTGCTGAAGAAGCAAGATTTTTACATTATTCATTTCTGTACATCTGGAGAAATCATTGAAGTTCAAAGGTGATCAGAAAAAAAAGCTTTAAATAAACTCAACAGACAGTGAAGATCTGCCTTAGGATCTCATGAATCCACGTGTACTCCCATCAAAATGTTCATTTTGTGAAATGAATGCTCATAGAAGCTACTTGTATCACATCTATTTTGTTTCCATGATATTTTAATGGAATTATTCACTCAAATGCCAACTGCTTTCAGGACAACTGTTTTCAATTTTCCCCAGACTTTTCCCTTTAAGTTTAAGTCACTTTAAAACACTGTCATCCTTGAAGAAACATCAACTATAAGAAAACATAATCAACTTGAATAATAGTAATACTTTTTATTCAGGAAAAATTGATATCTTAGTTGTCATTATTTTCTTAAAAAGCATTTTTTACTTAAACAGATGTAATAAGAAATACTTTGAAATAAGGTTTGGATTACTTTCAACAAGAATGTCAGAAAGAATCCCAAGGTGACAGAACAATGAGGGTTGGTGAAGTCCTCCAAGTCCACATTCTCTGTGGATTGGAGGGAATCATGGGCATGAAGACCTAATAGCCCAGTGGTTAGTTACTTCTGAGAAAGTAGAAGTTGCCTCATAGGAAAATGCCAGAATATTAATGACCACAATAACATTTATATGGAGCCACCTATCTGCCAGACACTGGACTTTACATATATGATCTCATTTGATCCTCATAACAAACCTGGGAGGTAGGTGCAATTGTTACTCTCATTCACAGATGAAGAAACTGAGGCAAAAACGGGTTAAATGAGTTGCCCAGGGTCACACATCTAGTGTCTGAGGCTGTGTTTGAACTTAGATCTTCCTGACTCCAGGTCTAAAATTCCATCCACTGTATAGCTAGATGGCCCTAAAAGCTAGTGAGCCTAATGCAAAAGAAAATAAGTGTATACCAAGTTAAAGAAGTGTCCTTGTTATTTAAAATAATGAAATAAATTTAATTAAATATATTATTTCCTTTAGAAAAACAATTACAACCAAATCAACTGTATATTTGGAAGACAAAAGCTAATGAATTTCAATCTATTAGGTTTGGATTATTTTCCATGCAAATCACACATGTATTGGAATTTATATTTCCTTCCCTTGTTTTAAATATGTGAAATTTTCAATTCACATTATCCTCACAACTGGATTAACTTCACATATATAAGAGTATTCAAGTCCTTACAAGATATTTCTTTACTATTAAATGTAATAAAAATGCTTTTTTAGAATATATTACTCAGATTAAATTGATTGATAGATTGCCAACATATCAACAACTGGAGAGTCTTTTGTATTGTAAATTAATTTAATTTTCAGTAGCATTTTGAAAGTGAGATGAAACAGTAATTTGGTCTAATAAGTAACATCACAGAATTATGTGATTAACTTATTTTCATTTACATTTGTTTAAAAAGTTGTTCAGAAAGTAAAATCTCATTTCCTTGAAATTCCCCCTAGTTCACCTATTGCTGAAGTAACAAAATAATGGATTTTGTGTTAGACTTATACTAAACTAATAAATTTAAATTAAACTATTAAATTATTTTGAATGCAGAATATAACATGTTATATATCTAACATGGCATTTGACATTTTATAGTTCACCTATATATTTACCATAAGAATTATTTTAAGATCTTTTGATTTTTTTTAGTGTCACCTATCTTTCTGTTTTTATAACCAAAGATTTTATCAATCAACTAATATGCAATTCAGAAAGTTACTAGTTTCTATCCTTGATAAGTGATGATTAGGGCTAGATGGTAAAAAAACTGAAATTAAAGAGAAAAAAATTATGCCCAATTCAATTTAGGAAGTATTTATTATTTGTCTGTTGTTCAACTAGACATTAATTTAATATGCACCTTTTTTAACAACCTAGACTATTTAACTGTTCTAACACATGACAAAGAATCAAGTTTACCCAGTTTAAACATTCTCTTCATTTGTTATTTCAAATGAGTCAAAACGGCCTGAGCACCGATATGTTAGTTGTAATTTTCATTTATATTTCAGTTCAGAGTTATTAAATAAATTCTGACTGCAAAACGTCTGAGGCTCATTTTCTCTCTACTTTTAAAATAGTCTTTCAGATTTTTAGAAGTGAAAATTTCTTAACAGTCCTTTGTTAGAAAATAACCAATTTAAAAATAACTGGGGCATACTTCAAATATTCATCCTCAAAATTATTCTCGATATGTCAATTTCAGTTTAGTGAGCTTTTCTCTTTTTACTTGTTGTTTTTCAGTTGTTTCAGACTCCTCATGACCACATTTGAGGTTTTCTTGGTGAAGATATTAGCCTAATTTGCCATTTCCATCTCCAGGTCATTTTTCAGATGAGGAAATTGAAACAAACAGCGTTAAAAATCTTGCCAAGGGTCTGAGTAAATGTCTGAGGTCAGATTTGAACTTAGATCTCCTGATACCAAGTGCTATATCCACTGCATCACCTAGCTGCAATATTATTAAGAGCTAATAATTTGTCTTGCATATTTTCTAAGTACATGTTATCAAATAAATAAAAAAAAATGACACTTCAGGATTATGTTTCTATGTCCAAACTTAAAGTATAAAACCACATCAGTCTTTAATACCAAAAGTTATCTGCCAAATATATTGAGCCTTTGGGAATGAAATGCATATCTGACGTAAGACTGAGTAGGTTTGATTCATACTTTCTTTTCATAAATTATGAAACTCAAGTCACATCTGTATTTGTTAAACTTTTAACGGGTTGTGCTATAATGCATTCTTCTTCATGAAGCAGCCAAAATAGTACAATGTGGTTTGAGGTGATTGAGGCCAATGGTTTCAACTGGACAAAAACTTTACTTTTAAAAAGGAACATATTTTTCTCATCTTATTTAGAGTAAATATTGAGTCTAATAATAAGAAGTCCTTTGTACTAATTAAGCATTGGCAATATGATAGACACTAAACCAGAACTAAAAGAAATGGCATTTAATCAACCTTTTTCAAAATCTTTATTAGTTCTAATATAAATTTGCAAAATCTAATAATTACAATAGTGAGTCCTCTGTGTTTAAGTATTTCTACTTCAATATCAAGGAAATCAACTAACAAGGAATCTCAAGACATAAACTTGACTATAATCTAAAAGGGGGTTTATAACGTATTAGATGGAGTACTGGGCCTTGAGTCAGGAACACCTATATTCACATACTTGCCTGTCACTTTATAGCTCTATGAGCCTGAACATGTCTTTTAACTGCTGTAAACTTACTCCTTTATCTGTAAAATGAGGACAATAATACTTATCATACTTATCTCACAGAATTATTATGAAACCCTAGATAACATATATAAAATGCTTTACAAACTTTAAGGGATTATCAAATTATGTTATTAAATAATTATCTGCTATATTAGTTGCAATTCTGATTTCTTACTGACTTCATTTATGGTAATAAATATACTTAGAACAAAGATATGCAACATAGTATGTGTTGTCAAAGATTCTTTACTGTTTTAACTTGATAATACTTCATAGCTTAAAGTTAATCATTTAAAAGGCTCTCCTCAGAAATATATATCTATTGCATATTAATATACATATGTCCCTCTGTAAATATTTCCACTCCAAACTTCTATTTTTAAAGGGAAGTGAACTTAATTGTGCATAATTGTATTGTGCAAAAATTGTGGTTGTTCACTCAGTAATCAACATGTAATTATCCAGTATTCTCTGTTTTTTTGTATTTGAAGCCCTTTCACAAGAAAATAATTTTTGAAATGTTTTGTATATTTAAGAAAGTTAAAATATTAGTCTTATTAAATAATAAACGAACCAGAGATGGTATAGCTTAATGGATAAAGGACTAGCTTCAAAGTTAGTAAGACCTGGTTTCATGTCTTTCCTCTGACACATCCTGGCTGTGTTACATAACAACCTACCAGTGCCTTAGGCTGCTCTCTAACACTGTAAATTGTAGAGAATTTGCCCACATACATTATTAGAGGGATTTTACTCTCCTAGGAGTCCTCTATATAAATGAAACCATAGCTCCAGTCTTAATCCACATCTTGATAAATACAAAAACCAAACCAAACCAAACCAAAAAACAAACAAAAAAGATGAACCAAGGAGGTGACCTGTTTACTTTTGGTAGGCCACTGTGGTGCAGATTGTGTGTGTGTGTGTGTGTGTGTGTGTGTGTGTGTGTGTGTGTGTGTGTGTTAGAGAGAGAGAGAGGGAGAGAGAAAGAGAGAGACAGAGAGTTACACTAAAGAAATAATTCATAGTAGACAAGTTTGCCACAGCAAATACAAGAAATGAATCCCTCGGCACTTGGTACTTATGGGTGAAAAGAAGGAAAGAGAAGTGAGCAATAGAAAATATGACAATAGAGATGTTAGTAAGACTGTATGAGACAAAATAATCTGGTAAGTTCAGGGGAAAAATAGATTTTTTTAGATCTATAATCTTAAATTTTCTCTATTAATCTTTGGGATTTGTTTCTTTCCCTGGTAATCAAATAACTGATGTGCACCTGATGACACTTGATGGATTGTGTAAAGCAGACCAGGATTTTTGGCTATACCCACACCAACTAAATTCTCAGATACTTTGCCATCTTGCTTAAAATGATTTCATGATTATATTTTAAACATAATAATACAACAAATATGAGTATGCATTCTGTATTAAGAATTATAATAGCAAAAAATGCCTTGTAGTTTCTTAGGATTAAGATGTATGTGCATAAAATCCATAAAGAATTGATATTCTTTGCTACTTATCTAACAGCCTTCTTGTGTTTTTATCGTATTCAATGAGATTACAATTCTATTTGGTTTACACTTGCAGTCTCAGAGATACATGGTAGAATTTGGGGTACTTTTTGGAATAAAGAACCAGAGGAAATTTGCCTAAACTTCTATTGGAATTGACTATGGTACAAGAAACCCTAGAGAATTGGGGATGCAAAGGACACTTTTTATCCTAGTTAGACTCTAGTTAGATGGCCTTTTGCACTGAGAGAATTATGGATGAATTTTCACCCAGGATAGTTCTTTCATCTTAGAGAGTCATGACACAACTTTCACATCTCTATAAGGAAAACTCCATGTGATTTGTAAAGCTCAACGTGGACCACATTTTTATCAGATGTCTTTCCATGATATGAAACCAGTTTTCTTTGTCTTTGTTCTTTTGTTTTGTTTTTACTTATGAGTTGAGGATACCATAATGTACTTGATCAGACTAACCATGCAGAAATATTTGGAAAACTTTGTGAAATGCTCCTTTCGTTGTTCAATTTCCAAAATTTTGTGTTGAGGCAATATTGATTTTCATCTATATCTGTAAGATTGTATATGATCATACAAAATTGGCTGTTTTGAGTTCTTGCTATATGACACTGAAAAAAACAAGTGAAAATACATTGTTTACACCACCCCAGAGACCACAGAAAAATGTTCTGAATTGGGTACAAAGACATTGCTTTCTAAAAGCACTATAGTCTATGTGCAAGTATTTTAAATGAGAGGAATAGTATGAGAGCTTTGACACCTTCCCAGTTAAATTAAGATGGAGCATGATATGGATGAAGTAGGTGTCAAAGACCTACTTCTTGGAGGAGAAATTTTGCGTTCCCCTACCATATAGATGGGAGTAGCTTCTTTCCTTTGTCTTAGATATCAAAATGAGATGCATCTTTAAAACTACCAGACTGAGATAGGCTCTCCTTCCAGCTTTGTCCAAAGGTGGGTAAAGATATTGTTCATCCACAGCCCTGGTACCATGAACTGAGTTTATGAAGGGAAGGGCTGTCTTTCCCTCTCCCCACACTTTTAGGCCCCAATAAACTTAAGGTTTTGTTTTGTTTCATTCAACTTTTCAGTGTAGGTGAGGGTGGTGGGGTCCTAGTCCGAGACTTGAGCCATGGTGACCTTGAACTTAGGATTCCAGGCCAGTTGTTGTAACTGGCACAGCAGGAAAGCCTTGAGAATCCAGTCTCCAAAACTTGTGGGGGCTTTGACAAAGGAAGTTAGTGGGACTCAGGTAAATAGAAACTGAATTAAGCTATAAACCCAATCCCCCTCTTCTCTGTAGAGATGAAGGTGGTATATGCATGGAATTATGCTCCCAAGGTTTTGTATGGGGAATAGTTGTACTTTGTTCTTGCCAGAGCTTTGAAGTAAATATTCTTTGGTAAAAGACAAATAAAAGAGGAAGAAAAAGAAGTAGAAGGGAGAAGGAAAAGTAGAAGGGAGAGGGAGAAGAAGGAGGAGGAAGAATTTGATAGTTGAATGTAGGATATAATGAAGTGAGGAAAGACTTGAATAATCTAGGCAGGAAGAGATGAGATTTGGCAAAGACAGAATCCATAGGACCTGCCAACAGATTAGATATGGTGGATGAGAAAGAGTTAGGAACTGAGGATGGCATCTGGGTTGCAAGCGTGGGAGACTTGAAGGATGGTGGTACCCTTAATGGCAATAGGAAAATTAGGAAAGGAGGAGGGTTTTGGGGAAAAAAAGATGAGTTCAGTTTTGAATATACTGACTTTAAAATGTCTAGGGGAAATTCAGTTCGATATGCCTAAAGGCAGTTGAAGATATGAGAGTGGAGATCCGATCTTACAATCTTCTGCATAGAGATGATCATTGAAAACATGGGAGATGATGAGCCGAAACAGTGAAGAGAGAGAAGAGGGCCCAGCAGAAAGCCTTGGACAACACCTGTAATTAGTGAGCATGACCTGGATGAAGATCCAGCAAAGGAGACTGAGAAGGAATGTCCAGATAGGTAGGAGGAACAGAGGAATAGTCAGAAAACCTAGAGAGAAGAGACTATCAAGAAGAGGGTCACTGTCAGTATTAAGTGCTGTAGGAAGGTCCAAAAGGATGGGGATTGACTAAAGACCATTAGATTTAGCAATTAAGAGATCCCTGGGAAGGCTATATAAGCAACAAGATGGAGGACTAGACATTTCTCTGATCACCATGAACTCTAAAACCTCACCAAAACACAATGCACCAAAGACAAAGTATCTTCAACCATCTCCATGGTCTATGATATCTGTAATACAAAAGAAACCTATGCAAAAAACCAAGAACTGATGCCAACCCTGAATTCATTCATACTCCTACCCATATCCCACTCTATTAACAATGAAGCTTTACCAGTGACCCAAGGACTCAACATATGGGCTTGCACAAAACAGAGACAACAGAACTCCACACCTCAGTTTCCCCTCTTTTTCTAGTACTGTGGAGATTCTGGTTCGAGGCTGTGGAAGTTATGTGGGAAACAACAGCCAGAAAATTGCCACAACCATGCTCCATGGACAGCACCATGATGGGCAGTGGTCTATGCTGCAAAAGATTTCAGCAGGAGGGTAGAACAGAAAGATGGGACAGGACATGTCTCTAGGCTTGAAATAGAACTCAACACCATGCACACACACAAGGTTTTGACAGGGGAATAATTGTGCTTTGTTCCTGACAGAGCTTTGAAGTAAGTATTATTTGGTAAAAGACAAAAGAAAGAGAAGGGGAAAGAAGCAGAAAGGAGAAGGAGAGGTAGAAGGGAGAGGGAGAAGAAGGAGAAGAATTTGACAACTGAATGTAGGTTATACCAAAGTACACACACAGGCACAGACACACACACACACACAGACACAGACACAGACATACACACACACACACACACACACACACACACACACAAACACACCCTTCTCACTGAACTTCAGAAACCCAAACTAGAGAAATCAATGTGGTAACTCTGAACTGTTGGTGCTGCGCCAGAGAAATAAAAAGCACAGAGAGAGGGACAGGACAACATGTGTGTGTGTGGGTGGGATGGGGTGGTGGGTGGTGGTGAGGAGGAGGTGGTGCAGCAGTCTGCTAAGCCTGAAAGAGATAGCTCAAAATCCACTTGAGGCCAGTTTTGTCCACCCAAAAATTAGAAGGGACAGAAACCTAGTGAACCACAATTTGCCCAGCATAGGAAGAGATTGCGATATTTTGAAATCCAGACCCAAGGAAAACCATTAGAGAGGAGAGAGTCTGAAAGAGAGTAATAAGGAGAAAAAATGAGGAGGAAGGTGAATAAAATTACCAAAGATCTCAGGAAGAAGAAAATTTAAAGATTTTGAACATAAGCAAATAAATCAACAGGAAAAACATCAACAGAAATGTGGCTTCCAGATCCATAAACACTGCAAAACAAAGGAAAATGATCCAGTACTTTATGAGACAGAGAACACAGTGTAATGGGAGGGGAACATGGAACCAAAATAAGATATTACTGAGTGGTTCAAAAGAAAAATAAGAATGAGAGCAGAATTTATGACAACAATGATCAGCAGAATAGAAAAACTGGAATCTACAATGGTGTCTCACCTAAGAAACAAAAGAGAGAATACTTGACTGGGAACACAAATACATAGAAGTAAAGGACAATCTAGAAGAAGAGAAGGAAAAGGGAATATCACCAAATATATGCTCTTTATCCATGCAAAATGACAGGATGTATAGAGATAATCAAATTACCACATATCTCCCAGAAGAACAAGACAAAAAACCTGAGCACCATAATACAAGAAATAATATGAGTGAACTGCCTATAATTTCTGAACATAAATAATAACCAAAGTGTAAGCCAATTTGTCATTTTAAAGACTATACCAGTCATATTACCAAGGGAATACTTTATAGAACTTGAAAAACAATAAGAAAATTTATTTGTAAAAATCCAAAATCTAGAACATCAAGGGAAATAGCACTTCCAGACCTCATATCATGTTATAAAGCAGCAATCATCCAAATGATCTGGCATTGGTTTAAAAATGGAGAAATAGATCAGTGGAACAGACTAGACAAGAGAATCATAAACAATTGAAATTAATAACTCAGTGTTTAATAAAATAGAAGACAAATTACTTAGAAAACAACTCCTTATCTGATGGAAACTAGTGGAAAACTGGAAGGCATTTTGGTAAAATTAGACTTAGACAAACAAGTTACATCATATTCCATAATATATTCTAAATCTATATGCTAACTTAATGTTAAAATCATATTCTAACAGCTAGAAGTGATAGATGAATTCTTTTTTTGAAGAAATTCTTTTATGAATGTTTAGTTTTCATCATCACTTTGATAAGATTTTGATTTCTAAATTTGTCTCCCTTCCCAAGACAGCATGCAATCTGATGTAGACTATACATGTACAACTATATTAAATGTATTTCCACATTAGTCATGCTGTGAAAGAAGAATTAGAACAAAAGGGAAATACAACGAGAAAGAAAAATACAGCAACAAAAAAGAGAAAATAGTATGCTTCAATCTGCACTCAGACTTCATCGTTCTTTCTCTGGATGTGGATAACATTTTCCATCATGAGTCTTTTGTAATGATTCTAGATCATTGCATTGCTGAGAAGAGCTAAATCTTTCAAAGCTGATCATTTCACAATGTTGCTGTTGCTACGTATAATGTTCTTCTGGTTCTGCTCACTTTACTCAGCATCAGTTCATGTAAGTCTTTCCAGATTTTTCTAAAATCTCCCTGCCTCCATTTCTTATGGAATAATAGTTTTCCATTACATTCATATACCACAACCTGTTCAGTTATTCTCAATGGATGGGCATCCCTTCAGTCTCTGATTCTTTGTCACTACAAAAAGGAGTGCTATAAATGTGTTTGTATATGTGGGTAGGAGAGGCATTCTTAACCAAACAAGACATGGAAGCAATTACAAAAGAGAAAACAGATAACTTTGATTACAAGAAACTGAAAAGCTTAATCACAGTTAAAATTAATGCACCTAGTGATAAGGAGGGAGTAATAAGGATTTGATATCTAAAATATATAAAAATTAATATAAACAAGATATATAAACAAAGGTAGATAGGTAATAATTGTTCCCTAATAGACAACTGGTTAAAGGATACAAACAAACAGTTCTCGAAAGAAGAATGGCAAAATATTCACAAACACTTTCACTAATAATTAATAATAAAAGAAACGCCAATCCCCAAACCCTGACTTTTCACCTCAAACTTTGCAAATTGGAAAAAATGACAAAAAGTAGCAATAATCAATGTTGGAGGGGTTGTGAATTGATAGGCATACTGATACACGTTGATGGAGCTGTAAAATGGTACAACCAGTAAAAAATGTTTTGAATTATGCAAATAAAGTGACTAAATTGTCTATACCATCGGAACCAGAGACTCCATTAGTAGGTTAATACCTCAATGAAACTATCAATAACCAAAAGTCCCTCCAAACTCCAAAATATTTATAGCAGCACTTTTTTTTTGTCATAGCAAGAATTGGAAACAAAGTAGATTTCCATCAATTGGGGTATATGGTACATGACTGTGGTATATGAAGGAAATGGAATATAACTGTGCTATCAGAAATGATGTGTATGATGAATACATTTATGACCTATGTCCCAAAGTCCAATGGTGTGTGATTCTCTTCTAATTCTCAATTTCCCTATGCCCTTGTGAGGCATGAGATGCTGTTGGAAAGAGAAGGCAGAAAGAAGAACTTTAGTCTATTTATGTCAGAGGAGGGAGGCCTCTTCAATTTAGTCTCTGCAAGTAACTTTGGGTACTTCTGATTTCCAAGTTCAAGGAAGAAGATGGAGATGGCAACTCTACTTCAAGTTGCTGAAGGAAAAGTCTCCGAAAAAAAGACAACATGACAGAAGCTGGCAATCTCTATCACGTCCCTTTCCCCATCTTGTTAACATGGTAATTTCAGGAAATCTTTCCCTTGGATGAAATATAGGTTTCTCTTTTGATGAGATATGTTTCTCCCAATGAGAGAGCCCCTTCACTCTTTTATTGTCTGCTATATATTCTCCTTGGGCAGCTAGGTGCTGCTGTGGATAGATCTCAGATCTGGAGTCAGGAAGACCCGAGTTCAAATACCATCTTAGATATTTACTACCTGTATGACCCCGAGCAAGTTATTTAACCTTGTTAGTCTCAATTTCCTCATCTGTAAAATGAGCTGCAGAAGGAAATAGGAAACCACTCTAGTATGTTTGCCAAGAAAACCCCAAATGGGATCACAAAGACTTGGATATAACTGAGCAATAACAGAAATAGTTTCTCCTATGTACACCTTCTCTGATTTCTGTTTTGCTATTGACTTGAATAAATGGATTTCTTGTCTACTTCTTATGTGTATTCATTATGGAATTGATATTTGTTGGAAAAGAGTCTTGCAAGCCTTGGATACAAAACTTAGGTTCTTGCCTCCCTGCCCCCTGAAAGAACTAGACATCAGTTTAGTTTGAACTTGAAAATCCTCTTCTAGACGAACAATATTTAAGGGAGTGGATAGACATAATACTAGCCCAGTTCCCCTTCTCTCTGAGGAGAGCAGGATGGCCAAACATTTGGCCCCAACCTCTTGCTTTCCCTCCTGGTGGAATTGCTGCTTATTCTTTGTTTCTGAAGAGGACCAGTGATATCACAGGGTGATATCTTAACTTGCACATGAATTGGATTTAAGTGAGGTAGAGTTGTGCAGTCATTACCCTTTCTCTTTCTGAGTCATCAAAGTCCACTGGCAGGACAAAAATCAACATGATTACTGAAGGTCCAGGATACAGTGACTGACCTTTGTATCTTCATGTCTAACCAAGTTCCAAGTGATCCACAGCACCTGCTTCAGTTCCCTTCATGATTATTCAGACAAACTGTTCTCATCTTTCCATTTCACTGGAGCAAGTCTTTATGTGCTTGGGGTAGAGATCCCCCTAACTCACTGGTTGGTTTGAGGCCTGTTGGTTATCCTCAACCTGGTTTAACCATCTACCAAGATGGCTTTCTGGAGTGTGGCTGCTGCACATGCTCCAGCCTCTTGGAGCCACAGGTAAGAGAGGGGGACAGGTAGACATCAAAGGTGGATGAACAATCCAGAAAATGGCTTGGCAAGCCTTCATTCCAGAGGTGCTACTCTTCCCTGAATACCTTATACACCCCATGGCAGGAATTAAAGTCTCCCTTGAAGGAGGTGGAGGGGATAACTATTCTGCCTCCTTCCAAGCTACAAACATCTCCACTTTGGCAACAGACCTCACTGCACAGAGAAGTGTGAAAAGATCTGCATGAATTCATACGGTATAAATGACAGCCAAAACCCAAACCAAACCAACGTACACAATAATGAAAACAATGTAAACAGAAACCACAACTACACACCAAGAAGTCAAGTGTGAATGTAACAAAATTATAAAGATCAAGCAGCTTTCAAATGAAGAGATATGAGAAGACACGCCCAACCAACTCTTCTGTGGAGGTGTTACAAATTCCTCATACTTTAGGATTTTTTCAATGTTTCAGTTACGTCAATTTTCTTTCCTTTCTAAAAATGCTCTTTGCTATGTGGGGTTGCTCTCTGGGTGGGGTAGATGGAGGGATCCTTGAAATAACTATGATGATATAAGACACAGAAGAATCAATAAAATTCATTTTGATAAAAGATTATTTGTAACTTTGGAGAGAGCAGTTTCACTTGAATGATGAGGTCAGAAGACAAACTGGAAAGAGTTAACAAGAGAAGGAAAGGAAAGGAAGTGGAGGCACAGATTGTATACAACTTTCTCAAGGAATTTAGCTACAGAAGGGAGGAGAGATATAGAATGATAGTGGGGATGGACTGATCAAATAAGAGTCTTTGGAAGAGGGGAGAAACGAATTTTTCTTGTAAGTAGTAGGGAAACAGACAAGGAAAACAAGAGAGACTGAAGAATAATGAGGGGTGGAGATGATAGAGAGGATAATCTGCCAGAGAAAAGAGTTTGCCTTGGCAAGGGGATAGGCCACCTTTTCTTATGAGACAGAAGTGAAGGAGCATATAGAGAGGGTAGGCGTTTAAGTGATGTGGGATTTGGAAGAGGGGAAAAGTGATAGCTTGTGGCAAACAGCCTTGTATTTTTTTTTAATGAAATATGAAGCAATGGTCTCAGTTGAGTGGAAGGGGGCAGAGAGCTATGAAAGACTTGGGAAGGGATGGAAAGTTTTGGAAAACTTGCTGTTATGAGTGGGATAATGAATTGATTATAATAGTGTGAAAGGATTGCCTTGCTCCAAGAAGGATATAAATACTTTTTTCACATCTGATCCATATCTTACAGTTAATATCTTCTTATTCTCACCCTTCGGGGAGACCAGATAGGAACCAAAATCTAAACTTCAAGGAAATTTTTCCTTGGGTCATTGTCATGAGGAATATAATGAGAGTAAAAGTACGGAAAAAGGGAGCTTAAGCCTTCTCTGTAGAGGCCATGCTTTCCTGGATTGACTAGCCAACCTGAACCATATGTGTGGTTCAAAAATAGATGGGACCCCCCTAAGTCCTTTAGGCCCACCAGCAGTTTTCTTTGTTAGACATATGTACTGCTGTCTTGATCATGCTTCCTATGCCCATTGCAAGGAGGTCAAGATGATAGAAATGTACACTTCTAGGTTTGGCAGAAGTTTTCTAGTGCCCTCTACCTTGACAAGCAGGATAGTTTTACTCTTACCTTAAGGCAGAAATGATTTATTGAAGAAAGAATGTCAATGATAGAAGGAACTGGTGAGGCAGAAACTGAGCAGTTAGAATTGAGAGGCTCCATGGACTACAGATTATAAGCAGCTGTGGGTTGTCCTGAACCAGAGTGATATGGATGATGTATGCATGTAGTAGGTTTGGGCAGAACCTGCTTTTCAGAATGAACTTGGAGAGAAGACGAAACCTGGTGCTTTTTATTGTTGTCTGTCTGTCTGTCTCTCCTGTGGGGAGATCAATTGTCTGGTGGGTCCATGCCACTTTAGATCAGAGGTGTCACACTTGCAGTGTGTGGGCCTCATGCAGCCCTTAGCACTTCTGACAGCTACCCAAACCAAATTAAAATGGAACTGGGAAAAGTTTAACACAATAAATAAAAATAAAATAAAACATAGATAATGTTAATTTATAGTTTTCTAAGTTAAAATGCAGCCTGCAAAAATCAATTTCTGTTTGAGTTTCTTTGCACCATCTTGCTTTCTCTGGGTTTTTGGAAAGAATTTGCCTTCATTTTAAAAGTCTATTTTGATTTTTGAGACAGAAAATGTTATAAAGCTGTTGATCATCAGAATTGCTAAGCTGTTTGGATGCTGAACTGAAGGCTGGGGGTTAGCTACTGGGAGAAAACTTGCAAGGAAGGACATCTACCCAGCAGCAAATATTTATCAAGGTCTTACCTTAATTCCATTTATCAGGAATTGAGCTAAGCACTGAGAAAAATAATTCTTGCTCTTAAAAACCTCATTCTGATGGGGGAGAAAACATACAAGCAACTATTGAAAAACAAAATATATTTAGAATAACTTGGAGGTCAACTCAGTGGGTAGTCATTATGCCAGTGACTCAGTGACCTGGAGTCAGGAAGGCCAGAGTTCAAATCTGACTTCAGATATTTCATAGTTGTATGACCCTGGGCAAGTCACTTAATCTCTGTTTCCCTCAGTTTCACCATCTTTAAAATGTAGATAATAATAACACCAACTTCCAAGAGTTGTTGTGAAGATCAAATAAGATAATATTTGTAAAACGCCTAGCATGGTGCCTATAATGTAGGAGGTGTTCTTTAAACACCTCCTTAAATATAAACATTCCTTAAATGTTTGTTTATCTTGTCTTTGGGGATAAGGAAAGACTTTTTGTAGAACATGGGATTTTAGCTGAAATTTTAGGGAAACCAGGAAAGCCAGGAGGGAGAGTTAAGGAAAAATAATTTTCCAGGTTTGGAAGATAGCCAGTAAAAATTTATGGAGACAGGAGATGAAGTCCCTTGTTCAAGGCAAAACAAAGAGGGCAGTGTAACTGGATTGTAGAGTATGTGGAGAAGAGAAAAGGGTAAGAAAATTATAGATGTAGGAAGGGGCTAGGATGGTTA
Organism: Notamacropus eugenii; assembly: GCF_028372415.1. NCBI lineage: Eukaryota > Metazoa > Chordata > Mammalia > Diprotodontia > Macropodidae > Notamacropus > Notamacropus eugenii. The sequence continues at coordinate 411,573,337 of NC_092876.1, read as the reverse complement.
TAAAAGTCTATAGAGGATTTCAGATTTTATCCTGAAGGTAATAGGGAGCCACTGGAGTAGTGGTGACATAGTTAGATCTCTGTTTAAGGAAGATTATTTTGGTAACTGCGGGGAGGGCAGACTAGAGTGAGGAAAGACTTAAGTCAGGAAGACGAAGCAGAAGACTATTGAAATAATCCAGACACAAGGTGATGAGGCCTTGCACTGGGGTATCGATAATGTCAAAAGACAAAAGAAGGCATATGCAAGACATAGCACAAAAACAAAATCCGCAGAATTTAACAAGAGATTTAATATGGGGGTGGAGGAGAAAGAGTGAGGAGTTTGTGATTGTAATTTGTGGACTGTTAGATTGTGAACTTGGTTGACTGGGAGGATGGTGGTACCCTTGACATCACTGGAAAGTGAGGAAGAAGGGAGAGTTTGCAAGGAGAAGATAATGAGTTCTGGACATGTTGAGTTTGAAATGTCACTGACACATCCATTTCAAGATGTCCAGTAGGCATTCAGAGATGTAAGAATGGAATTTAGAAGAGATATATAGAGATGGTAATTGAGTCCATTGGAACTGATAAGATCACCAAGAAAAATAAGAGGGATGAGAACAAAAAATGATACAGAACAGAGCCTTTGGGGACATCCACAGATAGAAGGCATGATTTAGATGAAGATACAGCAAAGGAGCCTGGGAAGGAGCACTGAGATACTGGAGGAAAACCAGGAGAGAGAAGTGTCATGAAAACCTGGAGGGAAGACAGTATCAAAGATAAATAACGACCATCAATGTCAAAAGCTACATAAAAAGAGGACAGAAAGGATAAGGATTGAAAAAAGGTGGTTAGATTTGTCAGTTATAAGATCACTAGTAACTTTGGAGAGAACAGTTTCAGTTGAATGATGTGGTTGTAAGTAAGGTGTTGGACTTTGAGTCAGGAAGACCTGAATTCAAATGGCTTCAGACACTTACTAGCTGTGTGACCCTGGGCAAGTCACTTAACTTCTTTCATCCTCAGTATCTTCATCTATAAAATTGCAATAATAATAGTACCTACTTCACAAGAATGTTATGAGACTTTAATGGGGCAACATATATACAGTTTGCAAATCTTAAAGTGTTACATAAGTTCTAGTTATCATCAATAACAATTTTTTAAGCAACGATATGGTGTGTGTGGAGTGTTCAGGGAGGACTAGCACCTCTGGCGTGAGGGTTTGCTGAGCCCTTTTCAGGGCTGCTCATCCACCTTTGGTGTCTGACTGCTCCCCAACTCTCACCAAGAAGCTGGAGCATGCACAGTGACCACAGGGAAAACCATTTCAGCAGATGGCTAAACCAGGCAGAGGCTAACTGATAGGCTTCAAATTAGTGGGATGTCTACCCCAACCATGTGAAAACTTCTCCTAGCAGAATGGGCAGATGAGAACAATTTCTTTGAACAACCATGAAGATGGCTGAAGTGGGCACTGTGCCATACTTAGAGCTTGATGCTAAGTCATTCAATGCATCCTGGGCCTTTGCCAGTGCTCTTAACTTTTGTTCTGCCACTGGACTTCAATGACTCTGGAAGACAGAATGAGATGGACTACTTTGTGCAACTCTACCTCACTGAAATCCAATTCATGGGGAAGTCATCACCCCATAATGTCAAGAGTCCTCTTCAAAAATGAAGGATGGACATCATCACCATCATCATTATCAATATGAAAATAACATTTTGGTTGTTGTACAGTCATGTCTGACTCTTTGGGACCCCATTTGGGTTTTTCTTGGCAAAGACGCAGGCATGGCTTGCCATTTCCCTCTTTTGCTCATTTTACAGATGAGGAAACTCAGGTAAACATGGTTAAATGATTTGCCCAGGATTATACAGCTAGTGTCTGAGACCAGACTGGAGCTCAGGAAGATGAGCTCTATCTACTGTGCCACCGAGCTGCCCATGAAATAACATGATTGAAAGTAAGAAAACTTTATTCATCTCATGCCAAGGATTACAAAAATATTTTTACAAGGAATATATTTATTACCCTGAGAAAAGGTGATAGAGACTGGAATAGTGATTTCACTGGTATAGAGAAGTCCCACTTGATGAAATTCTTTTTTACCATTGCAAGTTTGAAGCTTCTTTGCAACTTACACTTTTGGTGAGTTGCCTTTGAATTTGAGACCATTGGTGAGAGGTTAAATGATTTTTCCAGAGTCACAAAGCCAGTATATGTCAATGGTGGTAGTTATAAGTAGGTGTTCTTGGCTATGAAGGCAGATATCTATCTACTACTAAAAGTTTACTGATGATCCTTTAGTTTCTTTTTTTTTTTTAGTATCAATTTAACTGACTCCAACTCAAAGAATTTCTAAAATAGCTCTCTTTCCCCTCCAGAAAAGTCCTCCCTTTTAGTCTCTTAATGTCAGCACTACCATATCATCTCCCAACCCTACCTAGGTTGAATCTGTTTCCAAGCTTTGTTTCAAAGGCTTTAAGCAATCCCGCAGGTGAGACAAGACTGATTTGAGCCCTTGTAGCAAAGTCTTCAGCCCTCTTATAGCAGAAGAAAATAGTAAATCAAGCAGAACAAGTCTTGGATGTTGCATTTATAGGATTGGATTCAAGGGGTGAGTGAATGAAAATTGAGAAAGAAGGAGATTTGGGAATTTATTTCTATGAAATACAAATTAATCCAATTAACAAGATTTCTGGTTGAGGGCTAGTATTCAAAGAATAGAGAGAATTTACTGATTTATTTTAATATCTTTACTTGTGTTTCTCCTCACATCAAAATGAATGAGTATTAAAAAGGAAAATGTTCGATATTGGAGGTGATGTGGGAGAATTGGGACAGTAATGCACTGTTGGTGGAGTTGTGAACTGATCCCACCATTCTGGAGAGCAATGTGAGACTACACCCAAAAGGTTATAAAACTGTGGAGATCCTTTGTTCCAACAAGACCACTGCTACATCTATAACCCAAGACATTGAACAAAAAGGGAAAAATATTTGTAGTAGTTTAAAAATATTTATAGTAGCTCTTTTTGTGGTGGCTAAGAATTAGAAACTGAAGGTATGACCATCAATTGGGAAATGGCTAAATAAGCTGTGAGATAAAATTATAATGGAATATTATTGTGGTATTAGAAATGACAAGCAGGAAGATTTCAGAAAAACCTGGAAAGACTTACATAAACTGATGCTGAGTGAAGTGAGCAGAACCAGGAGAACACAGTACACAGTAATAGCAATATTGTTGGATGAAAAACTGTGAATGACTTAGCTATTCTCAGCAATGCAACTATGCAAGAGAATCTCAAAGGAATGCTGATAAAGCATTCTATCCACCTCCAGAGAAAGAACTGATACTATTTGAATACAGACTGAAGCATACTATTTTTCACTTTCTTTCATTTGTTTCTTTAGTTCAAGGCTGCTTATACAAAATCACTACTATGGAAATGTTTTTATATAATTCTACACATGTAACCTATATCTGATTGCTTGCCATCTTGTGGGGGGAGGTGAAGGGAGGAATAGATTTTGGAACTCAAAACCTTAAGTAAAAATGTTAATAAAAAATGAGTCAGTAACACTGCAGAAGCAGTATTTACATGGTCCAAGTGGGAATAATTAATATGTTTTCAAGTATTTGTCATTCCTAGAGTGTTTTTTAGTTGCAGTCATATAATTACTATGTGTGTTTTGGAAGATGAACTACCAGATATTTAATGCATTATATAAATATTTTGAAAGGAATTTTTTTTACTATAGCTTTCTACTGGGATTTGTTGGCAGTAGACAGAAAGGAAAATGAGGTTTTTGATGGATTTTATAAACTCTTACTTAATTGAAATTATTGTTTTTAAATTTTTTTAAAATACCAGGATTTTCTAATTAAGCAGTCTTATCTCTCGAAAACAATAATTTGTTTTTTCTTTGTTTATGGTTATTTTCCCAATTTCTTTTCTCTTGCATCATTATAACTAATATTTCTAAAAATGTGTCAAACAATAATGTTGATAATGTACATCTTATTTTACCACAGATCTTATTGGAAAAGCTTATAGCATTTTTTCTCATTATTGATAGGAGTTAGTCTTTAGTCTTTGATAGATATAATTTAATATAGTATGAAAAGGTTCATATATTTTATTTTTTTGCCAAAATTTTTCTGCATTCATAGATACGATCATATGATATATGGCTTTGTTATTAATATGATATGTTTGCCATTTTACTAATATTTAACAAACCTGGATTCCTAAGCATAAATTCAAGCACACCATTGTATATAATCTTTCTACTATATTGGTGTAGACTCTTGGTTGATATCTAATTCAATATGTTTATATCAATATTTATTAGACACTTGCTCCATAATTTTCTTCTGCCTTACCTCTTTCTGGTTTACGTATTAGGACCATGTTGTCTCATAGAAGTTGTCTGGTAGGATGTCTTCTTTTGTTATTTTTGTATACAGTTTGCAAAATACTAGAAATTTTTTCTTTTCCTGTTTGGTAGAATCCATTTGTGGTTTTTCTGTTTATTTCTTCTTTAACCATGTCTACTTTTACAGTTTCTGGGACCAGAAAAGATGATGGCGTAGGAGGAACTAATACAGCCCAGTTGTCTTCCCAACGTTTCCCACAAAAATCTAAGAGTGCCATACTGAACAATGTTCAGGAAGTCTGACTAATAACCTCAGTGGGTCTTTTTTTCAGCTTAAGGTCACAGATTTGGTCAAAGACAAGTAAGCAAGTCAGGAACTACGGGAAAAGGTTGTGCTAGCAGCTCTGTCACTTTGACCCAAGAGGTAAGGCTGCAGTTCTTTTAATCTGACCCTGTGAAGGATTACAAATTCAACCTCAAAATGCAGAATAGACATATGAGCCAGCACTTTTGTGCCTTTGAGCCTGGAGAAGGGTCTTGGGTTCAGTGCTCAGGTACATAACCAGAGTCGGCTGGCAGCTCTGTTTCTTCAGATCCAGAGTGAGATGTCTAATTCAACCCATGGGTGCAGATCAAGAGTGGACTGGTAGATTTGACGATCTCATCCTGGAGCTCCATCCAGGACTGGGCGCAAGTCTAACTAGGCAAGAAAGCAGGATGAGAGGTCATCCTATATCTCTGTGAACCTGCAGAGCTCTTCAATTAGTTGACAGGAGCTGGGGCCACTGGAAGTCTACATAAAGGCAATATAACAGCTGTTTAGAGTCAAAGTGGGGTGTCATGGAAAGCTTAGTCTAAAAAGGCAGCAAGCTGAGACTATCCTAGATCAGATAGTTTAAGATTTGTTAAAAGTTTTTATCTCTTTGCCTTGAAAATTCCTTAAGACCCTAGAAGAATAAGAACTCAGTACACTGAGTTTACTAAATAGAAAGACCCTTCATATTACTGGGCAGCATCATATAAGACCCCAATAATCCTTTCAAAAGTGCACAGAGTCAAGATCTAGCAGAAAGCCCCAATTGGGAAGTAAAGCTAGAAGAATGAGCAAGTGAATGGAGAAAAAGGAAAACCATAATAATAGCAATAATAACAATTTAAAAAACTATCATGGTACCAGCATTGCTCAAGACACAATGCTAGAAGAAAAGAACAACTCAAGCAAAACAAAATGAAACAAAAACCTAAAAGCAAAGCCTCCAGGAAAAAGACAGTTTGGCCAAAAGATCAAATAGGATCATTAGAAAAAATGAACTAAATTTATAAAAAGTTTAAAAAAAATTATAAAAGAAAAGAGAGTGATGTAGTAAATACTTTGAAAGGAAATGAGAGCTTTGGGGGAAAGACTTAGAAAGAGAATTAACAGTTTAGTACAAGAGTAATAAAACTTGACCCAAGCAATAGTCTCCTTAAAATTAAAATGGAAGAAATAGAAGCTAATGACTCCTTAAGATAAAGATAACATTGAAACAAAGTAAAAAGACAGAAAAAATGGAAGAAAATGCAAGATATCATAACAAAAACAAACTGACTTGGGAAATAGATGAAGGAATAATTTAAGAATCTTTAGGTTACCTGAAAGCCCTGACAAAACTAAAGAAACTATTATTTTCAAGAAAGTACAAAAGAAAATTGACCAAATTTATTGGAATAAGAAGGTAAGGTGAAAATAGAATTCACAGGTTAACTCCTAAAAAATCCCCAAATGAAAATTTCCAGGAACAACATAGCCAAAATCCAAAGCCTCCAGGTTAAGGCAAAAATGTTGCAAGTAACAGAAAGAGGTGGAGTAACTAGAAATCCTATTCACTATCTCAGATTTAGCAACTTCTACCACAAAGTAGTAGAGATTGTAATAGCAACACGTTCACTTTTATGAGCAGTAGGGGCAGATATCCTTCAGGCAACAAATGGACCACAGAACAGTCCTGTAATTAAAAAGTCCTGAATGTGAGCAGAGCTCTGGCTTTGAACTGCAGTACTCCTGTCAATGACTGAGGTGGAGCTGAAGCCAAGAACTGGTGAACTGGGAAGTCAGTCAGGGAGGTGAGAAATATTAAGGGAGGGAAACACTCAAATATGCTCCTGCTGAAGGGAGTCAATATGATGGAATATACAAAGTAGTGAATATATTGGACTAAAAAAGGAAAATCTGATTTCCTTGTGTGGCATTACCTCCTCAGGAGGGATGATGATGAACCTGGCCCATGGACAAGGGAAAAGAAAGACATGGTAAAGAAACTTCACTTAACAATGCAGTATCCTAAAGGATGGAATCAGTTGCTAACAAAGAGAAGGAAAAGAAAATAAGATCAATGATGAGGAATTAAAGGAAAGGGAAGAGGAAAAGGAAGACAGTAGGGGATAGGGAGGTCTTTCTGGCTTCTAGTGTCTAAGAAGGCTAAAGTGGAACCATACAAACTCATATCCTGGAAGAAGAAGGCTGAATCCAGTGAAAAACTGTGGAACAAAGTATTAGGTGCATTGAAGGATGGAGCTAAATTCCTGAATAAAGTGGAAGAAGCATACTTGTGTATTTGCTGTCAAGAGGTATTGTTTCAGCCAATTACCATTGTGTGTCAGCAAAATGTGTACAAGGATTGTTTGTACTGTTCCTTCTGAGCTGAAGTGTATTGATGCCCACCTTGTCAGTATGATCTGGGTAAATCTTACATTATTCAAGTCGATCAGCAACTGCAAATCCTCCTCAGTTAGCTCTCCCCAGGCTATGGCAATGATTCTGTCTGTCAAGCACTTTTTTTTACTTTGATTATAAAAGTTGGCAGTGGGTTTCCAGGAGGCTTAATTTAAACACATAGCATCACCTTTTCCCTGAAAAGATTTGTCTTCTCCCCTCACTCCTTTTAAAAATAATTATAAACTTTGAGAGATTTATTTTATATGTGTTGTAGCTTTTAAAAATGTTGCATTATTTTTTTTTTTATGTGAAATCTGCAGTTTATCAGCATAAATTTTCCTAATTTTGGTAAAGGCTGCTAATGAACCTGACACTGAGTTCTCAAAAGTTCCCTCTCTTTCTGATAAAGACCTCATTTCTAAAATACATAGAGAACTGAGTCAAATTTCTAAGAATACAAATCATTCCCCAATTGATAAATGGTTAAAGGATATGAACAGGGAGTTCTCAGATGAAGAAATTAAAGTTATCTATAGTGATATGAAGAAATGCTCTAGATCCCTATTGATTAGAGAAATGCAAATTAAAACAATTGTGAGGTACCATATCACATCTATTAGATTGGCTAATATGACAAAACAAGAAAATAATAAATGTTGGAGAACATGTGGAAAAATTGAAATGCTAATGCATTGTTGGTGGAGTTATGAACTGATCCAACCATTCTGGAGAGCAATTTAGAACTATGCCCAAAGGGCTATAAAACTGCACATACCCTTTGATCCAGCAATACCATTACTAGATCTATATCCCAAAGTGATCATTAAAAAGGGAAAAGGACCCAAATATATAAAAATATTTACTTCAGCTCTTTTTGTGGTGGCAAAGAATTGGAAATTGAGAGGATGTCCATCAATCAGGGAATGGCTGAACAAACTGTGGTATGTGAATATAATGGAATAATTTGGTTCCATAAGAAATGATGAGCAGGCAGACTTCAGAAAAGCCTAGAAAGACTGACATGAACTGATGCTGAGTGAAATGAGCAGAACCTCCTGTACATGGTAACAGCAACATTGTGAGATGACCAGCTTTGATAGACTTAGCTCTTCTCAGCATTGCAATGATCTAAAACAATTCTAAAAGACTCATGATGGAAAATGCTATTTACATCCAGAAAGAACTACAAAGCCCGCAGATCTATTTTCTCTCATAGTATTTTCTCACTCTCTTTTTTTAATTCTCATGGTTTTTCCCTTTTGTTCTGATAGTTCTTTCACAACATGACTAATGTGGAAACAATTTTTTTTAAAGTTCCCTGTCTTATGTAGAATGTGGTTTGGTTACTAGAACAATCTTTGTGAAATTTGTGGAGTTGGCCTTAAAGGTAGAAAAGTATGCTCAGCTCTTTCACAATGTTCAAATTCTCTGAGAAGGTTCTGATGTTTTTGTACTTATTGCTTAGATGGTTTATTGAGAAGTTGTTTAAAGAAAAAAATTCTTGCTTAAAATGGGTTAAGTTCTTATTAAAGGCCATTTTCTACCAGTTTACTTTCATGTTTAAAATAAGTATGAAAAAGCTCTCGGTCTGCATTTAGCTAAGTGCTCAAGCAGTACAGAATGCTACCTCAGCTGGACGTTTCTTTTACTGCGGGAACTGGTTGTTCAGCCAGATGCTGTCCCTGATCCAGAATGCCATTGTGGAATATACTAGAATCATTCTTAAGTGCCTTTGGTCCATTTTTAAAAGACTGGGTTCTTTTTAGAGCTGAAATGTTGAAATTGCCAACCAGATTATATTTTTTCTTTGAAAATGGAACACTGCAGCCAAATGTCATTAGCATGGCATCGCGAACCTTGAAACTGTTCTTTGCTAGGGTGCATTTTGATGAGATTAATTTACTTTATCATTATTTTAAATGCATTTCCATCTTGAAATGGAGAACTATATAAGTGAGAAAGTTTTTAGTTTCAAAGAAACTTTTCCAAATGGGACTTTTTTTTAGTTATTGTATATGAACCAGGAAAGATAACTTAGTATTGGTTTTTAGGGTGTTTTTGTGAATAGACTTTTAGTTTTTCTGATAGTACCAATGTCTGCAGTGTAATACTTCATTGTAGTAGGGATATTTTAACTCAATTGCAGACAATCTGGAAATGTATATATACATACATACTTATACTCACACATATATACACACATATACGTACACATGTGTATATATATGTACATATATGTTTGAAAAACTGTTTCCTTGTGGCAGGACATTAATAGATAGGATAAAAACAATGAAGTATTGTGCAAGTTTTTTCTAAAAAGTTCAGATGTTTTTGTACATATGCAAATTTTAAGTTCTCAAAGTAAATGTGTTTAAAGCTCCACGCTCCAAAAGAAAGTTCTAAGGAGGAATTAAAAAGACAGAAGGACTGGGAGTAGGACTGTTATGTTTTGATGATCTTAAAAGTATAAAAGAGAGGGATATTGGAGAAGATGAGAGGGAGAATTTATTATTTCACATAATAAGTTGCGCAAGTAGAAGATGAGACAAACAAGTAGGAAAGGGTGAAATGTATGTGTTTCTTTAGATCCTCATATTCCTCTGAATTGGCAAAAGAAGGGTAGAATGCACACAAACACACAATCAGAGAGAGTTTAACATAAAATATATGTTCAACTCAATATAAAAAGAGGAGGGAATGGAGAAAAGGGACAAAAGGAAATAAAGAGTAGGCTATATTAAGTGAAAGGCAAATCATGAGCAAAACAATCTCTAAGCTTATAGAGTGGATTTTGAAAAGAGCTCTAAAGGTTAGTCAATCATATTAGTCTTTTCCAAGAAATACCTTTTAGTTTTATTTTATATTTCTATAATATTTTTATATCCATTTAAAACTATTCTCTTTTGCTCATTTTAAGTTTGTTAGCTTTCTTCGCACATTCTGGTTCCAGATCAGATAAGCAACAAAATGGGAGATAAGACATTTTCTCTAATCTCTGCCACCTCTCAGACCTCTCCAAAAGAGAAATTATATGTGAAAATAAAACATCTTCTGCTGTCAACATGTTCTAGGATATCCAGAATCCAAAAGAAAATAAGACCCCAGCCCAAGTAATACTATATTAGTAGACCCAAGGACATGACACAAATATATCAAAACCCACCCAAATTCCTCCTTTTCTCTTTCTAGTGCTATGGAGCTGGGACTCCTGGTTGTGGAAGTTTGCTTGGATCTGTGAGAAACAGAGGAAGGAGTTCTGTTTCCACACACGTGACACATGCACATACTCCCAGCCTTGTGGGAAACATAACAGGACGCAAGTCAGAAGTAATGAGTTCTAACCATAGCTATGGCTTGGTAGAACCTGGCTTCTGTTTGGGTAAAAGGTCGGAAGCTTGTAAGCATGCTTAACGTGATGTTAAATATTAACTAACACACCCATACTGTAGAGCAAGCTAATTTGTATGAACATGTAATGCAGGACAAGGGAGGGGGAACACATCTACGAGAAAAAACATGGAATAGGCAGTTCAGAAAGTTGTGTCCAGCCAATGAGGAACAGGGGAGGAACCTCATGGTTGAGAATGGGAATTAAAAGCTGGCTTTGTACAATGCTTAGTGTGCCCTATGCATAGGGTACGCACTCTTGCAAGAGTGTAATAAACTGCTTTCCTGGCTTCATCAGTTGAGATCTCACTTCTTTTCAAGCATGCTTCTCACAGGTCTTAATAGCCAGCTTGGTCAAAGCCCTTCAGGAGTAAAAGCCTGCCAGGTGCCTCAATCAGGAAGCACTGGTGCTGTGAAGCTCTGAGTCATAAGGGTCAGGCAAACAACATTGCAAAGTTCTGAACTGCTAGTGCTAAGCCAGAGAAATGAGAACCAGAGGAGTGAAACAGGTCACCAGGACAGGATATCATGCATTTCAGGGGCTGGGTAGCATTACATCCCTTCTGACAGAAAGAGCATAGCATCCAGATTGGACCAGTTCTGACAACCCAAAAATCACGTGGGGCAGAGACCTAGGCTGGTGAACTATGATTTTCTCTATATGGGAACAGACTGGGATACTTTAGGATCTGGCTCCCAAGGAAACTACAATTATAGGATGAGGGAGTCAGAAAGTAAGTGTTATGAAAAATAAGGAAGAAAATGACTGAAATAACCAAAGATTTCAGGAAGAAGAAAAATCAAAGGCCTTGAATATAAAGAGACAAATCAATAAGAAAAACAACAGCAACAGAAGGAAAAATGGCATCTAGATCTAGTAAATAATTTCAAGCATCTGTGATTCAATACTACAAAACAAAGGAAAATGATCCAACATGACAAGACAGAGGACTCTGTAGAATTTGAGAACATGAACTACAGCATATTGTGCCTGAGAGGTTAGAATTTTGAGAGCAGAATTTATGTCCTGCACCGCAAAGATAACAAGTAGAATTGAAAAGCTGGAATTTTCGATGGCAAGGCTCACCACAAAAAGCAAAAGAGAGGGATGTATGTCGAAAATGTAAATACAAGAAATGGACAACTAGAAGAAGAGAAGCAAAAAAAAAAATGACATTAAAAGAAAATATGCTCAGTATACAAGCAAAACATAATGATCTCTAAGACTGGTGATTTAGAGTCAAGTCAAGGATCACATGTCTCCCAAAAGAACATGAAAGGACAAAAAACCTTGGCAAAATAATGAAGGAAACAATAGAACAGCACTGCTAAAAGCTGCTAGACATGGAAAATGAAATTCCAATGGAAAGAATTCACAGATCACTTCCAGAAAAGCTAAATAGTGTTAAATTTAACAATTCAATTTAGAAACAAGTTCTCCAAGCCATTAGGAAAAAAAAAAACCTTCAAAAGCAAAGGAAAGGACATTTGAAGGACCCAAGACTATTCTGCATCCACTAGAAAAAGGAGGGAATGGAATAATGTATTTCAAATAACAATGGAGCTCAGGATGACCTCTTTGGAAGTTTAACCATACAGGACGAATGATGGACATTCAATAGTAAAGAAGAGTTTGGAATATTTTTAGAAAGAAACAGAACTAAAGATTGGGGTGCTTTTAGAAAACCTAAACAATAGAAATTCAAGAATGAGCAAATGTAATAAATAAATACTGTAATAGAGTGACAACATAAAGATCAGAAAGAGACTTCTTTCTATATGTACAAAAGGAGAAAGGGAACTATGGACAGACCCTCACAACACTCTATTTCTTTTGGGAGATTACATTACAATAGGGGATGGTACATAAAAGGGAGGAGAGGAACAGGGGCATAGACATTAGCATGTGGTGCTTTGTGGTCAAATCAAGGGCTGTTAACGTGGGGAAGGTGAGCTCTATAGTCTCAGAAACAGAAAAATCTACAAAGGGAGTGGGTGAGGAGGAGGAAAGATTGGAAAAGGGCGAGAAAGGAAGCTTTACTTTGGAAGTGAATGGGGTCTTCACTGATGAATGCCTCTGACAGCATTCTTAGAGTGAAGAGAGATTCTTGGCAAAATGAGATGAGGACCTTACCTTGAATAAAGTCTGAAGCATTTGGTGATTGACAAGTCTACTTGCCTTGGGAGTGTGATGGATATGAAACCCTTGGGGACAACTGGACCTTGGAAGAGTGAGAGTGCATGGATACAGGGAGCAAGTTTGAAGTCAAATGTAGAGGGAAAAAAAGGATATAGGGGTGTGTGTGTGTGTGTGTGTGTGTGTGTGTGTGTGTGTGTCCCTTACCATACGGCAGTATTTTCTTCGACACCTGCAATGACTGGCATTGCTCTGAAAGTGAGGCATCATGGAAAAGGGGCAGGTCCTACACAGAAAGTGCTTACAGGGGATAGCCTAGGATGTATACCTTGGAAGTTATGACTGCATGAAAAATACAGAGAGAGGGGCCAGATAATTATATGGGTCATAAATCAGAGTATGAGGGTCTAGATTAAACAGAAAAGGAAGATAGATAATGAAAACCAAGAGAAATCCTTTGTAGATGCACAAAAAATATTAAAAAAAACCCTAATAAACAGGTGTAGCTGAAGAGGATCAGAGAAAGGGGGAATCTACTGATTAACTGGAGGAATAAATATATAACCAGAAATATGATGGAGATAAAAAGGAACTAATAAAACCCTAACAGGAATAATAAATAATGAATAAAACCCTAAAGGGAAAGGAGTAAAAAATAAGAGGAAGGGTTGAGGTGTGAAAGAAAGAGAGCCAGTGGAAACAGAAATCACCTAAAAAAACAGTGAAGTAAAGTAATTGAAGGAACATAATACTGTGTTTATAGAAGCAGAAGAAAAAAATCAACTTGGAAAAAAATTGTAGAGACAGATGGAGGAAAATATAAACCTAACTCATAATTTTAAATGTGAATAGATTAAGCAATCCAATTAAACAAGAGTGACAGACTAGATAAGAAAACAAAACCCTACCATCTGTTGCTTATCAGAAACACATTTTAAAAAACAGACATATACAAAATAAAATTTATTATGCATCAAATGAACAAATATATATGACTAATACCATTCCCTAAGAGATAAGTGACAAAGTATATGAACAAACAGTTGTCAAAAGGAGGACTGTCAAATATTTGCAACCATTGGAAAAAAAATTCTCCAAATTACTACTAATAAGGGAAAGGCAAATGTAGGCACATCAGACACATTGTTGGTGAAGCTGTGAAGTGGCACTACCATTTTAGAAAGCAATTTAGAATTATTCAGATAGAGTGCCTAAGATGTTCATATCCTTTGAACCAAAGACTCCATTACTGGGTTTATATCATAAGAAAAACATCAATAAAAAAGTCTCCTTATACTTAAAAATATGGCAGCACTTTTTTCGATAGTTAAGGATTGGAAATAGAGTAGATGCCTATCAATTGGGGACCGGTGAAATGTACTTTGGTACATGAAAGTAATGGAATATTACTGTGATGTAAGAAATATGTGTGATGAATTTAGAGAAGTATGGAAAGATCTATATGAATTGGTGCAGAACAAGGTTAAGTAGAGTCAAGAAAACAATATACACAGTAATTACAACTATGTAAATGGATAAAAAACCAACACATCAAAAAAATCAAAAGTAAATCTCACAAAATTATAAAGGTCAAGTGGGATTTAAATGAAGAAATTTTAGAAGATAGTCCCACCTACATCTTCGTGGAGGTGGAAATTCCACAGGTGTGACATATTACATTTGTTTCTGTGCTTTTTCAATATTTAAATCAGTTGTGCTGTTTTTTTCCCTTCCAAAAATACTATTTGTTACATGGGATGGCTCTTTAAAAAAAAAGAGTGGGGGAAGAAGACATGGGATACTGTGCTTATGTAAGAAATAATATATCAATAAATTTTTAAAAAACAAGTTCCATTCATAAATCTTCTCCCTTTTCATTTTGTTAATGTATGAGTGTAGGGATATCATTTTTTCCCTATGCAGTAGTGCTTTTGTTTCATCCTAGAAATTTTGGTGTTTTTGCAACATTATCATTTTCTTTCATGTAATTGTAATTTCTATGATTCTTCTTTGGTCTACTTATTATTTAGGATTTCATTTTGAATTTGACACTTGGGTCTTTGTTGTGTTTATGTTCCTTCATTTGATGACTACTTTTATATTGTCAGTTTGTAAAGATTATGTTTATCCTTTTTTCCCTTTTTTATGCTTCTTTGAAATTTCTCATTACCCTAGCATCTGTCTTTTGTACAATTTTCATGTGGTGCTGAGAAATACATATACTGTATTACTTTCATATTAGAAAATACTACAAATCTTCTGGCTCTAGTTTCTTCAGCAGTTCAATTTTATATTTTCTTTTTTTGCTTTCTGTTAGATTTGTTAAAAACTTTGATATGACATTAAGATCTCTTGCTGCTATTCTATTTCTGTCTCCTTATCATTTAGTTTATTTTTCCTTTATGAAGTGAGATACTAAGGTATGTGAGTATATAAGTTTAATAACAATATGAGTATGCCATCTATGGTCCCTTTCAAAATAATGTTTCCTGTTTTAACTCTTTTCTTGTTGTAATTTTAAAAATTTATCTGATCTCTTAATTGTAACTTTTGCTTTTTAAAAATCAGTTGACATACAGTAAATATTTTTCCTAGTCATGAGTTTTCATTTGGTGTGTGTACATCTTTGATTTTATTACTTTTATGAGCAGCAAAATGGGTTGTGTTTTCTTATAAAATCTGTCACACTTTTTCATTTTCATACATTGTTTAAATTCATTTACATTTAAAGGTATGAGTTTGGTTTATATTTTATTCCATTTGTTTCTAATATTTTTCCTTAAGATATTTCCCCCTTCTACTAGAAAGAGTGCTTTTGCCTCTTCAGTTATTTTAACTTAATCTTTTCTAAGGCTACTCCCACAGGCTGTCTTCTTTTCACCCTTAAGCCTCACATCATCCTCTTTTCTCCAGTTTTTGAGTTTTGTTTAATTTCTTTTCTCTTTCATCGTTTTATTTACTTTGTAAATTTTCCCAACTTAAAATCTTTCTTCCTCTCCTCCCTTTAGATTTCTAGTGTTAGTTTTGATTTCATTTTCTGTCTTTTTCTTTAAAAAATGTCTTTCTTTGATTCTCTTTGCTATTTCTCTCCCCTTTCTGTCTATTTTGGACTTTTATTCTTTGACCTTGGCCCTTATTTATTCTTTCTTTTGTCTCTGTATTCTGCATGGAATTAAAGTTTCTATAATATCTATTTGTCCTTTTTCCACACGGTTTTTATTATTGCTTGTAGACCTTCACTTGAGCCTACCTTTTTTGTTGTCTCTCACTCTTAGAAATATCATTTCTTTCAGGAGACAGAAGTATTGTCCCATGATAGGGGAAATATTATTTCCTTGAATGTGGAGCTTATTACTATTACACCTTGCCATTTTGGTGATAATATTTCCTCATTTGTCACGCAATGTCTTCTATGTTTTCATGTCTTCCCATTCTTCTGGGCATGACTTGCTCCCAGGAACTATTTTCTCCTTCTCCCATGGCAGAATTCCATCCTTGGAGGTGTAATAATCTCTCTTTGGGAAGCTATGTCTTTAAACATCAAATCCTGCAGATTATATCCTCTGTAAGGTCTCCTATTTCCCATTATAAATTATCTTTCTTCTTCATGAGAAGGACCCCCTTCCCCCTTAAATTATGATTTGCCCTTTTCCTTCCCTCTCTTTCAATATCTCTCTTTGAATTCTCACCAATTATTTTATAAGCCCTTTTATTCCTGAGAAATTAGAGTAGTTATTTTCCTCTCACTGTTAACTACTGACTTGCTTAGGTACATAAGATATTACCCTCTATCTTTTATGACCCCTCTCCCTTTTTTAGCCCTCCCCATTTCACTTCAGCCCTGTTTCTCTGTGATTCCTTCTCTGTGATTTTTAATTTCTTCATTTTCTCTGTGTGTTCTTTTAAAAAGAGAGTTCTTAACGGGTCCACTGTAGGACCCATTTTATTTTGTGTTGTTATTATTCTGATAGAGGGTTTTCTCTAACTTTTCCCCTCTGTTTACTGGGGTAATTTATTTCATTATTGTATCTCCATGGTCTTGGGTTTTTGCAAAGCAAATAATGTACTCAGATCTGATTTTCCTTGTAGGAATGTTTCAAGTATCTTTTACTCAGATGTGCAGTATATTTCATCTTGGGATGCGTCTTGAACTCCCTTGTTCTTCAGAACACATTATTTCATTTTTCCTATGGTTCCTCATGGTTACAGAATAGTTTTATGTTATTTGTATTTTATTTCCTTTTTTTTATGTAAAAGTCTGCAGATTACTAGTAGAATTTATTGTTTGAAATGAAATTGTTTTGTTAAATTCAACCGCTACGTGTTTTGGAATTTGCAGCATAGTTTTTCCCCTCTAGCAAACATCAATATATCCTTGAAATTGGCATTTGTTTTAGTGTCAAAAGTTCTGGGGAGTTTTTTTTGTATTATTTCTTACATTATGATGTTGATTTTTTAAAAATGTCATGTTCTTTTGGAACTCCTGTGGTCTTTAAGTTTTCTCTACACATTCAGTCTTTGACATAAATGTTTTACTATGTAGAGATTAGGATAAGTAGGTGGTGCAGTGGGCAGAGAGCTGGGCGTGGAGTCAGGAAAACTCATCTTCTTGAGTTCAAATCTGGCCTCAGACACTTCCTAGCTATGTGACTGTGGGCAAGTCATTTAACTCAGTTTCCTCACCTGTAAAATGAATGGGATAAGGAAATGGCAAACCACTCCAGTATCTTTGCCAAGAAAACCCCAAATGGGGTCATGAAGAGTCAGATACAACAGAACAACAAAAATCTAGAGATTTTTTTTAATGCTACAGCTTTTTGCTTCTCTTCTTTCAGATCGTCCTTCACTCCTGTACATTTCTTTTCCCAAGCACTGTTTTCTCTTTTGGTTTTTTGGTAAGACTTGACACTGTAGATTCAAGTTTTTCTATTCTACTAATTATTTTTGCTTTATAGGTGATAATTTCTTGTTTCTCTTTTGAAATATCTAGAAATATGCTCTCATATTTCCAGGCATTGATTTATTTTCCTTTGTCTGGCAATATTTCATCACAGATTAATGATTGTACACATAATTAGGAAGCCACATTCAATTCTGTTTTTAGTATCTTCCCCTTTTATTTATTTATTTTAAAATTATGCTCAAGGTATTTTAACTGGGTTTTCCTCCTTCTCCCTCCTGAGATCTTTAGCGATTTCAGCATTTTTTCCCTCATGTTTTCCCTATTCATTACCTTCTGACTCCTTGCCCTTGAAGGCAGTTTCCTCCTGGGGTGGATCTCAAAGCTTACTCAATTTTCTAAGGAATTTACTTTTCATCAGTTTCAGTCTTTGCCTCAAGTGATTTCCTCAAGTAGGCAGAGTAAGCTTCTGAATTTTGCCTTTCTGCATTGCATGGAAGAGGACCAGAGTTGAATTCTGTTTCAAGTATTTCAGAATATGATGACCAGTTGGGGATGGGATACTGGATAAGTGTGTTAGGAATTAAAGATCAGCCTTCTGTGTTGCTAGTTAATTGGACTATTACCTCACTCTAAGGAGACAGCTGACATTTCTTTTTCTCTTATGTATCACTCCTATTTCAAATTGTTTTCATGGGGATTATAGAAAATGTCTAGTTGTAACCTTGTACCCTGGTTAATTGGTTGGTTGACCCTGGTTTGGTGACTCCAAACTTTTGGAATCATGCCTTTTGAACCTTTAAGTCATCCACAATTAACCTCTGTTACAATGCCTGGAATGTATTACCTACCCATCTCTGCGCAGAAGCATTGTCTTCCTTCAAGGTTTAACTCATGTGCCCTTTCATGATCCTCCTAGTTGGTAGGATCTTAATTTTCCTCACGACATAGCTATAGGAATACCGAGAATTTTTCTTGGCCAAACTACAGAAACAAAGGACTCAGACTTTGCTGTTAAGAGATATGTGTGATGGTAATGAGTGCTTTCTGAGTTTCCTTTTTTTGGCTCAAACTCAGTTATAGCTAAACCAGAGATTACTTTGGTATATCTGAGAATAATCTTAAATTACTCATCTATGACAGAAGGCTTTGATCTCAGTCCAGAAAAGGAGATTGAAAGAAAGACCTAATATTAGCCTGGGGCCACTCTGGCTGCTTTTTTGTTAGCTGGATATGGTGGCTGTGACTAAAGAACCATCAAGGAGAATTTCTAGTTACTCTTTTGTAGTTTACCTAGGATGAAATGGTTTGACTGAATAAATATACCCTAATCGCAGTAGTAGGTAGAAATACTCAGCAGATATTGACACTTAAGAATTAGTAGACCTACAATCAGAATAGACAATGGGATTGGTAGATCAATGTGTCAAAGCCTACATGATAACGCAGCAGTGCACTGTTAGATATTACCACATGAATACATATGTACATATGTACATACATGCATATCTTGTCCCTGGAGTAGACAGGAGGAAATATATTTTTCTTCTTTCTTTCAATCAATCAAGAAGTATCTATTAAGTCCTTACTATATGCCAGATACTAAGAGCTAGAATATAAAAACATAAAGCGAAACATTTCTAATCTTCAGGAACTTACATTCTAGTGAAAGAAACAATGTACACACACACACACGTATATATAGTATACAAAATATAAAAAAGGCAGTTTTGGCAGGGAAGGAACTAACAGATGGGGAACAGGAAAGACTTCATATAGAAGGTAGGAACTGAACTTAGTCTTAATTAAAAAAAATACCAGGAATTAACATAAAGAATGATTAGTGCTAAGGCACAGATATGGGAGTTGGAGCATTGTACGCATGAAGTGATAAGTAGACCAGAGTGTGTGAAGGTGAGTAAAGTGTAGAGCAACTAAAAAAAGCAGGAAGTGACCAAGCTGTGAAGTATTTTAAATGACCAAGGGGCTTATATTTGATCCTAACCTAAATACTATAGGCAAACACTGAATTTTGGTGAGAAGGAATATAATGTTCTTAGATCTGTGCTTTTGGAAAATAATTTTGACTACTGGAAGATAGGTTGAAGTTGAGAGAGACTTGAGACTGAAAGACCAAATAGGAGCCTTATCATAAAAGTCTAGATGGCTAGGGTCTGAATTAGGGTGAGGGTTGTGTGAGAGAAGAGAAAGAAAAATATCTAAGAGCTGTTGTAGAGAAAGAACTGGCAATGGATTGAATGTGTGGAGTAGGAGAGTTATGAGGAGTGTAGAATGACAGTGATATTGCAAATTTAAGTAACTAGAATGGAAGTGACCTTGTCAACATTAAGAAAGCTTACAAGAGGAATGGGTTCTAGGGGAAAGAATAATGATTTATGGTTTTGGCTATATTGGGTTTGAGATACCTATAAGACATCAAGTTTTAAATTTCCAATAGACAGTTTGTGTTGAGAAACTGAGACTCATGAGAAATATTAGGGTTGGATACATATGTATACACACATACACACATACATATATACTTACATATATGAACCATCTACACAGAAGTGACAATTAAATTCATAGGAACTTACGAAGTCACTAAGTAGAGAACAAATGAAGAAAAGAGGGCTCTTGGGGGACATTTAGTAACTGTGACATGGATAAAGATCTGCAAGGGAGAATGAGGAGCGGTTAGGCAGAACCAGGAGAAAGCAGGGTCATGAAAACTTAGAGGAGAGAGAGTATCCTGAAAGTTGTGATCAGCAGTATCAGATAATACAGAGAAATCTAGAAGAATGTAGATTGAGATGAGGCCATTTGATTTGATTATTAAGAGATCACTAGGTAATAACTTTGAGGAGAGCAGTTTCATTTGAATGATGAGTAGTGGTAATGAATTATGACTACTAGTGATAGTGAGATCCAGAGGGTTTTTAAGAATGGTAGAGATTTGGCATATTTTTAGGCAGAAGGAAAATATCCAGTTGATAGGGAGAGACTGAAGATTAGAGAGTGGGAGGGGATAATATTAGAGGCAATAGGCTAGGGAAGATGAAAAGGGATGGGATCAAGGGCACATGGAGAAAGAAACGTTGGTCCTGGAGAGGAGGTTACCTTATTATAAGAATGCAGAAAAGGAGAAAAGGAGGGATTATATAAAGAGACTATGAGATGAAAGGGATTGTGAATTTCAATTTTGAGAGTAGAAAAGAGAATCAATTAGAGAGAAGTAAATGTTATATTAAGTTCCATACTTTCATTGTAGATCATGGAATTGTTGGACTTGAATGTATTCCCTTAACATCATCTCTTAGAATCCTTAACTTCCCTCAGAACTCAGTTCAAATGCCATCTTCTAATAAGACTGCTTTCCCGATCCACTTAGATGGACCCTCCCTCTCACCAAATAAGTTACCTTATACATTTTTGTGTATACCTTATACTTATATTGTTTCTAAGATAGAATATAAATTATTTTAAGGGTAGTGACTATATAATTTTTTACTTTGGATCCCCATTGTATGCATTTGATAAATATTTAATGATTGACTGAATAAATGAATATTGCATATGCTCTCAGGAATAGGGATTTTTCAATAGGCTTTATGTAACCATTTGGTTTTTATAGCTTTCTTGAAAGAGAAGGCTCATTTAATAGGGGAGGGTTGAAGGGGGGTGTAACTGGGAAGGACAGTGAGAAAAAACAAAAGGCATTTCCCCCTAAAAGCATTGTAGTTTATATGTTATTATCCAGTTCAGAGGGCTAGAAAGTAGAAAAATTGCATGAGAATATGAAATGACCCTTCGTGTTAAGTCAATACATTTTTTAACACTCAATGACTTCAGTGCAAAAGGTACTGAAACATACATACATCAGTTTATAAATATGGAATGAGAAAGACCAAAGACTGGTGGACCACATAGAAGGCATATATCTACATCTATATCTATATCTATATCTATATCTATATCTATATCTATATCTATCTATCTATCTATCTATCCATCTCTATCTGTACACATACATAACAAATACATTGCAAAAAATTAGCACAGTGTTCTGGAATCAAGTGACAAATCAGATCACAAAACATAAAATCAATTATATTTTAACGAAAGATACCTCCTTTTTGCTTTGATAGTCATTCCTGAATCAGCTGAGTATGTATGGTCTGATTACTGATCTATTAAAGCAAATGAGAAATACATAGCAAGATCTCTTAAGCAATTAGGGTAGAAACTAAATAAATTATTGTTATTGATAAATTAAAGTTTCCAGGGAGAGTTTTCAAAGGATCATTTATCTATCATAGAGGTTATGCGTTTTTTAAAAATAATTTAAAAATAGAATTCATAGTTGGGGCAGTCTTATTTAGTTAACAAGTTTGCTCTTAAAGATTCTCTTGTTTTTAGATTAATTCAATTATATTTTAGTTTGTTAGACTCAGAGACAGTTAAAAACAAACACATTAATGCCCAATGTCGTAATGAAATTAGTTGAAATAGCAACACAGGGGACAACTAGTTCTATAAGAAAGCTATTGTAAGTGGGAGGCAGGCAGACATTGCAAGGCATTCAAAATTCAAACTCAAGAAAAGCTTTAGAGAGACAAGGAAATATAATTTCCAAAATAGCAACGCCAATCTCCCTCCTACACCCTCCTCCCCAGCCTTTTTCTTTCTTTGGGTTATCACTATCATGTTTTTCTTTAAATAGATTAATTAGGTTTTGTGTTGTTTGTTTTTGGTAATGCACTAGGTAAACAGAAAAATACCAGAGGTTACTAGGGTTCTGCCTGTGCCCAAAAGCCACAGAGCCCATCTAGAAAAGTGTGAAAGTTTAGAGTTCTATACAAATATAGGAAGAAATCACAGAATTTCAGATCCATTCCAGGTAGGTTCCATACTCTAGAAATTATCTCAGTATTTTCACAACATAATGCCATCCCCAAACTTCTCTAGCCTTCACATAATCATTAGAATGAGACGCACTTAATCTAGCCAATATTTTTGGAATTTGCATGTCAGCAGATTCTAAGACTGGATGATCATTTGTCAGCATGTCACAGAAGGAAATTTTTTTCAGTTTAAATGAGATGAATTCTGGAAAATTTTCCAAACCTAATTCTGGGTTTGTGTCTGAGATGTTGGATATTTTTACTTCAGGTAATCAAGTAAGTGTATTTCAGACTTGGTGAACATTGCATGTAAATTATTCTTATCAATTTTAAAATGACACTGAAGCACACTTTATGTAAAATAAAATATAGCAATGCTAAAATGATTTTACAAAATTAAGCCACTGATACCAAATTTCTTTGTGGTTATGGCATATCAAGGAATTTGACAAAGCATTCACTATGTGTTATATAGGCTAAGGTTGCTTTAAACCACTCTCATGTTTCAAGTTCAAGATTGGAATTGACACTTAAGGGACCATTTACTTGTCAACAAATGGAGGTTTACTTAGCTGTGGTATAGAAAGGATACTTAAAAAATTAGCATTGATTCATTTGAGTTCAGTTTCCCTGCCTCTGTGTTGGCCATGCTGGTACCATGTTTTTAGTCAAGGCTGAAGTAGAACTATTGACATCTCCCCATAGACAAACTATTTTTCTTATGCTACCAAAAAGTGGTGGCAATAGTATGAGATTTGTTTCTCTGAATTAATTAAGATTTGAGAACAATTTCAATACTTTAAAAAAGTTTTTATTTATGTCTTTAAAAAAATTATTTATTTTTAGTTTTCAACATTCACTTCCATAAGATTTTGATTTCCAAATTTTCTCTCTCCCTTTCCCCATTCCAAAATGGCATGCAATTGGATATAGACTTTACATATACACTCCTATTAAACATTTTCATATTATTCATGTTGTAAAGAAGAATCAGAACCAATGGAAAGAACCATGAGAAAGAAGAAACAAAAAAAGAGAGAGCAAATAATATACTTCGATCTGCATTCATACTCCATAGTTCTTTTTCTGGATGCAGATAGCATTTTTCCATCATGAGTCTTTTGAATTTGTCTTAGATCCTTGTATTACCAAGAAGAGGTAAGTTTATCAAAGTTGGTCATAGCACAAGATTGCTGTTACTATGTATAATGCTCTCCTTGTTCTGCTCATTTCGCTCAGCATCAGTTCATGTAAGTCTTTCCAGGTTTTTCTGAAGTCTGTCTGCTCATTACTTCTTATGGGACAATAGTATTCCATTACATTCATATACCACAACTTGTTCAGCCATTCTCCAACTGATGGACACTTCCTTAATATCCAATTCTTGGCCACCACAAGAAGTGCTATCAATATTTTTGTACATGTGATTTTTTTTGGATATAGTTTTCTTTCTACTTGTATTACCGTAGTCATTGTGTATGTCATTTTAATTCTCCTCACTTCACTCTGTATCAGTTCATGTAGATCTTTCCATGTTTCTCTCTTTTGATCACGCATCATTTTTTATATGACAGTAATAATTCATTGCATTCATGTATGTTTAGCCTTTGTACAATCAATGGGCATCTACTTGGTTTCAAATGCTTTGCTATCACATAAAAGATTGGTGTATATTAGAGGTTTATTTTTGTTAGTAGCTTCTTTGGGGATGAAGTTTAGAAACAGAGTCTCTAGGTCAAAGGGTATAGGCATTTTAGTCATTTTATTTGCAAAGAATCAATCCTGAACTTTTGCAGAGGTAGTGTTTCTAGAAAAAGTATGTGAAACCAAGAAAGTGAATGTTGATAAACTGAATCTATGGGGAAAGGGAATTAGTTTTAGGTTTCTGAGATAATCAAAAACTGTAATCTTTTACTAGAGATCGTAGAGATTGCTGAAAATTATACTTTTGTGCATCAATCTTTATAATAGAACATTAATTCTGATAATGTACTTTTTGTAACAAAGTAGCATGAAATATCACAAAATAAAATTGGTAACATGCAAAACGTTTTTTCTTACTAGTAATTCCCTAGAATTCAGTGATCTTTTGTGCTAACATCTCAATAAAAAAAAAAAACCTTTACTTCAGACAATATTTACTTTTCATAATACATGAAATCTATAGTATCATACTGTACAGCAAAGAAAACTCTTAAAACTAAAACATTTTTTAACCTGAATCTTACCTTCTACTCTGTCAGACGGTGGTGTGAGGGTGTTGTACTGTCTACTATGCTGCTGTAAACCTCTCTACCTTGACTGCCCTTTGAAAACTAAGGGAGAAATTGCTGGGACTTTAATCACTACTGCAAGAAAATTCCAAGACTAGCAAAGTATCTACATGACTTTAGATCTCAATAAACTTGCACTGTGCTTTGGAGGCATAATTGCAACATATAATTTGAATTTAAAAAGCAAGCAATGACAATATAAAGAATACACAGGGAGCTCTTTACAATGATGGGGTAAACCAAACCAATTAAGTGTTTAGTAGGATACCAGTTGCTCCACAAAATTGCATGCATCACACCTCTCATTTTTTTTTCTCTACTGCTCATAGCTGTGTGCAGGATTGCCAATGGGAAAGTGAAAATGAGGTTACAAATAAAATCACATGAATGCTTAAAGTTGTGAATGTTAAACACAAAAATGGTGAGAATTGACTGTCATTCCAAAATAGGTGTGCCATTTTGTAGCTCCATTTACAATGTATTAGTGCACACATCATTATATAAATCCTCCAATATTAATGATTAGCAATTTTTTGGTCATCTTTGTCAATTTGTAGGATGTTAAATGAAACCTTAGAGTCATTTTGTATGCATTTTTCATTATTGGTGATTTAGAGCACTCTTTCACATATGGCTGTGACTTCTTTACAATTCTTCTTTTGAGAAGTTTGTTCATAGCCTTTTACTATTTATCTGTTGGCTAATTTAGTCATATATATGTATATATAAATATATATGGCCAATGGATAGAGTGCTAATCCCAGAGACAGGAAGACTCCTCTTCATTTCTTGGATATTAAACATTTATCAGAGAAATTTGATACACAGGATTTCCCCACCCCCCCCCCCCCCCACTCAATCACTTCCTGTCATAGATGCATTAATTTTATCTTTTCAGTTTCAGGAAATCAAAGATACCTAATTTATCTTTTGAAATTGCTTCTATTTCATATTCAGTTGAGAATATGTCTCTTACTCATAGCAGTGAGAGATACATGATCTGTTTTCATTCCAATTTTTATACTATTATCTTTAATATTCAGATCATGTATTCAGTTGGGATGTGTTATGACATATAGTGTAACCTGTTGGTCTAATTTCTGCAGACTGCTTTTCAGTTTTCCCTTAATTTTTTAATCAAATAAGGAGTTTTTTCCCCAAGCAATTCATGTTTCCTACTATGTCAGACATTGGTTTATTGAGTTTTATTGATGATGTCAAACGTTTGTAGTTCACAATCTGTATCCTAATATAAGTTGGTTCCCTGAAAAAAAATGAAAGCATATATAGGACAACCAAGAAGTCCATTGCTTCATCTGCTCCTTTAGAAGGAGAGTCACAGATCTTGAATTTCATGGTGATGCTAAATATTTGTAGTTCACAACTTGTCTCCTGATTTAAAGCTAGGATGATGAACTAGAAAAGCACAAGAAACATCAGGACTATGGTACAGACGATGACACATTTAGTGATCCTCATCCCAGGTAAGGGTCATCTGTAATAATGTGATGAAGAGCTGATTACTCTTTCATATGTAGTCTGTCCTATTGTCATGTTTGAGACCAAGAGTTGTCATGTACTACCACTTGATGAGTGTTCGTAGAGATTTAGCAAATTTTTGCCTCTTTAGAGGACTCTACTGAAAGACTTGCCCCCTTTTCCTTCAATGGCTTGGTAGACATTTTCACTTCTTTTTTGTCACTAGACAGTCCTATATCTCATTTCTCCAATCACTCCCTTCAAATAAGGTGTCTAGTGACCACTATGGACAGCTAGGTGGTGCAGTGGATAGAGCACCAATGCAGGAGTCAGGAGGACCTGAGTTCAAATCTCACCTCAGACACTTGACACTCGCTACCTGTGTGACCTTGGACAAGTCACTTAACCTCAATTGCCACATCCTGGGTCATCTCCAGTCATCCTGATGAATATCTGGTCACTGGATTCAGATGGCTCTAGAGGAGAAGTGAGGCTGGTGACCTGCATAGCCCTCCCTCACTCCAAACAAAGTCAAGTGTAAGTCATGTCATTTATTCTCTGATGGTCTTCTTCGTCAATGAAGGGCGAACACATACTAGTGACCACTAGACTGTAACACTGAAGGGCTCTCATCAATTCTTGATTATAGTAAGCAAAAGGCTACCTACCCTAGGCTTACTTTTGTCTCTGCCCTTGCCAGTGCTCACTCTGCTTGGGCCCAGATCTCCTAGGTCCTGAGTACTGCCCTTTTATTTTGAGACTGAGTTGTACATGAGTTTCCAAAATCCTGGAGACTAAATGCTGCTTTGATACTTTTGCTTTTCTATGTTGAGACCTGAGCTGGGACTCACTTGATCTGTACTCCTCACTCATTCCTCACTGGAAGTCCCAGAATTAATATATAATTCATATCAGTAGTAGCAGAAGATGTAACTCCTTTTGCACTTTGTAAACTGATGCAGTTCCTATCCTCAGAAATGAACTGGCAAACATTGAGCACATTTATCCAAAATTCAAATTCCAAAAAGATCTTTGGATTCCTAGGTGAATTCTAGATTTATCTTTTGAAATACCTACTTTAGTACTCTGTATAAAAGAGTTCCAGTTATGTCTTAGTGGTTCCCAGTGGCCTCCAAAATGCCAAATGAGAAGTCGCAAACATTTTCTTTATGCAGTTCCCAGACAACACCAAAATCAAAATTTTAAGGTGTACTCAGGCCTGTCATAGCTAGTGAGCCTGGAAATCACTATCATCCCCAAATTTAAA
Organism: Notamacropus eugenii; assembly: GCF_028372415.1. Classification (NCBI taxonomy): domain Eukaryota; kingdom Metazoa; phylum Chordata; class Mammalia; order Diprotodontia; family Macropodidae; genus Notamacropus; species Notamacropus eugenii. The sequence continues at coordinate 411,545,918 of NC_092876.1, read as the reverse complement.
AAAGTTAAATTTAGCAAATTACAGTGTAGAGCTTTTATCATCTTCTTTGAACAGTTTTTAAAGAGAGGACATTCTCATCTTTCTCGAGTTGTTTGATATCCATAGATAGGCTACTCTCTAGTGCTCCTGAGGAAGTGGAATATACCTCATGGAATGTGGCCCATCACCTCTAGAACCACCAACATAAACATGATGGCCATCCATGGCCCACCTCATTCTGTATTGCCGTTCCTCTACTTATACGAGTCCATTCCAGTAAATACTTTTGAGGCGGGACAAGGTCAAAAAAGAGAATAGAATAAATGTGGGCCAGGATAGGATGGAGGGAAATATAGTTAGTCTTATACAACATGATTATTATGGAAGTCTTTTGTAAAACTACACAGATATAGCCTATATTGAATTGCTTGCCTCATCAGTGGGGATGGGTGAGGAAGGAGGAAGGGAGAGAAGCTGGAAGTCAGAGTTTTAGGAATGAATGTTGAGAGTTGTTTTTGCATCCAACTGGAAAATAAGAAATACAATGGGATATAGAAATCTATCTTTCCCTACAAGAAAAGGGAGAAGATGGGGATAAGGGAAGGGAGGGGTGTGATAGAAGGGAGGGCAGATTGGGGGAAAAGGTCATCAGAATGCACGATGTTTTCGGGTGGGTGGAGGGGAGAGATGGGGAGAAAATCTGGAACTCAAAATTTTGTAGAAATGAATGTTGAAAACTAAAAATAAATAGACATTAAGAAGTCAGGTAGCAAAATATGTTTCTAAGAGATAGATTGTTGATTTAGGGAAGAAATTGAGTCATAAAGTAATTCCTATATAATTAAAACCAGACAAGGCAACTGACTTTGATTAGGTAAACCCTTTAAGCATTGTACTCTGGCTTCTTTGGGAAGAATCTGTTATGAAAAGGTATTGGTTGTGGTTCAGTCATTCTATAAAGCAATATGGAATTATGTTTTAAAAGTCACTAAAAATGTCAATGCTCTTTGACCAAGAGAGCCTTCTGTGATATATATACATATGTATACATATATATACACACACATACATGCATACACATACATTCAGAGAAAAATGCAAAAGAAAAGTTTCACATACACTAAAATATTTACAGAAGCACTTTTTGTGGTGGCAAAAAACTGAAAACAAAGTAGAGAGCCAGCAAATGGGGAAGGATAAAAACACGAATCCAATGGAATATTACTGAAGAAACAATGAATAAGGAGAGTTCAAAGAAATATGGAAAAAGCATAAACTGATACTGATAGAAATCAGTAGGAGGAAGGAAATAATATGCACAATGAAGTCAGCAATGTAAAAGTAAAGTACAAAAATCTAAAGCTGAATATTATCCAAAAATAATACCCAAGATTATCCCCACAGAAGAGATGAGAAAATGTATCTTTTTTTTTTTTTTTTGCAAAGGTGGGGGACTTTGGGATTAGAACAGTTTATATACTCTCATATCTGGTTGATGTGTTGTTAAGTTTTGCTAAACTTTTTTCCCCTCTGTCTTTTAAATTATTGGTTTTAAAGGATGGCCCACTGGGTAGAGGAAGGGCAGGAATATATTTTGAATAAAAATGTTGTAAAAAGAACATATCCATAAAATTTAAAAACTGATGTGTTGATTATTTTCTTGAGGTAGTACCGTAAGAAGAAAAATGTCTCTTATTGAACTGCTAATTACTTTGAAAAATGAATGTTTTCAGATTATCATTTTAATATATTTTTATGTTCCATCCCAAAGTTGGCTAATAATAAGTCTTACATTTTAATAAAATCTATTTCTACGTTATGAAAAAAAGGTGCAAAAGAACATCAAGCTGGTTCTCAAAGATAATAATACAAAATAGAAATCTTAGTTTTAGACCCAAATCATGGCAAACTTTGGTTCAAAATAGTCTATTTAAATCTTCTTACTATACATTATTTTACAAATGTATTCATAGCACAGAAAATAATGGTTTTTAGTCACATAGCTGGTATAAAAAAGGTATTAGTTGTAATGGTCCCAGGATATTATAAGTATAAAAAACAGTAAGATATTTTCTGCAGCACAGTTTTCCTTATAAAAACAACTGCTTGAATAGATTTTGCAAATTTTTTTCTTGAAAATTAAGCAAACAGCCTTCAGTGCCCCATATAGCCAGAATCAACCCTTAGGAACTTAATAGAATGCTGAAGGTTATAGTAATGCATTTTATATTCTCTAATACATTTTATATTCATATTTGTATAGTAATACATTTCCTATGTATATTTATGAATACATTATATATATATGTATATATATAGTTAAAATGGAAAATTTGGAAGTATGGATAATTGCTTGGTTTGTCCTAGTTGCACATTCAGAGAAAGTAGAAAAAAGTTGGAATATGATAGTTAAACATGTGAGCAGTATTACTTTATGTCTTAACCAAATATAAATACGTTAATTTTCTTCATTACTAGTACATATATTCTTTGTTACTAGCACATAGTTTGAAGGAATTAAGTTGTATGGCAGGAATTAGGTCACAAGGAATGATTTGAGGTATATGATTATTTATTGACTGGGTGGAATAGAGCAAGTTTCTACATGACCAGTAAAGACAGTGGTGGTCAAGGTAGAAATCACTGACCCATGCGTTTTGGACAATTTAAAGTAATTCTTTCCTGACCCATTCAACAACTTTTCTTTTTCACTAAGGAATTTATTCTTATTCATAAGGGGAGAGAAAGTTAAAACTATTTTATTTACCTTCATATTTGGGAGCTGAATTCCAAAGATTACTTAAATTTTTTTTCTTAAGTCTCAGGGAAGGTATTAATAGCCTTACTTAACATTATAAATAAGGTAATTAGTATGTTATATGTATGTTGTCTCTCCCATTAGACTATGAACTTCTTAAGAGCAGGGACAGTTTTTTGTTTTTCTTTTATCCTCAGGGCGTAACCTGGTGGCTGCCATAGTAGGTGCTTATTAGTTGATTGATTTTACTGATGAGGAAACTGAGGTTCAGAGGGTTCAGCCCACAGTTATATAGGTAGTAAGTATCTGAGTGGAGTTCCAATATTCTTCTTCTCAAGTGATTTTCCAATGAGAGTTATTTTTTTTTTTTTAGGTTTTAAAAGATCTTTATTGAATGAAAAGTTACCTGCATTTGAATTTTCTCTTGACTATCTCAACTAGATCATCCAGACAACTTCTCTAAATAATTATAAATCATAACTTAGAATCAGCACGTTGCTCTAGAGAAGCTTTCAGCCTACAAAATGTTTAAGTCAAGTGTAACACAAGCTTATAGATTACTATGGGTTGTCATCAAATAGGAAGCTTTTCAGGAGAAAAAAAAATCTAATTTAGATGTACTTGTGGTATTTCTCCCTATAAAAAAAATTCTGATAAACATTTTTTTGATCAATATGCAAAACTCTTGTTATAGTAGGATAATTTAGATGTTCTATTTCTAAGTGTATTTTAGAATTTCCCAATTAAGAAGGGGGTGGCATTAAGAGAAGGGAAAAATAGGTTGGTTGGATGTTAAAGTGAGAATCTAGAAGGACACATTTTATCTTTTTGCTTTCAATTAGAGGCACACACAAGAAAGACAGGGGGAAATGAAGCAGTCCAATTTGTTACAAACACATAGATTAGCTGCTCGATTGAAAAGGGAAAGTTAGTTTAAAGCTGCATAGATATTACAAATAATGGTGTGACAGAGCATACAAACAGTGTTCCTTTACAATGCAGTGACTCATGATAACAGGATGAAGTTAACTGTTACAGATGGAGTTGAAACTGGAAAACAGTAAGCAAAATTGTTCTAAGGATTTTGCCCTTTAATACATCTAGTAAGGATCATTCAACATTTAATGTCTAATTATGAAGATGCAGCAAGAGGAGTGTATTGACTATGTGAAACTTCACTAATGAGGTCTACTTCATGCCACTTTCAAGTGATCAAAATAAAAAGAAATTATACTACTCTACCTTTCAATTTACATATATATGACATGACATATTCACACATTGAACCTAATGGTTTGTTTACTGAAGAAATAAGGGCGTGAAGTATATAGGTTGAAGGGGAGGGAATTGTAACCTTAATACATTACCAAATAGCACTACCAAGGCAAGAAACTATCACACAGCTGATTGGCCCCTAAAAAAACTTAGACTTCATTCTAGTCTTTTTTTTCACCATTTGACCTTTCAAGTGATTCAAATCTTTATTTGTTCACATTAACAAACCATTAGGTTCTCTATAAAAATTTATTTTAGTTATTACAAGCTACAAAGTTGTGTGGTCTAAAATTAAACTAGATTTATGTATGTCAAATAAAATTCCACAATCAACTATGTTTATCTGTAATGATTACTAAGCATTAAAAAATTTCAATTCCAATTTCAAAGTTGAATATGGACAATCTGAGCTCAGCATCACAGTGTATAGGTAAAATTAAACACATTGTGCCTGTTAACTTAGACTGTATTAAGTTTCTAGCATTTCCTACATCTTTTTGGACAGAAATTTCTGGAATTAGTTGACTTTCCTTAGAATCAATTTTTAAAAAGTAATATGACATTTTTGATAGGATCATAAAGTTAAAGCTTAACAGGACAAAATACATACACTTTAAGGGGCATCAGTCTATCCACTAGCATGAGCTAGTTTAGGGGTTAAGGAATAGGGACTGGACCCAATTTTGTTGGTAGAGAACTGCCAGGTAAGGAAATTCTCCCTACCAGTGAAGGCTGGCACTTTCTCTTCAACTTACAGTAGCCTAGGCCACTGAAAGATTGTAACTTGTCCCAGGTCATACAGCTGCCATGTGTGCAAGATGGGTCTTAAACTTAAGTCTTCCTGAGTTGGAGGCCAGCTCTTTATCCACTATCCTTTGAGTAGAACTGCTTACAAATTGTATTTTTCATCAGTGTTGTTATTCAGAGATTCTACTACCTGTGTGACATTCATTCACTGATTTCTGCACACACACCCAAATTCACAAACTAAAATGCTTAAGATAATTTATCGGGACAACGAAACATAAGCAGATGTTGCTGTAAAGGAATTTATTTATAAGTGTGCTTCAAATGTTACAATGTAGAAAAAAGACTAGGGTAGGGATTTAAATGGAATTTCAAAAATAAGCTAATATCAATTTCAGAAACAATTATAGTTTTGAATGATATGCATTATTAAAATCTCTTAAATTAAACCAAATAAGTGGTAATCTAATCATTCTGGGTATACAAGAACATGATGATTAAAAATAAAAACCATGAACAGAGGAATTTAATGCTTTTAAAAATAAGGCCAAGACTGCATATATAATACAAAATATTTCATATTCTTTAGTACATATTTTCTCACTTATCATGCAGTATCACTTTTGAAATACATAATCTCTCCTTCTTTGAATTCTAGCCATCCTAAACTGTGGACATCAATGTTAGTATGTTATGATGTGTGAGTTAAAAAGGTAACCTACTAAGACAGAGCCCATTAGAAATGTAGCTTCTACTACCATCTCTACCTATAAGATCATCATATCTATGCATAATTGTTATTTTTGTCACCATCGAGCATTAAAAATCTCTGCACTTGATAGGTAAACACTAGTAAATACTTCAATACTGTGCATACAAACCAGAGTTTGTCTTAATGAATTACTCAAACAGGTGTGACAACTGTTTTCAGTCAAGATTAAGAGCAAAGTAATGAGGTTTGCTGATGAATATTTTTCTTGCTAATTTGTGGAGTGAATGAAAAGAATGTAGCCACCAGTATTTAAATCTGTATTTGTATAACTAATTCTCTGCTATTTGAAAAGTAGGAAGCTGAAACTCAACTTTCATGTTCTTGACTCCATATGTAAGAAAGAGATACTCTGACTGAAGTTTTTATTTGTCTTTCATAATCCTAAAAGGTTAAAGTGATATTCATTTTCACTAAGTAAAAGCCTTATTACACTCATGTAGTAATAATCCATTATATATAAGATATATATAGATATATATCTCTCTATATATCTTATATATATATATAAGATATATCTTATATATATATATATACACACACACACGGTTTGTTTCTTAATGTTGGCAGTTTTCTATATAGTCACTACATACAAAGAAGACATGATTTGACCATCAATAAAACTGAACCTGCAAACCGTTGTCACTTTATGCTAGGCTCTTACCATGAAGTCCACATATTAAGTCCCCAAAAGATTTTGATTGCTTTTTTTTGTTCAGTTCGGCTTTTTGGGATGAAGGGGGTAGGGAAAGAAGGTGGGGCAGTGAGGAGGTGGATAAACTTTGCCATGATTTTATGTTAATACATTTAAATAATGATTTGTTATTGTAGTAAGTGAAAAGTAAATTGCAAGGAAAGCTTTCTTAGTTAGATGATGAAGATTAAGTACAGTACTTTGGATTGTTCAAAAAGGATATTGTATGATTATCCTAAGTTTTCAGAGCCAAAGCTATCTAGTATTATGATTACTTATTGACAGCTTGGCTAAAGTTCTTAAAATTCCCTACTGCAAAAGCTATACCTAACAATCTTCCATAATGGTTTAAAAGAAAAGTACCACTTAAGTTGTATGACAAAAACAGATATGCAGATATACTGATGTGCTAACAGGACTGCAATTTATCAAAAGACCAATTCTTAGGTATTCAAGAGTTATTAAAAAATTAATGTTTTGGCCAAACCATATTTATAAACACAAGTTGACAATGCAAAATAGTTGCATAGCTAATAATGCTAGACCGCTATGTTATGGTAGGTTTAAGTTAACCTCATTGGTCCCAAAATAACAAAAAAATAAAACCCCTAACAATACTTAGCCAGTATAAACCTGCAGTATTTGCCTAAATTTCAGTACTTACTATAATCACTGTTCTAATATTTAAAACCACATCTAAAGGATAAAGCATAGCCATCTAATAATAGGCATATTTGTTTCTCATTTCGTGAAAAATGTCCTTATGAAATTATATTTTGTTTCCACAGGAATTTTAACAAAATACCTGCTTGTCAGTTCTGCAGTGGCCTCAGCTCAGTCCCCACTCACCGCCACAGTCCCTGCTCCCATAGATCAAAGCTACTAGCAAGACAGTTACTGCCTACAAAAATGAGCATTTCTCCTTCATCCTCAAAAATTTCCCACTTGATCCATTTATCTGTACCCATTAGCTATTATCTTAGACATTTCTTCTATTTTTGTTGACAAACTCTTCAAGAGGACTGTCTACAACTGGCACCTCCATTTCTTTTCCTTTCCTTTTGCTCTCAACTCTTTGTAGTCTTCATCTTATCTTTCAACTGAAACCTCTCTTTTCAGAGTAACTAATAATTTCTTAACTGTCAAATGACCTTTTCTCAGTGTTCATCCTTTGTGACATAATACTTGATCACCTTCTTCACCCTAGTGTTTTTTGACACTGTTCTCTTCAGGTTTTACTCTACCCTAATCTGGCTGTTCCTTCTCAGTCTTCTTTTCTGGATTTTGATCCAAGTCATACCCATTAAAAATGGATATCCTTCCAGGCTCTGTCCTTGGTAATTTTCTCTTTTCCTCTTAAATTTTTCATTGGGGATCTCATCAGCTCCCAGATCTATATTTATCTTATTCATATAGATGATTCTCAGATCTATTTATTCATCCTTAACCTCTCTTCTGACTTTGATTCTTATTTCTCTGTCTATCTTGATTTTTTTGAAGGTGAATTTCTATTTTATTCTTCTCCAGTTACATGTATAAATAATTTGTAACATTTATTTTTAAAACTTGGAGTTCCAAATTCTCTCTCTTCTTCCCTCTCTTCTCCCAATTGAGAAGGCAAACAATTCAATATAGGTTACATGTGTAGTCATGCAAAACATTTCCATAATAGTCATGTTGTGAAAGAAAACCCAGATCAAAAGAGAAAAAAGACCTAAAGAAAAATAAAGAAAATTTAAAAAGCATGCTTCAATCTGGATTCAGACACCATCAGTTCTTTCTTTGGGGATGGATAGCATTTTTCATCATAAGTCCTTCAGAGTTGTCTTGGATCATTGCATTTCTGAGAATAGTTAAATCCATTTAGACATTTTAAACTCAACATATCCACAACTGAATTATCTTTCCATTAAAAACTTCTCCTGTTTTAACTTCTTTATTACTATTGAGAGTACCATTATCATTCCAATCACACAAGCTCACAATATAAAAGTCACTCTCAACTCCTCACTTCCTTTCACTTTCAACCTATTGTCAAATTTCCTATGACTCCTTCTTTTAATACTGTCATCACCTTGGTAGAGACCCTCATAATATCATCCCTGGACTATTACAATAGCTTTCTGACTGGTCTCCTTCACTCAGTCTTTCTTTTTTTCTGTTATAGTACAACTCTTCATTCAGCTATCAGTTATCTTTCCAAAGCACACGCCTGATGATGTCACACACCCCCTCCCACCCCCACCCCACCCCCAGTCCCTCTCTTCACACTTAGTATACTCCAGTAGCTCCCTATTACTTCAGGGATAAAATAGAAAATTATCTGATTGGCTTTTAAAACCCTTCATAAATTGAACCCTTCCTATTCTTCTTCATGCAATTTCACTCCCACATATTTTACAATCTAGTAACATTGACCTATGATACTCCATCTCCTTTTGCCATATATTTTAAGTGACTGTCCTCTATTCTTAAAATGCTCTTCTTCCTCACCTTTACCTTCTGGTTTCCTTTGCTTCCTCAAAGTGTTCAGCAAGATCTCACCTTTTGTGAGAAGGCTTTCCTTATACCTGTTAGTGCCTTTGTTCTGAGATTACCTCCAATTTACCCTGTATATATCCAAGTATCACATAGTTATTAGCATGTTATCTCCCTCTTTAGCATGTGAGTTCCTTTTACATAGGGACTGTTTTTGTCTTTATATCCTCAACACTTAATTAACATTAGTTGGCTTACTTATCAATCAATATGTTTCCAATGAACAAATAGTAGATATAATTAACTCAAAGTATAGCTGCAAAATATTTCCTCCATAAGTTTGGTACATAGTCAGTCTCTCAAAAGTGGGTTCATATACATAGGAATAATGAGAACAAAATTGGAGCACAAAGGTTGTATTTAAACATATGCACCTACGGCAAAATGTTACTAGAATAAATCAGGGTTTCAATATTCTTTCTTTCCTCTTGGAGTTCTCTTCACATCTCACTCTCAATTGACAGGAATAATTCTTCCTTGAATTTACATTTGCTTCTCTTTTGGGGGGCCATGGATCAAACTTTCTCATGCTGTTCCTGGAGTTAGTCTCTGTCTCTCTGTCTCTCTGTCTCTCTGTCTTTCTGTCTCTCTGTCTCTCTGTCTCTCTGTCTCTGTCTCTCTCTCTGTCTCTCTCTTTGTCTCTCTCTCTGTCTCTCTCTCTGTCTCTCTCTCTGTCTCTCTCTCTCTCTCTCTCTCTCTCTCTCCCTCTCTCTCTATGTCTGGTAGAAAACGTGTCTCTTTTCCCCCAGTTCTACATTGAACTTTCTCAAATTGACTCTCCAGTTACCGGATAGGATTTTTCCTACTAGGAGGAGTAGGTATAATCCAATGAACCATGGCTGATGGGGAAGAGAGGGAATATCCCCCTCCTCTCCACCCTCTAGTATAGACTTAGGAGTCACAATTCACAAAGATGATCCTCACTTGAACTATCCTGAACAGACACATTCTTGAATTGTTAGACTGCACTTTAATGACTATATGGGTCACATCTTTATAGTTAGCATAACATGTAATTATAAGCCATTTACTTTTGTAATTAGATCCTGAGAAAGAACATTAATTGGAGATCAATGACCCCTACACAAATTCAACGATGGAACATATTGTCCTGTTTCTGGGGTGTGCAGTTGAGAATTACCATCTCCAAAAAAGCAAAAGAAGACAAAATACACATTTTTATGCAGGAGAAACCATGAATAGGATGGTTTGGCTGGAACAATGAATGTGTGTGTGTGTGTGTGTGTGTGTGTGTGTGTGTGTGTATAAAGAAGGGATGTTTTACATCCTTGGCAACAATTAATATAAAAAAAGAAGATTCAGACCTCTTAATAAAGTAATCACTCAAACTGTGGGTATAACCAAGTATGAACAAATCGTACTTACTTGCATTGAATCAACCAGTCAGAAGGTATAAATTAGATATGAACAAGCCCATAGTTAATATGGAAAGATTAAAGTACTAGCCAAAATTACTTTTCAGAATCACAGTACTAAAATCACTGACTAATACCACCCAGGGAAGTTTTGGGATTGGTTGAAGTAATTGAGTCAAACATTCCAGTAGGATCATTCTATCAAGAACTTTCTAGCAGAAGTTTCCAATAACAAACTAGCTTACTGGTGGTTGAGGGAATTTTAAAGGGTTGGGGGAGGAGTATGTGTTTGTGAAAGAGTATGTCTCAGACTTACGAGGAGAATATTTTGTATGAATTCTTCTTTCCATGTATTTCAATAAATATCCCTTTCTAAAAACTAATGAAATGACAGTCATTATGGATAACCAACACAAGTGTTCCCTGAATATCTGAATTTCATTAGAAATGGAGTAAATTCTGAAGATCTTCCTCTAAAAAATTCACCACAAAAATGTTTCAGCAAAGTGAGATTTTGAAAATTATTAGGAAGAATTTGTTAAAAAATTGCCTGAACTCTTCACCAAATGGGCAGAAGATTTAAAGTTCTTTAAGAACATTAAGCTTGGAATCCACAAAAGGTTATCAAGATCAAAACAGCTTTCACAAGTAGGGAAGAACTGGAGAAAGGGAAGTGTTACGAAAATCAGAGAGGACTCAGAGTTTAGGCTCCCAGGGGAGTGGTTACCTCCTGGTTCAAGGTATTCTACAGGTCTTCATTCCAAACAATTTTCTATAGCACATGAACCTCTACTGATGTACTTACCTTAGTAGTCAGTCAGAGGACATAACTCATTCTAAGCAAAGGTATTTACTGAGATGGCATAAAATCAATTAATTAATGAAACATTTCCCTCCAAAGCCTACATGTATGTATGTGTATTTGCATATATACATACATTTGTATATATGTATGTATGTGTGTGTGTGTGTGTGTGTGTGTGTGTGTGTGTGTGGAGAGAGAGAGAGAGAGAGAGAGAGAGAGAGAGAGAGAGAGAGAGAGAGAGAAAGAAAGAGAGAGAGAGAAAGAGAGAGAGAGAGAGAGAGAGAGAGAGACATAAGGAATGCAGTCTAGATAACTGCAGCTTCTAGTACCGTAAGACCTTTTCCCATCTCTTGGTTCCTTTTTTTTGCTACCTGTGGTCCTGATAATTCACCTAGACAGATGAGTCAACTGGACTCCCTGTCCTTTGTTCTTCCCTGTAGCTCAATTCCCAATGGCTAGGGCAGGCCCACTTTTCAGCTACAACATGTTACACTTATAGCTGTATCTTGCTTTGACTACTTGGTTTGATTTCCTCTGGATGTGGTCCTTTCTAAGTAGTTCACCTGTAAAATGCTATGGCAAATGATGTGTGGAGGAGAAGAAATCCCCTGCTCCTCTAAGGTGAGTAATAATTTACTTTCAAGGTTTGTGTTCTTCCTTCATAGCTGGGATTCTTTTCGATTGTCAGAAGTCATTCTAATCTGAGCTCTTTCCTAACTTGGCTCCCTCCTTTGGTAGTATGTCTTCTTATTTTTTAAGATCATTAGTGTTGTGCCTGATCTTGCCCAGTCAATAGTTATCTGTCCACTAATTCATATGCTTTCATGAGAGAACTTCTGATAAAGCTCATTGATGGTTTATTATAAGACCTCCTTTAAGACCTCAATAATCTCCCTTATGTGCTCCTTATGTAATTTCATCAGCTGGGTGGGTGAATTCAACTGGTTAAGTATGTTCTGACCAACTCTTTTCACTCTTAATAGACATACACACAGCCCAGATAGATTAAGGAAAGTGAGCCACAGGGAGAGATAGAATAGTAGAAGATTAAAGTCATATAGGAATATCACATTTATTTTTATCATGGACTTGGAACACCTACAGGTAGTGATGAAATTCCGAGCGTGACCTTTCTTGTGCATTATTCAGAGTAAAGTAGCACATGGGATTTGAGGACATTGAGGAAAGGGGAGGTCAGGGTGATAAAAGAAGCATTATCATATGTGTAGAAAGGAAAAAGAAAATAATTATTTATTAAGTACCTGCTATCTGCCAAGCATCATGCTCCATGCTTTACAAACGTCTCATTTGATCCTTACAGGAACTCTGAAGCAGATGCTGCTGTCATCTGCCTTTTTTAAGCTGAGGAAACTTGAAATAAACAAAAGTAAGTGACTTGCCCAAGGTCACAGAGCTAGCAAGTTTTTGAGGCTGGATCTGAACTCAGGTTTTCTTTAGTCCAGGTTCAGTGCTGTATATACTATGCTACTTTTTGCTGTCAAGTAGGAGAAAATTCTCAGGTCTCTTCATTTTAAAATTCCTAGAATGCATACAAAAACCCTAATTTCAGTTACTTCAGCAACACTAATTCCTGTGTAATGCAGTTTATTTGATCATTTAAAATTATGTTGTCAAGGTAGACAGGGCAAGATGTAGCAATGGATTGGATATGTGGGGTGAGTAGGAGTGAGAAATCAAGGATGTTATTGTGATGGTTGACCTAGGCTACTGGGACAATTATGGTACACTTGATGACAAGAGGGAAGTTCAGAATGTGGAGAAAATTTACAAGAAAAGAAAATATTCAAACAACATGGCACAGACAAGATGTATAGAAGGTAGACTGGAGTTAATCTCAGAGGGAAGATATTTCTAATATGAAAAAAGGCTTTTTGCAGAAGGTAGGATTTTAGCCTAGACAAAAAATAAACAAAAGAAATCCAGGCAGAGGAGATGAGGAAAAAAAACAGTACAGGCATGGGGAAAAATCAGGGAAAATCCACAGAGAAAGGGGCAGCTAGGTAGCGCAGTGAATAGAATACTGGCCCTGGAGTCAGGAGGATCTGAGTTCAAATGTGACCTTATATACTTGACACTTATTAGCTGTGTGACCTTGGGCAAGTCACTTAATTCTGATTGCCTCACCTCCCTCCCCCCAAAAAAAGAAAAAAAAAGAAAATACACTGAGAAGGGAGATGGAGTGTCTTGTACAAGGAAAAGCAAAGAGGCCAGTGTCACTAGATAATAGAGTATGTGGGAGGGAAGGAAATTGTTTGAAGATGGAAAATCTAGGAAGGGGCCAGGTTATAAAGGCCTTTAAAAGTCAGAGTATTTAAAAGTCACAGTATATTTGATCTTGGTGCATTCAACAGTAATGGAGAAGGACGCAGAATTGTGGGAGGCAGTACAACAGAGCTCCCTACCACAAAGCTCCTCCAAACAGGTCTAGAAAACATACCAAACTAAATCCTCATGGGGAAAAGCCAAATAATGCCACAATGAATCATATTTTCCAGCCCAGCTTGGTGTAAGAAGACAGAAAGATGTCTTTAGACACAAATGACAGATCAGGCCAGGAGTACACCATGCTGAATACTCTAGCACCCAGAGAGAAACTGTAGACCAGGGCTAGAGATCGTCCCAGACCCGTAACAGGACACCCCTGGACCTATACCAAGAGGACAACAGGTGCCAAGAGGCTACCTTATCGTTCACAACCCATTTCTAGAACACAGATCCAGAGTGGATTGAGAAGGGGACCTACACACATGAGTAGTATTTCCTGGCATAAGGGCCTAGGAGAGTGCACTTAGATGGGAGCAATTTCAGTAGCAAACAAGTAGTTTGGGCCCCAGGAGTAGATATGGGCCTCAGTTCCAAAATCTAGCCCAGCCATCAGAGGAATAACCAGGGCAGGAATCCCAGGCCACAGTGGAACTTAAAATTCTGCCACTCTGAACTAACAGATGTTTCCAGCTGGCTGACAGGGACTGAATCCAGGACCATCTACTGTTGCTCAGACTGAAAACAAGATCAGGAACTTGCAGAATTCTGATCAGGAGGGGCAGCAATCAGACCTTGCCTCAGATCAAAATACTTTAAGAGTATTTAGGAATATTTTTAAGAGCAAAAGCTTACGGATCTCCATCCTGTCCCTGAGACCCTGGAATAAAATCATCAATATCCCGAGAAATCCACAATAACACAGCTCAGATAGTCCCTCAAGAAATGAATCAGAGCCCATCCCCAATATTAAATCTGAAGTCAAGAAGAAGGTTGCAAGAATGGTGCAACAAAAGGAGAATCCCACTATAAAATGTCATTATGGTGAAAGAAAATCTCAAGACACAAATCCAAAAGAAGAGAATGACTTTAGAATACCTAGAAGAAAAATTTCAGAAAAAAGCTTTCAATTAGAATTCCTAAAAGAGATGAAGCAAGAGGTTTTTTTTTAAAAAGTTTAAAATATATTTATTTATAAATGGAACGTGAACACTTAAGGAAAAAAATGGTAAAGAAATGAGAAATATAGGAGAATTGGAAAGGGAATTAATAGCTTGACACATTAAGCACAAAACCTTGCCCAAGCAGCAAATTCACTAAAAATAAAAATGGCCCAAATAAAAGCCAATGACTACATAAGGCAATGAAATACATTAAAAACAACCAAAAGACTGAAAAAAATAGAAAAAAATACATTGTATCACAGAATAAACAAATGACATGCAGGGGAAAATGTACTTTTTATGAAACAGAGTACTTCCTGGCATTCCAGATGAAAAGGTTATTGTGCAGTGCAAACACAAGAGTAAGGAGAAGCATGAAAAGTAAAGATAAGCAATCATAATGGACTAAACAAAAATAAACTGTTTATATTCTAATATGGGGGATGATATACATCCCCTCAGAACCCTATCATTATCAGGGGTCATAAAAGTCTTATTAGACGGAGTACTTAGGAGTGTTTCTATTATGTTCTGATGATTATGTGAAAAAATGGAAAAAGAAGGGGAAGAGGAATACGTTGGAGGAAGGGGAGAGAGGAGAGACAGGTTTGGGGATATTGGGATTCAAGGAGAACTTATAGAAACAAGGAAGAAGGAGTGGGAGGATCAAGTGACCCTTCAATTTCACTCTTATCTGAACTGAACCAAGGAAGGAAGAATGATTATAAACATACATATATACACATAGTCAGATACATAAATGCATTTCAAGAGGGAAACTGGAGGAAAAGGGAAAATGGAAGGGGGACTTGAAGGAGAATAGATTATGTGAAGGATTAATTTCAAGTAAAACAGACTAAATAAGGATGAAAAAAATATTTATAGCATCTTTTTTCCATAGCAAAGAAAGAAAAATGCAGTGAGGGATGGCAGGTGCCCATCAATTGGTGAATAGCTAAACAACTCATAATATATGATGAAGTACTAGTATGGTCTAAGAAACAATGATGGGGATAGTTTCAGAGAAACCTGAAAAGACTCAAATGAACTCATGCAAAACAAAGTAAATAGAAAAAGAAGAACTAATAGTAATAAACTTTTCCTAAGTATTAATCATTGAGGAATGAGTTCTGGCAATTTATTTTCTCCAGAGGGCGAAGCAGCATGGGTGAAGACAGTCCAGAGAGTGATCCATTAGTAAAGATCCTGATCTACAGCTTGCCACTAGATCCAGATGGCTCTAGACGAGAGAGGCTGGTGACTATACAACTCTGCCTCTCTTAAATGTAATTCACTTACAAGTCATGGCATCACCTTCCTGATGTCATGGCTGTCTTCGAAAATGAAGAACAAACAACACTAAGGAGTGAACAGTATGTCTGGGTCTTCTCAGGATGTGGAAGTTCCAGGAAAGGACTCACTCATCATAGAGTTGGCCTCAGACTGGAATCCTCCTAGGATGTTAGGCATTTGATATGAAGTTACAAAGAGTGGGGCAGGGCTATCCTTATGGGGGCAAGGAAACTGGTGTGGAGTTGAAGCAGGTTGGAGAACGTGTTGAAAGGACTGATGATATGAAAGATCTAGGACCATCTTATTGGGGAGTGGGGAAGTGAAGAAAGTTAATATAATCCAGGTGTGGGGCCTGACAAGGAATGATCTTTGTTAGGATAAGAAGGTAAAGGAGTAAAAGGTGTAGGATTGTGGAGAATTAAGTTGGATCACCAAGAGGTTGAGACAGGAAAGGGAGGACAGTGCAGTCAATACAAGGACTGATGGGCTGAGAAGTTCTGGTCATGATGAGCATGAAAGAAAGTATTAGCTTTAGAGGCTGTAAGGTCATAGGGAATGATGAAAAGATAAAAAACCACCATCAGATAAAAGAATTTTAGAGTTTATGGACATAGAAACAGAACATTTGTGGGTTATGGCAAGGTCATCTTTGTGTGTAGTTAATGTGGAGTAAGTACTTCAGTGGGAAGTAAGTAGAGGGTCAACTAAGTGGCAAACCTGGAGTTAGGAGATCCAAGTTCAAATATAGGTTCAGACACTTACTAGCTATGCAGCCCTCAGTTTGCCTCAGTTTCCTCTTCTCTAAAATGGGGAAATAATAGCACCTACCTCCCAGAGTTGTTGTGAGGATGAAATAAGATGATAATCGTAAAAGTTTCTGACACATAGCAAGCACTATATACATGTTTATTATTATTATTAATTATTATTATATGGAGGACCTGGTATAGATATGTATGATGGAAGGGATATAAATACATATGCTGAAGTCTCCTACTATGAGCGGAGGAGATGCAGAGAAGAGAATGATTGTGAACCAGGTACCGAACTCATGTTGCCTTTGCTCATATTGTTTGCCTGAACAGTAAAATGAATGATTCGGTTAAGTAATCAGTACAGCTGGAATTATTTCAAATCCAGTAAAGTATTAGAGTAATTATTCTTCAAACTCTTAAAACAATACCTCTTTTCCACAGAATTTGACAGCATATTAAAATGATGAAGACATCCTGATGGTTCAAGTGTGCTCCAAGGAAAGCTAGAAGGTTGTACGGTTAACTCCCAGGGTATAATTCTAAACCATACAACCTACTACCTCTACCTGGATGCACACAACTTCCAGAGATGATGTAATTTCTTCATTGTATCTTCAGATAGCTCCTCCATGTACGGCTGTTATTATACCCAAAGCCTATGAATATTGATATAGGTGGCAAAATGTAAAATACTGTATTAACCCAACATTTTACCAGTAAATAGATTAGTCCAATGGCTAAAGAAGTCATTTATTTGTGAAATACAGCTAGTGTATTATACAGTTATGATGTCATTCCTTTTGAAATTTGAAGATGAAATATCATAGTTCAAGAAAATACCACCTTGAGTTGAAGAAAAAAATTATTGACAGTTTCATAAATTCAGTTATATTTTAATAATATTTACTAAAGTTTGTGGTTATTACAGTTTTTGGAATTGATATGTACAGATATGCTTTGCTGGTCTGTTTTCTATTCATTCCTTTTAAATCATTAATGTTTTTGTCAATTTACTAGATAAAGTATTAGAATTTAAACAAATTTCCCAAATGATGGAAAACTATGTTCTAACATATATACTTTTAGACTTTTAACATGAATGACAACAAAATCAAAAAGAATAATTTTTAAGAGTAAATATTTCACCTTAATTTAATAGGTTCACAGGTTTAACAATATTTTCTCAAAAAAATCATTAAAAGGATAATAATGTAGCATTTTTTAGATTACTACACTGACACAGACCCAAAGAGGCGAGCTTGTGAAGTCAATTTCACCACAAGATCGGATCTACGGGTTTGTACCAGTTAGCAATATCACACAAAATCTCCCTATTAGTGTAGAATTTGTTATAAATGCTTGATAAAATTATTGCAGTCAAAGAACTATATTATTTGTCAAATTAAACTTAAAAAAACCTATGATAGCCTAATATCAATCCTAGAATACACATTTCAAATGAGACTACTCGTGTACAATTCTTGCAGTTCAAGTGCATTCTTCTAATTCAAAGGACTGTGTGAATACAAATGTATATGTGCATAGATACATCATACACACAAACATATTTGTTCATGTACACATATAATGTAAATATCTGCATAGAATATTTCTGTTTAAAAGATAACGAAAGCTTGGTCTTGTTAATAATCAATAGTTTTAAAAAGGAGAAAAGAAATGGTAAAGGCAATCTAGTAAGATGTATATGAGGAATAGGAATATTGCTTACGAAACTACAAGAAAAAAACAAGTTTAAATGTAATTCTACTGCATAAAAGTGAATAGATTGTACTCAAGACAAGTATTTTAAGAACTAGTTTTAATTTTATGGATTTTCTCACAAAACTTAATTAAGAATTTATCAGCACAGCATAGAACACGAAATAGATGTATTCTCCTGTTCAGTGAATGCTAAAATCTGTAATTTATGTAAATAAACATTAAAAATACACTGAACTGAAAAATAAGTTAATAATACTCCTATTGATAGTCTTAGTAGTCTTACAATCAAAAATCTGTATTGTGATAATTTATTTTATTTCAAAAACAAAACATAGGCATTTTACACAAAATGCAATTTTTATTCAAATAAATTTCAATAGGATGGGGAAAAGTTAAACAGTAGTTTATCTGCTGAGACAATGCTTTGTTTTAAACTTATGAGAAATGTATAATTACTTTGCTTTAAAATGCTTAATGAATAAAATATTGTAATTATTCTAGACCAATGGTTCCTTTATTGAAAGTCTATTTTTAAAACTATGATTCTATTTAGAAATGTTTTTTAAAAGTTTACCTTTTGTTCCTTTTTAAATTATGCTGAATTCTTTGTTAATGAATTGTACAAGAGCTACCAATTTACTGTAACTCCCCCATCTTCTTTAACTATAAAGATAGTACTCTATATAAAATTGAGCTTTATGTCTAGTCAGCTTAGAAATGCTTTTTCTTATTTCATACTGAATAAATAAAAATTAATTTCCTTAACAGATGTTCCTATATTTTCACTTTTTCTTAGGTATCTGAAACTAATACTGAATGAGAAAGCACAGCCATTTTTCAATGTCTCTGTAAAACTTAGTGTTTATTAAAACCAAAAAGGTGTTCCTATTCTTTGTGCATATATGGTTAGTTTTACATATATTTCTAGGGTTAATTAGGATTAGAAAAAATAAACTAGAAATAAAAGTAAAAGGAAATTGAGTAGTTGTTAGATATAGTAAGTCTAAAGTATAAGGATCCCTTTTTATGAAAACAGATGGAAAAGAAACAAAAAAGAAATAAATTATTTTATATTGGTTATATGAAAAGGTGGTAGGAAAGATGTGTTTCAACCAGGGCAAAATATTGTTTGTTTATGCAATAATATTTTCAAAGTCAAAAAATTCTCAAGTCTTATAGAGTTATGTTGTTTTAAAAAACTGTATCACTGATGTCTGTAGTAGACTAATCAGATTTCAAAAATTATTTTGTTTTGGGTGAGATCAAGAGTGTCTTCTTTCTTTTTTTTTCTTCAGAACTCTTGCATGTGGCACAAACTGTTTTGTTTTTTCTAGGGAGCCCATTATTTCTAAGTAAAAAGGCAAGTATGCTTGTCTCCTTTTATTATCCTCAGAATTCCAGGCAAAAGAGCATTATGCAAAAGCTACACCAAGCCTTTACACAAACAAAAATATCAGGGATAAAAGGCAGAAGAAACCCGGAAATTTATCCAGCCTGTTGGCTTTATAAAAGGGGATTGTGCAGGTCTGTGAAGCAAAGAGGTATAAAGACAGGATGTGCTTTCAGTACTTTCTACTCCGATGAGTTCATGATCAAATATGTCTTCATTAAATGGCGAGGGGCGGGGGGTAGAAACCAATTGATTTATTAGCTATTCCAAGGATTTTTAAAATAAGGAATTTTTAAAAAAATGAAATACTTCCCCTCCATTCACTTATCATCTCTAAGTATTCTGTTAATATTTTTTCTTTTTAAAAAACAGAATTTATCAGACCTGAAAGGGTCAGCTTTTTGTGGTCTGCCAAAAAATAAAAAAGAAAAGTCAGAATAAATAAAAAAAAAAGGTTATGTTTCCAAGCTCAATAGCTTGCCCAGTCTGGCTAAAGTCAAGAATTTTCTATGCCATGTAAGGGAAAAGGGAAACTGTCTGAACAGGTCCTGCTTTCCAAGTCTCAGTTGGCAGGATAACAAAATCTCAACTGTAAGGTCACATGTTTCTCTGCCAAATGTAGAGTTCATTCCCATAAACCATTCTGCTGACACCGCAGAGGCAGCTATTGTCTCATTTAGATCCAAAGTTTAGCCCACTTTTCATTGAATTAGCTAAAAGACACATCACCTTTGGGGGCTGGAAATCATGAAAATACCTACCTGGCAAGCAGCCCACTTTTTCTGCCCATCGACCAGAGATGAAATTGTGCTGCCTAATACAATGATGTGGAATGTTGAAATCATCAAAAATTAATCTGAGTCTGGAAATGCTTGTCTTATTTACACAACAAACTATGACTTCTTATGGTATAAAAAAATCCTTTCTACTACATATAGCAATTAAAAGACTGAACAATTTTATTTTATACCTTAGCTAAATGGGTCTCCGATGAAAAGAAAGTTCAATATAAGTTTTCTGAGTTAAAGGCATAACCTTTTGCTCTTCTTTTTCCATTAGGATAATCCAGTATCCTCTAGGAATTTCTTTTAGCCTTTCAAA
Source organism: Notamacropus eugenii (assembly GCF_028372415.1). Classification (NCBI taxonomy): domain Eukaryota; kingdom Metazoa; phylum Chordata; class Mammalia; order Diprotodontia; family Macropodidae; genus Notamacropus; species Notamacropus eugenii. The sequence continues at coordinate 411,525,270 of NC_092876.1, read as the reverse complement.
TTTAAGATTTAAAATCTCTGGGCTCTTCTTTCCTTGCATTTACTATTTTCTGATTTTATCTGTCCCCAATTATGTATACAGCATCCACCAGCAGTGGTAAGATATATTATTGCTACAATCTTCATCAGAACAGCCTCCTGAGGGGGGCGGTGGAAGGGGGGAATTAGTTTTCCAACCACATAGAACCCTTCCACTTAATCCTCTTGTAATTCTCATAACATAACATAGCCAGAACTCAAATTTTGAAAGTTTGACACTTTTGAGAAGTACACTGTTTTCTGTTGCCAAAACAAATCAAAACATCAAAACTATAGGTATCTACAACAGTCTAAAGAAAATGTTTGAATACAGTAAACATATGCATAGGTTGCTTAAAGGGGCTGTTCCTTAATCTACAATACAGAGAAAATGGGATGGGTCACCATTCTCTTTAAAACTCACAATTACAATAATTTCTAGTGAAAATAAAATAAATGAATTTACTAAGAAATAAACATTTTCTTTTTAAATGATATTTTATTCCCCCCAATTACATGTTAATACATTTTTAATAATTTGTATAAAAAGTTTTGAGATCAAAATCTATTCCTCCCTCCTTCCATCACTCTCCTCCCTCCTCCCTGAGACATTAAGCAATTGGATACAGGTTATACATGCTCAATCCTGTAAAACATTTCCATATTTGCCATTTCATACAAGGACTCAAGCAAGAAAAAAAAAGAATAAAAAAGAAAGTGAAAAATAGTATGCTTCAGTCAATTTTCAGATAATATCAGTTCTTTCCCTGATTCATTGAGTCCTTTGGAATTGTCTTGGATCGTTGTATAGGTTTCCATTGTGCAATATTGCTATTACTATGTACAACATTGTCTTGGTTGTGTTCACTTTGCTTTATATTAGTTCATGTAAAATTTTCCAGGTTATTCTGAAATCATCCTGCTTGTCATCTCTTATAACAATAAAATTTCATCACAATCATATACCACAATTTGTTCAGTCATTCCCCAATTGATGGTCATCTCCTCAATTTCCAATTCTTAGCTACCACAAAATGTGATACCATAAGCAAATTAGGAGAGCAAGGAATAGTTTGCCTGTCACATCTATGGAGAAAGGAAGAATTTAGGATCAAACAAGATATCGAGTGCCTTAAAAGATGTAAAATAGATAATTTTGTATTAGTAGTACTGCTGAATCAAAGAGTATGCACGGTTTTATAGCACTTTGGGCATAGTTCCGAAATGCTCTCCAGAACTTTTTGGGTGAGTTCACACCTCCACCAACAGTCCCAGTTTTCCAACATCTCTTCCAAGATTTAGCATTTTCCTTTTTTGTCATACTAGCCAATCTGATAAGAGTGAGGTAGTATCTCAGAGTTGTTTTAATTTGAATTTCTTTAGTCAATAGTGATTTATAGCATTTTGTCATATGGCTATTGATAGTTTTAATTTCTTTGAAAACTGTTCATATCCTTTGACTATTTATCATTTGGTGAATGACTTGTATTAGTATAAATTTGATTCCGTTCTGTATGTATCTGAAAAAAAAGTCTTTATCAGAGATAGTTGATGCAAATTTCCTCCCCCCTCCACTTTTCTGCTTTGTTTCTAATTTTGCTTTCATTGGTTTTGTTAGTGCAAAAAACTTTTTAATTTTATGGAAACAAAATTATCTATTTTATATCTTTTAAGGCTCTCTATATCTTGTTTGATCTTAAATTCTTCCTTTCTCCATAGATGTGACAGGCAAACTATTCTTTGCTCTCCTAATTTGCTTATGGTATCACATTTTATCTTGAAATTATGTACCCATTTTGACCTTATCCTGGTATACAGTGAGAGATGTTGGTCTTCCATGTTGTTTTCCAGTTTTCCTGTTTTTGTCAAATAATGAATTTTTGTCCCCAAAGCTTGGATCTTTGGGTATATCATATACTAGATTACTATGGTCATTTACAACAATGTATTGTGCCCTTATCTATTCCACTGATCCACCATTCTGTTTCTTAGCTAGTACCATACTGTTTTGATAATTGCCATTTTATAAAACAGTTTGAAATCTGGTACAGCTAGACCACCTTCTTTCACATTTTTTTTTTCATTGATTCCTTTCATATTTTGACCTTTTGTTCTTCCAGATGAATTTTTATTTTTTCTTGTTTTATTAAGTAATTTTTTGGTATTTTGCTATGGCACTGAATTAATTTAGGTAAAATTGTCATGTTTATTATATTGGCTTAGCCTATCCACTAGCAATTAATATTTCCCCCTCAATTGTTTAGCTACGACTTTATTAGTGTATAAAGTGTTTTATAATTGTGTTCATATAGTTCCTTAGTTTGTCTTGGTAGAAGACTCCCAGGTATTTTACATTGTCTTCAATTATTTTAAATGGAATTTCTTTTCCTACTCCTTTCTGCTGGGCTTTGTTGGATATATGTAGAAATGCTGATGATTTATCTGAATTTATTCTATATCCTGCAACTTTGCTAAAATTTTTAATTATTTCAAGTAGTTTTTTTAGTGAGTTCTCTTAGTATACCATCATATCACCTGCAAAGAGAGATAATTTTGTTTCCATATTGCCTGTTATAATTCCTTCAATTTCTTTTTCTTCTTTTATTGCTATAGCTAGCATTTCCAGTATAATATTGAATAATAATGGTGATAATAGGCATCCTTGTTTCATCCCTGATTGTATTGGGAAGGCTTCTATCCAGTCGCCATTACAGATAATGCTTGCTGATGGTTTTAGATAAATATTGCTTCTCACTTTAAGGAAAGCTCCATTTATTCCTATGCTCTTTAGTGTTTTTAGTATAAATGGGTATTATATTTTGTCAAAGTTTTTTTTTCTATATTCATTGTGATGAGCATATGATTTCTGTTGGTTTCATTATTGATACAGCTCATTGTGCTGATAATTTTCTTAATATTGGACCAGCTCTACATTCTTGGTTTAAATCGCACCTGGTCATGCTGTATAAATCTTGCGATATAGTGCTGTAATCTGCTTGCTAGTATTTAATCTCAGAATTTTACATCAATAATCATTTGGGAAATTGGTCTATATATATATTTTTTGTTTCTTCCTGGTTTAGGTATCAGTACCATATTTGTACCAGAAAGGAATTTGGTAGGACTCCTCCTTCACCTATTTCTTCCAAATATTTTATATAGTATTGAGATTAATTGTTCTTTAAATGTTTCATAGAATTCACTTCTGAATCCATCTAGTCCTGACGACTTTTTCTTAGGAAGTTCATTGATAGCTTGTTCAATTTCTTTTTTCTAAGTTGGAATTAAGTATTCTATTTCCTCTACTGTTTTTTAATGTAAGCATTTCAAGATTATAAAATTTCCCCTACATAACTGCTATAGCTGTATTCCATAGATTTTGATGTGTTGTCTTATTGTTGTTATTCTCTTTAATGAATTATCAGTTGTTTCTATGATTTGTTCTTTGACCCACTTATTTTTTAGGATTAGATTACTTAATTTCCATTTAATTTTTAATCTTTCTTTCTACTGTCTATTATTGAATATAATTTTATTGCATCATCCTGAAAAGATGCATTTAATATGTCTGTCTTTGTGCATTTAGCTGTGATGTTTTTATGCCGTAATACATGGTCAATTTCTGTGTAAGTGCCATGTACTGCTGATAAAAAGGTATATTGCTTTATATTCCCATTTAATTTTCTCTAGAGTTCTATTATGTCTAACATTGGCAGAATTCTATTCACATCCTTAACTTCCTTCTTGTTTATTTTTTGTTAGATTTATCTAGTTCTGAGAGGGGAAAATTGAGGTCCCCCAGTAGGATAGTTTTACTGTCTATTTCTTCCCATAACTTATTCAGCTTAAAAAACTTACATTGTTTTCCATTTGGCACAAATATGCTTAGTATTGATGTGACTTCATTGTCTACCTTTCAGCAAGATATACTTTTCTTTCTTATCTTTTTAAATTAGACCTATTTTTCCTTTTGTTTTGTCTGAGATCATGATTGCTACCCCTGCTTTTTTTTTTTTTAATTTCAACTGAAGCAGAATGGATTCTGCTCCAGCTTTTTACTTTTACTCTGTGTGTCTCTCTCTGGTTGAAATGTGCTTCTTGTAAAAACATTATTGTTGAATTCTGGCTTTTAATCTATTCTAATGTCTCTTTCTGTGTTATGAGTGAGTTCATCCCATTCCCATTCACAGTTATGATTAATTACTGTGTATTTCCTTCCATCCTATTCTCTCTCTCTCTCTCTCTCTCTCTCTCTCTCTCTCTCTCTCTCTCTCTCTCTCTCTCCCTGTCTCTCTTATCCTCAACATGTTTCTTCTCACAAATGTTTTACTTCTGATTTCCATCTCCTCAGTCTGCCCTCCCTTTTATCATTTTCCTCTCCACTTCTCTTATTCCCATCAACTTTTACTTCCTTTAGGATAAGATAGGTTTCTGTATCCAACTGAGTGTGTATATTATTCCCTCTTTGAGCCAGTTTTGATGAGTGTAAGGTTTAAGCTTCGCCAGCCTCACCTTTCCATCATAATAACTCTTTCTTCTTTTGTGTGAGAAAATTTATGCTTTTCTATCTGTTCCCTTCTCCCAGTGCAATTTTCTTGCTCACCTTTTTCTTTTATTTTTTGGGGAGTATCATCCCATCAATGTCACCCTATTTCCACACCCTCTGTCTATGTATACTCCTAATTGTCCTTAGAGTAACAAAGTTTTTAAGAGTTTCAAATATTTTCTTTCTATACAGAGAGAAGGCTGTGCAAAGTCACCAGCTTCACTTTCTCCTCCAGAGCCATCTGGGTCAGTGGCCAGATATGGATCAGAACAGCTGGAGATGGTCCAGGATGCAGTGGGGACTTTGGCCTTTTCATGGTAAGGTCTTTAACAATTCTCCATTTGACTGAGACAGTGCCATTCAGTGATTAAGTCTTAATAAAATGAGACAAAAAATGGCCTCTTTAAAAAAATAGATATGGGAGGAAAAGTCCGTAAGAGTTTCTGGCAAAAACAGAAACAATTATTGTTTACATTTATTCTGAGTGAATCAGGGCCAAAAGAATAGCCAAGTAGGATTTGGTCTGGGATCAGAGTGACTTGGAGTTAAGGCTGGTCTTTAGGGGATAAAAAAAACAAGAAAAAAATCCAATTCACTTGCAATTGATGGCATAATGAATTGTCATGATTCTCTTCCAGAAGGAAGGACAAACAGTAGCTGGTATATAGGAATATAAACAGTTTAATCGTATTGAATCTTTTATGTTTGCTCTATCTAGGTTCTTTTTTTTAACCTTTTCATATTTTCCTTGGGCTTTTATTCAAAGATCAATTTTTTTTATTCAGCTCTGGTCTTTTAATTAGAAATGTTTGAAACTCCTCTGTTTCATTAAATATCCATTTTTTTTTCTTAAAGAATTATACTCAGTTTTTCTGGCTAAGTGATTCTTGGCTGTAATTCTAACCCCTTTACCTTCTGGAATATCATCTTTCAATCCCTCTGGTTCTTTAATGTGGAAGCTGTTAAATCCTGTGTAATCTTGATTGTAATTCTATAGTATTTGAATTGTTTCTTTCTGTTTTTCATGCTCCTTGACCTGAGAGCTCTGGAATTTGGCTATGAAGTTCATAAGAGTTTTCTTTTGGGGGTCTCTGTCAGGTGACAACTGATGTATTGTTTTAAATTCTATTTTGCCTTCTGGCTCTAGGGTATCAGGGAAGTTTTCCTTAATAATTTCTTGAAAGATGTTGTCCAGGTTTTTTTTTAAATCACAGCTTTCAGGTAGTCTAATAATCTCTTGGATCTATTTTACAGGTCAGTTGTTTTTCCATTGCTAAATTTCACAATTTCATATATTTTGCATTCTTTGATTTTACTTTATTGTAACTTGATGTCTCCTGGAGCTTTTATTTGTTCAATTCTAATTATTAAGAAATTATTTTCTTCAGTGAGATTTTGTATCTCTTTTCCCATTTGGTCAATTGTATTTCTTAAGGAATTATTTTCTTTGGTGCATTTTTGTATATATTTTTTCTTTTTATTGTTTCCTTTTTTGGGTAAATTTTTAAATTTTAAACTTAAATACAAAATAAGGAAAGAAAATAAAAACATTGTCACGTACACAGCTGACAATAAGAGAGGATTCAATATAAAACAATAAGTTTCCAATTTAAGAGAAACTATATTATAAATGTTACACATTGTATTCAAAGTTGCCCAGTTTGCTCCCCTTGTTGGTTATCTTTTGTTCTCTTCTGTGTACCTTTTACTTTGTTTTTCCTTTTCCTCAACCCCCATCCACCAAAAAAAAAAAAAAAGGCGGTGTCAGCATGGAGGTGTTTCCCTTCACTCAGGCCAAATCTTTGACCCTGGTGATCAAGCTTTTCCTGGGGTCTTCTCAAATTCTCTGAGGAGGACACTGCTTTACCTTGTGTTTATTTCTGTTGCTGCAAGGTGATATTCTGTCTTTTTTTTTTTGCCAAGGAGGAAATTTGGAGTGCTAAAAGTATTCTGACCTACTCAGCCACATTCCTCTCCTATATACCTTTTCCCATATTTTTGTATTTCTTTTACTAAGATGTTGACTCTTTTTTCATGATTCTTTTGCGTTATTCTCATTTCCCCCCAATTTTTCTTCTACTTTTCTAATTTGCTTTTAAAAATACATTTTAAGCTTTCAAGGAATTCTATTCAGGCCTCAACCAAATTACACTTTTCTTTGAATCGCTACTTGTAGCAATTATGACCCTGCTTTCCTCTTCTAAGTTTGTGCCTTGATTCTCCCTGTTGTTATAGTGACTTTCTTTTGTCAAATTCTCTTTTTTCCTCTCAGTTTTTTTGCATATTTATAACTTGATATTTTTATGTGAAAATTGGGCTCTGCTCCTGCACTGACATTATGTTTCTTGTGCTGGCGCTCAGGTCCTTGGTTCTGGCTTTCCCTTGGCTTTAGGAGCTAGTTGCTGGCTTTCACTGGAGGGAGGGGTGCCTGTTGATCTCCCATAGGTGTGAGGTTTCAGTGCTTGCTTACCCCAGGTACATGGCCTTGCTGCTGTATTGCTATGGAGACAAGACCTCCCTTTTGGCTGGCCCTAGGAGCTAGATCTCTTTGTTGGTCAGTCAAAGGGTTGGAGTCTTGCTGCTAGTTGACCCCAGAAGTTTGTCATCACCACTGGTCAGCGATGAAGGCAAAGCCTTGCTGGTGGCCTGTGCTGGGGATGGAGACGTTGGGGTAAGGCTTTGTTTTCCTGCACTCTCAGATGGCTTGCCTTGGGGTGGTTGGCTTGTAGGAGGGTAGGCAGATTGCATTGCCCCAGGGCTTGATTCTTATTACAGCCTCCCTGCTGTGATGCCTAGTGGTACTACTCTAGTACCTTACTCCCCTGCCCTGCACTGTGAAACTGATCTTTCGTGTTGGTAAACTGCTTCCCTGATCTTAAATCAATTCTGAGGCAATTTTCAAGTTATTTGGAAGAGAATTTGGGAGGGATTCATGGAGTTCCTGACTCACTCTGCCATCTTGGCATTAGAAGTCTAGAAATAACATTTTCAATCACATTTTTACTTGATAACTTGAATGCCACGCAATATCAAATCAAATATTTTATTTCATTTAAGAAACACTAATCAAATTTTACTTTCTATAGTACATAACCATGAGACCATTTTAGAAAAGATTTAAATGACTCTGCTTATATCTTATAGATAATTAGTATCCATTGCTTATGAATTTTAACATAAGATAACATGATAAAATGAAAATGTTAAAGTAATATAAAATTCATTTATGAAATGTATTCAAAGATGGTAGGTAAATGATTTCAATGGACTATAAGCAGTTGACTACCACTATGCCACTTTATGCTCACTTTAACAGCTTATATTTTTCTAGCACTATAAAAACTGCAAAACACCTTATACTCATTATCTCTTTAGGTCTCATGACAAACAAATTTTATTACCCTTATTTTATTTATTCTTATTTTACAGATGAGGAAACTCAGAGAGATTAAGTGACTCCAGCCTTCTCCGTGACAAAGAAATCCAAACAGCAAAAACTTTCTCAGTCTAGGAGAGGAGTTTTCAGTGCTGGGTGTTGCAACAAATTTGAGCCAGAGAATTGAGGAATAAAAGGGAACTGCAAAAAGATACCTGTGCACAGCTGTGTGGCATGCTGCAGGGAAAGGGACCAACATTCAATTAGGGTAATATTCTGTTACCCCAGAATTTTTTTGGTACAGTAACTGATACATATGAACTGTGAATTGACTGGCATGAGAGCAAGATGGAAAGGCTTTGCAGTCCAGTCTCTAAGAAATGCCATTATAAGTGAGGGAATAAGAAAGTCAGTAGTGAAGAGAAATAAGGGAACAATGAAATTACCAAAGAACTCAGGAGAAAGAGAAATCAATTAAAGACTTTGAGTGTAAGCAGATAAGCCAGCTGTTAAGACACTCATAAGAGAAAGGAATATGGTCTCTAGATCATATAAAAGAGTCCAGATATCTGGAAAGAAAGATTTCAAGAAAAAGGAAATGTGGATTTCTAAAAAAAGCTCTGAGCCACAGCAAAATGTTCCTAAATGGTTTAAAAGAGAAATAAGAACTATAAAAGCAGAATTTATTGTTTGCACAGCAGAAATAATTGTCAGAACAGAAATATTTGAATCCATGATGGCAAATCTCATCAGAGAAACAAAAGACCCAATAATTGTTCACAAATGCAAATACTTAGACACAAAGGACAATTTGGAAGAAGGGAAGCAAAAAACAATAACACTAAAAGAAAATCACTGTACAAGCAAAAAACATTGGATTTAAAGATGTAATGTGTAGAAGCAATTCAAGGATAAATTAAAAAAACATGACTGGCACAATGCCAGAAATAATACCAAAGAACTTCTAGGATTTCTGAAAACAAAAGGACAAAGGACCAATGGAAAGAATTCATAGATTGTATCCAGGGGAAGGAGAAACAAAACAAAACAAAACAAAAACCTTTTTGCTGCAAATTTCAAGATGCATTGTGCTTACATCTAACAACTCAATTGACAACAAATTCTGCAAATGATCAGAAGACTTTCAGACATAATGGAAAGGAAAACTTAATTACATAATACTATTTTGTAGCTACCAGAAACTGCAGGAGGAAATCAAATAATATGTTCTGAAGAACAAAAGGCCTCAATATGCAATCTAAAGTGACCTGCCCTGAAATTCCAAGCTTCACCATTAATGAAAATGGATGGAAATTCAATAAAAAGAGACATTTAAAACATTTCAAGAAAGCATACTTGAAGAAATTATTTACTTCCCAAACACCCAAGAAAAGAGAAATACAAGAGGAAAAAATGCAGAAACCAAGTATAAACAAAACAACTCAGAGGTTTGTTTTTTTTTTTATTACTATTAAGAGGTTTTTAAGAGGTTTTTTGTAAATGCACAAAAGTAACAAGTGTGAGATCAGAAATAAAATAGTAGTGCTGATGGAGAAAAAAAGGCATGAAACATCATAAATTAAACCTGGCAACACTCAAACTATAGGAAAATAAATGTATGTTTCAGTACTAAATAAAAGAATGGGAGAGCAATAAAACAAGGGATGGAAGGAAAAAGATAGAGGAGGATATTTGATGTACCCTAGTCAAGTCAAAGACTAAAAATGAAGGGAAAATAATTTTGTACTCAGAAAGAAGAAAGTGTACAGGAGAGTTGATGTGAAGACAAAGGGAGGGATTGCAGAAGGGGAAAAGCAATAGGGAAACCTTTTTTTCAGTGACAAGAGGGTATTCATTGATGAATGCTTCTCTGTGAGGAGAGAAATATTGTACAAATTGAGATTGGGAATCTCACAGTGTATATAATTTGCAGGGATTTGTTGCTTAGAAAGACTATTCATCTTGCTTCAGAAGAATGGAAATCAGAGATCTTGGAGACAACTGATGACTAGAAAGAGTGGGAGGGCATGGGCCCAAAGAGGAGATTTCAAGGTGATGGGGGGAAAATGACCTTGAGGGGCAAGGATCAATAATCAACAACACAATCACATAAGAAAATTCCTACCAGTAATTCCTAAAATTCCTATTATTCTTTGCATTGCCTACAGGAATAGGTATTTTTAAGAGTGAGGCACAAGAAAAAAGGAGACTGGGAGATAATATTTATAAGACAATAATGTAAAAGCTTCTCCCCAAAGGAACCCAAAATTATATCTGAGAAGCTTTACTTCCATGAAGAATCCAGAGACTAAAGAATAAAATGAGCGTAGGGGGCCTTAATCAAAAAAAATAAAACTTTAAGTTAGACTGAAAGGAAAGCCAAATAATGAAGAGATTGAGAAGAATTTTTTCAAGGAAAAGACACAGAAAATGAATTTTTAAAAACAAATGAACAGATCAAGTTCAAGGAGAGGGGAGGAAGGGAGATTTTACTTGATTACATAACCAATAGGAAAAAAGAAAGAAATAACAAGATAAAATAAGAAAGAAAATAATGAGAAAGACTCTCACATTAGAGAAAGGAGTAGCAACTGGAAAGGCGGAATGGTTGAGAATGAGTGGAAAAGTCTGTTACAAGAGGATTGCCTTAACATAGATTAAACTAAGACAACTGAAGAGACGTAGCAATTGTATTGGAGGTGAGGGGAGTCTAATTTGAAAAAAACCAATATTAGAGAAAAATGGGGCAAAATAACTTTCACAGCTTTAAATGTAAATGGACTAAATAATCTCATAAAATGAAAAAAGTGAAATATTGGATAAGAAAATAAAACTGCTTAGGAGAAATTCATTAAAAAGCAAAGGAATAGAAAAATAACAATGAGTGGCTAGAAAAAATTAGTATGCATCAAGGGAATTTTTAAAAGATTTATAACCTATATCAGAAAAAACAAAAACAAGCATTCAAAAGATAAAAATATAAGCAATGAAATTACATTATGCTGAAAGGAACCATGGGCAACAAACAGATATCAATATTAAACTTATATGCTCCAAATGGCTTAGCATCCAAATACATAAAAGAAACATTAAGTGAACTACAAGAAGACATAGACAGCAATATAATGTTGGCAGGTGTTTTCAATGTCATTCTCTCAAGTCTAGAAAAGTCCAACAGAATGATAAATAAAATCAAAATATAGAACTGAACAAATTGTTGAAGGAACTAGAATGGAAATATTTATGATTATAATAAAGATTTTTCCCAACAGGAGACTGATAAAGAATACAATCATCCCTTGAAATTGATGGGTTATTTGGTTACTCACAGATTGATCATTGATAATTAAATGGGAATTTTTGGAGATTTGCATCATATTGCAGAAAATCACAGATGACATGGGTATGTAAAGAAAAGTAAAAAGAAATAAGTAAGTCATAAGTGCATACATACTGTATATTATCAATCTTTTTAATCATTTACTACCATAAGCATACATACACAAATTTATTATAAACAGTTAAATTATGTTAAAAAATATTTCAGTGCACTAAAGAACTACAGGCTACTCACTCTATTTAGGAATGCCTCCTTTTTATTTCTCTACCATCCAGACTCAGTCACATGATTTTCTCACCCAATGATGCTTGTAATGTGACTTTTCATAGAAGGAAATTTGTGAAACTGTCACTGCAACTATACTTGCACTTATAAAGACTCAGCATAATGTGTTAGATACTAATCTCTCTTGCCTAGAAACTGCAATTTATTTATTGCTGATTGTTTTACTTGCTTTGTGTGTTGAATAAATATGATCAAAATTATGAAAAATAAAAGTTTGGAGTGAGGTCTAAATTTATTCATAGATTTTCACATTTATGAAGGTCCTGTGCCTCTAAACCCACAGATGTTGAGGGAGGATGTATATGTATTTCTCAACATTACATGAACTTTTAACACAGATTCAGCATGTATTAAGACAGAGATATTGCCAACAAATGTAATTGGCAGAAATAGTAAAAACATCCCTTGCAGACCAAAAGGCAATAAAAACAACAATTAGTTCAGGGAGCACAAATGAAAGATAAAGGCACAAATGGAGAATAAACAATAAAATATTAAATAATGTGAGTCAAACCACAAATCACAGAAACAGATAAATACTGAAAAAATAATTATGAAGCAATATTTCTTGGATGTAAGTAAAGCAGTGCTCAGGGTAAAAATCATATGCCTATAAACATACATTATATATATGAATATACTTCAGTGAAAAAATAAATATTTATTAAGTGCCAGGCACTGTTCCAAACACTGGGGCAAAAGAAGCAAAAGACAGTCCCTGGCCTTAAGGAGCTCACACTTTAATGGGAGACACAACAAACATATACAAACAAGCAACAGGAGAAATAGAAATAATCAACAGAAAAGGCACTAGAATTTAGAGAATTGGGAAAGGCTCCCTATAAAAGATACATTTTACTTGGCACTTAAAGAAAGGCAGAATGAAAGCTAGTAGGTAGAGATGAGGAGGGAGAACTTTTCAGACATGGAAGATAGCCAGAAAACATGCCTGAAGCCCAGAGATGGAGTGTCTTCTTTGTGCAAAAGCAAAAAGGCCAAGGTCACTGGATCAAAGAATGTGTGGGCAGGTGGAAGAAGACCAGAAAGTTAGGAGGGGTCTAGGTTATAAAGGCCTTTAAAGGAAAAACAAAAAAAATTGATCTTAGAAGAAATGAGAAGCCACTGAGGTTTATTGAGTAGCAGGGTGAGGTGTTTTAGGATAGCTTTAGTGTCTGAATGAATGGATTCCAGTGAGGAAAGATTTCAGACAGGTAGAGCCAACAGCAGGCTATCACAATAGTCCAGGCATGAGATGATGAGAGTCTGCACGGTAGCAATGTAAAAGCAGAGAAAGGGATGTACTTGAGAGATGGTACAAAAATGAAATCAACAGGCCTTGGCCACAGATTGGATATAGAAGGTGAGAGATAGTGAAGAGTTGAGGATGACATCTAGTCTGTGAGCCTGAGGGACTAGGAGGATGCTGTTGACCTCTCTAGTAATAAGGAAGGTAAGTAAGGGTGGGTTTAGGAAGAAAGATAGTAGGTTCCATTCTGGGTAACTTAAGTTTAAGATGTCTACTGGACATTCAGATCTAGATATATTAAAGCAGTTGGAAATGTGAGATTGGAGGTCAACAAAGACATTAAGGCAAGAGAAGTAGATTTGAGGATTGCCAGCAGAGATATGGTATTTAAACCCATGGGAGTTAATGATTTAATGAAATGAAGTATACTACTCCATACCATAAGAGAAGATCCAGGACAGAACCCCATGAGACATCTATGTTTTAGAGCAAGAGATCTGGATGGAGAACCAGCAAAGGAGACTGACAAAGGGATTCAGAGAAGTATGAGGAGAAGCAGGAGAGAGTGGTATCCCAAAAACCTAGAGAGAGTATAAAGGAGGAAAGAGCAAACAACAGTATCAAAAATGAGAACTGATAAAAGGCTATTGGAGATGGCAACTAATTTGGCAACTAATGGTAACTGGCAAGAGTAGTTTTGGTGGAATGATAGTATCAGAGGCAATGAATAAGAGAATGAGAAGAGCCAAAAAAGAGGCATCCAATGAAGACAGTCTTTCCAAGGAGTTTAGTCACAAAGAACATAAGAGATACAGCATTAGAATGGGGATGAATGGATCAAGTGGATTTTTTTTTCAGGATGAGGGAGACCTGAGCATGTTTGTAGGAAATCAGCCAGTAGACAGGGGGAGATTGAAAATAAGTGAGAATGGGAATGGCAGAGGGGAAATCTTTTGGAGGAGATAGCAGGAATGAGTTCACTAGAACAGGTAGAGGAATTAGTCTTGGTGGTAGTAAGACCACCTCATCATGTGAGAAAGGAGCTGAGGAGATAATGTCAGAAGCCATATGATTAATATGAGATGAAGAAGAGGGAAAAAGAGAGAATTCACAGAGAATAGCTTCATTTTTTCTTTCTATAAAACATGAGGCAAGAGGTTCTCAGCTGAGAGGTTGGGGAGAGGGAGAATTATGGGAGGTTTGTATAGGGATGAAAAAATGTGGAACAGCCATTGCAGTGAGTAGGACAGTGAGTTGATAAAGAAGATTTGAAAGGATTGCTTAGAAGCAATGAGAGCTCCCTTGAGGTTGTATAACATAAATTTGTGGTGTATGCAATCAGAATTATTGTATGATTCTCCCGACCTTCATTCAGTAGCATACATACAGGAATGAAGGCAGTGAATGGTGGGAGTTACAAGGCTGAGGTTTGGCAGGGAAAATAGGTAAAATGATAAGGGGGCTAGTGATTCAAGAGAGGACGGTGTGGAGTTGATTTGTTCACTGGAAGATTAAGATGGGAAGAAGAGGAGAAGGTGGTTAGTGCTGGGGAGATGGCCTGGGAGAGAGAATTGAGGGGGTCAAGGGATTGGAGGTCATGGTAGAAGAGCAGTTTTGTAGGGAGAGGCAAAGTGGTCAAAAGCCATAGTTTATGGTCAGATAAGGAGACCGTGGAATTCTTGAACATGGAAGTGGTATACTTGTGCGGAGTAACAAAATCATGGTTATGACCTTGTGTGTGGTTGAGGTTGGACAGAGGAATATGTCCTGCTAAGTGAGTATTTGAGAGTAGAGTGCTTAAGGTTGTTTAAAGGAGAGTCAATATGTATGCTGAAGTCCTCTAGTATGAAGGCAGGAATTGGGGTGGAGAGAAAAATTGTGAACCATGTACCAAACTGATTGAAGAAGGAAGGGGAGTGACCTGGAGGTCTGTAGATACCAGCTACCAGGATTCTGATTGGGTGGCAAAGATGAATAGCATTCACCTCTTAAAAAAAATAAGAAAGCCAAAAAATAAACCTAAAATAAGTACAAAATAGGAGATATGAAAAATTAGAAGAGATTAACCCAAAACAGAAAAAAAGACCTATAGAAATGATAAATAAAATGAAAAGCTAGTACTTTGAAAAAAGATATTGAAGCTTATCAACTTTTAGCCAATCTAATTAAAACAGGAGAAAATCAAATAAAAATTGCGAACAAAGTGAAAACATAACAGAATAAAAAGAAAAGCAGAACCTATGTTACCTAGTTATAAACTAACAAAACCAAGAATATAAAACAAATTGAATATCTTTGAAAAACATAAAATATCCAAACTAACAGAAGAGCAAATTAAGATTTTAAGTAATCCACACTGAAAATAAAAAGGAAAAAGAATTAGTAAAGTACTGGGTAGGGGTGAACTTTTGGTCTTGATGGATTCACTGGAAAATGTATCAAACTTTAAAAAAATCAGTTATGAATATTGTATAAATTATTTGAAAAAATCAAGAATGAAACTTACTAAACTTCTAGTATGAGAAAAATGTAGTCCCAATAAACCAGGGAAGAAAAAAGCAAAGAAAGAACTATTATCCCAGAAAATTAATGAATATTTATCTTAAAATTTTAAAATAAAATCCTGTCAAATAGACTTCAGTGATTCGCCCAAGAAATAATGCATTATGTGCAGTTGGATTTATATCATGGACAAAAGGATGGTTCTCAACATTAGGAAAACAATCAAAATCACTGCCCAAAATAAAAAATAAAATAAAATAAATAAAAAATTAAAAAAGGGTGGATTGGATGTCAGGGTATAGGTCAGGGGTGGGGAACCTGCAGCCTTGTGGCCACATGTGGCCTTCTAGATCCTTGGATGTAACCTTTTGATTGAGTCCAAGGAGATTTGTTCTTCGAAGTTCGGATTTAGTCAAAAGGCCATACTTGAGGACCTAAAGAGCCACATGTGTCCTCAAGGCCACAGGTTCACTAACCCCTGTTATAGATAAAGAATAAGACATGGGTTTATAAAGCAGAGGGAGAGGTAGAATGACGACATTGTGATCAGATAAGGGAGTTTCAGGGTTCACAAACTTGGAAGTAGTACATTTTTGGGTGCTGGCATGATCAAAGGTATGCTCATCTCTATGGCTAAGGTAGGGTAGAAGAATAGGTCATATGAAATGAGTAAATAGAGGAACTGTGAGGTTAGGGTATTTGAGGTAGTATCAGTATGTATGTTGAAGGCCCCTAGAACAGGTGATAAAATAAAAAACAAAAAATTAAAAAAAATCCAAAAGCATATTATTCTCTTAAGAGATATAAAAAAAAGTCTGACAAAGTACAGCACTCATTTATACTAAAAACCCTAGGGAGTGCAGGCAGAGGAAACTTGTTTAAATTCAATTTTATATTATTTTTAGTTCTAAATTCTCTCCTTCCACCTCCCTCCCCACATTGAGAAGACAAGAAAAATAAAACCAGTTACAAATATGTACAGGCAAACAAACAAAAAATTCCTGCATTGATCATTTCCTCCCGAAAAAGGAGAGAAAAAAGAAGAAATAATCCTTCAGTCTGTATTCTGAGCATATAAACTTTGTATATCGAGGTATTTAGCATGCTTCATTATGAGTCTCTTGGGTTTATGCTTGACCATAATCTTGAGCAGAGTTTCTAATTTTTTCCAAATTGTTTAACTTAACATTATTGCTAATATTTTCATAATGTTGTTACTATTTTATAAACTGTTTCCCTGTTTCTGCCCACTGTGTCTTTGGTTTGCGTCTCTGAAATAATTACTATTTTTGTTTCGCTGTTGATCTGTAAGCGACTTTCTTATTTACTATTTATGCATAGCATTTCTAGAACTATGATAAATATGAATATCTGCATAGATAAGTAGTCAAAGGATATGAAGAGTTCTCAAAAGAAAATTCCAATTTATTAACTGCTGTATGAAAGAACGATCCAAATCACTAATTCAAATGCCAATCAAAACATCCCTGAAATTTCACCTCACAGAATGCATATTACAAAAGGTGACAAATGATGGGAATAGTTAATGTTGAAGGGGTTGTGAGATGATAGGATCGTTAGTGTATTGTTGGTGAAGCTGAATTAGGATAACCATATTGAAAAGTATTTTGGATGAATGTAAATAACATAACTAAAATGTCCACATTCTTTGACCCAGAGTCCACTACTATACATATTGATAAGGAAAAAGTCCTTATTTACACAAAAGTATAGCAGCATATTTTGTGGTAGCAAAGAACTGGGAATACAGGAGATATCCATCAACAGGGTAATAGTTAAATTGTGGCATATGAATGTAATGGAATATTACTACATTATAAGAAATGATAAACATAAGGAATACACAGAAGCATAGAAATTCTTATGTATTTCTGAACTGAAGAAGGGGGAAGTAAACAAGGCAGGAAAACAATACACACATTGACTACAGCGATATAAATGGAAAGAACAGCCACCACAAAACAATCAAAAAGGAATATTGGAAAATTACAAAGTGTGATTCCAAGAAAATACAGGAGAAGACAACCCACTTCCCCAATCCTTTACAGAGTTGGTATTTCCACAGATATGGAATATTGTGAATATTTTTGGACTTTTTAAACATATTTATCTATTCTGCAAATTTTTATCTCTTCTTCCTTTGATGACAATACTGTTTGTTTTATGGGCAAGCTCTTTGGGAAAGAAAAAATCAGGGGAATACATATTGTAAGAAATTTTGTAGATGTAGAAATATAAAATGTGTTTAGTATGTGGGCTTATGAATTTTCACTGTTTCTTAAGTGGTGTGATCTGGGGAAAGGTCTGTCTGCTGTCATTCTGGTTTACATTCTTCAAGTTCATGACTCAGTTTGGATCATGTGCTTCAGTGGGATTGAGTCTGTAAGACTCCTGCTGGAACTGGTCACAATTAGCCCTCTTGAAAGTTTTGCAGGTTCAGAGTAACTGAACTGCTGGCTCTTTCTTGGTTTTGGTAGCCAGTTGTGATTTATTCCATTGCAAGCTCATGTGTAAGGCTCCAAGTCTGAACTGAGACCCTACTCAGCTCTTGGACTCAGTCACACTCTGCCCTGGAACTATGACTTAGGACTATGTAATAGGTTACAGAGCTGTCAAATGGTACTCTTTTTTGCTCCCAGGGCTAATATGGGTGTCCCTGAGATTTTACTGTAGAGGAGTTGATTTTCCTTCTTGTCTCTAGGCAATGAGCTACTTTCCTCCACAGCCCACTGCCCCTCCAACCTGCTATCACAGTGCTGCTGTATTGCGTTCCTAGTCATCCCTAACCCCACTGTCTATGGATCTCTCTAATCTTCCCTGGGTTGGAAAAATGACTTACTCCAACTTTTTGTTGATTTTCCTAATCAGAATTCAGTTTGGTGCACTTTCTGGGTCATTGTGGAAGAAATTTTAGAGGAGCTAAGACCAAATTTCTATCTCTCATTATGCCAACTTCCCTTACTTCTATATCTCATTTTTTTTTTTTTACCTTGGCTACACTATTTTAGGATTTCTTAGACTTTACCACTGTGCCTCAGGAAGCTCATTATTGAGAAAACCTCACCATCCTGTAAGATCCCATCGGCCTTGGTACTCCATCTCATTACCACCTGGGTTCCTCTGATTGGAGGGTGGTGCCACGAACTCTAAAATTTCCATTTAAGGAGGGAGCTTGGCTCAGAATCTCTGCTCATTCCTCAGCTGGCTGCATTGCTTTGGGACTTCTCTGACTTTTCCATCATGTTGCCAATTGGGTACCTTCCACAGCATTGCTCCCCTCCCTGCCCTGCCCCACCCCCTCTGCTTTTCAGCTTCCTTTTAATGTTGTTTTCCTCCATTAGATTGTAAGGTCTTTGAGATCAGGGATTATCTTTCTTTTTAAGTCTTTATACCTTCTTCCCCCCAGCCCCCGAACTCTCATCCTCCTCCCCAACCTACTGTACTTAGCAGAATGCCTAACTAGATACCTATCAGATTGTCAGAGTTAACAAAAAAAAAAAAAAAAAAGGAAAATAACATATGTTAGAGTGACTACAGGACAAGTGGCACATTAATGTATTTTTGGTAAAACTGTGTATTAGTGTAGTTATTCTGGAAAGCCATTTGAAATTATGATCAAACAGTCATTAAATTACACATACCCTTTGACCCAGCAATGCCATTTCTAGACCTATACCACACACAATACAAATACCATACAAAATACGAAGGAAAAGGAGTCATAACCATAAAAATATTTGTAGAAGTTCTTTTTATTATATTGAAAAACTAAAAATGAAGGGGTACCCATTAATGGCTGAACAAATCACGCACATTAATGTAATGGAATACTAGTGTGTCTTAAGAAATGATGAAAGATACTGTTTTAATGAAAACTGGAGAAACTTTCATGAGCTACTACAGAGTGACGTAAGTAGAATAAGAACAACTTATGCAATGGCAGGATCACTGTAACAAACAAATAACTTCAAAAAACTTAAGAACTCTGATCAACACAATGACCATTCAGTATTCCAGAGGACTAATGAAGCATGTTGCCACCTCTTGACCACATGGTATTAGACTCAGGGTGATCAATTTGGGAATTTGTTTTGCCTGATTTGTATATTTTTTAATACAGTTTTTTTCTTTTCTCAATAATGGAGTGGAAGGGAGAGAAAATTGATTTTTTGTTCACTATAAAACAATTTAAAATAAAAAAGAAGCGATTCTTTTCAACCTGACTAAATTTGTGTCTTATTCCATTCTCTTATCTTCTCTAGCATATAGCCACCACAGTTATTAATCTCTGTGATTTTTATCTCTCTTCTGATTATGTTTTGGATGAGTACTAAAGCATTCAGGCTCCTCAGATCTAAAAAAAATCTTCACTTGCTTCAACTATCCTAAGTAATCACCCCACACCTCTTTTCCTTTTCATAGCCAAATTCCTACTTATGCTGAGTCTTCATTTCTTTACTTCTCACTCACTTCTCAACCCTTTTTAACCTGTTTTGCAGCTTCATTGTTCAACAGAAACAGTTCTCTTGAAAGTTAGGAATAGTATCTCCAGATCAACAAATACAGCTTTATGCTCAGTCATGGCATCCAGTCTCTTACCACCAATTGGCCCTTGGATATTTTAAACTGGTGTCTCATAGCAACTCAAACTCACCATGTCCAAAACAAAACTCTTTCTTATCCTACCCACCCACCTACTCCTTCTCTAAACTCTGTTTTTTTCTGTAGTGTAGGCAAAAAGAGAAGAATGAGTGACATCATCTTCAAACTATGAATAATTATATCTGCCCTCTGGTAATTGATTCCATTTTCCTAGCTCCCATACTATATAAACCATTGAGCAAAGCAAAGTTACTTTCTCTTCCCTTCTTACTCTTTAACCCATTCCCCAATTATTAGGTAAGCCTCTGCTTCACCTCTAAAGTCGGCTGCATACCCAGACTTTTTTGTTGTTTCCATATATGTTTATATGTCTCTCTCTCCCTTCCCCTCCTTCTCCCTGCTTTGCTCCCTCCCTCTCTCCCCCTCCCTCTCCCTGCTTCCCTCCTTTACTCTCTCTCTCTCTTTCTTTCTCTCTCTCTCTCCCGTTATTTGTATGCAGATTTCGTTAAACTGAATTCTGACAGCATAGGAATGCTGCCAACCTTTTGGCCTCTTTCTGCAATTTCTTAGAATAACAAAAAAGTTTCTCTATTATCTAAATTGAATACAGCCTGTGGCTCTTTCACCGTGACAATTATTGGCATACCAGGTGGGCAATGCAAAAACATGCAGTGAGGATAAAATATGGATCTTGTCTGCCAAGATCATTGGTAATCTTGCCTGTGTTTCTGATTTGACAGAGAGAACCTTTATATCTTCCCTCTTGTCTTATACTGGTTGATTCCTGAGGAGAGTAGCTATACAGGCTGATAGAGACTCTCACATTGGCAGAATTTGTTTTCCTGGACAGGGCTATGTCCTTATTAGCAACATAACTCTACAGGCTGCACCTCTTAGCAGAGAAACTCTCTTCCTGCACAGGGGAAAATAATGCAGTCGAAAGATGAATGTATGAAATTGGCCATTCCATCAAATTAATGTAAAAATTTTCTAACACCCCAGAGGAAGTTACACTAAAGTCTGAGCTTCATCACTGGAGAAGAAAGAAAACATTCTCTAGGCACTTGGAAATGAATTCTAACTCTCTCTCCTACCCACCCAAGAGAAAACCCCAAACAATCCTAAAGTAGGACAGAATGCTTTCCAGAACTCCTGGATGGAAGAAAAAGGAGTCTCTAAATATGGCCTGAATTTCAACAAAGCAAGGTTTCCATGTGATTGTGTATGCTGGTAGAAGTTTTCTTCCATTGTTTACCTGGACCTAGTCATGTATAATAAGCTTAGTTCAGTGAGAATATGAAAGAAATTTTAATTTAGCTAGTTAATTTTAGAAGGAACGAGAGTGTTCATGAAAAAAGAATTGAGGTCAATTGTCAGCGCTTATTTTTTTCCCCTCCTCTCGGAACAAGCCATCCAGGCCATGCCAGAGCAAGTAAATGAAAAAAAGAAAGAGAATCAGAAAGGAAAATCCCTCTCACTTCTGCGATTTCTTGGGTTAAAGAAGTTAAACTGGGTAAAACTATGACAAAACAAATAAACCCATATAAACAAAGCCCACAAACTAGAAATGATCTTCTAAAAACGAACTTGCAAAAAACCAAAACCAAACCAAACCTGGAAAGCATTTAATTGCTTTACATGTGAAATTTCATGTTGATCTAATTTTGAATTTTCAAACTGGGCATGAAGAATTTTACTATTTGCAGTTAGTCTCAGAATGGGAGGAAAATGCAACTATTTTTGTTGCCTTTTGTTGACTTCTCATTGTTCTTGCTCTCAAAACTATTAGAAGTTGGTTAAGGCAATTCCTTCATTCTGTGGTCCAACTGAGTCAATCCATTAAAACAATTTTTTTTATTGAGTACTTATTTACATGTTCTATGAACTAGCTTCAATGGGAAAAGGACATGTTTTCTGTTTGGAATAATGTTCATTTTATTGTTTTAAAGATGTATCTATAAAAATATAAATTGTACGTCTTGAGAATCTATTCAAAGTGGAAGCAGATTGATGGGAAAATTCAAGTGGAAGCCTTGTAATTTCAGTGACAGTATCACTCTGACCTGTTAATCTTGTTGTTTTGCTTATCCCTTTTGAATGGTACAGCTTTCTACCTGTCATGTGACATATTAGGTATCATATCCCTTGAATAATGTGAAGTTATAAACTGGCTATTCTGAAAGTATTTTTGATCTGTTATCTTGGATCAGAGTTTAAAGGAATTTTATCTCTGCATGTCTATGGCTAATCTGTAACTTTGAAGTCAAGTCAAATTCACAAGCAATTTATTAAACACTATGTACCAGACACTGTGCTAAGTGCTAGACATACAAGTAACAAAGAAGAAGAGTCTCTGCCAACAAGGAGCTTCCATTCTAATAGGAAAGATACCAAAGAAAAGGAAACTGAAGAGGGAGGGGAGCTACTTGTGTTGGAGCATCATGGTACAGTCCAGAGAATGAAGGGTGGCTGGTTCCCTTCCTCAAAATGGAAGTTCTAGAAAGAACTCATCACTGGGTGAAGGGGCCTTCAGGGGAAGAGGCAGAAGATGCATGAGGCATGGACTTAGACCTTCCAGACCTAGACTTAACATAAGTTATTATTATAACACCGTCCCATTTCTCCCTCTTCAAATATATTCCTTTATTACAGAACATACCTCAAATGTCTTATGATAAATTTCAATGTTTCTATTGTCTACCTGAAAAAAAAAAAACCTCAGGTCAACTAGGTGATCAGAAATTAAAGTAAGGCATTTATTTAGCATCAAAGAATTGCAATTCAGGACAAGGCATTGTCTTGTGTAGACGGGGATGCTTGGGGAGAAGGGGACTCTTATAGGGCATAGTTGTAGGAAACAGCAGGAGGATTTATAATTCAAATACACAGAACAGCTGAACTGCAGAAAGGGGGGGTGTTGGAAATGTTGAGGGGTTAAAAGAATAAGATTGCAGAAATGTCCTTGGAACTATCCCTGTCTGGGAACAGAAGCAGTTAGAAACTGTTGGTCAGAGCAGGGTAGGGTAGGTAGGGGCCTAAAGTTTCTTGGGGGTTGGTATTCTCCCCTTTTGGTTGGAGTGCACCAGCATTTCACTCTAGACCAATAAGGTTTTAGGTTAGTTCAAGCTATTACTGAGCCAAGACAGTATTAGTAACATGGACCTCAATATGAGAAGACACACCTGTAGGCAACATTTGATTCCCCAAATAAGCGGCAAAGCACATGCAAGATGAGTGAGGAGTTCCTGAAAAGAGGGTGAATAATGTTACCAATTGCCCAAGGGGAATGAAATAAAAAGGTCCCCAATCCACCAAAAATGAGAAGGGTCAGAGCTGGGTAGCTAGGTGGTGCAGTAGATAGAGCACCAGTAGAAGAGTCAAAAGGACCTGAGTTCAAATCTCACCTCAGACACTTGACACTCACTAGCTGTGTGACCTTGGGCAAGTCACTTAACCTGAACTGTGCCTCATCCTGGGTCATCTCCAGTCATCCTGAAGAATATCAGGTCACTGGATTCAGATGGCTCTGGAGGAGAAGTAAGGCTGGTGACCTGCACAGCCCTCCCTCACTCAAAACAAAGTCAAGTGCAAGTCATGTCACCATTTCTCGGACGGCATGGTCTTCTTAGGCAATGAAGGACGAACACACACTAACAACAAGCTAAGTGAAGAATCTTAAGAAAGAATCTGTGAAAAGTTGACTTGAAAAATGTATCCTTCTCGTTAAGATTTCATATTTACCAAAGTAGACATGTCAGTTAGGGCTGAGCATGCCTTTCTAAGTTAGCATCAACTCCATTATCATTCCTATGAGGAAAGTTAGTGAACTGTTACATTGACGTATTTAAGAAATTCAGATACCGGTTGAAAAATCAAGAGCTAAATTTAAAAATGCCACAGAAGTAGATCTCTTAAAACCTTTAAAATTATATATATTCATCCGATCTTGTTGCTTTCCCAAAATTTTACTCAATTTTTCTCTGGAATTATTTAGAACTCCAAATTTTAAAATTTATTCCCAAATTTTGCCTTTTACATCTGCAGTTCAATCCAATACAATTCTTCCTGCCCTCCTCCCACCCAGGAGTAGTGATTAATAAGGATCTAATCCTCACATAAAACATAGGTAAAAGAACACTTTTTATAAGATTACCTCTAATACACAAATGAATTCACTTATAATTTGCAAGTTTTACTTCAGTTATACCAAACAGATGGGAAGTGTAAATATATTAAGTAATTAGTTCCAAATTGTATACAAAGAGCAGCGCATATCTAATGAGTTGTCTATAAGTAAAACATATTGGCACCACAGGACATGCTCAACGAACAGGCTTTAACTCCACATTAAATAGTAAACCTAAATAAATTGGATTTCCCTTTGAGGTAACACAAGACAAGGTATGTTATTAACATTTATAATGTAATCTTCAGCCTACTTTTTCTTGCACCTTGAAAATTCACTGACATTGCCCTCCCCCATCCCACCTCTTTATAATCAGTGAGATGACCTTCTCTTGCAGATGTAAAAAAAAAAAAAATTGTCCTTCCCTCAGTTCTCCTTGATCCTGGCCACAGTTCAGGAATTAAAGGGAAAGGAAGAATCTGAAAACTTGTGGTGGTTCACTGAGTTTTTCCTCCTCTATCTCTCATCTGCCTGCCCTCTGACACCTGTAGTCAGAAAGGGATAAGGGAGAGAGAAAGAGAAGTTCTCCCTGTACTTTTCCTCTATACTATCCTTGGTCTTCCCCCAAGATACTCCTAGTCACCTCCATCTTTTGCCTTGAAGTTACTGCTTTTTGTCCTATGGCTATAAGGACAATTGTCATTTCAAGATCTTTCCTAACGATGCTGACAGTTCTTATATTTGCCTGGGGTATAAATCTTCCATTAATCAACACAAACGGCCAGCATAGAGAATTTCTCTCCATGGAAGACTGTCAAGACTCAAGTCAACATTAATTTTCCTAAAGGAGTTGAAGTGAGATTCAGATTTTCATTTACCAAAGAAAAAATGCATCGCATTGGGAGTTTTTAATGGAGGACTCCACCTAGTCTAGACACAATCTCAAATACAAGAATTTGTCATCCCCTCTCATTCTTGCAGGTATCTGCAGCTGCAACCATATAACAGGCTGCTGCCCATCTCTGTACTTGGAGCCAAATTACCCATGGGCAAACCTTAATGATTAGTCACCAGAAATCCCCAGAGAACTCAACTAAGGCTGAAGTTCAGAGATCTGAGGGGGGACTTACTGCAGGATAGTCCAGATCCTGGGCCCAGGATGGACAATGGTGAGTTTGAGTGGGTGCCAAACTCACAGGGCTCAGTTCTGGGGCTGTCCACAGATGTCCTTCTTTGAATCCCACTTTTAATACCAATACTATAACCTCAGAAAAAACTCAGACAAACTAGGTGATCAGTAAATAAAGTGAGGCATTTGTTCAGGGTTGAGAAATTGCAGTTCGGCACAACACACTACTTTATTCAGAAAGGGATGTCTGGGGAGAGAGAAAAGTAGATTCTTAAAGAGCAGTGGGAAACAACAGGAAGGAATATACAACCTGAATACACAGAAAAGCTGAAATGCTGACGGAGTTTTGTAGGTTGTAAGGTCAAGCAAAATAGAATCTTTTGCTGTTTTTGTTTTACTAAAAGTGCCTCTAATTGAATAATGTAATGAAAGAAGATCTTTTCCACCCATTGTTGGGCCTGCCCATTGAGGGAAGCTTGATTAGGGGAGTTGTTTTGTAGGAGGGTCCCAAGTACCTTTTGTTTTTCTACTGAGGCACTGGGTCATGCCCTTGGGCTCTAAAAAGTATATAAATACTCTGAGGGTGAGATTTTACTTTGGAGCTTACTGGCTGGAAATGTTTGTTTGACCAGATGAGGACTCTGGGAAGCCTCTGAGGAGCCCCTGGCTTGGAAAACCCAGATGTTGGTATTTCCCTCTCTGGTAACTATGGTCAGACAATTGGACCTGTCTGTTGAATTGTGATATATGTATTGATTATGGTCAGACAGAGGAAGCCATGTCTGTTGATCTTTGATTCCTCTGTATTTTCTCTGAAGTTCAGGATGCTGACTTTCTCCCCCGAACTAAGTGAATGATGCATGTGCTTGATTAAAGTGATGGTTAACCCCTCAAATGTTACCTTTCCTTTTCGAGAAGCAAATCAAAGAACCTGTGGTAGCATGCTCCCTGTGTATGGTGGGGTGCTTACTGTTATGTAGGTATTAAGGGATTACAAGAACAGGGTTGCAGAAATTTCCTTGAAGCTATCTCTGTCAGGTTTAACAGGGGCAGTTACAAGCTCCTGGTCAGAGTAGGGTAGGTGCCCAGAGTTTCCCAGGGGTTGACACTATGTCTAAATGCATACAAATGAGATGATAAAGATCCAATATCTTTGTTGTAAGAACTGACCATTTCCCCAGTTGTTCTTAACATAGTTTAAATCGTCACATGCTTATGGATGCTGATGTGGGACACAAAAGGAAAATTTTAGGTGAATCTTAATCCACAGCCCCCCAAATTTGTTTTACTTCTAAGAAAAGTCTAAACCACATGGTAGAACTATGAATCTTGAGTGGAGGTGGAAAAAGGGAGGAATTGTACAGGACCCTGTTGGAAAGAGGGATTCAACAGAATGTTAAAGAGTTGATGCGATAGCAGCTCCAAGTTATGTTCCCATCTGAGGGAATTATTTGAATCCTTAATGTATTTTTCTATCTCTTTATTGACTCCTCTAAGTTTTCTTTATTTTCTACATTTGTGTTTTTTGTGAAATGAAATAAAAGTTGCCCAATTTTAAAATAAGAATAACATAGGTAAGATTTGCACTAAGATTAAACTTCAGTAGACATATGGTTTTTCTGTGATTATCATTCACAAGTGGATTGAGAACAGAAAGCATGACCTAAAGCTGTCTTAGAATTTCATGGTATGCCTTATGAAAAGCTAGACCTCCATTTGCCCAATACAAAACAAATCTGTAATTAACAAATGAGAAAGTGTTGCTCTAATGTGATATTCACAGCACCTATGACAGCTATAAATATGCCATCACAGTTCTGAATCACAAAATACAACAGACTTTCCACATGGAAGACAGAACCAATACATTTATTAAAACACCAGAAAGTCAAATTCCAACACCAGAAAGCCAAATCCATCGTAGTAACAAAGAAATCTATACACAATAACAATGCAGGGGGCAATATCCATCCCCAAGCCTTCCCTCTGTTAGACTTCCCACAAACTAGCTCCTTTAAACAAATCACAGTCTCTCTTAAACAAAGTCACAAACAAGCTCTTTTACTCACTCTAGTTGCTGCCCCATATGCCAGCTTTCTTTGTCCTTCCCAGCTCTGACTAGCCTACTTCCTCTCAGCTCTGCTCCAGCTCTGCCTCTTCCTGTTCCACCTGTTTAACTCCTTTTACCACAAGTTTCATATGACTCAAACTCATGTGACTTAGGCTTCTATGTGACTTATGCAGGTCACACAGGCCTGTTCATAGGTATAAGCACTCATGAAATATACCAAGTCTGTTCACCAATAGGTATCAGAAGTTCTGCCAAGCCCCTGATACCTTCTACAACAAATTCAAGATGCAAGACTGGGTCTACAGAAAGTTTTATTAGTAGGAAAAATACTTTTGGTCCCAGTGGAAGAGTCCATCTGTACTGATAATGCATTTGCTTATTGTTAATATAATTTTGCTTTTCAATGAGAAAAATCTTCCCCACCCATTAAGCCATCTATGGATAGACCTGGAAAGGATTTGTATTAATGGACCTGGAAAGATTCGTAGAACGGTCCACACCTTTTGTTAATGAGGCACTGGTTCTCAAGGGTTGTGATGCCCTCTGGCTCTGAAAAGTGTATAAATACTCTTAAGTGAGGTTTTGTTTTGGGGCTTACTCTTTGGAAGTGTTTGGTTGGCCAGATGAGACTCTGGGCAGCCTCTAAGAAGCCTCCCAGCTTTGAAAATCCAGATGTTGGTGCTTCTCTTTCTGGTAACTATGTATGTATGTAATGGTCAAACATTTAGATCTGCCTGTTGATCTATGATATATGTATTGCTTATGTCATACAGTTGGAAGCCATGTCTGTTGATTTCTCTGTATTTTCTCTGAAGTTCTGGGTGCTGACTTTTTCTCCCCTGAACTAAGTGAAAGATACATGTGTTTGATTAAAGTGATTTTTGACCCCTCAAAAGCTGCTTTCCTTCCTTTTAGAAAAGTAGATCAAAGAACCTATATAGCAGGCCCTCCTGTGTATATCGGGATCCTTACTTTTACACTATCTCAGGTCCTGCTAACTCCAAGGCAGCTAGGGGCATAATGGATAGAATGCTAAGCTTGGAATAAAGAAGCCTGAGTTCAAATCCAGCTTCAAACACTCTGTGACCTGGGCAAGTCACTTAAACATTTTGTGACTGTTTCCTCAATTGCAAAATAGGAATAAAATATTATCTGCCTTACAAGGCTGTTGTGAGGATTAGTTGAGATAATACTTGCAAAATCCTTAACACAATTCATGGGACAAAGTAGGTAATCAATAAATTCCTTCCTTTTTTCTTTCCTTCATTATTATTATGTTTTTTTTCCTTTTCCTATAGGTCTTCTACTTTATGATAAAGAGCTTTCACTCAAGGCTGGTGAGACCATGCAGATGCTTCCTCTAACTCATGCTGCAAGGACTCTGAGTATTCACTCTGAATTTACACAGTAGAGTGATTCCATCTGCAACTAACTTCCATTTCAGTGTGAAATGAACAGTCAATTCTACCTCCCACTTTGTTTATATTTTCTTTCTTTCACCAATTTCCATGCTTTTCAGCCACAGTTCAACATAAAGGTGCTTATCTCTGTTCCCCAAGGACTAATGACAAGTACCTGCTCTCCATTTTGTTCTCTTTTTGATATACATATATTGAAAGAAAATTGTTAGTATTTAGAACTCACTTATCTAATAATGGAAGATTGATGCTTTCCCCCAGTTTTAGCTAACTTTCCATTTGTTTCATTTATACTTTATTCTTTATCCAAAATTTATCCAATTTATCCAAAATTATCTTTGTCCAAGAATTTGATAAAAGTGTTAAATAGTCTAGGACCAAGCACAGATTCCTGAAGTAATCCTTGGAAGATCATTTTCCAGTAGACTGATTCACTGACAACGATTCCAGTCTAGATGTGTAACCAGTTGCAAATCCACCTATCAACTAGACTATATGTTTTCAACTTTTCCACAATGAGATACTTTATCAAATGGTTTACTAAAATCTAGATAAATTATATGTACAACACCACCCTATTTGTAAGTTTTGTAACCCCATTAAAAAAGGAAATATGGTAGGTTGGAAATCATCCTTTCTCATTGAAGTCTTACTGAATTTTTTAAAAAATCACTGGTTTCTCTTCCAAATGTTCCCTAATTGTCTCTTTAATAATACATTCTAAAAATTTTTAAGGTTTTGAAGTCAAGCTCATTGGCATAGAGTTTGAATATTATCTCCTTTTTGTTTTTTGAAAATTGGTAAAATATTTATCCCACTCCAGTCTTGCACTACTTTTCTATTCCCTGACAGCTTTTAGATATCATTAACAGTGGTCAGCTATCACATCCATCAGTTTTTGCCATGCTTGAGGGTTTTACAAGTGACCAGAATTCACCAAAGGCAATTAGGTGCATTCTTACTATCTTTTTATTTGTATTGGATTTTAATTTGTATTGGGTATTTGCATTGGATATTAATTCCCTAGTAGTCTTTTTATTTGTTCTTTCTAGCTCAAAGCCCACTTTCTTTGGTAAAGAAAATAGTCATAAAACACCTAAGCAGCCTACTATTTCTCTGATGACTTACTATTCATCTCATCTAACACAAGAAGTAATCCTATCTCTTTTTTGATCTTTTCCCTTTCCCAAATACTGTTGTTTTTTTAATTGTTTTCATTTGTGCCTGACTCTTTGTGGCCTTTTGGGGGGTTTTCTTGGCAAAGATACTGGAGTGGGTTGCTGTTGTCTTTTTCAACTCATTTTGTAGATGAAGAACTGGGACAAACAGAGTTAAATGACTTGCCTAGGGTCACACAGCCGGAGCGTCTGAGGCCAGATTTGAACTCAGACTTTCTTGACTCCAAGTC
Source organism: Notamacropus eugenii (assembly GCF_028372415.1). Taxonomy (NCBI): domain Eukaryota; kingdom Metazoa; phylum Chordata; class Mammalia; order Diprotodontia; family Macropodidae; genus Notamacropus; species Notamacropus eugenii. The sequence goes on along the minus strand of NC_092876.1, from coordinate 411,495,183 downwards.
TGTCATTCTATCCACTGTGCCACATAGCTACCCTTTCCCAAACATAGCTGAAACAAAACATAGCAAACTCTCCTTCCCACCCCTAACTTTCTATTTTTACTTGCTAGTTTCAGCTCATTCTGAGCCTTAGCCCTACTGACATTTTTCTTAAAAGTCCATGCCATGCTTTTACATATTACTTATAAGTAATCCTTTGTTATTTTCCTTTGCTCTCATCTTCTATACAGGACCTGGACCTTTTATATCATTGCTGGAGGGGACTGCAATTGAGGAAACTTCCTTTACCAAAACAAAGTGGAAACAGTTCTTCAACTTAACAATTTTAGCATTTCCTAAGAGACTAAGTAGTTAAAGAATTTTCCCAGGGTTGCATATGCCTATCACAAGAGTCTTTTGAATAATGTATGCCCATTCTGAGTCTCATTCCAGTCACAGGTTTTATCCCAATATGAGTTTTATCCCATTATGAGCTTAGAACCAGTGGTTCATCTTACTTGTTTCCCAAATTTTAGGAAGGAAGGAAAGCAGCATTTATTAAGCACCTACTATCTGCCAGGCACTGCACTGTTTTAAAAATACGATTTTTGATCCTTAGAACAATCCTGGGAGGTAAGTGCTATTATTCTCTCTATTTTGCAGTTGAGAAAACTAAGGCAAACAGAGGTTGAGACTTACCCTTAGTCATATATCTAGGAAGTGTCTGATGCCAGATCTAAACTTAGGTCTTCTTGACTCCAGGTCCAGTACTATATCCACGGTACTACCTCGCTGTCTCTGCTCTGTGAATAGGTGTTTGAGACCACTGCTTTTACTATAGAATTCTTCCTTGGATATTGTCTCCTGTAGATATTGGGTATCTCTGTGCCTGGGTATCTTTTGTTATCATAGTTATATTCTTTTGTTATCATAGTTATAGGATATGTATCTAGCCCTAAACTCTTTCCTGACTTCCAGTCTTGCCTCTCAAACTGCATATTCGACATCTTGAACTAGAAATATCATAGTTATCTCAAATTCACCATGTCCAAAACTGAATTATCTTCCCCCTCCAAAAAACATTTCCCCTTTTTCTAACTTCTCACTTATTATCCTGGGTACCACCTTCCTCCCAGTCATATAGGCTTACAACCTAGATGTCATCCTCAGTCAATCAATAGAAACTTTTCAAGCATATAGTCCCAAGCACCATACTGATCACTGGAGATACAGATATGAAAAAGAAAAAAGTCCTTGATCTCACTGAAGCTGAAAAGGGGAGAAGGGGGCAAAAAGTATCTGGCATGGGGTATGATAGAGTCCAAACTAGTGCAACCAAGGGGGAAGAGAAGACTTGGCTAGCTTGGAAGATCTCTTTGAATGGAAGCTTTGGCAGGAGATTTTTGTTTCTTGACTCCTCACTTTCTCTTCCAACTCCTGTCCTTTCTGTCATCTTATCATGTCCCAGATATGCTCTCTCCTCTTCTCTGACACTACCACCACGCTGGTGCAGGCCCTGATCACTTCAAGTCTAGATTATTGCAATAACGTGCTGGTTGTTGTGCCTATTTCAATTCATCCTCCACTCAGCTATCAAATTGATCTTCCTAAAGCAAAAGTTTGACTATGTCAACCCCCACTCCATTTGATCAATTCCAATGACTCCCTATTACCTCCATGTTCAAATATAAAAATACTGTTTGACTTTTCCAAGCCTTCATAACCTGACTATCTTAGTTCCCACCTATTCCTCTTTGATCCAACAAAATTAGCCTCCTTGCTATCCTTGAACAGCATTTTATCCCCTCATTCTTGAGTATTTTCACTGGGTGCCATTCATGCCTAGAATATTCTGTCTCCTTATCTCTGTCTCCTAGATTCCTTGACTTCCTTCAAGTGTCAGCTAAAGTTCCACTTTCAGCAATCCTCTTTAATTTTTAGAGCTTTCTCTTTGAAATTATCTCCAATTTATCTTGAATATATCTTATTTGTGCATAGGTATTTGTATGTTGTCGCCCAGATTTAGCCTGTGCGACTCTTAAGAGCAGGGATTTTTTTGGCCTTTCTCTGTAATCCCCAGTATATAGTATAGACAGCATATGGTAAGTGATTAATGGATACTTATTGATGTGATCTGATGTGCAAAAACAAGTAAATATAAGATGTATACGTGTAATAGAACACTGGAGATGAGGGTTTTATGCTTATCTGCTCAGCTTGAGAGGGCTTACAACTTCCTCATTCTTAAGAGATTGAAAGGCAAAGAACTCTTCTGAGATGCTATGAAAACCTTTCTTGTCTGGCGATACTACCTTCTCCCCAAATTCACTGTCCCCCACCCCAGTAACCTCAAAGGAAAGAGTGATGAGATGAAAAAGCTAGACTATGGTATAACTGTTAAGTACCCATAGACTTCTGTATTTTCCAACAACCACACTAGTGACATCTAAACTTTTTTGAGTTTTCTTGGGAGAGCACTGAACTCTGTTTCCAGGCTTTGCTGTTCAAGAACCTGGAGGATTTGTTTTCTTGTTTTTTGCCATGTTCTGTTAAAGAAATAAGTTTCTTTAATGTAATGTGTCTGTTTAATGTACTGATAACTTGTGTGTGGGTGCCCATGAGATTAAATGAAGCAGGGAGAGGTAGGCAAATGTGCAGTAGGTACCCAGAGAGAGATTAATGTGGTTAAAACATAGATATTTGCTGGCAAAAATATGGAATCAAATTCATGAGAAGATGGAAAGATATATTTTAGATCCATATTTTGTAACTCTCCAAGAGGAGAGAAAAAGATCTCATGAATCAGAACCAAGAAATTCTAGGCACAACCAGAGCCTAAAGCAATTCTTTTTTAAAAATAATTATTTTATTTGTTTTCAGTGTTCTATAATCACTTTCATATATTTTAGACTTTTCTCCCTCTCCCTTCTTCCCTCCTCCGTCCCCACTCCCTCCCTGAGATGACTTGCAATCTTATATAGATTCTGCACATACATTTCTATTAAATACAATTTCACCATAGTCATGTTGAATAGAAGAATTAAAATGAATGGGAGAAACCATAAAACAAAACAAAACATAACATAAAAGAAAATGGTCTGCTTCATTCTACTTTCCAATCCCACAGTTTTTTCTCTGTATATGGAAGGTGTTTTGCTTCAAAAGTCCATTGGGAATTTTTTAGGTCCTTGCATTGCTATGAAGGACTAAGTCTACCAGAAAAATTCCTCACACACTGTGATTATTGCTGTGTACAGAATTCTTCTGGTTCTACTTCTTTCACTTAGCATCAGTTCATATAAGTCTTTCTAGGCCTCTCTGAAGTCTTCTTGTTCATCATTTCTTATAGCACAATAGTATTCCATTACATTTATATATCACAGCTTGTTCAGTCATTCCCCAATTGATGGGCATGCCTTGATTTCCAGTTTTTGGCTACCATAAAGAGAGCTGCTATAAATATTTTTTTTACATGTGGGACCCTTTCCCATTTTTATGATCTCTTTGGGATACAGTCCTAGAAGTGATATTGCTGGATCGCAGGGTATGCACATTTTTGTATCCCTTTGGACATAGTTCCATATTGCTTTCCAAAATGGTTGGATCAGCTCACAGTTCCACCAACAATGAATTGGTGTTCCAACTCTCCCACATCTTCTCCAACATTTATCGTCTTCCTGTTTTGTCATGTTAGCCAGTCTGATAGGTATGATGTGGTATCTCAGAGTTGTTTTGATTTGCATCTCTCTAATCAACAGTAATTTAGAACATTTTTTCATGTGACTATAGATAACTTTAATTTCTTCCTCTGAAAACTGCCTGTTCATAGCCTAAAGCAGTTCTTGCTGAGAAAGTTAAGAGAGGGCCAGAGTCCCTTTTCCAAGCCTTGGGCATCTTCTGTCCTTTTCTTCACCCCAGGAAAGTTCAATGAAATCCTTCTCCTGAAGAGGAATCCAAGGACAAGAACTAGAAAAAGTATAGCACAGCTGCTTCTGGCCATATTCCAGGATTGGAATTTCAGTCAGCTTTTGTATGAGCAGTTGATCTCCTTGTCTTGTGAAATCTCAGTTGAAATAGAATCAGCAGCAGGCACTTTGTTATATGAGAGGAACCAAAATGGCATTTAAAACCTCTTTTTAAGTTAGAAGTTCAACTAGAGAGAGGTTGACTTTAACCTGAGGTAAACAGTCAGTGACTTCAGCATTGATTGATGAAGGTTTGTTGGTAAGCGGTCAGCCCATCTCTCCAGGATCAAGAGGCTCTATCAGCCCTGAGTAGGTTGAGATGCATCATAAGTCTTTGGCCCATAAATAGTCTTACAGGCATCATAATAGCGTTTTGGGTTGTTGCTTTAAGTGCAAAACTGAAGTTCACCTGCCTTCTTACTAAGTCAAGAGTCCTGCATCTCTCTAAGCTTTGCTTATGCCTTACTTTTGATGGAGTTAAATGCTATCTTCTTAAAGACTATCCTGCTGGTGAACCAGCTGTGGAGTTCTCATTTTTCATTTAGCAGCTTCTGAATTTCCCCATCATTTTTACCAAATTAGTCTTGATGTCTGAGTGTTCTAACCTAGAGGAGTAAATGCAGTGCTGCATACCAAATCTCTGAAAGCTGTCCACTTCTTTTCTGTTCCTCTGTTGCCAACAATGTATTGCCTCAGCTTTCCCTCCCCGTAGGCAACATACTATTCCAGCTCAGAGGAGTACTCTAATTTGTTGGCTGTAAGTCTTCTGACAGCCATCTTGACTTGCTTTTGTCAAACACAATGTTTAGCTTGGAGAAGATATGCCTATGATCAGTCCAGCACTCCGCACCACATATTGCCATATGATATCCTATCTGATATCCTATCTGTCTCTTTTCCTTACAATGACATAATCTATTAAAAGCTAATGGTTGCTGAGAGTGTAAAGTTTTATTCTGTTAAGGTAAATGGTGATGAGAAGGTCATAAGATACACAAGTCTTCAATAATGAGTGACCATTGCTGTTGCACTTCCCAACGCCACTCCTCCCCAGGATGCTCCACCATGTCTGGTTTCAGCACACTGATGATGAGACTCTCCAAGTCTTCATAAGTTTTTTCTTTGATCTCATTAGAGTTCATTATGGTGAGAGCATATACACTGATGATGGTGGTGAGGTGCTTTTCTGCAAATGGCAATTGCATTGTCACGAGCTTGTCATTCACTCCTTTTTGTAAGGATACAGGTTTGTTTGGATTTAAAAAGTTTTGATTGCAAAACTGATGCCAGCTTCAAGGTGTTCTCTTTCACTGTGGTCACTCCAGAAAAGCATATTAAGTTTTAACTTTGGTAAGCTGGTCTTTACTTGACAGCTTTGTTTCACTCAGGGCTGCTATTTGCATGTGATACCTGCGGAGTTCTCTTGCAAGAAGAGCTTTTCATCTTTCATGTCTACTGGATTTCATATTTTACATAAGTGTGCACACATTCCATGTACCAATGATGAGTGAAATCATCTTTGCCAAAGTTTTTGTACTTTATTTTTGCATTTTGACTGTGCGGTTAAACTCATGCTCTAATGCATCACCTTGACCAGCAGGCCAAGGTTGAGTGAAGCAGACAAGTTTTAGTGCACCTTTTCTTGGTCCTTCTTCACAACAGGTCAAGGGTGGGGAACCTGTAGCCTTGAGGCCACATGTGGCCTTCTAGAGCCTTGGGTATGGCCTTTTGACTGAGTCCAAGTTTTACAGAACAAATCCTTTTATTTAGGGGATTTGTTCTGTGAAGTTTTAGTCAAACGGCCACACTTGAGGACCTAGAGGGTCACATGTGACCTCAAGGTCACAGGTTACCCACCCCTACACCAGGAGATGAGCAGTGCAGACCTTCAAAAAGAATGCTCAGCAGGCAGAATTCAGAAAAACCTGGAAAGACTTACATGAATTGATGCTGAGTAAGGGGAGCAGAACCAGGAGAATATTGTACACAGTTACAGCCACATTGTGTGATGACTAACTTTAATAGACTTGACTCTTCTCAGCAATGCAAAGTTCTAAGATACAGAGAAAGAATTATGGAATCCAAATGCAGATTGAAGCAAACTATTTTCTCTCTATTTGTTTTATTTTGTTTCTTCTTTCTTGTGATTCATTTCATTGGTTGTAATTCTTCACAACATGACTAATGTGAATAATTTCTTGGTTGGCTGGTTGTTGTCCTTCGTCTTCAAAGAGGACCAAAATGACATCACCACTGTAAAGTGAAATTTCAGTGTGTCTGACTATGGATGATCAGATCAATATGAGCTTGGAATGCTCTACCACAAGTTGGGCACAGAGAGTCCATGTGAGTATTTGGGGTGGATATCCCAAATATGCACATTCTATGTTTACTTTGTGCTGTCTCAATTCTGCTTTGCTCAAAGAACACAGCACCCTTTCTGATGTGGGCACACCATGCTGAGCGGTCCTGTGCCAGTGTATCCCATGTTGCACTGTCAAATCCAACTATAACAATAACTAGTGTACCTATTCTGGGGGCCTCATTTTGAGAGTTGTATATTTGAAGTCCTAGATAACTTAGTGTAATAACTTCTTAGCTGGCCTCCTTGACTTCAAATCCATTCAGCATACCACAGTCATCATAATCTACATCCAAACTTTCACATACACATACATGCATACACAAGTATACACAAGGAGAGAGGAGAGAGAGAGAGAGAGAGAGAGAGAGAGAGAGAGAGAGAGAGAGAGAGAGAGAGAGAGAGAGAGAGAGAGAGAGAGAGAAGAGAACACTTCTTCAATCAAAATGCTTTAATGACTCCCTATTTCCAGTTGTATCAAATCTGGACTTTATATGACTTTTAAATGCACCTCCATAATGTATTTTCATTCAACATGTGTTAACTACTATAGTCAGACATTGCTTTCTTTCTAATTCTCTGCTCATATGGAATGTCTTCTCCTTTTATATTAACCCATACAAAGCCTACATGTCTCTCAAAGTGGCTCAAGTCCCATCTTCTCCATTAAGCCTTCCCTCATCATTCTCTCTCTCTTCAATCAATTACTATAACCTACAGAGTTTGTGCTACATGGTTTACCATGGCATTAATGTCTCTGTCCTATTTGCTACACTATTCTTTCATATGTGTTCATTTTAGATCCTTGAAGGCAGGAAATATGATCTATATTTTATCTATATATCTCATAGTGTTTAAAAGTGCTGAATATTGCTAATTAATATTGGTTATTCTACATGTTATAATATAACATAATATTTTAAACTTTAATTATAACATTTAACTTTCACCTTCTGAATCTGTTACGCATTTCCTTCCATCTTTTTCATCCATGATAACACTTTCCAATGACATTTTTTCAAGGTAAATTTGGCGAGGTGCCTATGATTTGAAGAGAGTGAAACTCATACACTAATGCATCACATAGCACTAACAACTTGTTAGAACTATCAAAATTTCATGACGAATATTTTGATCTCTAGGAACACAAAAGTAATCTCATCCTCACTCCTTAAATATTGGAAAAATCCTTACTAAAGAGTAGGATCACTTTAGAAGTTAACTTTCTCTCAGAAACTGTCAACAGATGGCTGCCAAATTCCCAGCTTCCTAACAAGAACATTTCGACTCTGATCTTTATTTAAAAAAATCATTTTCAGATTTCTGAAAACACTTTCATTTTGTTTTTGGTGAAGTTTCAAGCTCATATAACTAGTACAGTACCACACACTCTAAAGCCTAAAGTAGTGTGAAAAAAATGGTATATTTTGAAATTATGTCTGTTTTCTTTCTTATGAGCTTGAAAATATTTTTTCAAAGGACGAAGAGATTTTTTTTACTTGGATTATGGGAACCTCACCCAATTCTACTCTGATGCCTCATTGGGGTATGACTACTAGATTCACAAAAGCTATGCCAGGACTACGCAAGCTTTAGCAAGTTCTACCATGTTAGAAAACTTTGAGTATGGTTCCAATGACAGACTATCTGCTTACCAAAATTCCCTTTAGCTATATAGAAAAGGGCTCATCACCTTTGGTTTGGTCATTTGGTAAAGTTTTTTCACCCATGATTGCCCAAGTTCCCTTTTATTTCTGTAATGATTGTGACAGATTGGCAGAAAAGAAGGAGGAGATTGCTAAGAATCAAAAGTTTTTACACCAGTTAAAAACAGATCAGTAGAGAAGCAGCACAATGGGGTAGACATAGTGCTTTGCAGCCTAAGCAAGTCATATAACCTCTCAATGCTTTAGACAACTCTTTAAGACTATGATTTATGGAAAAGGTGTTGACTTGCATTGCTAGAGGGAATTTCCTCATCGACAAATTCCCTATGCCAACGAAATCTCAGATCCAATATCCATCTCTATAAACATTAATATCGCTTCTATTACTCTAGATGTGGAATCCTTGCTTAGTGACTAATGAATCCATACACTACTGGACCAACTGAATTATAATCATCTTGGCATGAAACTAGAAGATAATAAAAATGTAGCTAATAGAAAAGTAACTCATAGGTTCTCCTTTGAGAAACCAGTAAAAGTTTTGGCAGCAATGATTTTATTGTAAAACTAAAGGCAGTAATAAACATCATCTGATGGGTTATTTGTTCTGTTTGTATTCCAATTCTTATTATAAATATTTTTTAAAAGGTTGTGAAGAAAAAATTGTTGCTTATGCCCCAATATCTATGGCAGAGGATGAGGAAGTAGATAAAGTAGAATGCAATAAGATCCTCTGAATTAAATCAATATATACTATATTTTGATGTGAAGGCTAGTGTAATGTGAGTCAATGAAAAAAATTGGAAAGCATGGTTGAGGAGTAAGAAATTAGGGAATCATAAGGAATACAGATAATATGCTGATACAAGCACTGTATGTATATAACATATGATATATGTAATATATGTCATGAATACTTTCTTCAAGAAAAAAGTCAAGTGATAGAGATGATAAGCACCAAATAAAATTTCAAAAAATGAAAGCTGCTTATCATTTTTAAGCAATAAAATATTTTAATTAAGTATGCTCAGTTTTCTAGACATAGTACTTAATAGACTATAGTATAGTACAAATATAACTTTATATGCACTGGAAAACCAAAAAACTTGTGCAACTCACTTTTCTGTGATATTTGCTTTATTGCAGTGGTCTGGAACTAAAACTGCAATATTTCCAAGGTATGCCTGTAATGGATAAATTTTATAAGCTCTCCCAATAAATCAGAAGTAAAATAAGTATACCTCTTTTGTCCTTTGTTGTTTGAGAGACTTCTGGAATTGCTAGTGTCACTGAGGTAGTTTTATATCCCATCTTCTACATCAGCTGATTTAGTCCCAGAGGTCCCAGAATGTAATCATAAGGTATTAATCAAATCTTAAACTGCCTATATGTTTGTGTATGTATACATACATACACAAATGTGTGTATGTATTATAGATGTGTGTTGGTAGTTTGATACAATGATGAGGTATGAATACTTCTCTGATTTAATTAAGAAGAGAAATGACCTGAGAAAACAAATTAGCCATGCATCTAGAATCTTTAAATAACCAGCCCCAAGGAATTCAAGGAAATCAACAAGTCAGTCAATGTAGAAGGTAATTCTGCAGTGGGACTCTTTCAGGGGGGTACAGAAAGTATTTCTATCTTCTCTTTCACCCCATCAGTCACATAGCTATGAAGAGGAGATTCAAGACCACTGCATCCAATGGAGAGCAGAGATACCCACTATAGTAAGTCAGACTCCAGTGGAGGAAACAGCTTTAAGAAGCATGACCTCAGGGGGGCGGAGCCAAGATGGCGAAGTAGAAAGACGCACATACACATAGCTCCGAACCCACAACCCATAGAATGGCTACAGGGAAGTAACTCACGGCGAATTCTGCACCCAGAGGCCACGGAACATTGGAGCGAGGGAGATTTCTGTTCCGGAGAGACCTGCAAACCTCTCGCGGGGGGTCCTTCGCGCTGCAGACTGGGCGCCGGGACTGGGACCTGAGTGCAGCCCGGCCGCGGCACCAAGAGGAAAAGATCCGAGCGGGCTTCAGGGACGGGATCTCCAGCGGCCACGCGGGTCCCTCCACCCACAGAGGGACCTGCAAACCTCTCGCAAAAGGTCCGTCGCGCTGCAGACACGGAGCCCAGTCCAGACTTGCTGCGGCCACGGCCGCAGCACCGAGAGAAACAGATCCGAGCAGGCTTCAGGGAGAGGATCTCCAGCGGCGGCACAAGTCCCTCCACCGACAGGTGACGGGGGTCGGTGAGAGAGTCTCTTTGGCGGTCGAGAGGGGAGTGGGGTGCCCCCATAATTCAGGCTCCCCCGGGAGGTAGAAGCTGAGAGGCAGCTGCATACCAGGGCTCCCCAAGCGGCGGGAGCCTGAATCCTTTGTGGAAGATCTGTGCATAAACCCCCTGAGGGAACTGAGCCTGAGAGGCAGCCCTGCCCTGACCACCTGAACTTAATCTCACACTGAATAGCAGCCCTGCCCCCGCCAAAAGCCCTAAGGCTAGAAGCAGCATTTGAATCTCAGACCCCAAACACTGGCTGGGAGGATCAGGAGGCGAGGTGGGTGTGAGGAGAATATTCAGAGGTCAAGTCACTGGCTGGGAAAATGCCCAGAAAAGGAAAAAGAAATAAGACTATAGAAGGCTACTTTCTTGGTGAACAGGCATTTCCTCCCTTCCTTTCTGATGAGGAAGAACAATGCTTACCATCAGGCAAAGACACAGAAATCAAGGCTTCTGTGTCCCAGCCCACCCAATGGGCTCAGGCCATGGAAGAGCTCAAAAAGAATTTTGAAAATCAAGTTAGAGAGGTGGAGGAAAAGCTAGGAAGAGAAATGAGAGACATGAAGTCAAAGCATGAACAGCAGATCAGCTCCTTGCTAAAGGAGACCCAAAAAATGTTGAAGAAAATAACACCTTGAAAACTAGCCTAACTCAATTGGCAAAAGAGGTTCAAAAAGCCAATGAGGAGAAGAATGCTTTCAAAAGCAGAATTAGCCAAATGGAAAAGGAGATTCAAAAGCTCACTGAAGAAAATAGTTCTTTCAAAATTAGAATGGCACAGATGGAGGCTAAGGACTTTATGAGAAAGCAAGAAATCACAGAACAAAGCCAGAAGAATGGAAAAATGGAAGATAATGTGAAATATCTCATTGGAAAAACAACTGACCTGGAAAATAGATTCAGGAGAGACAATTTAAAAATTTTGGGACTACCTGAAAGCCATGATCAAAAGAAGAGCCTAGACATCATCTTCCATGAAATTATCAAGGAAAACTGCCCTGAGATTCTAGAACCAGAGGGCAAAATAAATATTCAAGGAATCCACAGAACACCGCCTGAAAGAGATCCAAAAAGAGAAACTCCTAGGAACATTGTGGCCAAATTCCAGAGTTCCCAGGTCAAGGAGAAAATATTGCAAGCAGCTAGAAAGAAACAATTCAAGTATTGTGGAAATACAATCAGGATAACACAAGATCTAGCAGCCTCTACATTAAGGGATCGAAGGGCATGGAATAGGATATTCCAGAAGTCAAAGGAACTAGGACTAAAACCAAGAATCACCTACCCAGCAAAACTGAGTATAATACTTCAGGGGAAAAAATGGTCTTTCAATGAAATAGAGGATTTTCAAGCATTCTTGATGAAAAGACCAGAGCTGAAAAGAAAATTTGACTTTCAAACAAAAGAATGAAGAGAACCATGAAAAGGTGAACAGCAAAGAGAAGTCATAAGGGACTTACTAAAGTTGAACTGTTTACATTCCTACATGGAAAGACAATATTTGTAACTCTTGAAACATTTCAGTATCTGGGTACTGGGTGGGATTACACACACACACATGCACACACGCACACATACATAGAGACAGAGTGCACAGAGTGAATTGAAGAGGATGGGATCATATCTTAAAAAAAAAAAATGAAATCAAGCAGTGAGAGAGAAATATATTGGGAGGAGAAAGGGAGAAATTGAATGGGGCAAATTATCTCCCATAAAAGAGGCAAGCAAAAGACTCATTAGTAGAGGGATAAAGAGGGGAGGTGAGAGAAAAACATGAAGTCTACTCTCATCACATTCCACTAAAGGAAAGAATAAAATGCACACTCATTTTGGTAGGAAAACCTATCTCACAATACAGGAAAGTGGGGGATAAGGGGACAAGCAGGGTGGGGGGGATGATAGAAGGGAGGGCATGGGGAGGAGAGTGCAATTCGAAGTTGACACTCATGGGGAGGGATAGGATCAAAAGAGAATAGAAGTAATGGGGGACAGGATAGGATGGAGGGAAATATAGTTAGTCCTATACAACACAACTATTATGGAAGTCATTTGCAAAACTACACAGATTTGGCCTATATTGAATTGCTTGCCTTCCAAAGGGAAGGGGTGGAGAGGGAGGGAGGTAAAGAAGTTGGAACTCAAAGTGTTAGGATCAACTGTAATGTTCTTGCCACTAGGAAATAAGAAATACAGGTAAAGTGGTATAGAAAGCTATCTGGCCCTACAGGACAAAAGAGAAGATGGAGACAAGGGCAGAGAGGGATGATAGAAGAGAGAGCAGATTGGTCATAGGGGCAATTAGAATGCTTGGTGTTTGGGGGGGGGGGATAAAAGGGGAGAAAATTTGTAACCCAAAATTTTGTGAAAATGAATGTTAAAAGTTTAATAAATAAATTTAATTATAAGAAGCATGACCTCAGGTAAATGAAAGTCAGGCTGTGCAAGGAAGTTGACTTTGGAAACCCAGTATAAGTACTCTATGAAGAGAAAAAAGACTTCCAGATCCTACCATATCAGGAGTTGAATTCCCTTTGCCAATACATATCCTGTACTTGTGCTTCATGTATCCTAAGTTTGACCGTATTCCACATGAATGCCATAGAACAGTGTGCCCCAGGCTTATGGGGGGAATATCTTGTAACTACTGTTTTTATGATGCCATTTGAGTAAATGCTTTGCTAACAGCTAATTCTGTCTACCGGCAAATTATTAATGGAAAGTGAAATGGCAAGAATTCATGTTAGGAGTGTAATACTAATGTTACAGTTAGAATCTGAGGTAGGAAGAACCCAGTGGATATGCAAATGATGAATTTGAATAAAAATAGGTGGAATAGACCAGAAAGAGTGTTTTCTTAGTAATAGAAATTATATAAGAGAAAGAAATGAGTGACACAAAGACAAGCAAAAAGAAGACTATTTGCCACTGACATGATAATTTACCTTGAAAGTCCTAGGGAATCAGCAACAAAAAAAAAGAAAATAATAATTAAGCCTGTTACCTTAGTAAATTGCCATGATGCAAAACAAATTAAAAAATCTATAGTATTTCCCTGTAGCTTTAATAAAATCCAGGAGGGGATAACAGAAAGGGAAGTTCCATTCAATCAAATTATAAAATTCATAAAATATTTGGAATTCAATCTATCAAAGAACGCAGTTCTTGTATAGATTCATTTACACAGTTCTCTGTGGAGAAATAATGACTTAAAGAACTAGAGATATACACAGTATTCATGGTAATGTCAATATAATGAAAATGAGTATATTGCTTAAATTTACATGTTTAAAGTGCTATGCTAAACTACCAAAGAGACACATACTGCAAAGAGGTAAACAAAATAATAAAGGCCATTTGTGAAAACAAAATGCCTAGAATCTCATAGGGAATAATGAAAAGTAAAAGGCATGAAGGGGAAATAAAAATTCATATCATAAATTATGCTGTGGAGCAGTAATCATCAGAACAATTTAATATTCATAAAAAAAATAGAAAGGTAAGCCAGGCATCATGGCACTCACCTGTAGTCCCTGCTACCAGGAAAACTGAGGCTGGTAGATCACTTGAATTCTGGAATTCTGAGCTTCAGAAAGGCTAAAGCTGATTAGGCGTACACACTAAGTCAGGCACCAATATGGTGAGCCTCAGTAGTGGGGAAGGAGAGAACATTAGGATGCCTGAGGGATATATCATTCCAGATTGGAAATAAAGCAGGTCAAAGCTTCTATTCTTGATAAAAAAAGTATGTTTGAGCCCAGAGTGACCTACCCTGCAAATCTGAGTTCAACACAGGTAAAAAATACCCTTGCCTATAGGTGAACCAATGCTTTTCTTTTTCGTTTTTGTGGGACTACATTACAAATGTGAAGACATATGAAAGTAGAGAGGAGAGGAGCAAGATAGGCATGTGTGATGGGCTGGGGTCAAATCAAGGGCTAACAACAATTGGAAGGTGACCTCTGTAGTCTCAGAAGTAGAAAAACTATAGAGGAGTGGATGGTAAGTAAAAGGGGAGGACTGAAAGGTGTGGAATGAAAGGAAGGAAGCTATACTATGATGGTGGGAAGGGGTTGCAGCGATGGATGCTCCTATGGACGAAGAGGGATGGTCTGTGAAAAAAAGATGGGAGTCTAAACTGAGTTCAGCATGGGGGATTAGATTCTTGAAAGATTTACTCATCTTATTTTGAGAAGGGAGTAGTTGGAACTACACAGGGTAACTGGCACCTGGGAGAGTGGGAGAGCATGGACACAGGGAAGAGATTTTGAGGTAAGTGTGGGAAAAAGGTAACCAGGAGAGAGTATAGTTTGCATAATCAAGTTCATGTGTAGGGACAGGCCCTACCATTACGTAGTGTCCTCTCTGACCCCTGTAATAATTGACATTGTTCTGGAAGTGAGGCATAATGGAAAAGGACATTCCTGGGGCAAGCTCTGCAAAGCAGTGGCAGAAAGCACCTTGTGGGCAGAGCCTAGAATGGATATCTTGGAAACTTTGATTGCACAAAGAATACAGACAAAATACAGAGACCAGATAACTGTAGGCATCACGATCAGAGAGTCTGGAGGAGACAGAAAGAAAGGACACATAATGGAGAGAATAAGAGACATTCTTCTTGGAAAGGGGCACAGAAATGAACAGGACTAGTTGAAGGGGAACATAGGAAGGGAGAATCTACTTGACTAACTGAAAGAAAAAAAGAAGGAAATAAGAGTTATACAACCAGACAAAAGCCAGGAAACAAAGAAACTAATAAATAGAATCCAAAAAGGTCCTGCTGCCTGCATGTATGATCATATCTCCCCTGTCCTGAAAAAAAATCCTCATTTGAAGATTTTATCTCTGTTATCATCCTATTTCTCTTCTGCCCTTTGTAGTTAAACTCCTCAAAAAGACTATCTGCAATAGGCATTTCTACTTTTCCTCCTCTCATTCTCTTCTTAATCACTTTTAATCTGGCTTCTGACCTTATCCTTCCACCAAAACTGCTCTTTGTAAAATTACTAATGACCTCTTCTTTGCCATATCCAAAGGCCTTTTCTCAATCCTTATTCTCCTTGACCTCTCTGCAGCCTTTGATATTATTGATCATTCTTTCCTCCTTGATGTTCTCCTCCCTTGATTTTCAGGACACTACATTCTCCTGGTGTATCTCCTACCTATTTATCCACTCCTTCTCTGTCTCCTTTGCTGGATCCACCTCCAGATTATACTCTCAAATTGTAGGTGCCCCTCAGGGTTAAACCTTGGGTACTCTGCTCATATCCCTCTGTACTAATTTACTTGGTGATATCAGTATCCATGGATTTAGTTACCATCGCTATGTTGATGATTCTCAAGCCTACCTTTCCTGCCTTAATATCTCTGCTGACCTCCAATATCACATCTCTAACTACTTTTCAGACATCTTGAAGTGAATGTCCAGTGAATGATTTTAAACTTAATATGTCCAAGAGTGGAGCCAAGATGGTGGAGCAAATGCTGGAAGTTGCCTGAGCTCTCCTCAGTTTCCCTTAAAACAACTTTGAATCACACCTCAAATGAATTCTGCAGCAACAGAAACAACAAAAGGATGGGGAGAAACTGTTTTCCAGCCCAAGACAAGTTAGGACGACTGTAGGAAAGGTCTGTCTCACTTGGATAAAAGGAGAACACAGCCCAGTGCCATCAGTCTTTAGACAAGCTAGCAGGAGGCCCCTAGCCCCAGAACAGATCAGCAATTGAGGCTCATGGTATAACAGGCCATCTGTTACACCCCCAGCTGTGAAACAGTAGACTAGTGGCCAGGATCAGCAGACCTAGGTGCAGCAGGCGCACCACCAATCTTGGAGCCCCTGATTTAGACCCCTGATCCCTGGTGCAAGAAGCTTTGGAACAGTATCTCCTGTACTCCAGGAGCAAAGCTCAACTTTGAAAGTCACAAAATAGTCTGAAAAATGAGCAGAAAACAAACCAAACAAAAAAATCCCTGACCATAGAAGCTACTATGGTGACAGAAGATCAAAACACAAACTCAGAAGAGGACAACAATGTCAAAACACTTACATGCAGAGACTCAAAGAGAAATATGGGTTGGTTTCAGACCCAAGAAGACTTCTTGGAAGAGTTCAAAAAAGGATTTTAACAGTTAAATAAGAGAAGTGGAAGATAAATTGAGAAAAGAGATGACAATTATGTAAGAGAATCATCATAAAAGAGCCAACATCTTGGTAAAGAAAGCACAAAAAATGGAAAAAGGATATACAAAAATTCACTGAAGAAAACAACTCCTTAAAAAGTAGAACTGGTCAAGTGGAAAAGGAAATAAAAAAGCTAACTGAAAAAAATAATTCCTTAAAAATTAGAATTGGGCAAGTGGAAGCTAATGACTCTAAGTATATCAAGAGAATCAATGAAAAAAATGTGAAGGAAGGTTTTTTAGCTGTACTAGATCTCAAACTGTATTATAAAATGGTAATTATTAAAACAATCTGGTGCTAAGAAACAGAGTAGTGGACCAGTGGAATAGATTAAGAACACATTACACCATAGCATATGACCATAGTAATCTAATATATGATGAACCCCCAAATCCAAACTTTTGAAACAAAAATCCATTGTTTGACAAAATCTCTAGGGAAATGCAGAATATAATATGGTATACACTAATGTCTGACCATATATCAAGATAAGGTCAAAACAAGTACATGATTTCCACATAAAAGACAATATCGTAAGCTAATTAGGAGAGCATGGAATAGTTTATTTGAATGATCTGTGGAGAAGGGAAGAACTTAGGACCAAAAAAGATATAGAGAATATTACAAGATGTAAAATGGATAATTTTGATTATATAAAATTAAAAAGTTTTTGCACAAAGAAAACCAATGGAACCAAAATTAAAAGTAAAGCAGAAAACTAAGAACTTTTTAAAAACAAATATCTTTGATAAAGGCCTCATTTCTCAAATATATAGAGAGCTAAGTCAGATTTATAAGAATACAAGTCATTCCCCAATTGACAAATGGTCAAACGATATGAACATGTAGTTTTCAGAAGAAGAAATAAAAGGTATCGATGGTCACATGAAAAAAGGCTCCAAATCACTATTGATTCCAGAAATTAATATTAAAACAACTCTGAAGTCCACCTAACTCCTATCAGATTAGCTAATATGACAAAAAAGGAAAATGATAAATACTGGAGGGGATATAAGAAAACTGGGACACGTGCATTGTTGGCGGACCTGTGAGCTGAGCTAACCATTCTGGAGAGCAATTTGGAACTATGCTCAAAAGGTTATAAAACTGTGGATATCCTTTGTTTCAGAAATACTACTGCTAGATCTAGATTCCAAACACATCCAAAAAAATGGGACAAGGACTTATTTGTACAAAAATATGTACAGAAGCTCTTTTTGTGGTGGCTAAGAATTGGAAAGTGAAGGGGTACTCATCAATTAGAGAATGACTAAACAAGCTGAGGTATATGATTGTGATAGAATATTATTATATTGTAAGAAATGATAAACATAATGATTTTAGAAAATATCTGGACATGAACTGAAGCAAAGTGAAGTAAGTAGAACCAGGAGAAAGTTGTACAGAGTAACAGCAATACTGTTGTTGCTCTTTATTTTTGAAGAGGATGATGATATAAGGAAGATGATGCTATGACTTGCAAATGAATGTATTTAAGTGAGGGAGGGCTGTGCAAAATTAACAGTCTTACTTTCTCTTCTGAAGCCATCTGGGGCCAGTGGCCAGATATTGATCAGGACAACTGGAAATGGCTCAGGATGCAGTGGGAGACCTTGATCTCTTTAAGCTAAGGTCTTTCTGAGTTCCCATTTTGACTGAGGCAATGCCCATTTAAGGGCATTAAGTTGGTGGTCAGAAACTGGTGAGGAAAGACAGAGTGCAAGGAGAGAGAGAAAAGGATAAATAGGGTAAAAGCAGAATGGATAAAAATTCACAGTAAGGATAACTATGAATGTGAATAGGACAAACTCATCCATATAACAGAAGCAAATAGCAGAGTGGATTAAAAACCAGAATCCTACATTATGTTCTTTACAAGAAACACATTTGCAGCACAGAGAAATATGCAAAGTAAAGGTAAAAGACTGGAGCAAAATCTATTATGCTTTGGCTGAAGTGAAAAAAAAAAGCAGGTTTAGCAATCATGATCTTAGACAAAGCAAAAGCAAAAATAGATCTAATTAAAAAAGATAAAGAAAAAAAGTACATCTTGCTAAAAGATACCATAGACAATAAAGTAATATTAATACTATGTATATGTATGTACCAAATGATATAGCATCCAGATTTCTAAAGAACTTAAATGGTTTACAGCAGGAAATATGCAATAATACTATACTAGTGGGACACCTCAACTTTCCCATCTCGGAACTAAATAAATCTAGCATAAAATAAATAAGAAAGAAGTTAAGGAAGTGAATAGAATTTTAGAAAAGTTAGATATGACAGAAGTCTGGAGAAAATTGAATGGGGATAGAAAGAAATATACATGACATCTACAAAAAACTGACTGGGCACAAAAACTTTGCAATCAAATGCTGAAAGGCAGAAATATAAAATGCTTTCTCTTAGATCAGATTCAATAAAAATTACATTTAATAAAGGGACATGGAAAGTAAAATAAACAATCTAATCCTAACCATTGAGTGGGTCAAAGAACAAATCAGAGAAACAATCAATCAATAATTTCATCAAAGAGAATGACAACAATGAGATAACACACTAAAATTTATGGAATATAGCCAAAGCAGTATATAGGGGAAATTTTATATCTTTAAATGGTTATAGCAATAAAATAGAGAAAGAACAGATCAATGAATTGGGTATGCAACTAAAAAGGCTACAGAAAGGACAAACTAAAAATCCCCATTTGGAATCCCCCAAACTGGAAATCCTGAAAATCAAAAGACAGAGTAATAAAATTAAAAGTAAACAATTGAACTAATATATAAAACTAAAAATTGGTTTTATTAAAAATAACTGATAAAATGGATAAACTGTTGTTTAATTTAATTAAGAAAAGAAAGAAGAAAATAAAATTACCAATATCAAAAATGAAAAGGGTGAATTCACCCCTAGTGAAAAAGAAGTTAAAACAATAATTAGGAGGTATTTTGCCCAATAAATTTGACAATCTGAGCAAAATGGATGACTATATACAAAATGCAAATTGCTCAGATTAACAGAAGATGAAATAGAATACTTAAATACACCCATCTTAGAAAAGAAATTGAATAAACCATCAATGAACTCCCTAAGAAAAAGTCCCCAGGACCAGATGAATTCACAAGTGAACTCTACTAAACATTTAAAGAAGAATTAATTCCAACACTATATAACCTACTTGGCAAAACAAAGAAAATAGACAGAGGAGTCCTACCAAATTCCTTTTATGACACAAATATGGTGCTGATTCCTAAACCAGGAAGAGCCAAAACAGAGAAAGAAAAGTGCAGACCAGTTTTCCTAATGAAAACTTCTGTACTTCTATAGTAACACATAGTAGGTTCATTTCCATGATTGGCCACTACATTTCCATGCTGAGGGAAATAGGGAGATTCAATCTCAACAACAATAAAAAAAGGAGGGATAAGGGGCAAGAAATAAAATACATTATGAAAGAATAGTAGAAGAAGAGAAAACTTATAGTGTCTTATAATTGGTGTAAATAAATAAAGACATATAATTGGTGTATAACTGAAAATTGACATCTCAGTCACTTCTTTCTTATTTGAACCAGATAAAAAAAAGACTGAACCCACAAGCATACACAAAGGTGCATATATACCTCTGCCTTCCACCAAAAAACTTCTGTGTATAAATACATTAAGTTAAATAGGTTAAACTAGGCTTAGGAGAGTGATGAGGAAGCAGTTTAAAAGGAATGGTAGAGTTAGAGAAATAATACAAGCAAAACAGTCTTTAACTACAAAGTATATTATAAAGAGGGCTTAGATGGAGAAAAGGAAAATTTAAGAACCAATGCACCCGGTCTGAGCTAAGTAAAGAAAGTAAGATAGAGGAATGGGATCAAACTACATCACTTTTAAATGACTGGTTTTAATAATCCTTTTCTTTCTCTCTCTCCTTTTTATAAAGATGGAGATACTAGGAAAACAAGGGAAAAAGCATAAGACTGTGATAGAGGAAAAAATATGATTATTGTAACTGTAATTATATGGAATGGAAAGGTAATGAAATCTAATAATATATTGTTTACAATAATGCATTTGAAATAATCGTTCACACAGAGTTAAATGAGGGGTAAGAGTAGAATTTATAATGATTCAGGCAAAAATATAAAAGTAGGTGTCATAATCATGACCTCAAAGCAAGGAAACAATAAAACAGATTTTATTAAAAGAGATAAGCAGGGAAAGTATAATATTCTTAAACTCAACTTATAGAATAGCATATCATTGAATTACTATTATAATCTTGCTGCCTGTTTCTCCCAGTAAATTTCCTTTGCTCTTCTATGAAGTACATTAAGTAATTAAGTGAAAAACTATATATTGATCAATGCATTGGCCATGAAGTCTTTCAAAATGAGAAAAACAACAAATAAAAAAGAAATTAAATTTAAAAATTTGAAAATGAAGGAGATAAATAAAAATAGAAAGGATTAATAAATCTAAATGTATTTAAAAGCTAATAAAATGGACAAAATTCCTCAATGTCATATAGAAAAAAAATTGCAATTACCAAAAGTGAGAAAAAGAAAATTCATAACAGATAAAAAGGAAGTAAACTAGATATTCTTTTACCCAATTATTTGCCAATAAAACTGATAACAATATTCACAAAAAAAACACAGAATAGAATAAATAGATGCTTTAAATAGCCCAATCTCAAAAGAAGACATTAGAGAAAATAAATGAATTCCTAAATAAACTACCCACTCTCAGTCTCAGATAGATTCTATAAGTGAGTTCTGCATAACAAAGAACAATTTAGTCTATTACTAAGTAAATTGCTTGCAAATATAGAGAGAAATACATCCAGCCAAACTCCTACTCTGAAACAAATATGTTCCTGAGAGATAAAACATAGGAAGAAAAATATCGTTAGCTTTTATAAGCAACAATATGAAATACTGAACAAAATATTAGCAACAAGTCTGTGGCAGTAATTTAGAATATTTACATTATGAACAAGTTTTATTTATACCAAGTATGCAGGGTTGCATATTGAATATCAATATTAAAAAAAACTATAAACAAAGTTAGTATTGATAACAGAAATAATGAAAAATACATTAATATTTGTGTATATTTAGTCATTTAAAATACATTAAAGTTACAGAAAAAGCTTCTGACAAAACATACTTCTTATGCTAAAATCACTTTTAAAACTATAGGAATAAATCAATTTTCCCCATAAAGGTAAATATTATCAAATTATTAAAAATTATTGATATCAAAATCAAGGGGTACAACAAAGGCATTTGTTGTCACCATTATTATTTTACATAGTTCTAGAAATGATACTAATTACAAAAATACAAGAGAAATAAATTGAGGTAATCAATGGACGCAACGAATAAAAACATTTTTCACTCACTAAAATGATATTTTAAAAATGAAAGTTGGAAATTTAACTAAAATTGAAATAATTTGATAAAATAGCAAGGCATAAAAAAGATACACAAAATAAACTTTTCTGTTTTTTACCTACAACACAATCTACTGAGAGAGAAAACAAATTAAATTCAAAGTAACCCCAGAACATATAAAATATATGGGAATCTACTTATTAAGTCACAAAAATGAATTACGTAATGATTATAAACCTCTTTACAGAAATAAAAACAAAGCATTGTAGAAAGATAAATTGCTCATGACTGGGCTATGCTAATAAAAATACAACCTAAATCAATTTACAGATTTAATGCCAAACTACTGTGGGATTACTAATAAGAGTAAACATAACAATTGCAAAAGAGAAGGGGGAAAAGGGTCAAGAAAAGCAAGAAAAGAAGAAAAAACAAGAAAAACAAATGGTCAAGAGTCTCAAGGAAAACAACAAAAACAAATGGGAAGAAAGGTAGCATAGCAGTGCCAAATAATAATACAAAGCAATAATCTATTTCATATTGGTTACAAAATCAAGAAACTTATCAATAGAACCAATAAGAAAAATAAGATCCAGAAGCAATTCATTAGGGTAGCACAGCATTTGATAAGTTCAAGGACACTAGCTACTTTGGTAAAATTTCCCGTGTGATAATTTTGGATTGGTTATTGGACTAAGCAGAAAGCAGCCTGGCAGAAATTAGATGTAGACCACCATTTTATAGCACATTCAAAATTAAGCTCCCAATTATTATGACCTAAATATAAAATTTCATATCATAAACAAATTAGAATAAAAGGGTAGGAGATCCTCCCATAACTGTGGCAAGGGAGGGAGAGGTGATTCTTAAATGAAGAAGGAATGCAGAGGATTATATGAGATCATCTTGATAATTTTGGTGAAATAAAATTGAAAGTCTATTGGACACATTAAAAACAAAAATTAGAAGGTAACAGTTAACTTGAAAAAAAATCTCTGCAACAAATTTTTCTTTCAAAACTTTGATATTCAGAATACATTTGGAATTAATACAAATATATAAGAAAAAGAGACTTTCTCTAAATATAAATGATAAAAAGATGTATACAGGCAGGTTTTGAAAGAAGAAACACAAGTTGTCAACAATGTTAAGGTCATTATCCTTCATCTGCTACAATGGATTACTCAGAGCCAGTGAATTTAAACAAACAGTTCTTTTATAAAATAATATTCCAATACTCTCAGCAAGAAGCAATTCTCAAGGCAGTTTGAAAACAGTCCAGTGAATAAAAATAATTTAAAGTTGCTTGCAAAAATGCTTAAAAAAATAGTCAGTCAGGAAGGAGGTTCCTGGGTCTAAGAAACTCAAAATGACTCAAAACTGTTCACACCCTCCTCTTGCCAAAGAGCTCACAACTAGGTCTCTCATCTATCCACCTAATTGGAGAGTTAACCCGTGTAGTCCCTGGTTTGTACCATATATGCCTTGCTTGCAACATTCTTGTCAGAGTATGGAGGGTAAGGGTGGGGGGGGTCAATTCATGCCTCCTTAAGTCCTGGACTACAACAGCCACCATATAAAACTATCCACAACTTCATTTTCATTCCTATTTTTCTTTGTACACTAAAATATTCTTATTGGTGATGTTTTAGATCATCATAAAAGAAAGAAATTTTTAGATGATAATTATTTATTGTAACCTGTTGTTTCAAGAGGCAATAGAAAGTGACTCAAAATAGGTCAGTGACATAATATGGATGAACAAGAAAATGGGGCAGTTCATTCAGGCTGATTTAACACATATTTATTTAGGCTTTGACTATATTTTAAGCACCATATTAAGTGCTACAGCAAATATAAATATTAGTAAGACTCTGTACCCAGAGAATTTAGTAGGACAGATATTTCAAATACATAAATAAAGTGATATGGTATGTAAGGTAGGCATGAAGATAGAAATGAAATATCATGTCAAAGAAGGAAAATTATACATTTCAAGGATATAAAGAAAGACTTCCTGAGGGAAGTGTTCATCGAGATATGAATTTCTGGGCAGCATTCTGACAGGCTGAGATGGAGAGATGTGTAGAAGGACATTCAAAAAAATGGAAGAGCATTAACGAAGAATCGAATTTGTAGAATGGTCCCAAGATCAACGAACTTGAACAATAGAGAGATAAAGTGACTTGCCCAAAGTCATACATTTAGAGAGAAAATTGTGACTTAAACTCTTTGAAGTCCATATTCAATGATCTTTCTTCAATATGACTGTCCAATTTGCTCGTAGGGTAGATATCTATATGGGAATAGTTATAAGTGTAGTTAGTGACAAGCTTTAGAGCTATATTTATTTTTAAGCATCTATGATCATGAGAAAAAATGAGAAGAGATGAAAATACAAGATGGTCCCAGGCTCAAGAAGCTTACAATGTATAATGTCTATAAATGGGCATATGTGTGTAGGGTGGAAGGCGACATATGTAGGAAGAAGGAGTGAAGAAATAATAATACTAATAATGATAATTACTAAACAATAATTGCTAACATTTACATGATTTGCAAATTGCTTTACTACGTATTAATTCATTAGATAGAAGACTCAGTTATACTAATTTTATTTATCTTCTTGGGCTGCCCTGGTCAAATTATACCTTTAATATGATTCTCAGTTCTAAGTGTCACATTTTAGGACATTGATAAACTTGAGAACATTATTTGCAGAATGCCTCATAAATTATTAGAGCTCAACAAATACAGGAAACGAGAAACAAATTCCAATAATCTTTCCTGAATACGTCTCTGTTATGTTTTTGAAAATTATACTGGAGGGAAATCAGTAATGATTTAGAGCATTGTTTTGAATTCATTAGAAGACTACCTGTTCATATCCTTTGACCATTTATCAATTGGGTGATGACTCATTTTCTTATAGATTTGACAAAGTTCTTTGTATATTTGAGATATGAGATCATTACCTGAGCCAGTACAGAGGGAGAGATTAAAGTTGAGAGTGGGGATGATAGAAGAGGCAATTTGATGGATGAGACAGAATGAAATCACTTGTATGTGTAGAGTGGTTTGACTGGGAGTAGAGAAGGGCTACCTGTTCTTGTGAGACATGGGGTGAAGGAGGATAAAGCAGCAAAAGTCACCTCATTGATCTGAGATGAGATGGAGGGGAAAACATATAATATATATTATCTATAGTAGATCCAGGTGGCATGGTTTTGTGAATTTCTCTAACTTTGGTCAATAGCAACTGTGTAGGATGTAGCAAGTAAAAATGATGCTGCAACACAGTCTTCTCCAGGGCATTGTTTTAACAACGATGTTTGAACTTTCAGTAAAATGATTCACAATGGCGCCTCAGAAATAATGCCAGGGACCTGAGTATGACGAATTTATTAGTTACACTAGCAGTAACCAACAAATTGAATCAGTGATCTCAATGGCCAAAGATCCAAGGTGAGGGTTTTAAACCTAGGTGTGTCTTCCTTCTGATTGGTCTGACAGTACATCATTTAGACAGTCCCTGGCAAAGGCAAGATAACCCCAACTGGTAGACTTTTTTAATGTGGTGCATTGAGAGTTACCTCAGCTCCTCCCTATTTCTTCATCATTGGGAGGTGGAAGGCTTCAGGTGATAGGATTAGTCAGCTACTGGGGAAAGTGGGTTAGCCTTCAACTGTGGCTGATCACAGCCTTCTCTGGAAATTAAGGAATGCTAAACAAGACTACTGTTGCCTCTAAAAATCTTGGCTAGAAAACACAAAAACCGTTTCAATCAGGTCCTCTCCCACCCTTTAACTTCCCCTCTTGGAGCCCAAGTCACCCCTAACTTTGAAAAGGAGAAGCAAGGACAGGAGAGTCAGGCCTAACCCAAGCTGGTTCTGTTTATGGGGTAAAGAGAAGCTAGTCTCACTTAAAACTGGTTAAGAAGCAGAAATCCCAGGGGCTAGATGGGATCACATTCCTCAACCTTGTTTTAATTAGGACTGGGAGAGATATCCTTTGGAGCTGGGCTAAGAGAAGAGATTTTGACAAAAAGGGGAAAAGCATGGATTATAGAGTAATATTAATTATCAAATGATATGGCATAATATTAATTTTCCTCAAGGAGCAAAAATAGCAGATAGCAGTAGAAATTCAGGGCTGAGGCATAGCAGGGCAAGATCTTCAATAGGATAAGGGACTTGAGAAAATAAGACAGTTTAGAGTTGAACTGGTCCATTCAGATATCATGATAGGGTAGGGAGGAGAGTATAGTCAGTAGAAATGTGATACTTTTGAATAGAACTGAGGGGTTGAGTGATTGTAGAATCAGCGTTTGGAGTTGCAAGGCAGAAGAGATGGAATGACATGGAAGAGGAATATTTGAGTTATCAAGGGTATGACTATCTCTATCATTGTGATGGTATAGAGGAATAGAAGCCAAAAAGGTAAGGTAGGAAGAAGTTTAGTGAGGAGATCAACACTCCATTCCCCCTAACTCCTCCAAACAGATCTGGAAAATACACCAAATAGTAATGGGTAAAGTCAAGAAAAAGTCACAGCCATTTTTCCAGCCAAGGTAAGTGTAGGGGTCTTTGGACATGGGGCATGGTGCCTGGTGTGTAACATACTTGTATCCCAGATAGAAGCTATAAACCAGGCAAGTCCTAGACTGCAGTAGGGCATTACCAGACCCATACTGGGGTACCATGATGGGGACAGGCATAAAGTAGCAGCTTTTGTTATCCATCATCTGATTCCAGACCATATTTATAGGGCATATTGGCAAAGGAACCTATACCGGCACCAAGTACCCTACCACCAGCAGTGTTAGACCCTAGGCAATTATATGAATAAAAGAACACGTTCAGAAGTAATTAGCAGTGGTATGTCTTAGAGCTCAGGAGCAGAGAGGTATATTAATTCCATTTTCACCCCAATCTGAAGTCTTCAGAGGAATGTGAGGGTGAAGAGTAGACTTTGAGGTTGCAAGGTAGAAGGAGAGGTGAAATGACAACAGAGTATGACCAGAGAGTGGAAATTCCAAGTTCATGAATATGGAAGTATGAATATGAATATGTAGGTTATGGTAAGATCAAGAGTAATGATAATTGTGTGTAACTGAGGTGGGAAGTAAAAGAATTGGTTAGGAGAAATGAGTATATTTAGGTACTGAGAAGTTAGGGTATTTGAGGGATTATCTCTTTCTCTCTGTCTCTGTCTCTCTCTGTCTCTCTGTCTCTCTGTGTCTCTGTGTCTCTTTGTCGTTCTGTCTGTCTGTCTGTTTGTCTATCTATCTATCTGGGGCAGCTAGGTGGCACAGTGGATAGAGCACCAGTGCAGGAGTCAGGAGGACCTGAGTTCAAATCTAATCTCAGACATGACACTCACTAGCTGTGTGACTTTGGGCAAGTCACTTAACCCCAATTGCCTCATCCTGGGTCATCTCCAGTCATCCTGATGAATATCTGGTCACTGGATTCAGATGGCTCTGGAGGAGAAGTGAGGCTGGTGACCTGCACAGCCCTCCCTCACTCAAAACAAAGTCAAGTGCAAGTCATGTCATTATTCCTCTGATGGCATGGTCTTCTTCGGCAACAAAGGACGAACACATACATTTTATCTACTTATCTATCTATCTATCTATCTGTCTGTCTGTCTATCTATCTGTCTGTCTGTCTATCTATCTATCTATCTAATTATCTATATCTCTATCTATCTAGTGAAGTCCCCTCATATTCTGGTAGGAGCTGGAGAAGAGAAAGGTAAGAGTGATTGTTTTAGAAGTAAGTAGATAACAGCCACTAGAATCTTGATTTAAATTTTGAAATTTGTAGAAGTTTTCCATGTTTTTTTCTGAAATCTCAATCCTTCTCTAAAGTATTATGGTTATAATAAAAGTTGCCATATTTCAGAATTGATTTATAAAGATACAGTCTTTTATTGACAATTCAATCAATAGGTTATAATAACATTGATGAAAAGCAATAATAAGAGTTTAAAAAAGATTTTAGAAATGACAACTTTCTCCTATTAACTTAAGTGCTCCAAGTTAATAACTTCTATTGCTAATATTATTTTTTATAGTGTGACTGCCTGAGGAATTGAAAAGCGTAAAGAAGGAGTTAAAGGGAGGCCATTTCAAATCTGAGCTTGTCTACTTATTTTCTCTGAGATCGAAGAAATAACCATTTGCTATTCTATAAAATGCTAAAATTATATAGCAGCATTTCCTTCATAAAACTAGGTAATATAAATGTTCCTGTAACGCGTCTTAGAAAGTAACAGCATTAGCATCATGCTAAGATGAAGTTGTACTTCCTCAAGTCCATAAGGAAAAGTGACAGAACGTTTCAGATGACTTTTTCTTAAGGTGGATATCATTATCTGGTGGTTTTGGTAAAAAGCAAATGAGTTGAAAGGAATGTGGAGGAACTGGCAGTTCTTAGATCTCTTCCACCGTCCTATTTAGGCTAAGTGTCACTTCAGCTTGGATTTGATCTCTTTAATTTATTCTGCTGAAAGTTGTATTTTCCAGGGCACAGTGCTATACATAGGTTTTGAGAAGATCTTGAGGCTAGACCCCAGGGGAAGAACAAAGTGACAGTGCTCTCAGCAGTACATGACACCTTTTCAAAAATCAACAAAGTGTTAGGACCTATAAACTTCATAAACTCATGCAGAAAAGTAAAAATATTATAAATAGCATTTTCTGATCACAGTACTATATAAATATATTCAGTAATTGGACATTGAAGAAAGGATTAAAAATAAAATGGGGACGAAATAACTTCATCCTAAGATTGGTAGGTCAAAGAACAAATCATACAAATGTTAATTTCATTAACAATAATAAAAATATTGAAATAATATACCAAAATTTTGGACTGTGGCAAAGCAGTTTCTCCTAAGGGGAAAATGTATATCTCTGTAAACATTTTCATCAACAAAAGAGAGAAGGAACCTATTACCAATTAGGCAATTAGAAAAACAAGAAAAAGAATTTTTTTAAAGAGCCAAACATCAACATTTCAATCCTAAAAATAATATGACATTAATAAAGCTTAAATTTTTTTAAGAAGTTGAATAAGTAGGAGCCTTCTAAAATTAATTGATAAAAACTAGTTACCAGCAATATTTTTTTAAAAAGGGAAAACCAAATTACCATTGTCAAAAAAGAAATAAGGGATCTTGTTAATACATACACAGATGTGTAAATATGGGTTCAGGTATAGATGAAAGGACAGGGACTGGACTTCGAATTTTATTGGTATAGAAGACTCCTGGGTGAAGAAATTCCTTCTACCAGCACAGATTAGTACCTCTTCTGCTGTTAAAAATCTTTGAAAGTTGTCTAGAGTTCTGATAGTTCAAGTGACTTGCCCAAGGTCACGCAGTTAAGTATGTATCAGAAATAGAATTTGTTTTTAGCTTAGAGACTGGAGATGTGTGAAATAGGGAGACCTAGTATGCTCATTTTATAAATCAAGAAACTGAAGGTTAGCTCGGGCTACAGATTGTTTTCCTCTTGCTTTGGAGAATGAAGAATTTCACCACCTAGAAATGAGCAAACACAGAGAAGATCTGGCAGCTCCATTTTCACTTTGATTTTGCAGGGAGCAGGAAAATGGGGGGAGTAACCACTGCTGCTGTGGCTACTGTTACTATTATAATCAAGAAGCTATGGGGAAGCCACCTGGGGCTGAGACAATAGAGGCTCTGGCTGCTTGAATCTGCTGAGAAGGATGGTGGTAACACTTTCTTCCCCTTTTTTCTTTCCCTCGTTGCCCCCTCTCCCATACCCCTCTCAATTCCCATTCTAAAACTTGCCTCTCGTCTTTAAAATGACATTCTGTGTAACTAGTTTGAAGGTGCAGGCTAAATAAAAAAACTGTTATAGATGCTTTCAATATGTGCTTTGTTTTTGTGAATAAACAGTTAAGTGAAAAGATGGGAACAGTGACAGCAAAGTATATAGACAAAAGCAGAAGGGAGCAGAGACCATGGACTGAGTCTTAATTGTTTTGGAACCACTTCAATTAGGAGCTCCTTTGCTATGTGAGAGAGAACCTTGATTTTTTTTTTTTTTAAAGAAAGTGTTTTGTATAACATCCCAAAGTAGAGTCAAAACTAAATCAAGAGATTCAGAGTAGAAGAAGGCTTACAGACAGGTGAAACAACATTATTTTTTCTTGTATATTTCAATTAATTTAACTTTAGATCAGATAAATATAGGAGGGAGAAGAATCTTTTTTTCCGAAGAAGAATTCTTTTAAAGCATGAATATTGTTTCCCAATGAAATATGCAGCATGAAAATTGGTTTTTAAAATTGTGCTTTTGTGAAAATAAAATTTGGCCATCAATGATGAGCTCAATGTATAGGAATGATACCTTTAATTTTATACAGAGCTATTCAATGCTTTTCTCTAAATTAAATTTATTTCTATCAACTGAAAAATTCAGGGAACCAAAAAATATTTCCTTCAGTACTTGGTAAGTTGTTCATATTCTTGTTTACGTAGTGAATATTTTGCTCTTTAGTTTTCTCTCTAGTTGATTCTTTTTTTAATTTTTAAATTTTCAGCCTAGGTATTTATGTTGAAATCTAGGCTTTGCTTCATCCTTGTTTGTATGACTTTCTATCTCTTGTCATATTTGTCATTTTGTTAGATATGAGGCAAAACTTCTGAGTTTTTGATTTGCATTTTTCTTATTAATGATTTAGGGCAGTTTTTACATACACACACACATATACGTATTTGACTGCTTACAACTTTTTTTAAAAGAATACTTCATATCCATTTGACTAGTGGATGAATGGTCTTTTGTCGTGTATATGTTAGTTTCCCTTACAGTATTCCTTAGATATCAGGTCTTTATTAGAGACAAATAAAGCATCTTCCCCTCCCCCCTTCTATAGTTTCCCTTTTTATTTTCATTTCATTGATTTTGTCCATTCAATATCTTTTCCACTTAATGTAATCAAAATGTATATGAAAGAGCCAAGATTTTCACTGAGGGCCAAAGACTCTAAATGCTCTCTTTCCATTACATATAAATAAAATTGAAAATATACCATGAAAACAATTTTTAAAAAACCAAGACAACTCAACCCTTACCTTGTACAAGTTTTGATAGTCCTGATGTGTAATAATAAGTATAAGCTGGTGTAAAGTTAATTATGTTAATGAGAGTTAAAGATCTTTCCCACTCCTTAATGGGCCTGCCCATGAAGGGAAGCTTGATTGGGGAGATTTGTTCTGTGGGAAGGTCCACACCTTTTGTTAATTTCTGATGAGGCACTGGTTCTCAAGAGTTGTGATGCCCTTTGGCTCTGAAAAG
The DNA here is from genome assembly GCF_028372415.1 of Notamacropus eugenii. NCBI lineage: Eukaryota > Metazoa > Chordata > Mammalia > Diprotodontia > Macropodidae > Notamacropus > Notamacropus eugenii. The sequence continues at coordinate 411,464,016 of NC_092876.1, read as the reverse complement.
TACATACATACCCTGAGGCGAGGTTTTGTTTTGGGGCTTACTGACTGGAAGTGTTTGTTTGGCCGGATGAGACTCTGGGTAGACACTAAGGAGCCCCCTGGCTTTGAAAACCCAGATGTTGGTGCTTCTCTCTCTGGTAATTATGTATGTATGTAATGGTCAGACAGTTGGATCTGTCCACTAATTTGTGATTCATGTATTGTTTATAGTTAGACAGTTGGAAGCCCTGTCTGTTGGTCTTTACTTTTCTGTTTGTGTTTTCTCTGAAGTTCAGGGTGCTGACTTTTTCCCCTGAACTAAGTGAATGATTTATGTGCATGATTAGATTGCTGACCCCTCAAAAGTAGCTTTCCTTTTAGAAAAGCAGATCTAAGAAGCTGGATAGCAGGCCCTCCTGCGTATGCCAGGGTGTTTGCTGATACAGATGGCAAGATGTCTCCCACTCAATCACAGAATTTGAGAAATGACAGGGAAATCTTAGACGTAACCTAGTCCAGAATCCCTTACTTTTACAGGGAAACAATTTCCCTAAACTTGCCCAATCTGAGACTAAAATCACATCACTAGACTTACAGTACAAGGCTGTTTTTGCTAGACATGCTGGCCTCTAATGTTTTAGAAGATAGTTCAGGAGATAAAGGGGAATTCATGAAAAGTTAACTAACCATGCAAAGTCTAGGCAATAAATTCGCAACACAGTTCAAAACGCTGTCTTCTACATGAATCCTTTGCTGATCCTCTCTCCCGGATTATCTTATACTTAATTTCTTTGTATTTTACATACACACACGTAGTACATTCCCAACAAGAAATGTATATGCATATGTATATGTGTACATGCATGTGTGTATACATACACACACACACACACACACACACACACACACACACTTGTCTTTCCTCATATAATGTAAACTCCTTGAGACTAGGATTTGTTTCATTTTTTTGAACTGGTATCTCCAGTGGCTCCCTATTATCTCCAGGATCCAGGATCTCCAGGTTGAATATAAACTCAGGTCTTCCCGATTGCAGGCCCAGCACTCTATCCAATGAGCCATCTAGCTGCCTCCTCTATTATGTATAACATTTACTTATTCTTTTATAATCAATATATCACCAGTGATGAAGAAATAATGAATGCTCTTTTCAATGAATAAATATTATACTGACTACTTAATGAATTTATTAGTATTCATAGCACAGCTACTTCAGGAAAATAAAAATCCATCATTTAAAAAATTTGATTTGCATTTTTAGTGGGAGAGCTCATAAGATGTGGGCTACCTACAGTTTTTCAGGCAAGAATATGGGCAGTGCTATTCCCTAATCACCAGTTCAAAGGTCAGAGAATATTCAAAACTAGGTAAATTTAAATTCTAAATCTTTTCTTTTAAAAATTATTAGCCTTAAAATGAGCACAAGGTATATATGGTATTCTCACATTTTAAATTATACTTAATTTTTGCCAGTCTTGTCCATTGTTACCAATGTAACTACTTTAATATCTTCCATATCACTAAACAAACAGAAAAAAACCCAAATCTGTTAAAAAATCATCCCAATTTTTAAAATGTCATTAGGTCTAGATGTTTGAAATTAATGGATTTGGTACTGAAATTTTCATTTTTCATCTAGGTATTTAGCAACATGTAAACTATCTTAGAATTCATTCATGAAAAGATTTGTAAAATTCAAATGAACACATTAATAAGTTTTTGAAATGAGTTTTAAATTAATTAACTGAATTCCTTTAGGATTTTGGCATATGGACAAAGGCCTATTTGCATACTTAGAATAACTAGTGTTCTTTTATTTTTAAAAACAATAGGTTACTAAGACTAGATATGACATCAAAACAACCAGCTGAAAATGAATGTATTCAAACCTGTTATTTATCAACAAGTGAGCAAAAAATTAAAAGCAATCCACTGTACATATATTTTACATTGGCATTAGTCTTTACTAACCCTCAGAAAGTAGTGGGCATAGTGGTAAATGGATAAAATTAAGCATTTTTTTATGTAGTTGAGAAGTTTCCAATTTGTAATGAATTTTTCCCCTCATTTTTGGCTATCAATCAATCAACAACCTATTGTGTGCCAAAGTATTGATAGGTGCCTGGCATACAAATACAAAAAAATGAAACAATCTTTATTCTCATATGGCTCACATTCTAATTAGAAAAGAGGCGTACATTATAAATATCAAAAATGCCACCATTAAATACAAGATAATATGTCTTCCAGACTCTCAAAAAATATTTATTGAATGCCTACTGTGTGCCAAGCACTGTGCTAAGCACTTAGGATACAAAGAAAAGCATATATATATATAATATGTATATATATATATATATAAATGCACACGCATACACACAGGAAGAACTCGAAATAATCAACAAATCAAAGGCACTGGAGATAAGGGAGATCTAGAAAAGCTTCCAACAGAGAGTGGGATCTTAGTGGGATTTGAATGGAGCCAAAGAAGCTGGGAGGTGGTGATAGGGAAGAATATTCTAGGCACTGGAAAAGGAACAGAAACCAAAGATGAATTGTTTTATTTGACGAACAGAGAGAATGACAAAATCATGATGGATTGTAAGACTGGAAAGGTGGAGGAGGTGGGAGCAGACTACAAAGGGCATTGAATGATTGCCAGACAGAAGATTTTATATTTGATCCTGGAGGTGATAGTGAGCAATTGGAATTTACTGATTGGGAGAAGCATGGTATTTACATGGTCAAATTTATACTTTGGGAAATGTATTTTAGCACCTGAGAGGAAGACAGACCGGAGTGGGGAGAGACTTGTGGCAGGGAGACCATTCAGCTGGCTAGTGTGAGATAATGAGAGCCAACACTAAGGCTATTATAGCAGTGAAAATTACAGACTTTGACAATTGATTGGATATAGGGAGTGAGAAAGAGTGAAATCAATAATGACACCTAAGCTGGAAGCCTAGTGAACGGAGGTGATTCCCTTGTTAGCAAAGGGGCATTTGGAACGGACAAGAGTTTGGAGGGTAAAATGAGTTCAGCTTTGCATGGATTTAAGATATCTACAAGATATCCAGGTGGAGATGTTGAATAGTCATCTGGAGATGTGGGAGTGGAGTTCAAAAGAGATTAAACCTGAATAAGTAAGTTTCAGAATCATCATCAGAGGAGTGATAATTGAATCCATGGGAACTGAGGAGGCAATCAAGTGAAATAGTGCAGAGGAATAAAAAGAGAGGGTCCAGGTCAGTTAACATGTATGACCTTGATGGAGATCCACCAAAGGAGACTGGAGAGAGCCCAGAGAGGTAGGAGGAGAACCAGGAGACGAGTAATGTCATGAAAACCTAGAGAGAAAAAGACAGCTTCAAGAAGAAGAGTGTGATTAACAATGTTAAAGACTGCAGAGAAGTCAAGAAGGATGAGAAATGGAAAAAAGTCATTAGATTTATCAATTAAGGGATCAGAGGTAACTTTGGAGGGTGTTTCAGCTGAATGAAGATGTTGGAAGCCACATGTTTGAGAGTTAAGCAAGAGTGAGGGCAGCCATGTAGGCTCAGTGAATAAAGCACTGGGCTTGAAATCAGGAAGATTCATTTTTAGGACTTCAAATCTGGCCTCAAACATTTACCAGTTCTGTGACCCCTCGGCTGTAAAATGATCTGGAAAATGAAAGGGCAAACCATTGCATTATCTTTGCCATGAAAACTCCAAATGCAATGATGAAGAGTTGGACATTACTAAACAGTAAGAGTGAGGAGATAAAAAGTCCAAGCACTTGTTTTAGATAATCTTTTTAAGGAATTTAGTCACAAAAGGGAAAACAGATAAAGCTATATATATATATATATATATATATATATATATATATATATATATATACACATATATATGTACATATGTATATGTATATATGTATATATATACACACATACATATCTTTATATAATAATAATATGATAATTAGATAATATCTATATTGGATAAGGGATGATAGCTTATACAGATGAATTAATCAAATAATTTTTTTTTTTGAGGATGGAAGAGACAAAGGTATCTTCATAGGTAGAAGAAAAACAGTTAGTAGACAGGGAGAGATTGAAATAAATAGAAGAATGAGAATAATACAGAGAATTCTCTGCTGGAGAAGACAGGACAGAATAGGATCACTTGTGCATGTTGAGGGGCTTTGCCTTTGCCACCAAAAATGTCACCTTTTCATGCAAGATTGTTGAGGAGGAGATAGCAGCAAAAACCATCCTGGTGAAGTGAAATGAGGAATAGAGGAGAATGTCCTCAATTATTTTTCCAGTAAAACATAAGACAAATTCTCAGGTGAGAGGGTAAGGTATGGGATCTATGGGACGTTTTTGGAGGGATAAAATGATTTGGAAGGGCTCTTGTGGTGCTTTAATTAAGGCGGCACCAAGAGAGAAAATACAGAGAAAGAGGAGAAGAACGTCCAAATAAAGGGTTTTATGAAACAATCTTTGATAGGAAGGATAAATTCATAAAAGAGATTGTAAAGGGATTGTTAAACAGGTCAGAGGAGAATCAAGAGAAAGCAATGTCAGAAAAACCCAGAGGACCATTTTTGGGAGGAGATGATGGTGAACGGTGTCAAATGCAGCTGACAGGTCAAGAAGTATGTGGACAAAGAAAAGACCATCGCATTTGATAACATATATAATTGTTAAAAGAAAAAGTAATTTCACTTGGGAAATAACAGTGGAAGGCAGATTACAAAAGTTGAGAAATAAATGAAAGAACAGGAAGGGGAGATGATGAGTGTAGATTGGTTTTCCTCCACTTGGAATTTGGCTGAGAGAATAAGGAGAGGTGTTGGACAATAATTTGAGGAAATCATTTAGTGAAGTTTTTTTTTAAAGGATGAGGAAGAGTTTTGTTTTTTTTTAACATGTACATATTTGAAGGAAGCAGTCAAAGGAACCAATAGGTAGGGAAAGGTTGAAGATTAAAATTTGGGGCTGATTGAGCTTGCAATCTGCTAGAAAAACTGGTAAGTGATAGAATACTATATAGAAAGTTAAGTTTTTGGAAAGGAAAAAAGAAAACTTCCTTGTTGGGGTGGGAGACGGGGGAAGAAAGAAAGGGTTGAGGATGATGTCCAAGGAGGTTTGCAATGAAGAAAGAGGATAATGAGAGATTTAGTTTCAAATGCTTTATATTTTCTCAGTAATTTAAGAGGTAAGGTCCTCAACCATGAGAGAGGGGAGAAAAAGAGCTGTGGGTATGTGGTAGGGCTAATATCCACCAGCTTTTCCCCTATAGCATGGGTAAGGCCCATGCTTCTCCCTTTCCTCCCAAACCCCAACATAGGTTAGGTACACATCTCTACCTTATCTCTTACAAAAAAGGATTAATTTTCTCTAAAAAGCAACAAAACTGTCACTAGAATTAGATTGGCTGCTGCATCACTTGACATAGTTTCCTGGTCACTAAAGTGACCCACTTTAACAAGGCCCACTCACATGAAATCAGGGCTCCTCCAACTTAGTGAATTTCTGAAGACCATGGAAAACCATTGTACCCTATTCTGATGACCAGACAAGTTTCCATACAGAGATAGCGGAGCTCACCCAGAGAAACTAAATTTCCTATATGCCTGTTGCATATCCTTTCTGTGTTAAGAAAAAAGTAAGTCTCCTTTTGATAACTGTTCAATAACTTGCAAATACCTCATTATGTCCCAAAATCAAACCTGAACTCAGATAGTGCTGGTATTAGACTCACCTCTAAAAAGGTAGAAGAGAAGAGAGGAGAAAATTTGGAATTGCTTTGGGGAGGTATAAAATGGGGAATCAATTAGTTTATTAGCACCTAAGTAGGATTACTTGAGGCAGATGGTGGTAGTAATATGAGAATGTGGTTTGGTCCTTTGGCACAAAGGATGCTTTGTCAGAGCAGAAGTAATATCTATTCAGTCATTATGTGAAAATAGATGGTTTTCTTATATCATAAATATGTACAAATTAGCATAATGATAGCTAACCTTTATGTAGAACTCTAAGGTTTGCAAGGTGCTTTACGTATATTATCTCATTTGGACAGATTAAAACATGAAGACATCACTACTAAAAGATTTTCCAATAAGAAGCTATTTACCAAAGAGCCGCATATGCCACATTCTCCTCAAAAAGTTACAAATACCTTTGAAACTTCTAAGATTTGTGATTTCATCAGTATGTACATTCTTTCCATCACTGGATGGCAACCCATCCTTGCCCTCTCCTGTTCAACAGTAACCCAAGTACTCCCAGAGTCCTTCATACAATATCCACTCAAACAAAATACTCTAGGACTTACTCTAGATCAGAGGTTCCTAAACTAATTTGACCTACCACCCCTTTTAAAAAAAAATACTCAGTGTTGTCTGGAAACCTACTTTCTTTAACTCTTTAACATTGTTTTGAACTTTCCATCATTTCAAAAAAAATGAAATATTTTTTGAAATGATGCATCTTAATTTTAATAATTTATTGTAAATTTGTGGGTTTTTTTCCTGCATTGAAATTTTGATGGCATAATATTGAGTCATGTAACCATATGGCATCATATTGTAAACAAATTATTACATGCATATATTCCCACTGATGCATCCTGCACTTGCCAACAATGCATGACACACTCACCTGCCAACACTTGCTTGTTAAGACCTGTCAGTGGACTTGACCACTGATTGGTTATAACTTGCTTTTTGTGTGTTTATTTGGAAAATAATGTAATCGCTACAATTTAACTCTTTTACACAACAGATGAAATATGTACAAATGGCTCTTCAAAATTTTCTTCTTTCCTTATGCTTTCACCACCCCCTTATTTTTATTCAATGCCCTCCAATTACACCTGAGGCTGCTGCCTCCCCTCCATCACTTCAGCACACCCAGGGGTTGTATAACCCACTTTGGGCAGATTTCTGGACTAGATATCAGTGTAGTATATGGCCTGCTCATAACTCATTTCTCTCTCTCTCTCTCTCTCTCTCTCTCTCTCTTTCTCTCTGTTTCTCTTTTTCTCTTCTCTCACCCCCTACCTCTGACTCCATTAAAAGACCACCTCCTTTGTTAGTCAAATATCTCTCAGATGACTTTCCTTATGCTACATGTCCATATTATTCTTTAATTCTATGATGCAGCCTACCCATGCTCACCGGGCTTCTTTCCAGTGTCCCTTGGGTGACCCAAAACTTCAAATTTTTCGGAAGTTCTATTATTCTATATCATTAATCAACTACTTTTACTTGAGAAAGATAGTCATTTTTCCAAGAGAAGCTTGGGATCATTAAAAGTACTGAGCAGCATCATAAAATTATCAGACCTGCAGTCTATTCCTATTCAATTCTATAATAGGTTTACTGTCCATATGCAATATTTATCTAATGCATATTTACTAATGAACTAGCTGGCCATCTAACTGCATATAGGCATTCTTACATTTCTGTTTCCATTACACTGTACTCTTTTGAATTACTGTATCTCTCATTGGAGGGTCTGTGATGTTCTGAGATGATACAATATGAGATGTCATTCCATGTAAATTCTGTATTTTTTTGTTCTGTTAAACTAAGCAAATCGTATTTTTGTAAATATGCATTCATTTCTTCTAAGTAATGTGTTTTTGGTATATAATTTGTAAAAATAGTTTATATTTCTCTTATTGCATTTTTAATTACCATTTCTCTTTGGTTGCTTTTAAGACAATTTAGTTTCACTTTATTTGCATAATTTCAAATTACTTTCAAGTAGTTGTGCTTATTCACTGCTCCACCAATATTTTACTAGGGTGTCCATCTTCCCAGTAATTTGTACAGATTTATATGTTTTTGTTTATAAATTTCTATGTTTTGTTTTTCTATTAGGCATCCAAAATTGATACAAGGACACTAAGTTCTCTTGTCACCATTATATTACTATATATGTATCCTTGTAATTCCATTATTTTTATTTTATAAATATAAGATTCTACGAATTTTGGAACAGAACATTTAAGTACTGGATTGAAGTTAATTTGTTATCTATGATATCTTTCAGTATAGTGTAATTTTCTTGTTTAGCCCTTTCCATAATATGGATACATGCTTTTATTATTTATATCATAGCATGATTGTAACTCCTGATTTATTGGATCCTCCTGATGCCTGGTAAATTGTATATCTGCCCCTCAGGAGTACTGCACATATGTCTGTTCAAATATGCTTTTTAAAAGCAACGGATTTTGCTTTCTTATCCATTCTATGCTTGCTTTTTTTGATTTATTTAATGCATTAGCATTCAAATTTATGAGGGCTAGATTTATATTTTCCTCCATTTTCTATATTATTTCCCCCACCTTCTTATGTTAACAAAAGAGTTTGTCTCTGGCTATTCTAGCTCAATCTACTTGAAGACAACCCTATTTCTACTAGCTTTCTTTCCTTACCTCATTTCCCTCATTCAGTTTGTTTTCCTAGTTTTGCTTAACTTGTCGCCTTTTCTTTCTTCCGTTTACCTCATTATAAAATTCTTTTCGTCTTCCCATCTCCCCTTTATTTAGTCAAGTAAAATCTCCCCTCCTCTCTTTCCCTTTGCTAATTAGTTTTTTATTTCACTTTCCATATTTTTTCTTAAAATATTTTCTCCTTCATTCATTTCATTATTTGTCTTACTTCTCTGTAAATTCTAGACTTTTATTCATTGATTCATGATATTTATATTAATTTAGTTCTTTAGACTGTATTCCTCATGAAATTAAAACTTTAAAGGAAGGTATCAATTTGGGGTACTTTCTAAACAGTTTCTATGTTTTTGCTTTGTAGACTTTAACCCTTGTCCTCATTTTACTATTGAGTTTCATTGTTAAAAATTTCATTTCCTGCAAGTCATAGAAACAATGCTGCTCCATGGTAAGAATTTTCATGTCATTAATAATGTGGTTCTTTGCTACCCTGTGTCTTCCTCATGGTCATTTTCCCCTCATTTGCATTAAATCTTTCTATATCCATCCCCTCCCACTCTTCTCTAGGTCAGTTGCCCCCAGGAACTCTGATTTTCCTCCAGAGGCAGGATGTATGGTCTTTAATAATATCAAATTCTTGCTGTTATACCCATCGTAAGATCCTCCTCTCCCTTTACAGAAAATCTTGCTTTTCTTGCAGGAGTATTTATCAATTAGATGCCCCTTTTCCCAGTCAAACAATTTCTTCTTTCTTTTCTCCGATATCCATTTCTCCTTGTATTTACTCATCCATTTTCCTGGAGGCTCTTTTCTTCCTGAGAGACTAGGGGAGTTATTTTCCCTACATTGTTAACCTTTCACTTCGTTAGGACACATCATGTATTCCCATCTTTCTTCTTTCTTCCTTCTCCCATTTTATGTGTCTATTTTGCAATTTAGTGCTACAAAACCTTTGATAGAGTTGAAGGATGGATGTCCATTATATTTTTTCATTTTTCAATAATAATTTTGCTTACCTTCAGATTTTACTTTTGGTCTGGAGGTATTTGCAAAGCAAACAATTTATTCAAGTTTTTTTTTCTAGGAATGCTTCAGATCTCTGTCTTGGTAAAAATCAAATATTCAACTTGTTTTATAAATGATTAGGCTCAAGTTTTTAGGATATGTTACCTCAACTTACATCTTTAGTCCCTTTGCCCTTCAGAACACATTATTCCATTCCTTCCTTCAGTTTCTGGTGGCTGCAAAATAGTCTTTTGTTGCTTAACTTTCATTTACTTTAGATGTGAAGGTTTTTCTCCTAGTTATTAGCATAAGTTGTTTAGTCATTGTAATTGTTCAATTTAACCACTATTTGTTTTTAACTTTCAGCACAGGATTTTTTCCCCAGGAAATGATCCAAGACTTCTTTCAATTGCTATTGTGTTTTCTGTCAGAAATTCTGGCAGAATTTTCTTCTATTATGTATATTATTTCTTATATTATTTAATAATATGATATTATAGTATTTTCTTATATTATTTCTTACATTATGGTTTTCAGGATTGGGGGTTGGTCATGTTCCTTTGGTAGAACGTCTATAATGCCTAAATTATTCCTATACATCCTATCTTCAAGATCAATATACTTTGTTTACATAGAGATCTTATTTTAGTATCTTTTTTTTTCTGCTTCTCTTCTTCCAAATTGTTCTTTACTTCTGTATTTTTTCATTACCAACAAGTTTTTGACTCCTTTATTTCTTTGGCAATACTTGCTACCATAGATTCAAATTTTCCTATGCTGCCAGTTATTTCTGTCATATAGGACATAAATACGACTTTCAAAATTGTCATTATTTTTCTCTTAAACTATTCAGGAAAATCCTACTATGGTTTCATGATTCCTTGGGAATTTGCAGGGTCTTCTGCTCCCTCAGGTGTTGATACATTTTTCTTTGCCTTGATTTTTTTTTGTACTAGTAATCATGACTTTTATTTTTAGTTATATTTATTCTTTTCTATCAGCAAAAATCCAATTTTTCTTCCCTTCTCACACTCCCTATTGAGAACGAAAGAAAAACCAAACTCTTATTACAAACACCCATGTGTGTAATTATATATGTATACATATAGATGAGGCATGTGTATATGTGTGTATGTGTGTGTATGTGTGTATGTATGTGTGTGTATGTATATGTGTGTATGTGTGTGTGTGTATGTGTGCATCTCCTGCATTCTGTATCCCTCACTTCTCTCAGGTGACATGTAGCAGAGTTCACTGAGATTGGTCATTATACTGGTCATATTTGAAAATTGTTTATTTTTACCATATTGTTGTCTGTATCAATTATTTTCTTGGTTGTATTCATTTCACTTTGCAACAGTTCATACAAATTTTCTGAGATCATCTCCTTCTGAGACCATCCTTCATCATATTTTTGTAGCACATCATAGTTATGTACTATATCTTCTTGTTCAGTCATTCCTCAATTTGTGGGTATTTTCTCAGATGAACATACTTTTCTACCTCACAAAAGTTTTAAATATTTTTGTATATCCTAATGATTTGTTTTCATTAGGATGAATCTCTTCCTCAATCTACTTTCCTTCTTATTAATATTGCTAATAGTAGCTAGTACTTATATAATGTCTATAGTGTATCAGGTGCTATGCTAAGCTCTTTACAGACAGTATTTGATCCTCACAACAGTCCTGGGAGATAAGTACTATTATCACCCCCATTTACAATTGAGGAAACTGAATCATCCTGTCTGCAAACCTCCTTCAAATTATTCATATAGAACTGTCTATTTGCATACCCTAGGTGAGACAATTTTCCCTAACCTTCTTTTCACTTCACTATACTGTATTCTTCCTCCCTTCCCTTTCCATTTGTCTTTTAAGATCAAGATATAAGAGAACCATGGTCAAGCACTCTATCTAATTAGATTATCCCTATGACCCTGGGTAATTATGGGGTTTATACATATGCTATTTTTCTCATGTTAGTATGTAAATTGTTTATCCTTGGTTAGTTCTTTATTATTGTTCATTCATATTTCCTTTAAACATTTTTTTCTTAATTTCTATATTTGAACTTCAAAGTTTCTACACAACTCTGGTCTTTTCATCAGGAATACTTGGAAGTCCTCTATTTCATTCAAAATCCACATTTTCCCTGTAGAAACATAATTAGTTTTGCTTGGTAAGAAATTATTGGCAATAAACTTTTATGCTTTGTCCTCTGTAATATGGTATTTCAAGTTCTGCACTCCTTTATAATGGTGACTACTAAATTATGTGTGATCCTGAAGGTGGCTTTTATTTCTGGCTGTTTGCAGTATTTTTTTTTCTTTTACCTGGAAGCTATGGATTTTGGCTACAACGTTCCCGAGACTTTACATTTTGATGTTTCTTTCCAGAGGCGACTAATTGATTCCTTTTATTTCCACTCTGCCCTATGAGATTTTAACAAGTTTCTTTCAAGATATCTTGAAATATGTCTGGGCTCTTGTTTTGGTCGTACAATTCAAGTACTCTGTTGAATTCTTGATTTTTTTCCCTCCTTAATCTATTTTCCAGATCAGTTACATTTCTTCTACTTTTTTTCAGTCTCTTGATTATGTTATATTATTTCTTGTTATTTCATCATATTCTTTTTGGTTCATTCTAGTTTTCAGGGTGATTTTCAGGGTGATTTTCATGGGTGAGATTTGTACCTCTTGCACTCAACTGCTAATTCCCTTTCCATTTCTTTCTTTCAGAGCTCTCATTTCTTTTCCATTTTTTCCATTTAACACTCTTAAGATTTTTTTAAAAAATTAGCTCTTAAACGTTTGCTTTCTCTCTTCCAGTAATTTCGATTGAATTTATGCCCAAGCTATCCTTTTGTTTTATTTTTACTAGGTCTGGCTCTTCTTTTAGTTTGTGTCTTTAGCATCTCAGTCACCAATAGAGCTTTCAATGATGGAATACTTTTTTTTGTTTTCTCATTTTCCCATCCTTTTTCCTGATTCTGGACTTGATGTTAAGACTGGTCTCTGAGCAGTTCTATAGGAAAGGTCTGGACTGGTCTTGTTGCTATTTTCTTGAGGTATTGAGTGTTGTGTTGTTCTAGGATCTCAGGGACCACTCAGGATGTGGACCTGCAAGCTTTCAATGCTTCCAAAGTGGTCTGATCTAAGGCAAAGTCTGATTGCTGTCCACCTCGTTTGAGTTCTGCAAGTTGTTGATCTGGATTTGGGTTTAAGTAATAGTAGATTGTTGCTGGATTCAGTTATTGTTAGCCATCCGGAAAGCTCTGCTAGTTCCTAGTTACAAATCTGTAGTCCAGGATTCCTGCCCAGGTTTTCTTCTGTAGGCATCAGACTGGGCTGAAGGCTAGAACTGATACTCCATCCTTCTCAGTACTGGACCACACCACTGCTTCTGGCTTCTATTCTAACTCTTCTATAAGTCTACCACTAAAAACTTGAGACTGCTGGGGAAAGGAGTGAGGCTGGGGTAACATATCCCTTTTTAAGTCCACATCAGGTCTATGACCAGGAACTGGGTAGTGGGCAACAAAGCTGCTAATTCACAGTCATTCATGTCACAGTGCCCTGATTTGGTTTTGGGATTCCTTTTATTCCCTACTTAATGGCCTCTCCCTGGATCCTGGTGTCCTCTGAGTCCTGCTGTAGGTTCCATCCCCAGTGTCTTTAGTCTCTGTAGACCTTTCTATCTTTCTCCCGAGGTCAATCTGTGCTGGAAAAATGATTGCCTTTGATTTTTTCTGGGCTTTCCCAATAAGGATTCCATCGGTGCATTTTCAATATTTGTATGGAAGAGTTTGGAATGGGAACTCTTTGCTGCATTGCTTCCTGATACTTGGCCATCTTGGCTGCCCCCTGATGAATTATTTATTCATAGATGTCTGTGATCATTTAACTCTATTTAACTTTAACTCATATTTATGAATATATCATCTGTTGCTTAGTTTGCTTATGCTCAACACCTTTAACTGCAGTTTTTTTTCTCTCAACATACATAATGATTCCAGTAAGAACGACACTTTCAGTGACTAAGTCATTTTGACTTAATATCCAAATTAACTTTAAAGGACATATGAAAGAAGAAGCTATCTGCATCCAGAGAAAGAACAAGTATGTATAGAACGGTTTTAATTTTTATACACACACAAAATACATATTTGTGTCTAATGGTAACCTTCTCTAAGATGGGAGGGGAGAGAAGAAAAAGGGGGAAAAAAGAAAATTACATTATAACTTTAGTATATATTTTAAAGGAACAGCAAGTTGTTCATAATAGATTTGCAGTGTCATGTATAATCATCTTTCCCCCCCCCATTCTATTATGTTTTAGAAATGCTTGTATTATTTCTTAAGTTCAGAATAAAATAAATAAAATTTAAAAAAATATCTATGGTGATTTCAGGGTTTTTCCCCTTATATGCCTTTATAGCCTAAAATTGTCTCAGCCTCCCCCCAGGCTAAGCAATTCAGTCTCAGTACCAAGTGACTTCTTTGGGGAGAGAATGGCCCCATCAGGATGCTGTTTCTTCCCCTTCACCTTCATGGAGATCCACATAATCATGCATACTGGCATCTTGCCCCAGGTACTTCTATTTCTCAGTTATCTGGCTGAGCTCCATTTCACCAGAGTGATAGTACCCTGCTGTAACAGCCAGAACAAACTTCTGCTTTTTGATTTTCCTCATTGGGCACGGGGGAATTGTTGGGGAATGGTGGGAGTAGTCAGAATTGATGTATATTGTAATGGGTTGACTTGTGTTTCTTTGCCAGTGAGATAGCGGGTGGGGAAGGGGATCCTGTGTGCCTTAGGGATTAAGGATCAGCCTTCTTTGCTGTTGGTTTATTGGATTGTTCCACTATTTTGGTTCTTGACTTCCTCAACTATGAAGAAAACCTGAAATTTCTTTATCTCTTGTACATAATTCTATTTTTGAGCAGTTTAAAGATTGAAGAAATTGATTGAGGATTGAAGAAAGTGTTTAATCCTATACCTTATTTGTCATATGACCCCCTCAATTCTTCCCTCATTCTTAAACCCCCTTATCACTCTGACTCCACTTATTTCTCCACTGATTTTGGTATAATTCTTTGTGTGTTTGTATGTGTGTATGTGCCCATCTTTCCTTGGTTTACTTCAGATGAAAGTGAGGTTCCTGGAATACAGATTCTCCTCACATCTGCCCCCCAAGTCTATATACTCTTCATCTAATGTACCCCTATTATGTAAGATATCCTTTTTCTTCCTTATTCTTCCCTTCCACCCCTGCATATTCTTCTTTCCGTCCCATTTCCTTTTTCCATGAAACCTATAAGAATTAGAGCAAAATATGCCCTGAATGTTTTCTGTGACTCTTGAAGAGATTTGAGTTGTGAGAAGTTACTTGTGTCTTCTTGCCCTCTTAGGAGTTAAACAATTCATCAAACCTTTCCATTTATCAAATTTATTTATCTTCCTATGTTTCTCTTAGTTCCTGCAATTTGTTTTTCAAAATTTCTATTAGTACTGGCATTTAAAAAAATCAGGAATGCTTTTAATTACTCTATTCCACTAAAAATCCATTTTGATCTCTTTTATGATTGTTCTCAATTTTGCTAAATGGGTCATTCTTTGATATGCTTTTTGCAAGATTGTATCCCAAGCTCTCTGCTCCTTCATGGTAGCAGCTATCAAGGATTGTTTGGTTTTTCACTGAGAGTCCTTAGTACTTGAAACATTTCTTTTTGTCTTTGCAATATTTTCTCTTCTTTGGCCTTGAAATTTTGGATTTTGGCTATGATGTTTCTGAGAATCTATTGTGGAGATCAGCAGTTCATTCTATTTTCACTTTGCCTTATATCTCTGAAATTTTGATTTATGGTTTTTAAAGTTGTTACATGAAGGCTTTATTTCTGGTTATGTTTTTCACATGCCTGTTTTTTAGATCAGTTATTTCTGACAATTTATACTTTACATTTTCTTCTGGTTATTTTTTTCAATCTTTTGTTTGTTTTTAAATATTTTTATTTTCTCATGAGGTCATTGCTTTTTGTTTGGCCTATTCTAATTTTTAGGGTATAAAATTTTATTTTAAGCTGTTGGTTCTTCTTTCCATTATTTCTTCCTTAGCTGTCCTTTTCTTTTAACATTACATTGTGCTGTCCTTTATCATTCCTTCCTGGCAGTTTTGTAGTCCTTATGGCTACAGCATTCTTTTCTCTGATGCTCTATTTGGACATGTTGTAGAATTACATTATTCTTCTGGGTTTAGTTCTTGAACTTTTCTCAGTCCATAATTATTTATCACTTTCACTATTTCCTACTGTGCACTCATATTTCCATCCTTAGTTTCTGGATTGGAGCTTTGTGTTTTGGATTCCACTCCCTTCAGTTTTATTAGTGTCAAAAAGACATGCTTGGGCTTAGAAGTATTGTTGGATAGACCCCACTGTCTCAAGGTATGTTTTCTCATTGAATCCCTTCTTTTCTTCTCCATGCCTGGTTTTAAACTTGGAGTTCATCATTAGTAAGTATGCTCATTCACTTCATAACATTTGAATTCTTATTAGCTATAAGTTGGTACATGGGAAAAGACGAGGATGTTGTTTTCTGTCATCTTGCATTTGTTTCTCTTGCACTAAACAGAGGAGGACCTATTTTAAAAAATAGATGCTCTTATGAAAAAAATAAGTCTTCCATACAAAGAAATTAAGAATCATGTTTAACTTTGAGAAAAGTACTTCCCTTGTGGGTAGAGCCAAATCCAAATTTCTCATGTTAGAGAGAGATTAGTAGGATACAATAAGTAATAGTCAGGGACCTGACACGTGATACTTTGACACCTATTGCAGAGATTTGTTGGAAGTGAAAATATAAACGACTAAAGGAAGTGCATATCATAAGAACACTGATGTCACATGGCTGATATGAGTTTTGCTACTTTTTTTCCTCACTAAAAGGCAGCAAAGGTATTCCTTTGACTTGACAGACCTGAAAAGTGAAGGCTCAAGCTGTGTCATATTTGATGTAGCTACTTGGTAGACTCTATTTGTATTGATAAGGCTTCCTGACCACTTTAATAGCATAAAGAGTCCAACCTACATGGATTCAGATCCCTTCAGAGTTGGCCAACATCCTAAGACTAATCGAATCACTGCAGTCTCATCTGCTGACCACACAATTTTCTATAAGGAGACAAAGGTGGAATGTGTCTACTCAAGCTAAGTGCTACCATATCCTTTTTAAAAAATATCCTTGGCTAAGTAAAACTCCTTTTTTGTGAAATATCAATGATCTATCAATATGTAATTTCATTCTAGTAATGAGCCTAAGCTATAGAATATGGGCATAAAATCTAAACAACAGAATACAGGTATGAAATAGACACATGTCTAACAACTGTCTTTAAAAATTCAGGGTAGGATCACAAGATATTTTACTTTAATGACTCCCCATTACTGGGATTATAGAAAGGTCAGTTGAGAATGCAGCTCACAAGAGGACATATATATATTTTAGGTCATGTGTGAGACATGAGATATGCCTGAGGAAAAATCTACAATATCCAATTCATTGACCATTCCAGAAACATTCTATGGAAGACATCTTTATCTATATAAGAATCTTCAGAAATTATCTGAAAAGAATAGCTAGTCAGAGGTATCATCTTGGAGTCCAGTAACCCAAATACATAACCTACAAAGAAATAAAGAAAGATACAAAAGTATATAGACTATGGACTTCAAATAAACAAAAAAATAAATAAACTTGACCAGTACATATGCTTATGGTCCCTGAAGTATATGTCAGACAGACAGTGGCTTTCATTCTTTCATTTATGCAGCAGATATTCTCATATTCCTACAACTGAGGAAGACAAAGAAAAGGTTGCTTTTGTATTTACAACTGGTTTTTACCAATTTAAATGTATGCATCAAGGCATCTTCAGGGCCCTTTCCACTTTCCAATGGTTAATGGAGAAAGTAGTCAGAGATATAAATTATGGAAAAGTGATTATTGTATGGGAAAGAGCTTATTGTGTTTAGAAAACCAATGTTAAAGCATGGAGAATTTGATGGTTAAATTTAGATTTAGACTAGAGAATTTTAGATTGACTAAAGAAAGCTGACCTAAAACTGTCAATTATATATGAGTTATTGCAGAACCTCTTTCAATGAAGAGTCACATGGTATATCAGCAAGGTAAGAACATTGTCCATGGAAACAAAAAAAATTCTAAAATATTCACCATCTTCACAGAATCTTCAAAATCTAAGTATTTGCTTCTGTGTGTTAAGACCAACAAAAATGGAGGTCTTTTCCTGCTCCACAAACTTTCAAATGTCTCCAAATTATGAATTATATATAAGAGATAAAGCAGTTTCACCTATCTTTATAGTTTAAAACATCAAAAACCCTAAGGATGTAACAAACTGATGACCTAAGAGTGGAAAAGTCTCTATCCCTAACACATTCACTCAGCATTTCCCCACATTAACCTCCGTGATCTGGCAGGGCTGCAAAAGCTGACCCACCAGCTTGCAACAAAACTCAAATATGCCATCATGCCCAGGCAGCTAAATGGTACAGTAATGATATGATGATATGCTTGGAAAATCCCAAAGATTCAACTAAAAATTAGTTGAAACAATAATTTTAGCAAAGTAGCAGCATTGCCATATATCACAAACAAAACTCTGCAAGAAGAGATAGTAAAAAGTATCTCATTAAAAATAACTCTGAACAATGTAAAATGCCCACGAGTATACTAGGCAAAACAAACCCAGGAACCATATAGACAAAATTACATACATATATGTATATATATATATATATATATATACATATATATATATATGTATATATATATATACATATATATATATGTGTGTGTGGGTATATACATGACTTTTATACAAATAAAATCAGTTGTAAATAATTGGAATAATATTAATTGTTCATTGGTAGGTAGAACCAATATAATAAAATTGACACCTTTACTCAAACTAATTTATATATTTAACATCATCCCAATAAAATTACCATTTTTTACTGAATTACCAAAAATTAAAAAAAAATCATTTAGAAAAACAAAAAGTCAAGAATATCAAAAGAAAAATTTAAGAAATGTAAAGGAAAGGGGTTTACCAATACCAGATCTTAAACTATATTATAAGGCAGTACTTATCAAAACTATTTGGTAGTAGTTAAGAAATGGAAAGGTAGATCAATGAACTAGAGTAGACATACAATTTACAGCAGCAGATAAACATAATAACCTTGTATTTGACAAGCATAAAGACTTTTAGATTTTGGGATAAGAATTAATTATTTGGTAAAAAATTGTTGGGAAAACTGGAAAGCAGTATGGCAGAAATTGGACATAGACCAATGTCTTACAGCATTTACTTAGACAAGATCAAAATGAGCACATAAATTAGATATAAAGAGAGATTTTGCAAGAAAATCTGAAGATATGGAACATATTACTTCTCAGACTTATGGATAACCAAAGAATTTATGAATAAACAAGATAGTAAATTTAAGTGTAAAAGGGTAGTTTTTATTACATTAAATTAAAAATTTTTGTATAAATAAAACAAATGAAGATAAGATTAGAAGGAAAGCAGAAAATTAGAAATTTTTTTGTAGTTTCTCAGATAAAGGTCTCGTATCAAAAATATATGAAGAACTTTGTCAAATCTATAAGAATGAGATTCCCCAGTTAAGAAATGGTCATATATGAATAGGCAGTTTTCCAATTAATAAATCAAAACAATTTATAGTCATATAAAAATGCTCTAAATCAGTATTGATTAGAAAAATGCAAATTATAAAAACCTTGAAGTATCATTTTGCACCTACTAGATTGACTAAAATGATAGAAGGGGAAAGTGACAAATGTTGTAGAGGAGGTGGAAAAATTGAGCCTACTAATTCACTGTTGGTGGAATTGTTAATTGATCCAACCATTTTGGAGAGCAATTTGAAATTTTCCCCAAAGGGTTATTAAACTACCTATATTCTTTGACCCAGCAATACCACTAGTAGGTCTATTTCCAAAGATAATTAGAGAAAATGGAAAAGAACCTATATGTTCTAAAATGTTTATAGCAACAGTGTTTGTGGTGGCATGCAACTGGAAATTTCAGGTATGCCCATCATTTGAGTAATGGCTGAACAAGCTATGGTATATGACAGTGATGGAATACTACTCTGCTACAAGAAATGAAGAGCTCAGTGATCTTAGGAAAAAAGGAAAGACACATAAAATAATGAAGAGAAAAATGAACAGAACAACGAGAACATGGTATACAGTAACAGCAATATTGTTTTAAGAATGACTTTAAGAGAATAAATCATTTTGATTATTATAAATATCCAAATTAACTATAAAGGACATATGAAGAAAGAGACTATCTGCATCCAGGGAAATAACTGATCAATAGAAGTATGCATAGAATAATTTTACATATATATGTGTATGTGTGTGCATATGCACATATATGTATATGTGTGTATGTGTGTAATCTATATATACATGTGTGTGTCTAATGTTAACTATCTCTAGGGTGAGATAAGAGGGAGGGTAGAAAAAAAAGAAGAAAAAATTTACATGATAATTTTATTGTATATTTGAAAGGAAGAGCAAGTTGCGTTTAGTAGATTTGCATTTTCATGTACAATTACCTTTTTATTGTACTGTTATGGAAATGCTCCTTTTATTTCCTAAATATGTATTGATGTAAAAAAAAGGGGGGGAAAGTGACAGAAAATGAATAAGCATCTGAGGAGACAGAGGGCCCTATGGATTCTCAAAAACTCTAAGTACTTTGCAGTAAAAGAGGGTTTTTGTTTGTTTGTTTTTCTAGAAACAATCTGTTGATTGTTACAAATGAGATGTTTTCTCTGTTCAGAATTTCTAGGCAGTTTTCTTTTATTATTTATTACATTGTGGTCTTCAAGTTTTTTGTCTTGTAATTTTCTTCAACAAGACCAATGATACTAACGTGTTCTCTACACATCCTGTTTTCAAGGTCAGTATGTTTAGCTTACAAAGTCCTGTATTATTTGAATTTCCTTTCTTTTATATTAGAAGTGCTTTCTCCTTGTCTCTTGAAGAATTTATCTGGAACCAAGGCTATTCAGTGTCCTTCAGAAACTGTCTTAAATTTATAAGCTTAAGATGCCTGAGCATCACAATTTATAAGAGAAAACAACAAAATTACAAATTGATACAGGCAGCAATACAGCAGTGGCATGAGATCTTGATGTTCTTCTCTCAAATTTTTTTTGGGGAAAACATCTAACAGGAAAATAAAGAAAAATGAAAATATTGAATTGAAAAATGTTCCGGAAAGATTTGTGATATGGGAGTGGAGCACAGCCAAGATGGAGGAGTAAAGGCAGGGACTCACCTGAGCTCCCCTTCAAGCCCCTTCAAATACCTTAAAATAATGACTCTAAACAAATTCTAGAGTGGCAGAACCCACAAAATTTTCCAGTCCAACACAACTTAGAAAGTCAGCAGAAAAGATCAGTTATACCAGGGTAAGAGAGAAGTGCAGTCCAGAGCAGATTGAGCCAGTGGAGACCAGGAGCAGGCGTTGGGGTGACTGAGTCAGTGACAGCAGTGGTGGTTTCCACAGCTCTGACCACAGGTGGTAAGGAGAGTAGACAATGGGTCAGAAGGAGATTTACAGTGGTCCCTTTGCTGACACCAAGCGCAGGACTATGTCTCATTGCCTAGTTCTGGATCTGGGTTACAGTCCTGAGTCTTAGTCCCAATGTGAGGAGGAGTATTAGCACAGCAGAGCTTGTGGCTGCAGTGATGTAGGAACTCTGATCGCAGTCCCAGGGTTGAAAAGAGTGCTTGTGTCCTCTCACAAACGATTGCAAAGTACAGGAGAGTAGTAAACACACTTCTTACTAGATTATACCAACTTGGGACAGCCAAAAAACTTACAGGTCCCCAGAAATACCTCTGAAAACAACTACACAAAAAACTTAGAGCATGAGATAGTGTCCCCTCCACTTGGGAAGCAGAGCCCCACTTTAGACTGGAAAAATAAGCAAACAGAAAAGTAAATTGACCATAGAAAGTTACTACGGTGACAAGAAAAATCAAAACACACATTCAGAAGGAGACAACAAAGTCAAAATTCCTGCATCCAAAGCCTCAAAAAAAATATGAATTGGTCTCAGGCCATGGAAGTTCTCAAAAAGGATTTTAAAAATTGAGTAAGAGAGGTAAAGGAAAAATTGGGAAAAGAAATGAGGGTGATGCAAGAAAATATGAGAAAAGAATCAACAGCTTGGTAAAGGAGACACCAAAAATTTTAAAGCAAATAATACCTTAAAAAACCCAGAATAGGCCAAATGGTAAAAGAGGCACAAAAATCCAAAAAAGTGAAGAATGCTTTGATAAGGCATTAGCCTTGAAAAAGCCTTAAAAGAAATTAGCCAAATGGAAAGAGAGGTTCAAAAATTCCATGAATTGAAGAACTCCTTATAAAGTAGAATTGTTCAAAAGGAAAAGGAGGTAGAGAAGATCACTGAAGATAATAATTCGTTGAAAGTTGAAATTGGGCAAGTGGCAGCTAATGACTTTATGTGACATCAAAAACAAGCTAACAAAACCAAAAGAATGAAAATATAGAAGAAAACATGAAAAATCTCATTAGAAAAACAGCTGACCTGGAAAATAAGTCCAGGAGAGATAATTTAAGAATTACTGGACTATGTGAAAGCCATGATCAAAAAAAGAGCCTAGACATCATCTTTCAAGAAATTATCAAGAAAAACTGTCCTGATATTCTCAAGCCAGAGGGTAAAATTAAAAATGGAAAGAATTCACCACACTCCCTGAAAGAGATCCCAAAATAAAAACTCCAATTTATAGCCAAATTCCAGACCCCCCAGAGCAAAGAAAAAATATTGTAAGTACCAAAAAAGCTTCTATGTTAAAGAATTGGAGGTCTTGGAATTTCTATTCCAGAAAGCAAAAGAGGCAGAATTGCAACCAAGAGTCACCTGCCCAGAAAAGCTGAGTATAATCCCTCAGGAAAAAAAAAACACAAATATTCAATGAAGTAGAGGACTTTAAATTATTCCTTATGAAAAGACTAGAGCTGAATAGAAAATTTAACTTTTAAATACAAGATGCAAAGTAAACACAAAAGGATAGACAGAAAAAAGAAACTAAAAGGTATTTGATAAGGTTAAACTGTTTATATTTATACATGGAAAAATGATATTTACAACTTTTCAAAACTTTTTCATCCTTAGGGCAGTTAGGAGGAATATACTTAGACAGAAAGCAAAGATGTGAGTTCAATGTGATGGTATGATTATCTTAAAATATTAAATTAAATTAGGAGATGAGAAAGTGGAATGTTCTGTGAGAAGGAGAAATGGAGAGAAATAGAATGGGATAAATTTTCTGACATAAAAGAGTGCTGAAAGATACTTTACAATGAAGGGAAAAATAGTGGAAAATGGAGGAGGGAGCACATGACCCCTACTTTCATTGGAATTGGCTCAAAGAGGGTGTAACTTACATGCTCAGTTGAGAACAGAAATTTATCTTACTATATAGGAAAGTAGGAAAGGAAGGGGATAGCAGAAGGGAGGAAGCTGAGGAAGGTAAAAGTCAGATGCAAACACTTTTGAGAATGGAGAGAGTAAAAGAAGAAAATAATATTAATATGGGAAAATGGGATGGAGGGAAATGCATAGTTCGTAATTATTACTGCAAAAAAAAATTATGGTGAGTTTCATAAAGACTTCATTTCTCAAACATATAGAAAATGGAGTCAAATTTATAAAAATAAGAGCTATTCCTCAAACTGATAAATGGTCAAAGGATATGAACAGGCAGTTTTCAGACAAAGTAATCAAAGCTATAGTCATAAAAATGCTCAAAATCACTACTGATGAGAGAAATACCAATTAAAACAATTCTGAGCTACTATTTCATTCCTTTCAAACTGGCTAATATGACAGAAAAGAAAAATAGCAAATATTGGAGGGGATGTGGAAGAATTAAAACACTAAAGTACTATTGGTGACGTTGGATACTGATTCTACCTTGCTGGAGAGCAATTTGGGACTTGCTCAAAGGACTGTACACCATCCATACCCTTTGACCAAGCAATGCCACTACTAGGTCTATATCCCAAAGAGGCGACAAACAAAAGAGAAACAGACCTATATGCACAAAAAATATTTGAGCAGCTATCTTAGTGGTTGCAATGAATCAGAAAGTGAGGTGATGTCCATCAGCTAGAGAACAGCTGAACAAAGTTGTTGTATATCATTGTGATGAAATACTATTTTCCTTTAAGAAATGATGAGCAGAATGCTCTCAGAAAAATATGGAAACACTTACATGAACTGATTCAAAGTGAAAGGAGCAGAACCAGGGGAAAATTGTACCAAGAAACAGCAATTTTTTGATGATCTACTATAAATTACTTAGGTATTCTCAGCAATATAATGATACAAGACAATTCCGGAGGAGTTATGATGAAATATGCTGTCCATCTCCAGAAAAAAAAATGATAGACCCTGAATGCAGTTTAAAAACACTTTTTCTTTATTTTTCCTGGTGTTTTTTTGGGTCTGTTTTCTTTCATAGAATGACTTACATGGAAATGTTTAGCATGACTATTCATGTAAACTTATGTCAAATTGCTTGCTTCTCAATGTGAGGAGAGGAGGGAAGGAGGTAATTTGGAACTCAAGATTTGGGGGAAAATGTTAAAATTGTTTTTACATCTAATTGGAAAAATAAAATATGAAATAAGATTTAAAAAATTAATTCAAAAACATATGACATGTTCTAAATGAGTCTATTAAAAATTTATCAAGTATTTCAAAATACCACCTAGAAAAAAAATTGACCATATACTAGGGTACAAAAATATTACAAATAAATATTAAAAAAGCAGAAATAGTTTACACATAATTTATAGACCATAACAAATTAAAGCTAAGAATAATTTCAGAGAACAGAAACAAAAGACTCAAATGGAGGCATAACAATGAATTCCTAAATAACAAGAGGGGTCAAGAACAAATAATAGAGAAAAGGAAAAAATAAAAGAAAAAGTAAAAGAAATCAAGTAAAAGAAAATTATGATACAATATACCAAACACAGCAAAATTTTTGGAATGCAATGAAAACATTCCTCACCAGAAAAATAATATTTCCCGAACATACATTAACAAGTGGCTTATTATCTGTATATTGCTGGAAAACCATATCAAAAGCTGCTCTGTGATGTAGAAGATCAAGACATGATCTTGAATTGGGTTTAGCTGGAAAAATCTAATACACAATGAAATCTGAGAAACTTACCAGTGAAGACATAATTAGTTCCTTAAGTAGACATGGTTTATTCTGAAAGGGAAAAAAGTTAATAATTTTACTTTTATGATTAATTGACTATTAGAAATAATGTAATTTTTAAAATCAATATAGAAGTGCTTCATATTTTATCTATAAACTATTAATTTTTTAAAAAATGATTACTTTGTTTTAAAACAAGCATTTAATAATACTGACAACGACATTTGCTGAACTCAAGTAATGATTACCAATTTCTAATTTAAAATTTGGGACATAAAACTTCCATTAGAAACTCTGATAAGTCACATTTTTCTGTGGACTCAGAATGAAACATACTATCCACCTCCAGATAGAGAGGAGAGGGGCTCAAGAGTGCAGATTGAAATTTGAGGGAGGAGATGGGAAATTTGTTTTGTTTTATGTGATGACATATTTGTAATGTGTTTTGTTTTTCTTGCTTTTTCAATAGCTAGAGGAGTGGGAGGTGGAGAGAGAGAGAGAGAGAGAGAGAGAGAGAGAGAGAGAGAGAGAGAGAGAGAGAGAGAGAGAGAGAGAGAGAGAATTCAGAACTGAAGATAAAATAACATTGAATTTAAAAAAATAGAAATGTTCAAAAAGACAAAACAAAAACTGTTAATGAATGGAAAAAATGTTATCAGGGTAGCTGGATGGCACCGTGAATAGAGAACTTGGAATCATGTAGATCTGAGTTCAACTTTTCCCTCAGACACTTAAATAAATATTGACTATGAGCAAGTCACTTAGCCTTTGTTTGCCTCAATTTACTCATCTGTA
The DNA here is from genome assembly GCF_028372415.1 of Notamacropus eugenii. Lineage (NCBI taxonomy): Eukaryota > Metazoa > Chordata > Mammalia > Diprotodontia > Macropodidae > Notamacropus > Notamacropus eugenii. The sequence continues at coordinate 411,438,428 of NC_092876.1, read as the reverse complement.
AAATGGAAATAATAATAGTGCCTACCTTCTAGGATTGCTATGAGGATAAAATGAGATTTGTATAGTGTTTTGCAAGCCTTAAAACACTGTAAATACTACCTGTATAACCAATCTATAATGATAATCATTGCTTTTTCTGCCCAAAATTACAAATTAGTGTTGTTGTTTTTCCATCACTGTTGATTCATGATTGATGAATCATGATTGATGATCATGATTTATGATGGGGAAAGTTAGATCAGTCAAAATAATTTCTGAAAAGCAAATACTCTAGCTCATCATTCTTTTTTAAAGTGTGTACCATTTAAATAGAGGATAACTTGCAAATGGATTTTATCAATGTTTTCTCAGGAAATCTTAGAATTCTATATGGCATATTTTAGTCAGAAATGGATTTGTAGACATATTTATAAATATATCCTTCAGATCTTGGATTTAGAGTTACAAGGGATCTTGGAGGTTATTTAGATCTGTTCTCTCATTTTGCTCTTGCACCATTTTGCCTCATCTGCATACTTATTTATCTATCTAGTGGCAATGCAAATGTACATATAGAGTGACAGATTTTCTATATAACTATATGCAAATTATATATATATAATATATATGTGTATATTTTATATATACATATATAAAATATATAATCGCACATAGATCTATGTATACATACATACATATATACACACAAAAGAATGCATGTGCTTAAAAGCTAGTTACACTACCAAAAAATTGAATTACTAATCTCTTTCAAGAAAGCTACTTTGTAAATATTTATAAAAACTCACATGTAAAAAGAAACTTTTTTAAAGCATAGATCCTTAAATATGTATACATGAGAATTTGTCATATCTGTTAAAATTTTAGAATTAGAAGGCCACGTAGGTACCAAGTCTTCAATTTATAGATGAAGAAATTGAAGCCAAGACCTATATTCAAAGTTACAGTGAGGAGCCAGGTCTCTTAACTTCCAGGCCAATAGACTTTCCAGTTAAAAAAAAAGCTTATTATTAAATATTTATAAAACAACTGTCGGAGGATATAAGCCGAGAAGAGGATATTTGTTTTGCGCCACAATAGTGATGAGGGGTTATACTGAGCCCTCCAAGGAACAACATAAAGTTGTGAGAAGACTTCCCAGGTTTATTCATGAATATGAAACTTACTTTCCTTAAAAAGGCAGATTTGAGATGCTTTAGAACGAAGTATAAAGCACTTAGGATCTAAGATCAGAATGCCACTTGCTGTGTAAATTTGAATTAGTCAGTTAACCTCTCCACTTCAGTTTTCTCACCTTCAGAATGTGAATAATAGTTGCACAGCTATCCTACAAGGTTATTATGGGGCAAGGGGACTTTGAAAACTTTAAAGTACTGTTTAAATGTGAGCTATTGTTGTTATAACTGCATTTTAGACCAAAATCTAAAACTGCCTGCCAGTGAATGATATTCTCATTCTGTTCTATTTAGTTTTTAAAACATAATCCATAGAAACTTCATTAGCCTATGTAATTTCATCTTCCATGATGAAAAAACAAAGAAATTTATGCAGATTGGAATTAAATTTATTAAAGACTGTGTACCATCCATTTGTATTAATGAAATGACAAAACATTACTGTTAGCATTTCATTGTAAAATGACATTTTTTGCACATATCTCTCCCCTACCCCCCTTTAAAAACAAAGATTGGGATCTTTTATTTGCTTCCCTTATGTAATCTGTAACTTCACAACTAAGGCTTCATTGTTTGTTAATCTTTTATATTAACAGTTCACTGAAGTTCTGCCAAAATTGGATAATTATGTTCCATTTCATGTTACAATTTATTTACCTCATTACTTGAATTTATGCCATTAGAGCAAGGCATTTTGTTTACATAAATGAATGAATTTATCTTAAAAAATTGCCCTGTTCCATAATTACTCACATTTTGAAAGTCATGAGTGGAAGACTAAAGAATTAAATCTTTTTCCCCCAAGACTGAACTAATGCTGCTCTCTGATCGTCTAAAAGTCTCTAAGCAGAAAAAATAATACCTTAAAGGATATTACATATTTAAGCCAAATTAGGTCATCATACTTTTTTATGACTTGATTGAGTATTTATCGATGTGTTAGAAATGGAAAAGTTTCATGGATTCATTAAGATTTACAGAATAATCTTGAATAAAGAATCATCACTTTGAAATGGAATATCATTTAAAATACGATAGGGCAAGAAATATGAAGAAACAAATTGTTCACATTATTCTTATCTGTGGCAAATTCACCAAGTATTGAAAAAGTGAATATAATAATACTAAAATAATAACAGTTCTGATTTTTTAAAAGAAAAGGTAAAGAAATTAGAAATTCATATTTAAATTCTTTTTAAAAATTAACTAATAAACCTGTTGAAATGACTGCTCTGTTGAAATATTCCACTATAGTTAGGTGCTATTACTAGAAAAGGTAGCTTTCTTAGCTGCTTCAACTAATCTTGTGACTTAGATTTGTCTGAAAATTGACATGTTTTTAATTTTACTCAACTAATATTTTGCTAGCATCTTAAATTGAATTTAGCTTCTTTGCTATATTGTCAATGTTCTTCAGGTCTTTAATATATAGTTTCCATTTCAAGCTATTCACTTTGTTCTCCATTTAAATGACAAATGACAAGAATATAATGTCATCAAATTCATTGAGTAATGCATGTGTTCATTGGAAATTTCTTTTAAAAAAATTAAGATCTGACAATGTAAAATCAACACATAAAAGTTGTAGTGCTCTGCCACATAAACTTTTTCTTTGGGGGTAAATACTAGAAGTTTGGGGAGTGGTAGCAGAGAAATTCACGTCAAAAAGTCTTATTTTAATAGACATTTTACTGCTAAGTGATATTACCTACACTATTTTTACTGAACCTATTTTTACCAGTAAATCACATATAAAATTTATCCTTTTCAAATTCTCTCCCACAAACTCTGGAATTTAGTTCTTGATATTAATTTATGATTTAAATTTTCTTGAAAAGGTTTATATTAAATCAGTCTATAACCAAAAAAGACAGATTCTGGTTTGCAAATATTACTTAATCACTTTTTTTTTTAGTAATGTCAGTGCTGCCAATTTATTATTTCCACATTTTTTATGTTACTGATATCATTGCAAATTTATAATTCAAATACTGGTAAAGTGCATACAGTATCATAATTCAATCTATAATAAAACAATATTGAATTCTGTACTGAATTAATAATTTTCAGGTCACTAAATGTCCCTAAAGTTGTTGCCCATCCTTCAAGTTAATGACATCTTACATGGTATTATAATAAAGAGAAAGCAATCATACATAGAAAAAAATCATTAAAATATCAAGTTGTCTAAGAAGACTTATCATAATCACTTTGTACAAGAAAAATAGAACTAGTTTACTCTGATTTATATGAAAAAAGATATGATTACTATCAAGTCAAATATAAAGAAAATGAAAATTATTTGAGATAACAAAATTGCTTTCATGTGTGGACTTTTTAAAAGAAAGCTTTCTGGTAATTCCATTTATTGCTTATAAATTCAGTTTCCATTTAAGTGTGATTGTCTTTGACGATTAAAAATTTTGCTAAAATCTTCTAAGTAAAATATGTGTGCGTAATTTCTGATTACTGTAGTGCATTGTTGGTAAATGTGATTTAGCTCTCAGGGCACTGATTTGCACAATAATGTATCTTCTTACCTGATAATTTTTATTTATAAAATATCAAAAGGCATTACAATAGGGCAACTAGGTGTAAATGAATAAAAACTTCAGATTTTATTTAAATATTGTAAATTTCAGTTTTGACTCAAAAAAACTCATCAACTTTCCTTGAAAAATGCCAAGCAAATACATCTCTAGCATATTTAAGTATAAACATTTTCAAGTGTTTGCCAAGAGTAATTCCAAATTGGATATGATTAGTTTGATCTTAAGGAATATCAACATTTTAAAGTCACACATTTCGTCCTACTTAAACACGTAAAAGACCTCATTAAAACAGTACACATAAGGAAACTTCTAGAAGACTTCATTACTTACTGTTCACAAAATCTTGCTTTCAGAGATTAACAGTTTTAGGAATTCACTTGCTATTTATCCTGGAGTGTGAGATGGTTAACCCTGCTTTAGTTGGCTAAGGAGAGATAAAAAATAGTACAAATCTCCCCCCTTTAATATTATTCTCCATAACCTATTTTAGGTGGTGTGGAGCAAGGGAATTCATGATAATAGTAATTCAATACATTAGGGAAAAAATCAGAAGCCCAAATCAGTTTCAAATCTTCTGCATAAAGTCATTTTGACATACCTCCACAACGGGTTGTGGCAGCTTTCAGAGATGATTTCTAATCACACACACACACACACACACACACACACACACACACACACACACACACACACGCTCCAGGTTGTTTTAGAGAAAGCTTGCTGCTGGGAAGTTGATTTTGGCGAAACGCCAAAATAATGTGCAAAAAGGATTCATTACTGATTCATGGCAGCATTCTGTACTCATTAAAAAAAAATGTGACCCGACAGGCTAAATCCACCACTAAACACAAAAACTCAAAAATGAAGATCACTTATTTAATATTCTTTCCAGAATGACATTACACTTTTGAAGAGATTAAATACTTATTACTTCAATACTATGTTTTCCTACTTTCCAAAAGTTGTATAGTTTCTAACCCTGTAAAACTTGTTGGTATTCCTTCTAAAACACTTTCACCCTGCATTAATCTAGAAAGAATTTTCCCATATAATAGATCTTCAGATTGGCATATCATTTAATTTTCAGGAGCAAAATCATTTTAATTTTCAAACTAAACCATCTCCCCCTAGTTTGGTTTTTTTAAAGTATACAATAGTCTGCTATCCTTTAAACTTTCAGAAAGCTGATACACAACTGTAAACTTATAGTCACTGCAGTTAACCAAGCTCAACACCACCACCCCCCCCCACCGCCCCCAACTTTAACATAGAAGTAGATGCAATATACAGTCTTACCGAGACGTCTTCTGGCTTTTCCCCCCTGTGGATCAAAAACTTTCCTGCTTAAGCACACAGATAGCCTTTCACAAACCATAAAGGCCCCTTTTATGAATCTAGCACTGTAACTGCCTGCTTTCTATACTATACTGAGACCCTAATTCTTCAACTTTCAAGATATAATACATTCGCAATACATAATTAGTGGGAAGTATTGCATAATACATTTTCCCTAAAGAAGAAAAAGGCATTTTTTTTTAAAGCAGAGAGGGTGGGGTCAGATGTTGAGCTATGCCTGAGAAAAGAAGCCTACACTGCACTAGTACCTAAGTACTAGCAGAAGCTGACCGGGAATGGAGCCAGTGGAATGACTTTGTTTGACCCAGCTGCCAATCTCTCCCCAAGCAGTGCGCCAGACTAAACACTCACACTATTTGAACTCAAATCAGGCTACAGCAGCTGTTTGCTTCGCAGCTCTGAGCTCTTCACCCACCATGGCCTGGGCAACACATAGGATGTAGTTAGGTTGGTAGTATGGCTCAAATATGTTTCACGCTTAAACTTGTCATTAATGAGCAATTTTAAACCCCATTTTGAAGAAGAACAATGACGAGCTTATAACCCCATATAAATTCTGTGTCTGGGCTTCAGGATTATTTTTACTTTTAAAAGAACATTAACACTTTATGGCATAGAAGAAGCCTATGACATGGAAGTAACAGGGGCTCATATACTTTGAAATCATAAATTAAATGTTTATAGTGATGTGGTAATTAATGGTATAATACTTCAGTACGTGAACAGCAAATATTTTTATTTTTTCTATATTTATGATGTCATATAATGCACCTTAAATACATGGAGATGGGGCATCATTTAGTTTTACTTGTGCTTTTAACTTAATAGACACAGAACAACTCAATAACACAAAATATCATCATAATATGGCATGGAAATTGATTTACCATATGTGTTCTGAAAATAGTCCAGAACTAAATATAGAAAACTCCATCAGATTTGATATAGTATCTTGGCAAAGTTTGCTGGAACAAAGACTCATATTAAAATCAAACATAAACACTGTTAAACCTCTTTTATGCTATAAAAAGTCTGATTACTCAGCATGATTCACTGGATGAGCGCTATCAGAATTACCTAAACAAATGGTTCCTTCCTACCATTTTATTGTATATATTTTTCTAGAAGCTATAAAATGGTACTCCCATTCTGGGTTTTGTTGTCAACCAACCTGAGTAACTCTCTACGTACATACCGTATTGTCCTTAGTGACATCTGTCCAAGTGCATGGTGACATTTATTTCAAATTGTTTCAAAAGGGAAAAAAAAGGAGAAAATGAGACTTGTTAGAAGTCATGCTTAGAGATGGCTCAATGATTAACTATCATGGCGAGTGGATGATGAGTTAAACTACTTTTGGAAGAAATCACATTTTATTGACATTTTAAGAAAGAAAATAACCATATGAATATACTACAAACTTTATAGAAAAGCCAAAATAATTAACATTAAGCTGCGTAAAGAACGAAAGAAAATATAACAGCCATTTCTATAATGTCTGAATTAATTTATGAAATTCTTTTAGAAGAATGATGCTGTGTCTAACAAAGTATCTTGCACATGGTAAGAGCTATTGAGTCACTTAATGATTTTTTTTTGAGATTCCTTTGCCAAGGAATATTCAAATTACCGAAGAATTGTGCTCATTTCATGTGCCAGCAAGGTTATGCTTACTTAAGATTCTTCAAGTTAAGCTTCAGGAATATGCGAACCAAGAGTTACCATAAAGACAGGCTGATTTCTGGAGAGGCAGAGGAACTAGAGACCAAATTGCCAACAATCATTAGATTGTGGAGAGCAAGGGAGTTCCAGAAAAAAAAAGGAACTACTTCTGCATCAACTAGAATGAATAAAACTTCTGACTGTGTGAATCACAGCAAAATGTGGCAAGTCCTCAAAGAGTTAGGAGCATCCAGAACATCTTAATTGTCTCCTAAAAACATGTATTGAACCAAGAAGCAACATTTAGAACCAAACATGGAACTGATTGGTTTAAGAATGGAAAAGGAGCATGACAAGGCTATATATCATCACTTTATTTATTGAACTTATATGCACAGTACGACATGAAAAATGCCAGGCTGAATGAATCAAAAGCTAGAATTAACATTGCCAAGAGAAATATCAACAATCTCACATATGCACATGTTCCTACTATGATGGCAGAAATTGAAGCAGAATTAAGAAGCCTTTTTATGAGGGTGAAACAGGAGAGTGTTAAATCTGATCTGAAGTTTAACATAAAAAAAAAACACCTAAGATCTTGGCAACTGGTCTCATCATTTCCTGGCAAAGAGAGGTAGAAGAAATGGAAAGAATGCCAAATTTTATGCTCTTGGGCTCAAAAATCACTACAAACATGAATTTAAAAGGTGTTTGCTTCTTGAAGGAAAATGCTGGCAAATCTAAAGAAAGTACTAAAACACAGAGACATCACCTGGCCCTCAAAGGTTCAATGTAAAAACATTGTTTTTTCCAGTAGCAACATATGGCCATGAGAGTTAGACTACAAGGAAAAACTGAGTGCTGCATAACTGATACTTTCAAAATGTGGCGCTGGAAAAGACTTTTGAGAGTCCCTAGAACAGCAAGGAGGTCAAATCAGTCAATACTTAAAGAAATTAATTCACTCTATTCACTGTAAGGTCAAATACTGAACCTGAAACTTAAATATTTTGGCCACATAATGAGAAGACAGAATTCATTGGGAAAGACCTTGGATGCTGGGAAAGACTGAAGGCAAAAGGTAAAGAGGATGGCAGAGGATGAAATGAATAGATGGTGTCATGGAAAACATAAATATGAACTTGGGTGGACTTCAAAACATAGTAGAAGATAGAGGGGCTTGATATGCTGTGGTCCACGAGATCAAAAACAGTCAAACAGGACTGAAAGACTGAATAACAACGTGTGTACATTTATGTATAGGTGTATACACACACTTATATACATACATATATGTATAGGGGTGTGTGTATATATGTATGTGTGTGTAAACACACATATGGATAGATAGATATAGATAAGAATAGATATAGATGCAGATACAGATATTTCTAAAGGGAAGAGGGAGCCAATGAAGTTTATTGTATATGGGAGTGACACGGTCCAATGTGTTTCAGGAAAATCACTTTACCACCTCTGTGGAGGACAGAGTGGAATAGGGAGAGACTTCAGTCGGGCTGACCAAGTAGGAGGCTGAGGAATAGGCAAGGCAAAATGTTATTCTATTTACAAGATGCTCCATCTCTCAGCTCCAGGCATTCTCTCTGCCCATCTCTTATTCCTAAAACACTCTTTTCTCCTCTACCCCACTGCTGGCCTCTTACACTTTAAGTCCTAATTAAAATTCCACCTTCTACAGGAAGCCTTCTCAACCATTCTAATCCAATCCCTTCCTCTCTGTTAATTTTTTCCTATTTATCCTGTATATAGCTTATCTATCTATCTGTCTGTCTATCTATCTATCTATTGCAGCTAGGTGGTGCAGTGGATAGAGCACCAGTGCAGGAGTCAGGAGGACCTGAGTTCAAATGTCACCTCAGACATTTGACACTGACTAGCTGTGTGACCTTGGGCAAGTCACTTAACCCCAATTGCCTCATCTCATCCAGTCATCCTGATGAATATCTGGTCACTGGATTCAGATGACTCTGGAGGAGAAGTGAGGCTAGTGACCTGCACAGCCCTCCTTCACTCAAAAACAAAAGTCAAGTTCAAGTCATGTCATTATTTCTCTGATGGCATGGTCTTCTTTGGTAACAAAGGATGAACACACAAATACTTAATACACACACATATATATATATATGTATATATATTTTTTCTTGACAATTTAGGTCTCTTGGTTTTTTGAATGAACCTTGTTTTATTTTTTCTCATTGTAAAGTATCTCTTTTTAGAACAACATTTCATTTTCCCCTAATTACATGTTATAACATTTTTTTAAACTTTTAAAAAAGTTTTGAATTCTAAGTAATAAGCATTTCCGCAGTGTTTACTATGTGCTAGGCACTGTGCTGATCATTTTTTACAATATTATCTCTTTTGGTCAAATGGCACCTAATAAGGCTCAGTATGTTTAATTGTTTCTTCTTTCTTTCTAGCCCTTACAACTTAAAAGATCTCATGATGAGTAAAATACATGAGCAAAAGAATAAGGAAAAAATTCTCATGTTGTCTTTCAAGTAATATGGTATGTTATGTTCAGTCCATGCATTTGTCACATTTATCACAGCTTCATTAAAGTCCTAGTGTGGTGCCTCATTGTGGGGTGAAGATGAATTTTCTTGAGAACTATGCCAGCAGGATATAATCTATACCAAGATGAAAGGTTGTTTTTTTTCTTTTAATAAATAGTTTTTTCCAATGATATGTAAAGAAAGTTTTTAACATTCATATTTATAAGATTTTGAATTCCAAAATTTTCTCCTTTCCTTCCACCATCTAATAAGAATTAGATTTATGTTTTCCTTCCTTTGGATTTCTAATATTTATTTTTCTTATTTAAAATGTTTTTGTTTCCCTTTCTCTTGAAGTTGGTATTTCACCTGTACAATTAATTTTGCTTAATCTGCTTTAATGAAGTTTCATCGTCACAGGTTCTCTTTCCCACTACTCTTAATCCTCCCTCCCTTTTGTCAGCCCTTTGCCTAGTTTTCGAGTTTTACTTAGCAAATTTTATCTCTAATTCTTCTAATTTTTCCCTTACAACTCTTCTTTTCTTCCTTTCTCAGGTAAGTGCCTAATTCTATATATCTCTCTTCTTTCTTCCACCAATTTTTTAAAAAAAGATTCCTCCTCTCCTTTTTTCTGTACCTTTTTTCCGTGAAGGATTTCTTTATCTAATTTTTTCCCTCTTTTGTCTAATATGAACATTTTATTTTTCCTTTGTGGTCTGTAAACTTATTTATTACTTAGTTAATGTCTTGATGTTCCTTATGAAATTAAGCTTCTGCAGTACTTAAGCTTGAGTATCTATTTCTCAGCAATTTCTGTGATCTTGCTCCCTTAACATTTTTTTTGTTGTGCCTCACTCTTAGACATATCAATTCATAAAAGAAGTAATTAATACAGAGTTATTGTCATATGGGAGAATTTTTCTATTTTCTTAATCATACGTTCTAATTATGTCCCATCCTTTCCCCACTCTTATTCTCTTTCCCATTTGCCTAGCGACCTTTGCTTCTGAGTTCCAGTTGTCCAAGCAGCTTCAATTTCCTTTGTCTTGAAGCTGGATGTTATCCATGATTCTCACAGAGGAACTGGTCTCCCTATGCACAAATTCCATGAAGAGTAGACCTCCATGTTCCATTACAAGATAAGGTTAAAAGGTCTGCATATTCCATTACAGAATATCCCTCTTCCAACATAAGGTTAAAAGGTCTGCTTATTCCATTACAAAAAGTGCTTCTTCTCCCAGAAGAGTTTTCTTTAGTAGGACTAGCTCTGCTCACTGGCTTCAGAACTACCATTTTCTCTCTCTGTTTCAGTCCTTCCATTTGCCCCATTTTCTGTTCTTTTGAAGTCTCTTTTCTTTCTGAGAAATTACAGAAGTTAGTTTCCCCATCATTACTCAGCCAAGAATTTGATTAGCTGCTGTCTTCTACCTTTGGTCTCTCTTTATGACCTTCCCTATTTAATACCACAAAATTCATTGATTAGTGTAGTGAACCTTTGAGATTGTTCATGGTATTGAAGTCTTTCTTCTTCATCATCACTTCTGTCTCTTTAAATTTTGCTTTCAACTTCATCTCTTTGTTTGATTTTCTAAAAGAAATGATTTAATGATCCTTCTGTTGTTGTTTTCTTTTTTTGAACACAACTTTTTTTTCATTTTTAAAAAATTCTGTCGAGAAAGGACACTATATTTCATTATACGTTCTATTTTTGGTGATTGTATTTATTTGCTTTTATTATGTTTTTGTCATTTAGGGTGTGTGAAAGTCAAAGTGCTGGCATCTGTTTCTGTTTTGTTTCATTCTGCAGGAGTACTTTACATTACATTTTCACAATTTTTAATTTACCTTGTTCTTCTGGGAGATTGATTGACCTTAAATGGTCTTTACAGATTCTGTCTTCAAGATCATTTTTTACTTGTATAGAAATCATCTGTCCTCTTAAGGTTATTAACTTTTGCTTCTCTTCCATATTGTCATGCATTTCAGCATATTTATATTTCCAGTCTATTGTTTTCTCTCTACATTCTTCTTCTGAGAGACTCACCACCATGGATTCATGTTTTTCTATTCTAATAACCTCTGGTCTGTAGGCTATACAATTTTCTATTTGTTCTCTTCTAACTTCTCTCAATATATATTTCTCTTTTGAACTAATCTGGAGTGTCTTACTATGGTTTTCATGCTCTCCTGGTAATTTGTTCAAACTCTTTTGTATTGCAACAATTATTTGGAGAGGTTTGTAATTTTTTTGAGTGTTTCGGTATTCATCCTCATTTCTAATTTTAGTATCCTCACTATGGAATTTATGTACTCTTAGGGTTTTTTTAAAGAATTTTTTTGTTAATTAATTTTTAGTTTTCAACATTCACTTCATAAGATTTTGAGTTCTAAATTTTCTCCCCATCTCTCCTCTCCACCGAGCCCCAAAGAGCATGCATTCTGAATATTCCATTTTCCAATATGCCCTCCTTTCTGTCACATCTCTCTCTTCTCTCATCCCCTTACCCTATCTTTTCTTGTAGGGCAAGATAGATTTCAATACACCATTGCCTGTATGTCTTATTTCCCAGTTGCACTTATAAACAATTTTTAATATTTGTTTTTTAAAACTTTGAACTCTAACTTCTCTCCTTTCCTCCCTCCCCACCCATCTCCACTGAAAAAGCACACAATTCAGTATAGGTTATACACATGTAGTCAAGCAAAACACTTCCATAACACTCATGATGTGAAAAACTAACTATATTTCCCTCTATCCTATCTTGCCCTCCATTTATTCAATTCTCTATTTTGACCATGTCCCTCCTCAAAAATGTTTACTTCTAATTACTCCCTCCTCCCATTTTCCCTCCCTTCTATCATCCACCTCACCCCTGCTTATCCTTTGCCCCCTATTTTCCTGTGGTGTAAGATGTATTTTCATACCAAATAGAATGTGCATGTTATTCCCCCCCACTTAAGCCAAATCACTTCCCCATCTTACACTTCGCTGAAAAAGCTTTTTCTTACCTCATTTATGTGAGAGATAATTTACTCCATTCTATTTCTTCCATTCTCCTTCTCCCAATATGTTCTTCTCTCGCCCCTTAATTTTAGGTTTTTTAGATATCATCCTTTCATATTCAACTTACCCTGTGCCCTCTTTATATAGGTATATGATCCTTCCCACTACCCTAATACTGATTGAAGTCTCAAGAGTAACAAATATTATCTTTCCATCTAGGGATGTAAACAGCTCAATGTTAGTAAGTCCCTTATGATTTCTCTTTCCTGTTTAGCTTTTCATGTTTCTCTTGATTCTTATGTTTGAAAGTCAAATTTTCTCTTCAGCTCTGGTCTTTTCATGAAGAATACTTGAAAGTCCTCTATTTCACTGAATGACCATTTATTCCTTGAAGGATTATACTCAGTTTTGCTGAGTAGGTGATTCTTGGTTTTAATCCTAGCTCCTTTGACCTCTGGATTGTTGTATTCTAAGCTCTCTGATCCCTTAATGTAGAAACTGCTAGATCCTATAATATCCTGATCATGTTTCCACAATACTCAAATTGCTTCTTCTTGACTGTTTGCAATATTTTCTCCTTGACCTAGGAGTTTTGAAATTTGGCTACAATATTCCTAAGAGTTTTCCTTTTGGAACCTCTGTCAGGGGGCAATTGGTAGACTCTTTCAATATCTATTTTACTGTCTGGTTCTAGAATATCAGAGCAGTTTTCCTTGATAATTTCTTGACAGACGATGTCTAGGCTTTTTTTTTGACCACAGATGTCAGGTAGTCCAATGATTTTTAAATTAGGCTTCCTGAATCTATTTTCCGGGTCAGTTGTTTTTCCAAGGAGATATTTCACATTGTCTACTATTTTTTCATTCCTTTGGTTTTGCTTTATAATTTCTTTTTCTCTTTTTTTTTTTATTTAGCTTTTAACATTCATTTTCACAAAATTTTGGGTTACAAATTTTCTCCCCTTTTCTCCCCTCCCCCCCCAAATGCCAAGCATTCTAATTGCCCCTATGACCAATCTGCTCTCTCTTCTATCATCCCTCTCTGCCCTTGTCTCTGTCTTCTCTTTTGTCCTGTAGGGCCAGATAGCTTTCTATACCCCTTTACCTGTATTTCTTATTTCCTAGTGGTAAGAACATTACAGTTGATCCTAACACTTTGAGTTCCAACTTCTTTAGCTCCCTCCCTCTCCACCCCTTCCCTTTGGAAGGCAAGCAATTCAATATAGGCCAAATCTGTGTAGTTTTGCAAATGACTTCCATAATAGTTGTGTTGTATAGGACTAACTATATTTCCCTCCATCCTATCCTGTCCCCCATTACTTCTATTCTCTTTTGATCCTATCCCTCCCCATGAGTGTTGACCTCAAATTGCGCTCTCCTCCCCATGCCCTCCCTTCTATCATCCCCCCCCCACTCTGCTTATCCCCTTATCCTCCACTTTCCTGTATTGTAAGATAGGTTTTCATACCAAAATGAGTAGGCATTTTATTCTTTCCTTTAGTGGAATGTGATGAGAGTAGACTTCATGTTTTACTCTCACCTCCCCTCTTTATCCCTCCACTAATGAGTCTTTTGCTTGCCTCTTTTATGAGAGATAATTTGCCCCATTCAATTCTCCCTTTCTCCTCCCAATATCTTTCTCTGTCACTGCTTGATTTCATTTTTTTTTAAGATATGATCCCATCCACTTCAATTTACTCTGTGCACTCTGTCTCTATGTGTGTGTGCGTGTGTGCATGTGTGTGTGTGTAATCCCACTCAGTACCCAGATACTGAAATGTTTCAAGAGTTACAAATATTGTCTTTCCATGTAGGAATGTAAACAGTTCAACTTTAGTAAGTCCCTTATGACTTCTCTTTGCTGTTCACCTTTTCATGCTTCTCTTCATTCTTGTGTTTGGAAGTCAAATTTTCTTTTCAGCTCTGGTCTTTTCATCAAGAATGCTTGAAAATCCTCTATTTCATTGAAAGACCAATTTTTCCCCTGAAGTATTATACTCAGTTTTGCTGGGTAGGTGATTCTTGGTTTTAGTCCTAGTTCCTTTGACTTCTGGAATATCCTATTCCATGCCCTTCGATCCCTTAATGTAGAAGCTGCTAGATCTTGTGTTATCCTGATTGTATTTCCACAATACTTGAATTGTTTCTTTCTAGCTGCTTGCAATATTTTCTCTTTCACCTGGGAGTTCTGGAATTTGGCCACAATGTTCCTAGGAGTTTCTCTTTTTGGATCTCTTTCAGGCAGTGTTCTGTGGATTCCTTGAATATTTATTTTGCCCTCTGGTTCTAGAATCTCAGGGCAGTTTTCATTGATAATTTCATGAAAGATGATGTCTAGGCTCTTCTTTTGATCATGGCTTTCAGGTAGTCCCATAATTTTTAAATTGTCTCTCCTGGATCTATTTTCAAGGTCAGTTGTTTTTCCAATGAGATATTTCACATTATCTTCCATTTTTCCATTCCTCTGGCTTTGTTCTGTGATTTCTCGCTTTCTCATAAAGTCCTTAGCCTCCATCTGTGCCATTCTAATTTTGAAAGCACTATTTTCTTCAGTGAGCTTTTGAATCTCCTTTTCCATTTGGCTAATTCTGCTTTTGAAAGCATTCTTCTCCTCATTGGCTTTTTGAACCTCTTTTGCCAATTGAGTTAGGCTAGTTTTCAAGGTGTTATTTTCTTCAACATTTTTTTGGGTCTCCTTTAGCAGGGAGCTGATTTGCTGTTCATGCTTTGACTTCATGTCTCTCATTTCTCTTCCCAGCTTTTCCTCCACCTCTCTAACTTGATTTTCAAAATTCTTTTTGAGCTCTTCCATGGCCTGAGCCCATTGAGTGGGCTGGGACACAGAAGCCTTGATTTCTGTGTCTTTGCCTGATGGTAAGCATTGTTCTTCCTCATCAGAAAGGAAGGGAGGAAATGCCTGTTCACCAAGAAAGTAACCTTCTATAGTCTTATTTCTTTTCCCTTTTCTGGGCATTTTCCCAGCCAGTGACTTGACCTCTGAATATTTTCCTCACACCCACCTCACCTCCTCATCCTCCCAGCCAGTGTTTGGGGTCTGAGATTCAAATGCTGCTTCCAGCCTCAGGGCTTTGGGTGGGTGGGGGGGGCAGGGCTGCTATTCAGTGTGAGATTAAATTCAGATGCTCAGGTGAGGGCAGGGCTGCCTCTCAGGCTCAGTTCCCTCAGGGAGTTTATGCACAGACCTTCAACAATGGATCCAGGCTCCTGCCTGCTTGGAGAGCCCTGGTCTGCCGCTGCCCCTCAGCTTCTGTCTCCCGAGGGGGCCCGAGCCATGGGGGCACCCCACTCCCCCCTCGACCCACCAAAGGGACTCTCTCACCGACCCCCGTCACCTGTGGGTGGAGGTACTTGTGCGGCCGCTGGAGATCCCGTCCCTGAAGCCCGCTCGGGTCTGTTCCTCTCGGTGCCGCGGCCACGGCAGGGCTGTACTCAGCTCCCAGTCCCGGCGCCCAGTCCGCAGCACGAAGGACCTTTTACGAGAGGTTTGCAGGTCTCTCCGGAACAGAAATCTCCCTCGCTCCAATGTTCTGTGGCCTCTGGGTGCAGAATTCGCCTTGAGTTACTTCTTTGTAGTTGTTCTATGGGTTGTGGGTTCGGAGCTATGTGTATGTGCGTCTTTCTACTACGCCATCTTGGCTCCGCCCCTGCTTTATAATTTCTTGATTTTTCATAAAGTCATTAGCTTCCATCTGCTCCATTCTAATCTTTAAGGAATTATTTTCTTTTTTAATATGTATTTATTTTTCATTTCTCAACATTCACTTCCACAAGAATTTGAATTCAAAGTTTTCTCCTCATCTCTTCCTACCCCCACACCCCAGGACAGCATGCACCCTATTCACCTCTTTCTCCAGTCTGTCTTCCCTTCTATTACTCCCCCTTCTTCCATTTCCTTCCCCTGTATTTTCCTGTAGGGCAAAATAGATTTCTTACCCCATTGCCTGTATATCTTATTTTCCAGTTGCATGCTAAAACAATTTTTAACATTCGTTATTAAAGCTTTGAGTTCCATATTCTCTCCTTCTCCTCCTCACCTACTCTCATTGAGAAAATAAGCAATTCAATATAGGTCATACATGCATGACAATGCAAATCACTTTCATAATAGTTATGTTGTGATGGATTAACCACATTTCCCTCTGTCCTATCCCACCCTCCATTTATTCCATTCTCTCACTTGACCTGTCCTCCCACAATAGTGTTTGCTTCTGATTATGCATTTCTCCAATTTGCTGCCCCTTCTATTATCTTTCCTCTCCTATCCTCTTCCCCCTTGCCTTTCTGCAGAGTAAAATAGATTTCTGCATCCAATTGAGTGTGTGTTATTCCCTCCTTAAGCCAAATCCCATGAGAGTAAGGCTCACTTATTTCCTTTCATCTCCCTTCTCTTCCCCTCCATTGTAAAAGCTCTTTCTTGCCTCTTTTTTTGTGAGATGATTTGCTACATACTACTTCTCCCTTTTGCTTACTCTTAATACATTCCTCTCAATAGTAAATTTTATTTTTTTAGGTATTTTCCCTTCATATTCAGCTCACCCTGTACCTATTGTCTATGTATATTTATATACACACATGCATACACACATGTACCCATGCAAGCCTACACACACACATATATCTATATACATATAGATATATGTATACCTATGCTTATACATATACCCATATCTATACCTATAAACATACCTGTACACACACACACACACACACACACACACTCACATATATTTCCTCTAACTACCCTAATACTGAAAAAGGTGCCATGAGTTGCAAATAACATCTTTCCATGTAGGAATGTAAAGAGTTCAACTTTAATGAGTTCCTTAAGGCTTCTCTTTCCTATTTACCTTTTCATGCTTCTCTTGATTCTTGTGTTTGAAAGTCAAATTTTCTATTCAGCTCTGGTCATTTCAACAAGAATACTTGGAAGTCTTCTATTTTATTGAATGACCATTTTTTCCCCCTGAAGTATTATACACAGTTTTGCTGGGTAGGTGATTCTTGGTTTTAATCCTATCTCCTTTGACTTCTGCAGTATCATATTCCAAGCCCTTTGATCCCTGAGTGTGGAAACTGCTAAATCTTGTGTTATCCTGATTGTATTTCCACAATATTCAAATTGTTTCTTTTTGCTTGCTTGTACTAGTTTTCTCCTTGACTTGAAAACTCTGGAATTTGGCTGCAATATTCCTAGGAGTTTTCCTTTTGGGATCTATTTCAGGAGGTGATCAGTGAATTCCCTCTATTTCTATTTTACCCTCTGATTCTAGAATGTCAGAGTAGTTTTCCTTGATAATTCCTTGAAAGATGATGTCTAGACTCTTTTATTGATCTCATTTTCAGGTAGACCAATAATTTTAAAATTATCTCTCTTGTATCTATTTTCCTGGTCAGTTATTTTTCCAGCGAGATATTTCACATTGTCTTCTATTTTTTTCATTATTTTGGTTTTGTTTATAATGTCTTGGTTTCTGATAAAGTCATTAATTTCCATCTGCTCCATACTAATTTTTAAAGAACTATTTTCTTCAGTGAGTTTTGAGCCTCCTTTTCCATTTGGTCAATTCTGCTTTTTAAAGTATTCTTCTCCTCATTAGCTTTTTGGACCTCTTTTGCAGTTTGGGTTTAAAAGTGTTATTTTCTTCAGCATTTTTGGGGGTCTCCTTTAGGAAGCTGTTGATTCACTTTTCATGATTTTCTTGCATTGCTCTCATTTCTCTTCCCAATTTTTTCTCCACCTCTCTTATTTGATTTTCAAAATCTTTTTTGAGCTCTTCCATGGTCTGAGATCGTTTCATGTATTTTTTTGGAGACTTTGGATTCAGAAGCCTTTATCTTACTGTCTTCTTCTGATGGTATGCTTTGCTTTTCCTCATCTGAAAGAATGAGAGAAAATACCTTTTTGGTATACCAAAAAAGTAACCTTCTATAGTATTATTTTTTCCCCTTTTTGATCATTTTCCTAGTTAGTTACTTGGCTTTTGAGTCCTTTATCAAATGGAGGGTATACTACCCTAGGCTTCAGAGGTTTTCTCCAGCTGTTTGCTGAGATACCTCTAGGGACCTGTAAGTTCTCAGTTTCTCCAAGGTGGCACAACCAAGAGAGAGGAATTTACTCTTCTCCTGGCCTGTGCTCTGGTCTGTGAGCAACCACAAGCACTCTTTTCTTCCTTGGAACTGCGAGTAGGATCCCCTCTACACAGCCACCACCAACTCTACCACACCATGCTCCTCCTTACCCCAGGACCTCCACTAAGGCCTGAGATCCAGATCAGCTGCTCAATCTTTAGGCTGAGGGCTCCAAAAGTGGAAACTACTGGTGCAGTGGCTGCTGCTGCCCTGGGACCAGGGCTGGGGCTGTACTGTGCTCTCCTCTCACCCAGGTGAAAGAGCTTTTTTACTGACCTTTGAAACTGTCTCTGGCATTTGTGGGTTGAGAAATCTGGGAACCACAGCTGCTACCCATGATTCCAAGCCCTGGAGCCTGCTCCAGTCTTATCTGTGCCTCACAGCCCATGCTGGGCTGTGCTTTGCTCCAAGCCTGGTATGACAGACCTTTTCTATCAGCCTTCCAGGCTGTCTTGGGCTGGAAATCTCTTTCTTTTCATCATTTTGTGGCTTCTGCTGCTCTAGAATTTGTATAAAGTCATTTTTTGCAGGTATTTTATGGGTATGGGGGGAGAGCTGGAGGAGATCTGTCCTTTTACTCCACCATCTTGGTTCCGCCCACAAGGAATTATTTTCTTCAGTGAAATTTTGGACCTCCTTTTCCATCTGGTCATTTCTACTTTTTTAAGGCATTCTTCTCCTCATTGGCTTTTTGGATCTCTTTTGCCATTTGGGTCAGTCTGTTTTTTAAGGTGCTATTTTCTTCAGCATTTTTGCGTCCCTTTTATCAAGCAGTTGACTCATTTTTCATGATTTTCTTGGATCACTCTCATTTCTCTTCCCAATTTTTCCTCTACTTCTCTTACTTGATTTTCAAAATCCTTTTTGAGCTCTTCCATGGTCTAAGACCAATTCGTATATTTCTTGGAGGCTTTGAATGTAGGTGCTTTGATTTTGTTTTTTTCTGTTTGTATATTTTGGTCATCCTTGTCACCAAAGTAAGATTCTATAGTCTGATTCTTTTTCTGGCTTTTGCTTGTTTCCCCTGCCATTTACTTTACTTTTGAGCTCTTTGTCAAGGTAGTTCTCTGCTTCCAATGGGGGTGGAGGAATGTACTGTCAATCCCTCAATCCCTCCACAATCTGTAGGCCGAGAGCTCCATAAACAGCTGCTGCCCCTCCTGCAGCTGCCAAGGACTCCTCTACCCCATCCACCAACCTGGGGCTGGGGTAGCGAATGCTCTACTCTCTCACACAGATCCCACAGGGTTTTTCCACCAACTTTCCAATTTGTCGTCAGCGTTTTGAAGTCTGGAAACTGCCACAGGTGCCAGAGATTTAGTTGTCTCCCTCACCCCCAGGCCTGCTTAGGTCCCATTTGTGCTGGTGCTACCCTGCTGGACTGTACTCTGCTCATAGCCCAGGGAGATAGATGCTTCCTGTTGACCTTTCAGGCTGTTTCGGGCTGGAGATTTGCTTCTCTCCATCATTCTGTGGGTTCTGCAGCTCCAGAATTTGTTTAGAGTCATTTTTTACAGATATTTGTTTGAGTTTGGGGCAGAGAGATCTAGAATGTGACTGCTTTCACTCCACCATCTTATCTCCACCCCTGTACTCTAGCTTTTTAAGTGAATTTTCTTCCTTTTGAAATAGTTTGTGATAATAACATTTTTTTCCTTCTCTGTTTCCTTCTCATTCCCTTCATGACTCTTCTCCCTTTGATAGTTTATTCTCTTTGATGGAATCCTAATAGAGCTGCCCCCAGTCCTCAAAGTCTAAATTCATTACAGACCCACTGTACTTACCTACCCCCTCCCCTGCCAATGTCCTAACTTCTTCATATATGACTCATTGCTCACTAGAACAACAGGTATGTCCCTGAGTTCATAGTTCTCACAGAAACAGCCGGTGTGGGAACCCAGCCACTGCCTCTACTCAGCCATGACACCCAGACCTGTTCCCACAGAAACAGGTATCTCGTAGTCAGTCATAATCACATCATGCGTCTAGCCCAAGACAGGACCACAATATCTATCTTGACCAGACAGGGCCACAATAGCTAGTCAATTGGAGACAAGAATTGCATGACCAGGATGTTTAATCAGCAAACCAGAGAAGGGACCCCTCCTCTATTACCTTATCCTTTAATAAACTCCTCCTGCCTTTTTAATATTAACCATATCCCTCTATTCTATGTAAATTTCTTTACCCTATAAAAATCCATCCTGCTTTCTCTCAGATTACTGGTTGCTCTTAGAACTTAGCCCACTTCATGAGAGGCATTATTCTCAATAAATGTCTATATTTGGATTAGAGGTCATCGGATTCTGAATCATGTGAGACAATTCCACCACAATACATCATGAAACCTCTACAGTTTTTGGTGTCCCTGGGTTTAAACCTCCACACCATGGCTGGATTGCAATACTGTCTCAGGCTCCCTTCACACTGGGGAATTTGCTTTTCACTGATCTCAGTCCTTGTTCCAAGTATCTTTTGGACAGATGGGACTGGTCCCTGATGGATTCTAGTCTCCTTTCCTTCAGGTCAGGGGAAGTAAAATATACCAGTTTTCTACCCTAATTCCCTCTGGTTTTTTTTTTTGTTTTTAATTTCTCTCACTGGGTTGAATTTGCCACATTTTTGAAGTTGGAGAAGACATGGGTGCATTATTCCAGGCTGAGCCTCTGCACCTGACAGTTCCCTAACCCAGTGTAAGCACCCCAGCATACGCAGTGGGGCCTGCTATCACAGCTTCTTTGATCTTCTCTAAAAGGAAAGGCAACTTTTGAGGGGTTAGCAAACACTTTAGTCAAGGACATGTATCATTCATTTAGTTCAGGGGAAAAAGTCAGCACCCTGAACTTCAGGGAAAATACAGAGAAATCAAAAGTCACTAGACATGCTTCCAAAGTATTTGATCATGCATCTTTACCAGAGAGGGAACATCTGGAATTTTCAAAATGGGAGGGGGAGGTTGGTTAGTGGTTTCCCAGAATCCTTATCTGGCCAAGTACTTCCAGTCAGTAAGCCCCAAAGTAAAAATTCACCCTGACTATTTATACACTTTTCAGCACCAGAGGGCATAACCCTCTGACCCAGTGCCTCAATAGATAAAACAAAAGTTGCTTGGAACCCTCCTACAAAACAACTCCCCTAGTCAAGCTTCCCTCAATGGACAGGTCAGTCAATGAGAGGGAAAGACCTTCTTCAATCACATTATTCAATCAGAGGCACTGTGAGTAAAACAAAAACAGCAAAAGATTCTATTTTAATTGCCATTACACCTAGGAGACACTTTAAGCAGAAGACCTCCTCAACTTTTACCTCTCCTTCCTACTCACCTGGTTAGGTCAATTAATGTCTCCTCAGTATTGCAATAGGATGATAAAGGGAGAACAAGAATGAGATGCTCTTTCAGACATTCTGTATCTGAAGGGAATTTTCTGAGTGGGTCACAAAGGACTGTGAGTCTGTTTCCATGTCCTACTGAAGCATGAGACTGATGAAGGAAGGAACTGAATGAATACATTATAGATTACTACTCCCCATTGTTAGCTCATTGGGCTCTTACTTTGTTGAAGTTCTTGCTTTTTTTAATCCAATGGAAAATTATAGTTTTTCTGCTTCTAGCCCATATTCCTCTTTGATATTTTAAAAAATAGTGAGAATTAGAAGAAAGGTCTCATTCCACACATTTTTGTTGATAGGACACAAAAATTCCCCATTTGCTACTTTTTGATATTTTATGAAGCATTACTGCTCTCCCCTCCTTTTACAAGTGAATTTATATTCTAACTTACCTTTCCCTCAATTACATCTCTTGGCTTGACACAAAAATTCCTGGTTAAGGTAACTTTCAATTTTTTATATCTTCTTGCTGTGGTAGTTGCTTAACATTGATTAAACTTCCTTAAGAAATGGTAATAGTCTACATTAATGTCTGTTCTTTCTTGACTTAAGTGCATGTCACCATTTGCATGCAAGGTAACAATGCAGAGTCTAAATGAGCACTTGATTTTGAGTCATAGGATATGATTTGGAATTCCATTTACTCTCTGTGTTACCCTGAACAACTGTCTTAAGTTCTCTGAGACTTAATTTCCTTATCTACAAAATGAGGGAATTGAAGTAGATTCATCCAAGAGACAAAGGCCCCTCTTGGTTCTTAATCGATGATCCGAAGGTCTCATTTTGATCCTTTGGCTATTGTTGGTGTGCCTGCAGAGATCCTGATATGAACATAAAGAGATTGTGAGAGCTAAATTCTCTTGGAAAATAATTGTTTTTTTTTTCTATTCAGAGCAATGGTAGCAACCTGTTTAGTTTAGGATATCTTCTTCTTCCTTGAATGTTCCAATTACAACTCTGTCACTGTGTCCACTAACAATACTTCCCTCAGTCTCCTAACTCTGTGCCTCCTTATTTGTCTTTTGATTTTTTATCAGTCAATTTATGTTTTGTCTTCCTAATCCAGTTGTAAAACTATAAAAGTTTCAGCAATATTCCTCTTGCATGAAGAACATGGCTGAGCAACATGCTACTTTATCTATGGTTCTCTTGATATTTACATAATTAAAAAAAATTCTTGGCCAAGCTACAAAAATACGAAGTACTGTGTTAATTCCCCTATAATTCTGATGTTAAGGCCAAAATAGAGTGTTCTTTTTAACTCTTGTTCTTCAGCCATCATCACCCTGAGACCTAACCTAAGTTCAGAAGACTTGAAATTTTTAATCAAAGGATTAAGCTTCTGGGGTTAGGAAAAAAGCAAAATTATGGTTTTTCCACCACATTCTTTTGAGATTGATCCTAACAAATGAAAGTTAAATTTTCTCTATCTTTATACAAGCTGCTTGATGAGAGCTGCTTGGAAAACTTGGCAGTTATTCTGATTTGAAGGTGTGTCCTTTAGATGTTTCAGATAATCCCATAGTCTCTGAGGAGACCCAAATGATGTGAACTTCTGGTATCAATACCAATTCTGTCTTGCCCTCTTGATTATTGCCCAAGAGTAGACAGGTTCTGTTCAGTAATGAAGTACTGAAAAAAAATGAAGTCTCCGATTATGTGAGGGTAGCAATTACTGCTTAATATTTTAAAGGTCATAGGAATTTCATTTTTAGAGACAAAATTGCTTAGATAAGGTTTATTGTTGTGCAATCATTTTCAATTGTAACTTCTTTGTGAACTCATTTGAGGTTTTTTTCTTGGCACAGACAGATAGTGGAGTGGTTTGCCACTTTTTTCTCCAGCTCATTTTACAGATAAGGAAACTGAGGCAAACAGGGGTAAGTGACTTGCTGAGGGTCACACAGCTAGTAAGTATCTGAGGTCAGATTTGAACTCAGGAAGATGAATCTTCTTGACATCAGGCCTAGTACTCTGAACCACGTACCTGCCTGTAGACATGGTTTGTCTTACTTAAAAAACATAGATTTCTCTGAATAATTATAGGAGTGTCATCTTAAGATGATTAAAAAAAAGAATCATTCTAAAATAAAAAGTTAATATTATAATGCTTTGAGGAAACTCTGAAATGAGTTCCAATAAACACAGGAATAAAGCAATGATCTTTTTCCTTGTTTCTTTTTTGTCATAGTTCTAGAAAAGCTACTGGTAGAAATGACAAAAAGAAGAAATTAGAGGCATAAACATTAGCTATCAGGATACAGAACCATCACTGTTTGCAGACATGATTGCTATTTGTTTACTTGTATGGGGAGGCCTTACATATTGTGAGGGTTGTTCCCTGTCTGTAGCATGAGGAAACCATGATTCAAAGGGTGTCACAATAGATATCTCTAGCCTCTTATCTCACAGTTCTCTAAAGAAGAATTTAATTCCTGCCAGGAAGTTGGGGCTGAAGATACACTATTCTCCACAGAGAGAGTGGGTACTAGGCTAGAATTATATCTGTTTGCTCCCTCAAATGATATTAGTCTAGGGATGGGGGTTGCAGCTTCAAGCTAACTTCTGATTACTGTTCATTATTGAGGAGGGGAGCTGAACCCCAAGCTTTATATCCATTGCTTCACCCTTTTTCCATGAAATACCAGTTTCACAATGAACACACATAGCACTTTGTCTGGAAAACTCATCCAAGTTGGTAACAAAACAGAAATCAGAGAAGGTGTACTTCAGAGAATATATACCACACAAAACAGAGTGAAGGAGCTCTCTCATTGGGAATGAGATAACTCAGCTTAGCTAAGAGAGAGAGGAGGAGGAGGAGGAAGAGAGAGAGAGAGAGCAAGAGACAAAGAGAGAGAGAGAGAGACAGAGACAGAGACAGAGAGAGAGAGAGACACAGAGAGAGATAGAGAGAGAAACAGAGAGAGAGACAGAGAGAGAGACAGAGAGAGAGCTGGATCTCACCCAGGGGAAATTCCCCAAAGTCTCTAGTGTAGCAATTTGGAGATAAAGACTTAATGGATACTGCCAACTTCTCTCATGTTGGCTTATTTCCAGAGACTTTTCCTTCAGCAGCCAGAAGTAGGGATGGCTTTGGCCAACTTCCATCTTGAAGATAGAAGCCAGAAACACCCAAAGCAACTTGAGGAAGACTCAAGAGCTCCCCACTCTCCCAGTCTGGCCAAATCCACCCACCCTAAGCAGGTCAGATTATTCATTGCCACTGATAAAGAAATAATCCCATACTAAAGTACCTTAGAACTGTGGTTACACTTAGAAAATCCTAGAGAACCAACAAAGAAATAATTAAGACAGTTAAATAAATGATCAATTGTCTTAAAATATATATCAGGGTAAAAAAATAAATCCATAAAATCTAAAAATATTGATTTCTACATATGTGAATTTCAGTCAAATAAAAATATGAATTAAGCATCTATACTCCCAAAATGTACTTCTGAATAGAAATACATATGAATATTAAAATACATTTTACACATATTGTCATTTTCCTGTTCTAGAAGGGAATAATAGAAAGGGAAATCTTATACATAAAACACTTGGGAGCCAATATAATCAGATGCATTTGAGATTTATATAAATTCATTTCCAAAATGGTCTTTAAAAAAAGAATGGCTTAAGTGATTAGAAGAATAATAATTGCTAATATTCGGACCACAGCAATATGACAAAAACAACAAAACCTTTTAAATCATTTCACTAATTTAGTACTATGCCAGTCAATATTACCAAGGGAATAGTTTATAGTTCTTGACAAATAATAACAAAATTCACGGAACTAAAGCTCTAGATTCTGAAGGGAAATAGTGAAAAATGGTAGAAATGAAGGGGGAAAATTGAAATCTCAAGTTATTTTACAAAATAATCATCAAAATGAGTTTGTACTGCTTTAAAGGAATAGTAAAGCAGATCAGTGGCATAGACTTGATAAACAAGCATAACAAATAATTTAAGTCAGCAACCAAATGTTCAGTAAACCCCAAAATATACATTTATTGGGGAAGAATCTTCTGTCTAACAATAGCTATAGGTAAAACTGGAATGCAGTTTGGCAGAAATTACATTACACTATCACAATAAGCTCAAAATACACATATTACCTGAATAGTAAAAGACCCATAATTTGAAAAAATTAAATTAAAACAATTTAGACTACATTAGGTACATATTACAGTTATAGCTAAAGAAGACATTATTTTTAAAAAACATTTTTATTTATATATTTTATTTTTACATCATTTAGATTTTGCTTGCATATCTTTCCCTTTTATTCTCCCAGAGAGACATCCCTTATAACAAAGAAAAATAGAATGACCACACAAAACTAGAAATGACCAATACATTGAAAAAAATCTAACGTTATTTTAATAATTTTTTATCAATTATAAATAAATTCTTTATAATTTTGTATGTATATTATACTTAGCAATTTTGTACAACAATGGATTCCTCTTCAGAAGGAAGTATCTTTTCACATTGATTCTTTGTCTCAATATTTTTCTTAAAAATTTATCAACATTCATTTTAGGCAGTTTTCTGATTTTTGTTCATTCCATTTAGATTATTGCCATCATCGTTTTCTTGGCTCCGCTTACTTCACTTTGCATTAGTTCATATAAGTCTTTCCATTCTGGTCTGTATTTATTCTGTTAGTATTTTCATATAGCCCAGTGATATTTCATTACATTTATGCACAACAAAGTGTTTGGACATTCTCTAATTGATGTAGAGGACATTATTAACCAAAAAAGAATTAGAGATAATTATAAAAAATAAAATGGGTAATATTAAATATATGAGTTTTTAAACAAGCATTTTTATTTATGTGTCCTCATTACCCTCCCTCAATTGAGCAAGTAAAAAAAAAAAAACCCAACAGACAATAAAGCCCTGAATACATAGATGCAAAGTCCAGCAAAACAAATTCCTGTAATAGCCATGTCTAAAATTGTGTCTCTCCTGCATTTTACTTTCATCACTTCTGTAGGATGAGTGGTGTCATTCTTCGAACTCACGTACTATTTCCCTGACCAGAGGTTTAAAATCTCTCATAGTTGCTGTTGTTATTATTTTAGAGATTGTTCTTCTAGTTTCAGTTGCTTCACTCTGCACTAGGTCATGGAGGTCTTCTCAGTCTCCTCTAAAATAGTCCTCTTCATTATTTTTTTTTTATGGCACAACAATATTCTAGTGCATTCGTAGACCACAATTTGTTTAACCAATTCCCAACGGCAGACATCCCCTTGATTTCCAGTTTTTGGCCATCACAAAAAGAACTTCTGAAATTAAAATAGCTGCTCTTTGTGTACACACAAATCCTTTTCTACTTTCTTTAATTTCTTTGGCCTTGATGTGGTTTAGCTGGGTCAAAATGTGTGGAGTTCCAAATTTATTTCTGGAATATCTAACTGATTCACAGCTCCATCAATAGAACATGAGTTCACTTCTTTCTCCATACCCTTTCTAACATTTGCCACTTTCTTCTTTTGTCATCTTTGCCAATTAATTGATGCGAGGCAAAACCTCAAAGTTGCTTTTTTTGTATATCTTTAATTATTAGTCATTTAGATAATTTATCATGTGATTATGGGTAGCTTGGATCTCTGTCAGTAAAACTTTGTGTTGATATTATCCATTTATGTATTGGTTTTAAAATTATAAGATTATTTAATTGTATCTATGTTTTGATCTTAAAAATTTGAATTAGTTCCTGATAGATCTTGGCTAGAAGACCTTTGTCAGAGAAACTTGTTGCAATCAATTTTTTTGTCAGTGATTTGCTTCTCCTTTAACTTTTACCATATTAGATTTGTTTGTGCAAACTTTTTTATATAATTAGAATTGTTTATTTTATCTCACATAAGCTTCTACATCATATTTAGTTATTGTGCCATCTATAGATATGAAAGCTATTTTCCCCTTCCTCCTTTAATTTGTTTATGATGAGAATATTTATATAGAGATCATAAATCCATTTACTATATATCTCGGCACATATTGTCAGGTACTGATCAAACTCTTATTTCTGCCAGACTGCTGGTTACTTCCTTATGATTATCAGGTACCATGCTAATATGTTCATCTGCTTCTGTACGTTGTGTACCTAATTTTTCCCATTAAACAACCCCTTTTTTTGTCTCTATCTCTCTGTATCTTTGTCTGTCTACCTCTGTCTATACATTTCCAGGTTTACCCCTTGGATGTCTCTGAAACCAAGGTCTCTCAAACCTCATGGTGCTTGGAGTTTTTCTTAATTTGCTTATGATGGAGTTGGTGGGGCTAACTTGAATCAGACTGCAACTGAATGATCTGGATAAGCCAGACTAATTTCCTTTACAAGACTGTGGGTTGCTGAACTCTGCCTGGGTCCCTTTTGTCGCAGGGTTCTACTATCTCTCCTTGTAGGCTCTGCCTAGACATATGCCTCCTTTGTTCTCCTCTTCCTCTCTGTGCTGCACTTGAATCACAGGTTAGCTTTTACTTAGGGTTTTTGCCTAGCTTGGTTCCCGTCACTGTTTCCATATTGGACCCTGTGAAGAATGCTCTAGACCTGATCTTTCTGGTTTTGGCAGCCAGCCAGGGCTCGAGGAAGACTTGGGCTTAGTTCAGTTAGTCAAGAAGAGCCTCACTGGTCCTACCTAGAACACCCCAAAGGTACACTGTTACATTTACAGTCTAGAGGACATTTCAAATGGGTCTAGGGAAGGGAACAAGCAATTTTAAAGCACTGTTCCAAGGTGCTCTTCTATTCTAGTCATTGTAATAAACATTTTACAAATATTATTTTATCTGATTATCATCATGACCCTGGGAAGCCATTGCAGTAATTACCCCCATTTTACAATTGAGGAAACTGAGGCAGGCAAAGGTTAAGTAACTTACCTAGGGTCCTAACGCTAATAAATTTCTAAGGCTAGATTTGAATTCAGATCTTTCTGACTCTAGACCTAAACCTCTATCCACTGCACCATCTAGTTACCTAAAAAAGAGACTTTTGTACTGAGTCTTCTATACTTCACTCTCAACCTGCCCTAGCTTGTCTATTCTAGGATCTTTTGATCACCCTGAGGTTCTCTCTGTGAATTTCTGGATTAAATATGGGAGTTCAGCAGTCACTCTGTCTCTTAGTAGAGCAGTATATTTTTAAGCACCCCAAAATGCCATGATCGTTTTAAAATGTAGAGCCAAACTACATGATATTGAAAAGCTTTTGCATAAACAACATTAATTCAGCTAAGATTAGAAGGGAAATGGTTGATTTATGATACTATCTCTGATAAGGATCTGATCCCTAAGATACATGGATGATGATCACAGGTATTTAAAACTGAAACCCACTTCCCAATGATCACATATTATGATGAACAGTTCACTAAGCAAGAATGATAGACTATCATATGAAACACATGAAACTGCCATGGGAAACAAATCACATAAAAGACAGCTCCAGGTTACTACTAATAATAGAAATATACATAAGAATAATTCTGAAAATTCATATAATAGCCATGAAATAAGAAAACGTGACGCTTTTCTCCTTCATTATCATCCTCTGAAGATGAACTCTGGTCTTCTATATTTGTACAGTAACTTTCTATGGTTGGGTTCTGTCTCCTTTGCCTGATTTTTTTATTTGTCGCAGCTTATTTTTTATAATCACCTCTAGGCCTGGGACATGGGGGATGGTGCCTCTAGCCTCAGATCCTCCTTCAGTTCTCCCCTCTGGCCTAAAACCAAAACCAAGAACTCTACCCTTCTATAAGTATCTACAGCCAGTGGCATCCCTGCCCCGCTGCTTCTGCACTCACCAGCTGTGTGTTGGTTGCTTCTTGGCCAGGGTGACATCTCTGCAGCAGAACTGGGTCTGGAGTTCCTTATCAGCAAAGGTTTCCATGCTGACTCTGATACCATCCAGGAAGTAAAAGTTCCTTTGGCTGGGGCTGAGGCTATGTCCCAACCTAGCTAGCCTCAAGGCTTGTTGTTTGCTGTTTAGGGAAACTAGCCTGGAGGTGTTTACTCTTCACAGAGACTAAACCTTAGTCCTAGAATTTTTCTCCCAGTTGTCCCTGGAGGATGATTATTTTGGCCCAACTAGTTTTTAATGACTATTTTATTTATTTTTATGACTATGTTTGCTCTGAGGTGCTATTTTGTTTGGTTTGTGGGGAAAATCTGGAGAGCCTGGAATTTTCTTACCAACTCCACCATCTTGCCATTTATGTACTTGTTAAAAGCCTCATGAACTAAAATAAAAAACCTTAAGCTTTGGAACTGTCATACGTCACATCTATCCTCTATTTCATGTACTCCTTGCAATGGGCACAAGCCTGAGTCACACTCATAAAACTCATGATTGGAACCCTGGCTATTGAGATCCCCCCATGTCAATAACTCTTCACCAATACCTTTCCCTATTTTACAATAAGTGGTAGTCTGTCTATTGACAAGTAAAGGAAGAAGAGACTGAGGAATCATGAAGAAGTCATGAAGGTATACATGATGCTTAGAACCATAGGCTAAAAGAGAATAGCATATTGGGTCTGATAGAACTAAAACTGGGACTAAACACCACTGGGTTCAGTTGTTTGCTCCCAGAAATTGATCAGAGCAGGAACCACACCAGGTCACCCTCTAGATGCCCTAACATAATAAAGCTGATACCATTTAGCATTCCAGACTTGAGAATCTCTGTTCAGTTAAGAGGATTGGGTCAAAGAGTGAGAAATGTAGACTAAAAGGAAGCAACTGAAACACCAAATTATCAATAGAGAATGATGAATGACCTTGTTCTCAAGACAATAAAGGAAATATCCTAAAAATAGGAGAAATTACTAAAACCAAATCATGATAAACAAATATTAAATTATGAAAGCAAGTGAACCAAATATTTTTGAAAGTTAGACAGAATCCTATATACTCACCACAGATAATAAGGCAGCATCAAGAAGCTGAAAAATACTTCAAAATAGAACTTTCTATTCTAACTGAATTAATTGTGTTTATGTAAAAGTTTTTCAATTTTCAATAATAAGATATCATAAATGATTTTTGGTTGGATATTAGAACTTTCAGCACAGAATTTAACAATTTAGCAAAGTAGAAAAATTTTATTATTTATTGGAGAATCTCTCCAAGGAAGGAAAAGTTGTGAAAGAGAGAAAAATAGACTTTCAGCACAAAAATACTAAAATGGAAGGCAATTTGGCAAGAGAAAAGCAAAAGATAATCTCAATAAAAGAAAATATGAAGTATTTATAATCTAAAATCTTGAAGATATGCAGAGATAACTTAGATATTTAAAAATGTTCAAAATGTCCATTTTGGAGGCAGTGCCAATACAGTGGAGTACAAGTTGTACAAGAGTATAGGAGTACTTAGCTGAACTCTCCCAACTTTCCCTTCTAAATAACTTAGAAATAATGCCTCAAGTTAAATCTTGGAGTGGCAGAGCCACCAAAAGTTCAGAGTGATATGTTTTCTAACCTAAGACACACTTAGGAGGTTGACAAGAGAGGTTTGAGACATTTGGCAGGGTTCAGCTCAGAGTTCTGCTGTAGCAGTAACAGCAGTGAGCCTTTGGGAGCAAATCAGTAGCAGCTTTAGGAATTCCCAGACCAGAGATGGTAAACAGGTTAGACAACTGGTTCGATAAAGATTACAGGGGACTCTTTGTTGGCAGTGAATGCAACTGGTACTGATTGGCAACTCTCTTGACCATATGCAGTACTTGGGCACAGTTCTAGGGAAGAAAGGAGTGCTTTTCATCTGTTACGATGAAGAAGAGGCTCTGTGTACAGTTCCAGAACTGAAAAGAGTGCTAGTGCTTGTGACTATGGGAAAGCCCTTCATGGGAAAAGAATAGAGAGCAGAACAGGAGATCAGTGATCAAACTTCTCCAGGGATCATACCACTTTGGAAGCACTGAAAACTTATAGAGCTCAATATGAAAACAAGAGAATTAGCTCTGAAAAAATAATGGGAACAAACCCGAGGCTTAGAACAATGCTTATCTACTCCTAGGTAAGAAGAACCCAACTTTAACATGAAGGTCAGAGCAAAGAAATAGGGTGGGAAAATGGGAAAACAAAAACAACAGTACTGGAAGATAAGACAAAAAACCCCATAAACTTAGAATTTTTTTTTAAATGTGAAAAACAGCAACAAGTAAAGCCTCAAAGAAAAATGCTAATTCAACTCAAGACCAGCAAGTATTCTTGGAAGAGTTAAAGAAAAAGAGAAGAGTAGTTGAGGAAAACCTCAGGAAAGAAATGAAAAGAAATTGAAATGAAAAGAAAATTAATAGCTTGGTTAAAGAGGTATGAAAATTACTGACAAAAATAATGCCTTAAAAAAACATAATTGGCCTAATGATAAAAAGAGGCTCAAAAATTCACTGAAGAAAAGAACTCCTTAAAAATTAGAATCTGGCAGTTAAGTAGAAGGTATTGACTTTATCACACATCAAGAAACAAACAAAATCAAGAGTGAACAAAAATAGAAGAAAAGTGAAATATCTCACTGGAAAAACAATTGACCTGGAAAAATAGATCTAGGAGAGATAATTTAAGAATTATTTGATTACTTGAAAGTCATGATCAAAAAGGAGCCTAAACATCATATTTCAAGAAATTATCAAGGAAAACTGCCCCAATATCTTAGGACAAAGGGTAAAATGCAAATTGAAAGAATCCACCAGTCACCTCCTGAAATAAATCCCAAAATGAAACCCCCCAGGAATATTTTAGCTAAATTCCAGAGCCCCAGATCAAGAAGAAAGCATCCAGAAAGAAATAATTCAAATATTATGAAGTCACAATCAGAATCACACAAGATTTAGCAGCTCCACATTAGAGAAGTGGAGGGTTTGACATATGATATTTCAGGAATCAAAGGAGCTATGATTATAATAAAAAATAACCTACTCCACAAAACCAAGCATAATCCATCATGGGAGAAATGGAAATGTGATGAAAAAAGAGGACTTGCAAGCATATCTAATGAAATTTTTAAAAATTTAAGTTTAAAATTTTTTCTGAAAAAGTCTCATCAGGAATGCTTGAAAGTCCTCTAATTCATTGAATGTCTTAATTTAATAAGCCCCAGAGCTGAACAGACAATTTGATATTTAAACAGAAGATGCAAGGTAAACATGATGGAGTAATCAAGGGACTGAATAAAGTTAAACTATTTACATTCCTGTATGGGAAGATACATTTTACTCATAAGAACTTTGCCATTATTAGGATAGTTAGAAGGAGTCTGCGTAGATAGCAGGCACAATTGTGAGATGATTAATGTGACACAATCTGAAAAAATATATAGGGATGAGAAAGAGGTGCCAGAAGAAGGGGGAAGGGAGTGGTAAAAAGAGGAAATTTTTTCACATTAAAAAGGTGTGCAAGGAAGAGCTTTTATGGTGGTGGACTATGTTTGAACCTCATTCTCATCAAAATTGGTTCAAAGAGGAAAGCATATATATTCACTCAATTGGATATAGAAGTCTGTCTTACTCCATAGGGAAATAGCAAGGAAAAGGAATAAAAGATATGAGGGAATACGATAAAAAGGGAAAGTGGATTAAGGGAGGTAGTGGTCAGAATAAAAATGGACTTTTGAGGAGGGTCAGGGAAAAAGGAGAGAGAGGAAAGATAAAGAGTGGGAAAAATAGGATGGAGGGAAATATATAATTAGAAATTGTAACTGTGAATGTAAATGGAATG
Source organism: Notamacropus eugenii (assembly GCF_028372415.1). Classification (NCBI taxonomy): domain Eukaryota; kingdom Metazoa; phylum Chordata; class Mammalia; order Diprotodontia; family Macropodidae; genus Notamacropus; species Notamacropus eugenii. The sequence continues at coordinate 411,404,880 of NC_092876.1, read as the reverse complement.
AACTCACCCATAAAATGGAAGTAGTAGAATGGATGAGAAACCAGAGATGCTGGAGACAAAATGACACACAGAGAGTTAAAATGAGGGACTGGCACTGAATCTCCTAAGCTTCAGATGAAGTAAACAAAGAAAGGGGTAGTAATCAGGATCTCAGAATAAGCAAAAGCAAAAATTGTTGTCCAGCCGTTTTAGATTCTTCATGACCCCTTCTTGGCAAAGATACTGGAGTAGTGTGCCATTTCCTTTTCCAGCTCATTTTTACACATGAGGAAGTTGAGCAAATAGGGATAAATGACTAATCCAGGTTCTCATAGCTAATAAATGTCTGAGGTCAGATTTGAACTCAAGAAGATGATTCTTCCTGACTCCAAGCCCAACACTCTATCCACTGCACCTCAGCTTCCCTAAAAGCAAAAATACACCTAATTAAAAGAAATAATCAGGGAAATTATACTTTGCTAAAAGGTATTATAGATAATGAAGTTATATAAAAAAACCCTAAGGCCAAATTTCTATGATAAAGGCCTCATTTCAAATATATCAGGAACTAAATCAAATTTATATTAAAAAAGAGCTTTTTTCTAATTGATAAATGGCCAAAGGATATGAAGTTAGTTTTCAGAAGAAGAAATCAAAGCTATCTATAGTTATATAAAAATGTCCTAAATCATTATTGATTAGAGAAATTCAAATTAAAACAACTCTTAAATACCATCTCAAACCTATTAGAAATAAAAAATGGGGGCAGAGAGGCTGATAGGTACACTAGTAAACTGTTGGTGGAGCTGTGAATTGGTTCAACCATTCTGAAGAACAATTTGGAGATACGTGCAAAGGGCTGTAAAACTGTGCATATTCATTGATCCAGCAATGCCACTGCTAGGCCTATACTTCAAAGACATCAAAGAAAAAGGAAAAGAACCTTTATGTAAAAAAAAATATGGTCACTCTTTTTTGTAAAAGCAAAGAATTGGAAATTGATGGGATGCTCATCAGTTGGGAAATGGGTGAGCAATTTGTGGCATTTGATTGTGATGGAGAACTCCAATACTATAAGAAATGATGAAAGGGTAGTTTCAGGAAAAAAAAAAAACATGGCAAGACTATATGAACTGATGCAAAGTGAAGTGAAAAAAATCAACAGATCAATGTGAACACTTGCAGTAATTCTATAATGATGATCAATTGTGAAAGACTTGGCTACTTTGATCAATACAATATTCCAAAAGACTCATGATGAAAAAGAAATGCCATCCACTTCCAGAGAGAGAACTGATAAACTCTGAATGAAAATTGAAGTATAATTTTCTTACTTTATTTTTTCTCTTTTTGTCATATTATTAATAAGAAAATGTGTTTTGCATTATTTCATATGTGTCCTTGATATCATATTGTTTGCCTTGTTAGTGGGAAAGGTTGGAAGGAAGGGAGAGAATCTGAAACTCAAAATTTGATGAGTTAAGAATAAATAATTAAACTTTAAGATAAATAAATAAAAACAGTGGGTTAAAAAATGACGTATAAAAAATCTGAATATAATACATCAGGAAATAATATAAGAAAACTATACAGAATATTTGAACAGAGATAACAGAACATCAAATGACAGAATACAGAGACTGCTACCAGATAAAATAACCACAACAATGACATACTTCAAAATTCAAGACAGTGGTTAAATTAAACAATTTCAGAGACAAATGGAAGACTTTGAAAGCACAAAAATAAATGCCTTCAAGTAAGGAGTAAAGGAAACAAGGATAAAATAAGATTACTCTGTAGTTATGAGAAATAAAAGAAAGAGAGTAGAACATTCTGAAAAAGCAAAGGAACTCAAGACCCAAACAAAATAAGATAACCTGAAAACCTCAGGAAAAAAAGATATTCAGTGTGAGGCATTCCTTTAAACTACAATAATGTAAGACTTAAGACAGAATGAGATTATTCAGTTTGTAAGTGTCCCAAACAGAAGCACAAGTGGTAAATAGGCATGACCAATGGATGTACGTAATATAATCAATTATCTCATTTCATTTCTTTTCAAAAAGAGTTAGATTGATCTAAGTGGCAAAAGAATCAATAAAGACTATCAAGAGCAAAAGGGATTGAAGAATTAGGAGGAAATTAAAGAATTAGGAGCAGTAGAAATGGAAGACTTGTCCTAGTACAACATGGGTTTTGACCACTATCAGGTGAATCAATGAGTTTTGTAAAAGAAATAGAGGAGTAAGAAGTTTAGTAAATGTGTAGAGGGGATGTGGGAGACAGATGGGAATGGGTGATGCACCCCCACCAGATTTTTGAGTGAATTTGAGGGAATGGTGATTTCTATTGATTTTCCCCCATTACAATATAATCAGTCTCCTTATTAGTTGTTATATTTGTTTTAGTTGAATCCCCAGCACCTAGTACAGTGAGTGGCACATAGTGGGCATTTTAAAAATGTTTGATGATTGATTGGCAATGGAGATTTAAGGGAGAATACAATCAAAATGGCAGAGGAAATAAAACAAATAAAGGGGTCAGAATTAGACCAGTATCAGACTAGTATGATAACGGAAATCCCTTTGAAGAGCACTATTATATGGAGGAGGTGTGTGTGTGTGTGTGTGTGTGTGTGTTTGAGTTCATGCACTATGAAGTTGCCTTGTTCTTCCACCTGCCCCTCAAAGGGAAATGTGATTTTCTAGGGACAATAAGATGCCCAGATAAGAGGGAGGTACCATACAATCAGCGATAGACTGGTATGATCTTCTTCATGGACAGTGATCACAGTAAGGACAGGGATTGAATCAGGAGGACTGGATAAAAATTACAAAGATTTTTGGGCTGGAGTTAGGAAGAGTCATCTTTCTGAGTTGAAATCTGGCCTCAGACACTTACTAGCTGTATATTTCTGGTGAAGTAACTTAACCCTGTTTGCCTGAGTTCCTCATTTGTAAAATGAGCTGGAGAAGGAAATGACAGATCACTACAGTATGTTTACCAAGAAAATTCCAAATAGGATCACAAAGAGTCAGACATGATTGAAATGACTGAACCAAAAAGGCAAAAGTACAAATCACATAGAAATTGAATCAAAAGAGGAGATGAAACTTTCAGAAACTTTAACTACATGAGGTACATGGAGTGAATTAAGAAGGAATAAATAAAGGTATAGGCTATAAGCCAGAAAAAAAGAGGCTAAAATGTTCATAATCTTTAATCCAGGGATTTTAAGCATGAAGTCTAATGTGGTCAAAGGCAAGAAGAAAAGGTCCCTCATAATCAAAATATTTATAGCAGCATTTTTTTGTGTGTGTGGTTAAATACCATTGGAAACAAAGTATATGTGCATGGATTGTAGAATGGCCAAAAAATCGTGGTATATGAATATAATGGAATGTGTCAAATTTCAGATGAACTAAATGGATTTTAAAGAAACAGAAATATATACATTGAGGCAGAATGAAGTAAGTAGAATCAGGAAAACTGCATTCAGAATGGCTGAAATAGTGCAAATGGGAAAAAAAAATTAAAAAGGCACTGAATAGGGTGTAATAATGACCAGTTCTAGCCTCAGATGTAGGGAACCTTCATAGTCATTTGTAATATTAGAGAGTTGCCCAGATTATTCTCAGAAGGTAACTTTCCCAGAGGTAGGACTTAAACGCTGGTCTTCCATGATTTCAGGATCACTGTCCATTCCCTGCACCATACTACCATAATAATACCTCTCTGGGGTCAGAGGAACTGAGAAAATAATATATCTCCCTGCCTTCTTTGCAGGGTCAGAGGATTAAAAGTTTAGAAAATTGTTGAGAATAACAGGGATAGTTGAAGTGTTGACTGTTTTGCTGAACTGTTTTTTTTTAAAAAAAATCTTTCTTTTAAAATATTTATTGCAAGGGATGGTTACGTGGATGGGGAGGAGAATGGAGTATATTCGAAAATGAAGGTGACATGAAAACAAAAGATTTAATAAGATTTAAGATGAAAATTAAAATTAAAGAAATAGTTAACAAAATGACAGTAAAGAAGAATTTGAAAAGTCAAAAAGGGAAAGTCTGAAAAATAAAATGGCAGAAAGCACAAAAAATGAAGAAATACAGCAAGAAAAAATAGAGCAAATCTAAGGATTGTAAAATCTGAATAATAATTGAAGCATCTATCACTCAAAGCACATGAATTGAAAAGCACAATTCTGACTCAGAATCACAGTTCTGATTACCCATTAAACAAACAAAAAAGCCCAAAGAATTGGAATACCAATTTCCAGAAATTAGACATGAAAATCATTTGGAACTTCAAGTTTGTCACCTAGAAATATAATCACTACATCTTGACCTGGGTGCAGCTTCATGGTTAAAGAAATACTTATAGGATAACATACAATAGGAAAAGAATACCTTAAATATCCAGACACCTACTGGACTTTGACCAAAGCAAAAGGATTAGTAATTTCTTTATTTGCCTTAATGATAAATTTAACTTTGAAAAGGTGGATGAATCAGGCAGAGATAATTATAATCCAGATCTGATTCCAAACAAAAAAGACAAAATAATTGCTGTAGTTGAAATGATGAGAACCTTGAAAGACATAACCTCTCATATTTGAATTTAGGATAGAAAAGACAAAGAAGTCTGGAAATAGTCTGATATACATGCTAGAAATGGGAAGAGATTAGAGTTAACTCCCAGAGTTAAGTAGAGACTGAATAAAAACTTGTTGAAGATGCTAAAAAGGGGATTCATACTTTTAAAATGTATGACTGTAGCAAAGTTTATCCCTCTTCAGCTGAAGATATAATAGTAAGAAAAAATGGCAGACTATGAAAATAGGCTTCTTTTGGTTTGAAACAAACCAAAGACAAACAAGAAAGCAATTCTTAGCTAGAAGAGAATTTTGGAAAACACAAATTTGGTTATTTGTGATAATTTGTCAACATTTTACACATATAATAAATTATTCATAAAGGCAGAAATATTAAACATCCTATAGAGAACAAAATCAAATTTAAATGAAAAGTAATAATAAAAATATGAACATGAGATACAGACCTAAAGACTAAAAATATGTGGATCAAATGAAATATCAGAATAACTATAATGTTTATATTAAAGGAATGATCACAATGAGGTAACTGTCTCAATTTAAGGTTATAGAATTGAAGCAGCCCGAGTGGACAGAGCCAAGATGGCAGAGCAGAATGATGTACCTGTAGAAGCTCTCCCCCCACAGCCATAAAATACCTGTAAAGAATGACTCTAAACAAATTCTAGAGCAGCAAAAGACACAAAATGACAGAGTGAAAGAGATTTCCAGCACAAGACAGCTTGGAAGGCCAACAGGAAATGTCTATCACACAAGACTCGGGGCAGAGCACAGTCCACAGAGCACAGCCCAGCCTTGGCCATGTGGCTCAGCTCAGTCAGGACTGGAGCAGGCTTCAGGGTGCAGAATCCCGGGTAGCAGCTGCAGTTCCCAGATTCCTCAACCCACAAACACCAAAGACAACTTCAAAGGTCAGTGAGAAAACCCTTTTACTTGGGTGAGAAGCGAGTAGGGTCCTGCCCTAGCCCTAACCCCAGCCCTAGGCAGCACCAGCATCCATTTTTGGAAACCTCCACCTAAAAACCCTGAGGGAACTGAGCTGCTGATCTGAATCTCAGCCCTGAGTCCCAGTCCCAGGATGAGGAGGAGCACTGGCTGGTGGAGCTGGTGGAGGATCTGGAGAGGGAATTCCACTCACAGATCCTGGCCAGAAAAGCTTATGGTTGCTCCCAGACCAGAGCACAGGCCAGGAGAGGAGTAAACTCCTCTCTCTTCATAGTGCCACCTTGGAGGAACTGGGAACTTACTTCTCCCTAGAGTATACCCTCCTGTTAACAAAGGATTCAAAAATCAAGTAACAGGCTGGAAAAATGCCCTAAAGAGGGAAAAAATAAGACTATTGTAGGTTACTTTCCTGGTGAACAAGTATTTTTTTCCATCCTTTCAGATGAGAAAGAACAATGCATATCATAAGAGGAAGACATAAAAGTCAAGGCTTCTGCATCCAAAACCTCCAAAATAAATATGCAATCATCTCAAGTCATAGAAGAAGTCAAAAAGGATTTTGAAAATCAAGTAAGAGAGGTGGAGGAAAAATTGGGAAGAGAAATGAGAGCAATGCAAGAAAATCATGAAAAGCTAGTCAACAGCTTGCTAACGGAAACTCAAAAAAAAGTGATGAAGAAAGTAACACCTTTAAAAATAGACCAACTCAAATGGCAAAAGAGGTCCAAAAAGCCAATGAGGAGAAGAATGTTTTAAAAAGCAGAATCAGCCAAATGGAAAAAGAGGTTCAAAAGCTCACTGAAGAAAATAGTTCTTTAAAAAATTAGAGTGAAGCAGATGGAAGCCAATAACTTTATGAGTAACTATGAAATTACAAAACAAAACCAAAAGAATGAAAAAATAGAAGACATTGTAAAATATCTCATTGGAAAAACAACTGACCTGGAAAATAGATCCAGGAGAGACAATTTAACAATTATGGGACTGCCTGAAAGCCATCTCTCTCTCTCTCTGTCTCTCTCTGTCTCTCTCTCTGTCTCTCTCTCTGTCTCTCTCTGTCTCTCTCTGTCTCTCTCTGTCTCTCTCTGTCTCTCTCTCTCTCTCTCTCTCTCTCTCTCTCTCTCTCTCTCTGTCTCTCTCTCTCTCTCTCCCTTGGCCAGATTAGAGGAGAGAAGTTCAGGTATCAGCCCCATATCCTCTCCTGCTTGTTTGTATAAATATTGACTTGCATACCCTGATTATGTGAAATAATTTTTTTCTAATATTTCTTTCCTCCTTCCTGCATCTATTGTATTGCTTTTCTCCTGTCTTTCTATTATGCTTTTAAGGTTATCAGGACATGACAGAAGAACTCTCAGACATTCTGGGACTCTCTCTATGTTCCCTGATGATGACGGTGTTCTGAAGGGATACATTTATCATTTCCCTCTATTGGAATATAAGCACCTTATCCTTGATTAATTCTTTCTCCTTGTTAATTTGTGTTTACTTTTCTTTTTGTTTCTCTTAAGAGATCTGGGCAATTTTCTTTTAAGATTTCTTGAAATATAATGTCTAAGTTACTGCTTTTGTCTTTTAGTCATTTTTTCAGGTATCCCAATAATTATCCAATTTTTTTTCTCTCAGTTTGTTTTCTAGGTCTCTCATTTTTACTCAGATAACTTATACTGAAGAAGGTATACAAAACTAGCCTTGAGCCAGAAGGAAGTGGGTTCAAGTTCTGCTAGCTGAATTTAAAACTCAGATTTTAGTCTGTAGATGCTTGCCACATAATAGCTAGTTGAACTTGGGAAGTCATTTAAGCACTCATTATTCTAATAAATTCTTTCTTTTTTAAAAAAATATTTATTTATTTTTAGGTTTCAGCATTTACCTTCACAAGATTTTGAGTTCCAGATTTTCTCCCTACTCTCCCCTCCACCCACCCCAAGACAGTGTGCATTTTGATTACCACTTCCCACAATCTGCCCTCCCTTCTATCACACCCTCCCTCCTATTATCCCCATCCCCTCTATGTTCTTGTAGGACAAGACAGATTTCCATACCCCATTGCCTGTATATTTTATTTCCCAGTTGCAGGTAAAAACAATTTTTAACAGTAGTTTTTAAAACTTTAAGTTCCAACTTCTCTCCCCTTCTCCCTCCCCACCCATCCCCACTGAGAAGGCAAGCAATTCAATGTAGGTTATATGCATGTAGTTATGCAGAAAACTTTCCTAACAGTCATATTGTAAAAGACTAACTATATTTCCCTCTATCCTATCCTGGCCTCATTTATTCTATTCTCTTTTTTTGACCCTATCCCTCCTCAAAAGTATTTACTTCTAAATACCCTTTATCCCATCATGCTGATCTAGGTCCTTTGAATAGAGGAGACCTCAGATTTAGCTATCAAGATGAAGTAAATGGCTTCAGTACATGGCTTTGAATATAAAACCCAGAGAAAAAAAAGGAGAGGGTGTTTATTATTCTTGTGGAAGAAAAGATATTACCACAACAAGAGAGGTGACTACCATGGGATAAAGAAAACTTCTCTTCTCTGTCATCTTACCCCTAAAGAAAAGAGTTTCTATTAGATCCAGTGCACTGGAAGATTGTTGATATGGTCCCAACAGGTACTATGCCCTCTGCAATCTCTCCTGATTGATCCTAATGAGATAAGGGCTTAAGAGGATACTTCAGGTATTGGTAGAGCTGAAGAACTCTTAGTACACTATACATTTTTACTATTGCCCTTCAAGCTATCCATTAATTGTTTCTTATCAGCCCCATATTTTAGGAACCTCCCCTTCATGTGTACAGAGTGTCATTGCTCACCGAACACCTAGCAGCATGGCAGGCTCTGTACCTGCTTTCCCTTTCCAGAATGCCTGTTTTCTCTGACAGCCATATTTTCATAAACCACAACTATTTCAGCTTCCTTCTCAGATTTCACCAACTGATTAATTTAAATTATATATGTGGAAAGGAAGACTCATTGCTGGAATCTGAAGTTATTCAGATCAAGATCCAACCAAAAGATTCAGTTACCCTTGAGACAGGCTGGGCATGGGGTTTGGCAAACTCTAGGTGCTTGCATAAATTCAATCATTCAAACCCTTTTCCTTTAAGAAATTTCACTCCTTCTTTTGCAGATTCCCACTGAGGACCCCACTTCAACAACAATTCTTTTAAAGGCCAAGTGTGAATAATGCCCTTCTCAATCACCTCAGAAGGGACAAGGGCATCCTCTGTCTAAATGGTCTAATAAATGTAGTTGAATGTAAAAGGACAGAGTTATTTAGTTGCATACAGTGGTTCATCATTGATTTCAATAGACTTCATCCTCAGGAACCATTGTTACTGGGACTCATTGGGTCCCATTTTCTATTTGAACTTTTGCAACCACACCAGATACTTGGTGGAAAGATTCCTCCACCATCAGCTTGCTCAGAGAGAATGTCATCCCCCTCCTGGGAGGATAAGACTAGTGCTTTCTAACCACCAATATGAGTTACCAAGTGTGCACTCCTCCTCCTGCCTCATGACTGGTCTCAGCAGGAACCAAAATCTTTGTATTCAAGACCATAAAATGGATTCCATTAGTGCCCACTTCTGTCAGGAGAGTTTCCTTCAATATCAAGCCCCAACAGCTATCCCCAAGACTTTCATTGTAAACCAAGATCTCTGTCTTTAACTGCTTCACGTCCCAGTCCAGTTTACTTTTGGTCTTATTTTACTGGTGCTCCATCTTATGCAAAACAGTCAACAACAGCCAGGGAATGCTGGGCTTGATGTTTTCAAACCTCCAGCACTCACCAACGTTATCCCTCTACCTGGGTAGGAGTCTGCTCCCTGTTCCATAGAGAGGACAGCTCACTGTGGAGGGCTCCTGTGACCAGGAGCTGTGATGTGTCCTGCCCTCTGAAAATCCCTCTGTCTTCCTAAGTTGAAGGGTTCTTGCCTCTACTCAATCATGATATGATCCATGAAGCCATTTTATCTTTTCCCAACCTGCTGTAACTATGCCAAATAGTGGAGGTAGCTTAATGCTAGCACTATCTCAGTTCAGGTCCAATGTTAGGAAAAATGAGAAACTTGCAAGTCACTGAAGAATCAAAAAAAGGAGGTTTACTTTGCCCTATTAAAGCAGGAGTTTGCAAAAAACACACAGTAACAAGTAGCTTCTTTGGAAAATGTTCCCCTTCATCTCCATATAGAAATGTGTCTGGTAATTAGGGCAAGATATGAGCAAGGACATGGTAACTCATGTGATCTTCAGAAATCCACCAAACCAGAGGGACCATAGCTTTTTGTGCCTGGGGCTTTCTGTTAAATGACCAAAAAACTGTGTCTGGGAAGCTGGGGTCAATTAAGTCCCAAGGACAATAATATCTCCTTTAAGGGAAAGCTAATCCCTTTGTTGGGGGGCATGGAAAGAAACTGAGTCAGGAAAATTTTGGTAAATATTAGTCTGATCTCAATACCTAAACCAGGTTGAGTTAGATAGGGAAAGAAGACTATTAAATAATATCCCTAAAAAAGCCCTGTTAATCCAAATATTTTATTTTTCTATGATTAATTTATTTTTAATTTTTAACATTCACTTTCATAAGATTTTTAGTTTTTAATTTTCTCCATCTCCCTCTCCTCCCCTTCCCCAAGATAGCCTGCAATCTGATATAGGCTGTACTTATACTTTCATACTAAACATATTTTCACAGTAGGTATGATGTAAAGAAGAATTATATCTGATGGGCAGAACCTTAAGAAAGAAGAAACAAAACAGCAAAAGGAAAAGAGAGTAAATAGTATATTTCCATTTGCATTCAGTCTCCAAAGTTCTTTCTCTGATGGATAGCATTTTCCATCATGAGTCTTTTGGAATTGTCTGCATTGCTGAGAAGAGCTAAGTCTATCAAAGTTAGTCATTGCACAATGTGACTGTTAGTGTGTATAATATTCTCCTGGTTCTGTTCATTTCACTCAGCATCAGCCATATAAGTCTTTCCATGTTTTTCTAAAGTCTGCCTGCTTATCATTTCTTATAGCACAATAGTATTCTATTACATTCATATACTGCAACTTGTTCAGTCATTCTTCAATTGATGGCCATCCCTTCAATTTCCAATTCTTGGCCACCACAAGAAGAGCTGCCCTAGATGTCTTTTCACATGTGGGTCCTTTACCCATCTTTTATGATCTCTTTGGGATACAGACCTAGAAGTGGTATTGCTGGGGCAGAGGATATGCAGTTTTATCGCCCATTGAACATAGTTCCAAATTGCTCTCCAGAATGGTTGGATCAGTTTACAACTCCATCAGCAATGCATTAGTGTTTCAATTTTCCCAAAATTTCCCAAATCTTCTCCAACATTTATCATTTCTCTATTTTGTCATGTTAGTCAATCTGATAGGTGAGATGTAGTACCTCAGAGTGGTTTTTAATCCAAAGGCTTTAAATAAAATATTGGAAAATAAGTTGCAATAATCTGTCACAAACATTATACAAAATGATCAAGTTGGATTTATTCTGGGAATAACATTTTAGATTGGTTTAATATTAGGCAAACTATAAACACGATTGACTATACTAATAGCAATACAAAGAAGTATGATTATATCAATAGATGTAGAAACAACTTGACAAAATACAACTATTTCTGGTTTTTAAAAAACATTAAAAAATAGGAATAAATTAACTTTTCCTTGGCATGGTAAATAGTATATATCTATAACAATCAGGCAACCTTATATGTAATAAGAATAAACTAGTCCTTTCCTCTGAGATCAAGGGTGAAGCAAGGATGTCCATTGTCACTATTTTTATATAATTATAAGCTAGAAATGTTAGTTAGATTTTTAAAAAGAACCTGAGGGAATAAATACAAATTTAAAGAGAAGCAAAATGATCACCTTTTGTAGATTGATGTACTTAATAGTAGAGAGTCAACTAAAACATGAGCAAAGTTGTAAGAAATAAAACAAATCTACACAATTCATTGATATTTCTGTATAATACCAATAGTATCCAATAGGAAGACAAAATAAATTCCACTTAAAATAACTACAGAATATATAAAATATTTGGGAGTCTGTCTAGCACAATATAAGAATTATGTGAATACAACTATATAGCATTATTTACTGAAATACAGATCTAAATAATTCAAGAAGTATTAATTGCTCATGACTAGGCTGAAATAATGTAACAAAAATCACAGTGCTCCCTAAATTACTTATTCAGTGTCCTAACAATCACAATATGAATGCTTGCTTTACAGTACTAAAAATATAATAATGAAACTCATCAGAGAAACAGAAGGTAAAGAATCTCAAGGGATATAATTTTTTGAAAGATCAAGGGAAAGGGACCTAACAATACCAGATCTCAAACTATTCTTCAAAGAAGTGATTCTCAAAACAATTTGTTACTGTTTTTTTAAAACAGAGGAATAGACTACTAGAAGAGATTGTGTACCTAACATAGAAAAGTAAACAAGACTAGCCGATTAATATTTGATAATTAGGTTTAGATCAACACCTCACCTTATGCAAAGATAAGCTCCAAATGGATATGTGTGACCTGCATGCAAAAGGTCACATCATAAATGAGTTAGACAATGAAGAAACCCTTCAGGTATATGGTGAGAGGAAGAAGTCATGACCAAACAAGGTCATAAAAGTCAAAATGGACAAATTTGATTACATTATATTAAAAGATTTTGGCAGAAACCAGTAGAGTGAAAATTTAAATGAAGGAAAATTTAAATGAGGAGAAAAATGGGACCAGTTTCTTTGATAAAGGTCTCATTTCCAAGATATGATTGATTTAAACTTGTACCAAGTGATATGAATAGGGAGTTCTAAAGAGAAGAAGCCAGGGCTATCTATAGCCAGATTAAAAAAAAAATCATTTGGAGATATTCAAACCAAAGCATCTCTGAGGTTTACCTCATACTCATGAGATTGGCAATGCTGGACAAAGACAATTACAAAAGATTGGAGTGACTTTGGGGCAGTGGGGTTTGGAGACCCACATTGATGAACTGTTGGTGGAGTTGTGAACTGAGTTATTTTGGGAAGCAATTTGGAATTATCCTGCCAAAGTTATTAAGCTCTACGTGCTCTTTAATCTAGTGATGTTATCACTAATCTTATAGCCCAAGACTCCCAAGTTCTATTTCTGGATGTGAATACATTTTCCATCATGACTCACATCTTAGATCCTCTCATTGCTGAATAGAGCTGAGTCTATCAAAGTTAGTCATTACACAATGTGGCTGTTACTGTGTACAATGTCTTCCTGGTTCTGCTCCATTTCATTCAGTATTAGTTCATATAAATATTTCCAGGGTTTTTTCTGAAAATATGTATTATATACACACACACACACACAAATATATATATACACAATACATAATTTATACTACAATATCAATGTGATAAATCAAACAATTCTGAAATACTTGAGATTTCTGATTAATGAAATAATCAACCATGATTCCAGAGGGCCCATGAAGAAAAAATGATGCTCCCTTTATGACAGAGAGATGATGGAGTAATATGCAGAATGAGAAATGTATTTTTGGACATGGTCAACAATAGCTCAACTATACCTACAGCCCTTCCTTCCTTCCTTCCTTCCTTCCTTCCTTCCTTCCTTCCTTCCTTCCTTCCTTCCTTCCTTCCTTCCTTTTTCCTTCCTTTTTCTTTCCCTGTTTTCCCCTTCCCAAAAAGAATTCTTTTCTACATAGGTCAAACTAAAAGTCTCTCAGGCTTGCGGCTTAGGAGATCCTCACTGAAACATTCTTTTAGATGATTGTTGAGAGCTTGCAATTCTTTTGTGCACTATTTCTTCCAATCCTTTCACCTATGTATTGAAAAATGGCTTTCATTATTATACATTTGTAAGAATTGTCTATGCATCTTGGATATTAGAATTTTATCAAGAGATATTTGATGCAAAGATTTTTCATGTTTGCTTCCTTTCTTATCTTAATTTAATAAATTTTGTTCATGAAAAAAGTTTCCAATTTAACTGAAATTATTGCAATTGACACAATCACCTCTCTCTAGTTTGCCTAGTCATGAAAAGTACCTGTTCTATTCTTCTCCTTATTCTAGATAATGGCGACAGACTACAAATTTAGAGCTGTAAGGGAACTGAGAGATCATGTAGTCCTGAATTGTCATTTAAAAGATGAGGAAATGAAACCCAGAGTGGTTAAATGACTTTGCCAAGCTCCATAGGAAGCAAAGTAGAAGAAACAAGATTTGAATTTAGGACTTCTGATTCCAAAGCCAGTGATCTTTCTACCATATCCTGTTTCCTCTCTCCTAATGGCAAGACTTTTATCCTTCACTTAAATCTAATTCACTTGCAAGTCATGGCATCACCTCCCTGATGTCATAATCCATTTAGAGAAAAAAGGATAAATGACAGCTACAACAAGAAAAAGACTTTAATATTTAATCAAAGTATCTATTTTGCATATTGCTCTTGTATATGACTCAGTAGATATAGTGCTGCCTTTGTTGTCAGGAAGATCCAAGTTCAAGTCCCAATTCTGCCACCTTTTACCTCTGTAATCTTGACATAGCACCTGATTGTACTAGCGGTGCCTGAAGCAGTTAAGTACTAGTATGAATTGTTTAGAAATACATTAGCAGAGTAACTCCTCCCTGAGAGCTTTCTATACTGATGAAATCACAGATCCTCCAAAAAAATTAGCAGATCATATTGATTTAAACTCACCTTGTACCAAACTGCTTTTCAATTTTCTCAGTAATTTCTGTTGAAAAGGAAGTTCTTTTCCAGATAATTTATATTGTAAGGTTAGTTGAACACAAAGTTATTGTTAATTTATATTGTAAGGTTAGTTGAACACAAAATTACTTCTGATTCTTCTTTATCAAATTTTTTCTATTGATTTTGCATTTTTGAACCAGCAAAATTTATTGTAATCAGTACTATTTTATAATATTATTTGAAGCCTCTAAGTACTATTCTAGGTGGAAGTGAAGCTGTTACTGCATAACCAGGAGGAAGGAAGCTTTACAGGAAGGAGTCTGGGGATTGGTTAATTCAATTAATTGTATTGTTCAACTTACAGGAAAAAGTCTAAGGGTGGAAGCAATCAGAAGCTTAGAGCTTTTAAATGGAAGCTCACAGGCTGTAGTGAAATCAGAAAATCAAGCCATGTGGGAACCAAGAAAACTTTCAGATACTTTCCTAGCATTGCAGTGTCAAACTCAAATAGAAACGGTTCCCTGAGGAGTCATATATTGACTTAGAAAGCCACAAGTCAACATTATCTGGGTTGCCTTCTATTTTTATTTATTTTGTTAGATATTTCCCAGTTATGTTTTAAATTGTTGTGAGCTGTACTCAGAAATTTTGAGAAAGTATTTGGTCTATCGCTGTGAATTGGTACCTCTGCCTAGAACAAACATAGAGGTTTCTTGGTTTTGAGACTAAGAGAAGGTACTGGTTACACATTATGAGGCAGATACCTGGACATATAAAAGCATCAAGAGTAGTAAAATACATGCAAAATATTTTGACTACTAATTTGCTGGTCATTTCATATACTGCAGTCTTTCCTGTTTCATTATATTCAACTGCACTTGGGAAAATAGGAACAAGTTTCTTAAAACATGAATAACTCTATTATTTTTTTATCTTACTTGATGTATTGTTACCTCCCAACATCAGCATTGCTGTCTACCCAAACTCTATGCTTCCTCATCAGCTGTGTTTCCCTCAATTCCATCTTATTCCTGACTCCCACTATTAACCAAGGGTCCTAGTCTTTGCCTCCCACTCTGCCCATCATGAGTTGGCCTTCCCACACCAACTATTTGACTCTCCTTCTTTTCCTTGGTTTGCTTTCATTTCTTTGATGCCTATTACCTAAAAAAAATGTTCTCATGCCATGGCTTAACACTTAGTGGCTGTCCTCATCTATTGACTTAAGGCATTTGTTTTACAGATGATAATACAAAATAGTACACATAATTTGTTTTTCTCAATAAGTTAATATAGAATTGCATTAAATAAGTATTGATTTCTATCATTGAATTCAAAACTTAATGTGAAATATATCCCAAATCAAAGAAGAGCCTATTTTTTCAGATACTAAACTAATTTTCTATTTGTTTACCTATAAAAAGCTAGTTGATTGTATAGTTAGCAGCATTTAAAGCAAAATTTTTAAGGGTTTGGGACAAATCTAAGTAAATTATTTAAGTGTTGTGTATATTTCTGAAAGCTAGTAAAATTAATCAATTAAAACCTCCAAGCCAGGGTCAAATAGCCTGGTCCTTTCTTTTATAATTTAGTAAAGCTACATAAGTAAGAAACATGTTCTTTAAATCAATATAGTTGTCATTTTTCTAGCTTATATTTGTAGAATTGGATTCATCATTATTATATTATTAGTCATAATGATAACATTAGTATGAATGTTGACTGGCATGGGCATGGTCAAACTACTACTGAGACTGAATTTTTGTGCCAGAATAGGAAATGAATACCATTTCAGAATTTGCTTATAAATTAAACCCAAGGTTAGTTATCATTTAATTGGTACCAAGGAAAACAAGAGAAGGAGACATCAAATGGAAGAAATAAAGCCAAACTTGACCACTATCAAAGTACAACTATTTTCTCCAAGAAGGAAGTTAAGCACTTGAATATAAAGCTTTGGACCTTCCTGCTAATCCCAATTAAGGAAACAGCAATAAGAAGTTAGGATGAACCTAAAAACCACATCTCTTAAACTAACAATACTTAAGGGAGCAGATAGATAAATTTCTAGGCTGGTATCCTTCTCTTTGAGAAGAGCTGAGTGGCCAAGCCTGCTTCCTCTTCTATGAGAAATTTAAATCTCCCTTAGAGAAGGAAGTGGGGAAAAGAAGCTAGAGAATTCCACCTCTCTTCTAGCAACTTAACACCGATGTACTTATGCATGGAGGCCAGTCCTCACTAAACATAGGGACTCTTTCTAGGGGAATATAATTTCTAGTTACTTATTTTTGTAAGAAATCGTATAGTGGGATTTGGCAAGTTTATCTAAAAACTGCAACAATTTTCTTTCTCTGCCCTGCGCTTTTTCAGTATTTAAGATTTCTTATATATCTTTACATCAAATTAGAAATAGTTCTGGACCACCACTTACCATTACACCACAGAAATTCTACCTAATGTATAAATTCAGGTTTAGAAGATTGTGATTCACCTTCAGATGAGGCTAGCAGCCTTCAAATAGCTCCAGTGAGACTACAACTCTTCTCCCTCCTAGACAGACACAGGACTGCAAAGGCAGGGAGAAAAACTTATTTCTTTATACGTCTGGTTCTTTCGCTATCCAGAGAACTTTATTGTAGGAAGTAAAAGTATGAGTCACATAATCTTTTCTGCAATATTCAAAGTCTGATATACTGGGCAGGAAAAAAGCCTGAGGATTCCAGGCAGAGTCTAGAATAAGATATTGGCATTTGTGTCCCTAAGAAGAAATCACTGAACTCTGGGTCTTTAATGTAATTCTAATATTCACTCATTAATTACTGATTAATTAATTTTACAAATCAAGGTTTGATTTTTGATTTTTAAAAGAGACTTTAAAATTCTTTTTCCAGTTCTAATTTCTCCCTCCCCCTTTATTCTTTCCCCACTCATTGAAAATTCAAGAAAAATAAAACCTCTTATGAGTACACACACACACACACACACACACACACACACACACACACACAGTCATGCAAAATAGATTTTCTCGTTATGTTTAAAAAAATAAGAAAAGAAAGGGGAAAAATATGATTCAATATGTGTTCTAAGCCCATCAATTTTCTATCCAGAGGAGTTTTGCGTGTTTCATGATGAGCTCTTTGGAATCACAATAGGTCATTGTGTTGCTCAAAGTTATTACATCTTTCAAAGTTGATTATCTTTACAATTTTTCTGTTACTGTGTAGATTGTTGTGTTGTGTCTGTTCACTTCTTTTTGCATCAGTTCATACAGAAAAATAGCATTCCATCACATTCATATAGTATAACTTGTTCAGGCTTTCCCAATTGATGGACATCCTCTCAGTTTTCAATTTTTGCTAGCAGATGCTACAAATTTTTTTATACATATGGGTCATTTTTTTCTTTCTTTCACTTCTTTAGGGTATAGACCTAGTAATGACAATTATAGATCAAGTGATAGGTACACTATTTTTTGGACATAGTTCCAAATTACTTTCCAGAATGGTTGGATTAGTTTAAAATTACACTAACAGTGCTTTAATGTACCTGTTTTCCCTCATTCCCTTCAGCATTTATCATTTTCCTTTTTTGTCACATTAGTCATTCTGATAGGTCCGAGTCAGAATCTCAAAGTTGCATAATTTTTATTTCATTAATAATTAATGATTTGGAGCTCCCCCCATATGTCTTTGATTTCTCTATCTGAAAACTGCCTACTCATATTCCTTGACCATTTCTTTACTAAAGAATTGTTCTAATTCTTATAGTTTTGACTCAGTTCCCCATATATTGAAGAAATGAGATCTTTATCAGAGAAACTTGCTGCAAAGATTTTTTCCCGTTTTCATACTTTTCCACTAACTTGAGCTGCATTTCTTTTGTTTGTGCAAAAACTCTAAAAATTGTTTGTGTAGTCAAAATCATCTATTTTGTTTTCTGTGAACCTCTTTATATCTTAATGGGTCATAAACTATTGTTCAATCCACAAATCCAATGAGTAATTTCTTCCCTGCTCTATTAATTTGCTTATCATATTGCCTTTTGTGTTTAAATCATCCACTGATTTTGAGTTTATCTCATTAGATGGTGTGAGATGTTGGTCTAGTGCCTAGTTTCTGCCATACTACTATTCAGTTATCCCAAAAGATTTTGTCAAACAATGACTTTTTGTCCTAATAGCTGAGTTAATCAAGCATTACCTTACCCTATTTGTTTGCTTCTTTATATTACATGCTTAATTTGTTTTGATCAACATTCTCTTTTCCAGTACTAAATTGTTTTGACGATTACGACTTTGTAGTAGTTTGAATTCTGATACTGCTAAGTTCCCTTTCTTCCTGTTTTTTTCATGATTCCTTTGCTATTCTCGACCTTTTCTCTAGATTGTTATTTTTTTTCTAGCCTTATAAAATAATTCTTTGGTGGATTGATTTCTAGGACACCAAATAGTTAATAAATTTAGATAATATTTTCATTTTTATTATATTGATCAGGCCTACCCATGAGCAATTAATATTATTTATTTAGTTATGTTATGTTTGAAATATTTAGTTATGTTAAGAGAGTGTTATAGAGTTTTTTTAATGGTATTTTCCCCCCTTTTTATTCATTTTTTTTTTGTTTTCAGTTTTCTACAATCACTTCCATAAATCTTAGATTTCCTCCCCCTGCCTCCACACTCTTTCCCTACTCTTTCCCCTTCCCTCCCTGAGACAGCATGCAATCTTATATGAGTCCTACACATACATTTTCACTTTAGTTATGTTGCATGGAAGAACTAAAATGAATGGGAGAAATCATAAGAAAAGCCAAACCAAACCAAACCAAAACACAAGAAAAAATAGTCTGCTTCATTCTGTGATCAAATTTCACAGCTCTTTCTCTGGATGCAGAAGGTGTCTTGCCTCAAGAGTCCATTGGGAATTTTTTAAGTCCTTGCGTTGCTATGAAGGACTAAGTCTACCAGAAAAATTCCTCACACATTGTGGTTGTTGCTGTGTACAAAGTTCTCCTGGTTCTGCTCCTTTGACTCAGCATCAGTTCATATAAGTCCTTCCAGGCCTCTCTGAAATCTTCCTGTTCATCATTTCTTTTTTTTTTTTTAATTTATTTATTTAACTTTTAACATTCACTTTCACAAAATTTTGGGTTCCAAATTTTCTCCCCATTTGTCCCCTCCCCCCACCCCAAAACACTGAGCATTCTAATTGCCCCTATCACCACCAATCTGCCCTCCCTTCCATCATCCCCCCCACCCTGCTTATCCCCTTTACCCCCACATTCCTGTATTGTAAGATAGATTTTCATACCAAAATGAGTGTGTATTTTATTCCTTCCTTTATTCGAATGTGATGAGAGTAAACTTCATGTTTTTCTCTCACCTCCCCTCTTTTTCCCTGCATTAAAAAGTCTTTTGCCTCTTTGATGGGAGATAATTTGCTCCATTCCACTTCTCCCTTTCTCATCCCAATATATTTCTCTCTCACCACTTCATTTCATTTTTTAAAGATATGATCCCATCCTATTCAATTCACTCTGTGCTCTTTGTCTGTGTGTGCGTGTATGTGTGTGTGTGTGTGTGTGTGTGTGTGTATGTGTGTGTGTAATCCCACCAACTACCCAGATACTGAAAAGTTTCAAGAGTTACAAATATTGTCTTTCCATGTAGGAATGTAAACAGTTCAACTTTAGTAAGTCCCTTATGACTTCTCTTTGCTGTTTACCTTTTCATGCTTCTCTTCATTTTTGTGTTTGAAAGTCAAATTTTCTTTTCAAATTGGTCTTTTCATCAAGAATGCTTGAAAGTTCTCTATTTCATTGAAAGACCATTTTTTCCCCTGAAGTATTATACTCAGTTTTGCTGGGTAGGTGATTCTTGGTTTTAGTCCTAGTTCCTTTGACTTCTGGAATATGATATTTCATGCCCTTCCATCCCCTAATGTAGAAGCTGCTAGATCTTGTGTTATCTTGATTATATTTCCACAATACTTGAATTATTTCTTTCTAGCTGCTTGCAATATTTTCTCCTTGACCAGGGAACTCTGGAATTTGGCCACAATGTTCCTAGGAGTTTCTCTTTTTGGAGCTCTTTCAGGGGATGTTTGGTGGATTCTTTGAATACTTATTTTGCCCTCTGGTTCTCAAATATCAGGGCAGTTTTCCTTGATAATTTCATGAAAGATGATGTCTAGGCTCTATTTTTGATCGTGGCTTTCAAGTAGTACCATCATTTTTAAATTGTCTCTCCTGGATCTATTTTCCAAGTCAGTTGTTTTTCCAGTGAGATATTTCACATTCTCTTCCATTTTTTCATTCTTTTGGTTTTGTTTTGTGATTTCTTTGTTTCCCATAAAGTCATTAGCCTCCATCTGTTCCATTCTAATTTTGAAAGAACTATTTTCTTTGGTGAGATTTTGAACCCCCTTTTCCACTTGGCTAATTCTGCCTTTTAAAGCAATTTTCTCCTCATTGGCTTTTTGAACCTCTTTTGCCAATTGAGTTAGCCTATTTTTCAAGATATTATTTTCTTCAACATTTTTTTGGTCTCCTTTAGCAAGGTGTTGACCTGCTTTTCATGCTTTTCTTGCATCTCTCTCGTTTTTCCCCCCAGTTTTTCCTTCACCTCTCTAACTTGTTTTCAAAATCCTTTTTGAGCTCTTCCATGACCTGAGTCCATTGAATATTTATTTTGGATATTTGGGATACAGAAACCTTGACTTCTATGTCTTTCCCTGATGGTAAGCATTGTTCTTCCTCATCTGAAAGGATGGAAGGAGATATCTGTTCACCAAGAAAGTAACCTTCTATGGTCTTATTTGTTTTTCCCTTTTCTGGGCATTTTCCCAGCCAGTTACTTGCCTTCTGAGTTTCCTCTCCACACCCACCTTGCCTCCAGATCTGCCCAGCTAGTGCTTGGGGGCTGAGATTCAAATGCTGCTTCCCAGCCTCAGGGCTTTCAGCAGGGGCTGGGATGCTATTCAGTGTGAGATTAAGTTTAGGTGCTCAGGTGGGGGCAGGGCTGCCACGTTGGGCTTAGTTCCCTCAGGGGGTTTATGGGGAGACCTTCAATAATTGATCTGAGCTCCTGACTGCTTTGGGAGCCCCTGTCTGCTGCTGCCTCTCCTTCTGCCTCCCAAGGGGGCCTGAGTTATGGAGACACCCCGCTCACCTCTCAGCCAGCCAAAAACACTCTCTCACTGACCTTTGGTGCCTGTGGGTGGAGGGACCGAAGCTGCTGGAGATTCTGTCCCTGAAGCCTGCTTAGATCTGCTCCTCTCAGTGCTGCGCAGCCAAGGCAGGGCTGGGCTCTGCTCCAGGTCAGGTGCATGATGGACCTTTTGAGTTAGTTTCTCAGGTCTCTCTGGAACAAAAATCTCCTCCACTCTGTTGTTCTGTGGCTTCTGCTGCTCCAGAATTTGTTGGGAGTTCTTCTTTACAGGTATTTTATGGGCTGTGGGTTAGGAGCTAGCATATGTGTGTCTTTCTACTCCACCATCTTGGCTTCTCCCCTCTCAAATTTTTTAAAAAACAGAATAGGTAATTTTTTTTAAAAATCTGCATTTATTCATATAATCATATGGTATTTGTTGTCTTTGTTATTGATATGGGCAATTATGCTTCAATTTTCCAAATATTGAGCCATCCCCACATTCTTGTTATAAATCTAGACTGGCCATAGTGTATGTGTGACTTTTGCTACATGTTGTACTCTCTTTGCTAGAATTTTAATTAAAATTTTTGCATCAGTGTTCTTTATGGAAATTGGTCTACATAGATCTCTTCCATTATTCTGGGCAATTGATTTTATTTTTTGCAAAAAGTGGTCTTTTTCATTTAGAATGTTAGTTTT
This sequence comes from Notamacropus eugenii, assembly GCF_028372415.1. Lineage (NCBI taxonomy): Eukaryota > Metazoa > Chordata > Mammalia > Diprotodontia > Macropodidae > Notamacropus > Notamacropus eugenii. The sequence goes on along the minus strand of NC_092876.1, from coordinate 411,382,758 downwards.
ATTGAGATATTGTTAGGCAAAATAATTTCTAAGAATTGTTTCTATTTCCTCTTCATTTGTCATAAATTCAGCTTTTCTGATTTTTGATAATGGTAATTGTTTTTTTTTCTTTTTAAAAATCAAATTAGTCAAGGTTTGATCTATTTTATTTTTTAAAAGCAACTATTTTTATTTATTAGTTCAATAGTTTTTCAATTTTCAATGTTGTTAATTTTTCCTTTGATTTCACAATTTCAATTTCATTTTAATTTTGGCTTTCATTTTTTATTTTTCTAGGTTTTTTTAGATTGCATGCCCAATTTGTTAATTTGTTGTTTTTTAGCAGCATAAGCATTTAGTACCACTTTGGCTGTATCTCACAAATTTTGCTATTTAGTCTCATTGTCATTACTTTTAGTGAAATTATTGACTTTCTTTGATTTGTTTTTTGATTTACTCATTCTGCAGTATTTGGTTATTTATTTTGCAAGTAATTAGTAATCATGCTTCAAAGGCTCTATTTTGAATATAATTTTAGGTGATTATGGTTAAGAAAAGATGCATTTAATATTTGTGCCTTTCTGCATTTTTTTGTGAGTTTTTTTTTGCCCTAATACATGGACAATTTTTGTTACAGTGTCATACACAGCTGGGAATAAGTATACTTCATTTTCATTCAATACTCCCCAGAGGTCTGTCATAGCTAAGTTTTAAAAATTCTGTTCTTGACTTTAGCTTCTTTCTTGTTTACTTTTTGGTCAGATGCATTTAGATGTAAAGACAAATTAAGGCATTTTAAATAACTTTTACTATTTTCTCCTGTAACTCACTTACTTTTAAGAACTTGGATGTTATGCCATTTGGTGCATATATATATTCAGTGCTGATGTTGATTCATTGTTTATGGTACCTTTTAGCAAAATTTAAATTCCTTAGTGTGCCTTTTAATTAGATGTATTTTTGCTTTTGCTTTGTCTGAGGTCATGATTGCCACACCTGCCTTTTTTGCTTCAGCTGAAGTAGTATAGATTCTCCTCCAGCTCCTTATTTCACACTATGTTTATCTTTTGGTTTCAAGTGTATTTACTGTAAACATATTGTTGGATTCTGACTGGGAATCCATTCTGCTATCCTCTTCATTTTATGGGTGATTACATCCCATTCACATTAACAGTTATGATTACTAACTGTATTTTCTACCAACTTATTCCACACATCCTCATTTTTACCCTGTCCCCTCTTTAAGATTCTGTTTTGCTTCTGATCATTCTGTATTCTACCTCCTTCTTATTCCCAACACCCTTTTCTCTTAACATTTTTCCTTTTTACTTTCCTATTGGGTAAGATGAGTTTCTGTATCCAACTATGTGTGTATGTTAATACTTCCCTCTTTCAATTTGTTCAGATGAGAGTGAATTTTGCTCACTACCCAATCCCCACTGCCTCCTCCATTATGTAAACTCTTACTCACACACTCAATATATGTGAGATAATTTTCCCCATTCTTCCTCTCCTTTCTCCCTCTTCCAAAGTATATCTCTTCTTACCCACCCATTCCTCTTCATTTTTCTTTTAAAACCCAGTTACATTTCCCAGGGACTATATGAACACAATTACAAGACACTTTTTGCACAAATAAAGTCAGATTTAAGTAAGTGGAAAAACATCAGTTGCTCATGGGTAGGCCAAGCTAATATAATAAAAATGACAATTCTACCTATATTAATTTACTTATTTAGTGCCATACCAATTAAACTATCAGATAATTATCTTCTAGAGCTGGATAAAAAGATTTCAAAATTCATCTGGAATAACAAAAGGTCCAGAATATCAAAGGGACTAATGAAAAGAAATGCTAGGGAAGGTGGTCTAGTGCTACTAGATCTCAAATTGTACTATAAAGCAGCAATTATCAAAACCACTTGGTATTGGCTAAGAAACAGATGGGTACACAAGTGGAATAGACGTGGCACTCAAGACACAGTAGGCAAGGAATATAGCAACCTCCTGTTTGATAAACCCAAGGACCCCAGCTTCTGGGATAAGAACTCACTGTTCAACAAAAATTGCTGGGAAAATTGGATAACAGTGTGGTGGAAACTAGGCATAGACCCATGCCTGACACCATATACAAGAATAAAGTCCAAATGGGTACATGATCTAGGTAAAGACTGACACCATGGACAAACTGGAGGAGGAAGAAATAGTGTCTTTATCAGATTTATGGAGAAGGGAAGAATTTTTGACTAAAGAAGAGATAGAAAGCATTATGAAATGCAAGATGGATAATTTTTATTACATTAAACTGAAAAGTTTTTGCACAATCAAACCCAATGCAACCAAAATTCAGAAGGATGTAGTAAATTGGGAAAGAATTTTTACAGCTAATCTTAGGGATAAAGGCCTTATTTCTAGAATATATAGAGAACTTAGTCAAATATACAACTATACAAGTCATTCCCCAATTGATAAATGGTCACATGATATGAACAGGCAATTTTCAGAGGAAGAAATTAAAGATATTTATAATCATATGAAAAAATGCTCTAAATCACTTTTGATTAGAGAGATGCAAATCAAAACAACTCTGAGGTACCACATCACACCTATAAGATTGGCAAACATGGCAGAACAGGAAAATGATAAATGTTGGAGAGGATGTGGGAGAGTTGGAACACTAATTCGTTGTTGGTGGAGCTGTGAGCTCATCTAACCATTCTGGAGAGTGGTTTGGAACTATGCCCAAAGGGCTACAAAAATGTGCATACCCTTTGACCCAGCAATATTGCTACTAGGACTGTATCCCCAAGAGATCATAAAAATGTGAAAGGGTCCCACATGTACAAAAATATTTATAGCTGCACTCTTTGTAGTTGCCCAAAACTGGAAATCAAGGGGATGCCCATCAATTGGGGAATGACTGAATAAATTATGGTATATGAATGTAATGGAAAACTATTGCGCCATAAGAAATGATGAACAAGAAGACTTCAGGGAGGCCTAGAAGGACTCATATGATCTGATGCTGAGCGAAAGGAGCAGAACCAGGAGAACTTTGTTCACAGCAACGACCACAGTGTGAGAGAGTTTTTTCTGGTAGACTTAGAACTTCGTAATAACATAACAACTTAAAAAACAAATTCCTATTGGTTTTCTAAGGCAAAATGAATTCCACACTCGGAGAAAGAACTATGGAATTCATTCACAGAATGTGGCAGATCATGTTTGTGTATGTGTATGTGTGTGTGTGTTTGTGTGTGAGTGTGTGTGTATTATGTTTTGATTTGTTATATGATTTCTTCCATTTATTTTAGTTGGTCTACATAGCATCACTATAGTGAAAACGTATTCAATAGGAAAGTATATGGAGATCCTATATAGAACTGTATGCCATCTTGGGGAGGGAGGGGAGTGGTGGGGGGAGTAGGGGTGGGGGGGTAAAAATCTTAGTTTTATGGTAGTGATTGTAGAACATTAAAAAAAATAAAATAAAAAAATATGAAAAAAAATCCAGTTATATTTAGTTATGTCTGACTCTTCATGAACCCATCTGGGGTTTTCCTAGCAAAGACACTAGAGTGGTTCACCATTTCCTTCTCCAGCTCATTTTAGAGGTGAAGACACTGAGGCAAACAGGGTTAAGTGACTTGCCCAGTGTCAACTAGCTAGTAAGTATTTGAGGTTGGATTTGAACTCAAGAAGTTGGGTCTTCATGACTCTGGGTCTGACACTCTATTCAAAGGTCCTCTGTCTATTTGGACTCCTTATAAGATCCTTGAGAGAGGTTACATGTATTATCTCCCCATAAAAGAATGTAAACAGTATAACTTTGTAATCAACCAGCCCTAAGAAATGGATTACCCAAATCTTATGGATGGTACTGCTTGCATGACACAACCAACATTCAAATCCAGCTGATTTTAAATCTGATGCATTTTCCTTCATACTCTGTTGTTACCACAAGAACATTTATGCAAATTTTGTGAAATATCCTATTGGTTATGCTAAAAATGTGTCAAAATTGAGGGAGCTGCTATCTTTCCACATTTTGGCTTAGATGGAACATTCTGTGTTAGGGACAGGGAACTTCAGGTGGCATTAGAGATCAGTAATTTGGCTTGTTTTCATTTGTTCATTAGAATATTATCATTCTCTGAGCAAAGCTCCCACAGTTTAAAGAATTATTTCATCCTCATGGATCACTGTAACTTTAAATTCATATCACTAAACATATATTAAGTAAAAGGCATTGCACTTGGTGTTAGAGATGCATATACAAAACAAGCAGTTTTTGCCCTTATGAAGTTTCATGTTACTGCAAATTGCATTCTCAATTATGAGAGAAATCTAGTAATTTACAGATTAAGAGTTCAATTCAAATGGACAGACTCTTATTGTGTAACTACTTGTATAGAGTTATTGGCAAATACAAAAATAAATAAACTTACCATCTAGAGTTCTGAACAATGTTGCTAGCATAGTTGTTTCTCTGCTTTTGCATTCCACAATTCCCCAAAATTGTGATCTCTTAATCCCAACTAAATCTTGTCCATGGTTCTGAAATCAATATTAGTAGGGGAATCTTACTATTCTTATGATCAATCCCCAAATCAGTACTCCAGCCACTCAGTCTGGGTTCCTCTCTTGTCCCATCTGCTTAAATTTTAGAGTACAAATACTTGCAACCCTAGGTACTCTATCACTAGAGTATCTATCACTACTTAGATGCCTGATTTGTTTTTGTCAGTTTTTCTAGGGTATGGAATCTTGCTCTAGGCCCTCAACTTCATAGAAATTCCTATATTTCTCTTCTTAAAAATTCACCCAAAGTCATTAAGTGGGTTGTTTTTTTCTTACTGACTCTCAGTTGATCTAGAATGTAAACTCCTCAGAAGTAGGAACTGCTTCATCTTTTGTAATGGTATCCACAGTGCTAAGGGCAGAGTAAATGCTCAGTAAAGGCTGGTTGATTGAGACTGTTTGGATCACTTATACCACTCAATGGACCCTATATACTGTCATTTAATTTTTTTGAAATGCTATGGCATAGTTGTATCCCTACTGAAACATTATAAAATACAAAATTGTGCAAAGTATTTAGCTTGGTGAGAGACAGGGTAGCTTAGTGGATAGAAGACCAGGCTGGATTTGAAGTCAAAAAAGCTTGTGCATAAGTAATGTTCCTTTAACACATACTACAGTATTTGTTAAGTAACTTAACTTCTCAGAATCCAAGGCAACTTGCTAAAAACCCTAAAGTACAGAGAGGTTTCTGATCTGCATTGGTGAAGGAAATTGCCTATATCTATGAAATCACAGATCTAGACCAAAAATTGAGTAAGTTAAATTAAAATGTAACTTGACTGAGAAGCTATAAAATATGGATAAGGGGTCAGTATCAAAATTTATTCCACATCACAATGATTAGTGAGTACTTTTTTCTTCAAATATCTGATTCACATAAGAAAGTTCATGTGAACCAAAATACATCTTAGAACTGTTGTCTTTTTAAAGCTGGTATACATTAGTGAAAAAAACCTATGCCCCTCTTTAGGGCCAATTCTCTCCAGGATGAATTCAGACCTTGTGAGCCCAGAATTAGAGTCCCTTGTGTAAGGGTGGCCCCTAGGCCATGGATAACAAACAGAACAGACTAAAGAAGGGAGGTTCAGAAACAATGCAGCTCAATAACTCTGTATTTGATCAATTGGGAAATACAAATTACTTAGGAAAGAACTTGCTATTTGGTAAAATCTGCTTGGAAGATGAGAAAACAGTCCGGCAGAATTTAGGCTTAAAGCAGTACCTTCTACCATTGTACTTCCAGTTCCAAAGCTCATTGGTTTGGGACTCTCTTCTCACAAGTAGAAAACAATATGCCTGTGTTAGAGGTGAGATGGAGTGGGTAAGAGGAGAGGGGGATTCAGTCTCTTTAGTCTTTTCTGAGTTCTCTTTAAGCTTTGAGTCATTTCTGGAACTTTTGGTTTCCAACTGTAAGAGATAAGATAGACAAAGACAACTTCACTTCAGGTTACTGAAGGAAAAGACTGAGAAAACATGAGAGGAGCTCAGTCTGTCATGTCCCTATCTCTGGTTTCCGACACCAGAACTTCAGGGGAACTTCTCTTTTGGTGTTCTCATTCTTCTAGAACTTTCTCTCTCTTGGTTGTTCTATGTTCCTTGGTTCCCAGTGGGAGTCTTGTGATATAAAGTTAGATTTAAGTCAAACTTAATTGAATTTAAAATGAATTATAATGTGTAAGAAGCCTTTAGTACATAGGATTATTTTTTGCTCCATGAAATCAAGTAGTTTTTATGTAGCTAGTTTTTATATAATTCCATTATAGACCTATCCTACAGTTTCCCCAAGTACATTGTAACTGTGTATGTTTGTCCTTCATTGTTGAAGAAGACCACGCCATCAGAGAAATAATGACATGACCAGCACTTGACTTTGTTTTGAGTGAGGGAGGGCTGTGCAGATACCAGCCTCACTTCTCCTCCAGAGTCATCTGAATCCAGTGACCAGATATTTATCAGGATGACTGGAGATGACCCAAAATGAGGCAAGTGGGGTTAAGTGACTTGTCCAAGGTCACACAGCTAGTGAGTGTCAAGTGTCTGAGGTAAGATTTGAACTCAGGTCCTCCTGACTCCTGCACTGGTGTGCTATCCACCGCACCACCTAGCTACCCTTGACATCATAATTACAACTTCCTTGTATACCACACACATATGAAAGATTATCTTTTCATTAAGATTGTTGCAATCTTATATTGCTCTTTTGGTTCTGGTTATTTCACTCTGTATTACTTAATATGGATATCTCAATGTTTCTCTGAAGCCTTCATTTTTTACTGTATAATAACATTCAATTATATTTATATTCTACAGGGTTTTTTGTCTACCATTTGATAAGTGCCCCCCTTTTTGCCATAAAGAGTCCCCCATAAGAGTCATATATTGGCTTTTGATTCTGGGTCTTCTTTCTTACTTCCTTGGGGTATTAATACAGTAGTTGGATCAATGAGCTAAAGAGTATAAACAAATGAGTTAATTTTCCGTAATAATTTCAGATTGATATCTAGCATGAGTGAACCTAGTCACAGCCCTTCACAGAATATATTAGTAAATCTGTCTAGCTATGGACTCTCCAACGTTCACTGTCAATATTTTTTTGTGATTCTGGTCAATTTACAAAGTGTAGGATGAAAACTCAGAGTTTTTAAAATTATCATTTCTTATTATAATTGATTCATACCATATTTTCATATAATCCCTCAAGAAAATTTGATGTTTTATGAGAAAATGAGATATACAGTTTAACTTAATAATTTCTATTTCCTTTGTGTTTCAGTGTTCCACATTAAAAGATGTCATAATCTCTGTAACTGAACTTGTATACCAAAATTATGAAATGTAATACTCATGTTAGATAAAATAGATGTTTAGAGATTTTCATTAAGAAACTATTTTCAAAAATATTTGCAAAGAGTGATCTAGTAAGAAAAAGATTAATTTGACCTCTTATAATGCAAATTTGTTAACTGAACAGTTTTGTACAATTTAAGTCTTGTTTTTTATGTTGCTACACTTATAAATCAAACATGGACCAGCTTTTCAAACAACAAAAGAAAGCACCAAAATTTACTGAAAATATTATATTAGTCCAAAATATTAACATAAATTTTATTCTTGGAAATATGTCATGAAATAGCATCTACTGAGAGATGATCTGTTCAAACACTAATAATCCTTGCACATCAAGTTGATGAATCATACCAATTCAACAGTTTCTTCAACATAAATGAGCAGTGCTAAATACCAGCAAAATTAAATGTGCATCCTTTAAAAAAAATCTTTCATGGATGTTCTTTTTCATACTAACGTCATTTCCTAATCTCTCCCCTCTCCCACCCACCAAATGAGGCAAGTATGGTAGAAAAATACATTACTAATGTCTGAAAACATATGCCTCATTCTGCACCAATTATTGAGCACCTCTTTATCCATAAATGGGAAACACCACCATAAACTTCTCTAATGTCATTAACGACCACTGCATTGATCAGAGTTCTAAAGTCTTTTAATGGTTTTCTTTACATTATTATAGTCACTGTGTAAATTATTCTTGCTCTTGGATCTGTTCTGCATCAATTTATACATCTGCAATTTTCTTTGAATTCTTCATATTTGTTGTTTCTTCAGTCATTCCTCTAATCAGTAGGTATTTGCATTCCTTCTAGCTCTTTGGATATTAGAAAAAGGATTACTATAATTATCTTTATAAATATGTTTAACGGAGAACACATATACAAAGAATTATGGAAAGATCTACATGAATTGATGCAGAGTGAAGTAAACAGACACAATGACTACAGTAATTTAAAGGGAAAGAGCAATCATAAAATAATTGAAACTAAATGTTACAAAATTATAAAGAACAAGTATGGCTCAAAATAAGAACCCCGTGCTTATTAATATTATATTTTCATCTAGATCATGCCCACTGTCAGTGTCCCCAAGCAGTCGTAAGCTCTTATTTCTTTTCCTGTTGCACTGTTTTGCATTGTGATGTCATCTGATTCCATGGGTTCAATTACTATCTTAATGGCGATGGTTCTCAGATCTAAACCTGACTTTTCTCCTGAGTTCTAGTTTAATAGTACCATACCCTTTTAACATTTTGAACTGGATATCCCCTAGACATCTCAAACTCGGTATGTTTAAAACAAAAGTCGTTTTCTTTACCCTCAAAACTCTAAACTTCCTTATTTCTGTCGAGAATACCACTATTTTCCCAGTTACTCAGTACCCCAACCATATTATGTTCTTCAATTCCTAACTCTAATACCTCACTTATACCTCACTTACTTGTCTAATCCTTTGATGAATCTTCCTTCCTATCTTCACAAAAATCTCTCATATATGTCCTTCTATCAGCTCACACACAGATGTGATCATGATGTAGACCCTCATCCCCTTACTCGACTATTGAAATAATTTTCTGATTGGTTTCTCTGCCTGAATTTTCTATCCACTCAGCTGTCAAAATGATACTCCTGGAAAGTAGATCTCATCTTTCCTCTCTCCCCCTATCTCAGTAAAGTCCAACGGTAACCTGTGACAATGACCAAATATAAAATCCTGGATTTGACTTTTAAAATCCTTTCTCAACTTGACTCTTTTCTACCTTACACTTGTTCCAGTCTACAATCAAGTGATACTGGCTTTCTTTGCCATGACATTGCATCTCCTGAGGGTTTCTTTTTACTCTGACTGACATGATCTATCTCTTTATCTCCACCTCCTGACTTCCCTGATTTCCCTCAAGACTTAACTCAAATGTCACTTTCTTGAAGAGGACTTTTTCCCAACCCCACCTCTCCTGCATCTTTTTTAGTTCTTTTCCTCTGAGATTACCTGACATTTAATATGTATGCACACATACACACACATATAATATTGAATTCTTTTGCACACTGTCTCTCCCATTAGAATGTGAGTTCTTTCAGGGCTGGAACTGTGTTTTGCTATTATTGTCATCTCTGGAGAAGTTTTGATCTTGTTTAAAGTTAATAAATGACTTTGCTTATTTTCTCTCTGGTAATTTAGAATTTGCCTTAATTGGGATTTTTAAAAATCACATACAGTTCTATTATTACACTGTATCTTTAAAGTATAATAGAGGGGCAAAATCAACATAGAAGAGTACCAAGGAGAAGTAAATCTCAACTCCTACAATAAAAACCCTCCACAAAGGTCTAGAAAAGGCACTAGACCAAGATCTGATCAGGAAACTTTTAAAAAATCACTAATGTGATTTTTCTAGCCCAAGTTAACATAGGAAGATAGAGATGTCTATAGACACTAGGGAAGGGATCTGGATAGAGGGATGGTGCACAGAGTATTCTATACTATAGGATCTAAAAGATGACCAAGGATGTGCACAAGGGAACAAAACGTCTCAAGGGGACCTTGTGCAACCTTGTAACCTTATGCAAGCTATAGGAAGAGGTGCCCACCAACAACTATGCTACTTGCTCCCCAGTTCTGGGTCACTGATGCAAGGCAGCTTGAGGAGGGGACCTGGGATTCCAAGGACACTTTGTGGGCCCTGGACTGTGTACTAAACTAAAGACAAGTTCAGAAACAAATAAGTGTGTGATATTTCAAGTGTAAATATGTGTCTTTTATCTAAAAGAGTTATTGTTGTTTAGTCATCTTTCAGTTGCATCCAACACTTTCTATACTCTTTTGGGTTTTTCTTAGCAAAGATACTGGAGTGATTTGCCATTTCCTTCTCCAGCTCATTGTACAGATGAGGAAACTATGGCAAATAGAATAAAGTGCCCAAATAGAACTATGGCAAATAGAATAAAGACTTGCCCAAGGTCACTCAGATAGTAAGTATCTAAGGCCACATTTGAACTCAGGAAGAAGAATCTTCCTTATTCCAGGTCTGGTATCCTATTTATTGCACAATGCAGCTGCCCATCTTAAAAGAGTAGGAGGCCTCAATTTAATTTTTGAAGCCCATGGTAGAATAATCAGGTCGGAAATCACAGAACAAATGAAAATCTGAAGTTCTATCACTCAGGACTAGCTGAGCTTTCCTTTTGACTGACAATGGTAAGAGTCTAGTAGCAATCTACTGGCATTCTAGCCAGGGACAAGTCAATGAAAGTATTAAACAGACTCAAACAGATTGAGAGAGATAATTTAGGAATTACTAGATTATCTGAAAGCCATCACAAAAAAAAAAAAGAAAAACTTAGACATCATAGATTAAGAAATCATAAAAATAAAACCAGAGGAAAAAATGGAAATAGAAACAACCTACCAATCATGCAAGACACAGAAAGAAACACACAGAGTTGAAATAAGGGGCTGGATTAAAATCTGTTATACTTCAAGTAAAGTGTAAAAGGCAGGGGTAATGATCATGATCACACATAAAACTATGTCAAAAATAAACTTAATTAAAGAGGTAATTAGGATATTAATTTTCTTGAAAGGCATATGGAAAGTTAATGGTGGGTGAGGGGGAAGAGTTAAACATCTTCCCCACCCATTAATATGCCTCAGACACCTTTTGCTAATTTCTAATGAGGCACAGGGAAAGGAGGGTTGTGCCTTCCAGTCCTGAAAAGAGGTGAGATTTTGCTTTGGGGCTCATTTTTTGGAAGAAGATTTCTGTGTCAGATGAGAATCTGGGCAGTTGTTTTAAGAAGCCCCCTGGCTTTGAAAACTCAGATGTTGGTGCTTCTCTGGTAATAATGTATGTATTGTCTATGGTCAGACAGTTGGAAGCTCTGTCTGTTGGTTGCAATTTGTGTTTGTATTTTCCTAGAAGTTCAGGGTGATGACTTTTCCCCCTGAACTAAGTGAATGATATATGTACTTGATTAAAGCAGATTGTTGACCCCTCAAAAGTTGCTTTCCTTTTAGAAAAGCAGAACTGAGAACTTGTATAACAGGTCCTCCTGTGTATGCCAGGTCCTTGTTGTTATAGTACAATGAAAGGATGGTGAAAGAATAAAAATATTAAACACTTAGGAACCAAAGTGACAAATACCTAAATTCTTAAAATAAAAATTTTGAGTTTCAGGGAGAAATGGAAAATAAAACTACAGTAGTGGAAAATCTTGACTTACCCCTCTCATAACAAGGTAAATCTAACAAAAAAGGTGGAGGAACTGAATAGAATGTTAGAAAAGTTAAATATGATAGAATTCTGAGGTTTTTGAATGGGGACAGAAAAAAGTAAAGATAATTCTTAGCTGTGCATGCCATATTCTTAAAAGTTTACCTCATATTAGGGCAAAACCCTTGTAAACAATGCAGAAAAGCAGAAGCATTAATATGTTTTTTATGGACCAAAATGTAATAAAGATTGTATCCAACAAAGAGTCTTTGAAAAAAAAGATTTAAGAAGAATTGGTGACTAAAAAAAATTTATCCTAAATAGTATTTTAAGAAAAAATTAAGAAATAATAATTTCATTAGAAATAATGACAACAGGAAAGCAGCCAAAGTAGTCCTTCAGGGAAAATGTATATCATTTATATTTAGTGATATTTAATATTTTAAAATTATGTCTTTGGCCAATTAAAGAGTGAAATCAGAGCAAAAAAGCACACAATTTAAACAACAATCTAGAACAAACTTAAAACCCTCAGTTGAATGCTAAACTAAAAGTCCTGAAAATCAAAGAAGAGATAATCAAAATTGAAAGTTTGAAAATTAAATAAAAGAGATTTTAAGAGAAAGAACAATAAAAAGGATTAAACTAATTTTATTTTTTACAAAGAAATAAAACAAATTATCAGTATTAAAAATGAAAAGGGAGAATGGATAATCAATGAAGAAGTAATCAAAGAAATTATTAGGAATGATTTCACCTAATTATATGCTAATAAAACTGACAATCAAAATGAAATGGATATTTACAAGAATACATACTGTCTAGGTTAATGGAACAAGAAATAGAGGTCTCAAGTATCCCAAAACTAAAAAAATAATAAATTCCATGGTGATCAATGAACCTTCAAAGGTAGGGGGAAAAAACAGACTGATTTGCAAATGAATTCTATAAAATATTTAAAGGCCAATTAATTCCAATACTATACAGACTTTGAAAAAATTAGAAAGAATTGGCCCTACCAAATTCTTGTTATGACATAGTGAGATCCTAATACCTAAATGAAGGAGAAGTAAAACAGAGAAGGACAGCTCTAGATCAATATTTCTAACGGGCATGGATGCAAAAAAATTAAATAAAATATTAGCAAGGAGACTATAGTAATATAAAACAAAGATTATATACTATTACTACTCTGGATTTATGTTAGGAATGCAACACTGTGATAAGGGCAATGATTCAAATTATAAAAGTAAGTGCAATTCTACCAACTGATAAATAAAAAGACATAGTTTTCTTTTTTATGTGCTGTATATTTTAATTTTGTTACTATTTATTTTTAGATATTGACATTCATTTCCACAAAATTTTGAGTTTCAATTTTTTCCCCATCTCTCCTTTCCCACCACCCCATAATACCTTGTATTCTGACTACCCCTTTCCTACATGTATCCTCTCTTCTGTCACACCCTCCTCTTCTCTTATCCCCATCTTCTCTCTTTTCTTCTAGGGCAAGATAAATTTCTATACCCATTACCTGTGTTTCTTATTTCTCAGTTATATGCAATAATAGTTCTCAACATTCGTTTCTAATACTTTGAATTCCAACTTCTCTCTCTCCCTCCCTCCCCATTCATCCTCACTGAGAAGGCAAGCAATTCAATACAGGCTATATATGTGTCGTTTTGCAAAAGACTTCCATAATAGTCATGTTGTGTAAGACTAACTATATTGCCCTCCATCCTACCCTGTCCCCCCTTTTCTTTTCTATTCTCTCATTTGACCTTGTCCTTTCCCAAAAATGTTTACTTCTAGTTACTCCCTTCTCCCATTTGCCCTCCCTTTTATCATCCCCCTCACCCCACTTGTCCCCTTCTCCTCTACTTTCCTGTAGTGTAAGATAGGTTTTCATAGCAAATTTAGTGAGCATGTTATTCCTTCCTTAAGCCATATGTGAAGAGAGTAAGCTTCACTTTTCCCTTCTCCTCTTCTCCCTTTTCTCCTCCACTGAAAAAGTTTTTCTTATCTCTTTCATGAGTGATAGCCTGCCCCATTTCATTTCTCCCTTTCTCCTCCCAATATTTTCCTCTCTCTCCCCTTAATTTTATTTTTTTAATGGATATACCTCTTCTGATTCAACTCAACCTGTACTCTCTCTATACATATGTGTGTGTGTGTGCGTGTGTGTGTGTGTGTGTGGTGTGTGTATGATCCCTCCATCTACCCAAATACTGAGAAAAATCTTAAGAGTTACAACTACTATCTTTCCATGTAGGAATGTAAACAGTTCAGCTTTAGAAAGTCCTTTATGATTTCTCTTTCCTGTTTACCTTTCCATGCTTCTCTTGATTCTTATGTTTGAAAGCCAAATTTTCTATTCAGTTCTGGTCTTTTCATCATGAATGCTTGAAAGTCCTCTATATCACTGAATGACAATTTATTCCTTTGAAGTGTTATACTCAGTTTTGCTGGGTAGGTGATTCTTGGTTTTAATCCCAGTTCCTTTGACTTCTGGAATACCCTATTCCAAGCCCTTGGATTCCTTAATGTAGAAGCTGCCAGATCTCGTGTTATCTTGATTGTATTTCTATAGTACTTGAATTGTTTCTTTCTAGCTGCTTGCAATATTTTCTCCTTGACCTGGGAACTTTGAAATTTGGCCAAAATATTCCTAAGAGTTTCTCTTTTCAGGTCTCTTTCAGGAGGTGATCAGTGGATTCTTTCAATATTTACTTTGCTCTCTGGTTCTAGAATATCAGGACAGTTTTCTTTGATAGTTTCATGAAAAATAATGTCTAGTCTCTTTTTTGGATCATGGCTTTCAGGTAGTCCCATAATTTTTAAATTGTCTCTCCTGGATCTATTTTCCAGGTCAGTTGTTTTTCCAATGAGATGTTTCACATTATCTTCTATTTTTTCATTCTTTTGGTTTTGTTTTGTAACTTCTTGGTTTATCTCACAGTCATTAGCTTCCCTGAACTCTAGTCTCTCTTTTAAAGAACTATTTTGTTCAGTGAGCTTTTGAACCTTCTTTTCCATTTGACTACTTCTGCTTTTTAAAACCTCCTTCTCATGGGCTTTTTGGACCTCTTTTTCCAATTGAGTTAGCCTATTTTTAAAGGTGTTATTTTCCTCAGCATTTTTTTGGTTATCCTTTAGCAAGCTGCTGACTCACTTTTCAAGCTCTTCTATGGCCTGGGCCCATTTCATATTCATTTTGGAGTTACTGGGGACAGAAGCCTTGAGTTCCTCTGACAGTATGCTTGTTCTTCCTCATCAGGAAGGATGGAAGGAGATACCTGCTCAGCAAGAAAGTGACCTTCTATGATCTTATTTTTTTCCCCTTTTTTGGGCATTTTTCTAGCCAGCTATTTGACTTCTGAATCCTTTGTCAAGAAGAGAGTCCTAGTGCACCTCCTCCCCCCCAGTACTGTGCTCAAGGTTGAGATTCAGATCAACTGCTCAATTCCCCCAGGGGCTTTATGTGAGGGTGGGGTCACCATTGAGGGCTGAGGTTCAGATCAGCTGCTCAGTTTCCCCAGAGGCTTTAAGCTGAGCTGCCTGGACAATGGACCCAGGCTGCTGGCTACCATAGACACCCCCACCTGTTGCTGCTGCTCTTGTTGCTGCCGATGCCTGAGGCCAGTGCTGAGGCCAGGCCCACTCTCCTCTTGCCCAGCTGGGAAAGCCCTCCCATACTGACCTTTGGAGCTTTTTTTGTTGCTTGTGAGTTGAGATATCTGGGACCCTCCCTGCTGGGAATTCTGCCTGGAGGCAGTATAGAACACATCCTGTTCCTCCCAGTGCCTCATGGCCAGGGCTGAACTCTGCTTTGCTCAGCATCCCATGAGATAGACCTTTCTTCTTGGTCTTCCAGGTTACCTTTGGCTGGAAACGTCTTTCACTCTGTTGTTCTGTGGTTTCTGCTGCTCTAGAATTTGTTGAGAGTCATTTTTTACAGGTATTTTGTGGGCTATGGGGGAAGCGCTAGAGTATATTCATCTTTCCACTCCACCATCTTGGCTCCACCCTATAGTTAGTTTTCAAAGAGAGAAATCTAAGATAAAAATGGTAATATAAAACAGCTTAAATCATTAATAATTAACAGATGAAAATTAAAATAACTCTGAGGTTCCACTGAACAACCATCAAATTGTAAAGAAGGAAAACAAAGAAAAATGATAAATGCTGGAGGGAAGTTGGGCAATAGATACTGCTGGTGAAATTGTCTAGCTGTCATTGAAAGCCATTTGGAACTATGCTTGAAAACCTGTTCAAGTCTGCATATCCTTTGACAATGCTGTCACTACTATTTCTATATCCCAAAGAGATCAAAGATAAGGGGAAAAGACCTACAAGAACAAAAAACATTTATTTCAGCTCTTTAGTGAATTGGCATCTTGAGGGGGTGGAGGTGCCCACCCATTGTTGTGGTTCTTGCTGCTGCTGTTCATCCTTTGTTCTTGAAGAGGTTCAATGGACATCAGGAGCATGATGTCCTGACTTGCAAGTGAATTATGTTTTAGTGAGGAAGAGCTGTGCAAAGTCATCAGTCTTAGTCTCTCCTGTAGCATCATAGGAGTCCAGTGGCAAGACACAGGTCAGGATGATAGTGATGGCCCCAGGTACAATGGGAGATCTTGGCCATTTTAAGCTAAAGTGTTTCCCAGATCTAAGTTTATCTGAGACAACACCCATTCAGTGGTTAAATAGTAGGTAAGAATTGAGGCAAAGGATGGCCTGCTTTGCCTTCATGTAGAATCAGTCTGGGAGGGGAAGACCCTCAGAGTTTCTGGCCAAAACAAAAACGATTGCTATTTATACTCTGACTCATCAAAACCCAAGCAATGAGCAAATGAGGCTTGGACTGGGACCTATTATTGCCAATCAGTGAGAGCCAGAGTGATTTGGGTTTAAAGGCATAGTCAAGTAGCTCCATTTGAATCCCAATGGGTTTTATCAAAGCCTGGTTTTCCAGAGCTCTATTTCAAGAAAGCATGAAGGAAAACTACATGAGACAAAAGTTAATTGTCAAGTTTTTTTTTCCTTTTGAAAACAGAAAACAATCACAATGATAGAATAAATAAGGGAAGAAATCAAAGCTAGCCCCTAAACCCCAACATACTTTGGGATATTCCTATGTACAGAACACCAACATGTAAGGGTATGACTCTCCATGTGGACAGAGGGAAAAGAGAGAGAGGGGAGGAGGAAAAGAGGAGGAAAAGATGGAAGAAGGAAATGAGGAGGAAGAGGAAGTGGAAAAAATTGGGGAATGGCTGAATGTTATGGTGGATGAATGTAATGGAATACTGCTGTGCTGGAAGAAATGATAAAGGGGATGGTTTAAGAGAAATCTTATGAAGTCTTTTAGGAACTGATATGGAGTGAATTGAAAAGAATCAGGAGAACAATTTATATAATAATAGCAATATTCTAAAGCCAAACAGCTTTGAAAGACTTGGGAACCCTAACTAACATAATGACCGGTTACCATTGCAGAAGACTCATGATGATAGATACTATCCATTTTCTGAACAGAGAAGTGATGGACTTGAAATATGCACCAAATTTTTTTGGTGGAGGAGGGAAGGAAGAATGGGTGAATTTGTTTCTCTTGGCCTCTTATATGTTTGTAACAAGAGTTTTACTTTGCTTGCTTTTTCAATGGAAAGGGATTGGGTGGAGAGGGAGGGAGATTGCCAATCTGAAGATAAAATTTAATTTAAAAAAATAAATGAGAACAGTAGAGACATGAATTATTTAACCATAAATAATTTTGTAAATTGTTTGTATAAAGTTCATTTGTTAGCTGATTCTACGCATTTGCAATCAGACTGACCTTGCAACAGAAAAGAAGAAAACAATTTTTTTAATGAATTTCACAACCTGCCCTCATCATATCTTTCCATTTTTATGCTTTATTCTTCTCCATTTATTCTCTGATCCAGTTCATCTCGACAAAGGTAAAGGAAATAGATTGTCCTGTTACAATCACAGTGGGGTTTGTAGGGCGTTGGAGTCTCTCTCTTAGTCATTGCTAGCAAGATTCTTTCCAGAGTCTTTTTTAATAGACTGATCCTTTGTTGGGAAGATGGTCATCTACCTGAGAGCCAGTGTGACTTTAGAAAGGGTCAAGGAATGGTTTTTATAGTGTTTGCTGGATGAAAGCTATAGGAGAAATTCCAGGAGCAGAATAGAGGTCTGTACACAATATTTGTAGAGCTAACTCACGCCTTTGATATTGTCAGTTGTGAGGGCTTATGGAAAAGTGTGGAGGGAGTGGAGCCATGAGGGTGGAGTGAAAGCAGGGACTTGCTTGAGCTCTCCCCTAAACTCCTCAAAACACCTATAAAAAATAACTCTAAACAAATTCTAGAGCTGCAGAATACACAAAATGATGGAGTGAAATTTTAAGGCCAAGACAGCCTGGAAGATCAACAGGAAGGAGCTATCACCTCAGGCTGGAAGCAGAGTACAGTCCAGCATGGGCCATGCCAACACAGACTGGCTGGAGCAGGCTTCACTCTATAGGATCTGGGGCAAAGAAGAGCATGATCTGGCCCCAGCTCCAGGGTGCAGAGAAGAGTTCAGGTCATATCCCAGCCCCAGGGAGGTGGCAGCAGCAATAGATGCTTTAGGAGCACCCAGACCACAGACAGTCCAGGGATCAAGAAGCTGATCACAGGGGAATTGTAGGGATCTCTTTGCTGATGCAGAGGGAGGATTCTCTTGCTTTGCCTTGCCAAAATCTGGGTTACAGTCCTGTGTGGTGGTCCTTGGGCAAAGAGGAGCACTGGTA
The DNA here is from genome assembly GCF_028372415.1 of Notamacropus eugenii. Classification (NCBI taxonomy): domain Eukaryota; kingdom Metazoa; phylum Chordata; class Mammalia; order Diprotodontia; family Macropodidae; genus Notamacropus; species Notamacropus eugenii. The sequence goes on along the minus strand of NC_092876.1, from coordinate 411,364,333 downwards.
TGGTGGGTCTTGTGGTGGTGATGAAGAGGGAACCCATCTGATAGTTTTAAGGCAGAAAATAGCTCTGATGGCCACTCAGAGACCAGAGCACAGGCCAGGAGAAGAGTAAACACCTCTCCTGTGATCATACAACCATGGAAGAACTAAAAATTTATAGGTCCCTAGAAATACCTCTGAAAATAGCTGTGCAAAACTCCCTGAAACTTGGGACACTGCACTCTCCACTCTGGAAGCAGAGTTCTACCTAACAAAGAACTCAAAAGTGAAGGAAATGGTTGAGAAAATGAGCAAACAGAAGGAAACAAAAGTCGGACTATAGAATCTTACTGTCATGAGAAGGAAGATTAAAACATACAACCAGAAGACAACAAAGTCAAAGCTTCTACACCCAAAGCCACCAAGGAAAACACAAATTGGTCTCAAGCCATAGAAGAGCTCAAAAAGAATTGTGAAATTCAAGTAAGAGAAGTAGAGGAAAAATTAGGTAGAGAAAAGATAGTGTTGCAAGAAAATCATGAAAAACCAAAAATGAATCAACAGCTTACTACTGGAGACCCAAAAAATGCTGAAGAAAATAACACCTTTTTTTCGCAACGGGTTTGTTGCCATAACACAGGTGTTGTGAAAACCATCCCTAAACTTCACAAAAATGAGCAAGGAAAAGATTCACATTAACATTGTTGTCACTGGACATGTAGACTCCGGCAATTCCACCACTATGGCCACCTCATCTACAAATATGGTGAAATTGATAAGAGAACTATTGAGAAATTTGAGAAGGAGGCTGCTGAGATAGGAAAGGGCTCCTTGAAATATGCCTGGGTCTTGAATAAACTGAAGGCTGAACATGAGAGTGGTATTGCTATTGATATCTCCCTCTGGAAATTTGAGACCAGCAAGTACAATGTGACCATTATTGATGCTCCAGGACACAGAGATTTCATCAAGAACATGATTACAGGCACATCTCAGGCAGACTGTGCTGTCCTGATTGTTGCTGCTGGTGTTGGTGAATTTGAGGAGGGCATCTCAAGGAATGAGCAGACCCGTGAGCATGCCCTTCTGGCCTACACACTAGGTGTAAAACAACTGATTGTTGGTGTAAACAAAATGGATTCCACCGAGCCTCCCTACAGACAGAAGAGATACGAGGAAATTGTCAAGGAGGTCGTATTAAGAAATTACCTATATTAAGAAAATTGGCTACAAGCCTGATACAGTAGCTTTTGTGCCAATTTCAGGTTGGAATGGTGACAGCATGCTGGAGCCTAGCTCTAATATGCCCTGGTTCAAGGGATGGAAAGTCACTCATAAGGACAGCAATGCTAATGGAACTACACTGCTTGAAGTTTTGGATTGCATTCTGCCACCAACTCGTCCAACTGACAAGCCCCTTCTTCTACCCCTCCAAGATGTCTACAAGATTGGTGGTATTGGTACTGTACCTGTTGGCCAAGTGGAAACTGGTGTTCTAAAACCATCACCTTCACCCCAGTCAATGTTACAACTGAAGTAAAGTCTGTCAAAATGCACCATGAAGCTTTGAGTGAGGCTGTGCCAGGGGATAATGTTGGTTTCAATGTCAAGAACATGTCTGTCAAAGATGTCCATCGTGGTAATGTGGCTGGTGATAGCAAGAATGACCCACCTATGGAAGTAGCTGGTTTCAGTACACAGGTTATTATCCTGAACCATCCAAGCCAAACCAGTGCTGACTATGCACCTGTTCTGGATTGTCACACTGCTCAAATTGCTTGCCAGTTTGCTGAACTGAAGGAGAAGATTGATGGTCGTTCTGATAAGAACCTGGAAGATGGCCCTAAATTCCTGAAATCTGGTGATGCTGCCATTGTTGACATGGTTCCAGGCAAGCCCATGTGTGTGGAGAGTTTCTCTGATTTTCTTCATCTGGGTCGTTTTGCTGTTCGTGATATGAGGCAGACTGTTGCAGTTGGTGTCATCAAGGCAGTTGACAAGAAGGCTGCTGGAGCTGGCAAGGTCCCAAAATCTGCCCAGAAAGCTCAGAAGGCTAAATGAATATTCTGTACAACACCTGCCACCCCAGTCTTAATCAGTGGTGGAAGAACAGTCTCAGAACTGTTTGTCTCAATTGGCCATTTAAGTTTAATAGTAAAAGACTGGTTAATGATTACAATGCACCATAAAATCTTCAGGAGGAAAGGAATGTTTTTGTGGACCATTTGTTTTGTGCCAATTTTAAGTTATTAGGTTTTAAAATCAGTAATTTTTAAATGGAAACAACTTGACCAAAAGCTGTCACAGAATTTTGATACCATTAAAGTAGTTTAATGTGAAAAAAAGAGAAAAAGAAAATAACACCTTAAAAAATAGACTAACCCAAATGGCAAAAGAGGTCCAAAAAGTGAATGAGGAGAAGAATACCTTAAAAGCAAAATTGGCCAAATGGAAATGGAGATCCAAAAGCTCACTGAGGAAAATAATTACTTAAAAATTAGAATGGATCAAATGGAAGTTAATGACTCTACGAGAATGCAAGAAATTATAAAAAAGAACTAAAAGAATAAAAAATAGAAGACAATGTGAAATATGTAATTGGAAAAGCAACTGATCTGGAAAATAAGTTCAGGAGAGATAATTTAAAAATTATTGGACTACCTAAAAGCCATGATCAAAAAAAAAAAAGAAGCTAGCCATCATCTTCCAAAATAATATCAAGGAAAATGCCCTTATATTCTAGAAGCAGAGGGTAAAATAGAAATCAAAAGAATCCACTGATCATCTCCTGAAAGAGATCCCCAAAGGAAAAGTCCTAGGAATATTGTAGACAAATTTCAGTTTTATGGTCAAAGAGATAATATTACAAGCAGCCAGAAGGAAACAATTAGAGAACTGTGGAAACCCAATCAGGATAACACAAGATCTGGCAGCTTCAACATTAAGGGATTGAAGGACTTGGAATGGGATATTCCAGAAGTCAAAGGAGCTAGGATTAAAACCAAGAATCACCTACTCAGCAAAACAGAGTATAATACTTCAAGGGAATAATGGATATTCAATGAAATAGAGGATTTTAAAGCATTCTTGATGAAAAGACCAGAGCTGAATAGAAAATTTGACTTTCAAATACAATATTCAAGAGAAGTATGAAGAGGCAAATAGGAAAGAGAAATCACAAGGGATTCATTAAAGTTGAACTGTTTACATTCCTACATGGAAAGATGATATGTGTAATGCATGAGACCTTTCTCAGTATTAGGGTAGTTGGATGGAATGTATACATATACACACACACACACGCACGCACGCACGCACGCACGCACACACACAGCCAAAATTTGGTTGCCTAGGAAGGTTCATCTTCAATTGTATGTCAATTTCATGATGGCATGCTTGCCCCTGTTCAAGATAATAACAATGGTCTTGTACCTTCCAAGTCACCAATGGAAAGAGATAAAACTGCGTGCTTGCTTGTATGCTTTTTAGCATGATGTTTTCAGCCTTGTTTTCAAATGTCTTCAATGAGAGCAAACATACCTTCAAGGTCAGCTACTGCACTGATGATAAATTATTTAACTTGAAAAGGCTATCAGCTAAGACCAAAGTGGAGGGAGTATTAGTGCTTGATTTTCTGTGTGCAGATGACTGTGCACTCAATGCAGCCTCTGAACCTGAGGTGCAACAAAGTATGGATCTATTCTTTGCTGCTTATGCTAATTTTGGTCTAACAACATCAATTAAACACATGTGCTCCATCAGCCACCATCACAACATTCATAGATGAAACTAATGGTTACAGCAAATGAAGAAATTTTGAATACTGTGGATAAGTTCACTTACCTTAGTAGTGTACTTTCCAAGCATGTACACATTGATAACAAGGTTGACGCACACATTTCCAGAGCTAACTCAGTGTTCAGGAGGCTGTGAAGGAAAGTGTGGAAGAGAAAAGGTATCAGGGTGACCACTAAACTGAAGATCTACAGAGTCATTGTACTGACTTCATTGTTGCATGCTGTGAAATCTGGACAGTGTGCCAGTGCCATGCCAAGAAACAATCACTTCCATTTGAATTGTCCTAAGAAGATGGGATAAGATACCAGACACTGAGGTCCTTTCTTAAACTGAACTCCAAAGCATCAAAACTCTGCTTAAGAAAGTACAACTCCAATACTCTGACCACATTGTTTGAATGCCAAATATATGCTTACCAAAAAGACTATTTTGTGGAGAACTCACATAGGACAAGTGTTCACATGGTTGTCAGAAGAAGAGATACAAGGGCACTCTCAAGGTCTCTCTTAAGATCTTTGGAATTGATTGTGTGGCATAGGAAACACTGATACAGGACCACTCAGCATGGCATGCCCACATCAGAGAAGGTGTTATGCAGTATGAGCAAAGTAGAGTTGAAGTAGCTCAAAAGAAATGTGAGATGCACAAATTTGCCTTTTCTTCTTGCTGCTGCAGATAAGGAGATCACATTTCTTCCTTTTCATTCTTTGAGTAATCCACAATTAGCAGAAACATAGGTTCTGTAGCACTATCATCTGCGGTAAATTCCTCCTGTAAGCAGTGAAGAGTGTTAATAGAAAAGTCAATTCAGTATAGGGACCTTCAAAACCTTTTAATCACAAATATCTTCCTAATTGTATCCATGCATTCCATGCCTTGCCAATTCCCAAATCACATCAATATGGTCTTTTCTGCATCACTTCTTGTGAATGTGTTTTGATATATGAGATCTCTATTCTTGTATATATTCCTGTATAAGGAATTTTCTCTATCTGTCCTGATTGTGTGAGCAAAAATTGACACACTAGACATTTTCTCTGATCCTTATGACCTCTCAAACATCTCCATACAGAATTATGTAACAAAGATAAAGCAACTTCAGTTGTCTCTATGGCATAGGACACCCAGAATCCAAAAGGTTAAAAAAAAAACCCAAACCCAGGAACTGATGCTAAGCTCAGCACTTTTTTCCCATCTCCCACATTACTGCCAGCAAGGCTATAGTAGTACTCTAAAGAATATCAAAACTCAGCTCTGTAGCTTCCCCTCCTCCATCTTTCCAATGCTATGGGAATACCGGATCTATCCTGTAGTAGTTTGCTTGGGGCTCAACAGCCATAGTCCTTTGGGAGCAAAGGCCTGTCAAGAGCTCAGTCTGGAAGCACTAGCACTGCAAAACTCTCCACTGCCATGGGCAATCCAGAGAAATGAGGAGTAAAGGCTGTGGGATATGTTACCAGGACAGGATTCTGTGTGTGTGTGTGTGTGTGTGTGTGTGTGTGTGTGTGTGTGTGTGTATGCGCTCATGTAGATGACTAGAACTGTGCAACACTCCACCAAGCCTCAGGGAAAGAACACAGCCCCCATCTGGGGTCAATTCTGACCACTCCAATGTCCCTTGGGACAGAGACCTAGACTGGTAAAGCAAGAACCAGAACCCAAGGACACCAGAGTCAGAAGGGAAGAAGTCAGGAAGTGAAAAGGAAAATTAGAGGGGAGGAAATGAAATTACCAAAGATTTCAGGAAGAAGTAACTCAAAGACCTTGAACATAAAAAAGATAAATCAACAGGAAAACCAGTTAACAACTGAAGGAAATATGTCATTCAGATCTAGTAAAGGAATTCAGGCATCTTTAAATGAATATTAGAGTAAAGGAAAACTTGATGAGCAGAGGATGCTGTAGAATTTTAGAACATGCAACTATAACACACTATACCTCAGTGGTTAAAAAGAGAAATGAGATTATGAGAGCAGAATTTATCTTCTGCAGAGCAAAAATAATAAACAGAAAAGAAAAATTTAGATCTGCAATGGCAAGCTTCACCAAAGAAACCACAGACACAATAGATTGGAAATGAAGATACAAAGCAAGGAAGAACAAGCTAAAAGAAGTGGAGCAAAAAAAACCTGACCCAATAGTATTAAAAGAAAATATATTCACCATGCAAGTGAAACATATTGAACTTGACAACAGGATGTAAAAAAAAAGATCACTTAAGGATCAGAACTGGAAAAAAAAAAACTTTAACACTATTAAGAAGGAAATAATAGATGACAACTTCTTAGAACTTCTGAACACAGAAAGTGCAATTCCATTTGAGAGACTTCACAGATTGCCTCCAGAAATAAACCCAAGGCTGAGAACTTCAAGACATATAATAGTAAAATTTAATAATTCAATTTAGAAACAAGTTCTGCAAGCCACAAAGAGATATTCAAATACAAAGAAAAGAATATTTGAATACTGCAAGACTATTGTGTGCCCTCTAGAAAAAGGAGGAGAGAATGGAATAATATATTCTTTAGAACAATGGAGCTCAGGTTGCAACCTAGAGTGATCTACCCTGCAAACCTGAGTTTAACTGTATAGAACCAAAGATGGACATTCAATGTTAAAGGAACGTTTGAAATATTTTTATAAAGAAAAACAGAGATTTAGAGATTATTTACCTAATACTCCAAACAAAAATATAAAACGAGTGAATAAATGCAGAAAGCAAGGACAGTAAGAGCAGTAGAGTGACAACAAAGAGACTACTCAGAATCTTCTTTCTACATGTATACAAGGAGCCAAGGAGTGAAGGCAGAAATCTGGTAGAGGCAACAATGAAGATGCAGATTGCAGGGCTACAGTGGGGGGGAAGGTGGGGAGGACATGGCAGATAGAAGCTGGCAATATCTTGCCTACAGAAGAATATTTCTTTTTTGAAACTATAGTATAACACGGAAGGATACATAAAGAAGAGAAAGGGAAGAAGGAAAATAGAGAGGAGTGATACACTGGGGTAAAATCAAGGGCTAATAATTAGAGGGAGGTGACCTCTGTGGTTCTAGAAAGATCTTACAAGGGAGTGGGTAAGGAAAAGGGGGAAATGTTGAAAAGAGGGGAGGAAAGAAAAGTGAGAGGGAGTTCCACTCATGAATGCTTCTATGAGTAAATAGAGGTGGTGCTTGAAAAATCTGCCCTTCCTGGGAGGGGGTAGTTGGAACTGTTGAAGGCAACTGGCACCTGGAGGAGTGGAAGAGCATGGACTCAGGGAGGAGATTTCCAGGAAAATGCAGAAAAAAAGGTTCAGCAAGAAAGAGGATAGATCAATGTTATGTTGCATACTTAGAGACAGAGGGTGTGGAGTCATATCATGAGGTAGTTAACACCTGCAGTAATTTGAATTATTCTCGAAGTGAGGAAAAGTGAGGAAAAGATAAATCCGTTGATCATACAAGGCAATCATTGAAATTACTTAGAGGGGAGAACCTTAAATGGATGCCTTGGAAGTTTTGGTTGCATGAAAAATACAGAGAAAAGAGAAAGACTAAATAATTATAGGAGTCACTAAATAGAGAATGAGAGTCTATAATAAATGGTAAAAGAAGATATATAATGAAAAGAATGAGAGAAATGCTTTTTTTTTGGAAAGAGGCACAAAAATTGAAAATTTAAAACTAAGGACAGGAATAGCTGAATGGGAAGAGAGGAAGGAGGAATATCAAAGGAGAAAGGTGATGGTGTGAGAGAAAGAGAGTCAATGAAACAAAGGACATCTTAAAAAAGAGGAGGAGGCAAGTAACTGAAGGTACATAATACTGTATCTACCTCAGAAGAAGGAACTCAAAACTGAAAAGCTTCTGCACAGACAACATTAATGAATCTAGGATAAGAAGGGAAGTGGTTGAATGGGAAAACTGATATCTGAGATATATAACCAAGTATTATTTATTATATATAATATATTATTAACAATTATTATTAATTTAATTTTATTTAAATTATTACTCTGCTTTAAGAAATTATGTATGTAATGAATACAGAGAAGTATGGAAAAAATCTGTATGAACTGATGCAGGATGAAGCAAGGAGATCCATGGAAACAACATCCATAGTAACTGCAACAATGAGAAGGAATGCCGCACCAAAAAATCAAAAATAAATTTAACAAAATTTTAAGAATTAAGTGGAATTCAAATGAAGAGATATGAGAAGATACCCCTAACCTACCTCTTTATAGAACTGGTAGGTCCACAAGTGTTTATTGCACATATTTTCTGACTTTTTTGACTCATTGATTGATTGTGCTGACTTTTTTCTCTCTAAAAATATTATTTTTCATGTGGGAGGAGAGGGCAAGGGATATATGGGATACTCTGGGGAAGAAACAAAAAATGTAATAAAAACATTTTTATAGAAATTTTTTGCTATGTTTCATAGCTCAGGTTAAAGAAAAGAACCCATTTTGAGGATTTACAGGAAAGTAGTACTCTATTAATATAATCATGAGCTTCATTATTATGTTGCACAGCAAGCAGGCAAAAAAAAAAAAAGAAATTGGTATACACATACTCTATAAGGTTTGGTCCTACAAAGAAACTCACTCAGTTGGGAGAGAGGGACATAAATGATAGCAAAGATCTCAGTGGGAGTATATAGTCAGAACAAGTGCTGAGTAGGGAAGTTTTATACTTTAAAAATGGGGTAGATTGAGAACAGGTTATCAATGCCAGATGTGAGAAGAACCATTCTTAATCAGATCCAGATGTGGTAGAGAAATTCCCCAATACCAGACTTGGGTGGAGGGATTTTTCTTATCAAGGTCAGAAACTGAGTGAAGGTTTGAGTTGTAGTGGGACTACAGAAATGGAGGTAACTTGTAACCTCTGCATTTGGTCAAGAGTCTCATCCAATCCATCATTTAAATGCTAAACACAGAGTCTGAATGAGTCAGGACAACAGAGAAGTCCAAGCATCTGTATTCTTTTTATACTTATTGCCATTAGGATAACAGCCCAACTGACTCCATTTTAGAGTACTATCATTTATAATTACAACATCAAGGAACATATTTCAACAATCCCAATTTTCACAGAGTTCCATCTGCCATGATTTCCATGTTTTGTAAAAATCCAGACAGAATAGATTAGTGGAAATCCAAAGGGAGAAATATTTTGTAAACAGCAAAAATCCCAGACAAGTAAGTTCTGTAAAACTCAGGAAGAGGAAAAACTACAAAACAGGATCAACTAGGATGCTTGGGTTAGCTTATATACCCTTGAGGTAGAAGCATGATCCTCTCAGAGGATAAAGCAAGTGACAAGGGGTGGGGTGTCAAGTAATGTCACAAGAGGCCTATGCTACATTGCATAGGGGAAGGCATTGGGGATGTCATTAGTGGTATCATAAGGGGCATGTTTGTTGGTATCACGAAGGAGATGGCTAATGACATCATTATTATTTTGAATGATGTCAGAGAATAGTGACTATAGATGTCATGGGTTGCATAACAAGTGAAATCATAGGGGGCTTAGTGGATAGCATCACAGGGGGCATGGTGGATGATATCATGGGGACATATCAAGTGTGTTGGGTGACAACAATGATCATAATGGGTGATGTCATGGAGTTATGGTTGTTGATATTATGGGAGAATAGTAAGTGACATCATGGAGGCACATTCTGTCAGACAAGTGTTGTCATATGAATATGACGGCTGAAATTAATTGGGTGGGCTGTTTGTCTAGGGGCGAAAAGTTTGATTGACAGCACCTGGGAGCTTATGCTTTATAGATTTTGTATGTATTTATTAATATGTGTATATAGCATTTGTCAGTAAGTCAACAAGCAGACTCTTACTAAACCCTTATTACATCTCAGGCACTGTGCTCAGCACTGGGAATGAAAATATAAATAGAAAGAAATACAACCTTTGACCTCGAAGAGCTTCTATTCTAATTGGGGAATGCAAAACAGAAGGAAACTAGAAAGTATGTGTGTTCAGGAAGGACAACAAAGCTACCCCCAGTATCGTAGTGGAAGTATAGAGTGCAGCCCAGAGATAAGTGAGACACGGCTGATCTGGGCACCCTCCTTAAATGGGGGCTCTGGGAGGAGCCATCCAAACAGAGGGAGAAATTGGAGGTGTGGAGGATATTTCCAATGTGTGAATTCCAGGGTTGGAAAATTACTTCAGGATGAAAAGCTGATGTATGGTGACATAGATCTATAGTACAGCCTGGAGACAAATGAATTTCACCTGATGAATGTTAGCTCCTTAAGGACACTGTCTATTTTATTTTTATCTTTTTATCTCAAGAGTATTCACATTACCTGACACACAGCAGAAGCTTACATGTGTATTGAATAGTTGTGTTTAGTTCTTGTGGGACTATGTTTATATACATATGTTCACAATGAAACACCACTGGTTATTGATATTGAAACTGTATGGATACCAATGTGCAGCTATTCCCATGTATTCCATTGGCTCATCTCCTACCCAGAACATTTTATTCTATTTTCATTCATTTTAGCCATTCTGTGATACTAAAAATGAATTTCACATTTTTCAGCTATTAAAAAAAAGATTTTATTAACTCTAAAGTACCTTCCAGATATGGCATTCAACTAATTACCATTTTCAATTAATTTTAGGAAGACAATACAGTCATAGCCACCTTGACCTAGCCTAATCTCTTCCCACTAGATGGCAGTAAGTGCAATTTAATGTTAAGTGTGCAGTCTGAGCTTCTTGCTACTTCTACAGCAAACAATGATCAAACTTGAGGAATTCATGAAAATGAATGGATAATTTTCATTTGGAAAGCTATGACTTAATTACCAATTAGAGAATATAGTTTTTGATCTGAAAAATAAAAATTCCAACAATGAATTTTATTTGTAACTACGGTGTGCTTTATGAGAGTAACATTAATTTTGTGTCTCTTATTTTCTCCTATTTATATAAAATTCATTTAATTTTGACTGCTTCTTATTGGTGATATTTTAAAAATAGGAGATCACCGTAATTATATCTTTATCATAATTGTCAATACGGAACTATAATATCATACAAGCTTTTAAATTACTCATTTTTAAAAGTAGTATAAGTTAATGCTTTTTAAATAATATTTAAAATAGTCATAAAATTTTGATCTTATTTATTTATTAATTTATAATTCAGTATATATTTAACAACATTTTTAAAGAGAACAATATGCATCTGCAAAGTTGCAATAGCAGCTAAGAGTTCATATCTTCATGATTTTCAGATTCAGGTGTATTCTCCACTAATACGGCTAACATTACTTTTACATTCATTTTTCACCACATCCACTTCACTGTGCAATTTTCCAATCTGTTTGGAAACCAGTAAAATATTTGGGACCTTGGGAGCAGCTGCAGATAAACATACTACAGTAGTAGTGAGTGTTTTGAAAAAATTGTTTTTTTCAGATAGATATTATCAAAACACTTAAAATGTGTTATATTAAAATATTGTGAGACCTTTTTAAACATATATACTAGGAAGCACAGATTTCTAAACTAAAATTCGTTACTCAAAACATTACTGTTGACAGATTTGATTTTTATTGACTCATTAAAGCTCAGAATATTTCTAGATATATTTCTAATATATCATTCAGGTTTTTTTTTCACATAAAATACAGTGATTCCTTTTAAGAAATGAAAAAGAAAAGATTAAAGTAAGATACTCCATTGAGTAGTCTTTGGAAAATATAAAACAGTATAAATTGGGAGACATAGATAAGACATATTATTTGAAGAAACAAAATACAGTTTAAATAATTTTTGTATCCCTAATGGAATACTCACGTGTATTAAAAAACATCTATCAGTCTAATAACAAACAGTCAAGTCTTCCTTCAAGCTTCTTATACCCTTAAAGCATAAAATCTGGTCAATTTGCAAATTACCTGATCCATAGATTAGTAGTATATTCTACAAGCTAATGCCAATAAGAGACAAGCAAATTTGTAGCAAAAGTTGACACTTCAGTTTTCAGTATAATGATTTTGTTTATTATTCTTTCCTTTATAAAACAGATTTCTGGTATGTCAGCAAGAATATTTTCACCAGGTTCAAAATGAATGTAGATGAAGGTCAAATTTATAGTCCCAAATTTCACTCTTTATAATTTTGAGTGGGTAGAGTTGTTACTATTCTAGAATTAATAGTACAAGACATTTGTACTGTTTTCCAATTATAGCACAATAGAGAGCTTTTAACACTTAAATTCTCTTGCTACTAGGATGAGTCTGCACAGACGACATCCATTTCATGATGTATTTCAGTTATGAATTATAACTGTATCATCAGTTATGAAAATGAACAATCATGAAATAATAAAAAAAGTGTGAAGAAAAGGGAAATAATAGTACTGGATTTCAAACATATGATAGAAATAATCATCAAAATTACTTGATACTGGTTAGAAAAGAGAAAATAATCAGTGGAACAGATGAGATAGGGACTATGAAGAAACAAATGAACATAGTAACATGGTATTTGATAAACTCAAAGGACACAGCTATTTTACTCACTAGTTGACAAAGAACTGCTGGGGAAACTGAAAAGCAATATACTGGTTCTTAGCCTGAGGTACAGGATTCCTAAAAATCTATTTTAGCAATAAAATATATTTCAATATATATTTAATCCACATAATGTACTTCATTCACAATCCTATGTATCTTATTTTATGCATTTAAAAATAATCTGGGAAAGGGTCCAAGGGCATCCTCAGGCTATCAATGATAACAAAAAAATAAAGAATCACTGGTCTAGAACAACATTTCACACTAGATCTGAAGATAATCTCCAAATGGACGCATGACCTATATATAAAAAGTTTTCATCATAAATGAAAGGAGCAATGAAGAATTACCCTTGAGATATATATAGCAGTTGTGCTATGATAAAGAGCATTACAGAAGATAAAATGGACAATTTCACATAAAGTTTTTGGGCAATGCTAATGCAGCTAAAACTAGAAGGAAGATAGTTAATGCGGGATGGGGAAACTTTGATACAATTTTTGATATATATGGAACTGATTCAAATTTGCAAGAACATACTCCAGTGGGTTAGTGGTCAAAAGATATTCATGAACAGTTTTCAAGGGGTCAAAAAGTTATCTATTACCACATTAAAAAATACTCCAAATCACCAATAATTTGAGAAGTGAAAGTTAAAACAATTCTGATATTCCACCTCACACCCGCCAGATTGGCAAAAATGACCAAAATAAAAATGGCAAGTGCTGGAAGGACTTTGGGGAAAAAGGTATATTAATGTACTGCTGGTGTAGCTATTAATTGATCTTGCCATTCTGGAAAGTAATGCTTCCTAATGAAATTATACCTCCTAAATCACTTTGACAACTTGATACCACTAATAGCCCTACACCTTTAAGAGATCAAAGAACAAGGAAAAGGACTTATTTTACAAACCTATTTATAATAGTTCTTTTGTGGTGGCAAAGAACTGGAAACTAAGAGAGTATACATCAATTAGGGAGTAGAGGTGGGGGCTTAGAGTAAGGGAATAAACATTTATTTGGTGACTACCATATTCCAGGAACAAACATTTCACAAACATTGCACAAATTGTGGTATATGAAAGTAATGGAATATTATTACTCTGTAAGAAATGACAAAAGGGATAGTTTCAGAGAAACCTAACAGAAACTTGTACGAACTGATTAAGAGTAAAGTAAGCAGAAACAGAATTCAACAATAATTGGTTGGTTGGTTGGTTGTTGTCCATCGTCTTCGAAGAGGAACAAAATGGCATCACCATGATAAAGTGAAATTTCAGTGGGTCCAACTGTGGCTGATCAGACCAATACAAGCTCAGAATGCTCTACCACAGGTTGAGCACAGATAGTCTGTGTGAATATTTGGGGTGGATATCCCAAATTTGCACATCCTCCGTTTACTTTGTACTGTCTCAATTCTAATTCGCTCAAAGAGCACAGCATCCTTTCTGATGTGGGCATGCCATGCTGAGTAGTATACAATAATAACAAAAGTGAAAAGAAAAACAATTTCTTAAGGGCTTTGATCATTTGAATGTTTACTTACAAGAATAGGAAAATGACAATGAAGAAAGTTACTCATTTTGTCTAGAGAGGTGTTGGTCTCAAGATATCGAATAAGAAATTAATTTTCAACACGGTGAATGTGGGAATTTGTTTACTAGACTCTGCATATTTCTTGTAAGTGTTTTGTTTTTCCTTTTTTTAAAAAAAAAATGTGGAGGATTAATATGAAGAGAAAAGGTCTGGGAATAGGGTTCTACCTTCCCTAAAATATGAAGAAAATAAAAGGCCAGAAGGACTGAAAGACAAGCAGGATTGTAGTTATTGCATACTTAAAAAGAAAAGCAAGTTCTGCAAAATGAAGATGCACAATTTCACGTGCAGGCCTCTTCTGTTTTACAACATATATGAAAGTAGTCATCTTATTTGGTATTATAGTGAGATCAGAATAAATTTTACATGTAATAGAAAAATAAGAGATTTCAAGAAAAAACAATAAAAAAAGAAAATTAATAATCACACAAAATAATGGCATTGATATCATAAAATTTTAAACAGATGATTAGAGCTCATTCAGAAATAGTAAGGGTCTGGTTAAGATTAGCAAAATGGGTCAAGATCCTTGAATTTGCAAAAACTGTCTGGGAGGGATTTGGCTATCTGCACAAGTACTGTTTGTCACTCTGTCTTCAGGATCCTTCCCCACCCAAGGAATCTTTAAAGCAAGACTTATGGTCTCAAAATTGAAAGTCTTGATATTTAACATCAGTCAGTTGATCTGGGGTAACTGCTGGAGCATCTTCCAATCAGGTTTTCTGTCATTCTCCCTCATTAATCTCCAGGATTGAAAATTGGAGTCCAATCAAAAAACATAAATGCCTTATAGTAATTTCACAAGAATAAAAACTTTCCCCAAAATTGTAAAAGGAGACAGCTATTTCCTTATTTGCCCTATTTCCCAACATTATATTGTTAGCAGATGAGGTCAGTAAGTGGAATATGACAGTAAGTTTATAATTTGTGCTATAACATAGAAAGAAAAATAAAAAAAATAGATATCCTCTAATTAACCAATTCATGTCCAAAGATTTACTAATATTCACTAATTCAACAATTCACATAAACAGACAGGAGGGGAGGATATAGGTATAACTTACCTTATAGGCTGCAGTGATGTTGACCTTATGAACAGAGTTTATTGTTTCACCCAGCTCTTTCCTATAGAGTTATTCCATATAGCAGAGTGATGTTTACATTCAATAACCCACTTGAATGTTAACTAGGGATCAATATTTCTTGCATTGCATTTCAATTTATTTATTTCAATCTCTAAAAATAACCAAAGCAATAAAAGAATTTAGTGGTCGTGAAATGAAATTTTGCCTTGAATATTCCTGAATAGTCAAGTATGTAACGGCTTAATAAAACTCTTGATATTGTAGATAAGTTTGAGTAAGGCTACAGTGGGAGAATTTTATCTCATGTAATTTGATGAGCAATATAAAATGAAGTACCTTTTTACAGTTGTACCCACTGAATGACTTATAGATCATCAACCCCTTATTGGAGATAGAAAGAGAATGGGCCCATTTAAATTCTCTATTCTTGGAGGAATTATTGAAAAGGTCCACAAAATATGAAATTTTATGGGGTCCATCCAAATTTTTTTTAAAAAGAACATATTATTTTGTGCATGAAATTATCTTTCTGATTATTATATATGCCTTAGGCAAAAATCTCCCCAAACTAGATAATTTTTATACATATTCTCTCAGAAGCTGATAAGTATGTGTATATGACTTTTTCTTTTTCAGAGAAATTTACCTTTCAATCTAAAATTATAGGTTAAGCAGCTCAAAATAAACGTATTTTCCCCAAGCCACAAGTACAGTTTACATTCTTAAAGCTAGAGAAAAATATAAAAGTACAAAATACATTTTTTTCACCAGATATAGAGCAAATATGGCATGGTCAGGAGGAAGGGGATGGCAACTTGACAGCATCTAATTCCAGTAATAAATGACTTCGAGCATATTTTTCTGTATAAAACAATGGATTATTGAAGAGACATTAAGTTAAAATTGTTTACCATTTTCATAGAATTGATTACATCACATTTTGACTTTTTTTTTTCTCACAAACTCATTCACACATAAAACCTTTTCCTCTTGAGTCACATGTCAAGTTTTGAGACTTCATCTTGAGACAGAGAAATGTCAAATTATTGTAAGCTGCCTGGAGAAAAAAGTCTTACTTTGAGTTTTCAAATCACTTAAATTACCTCTAGAGAAGGAAGTCTTAACCCAAGGTTCATGAATTTTGAGGTGGAAATCACATTTTTGTTTCAGTGTAATTGGTTTTCTTTGTCATCATGTGAATTTTTTATGCATTTAAAAACATGAGAGATGAAGTTCATAGTCTTCACCAGCTGTTCAAGGGGTCCGTGGCACACAAAAAGTATGACTCTCTAACTACAAAAGGTTTAAAGTTGTATATTAATTTGCAGAGAAAATTCTACCTTTACACTTCTCGCTTTTGCAGTCTATTCTTTGAGTTTTATGACTTATCCATTTTACTTTTAGAAACATCTGCATGTGGATTCAGGGTTTCCCTTAAAAGGAACTAGACCTTACTTAAACATAGAATTTCAGAACATATTCAAACAACTGAATTTTGTTTCCTTTGGATTCTAAGATGCCTCTAAGGTGAATGATTGCATGTAGATCAAAAGTCCCATAAGGGAAAGTATAATTCAGTATTTTTGCAAGTATAAATCTCCATTTGTCTGAGACCCTGTGTGTTTAAGAAATATAAGAAATAAGTTCAGTAAAGAGCCAGTGAGTACTGGACATAATAGATTTCCAAGATTGGTATTTCAAGACTGAATAAAGGCCACTCTCTGGTTGGCAGGTTAGACTGCTCAAAAATGTTACTAGCCAACAAGCTGATTGAAAGACAGTCTCTGTAAACCCATTCACATTCAAATTGGAAGGAAGTTTAATGACTGGTAATGCATTTTAGTTGGATAGATGTGCAGCTTGAAAGTTTCAGCCTCATTGGTCACATAGTGAAGTATTGACACAACTAAGACTAGAAACAAGTCTCCTGACTTTTACTCCAACACCTTTTACTAGGACTGTTTTGTTAATTGCTTCATCAAATATAATGAAATAATTTGCATGATAGTTCAGGAAGTACTTCACATTTCTTGGGGGAAATTCTAGCCCCAGCTATGCTGTTAAGTAACTGTAAGCTTGGGTAATTCACTTAAATTAAATTCTCAGTTTCATTGTATCTAGTGACCTACAAGTTCCTTTCAGCATTGACACTGAGTTCTTAGTTTGACAGACAGTTCATCACTCTTTGAGCGCTTTGCTACCTGTCAGACTAGGATGTATAGGGTGTTCAGGGAGGACTAGACCTCTGGTGTAAGGGCTTGTTTAACCGTTTTAAGGGCTGCTCATCCACCTTTGGTGTCTTTCTTTACCCAACACTCACCTGTGACTTCAAGAAGCTGCAACATATGCAGTAGCCACACCCTGGCACAATCATCTTAGCAGATGGGCTAAATCAGGCAACAGGTCTCAAACCCATCTGTGTTAGGAGGTGTCTGTGCCAAGCATGTGAATGGGAAGATGAGAACAATTTGTGCATCTTTGCCTCACTTCAGTTCAATTGACCCACAAGTCATGACATCACCCTAAGATGTCACTGGTCCTCTTTAAAAACAGGACTAACAACAACCTTTAAATTCCTATTTCATGTCTGTCTTCCTGTGTATTTTTAGAGCAATTCTTACTGTTCTCTGTGATTGTTATTGCTATCCAAAAATGTTTCTTTTTCATTCTAGTTTTTCTTTCATAATCTGGGGTGACAGGGTAATTTATTTCATTACCTGTGCTTTCATTGGTAGTTGTATTTATCAATCTTGTGCTTAGAAAGAAGAAAAAGATGATCAAAAGGAACAAAAAAAAATGATCAAATGAGATAATATCTGTACATTCTTAGTAGAGTGACTGACTCATTGTTGGCACTTTAAAAATGCTTATTCCCTTCCCTTTGTTTATAGTGTATGCAAGTAAAATAAATACTCATTCTGCTTTTTGGTTTTGCTATTTTGCTTTTACAGAAATTCTTCTTGTCTTTTCTTGTTTTATTGCGTGCTCTTTCTGTTGATGATCTAACTCATGTCTTTAGGGTAAATACTTTTGAGCTGCATCTTGAACTCTTTTGAATTTTGGAATATATTATTTCTTTCACTTCTGTGGTTTCTGGTTGATACAAGATAATATTGGATTGTTTGAATATTCTTTGTATTTGAAGGATTTCTTCCTACTCTTTTACAGAATTTATTGTTTTTCATTGGGTTTGCTCAGTTTAACAGTTATGTGCTTTGGAGTTTAAAGAACAGGACTTTTTCTAGAGGAGATATATAGACTCTTTCAATTGGCAATTTGTTTTCTGTATTCAGAATTCTGGGAAATTTTCTTATATTACTCCCTGCATTATGGTGTGCAGGGTTTTGACTTGTTTTCTTATGGGAAGTCAATGATCCTAAAGTTCTCCCTATGCATCCTGAAGGGGCAGCTAGGTGGCTCAGTGGATAGAATACTTGGCCTGGAGTCAGGAAGACTCATCTTCTTGAGTTTAAATCTGACCTCATTTACTAGTTGTGTGACCCTGGACTAGTCACTTAACCCTGTTTGTCTCAGTTTCCTTATTGGTAAAATGAGCTGGAGAAGGAAATGGCAAGCCACTCCAGTATCTTGGCCAAGAAAACCTCAAATGGTGTCACCAAGAGTCAACACAACTGAACAACAACAAATGCGTCCTGTCTTTGAGATCAATTTTTTTTTATTATTCTTTCAATGTTATTGCTATTCTCTTCTTCCAGATTGTTCTTCACTGCATTTTATTGTATATTTTTCTCTCTTTCATTGCTTTGGCAAGACTAGCCACCAAGGATGCAAGTTTTTCTATTTTACTAATTATTTCTGTTGTTGAGGCCCTAAATTTTGTCACTTGTTCTTATCTAAATTCTCTCAAGCTTCTGATTTCTCTCTTTAACCACTCTGGAACACCTTGCTGAATTTCTGTGTTACCTAAGAATCCACAGGATTCTATGTTTCATTAATAATGTTTCAATTTCTTTTGTCTTGCAATATTTATTTAGAGAAGTTTGTGATCTCTTGGTTATCTTGACAGTGATCTCTTCTAATTTTAGTATCTTTTCTCTTTATTTGTTTGCTAGATTTTGTCAGTTTTCTCCCTCATGAAATCTTCATTAGTTTTAACTATTTTCCCCCCTTTATATTCACTTCTCATTTTGACTCCTTGCTCTTTGATGGTGGATTTATTCTCTGGGCTGAACCTCAAAACTATCTAACATTCTCCCCAATTTTGCAATTTTCTTTTCATCAACCTCCATCCTTGACCCAAGAAACTTCTAGAACAACAAGACCTGCACTCTACCCCATTGGATTCCACTCACACATTCTTTAAGCCCAAAGCATCCTTACACATTGGTCCTCTATCCCAGTTCCCTTCATTCTTCGGTTCCCTAAGTCTATGTGTATAGCTTTTTGCCTGAGTAGGAGAGGGTTAGGTGGGTTTCCTTCATTCAATTGTCAAATTAGTATTCCTAAAAAGGTACAGGTTTTAAACACCTTTCTGACTCTGAGGCTGGCTATCCACTATACCAGAGATCAAACACATGTCCCGCATATGACCCATAAAATTTCTGAGTGTGGTTCAAACCAGATTAAAATCTAATTGGGAAATATATAGCAAAATAAATACAAACACAATAAACTATGGATATACTACACTTTAAAACTAAATCAACATTTTCTGGGTCACATGATAAACAAAATGGAAGTCTGTAGACATGCTCTGGTATCTTTGACCTCCTCAAAATAGAAATCATTTGCCAAAGATAAAGAAACTTCATCTGTCTCCATGACTTAGGACACCTGGAATCCCAAAGAAGTTTTTAAAAACCTGAACTGATGTCCACACTAAGCTTGCTCAGCACCCCTCTCTCATACTATCAGCAGAATTACCTAACTCTGCTCTCCCTACTCTGTTTCCAATGTAGTGATGAGGCACAAGCCCAAGCCAAGACCTTTTTCCCTTGGATTGGGAGGGCTTTTGTCCCATGTGTCTGAAGGGCCCCAGGAAAGTCTGGCCTTGGGGGGGTGGAGGGTGGGGCTCCTTGGATTCCCTTTCCATTTCTCCCAACCGAGATACTCCCTTTCTTCTATTTAGCATTCTTTTGATATTCCTCTCTTTGATCCTATTACCAGCCAGTCCCATCAGGATTCTCCCTGTGTTTAATCTATCAAGACCATCCCTGGGACCCGAGACAGCTTGGAGACACCTAGATTCTTCCCTCACTCTTTTCTGTATTTAAGTTCCATTTTGCCTCCATGAAGGCTCCCAGGTTTAATCCAGCTCAGACTCTATCTAGCTGAGATTCTATCTGGCCCATTTGTCAATACAAGCATTACAAAAGGTTAGGCTCTTTAAGAGTCGACCCAGTATGGCGAATCTTTAATAAACTTTGTTTTTCTTTGACTTTAAGAAGGCTTGTGCCAAATTCATTCAAGCAGGACCCAGAGTGTTAGTAGTTTGGGCTATAGCTTCCCAACTTCAACAGTAGCAAAGATTCCCTGCTCCAGGCTGTGAAAAGATGCTCTAGTCAAGACTGATCTCCAGTCTGCCACTACAGTACTTGGAAGTTCACTGAGGCAATACAGCCAGTATTCTGCAATACAAAAATTGGCTGCAAGACAGCCATGAACAGAGAGAAAGGGACAGGACACATGTCTAGACTTTAAATAACGCTTAATATCACATACCACCCACTACTCCCATTGTCCCAGAGCCCCAGAGGCCCAAACTACAAAAAAATCCTCCCTGTAGCACCACTGTGGCAGCTCTCTGAATTGCTGGTGGAAGGCAAGAGAGCTGGGGAATGGAGGGAGCAGGATAGGACACTGGGACAAGAAACAGTGTGGAGGGGTTTTGAGGAGGAAGTTGTGCAGCAGGACTCCACAGAGCCTGAGGGAGAGTACTTAGCATCCAGCTGGGGCAAGTTCTAGCTATGCAAAAGTCACTTGGGACACATACCCAGATCTACGAAGAATTGTCTACCATGGGAGGAGCTAAAGGTGCTTTGAGATTAAGCCTCCCAAGGAAAGTATTATCAAAGAGAAAGCAGAGAGTCAGAAAATGAGATATAGGAGAAAAAAAAAGAAAAAAAAAGATGGAAATAACCAAAGATCTCAGGAAGAAGAAAACTTGAAGACCTTGAAAATAAAGAGATAAATCAACAGGGAAAACATTAATGGCAGATAGAAATATAACCTCCAGATGTAGTAAATGAATTCAGATATCTATGAATAAATCAGAAAAAAAAAAGAAAATGACTCAACACTCGATAAGACAGTAAACCTACAAAATTTGAGAACATGGAACCACAACATGCTGTTTCTGAATAGTTAAAAAAAAGAAATGAGAATTATTGGGGCAGAATTTATGACATATGCAGCAAAAATAATATAATAATAATAGTAGCCAGGCTAGAAAAAACTGGAATCTGCAATGGCAAGCCTCACCAAAGAACTAAAAGATAGAACAGTAGATTAGGAATGCAATTGTTAAAGAAATGAAGGAAAATCTAGAAGAAAACAAAAAACCCACAAGAACATGTGAAGAAAATGTGCTCACTGCATAAGTGGTGATCTCAAAAATAGAATGTGTAGAGACAATCTAAAGATCATAGGTCTCAGAAGAAACAAAAACCTTCAAACCATAATATAGGAAATAAAAGAAGAGAGCTACTCAGAATTTGGAGCACAGAAAATAAAATAGTAATTGAAAGAATTCTCTGAAAATGAGTACAAAAATAAAATAAAACCAGCCCTTTGGGGTGGTGAAAGGGACACTGGTATTACACATTTGCACAAAGTTTTCACACTTTTTCAATGTATTAATCAGTTTTGCTGATTTTTTTTCCTCTTTAAAACAAACTTGCGTAGGACAACGTCAAAAGGGTAAATTATCTCATAAAAAAGGAATGTGAAAGGAAGAAATGACACAGAGGAAGCAGATGAGGGTGAAGGGCTTGTAATAATGGAAGCTTACTCTCATCTAGGTTAAAGAGGAAATCACATATATATCTGAAGAGATTTAGAAGTCTTTTGACCTTCTGGGGAGGTGAGAAAAATTGGGGATAGGACAGGGGGAGGGACTTTTAGAACGGTGTATTGATTAAGATTAGGGGGTGAAAAGATAAGGGAGGGCATTTTAGAGGGGAGGGTAAAATAAGAAATAAGAAGATAAGGTAACAGAGAGGGTGAAAATAGAAAAATAGTAAAAATAAGATGGGGGAGAATTCACAAATAGCAATTATAACTTTGAATGTGAATAAGGTAAACTCATTCATAAAACAAAAATGGAAAAATCAGAATATGTTCTTTATAAGAAACACATTTAAAAATAAAAAATACACACAGAGTTAAAATGGAAGGTTGGAGAAAAATTTATTATGCTTCAGATAGTGTAAAAAAGACAAGGGTACATTGTATATAGTAACAGCAATACTGTTTTAATAATAACAACTTTGAGCAAATAAGTTATTTTGTCTGTTATAAATACTCCAAATAACTATAAAGGACATATGAAGAGAGTTGCTATCTGCATCCAGATAGAAAATTGATAAAGAGAAATATGTGTAGAATAATTTTATACACACATATATATGTATATATACCTATTTGCATATTTATGTATATATATACATATATAGATATATGTGTGTATGTATATGTATGTGTATATGTGTGTGTATATATATACATATATGTATGTATGTATATATATGTGTGTGTGTGTACATATATATATATACGTATATATATATATATATATATACATATATATATATACGTATTCGTGCGTCTAAGGGTAGCCATCTCTAAGGAGGAGGGGTGGAGAGAGGAAAAAAAGAAAAATAAAACCAACAAATTTACATAATAAATTTTTTTTGTATATATGAGTGGAATAGCAAGTTGTCCATAGTAGATTTGCAGTTTCACGTACAATCATCTTTTTTTGTACTGTATTATAGAAATGCTTGTTTTATTCCATAAATTAAAAATAAAATTTAAAAAAATATTTGTCAAATGGGATGGCTCTCTATGAGTGGGCAAAGGAAGGAAACTGGAGTTAATTATGATGACGCAAGAAACAGAGCATATCAATAAAAACAAAAACTAAACGAATATGAGGCCCCCAGGGATTCTTACATACGGTTATGTGTCCATCATTTCTATTTGAGATAGTCAATAAGCATTTATTATACACCTACTATACCTAGAGTCACTGTGCTAATTGCCAGGGATACAATGAAAAGTATCTGCTCTAGGCATCAGTCTCTGCTCTCAAGGATCTCACAGTATAATGAGGGAGATAACGTAAACAGCTATATGCAGATATGATATATACAGATATGATATAGATATATAACATAAATTGGAGGTGATCAACAGAGGGAAAGCATTAGCATTAAGGGTGAATCAGAAAATGTTTATTGTAAATTTTAACTGGAACTTCTCTGAAGACAGAAAAACTAGGAGGCAGAAATGAGGAGGGAGAGAATTCTAGGCATGGAGAACAGCTAATGAGAATGAACAGTCAGAAAATAGAGTGTCTTTTTCAAACTATAGCAAGAAGGCCACTGTCACTGGATTGCAAATTATGCAGAGATAAATAAGATGTAAGAACACCAAAAATGTAGGAAGAGGTCCAGATATGAAAGGTCATATATGTTAAACACGAGAGTTATATTTTATTCTGGAGGTGATAGGGAGCTACAGCAGTTTACTGAATAGGGAAATGACATGCTCAGTCCTGTGCAAGAAGTGGAAGATCCACTTGACAACTGAGTGAAGGATAGACAAGAGAGAAAGATGTAAGGGAGGGAGACCACTGGCCATGGCTTACACCAGCATGATGGCCATTTAGAGGAAAGAAGTGGGCATATATAAGAGATGCTGTAAAGGTAAACTCGAAAGGACGAAAGAGTGAAGAGTTAAGGGTATGACCTAGGTTAGGAGCCTGGGTGTTGTTTTGCTTGATTATGCAGCATTGGAATAGCCCTTTAGATATTTTATGTGTAAGCACTTGGAGAAATTCTCACTACTGATATTCAAAATATAATTAAGATGAGTTGTTACTTGAAAGAAAAGGCCTGTGTTAAATCTTTCCATTCTGAAGAATTTATGTACTAACTTTTATTAAGGTTAGTAGCGTGATGAATCAAAACCTTACTTCAATGTTTCAACTATTTATGATTACATCAGTACAAATATTCAATGCACCCACATAATTCAAAACTGTACTATACATTAGTAAAATTCTTTAATAGTTACATGATAGAAAAACCATCGTTGTGTAGGCAGTTTGGTGATAAGGCTCTCCAAACTTGGCTAGATTGATCCTTGGACCAAAAAGCCTTTCCTGCCAAAGTTTATCTTCTGTTGGTATAGTCTTTGAAGACCCAGGATCACTGCCATGACATAATGATTTTTTCAGAAAATCTAAAAATAAGTTAATTCAATCACTCAACCAGCTTCTGTTAAGTGCCTGCTATATAAAAGACAAAAATGCAACAGTTCTTGCCCTCTAATTCTACTTGGAGAAATAATAAATAAATAATAAATAATATATTTAAATATATGCACATATTTGTTCATATATTACATAAATAATAATAATAAAATTTGTATGTAGTAGCAAAATGTATACAATGTAAATTCAAGGTAATTTTGAAGGAATGAAGAGGTGCGACACTAGCAGCTATGGGAAATTCAAATAGACTTAAGAGATGGTATTTCAACTGGGCTTTGAAGGGAGAGATTTCAAGAGAGAGAGAAGAAGGAATGCATTCCAGGCATGGAGGATAATCTTTACAAAAACATGGAAATGGAAGACAAAATGTGTGTGAGGGACAGCAAATTTTAGGATCATGAATTCATTAGTTTGTCTCTATATTCAAGGCTTTAGTTCTACTACTTTTTAAATTAAAATGATATGTCAAAAAAAGCATGTCATGAATGATAGACGAGTAGTGGTCAGAGAAGAATGAGAGGGTAGTGTCATGCAAGTCCATAAAAGGAAGAGGGGATTGTCTATAGTAACAAATGTTTAAGAGAGGTCAAAAGGTTAAGGATACATAATAGACACATAACATTTGTTACTACCACTTGGTTTTCTTTCATCCACTTTTCAACTCTGCAATCTAAATTATGACCTCATCACTTAACTAAGATCACTCCTTCAAAGTTATCAATAAACTCTTAATTGCCAAATTTGATAGTCTATTATGAATCTCTTTATCTTGAAAAACTTTTTAATATTGAATTATTTGACAAGAGCTTTGTCTATCTTTTAAAGCTCTATCAGTTCTAATGACCCGTTAATTGAATAAAATGTTGAACTCTTAACCTAAAATCTAATGTCAATGTTGTTTGATTGTTGTAATAATGTTTTATTATTATTATTAATGGGCGATAGTTAGTCATCTTTTATTTCCCTTAAGAATATACTACTCTCCATCACTTTGGAAATGCCAACAGCAAAGTTCTTCCACAGATTTTATAAGGTTATATGTACATGTAAGTTGTTGCTGAGTGAAATTTAAATATATTTATTTTCTCAATTTTTTGAAGACCCTATCATGTGATTGAAAATTTGATGAAGTTTTTAAAGCATAAAGAAAACTTAACTTTGATCTTAAAAGCCATAGGTGAAAAAATAGTTGCTGAAGAAAAATGCCATTATATATACAAAGGCTCAGAAATCATATGGTTTTATCTGATTTTAACGTAATATAATATTTTCTCATCATTTCAAATTTGTAAGAATGGGCCACAGTCTGAAGGAACGCATATAAAAATATGCATAATTAAAGGTAATTTCACTTTAAAAATTCATACTGAAGTATTGTACTTCTGAAAAAGAAGTATATCTAATGGCTAAATGATAGGTTAAAGAAAGCATTATTTATACTGTTCTGTGTATCTTCTCATTTTTGTGATGTAAAGTTTAAGTTTTACGTCAGCATTATTTTCATAAATTTATCACACAAAATATAAATATATTTTCACATTGCCTTATGGAAATATTCGTATATACTTTTCTTTCTTTAGAAGTTGATTGATGAATTTACCTATGAAGCAACTATCTGGTTAATGATCCTCTGAAGAAAACATGCTATCTATAATTTACATCAAATACAATTGTAATGAAATATTACATAATCAGTATGCAAATTATCTAATGAACCGACAACATAACTACTTGAAGAGAATGTGTTCTCTACTTATGCCATTAATGAAATATTATCACAAAATTTGTGACATTTCAATTTTCTTTGTTTTTGCCCTATCCTCTAAATGCTTAGTTACCACCAGCAAACAAATCAATGCTTCTCAAAGCACTTTTCAAAAGAACTGTGTTCCTGTAGTTTGTATTCACCCATACGCTTAGATACAGTCATTGGTATAAACTAAGAATTTTCAGAAATATATCTCATACTTCATGTAAAGTTAGCAAAATATTTATTTTGTGTACTATTTGATAGGAGTAAATGATTGCTCATGGTCATTATTAATTGGTTACATTTTTGAAATTATAATTAAAAATCCAACAAAATATTATAGAAGACAATTTAGCTTATCTTTGATAGAATGGATGTGTCTTCAAAACATGAAAGCAATTATGAAATCAAGTCTTAGTTTCTATTTTGTTTTTCTAATTTTTTGCTTTTCTAATTCTCACCAAACACAACAAAGAAAGGGATAACTCAAATGTTTATTAGCATTCACTACCCAAATACAATCTATGAATTCTGAAAACACATATATGAATGGCAGGGGAAGAAACAGGTTGGAACAATAGGTTTATTTTGCAAATAGTATATTACACAAAATGCACTTGCTTTTAAAATCTCCATTAAAATATTAGACACTGTAAGCAAACCATTTAAGTGAAACTAACAAATATACACTTCAGGATGTATGCTTTTATAGAATATTTGACAAAATCACCTATATATTAAATTGATAATAAGGTAGAAATGCATATGGTTCCAAAAGACCAATTTAGATACACCATTGACATAGTAGGATCTTATTAGAAGAGGGCAGAGAAATGTAATACTACCACAACTTTCTCCCCCATCCCTTCATGTGCCCCATGAGAATAAATCTAAAAAACTAGTGTATTACCACTAGTATAATAAAACAAAAATCTAGTGGGGGAAGGGAGGCTGTGTAATGATTGAGGGAGGGTGAGTCAAGTAGGAGAGATAGAAATTAATCCTTTTCACATTGTCAAATAAATATGTAAAAACAGTGCAAATTGAGAGAAAAGTAGTATATTTTAAAATGATATTTATACTCAAGTTACTTTAAATAAAGCCATAGGGAAAGGAAAGTAATAAAAAAAATTAAGATTATTGATCATTTCTCAGTTAAGAAAAAATTTAACAGCCTCAATGCTTGTTCATTATAAGATCCTTTTAACAAACATTTTCATTCTTCAACTGTTCTTGTCAGTAGAAAAATAATATTTCTGGAATGTAACAAATCTGCCTCTTAAAAGTCATGTGACTTTTTTTCCTGTTCTAACAGCCATGTGCCCTGGCATAGTTTTATTGTGAAATAACTCTGTATTTCAACAGAATGCGCCTTTGCTTATAATGCATGACATAGCTTTAAGGGAGCATGAGAAACATTTCCTTTGGAAAGCAAGTTTCTCATGGTAGGCCTGTATCCATGGAAGCAGATGCCTTCTTTTTCCTTATCCCTGTCTTACCTCTTTGCTCTCTACAGTTGAAAGGAAGCTTTCTTCATCATGACTGAGCTTGCCTCTTCTCCAAAAGGCATGATGTTGCAGGTCATTTGGTCTAGACTGTTTGCATGGTCGGGAGAATACTCTTGATATAACCCTTGTTCCAACTAAGCCACATCCTCAGCCATACAATAATAGGTGTAGAGGGGACGTTGGAGATCAGTGTCTGAAGAGAAGTCCATCTATCTGATTTCGCCATTGTGCTTTTTTCACTCATCAGTCAAATAAATATTGAACCTTCTGTCACTGAACTTGTGAAAAAGATAGCTTAGAGAGTACTTATATGCCCAACTTGTTCAATGGGACAATGCCTTTTCCTTTTAGTTTCAAATATTTTCTTCTTTCTTACTTTATTAATTAACGATTCATGAACTTTCAATTGACTGCCATGATTATTAGTTCAATGACTTTACCAGCAATGGCTTTGTTTTGAGCTTTGAAGATTTTTTTTTTATTTCTCCACTCAAAATCAGCTTCTAACTAAAACTTTCTTATAATGATACAGTTTTTACAAAGCCAAAAGACTGAGGAGTTTTTTTTTCGGTGAGACATTTAGCTCAAGTCTGCTGTTCAACCAGCAAATATCAAGAAAAGTGAAATCTAGATATCTAATGGCAATTTCTTTGATTTGAAATTTAAGCAGGTTGAGGTAGTAACTTTCCTCTTCAATTGTTACATTCAATTTTCTGAAACGTAAATCAAAACTATTTGGTGAATGATTATTTTTTTTAAATTTTGGAGGGAGCAGATAAAAACAAGAAAGTTTGACTAAAAGGAGAAAAGGTTTAAGTATTTTTCTCCACTACAAGAATTTGAGAAATTTTACTTCAGAGTATAACAAAACTTAAGTTTAACATATATGATTTACCATCTAAATTAATAATTCTGATTTGCTAATTAAAATATATCACAATTTGCTTAATGCTCTAATCTAAATCTTGTGCATGAAGCCTTCAGAATTTCGTAGATATATTTTTTAAAATGTTTTGATTAACAAAGTGATGTTCTCAAAATTCAATTGCAAACAATTACAATTTTATAATAGAATAACAATACTCTCATTTTCAAAAAGGAAAAGAAATCTAACAAAACAAATTTGATAATAATGGCTAGTCACTCTAAGATGTAAATCATTGGTATATTCTTTATAACATCTGATCACATAAAAAGCAACATGTTCTTCAGCATATTGCTTATCTAGTATAGTCTGCAAGTGACATGTTTTTTTTCAAAAAAAATGTCATCATTTCATGTTTGAAGGCCTATCTACTTTCTTCAATCACCACAGGAAAAGAGGAGGTTCTGTGTAAGAATAAAAAGGGTTATTATGACAGATGAAACATGAATGCTCTTTTCATCTAGTCTTAAATAACAGCATTATTCCAAGCAGAGTTTGAGGGCAGAATGTTTCCTCTGATTTTATTAAACTAGCAGCATAACAGTAGCTGAAAAATCTAGCACACTAAGTACTTTGATAAAAGTTGTTGGGGTTTACTGTTACTGAGGGCAGTGAAGGTTGTGGGATTAAAAGAAAATTAATTTAATAGAAGATATGTTAACTCAAAGAAAACATGAAGAGATGTGAGGAAAAAATAAGAAGATCAAAGCAATAAATATTGGAATTTCCAAGACTGGATTATGATAAATGACGGTTTCATACTCTAATTTACTTTCCTTTGGTGGTAATGTGAAATATGTTCTTAAGTGTCTAAACAATAAATATATGTTTCAAAAGTAGGTAAAAATTTTCACAGTTTTTCTCAACTTTAAATGTTTTAGAGAAATTATTTTTGTACCATTAAATTGTTAAAAATCAAAGAATTAATAACAATGAAAGAAACATTGGATTTAGTTTGATATCTCACCATTGGTTGGTGATATTGAAGGCTTTCTCAACATTTGTTAGCTAAATATTTATTTACTGATGTGACTTGTAATATCTTCATTGTGTTTGAGGTATAGAAAACACTAATTAGTGAATATAAAATTTCTGTTCCCAATTTTGAAATATTTATCTCCCTCTAAAAACAAGTGATTTTTTAGTAAAAGCTACAAAATGAAAAAGTACAAGAGAGTCAACTCATTTTCTGCTTAGCAAAGCCCCAGACTATGTTTTAAAATAGCTGCTAAATTATTTCTTTTCATTTTTTGCCTAAGTAGACATTTGTAGTTTGATCTCACAGAAGCAGAGAAGAAAAACAATTCTGAATTTGAAGTATTTCTCAATATAATGAGCATGTTTCATATTTTGCATGTTTGTGTGAAATATTTGAAGCCTAGTGGAACTAATTAACATTTTTAGAAAGATTAAAATTATTTTCTATGTTTCCTTCTCTCCAAGCTTTCTTTAAAAAATATAATGATCCACTTCAATGTTTTAATTATAGAAATCAGATCTTCCTTAATTATTATTTTATTCTGCTTTAGTATGTTAGTGAATTTAGGGAGGAATTTAAGATTTTTTCACCTTAAGAAAAATGAAAAGGGTATAAACTTATCTGCTTGTTAACAAGCATACTCCACAGAATAAAATTTTGGTTTATATCAGTTAATTTCTATTATATCTCTTTGCTGTAATCAAATTATTCACACACTGGAAACAATAATTTAAAATATGAACATGTGCTGTCTTATTTTAATAATTTGATTCCTTTGAAAATAGGTTAAACTGTCTAATTATCTTTGAATTTTGGTTATCATGAAAGAGTAATTTTTATTTATACAAATGAATACTCTGAATCCAATCACATGATATTGTTCCAGTCAAGAGGAACAAACTTCAAATTAACAGAGTTATAAATGATCCTTTATATTTATTAGATATTATATTAAATAATTTTGCATTTGTAAACATAATTGATTTTGAAATAACATGATGTATAAATTACATTGTAATTATACAATTTAGTACTTAATACTAGAATGCCTGAAATGATTGTATACTTATAATTCCCAAATACATAGCTTAGAAATTACAATCTAATTAATAAACTTTTGGGGTTTTGGATATTTTTTAGCTCTCCTGCAGTTTTATGGAGCTTTTTTATTCTTTCTGAAATTTCTAGGCAATCTCAAATGGAAAGATTTAAGTAAACAGTGAAGTCAGTCATGTGTTAGGGCCCTTGCTTCTTGGTTATTTTGCTGAAATTCAACATAACAATGAGTAACCCAATAAGTAACCACTTAAATCTTGAAGACAGATTTATAATGAATAATTTGAAAAAGCAGTGCTTTAAGGATGTGAGAATATTTACAATTATACAATGCAGAGCAAAATATAGTCCATTAAACATCGTTGTTGATGTGTTTGTCCTTCGTTGCTAAAGAAGACCATGCCATCAGAGAAATGATGATATGACTTTCACTTGACTTTGTTTTGAGTGAGGGAGGGCTGTGCAGGTCACCAGCCTCACTTCTCCTCCAGAGTCATCTGAATCCAGTGACCTAATATTCATCAGGATGACTGGAGACAGTCTAGGATGCAATGGAAGACCTTAGCCCCTTTAGGCCAAGGTCTATTAAACATTATAGCAAAGTTTAAGATGGGAGCTTCTTAAGAAAACAAAAATTATATTCTCCATTACTTCTTAACTATTCTGAGATATTCATACTTGTTATAGATATTTTTCTTCCCATTTAAGCATCTTAATAGTATTCTTTGAATGACTTTTCAAAGAAAATGATGAATGGCATTGGAAGAACATATAAGTGTGTCTGTTTGTTTCAAACTCATAAACTAGCAGCACCTAAATACAAGAAACTTTTTTATAAAAAGGAAAACACTCCAAGTTTTTGAAACTAATATTATTTTATTTGTATCTTATCTCTTATCAAAGGCAAAAATCATAAAATCCCAGAGGTCATGGAAATGTAAAGCTAATGACATTTTTATTAAGTATTTGTAATACTATGCAGAAATCAGTCTGTTATTTTTATTTCAATCACAAAATCAATTTCTTTGAAAGAGTGATGAAACAGTCAATCCAAGGAAAATATGGAATTGCAGAAAATGTTCATGTCATCTGCACTACTTTATGTGATATGGTTCTTGGCAAATTATTCTCATTCTAGTGATTATATATGGACTTTTAAAATAAAAATAGATCTAAATCTAATTTTATTTGTTAATCAAAACTATCAAATCTGTATCTGTTAATCAAATAGATATCATATGGACATATACCAATATTTGCCAGTACTGTTTATACATTGCCTTCAATATTTTATAATGGAAGGTATCTAATAAGAAATCTCAGAAAATAGTGTTTTTCCTGATATAACCAGTCAAGTTCCAAGAAGAATATAAATCTCTTTCTATAAGCAAAGGTTTGCTTTTATTTAAAAGTAAGCAATTATCAATTTTTTCAAAAAGGAGTTTAAAATTGCTTTTGTAATTCTTTCTATCAAATATTACCTTTCCTACTAACACTCGATTCTTGATTACATTATTATCAAGTTCTATATC
Source organism: Notamacropus eugenii (assembly GCF_028372415.1). NCBI lineage: Eukaryota > Metazoa > Chordata > Mammalia > Diprotodontia > Macropodidae > Notamacropus > Notamacropus eugenii. The sequence goes on along the minus strand of NC_092876.1, from coordinate 411,332,120 downwards.
TTTGTTTTAGACTCCCAAGAATGTTAGTTCCTTTAGAAACAACAGTAAATATGAAAATATATGCACTATACATTTCATATACATATATTTATCATCATTTTATTTGTTTACAAATATCACATCTTCCACATATAAAGCAAAATACTTTTTTCATTGGATTTACGGTTTCATTTATTTGGATAGTGTCTTCAACAACGAAAAATGGTGGACCAGTGTTCTGGGAGGGAGAGATGAAGCCTTCTCCATTAATACTTGTTGGTCTCAGTAACAATTGGTTGAGTCCTCCTGGCTTGCTTGGTGATCTCAGCAAGGGGCTGAGGCTTCTTAGGTGATCATTATTATAAGTCACTTGATCTGAATGAACAACATCCTTGTGCTCTGAAAGAATGGGTGAATGTGACTATTGACCCACTTTCAGTTGTAATCAAAAGATCTTGTATATCCTCCAGAATTTTAGAGAAGGAAAGGAGGAGGCACAGGTCTGCAGACAGACAAATGTCATTACGATTTTTTAAAAAGATCAGTGAGATTTATTTTAATTCCTAGGAAAATTCAAGAATAGAATATAAGCATCAATAAAAGGAAATGTTTATTACAAAGAGACAGCATGGCTTCATCAAGAACAAGTCATTCCCAAGTAAACATTTCCTTTTTATGACAGAGTTCCTAAACTGATATACAAAGACAATAAAGATATATAAAAACCAATGTTATAGACATATTTTACTAGATTTTAGTAGAGTTAAAAAAGTGACACATTATTCTTGTGGAAGAAGATGGGAAAATGAAGGCTAAATAATAAAATTATTAGACTTAAAAACTGAAGAATATGTAAAGATATACAACAAGATTAGAGAAGAAACTTAAACCAATTTCATATGAAGGTGGGTTCAAAAAACTGGGATATTTAGCTGGGATAAAAGACTTGGAAGTGGGTCATCTATCGGTCCATCCAGTCTTTTTATTTGTTCTGTCACTATATTGAAACAACACCCTTCAGACGAGACCTCAAAAACTCATTTCCAAATCTCTGGGGTAATTAAATCTATTTAGCTTTGTAATTTCTGCCTGGTAGTTGAACTCTCTGGATTCGTGCATGAGGGTAAGGTGATAGTATGCCATATCCAGCTCTCTGCAGATCAATCCATGTTTGACATCCCATTCAAAAATTCTTACCAACTTGTCATCTGCAATATATGTAGCCTTTATCTTCTTTCCCTCCATACTCCAGCTATAATACTTGACACCTCTTGTTCTGAACACAGCAGTGAAACCAATAAAAACCATTGTTTCTGAAAAGGACTTGTCATCCCTCAATAGATAAATATCAAATGATACACAGAAGAAGTTTTAAAAGAAAGAAATACAAGTTATCACTTGGATTATGATATTAAATACCCTATGAAATAGTCTAATAATTAGAGAAATAAAAATTGAAAACAACTCTTGGATTTGCCTTCATGCCCATCAGATTGACAAAGATGACAAAGAAAAGAGAAAATGACAAATGTTGGAAAGATTGAAAGAAAACAGGTACAATGAATGCAATGTTGGTAAAACTGTGACTTGGTCCAACCATTTGGAAAATTATTTAGAACTATGCCCAAAAAAGTCACTAAATTCTGAATACCTTCAATCCAGTGATATGTTTCCATTAGGCTTATTCTCCAAAGAGATCAAATAATGAGAAAAAGATCCATATCTACAAAAATATTTAGAGCAGCTCTTTGGGTCATGAACAAAAACTGAAAACTAAGGTAGTTCCCATCAACTGTGGATAGACTGAATAAGTTATGATATAGAAATGTAATGGAATATTCTTAGTATATAGTTAAGAAAAAAGGTATAGTTTTCTAGCACCAATGTGATATTCACAGTGCCTACAGCCGTCATGAATATGCCGGCACAATTCTACATGTGAAATACAACAGACTCTACATGGAAGACAGAACCAAAACATTTCTTCAAACACCAGAAAGCATCACAGTAACAAAGAAATCCATCATAGTAACCAAGAAATCCATATACATTATCAGACCTTTCCACAATCAGGCTCTCCTAAGCAAAACCACAAATAAGCTCTCTCATGCACACTAACTACCTGCCTACATCTTTCCCAGCTCTAACTGTTCTCTGACTAACTTCCTCTCAGTTCTGCTCTAGGTCCGTCTCTCCCTTCTCCACCTTTCCAGCTCCATCCCTTCCTGTTCCATGTGACATAGACACATGTGAGCTTCCATATGACTTAAGCAAGTCACATGGGCCTATTAATATATGGAAAAGATCTTCCCATTAAGAAGCAAAATTACACTAACAATAAGCAAAAGTGCATTATCAATACATTCAGGCCCAAGATCTTTCTTATCCATTATATAGGTCAGTGGGGCAACTGGTGTCAACAGAACTTTAAAAGGGGTAACAGAAAATAAGCATATAAAACAATATCTCAGGGTGGAACTTGAGCACAAACATCCCATCATTCCCCCTTTGAACAAATGAGACCTAAAACCTTGGGGTAAGGGGTGAAGGTCTCTTCTGCCATAGTTACTTCTTGCTGAAATTGGATGTAGAGCTGTCCCTGCCCCCAAGAGGTCCCATTTGAAAGGTCAGTTCCTCAACCAGCATCTGGAACTTGGTAAACACCAGGTCAAGGGGTGACACATCACAGTTGTGGACAGGGGGTGATGTCTGGCTTCAGCCATCAGGCATCTGCATGTGGGGAGTATTAAGTGTGCAGAAAACAAATCTAACAAACAAGGTGAACAGTCAAAAACTCGAAAAGAAACAAGGAAATGATAACCAGAAGCAGGGTAGATATAGGTCAGCCATGCTTCTGGAGTCCATGGAGTCCCACAATTATAGCCTCATTCCCTGTTGTTTACTGTTTTCTAATTTGCAGTTTTGGGGTCATCATTCTGCCCAGAGGCATATTTTCTTTAATCTGAACTGGGGCCTGACCAACTTCCCATTCTCCTTGCAGATGTGATGAACTTGTATACAATGTTTCAGAAGGATCTGTAGGGGTCGTTCTTATTTCCCTGCTCAGTCTAATATCAAGCCCCTTTCCTTGATGAATTTTATATAGTTCATTAGTTGGAATGCCATCTATTCTTCCAAAATATTCTCTCAAAATTCTTCCCTGCTCTCAATGGAGCAGTAAGCAATTATTTTCTTGTCAATCTATTCTGACTTTGAATTGCTGGCTATGTACTCCTCTCTTTTGAGGAAATTTATCTTTTTCACTTCTCATCTTCCAAGATACCAATGATTCTCCCATCCTTTGGGCAAACCAACTCAAAATGTCCGTGACCTCCTGCTAAGTAAAATCCTCAATTACCTCCCCAAACATTGTGTGGCCCCACTGATTCTCCTGCTGTGTTGGGTGTGCTTCTGCCTGAGAAGCCTCCCACATATCCTGCTTACAGGAGTTTGGGTCCCAGTCAAGCCTCTTGTTGCTTTTTTGCTTCTTTTTGTGAGTTAAACTAACAACAGGTTTGTCTTCTAGCACATGAGTCTTTCTAGCTTGCTCTTCTAAAAGACAGTTTGAATGCTGCAGCATAAAAAGCTGCACATGCAAACTAGCTAACTCCCTTTCTATCTGAGTTTTCTTTTCCAGAAGCTTGTCTCTGCTTTTACACATAAGGTGATAACTTGTTGGCAAGACCTAGCCTCTCTTACACACCCCTGCCAGTTCTTTCTGTAGTTCTATTGGTATTCCTTGCAAACATCTTTCTAAATCTCTGGATTTTTAGCCCATTCTCTTGCTAGGGAGCAATAAGGTAAACCTTCCCATACTAGGATATCCATTTCTTCCTCTAAAGCCTTTTTGGCTCCAAATAGAGGTATGATATTTGTGATTCCATCCTTGTCACCATTTATAGTACCAATGCGATATTCACAGTACCTTTGACAACTATGAATATGCTAGTGGAATTCTGCATGTGAGATACAATAGACTCTCCACATGGAAGACAGAACCAAAACATTTATTCAAACACCATAAAGGCAAATCTATCACACTAACAAAGAAATCCATCATAGTAACCAAGAAATCCATACATATTATCAAGCCTTCATACAAACAAGATCCCCTAAGCAAAATCCCAAACAAGCTCTCTCACTTATGCTAGCCAGCCGCCTGCTTGCCTGTGTATTTTCCAGCTCTGATTGTTGCATGTCCAAGTAGGTCTGTATCTGAAAGAAATTTTTAAAAAGCAAAAGACCTATTTGAACAAAACTATTGTGATGGCAAAGAATTGGAAGTTGGGGAATGGCTGAAAAAGTTGTGGTATGTGATTGTGATGGAATACTATTGTGCTATAAGAAATGATGAGCAAGATACTTTCAAAAAAACCTATAAAGACTTACATGAATTTATCCAAAGCGAATTGATCAGAACCAGGGGAACGGTTTAGATAGAAACAGTAATATTGTGCAATGATTAGCTGTGAATGATTTAACTATTCTCAGCAACACAATGATCCAAGACAATTCCAAAGGGCTCATGATGAAAAACGCTATGCACATCCAGAGAAAGAACTTGATGGAGTCTGTGTGCAGATCAAAGCATACTATTTTTGCTGTCTTTATTTCTTTTCCTTCATAACGAGTAAAATGGAAATACGTTTTGCATGATTACACATGTACAACCTACATCAAATTATTTGCTGTCTCAGAGAGGGGAAGTGTTAAAGAAGGAGGGATGGAGAGAATTTGAAACTCAAAAGTTTTTTTTAAAAAATGTTAAAAATTGTTTTTACCTGTAATTGGGTAAAATAAATCGTTATTTTTTTTGTTTTAATTATTGAAACTGGGACTTCTGGGTCATGTAACTAACAAAATAAAAGACTGGACATTTTCTCTAATACTTGTGACCTTTCATCTTTCTGTAATATACAAATTATGCACCAGAAACAAAATAATTTCAGCTGTTCCCATGGTCTAGGAAACTAAGAATCCAAATAAAATAAAAATTCAATCACTTAGTAACAGAGAAAGGCAATATTCACTAATCCTCAAAAGTGCTTATTCAGCAACCTCCCCCAACAAACACACACGCACACACACGCACACACACAATCAATATGCTCCCAGAAACAAGACTGCAGAAACCCAACCATGAACTTGAAGCAGAAATCAACTCCACACCCCCTCCCCAAACCCACCCAATGCCTCAGAGATTCATACTTCAAACCACAGAAACTTTCTTGACCTGTGATGGTTGCATGGAAGCATGTTATATCACACACACACACACACACACACTAATGCATGCACGCACGCACACACACACATCCATTATGCTCCTACAAGCAAGACTGCAGAACTTGCAAATCAACTCCATACCCCCACCTCAAACCCACCCAATGCCTCAGAGATCTACTGTTTGACAAACCCAAGCTTCTGGGATAAGAACTCACTGTTCGACAAAAACTGCTAGGAAAACTGGATAAAAGTGTGACAGAAACCAGGCATAGACCAACGCCTGATACCGTACACAAGAAAAAAATCCAAATGGGTACATAATCTAGGTATAAAGAGTGATACCATAAACAAATTATTGAAGCTAGTAATAGTGTATTTATCAGCTTTATGGAGAAGGGAAGAATTTTTTACTAAAGAAGAGATAGAAAGCATTATGAAATGCAAAATGGATAATTGTGATTACATTAAATTGAAAAGTTTTTGCATAACCAAATCCAACGCAACCAAGATTAGAAGGGAAGCAGAAAACTGGGAAAGAATTTTTGCAACTAGTGTCTGTGATAAAGGTCTCATTTCTAAAATATATGGAGAACTGAGTCAAATGTACAAGAATACAAGTCATTCCCCTATTGATAAATGGTCAAAGGATATGAACAGGCAGTTTTCAGAGGAAGAAATTAAAGATATCTGTAGTCATATGAAAAAATGCTCCAAATCACTATTTATTAGAGAAATGCAAATCAAAACAACTCTGAGATACCACATCACACCTATCAGCTTGGCTAACATGACAGAACAGGAAGATGACAAATGTTGGAGAAGATGTAGGAGAGTTGGAACACTAATTCATTGTTGGTGGAGCCATGAGCTTATCCAACCATTTTGGAAAGCAATTTGGAAGTATGCCCAAAGGGCTACAAAAATGTGCATACCCTTTGACCAAGCAATACCACTTCTAGGACTGTATCCCCAAAAGATCATAAAAATGAGAAAGGGTCCTACATGTGCAAAAAAATATTTGTACCAGCAGTCTTTGTGGTAGGCCAAAACCTGGAAATCAAGGGGATACCCATCAATTGGGGAATGGCTGAATAAATTGTGGTATATGAATGTAATGGAATACTATTGTGCTATAAGAAATGATGAACAGGAAGACTTCAGAGAGGCCTGGAAAGACTTATATGATCTGATGCTGAGTGAAAGGAGCAGAACCAGGAGAATTTTGTACACAGCAACAACCACAGTGTGCGAGGACTTTTTCTGGTAGACTTAGAACTTCACTTCAAAGCAAGGACTTAAAAAATTCCCAATGATCTTTTAAGGCAATATGCCTTCCACATCCAGAGAAAGAACTATGGAATTTAATAGCAGAATGTAGCAGATCATTTTCTTTTGTATTATGTTTTGGTTTGTTATATGATTTTTTCCCATTCATGTTAATTCTTTTATACAACGTGACTATGGTGAAAATGTATTCAATAGGAATGAATGTGTAGAACCTATATAAAATTGTATGCTGACTCATGAGAGGGGAGAAGTGGGGGGGAAGGAGGGGGAAGGAGGGAAAGAAAAAATCTAAGTTGTATGGTAGTGATTGTGGAATACTGAAAATAAATTATAAAAAATACTAAAAAAGAGCTGCTATTAAAGTTAGCAGAAAGATTTTCAAATTATGATTCCCCCACCTTCTTCCTTGAAATCTATAGAAATGTTTTCATTTTCTATAGTACAGGGTAACCCAATCCCATTGGAACATTTCAACTTTATACAAAAGGGTAAAATTTTCCTGTTGATAAGCTGCTTTTAAAATAAAAAAGGAAAAGAAAGAAAATTTCAGAAAATTCTAACAATTATACTTGGCAATATAGAGATTTTATTATTTTTATCACTAATTTCAGATTTGTCATGTTTTCACCAATTTAGCAACAACCTCTTTTGTCAGACCAAAACAAAATTTTTCATTTCTTACTCAAGGCAATTTTCACTTTTTCACCTTTTAATGGGCTATTACTTTTATTATTTCCTGGTACAAATTTTATTAAAAAACATTTGGACATACTCAAACATACATTATGAAATAGATTGAAGACAAACTGTATAGTGAAATACCAAATATCATTTGATTAGTCAAACTACATGAAAAAAAAATAAGTGAAAATCAGGATCAAAAAAAAGAGAAAATATACATGAATGTGCCCAAAATGGCATGTTCCAAAAACTTTGCAAAAATTATGTGAATTTTTTAAAAAGTCAAATAGGTATAATCACAAGAAAAGCAAAAGAGGTTACTAAAAGTCCAACTTTCTTAAAAAGTCAACTCATAGTTTGTAAATTGGTGTCTATTTTGCCTTAAGTTCTGCCATATCTAATTATTTATTTTGCAGGCATTTTCCCCTCCTTTCCATTTCACTTTCTGCTACCTCTGCTAGCTTTTCCATTCTAACAAATATTTTAAAAAAAATTAAACTGTAATGACTTCCATCCCTTCACATTTTATTTAATTTGAAAAACAAGCATTTTTTCCTACATGATTACTATAGCAGAGAGAACAGATTTTTTCTTACGGTGGCCATATTTACGGTAAGTTTGAAAAACATTTGCATAGAATTTTTTTAAAAGACTTAGAAAGTAAGAACAAAGATTATAGTAGATTTCAATCAATTTAACTGCCTTGTGAAAGGAAAAAGACAATTCTTTTCTACATTACAGTGCTTCACTAAACTCAGTTCATCAAATACTCAAACGCTGTCTTGCAGAAATAATTAAAAATAAACAAAAATATATGTGGCAAAGCAGCCTGAGTTTATACTTCCAATCTTCATAAAAAATCATTACACTGTGAAAAATTAAGTTCAATATGGAAAATCTTTTGTTTTTCAAATAACTAATTCTACTCTCTAATAAAAAAGAATGTTCAGTTGCACATGCATGTAAGCTAGTTTTAGAAAAATTTTAAATTGCTTTGCTGCCATTCTTTTCACCTCATAATAACACAAGTATGTTATTCACCCATGTGAAAAAAATTGTAACATATATCATGTATTTATACATAAGGAGAAGAACAGAAAAGGATATTATAGAAGGGTTAGTTTGGATGATGAAAAAGAGAAATGATGCAATTTTGCCAATATAAGAACAATTAATTTCAGGGAAAATGAATATCTATAAAATTAAAGGAATAAAATCTAATCTAATTAATGACACTTACCATGACTTTCTACACTGACTGATAAAGCAGTTCAAGTTTTCTAAAACAACTTCCATATTGCTGTTACCAAATGGAAATTTTTTAAATGTATAGATAATTTATGGTTATACTTTTCAGTTTTACATGTGTACCATAAAAATTGATGGTATGATAAAATTGATGGTACAACAGAGTGGTGAGTAGCAAATTTATTCTCCTTACATCTCAAGGTCACAAGTATCTTTTAAAAAATTGTCTAATGCTGCCAGCAGTGAACAAAAAATCAGATCCAACTTAAAAATGTTTGCATTATTCTGGCTTCATTAAAATTACTTATATCATATCTAGAAAGAACTTATTTGAAAAACATGGCTTTGGGTGAAGACACCAATCACAAATATGAAAAAAATAGCCAAATGGCATCTGATTGGACAGAAACTAAGATTTTGCTTTTATCATTTAAATAATGTGGAAACAATAAAATAAATTTTACCAAATTTTATGACAATACTTAATTTATCATCCATAGGAATTTATAAACTTTAGATACACTAAGGACAAATAAATATTGTGGATCATTAAGGAAGATTGTTTCTGGGAAGAGTACCAGAAAGTCCTCTATACACAGCCCTTGGTTTTCATTTTTTCTTTGAGTTGGCCACTTTGGTCTCAATGACATTGTCTTAAACTATTCAGAATTAGCACAAGCCGAGAATTGCATTCATGGACAGGTTAAGTTTATGTGAGAATCTGCTCCTCCTGTGACTTCAATTTCCATATAAATTGCTAATAAAATCTCTGCATAAAACTGCATGATCCAAATAGTGGAGGTATCATACAGTAAAGAAAAAAATGTATTTTCAAGTACAGAAAAATATATGTGTGTGTACACACACACACACACATACACATATATTTTAAAGAATATTTTTCATTCTTCCTTAGCATGTATGGGAATTGTATCACATGACCTCTCAAAAACCAACCCCTTCCCAATCCCCAATCAACCCTTCCCTTTAGTCCTCTTAACACCTGATCACTAGAAAACAGCAAGGCTAAAATTATTAGGGAAGGGGAATGAAGAAGAAAAGGAAGAGACAGCATATATTCTAATGCCCATAGCAAATACTAACACCTCATTTTCACCTGTTACCATACTGTTTCAGATACCTCCAGGCAAAAGGCAACATAAGCATTTAATCTGTTCAGTAAATTTTGAATAGCCGACAAAATGAAGTGGTAAACTTTTCCCCAGCTTTATGACACCACGTGAACTAGAGTCACAGCTGTGATAACAGGTCATAGGTAATATAGATTAAATAGTTGTACCCAAATTATCTTTGCTTCTCTCTACGAATAATCTTCAGGACAATGTTTCAGGACACTTTTGTATATGTGTTCTAACCTTGTCACCTGGGTCTCTTATTTCTTCTGCCTTTGATTCTTATAAACCATTTTGACGTAATATTTTTCAGAGAATGAGCTGACGAACTAAACATAGATTTCCTGTTCATCCTTTAAAGCGGATGCTAGATTAGGAATCTAAATAGTAGATATATTACATTTTTGCACTATATTTTTAAAAAACTACATACCTTTCTTATCCATCCCACTTATGAGCATCTTTAACTACAAAATGTAAGAAATTTGTCATCTCATTTACAATGCATAACAATGATTTCTAGCTTTCAATTGGATATATTTTTGCTAATATTGAACATATCAGACTAACTATATGTATGTGCTTCAAAAGTTAAAAAATTAAAATTACTCTACTCTTTTCTATAAAGAACAGATATTATAAAAAGTTGCTTTTAAAATCTTCTGAATGTCACCTGTAGCCATGCGAAAAAAGGTATTTTATTTGGCCATTTGAATTGTGCTTATCTGATATATAAAGCAATGTGAACTTTAAATGGATTTAGATCATTTAACTTCATAGTTATTGCTGATAATTGGTGATATATCATTCATAAATATAATAAAAGTAGAGAATGGTTTATCTTAGTTAAGCAGAAAATGATGTTATGGCATTATAGACTTTTAGCAGCTCAGCTTTATAAAAGAAACTTTTCTGTATCCCTCATTGCTATAAAGTTATTTTTAAAATAATATTTATGGATACACTTATATTGCATCTATTTTTAAAATAACTAGAAATATTCATATATAGAAGTATGTTTTACGTATGAAAATATATTGTATGAAAATATATGTATATATAATACTAAGATTCCAATGAAGCAAATTTTATTATTACATCAATGTCTATAAGTGAGAGAGACAGCAGGCTTTACGCACAAAAATATACAAGAGTAGGTAACTTGTTTATTTTACATGTACAGATCTATCATTTTAGTTTCTGAATAATTTAAATTAGTTGTTACAAAGAATTTCCTGTCTCACTTCCACCCAAAAAATAACAGTTTAGTGGACATTAATACTAAAATGAAATTATTTCCTATGAACTCATGTCTTATACCTATTGAAAATAATTATTCTTTTTAAGAATAAAGATTTGTCAGATGTTGTACTGCACACCTATAATCCCTGCTACAAGAAGTATCAGACTGGTAGATTAATTGAGCTTAGAGTTCTGAACTATAGTAGGGCTAAAGCTATCAGGTATGCATAATGAATCCAGTCTCAAGGTGGTGAGGTCGCAGGAGAAGTGAGCCTAAGGCAGCATGAGAACAGTTTAAATTGAACACAAGTCAAAACTTTAGAGTTTATCAGTAGTGTGATTGGGCCCATGAGTGGCCACTTATAGCCTGGGCAAGATAAGGAGGCCCATTTTCAAAAAACAAGCAATACAATTTTAAAAGAGTTCACAATAACATTATAAGTTAAATTAATTACTATTCTTCAACAAATATGGACTTTGATATTATAAAGTACCTATAAATGTTGCTATAACATAATAATTCTGGACTATAATGCCTTAAAAGTATGTTTTTCTCTGTAGAAATTATGCAAATCATAATGCACACAATCTCTACAATGAAACTGACAAATCAATTTATGTTAGATACTATGACAACAAATGATGCAGGGATGCACAATGATGCTTGTTATAATCTTTCTCTAGACAGTTCCATGATTCTTTAGTCAGGAGAAAAAAATTAATATACAGTAGTCTTATATAACAGATACATAGATCTCAGAGATGGAAGGAACTTCATAAGGAGATTCTTTATCTATCATCCTTTACATAGGGATTATCATGAGAGATGACATGGAAAAGGATACACATCTTGGGGTCAGGAGAGAAGTGAGTTCAAATCTCAGCTCTGGCACTTGTTAGCCAGTATAACCAATGAGCAAGTCATTCAATCCCTCTGAACAAGTTCTTTGAGCTGAAATCTGCTTCTTTATAACTTCCTCCAATAGCTTTTCATTTTGACCTTTGAGGCCTCTCAAAATAAGTTTAATTTCTTCTCTACATGAAAGATATATGGGTACCTGAGGAGAGATTTAAAGGTCTTTCCTAAGATTTTTTTCTCTCCAGTTTTAGTGTCTCAGACCTCTTTAATAGGTTTTAATCCTCTAAATATATTGTTTACCTTCCTGTACATGAATACTGGCTTGTAAATGTCCTTCTTGAAAATGTGTAACCTATAAATGAACTCAATATCTTTGATATGGTCTTCTTTGCAAATCTGATAAAAATTGCTTTATATAGGGGTGGAGCCAAGATGGCAGAGTAGAAGGACAGACTTTCTCTAGCTCTGCTCTGACCCCATAGCCCATAAAATATCTGTAAAAATGACTCTAAACAAATTCTAGAGCAGCAGAAGCCATAAAATGACAGAGTGAAGATTTCCAGCCCAAGACATCCTGGAAGGACAACAGGAAAGATCTACTGCACTGGGCACAAAGTGCAGCACAGCCCAGCGTTGGCCTCAAAGCACAGACAGGACTGTAGCAGGCTTCAGGGCATGTAATCACAGGTAGCAGTTGCAGTTCCAGATTACTCAACCCACAAACACCAATGACAACTACAAAGATCAGTGAGAAAACTCTTTCACCTGGGTGAGAAGGGAACAGGGTCTGGCCCTAGCTCCAGCTCCAAGGTGGTAGTAGTCACTGAGGTAGCAGAGTCCATTTTTGGAGCCTTCCACCTAAAGACTGTGGGGGAATTGAATGACTGATATGAGTCTCAGTTCTGACTGGTGGCCCAGGGGTGAGGAGGACTGCTGGCATGCTGGAGGCTCTGGAGAGGGAATCCTACTCTCAGATCCTGGACAGAAAACCTTGTGGTTGCTCCTAGACCAGAGTGTAGGCCAGGAGAACAGTTTACTCCTCTCCCTTGATTGTGCCACCTGAGAGGAATTGAGAACTTACAGATACCTAGAGTATACCCTCTACTTGACAAAGGACTCAAAGGTCAAGTAACTTGCTGAGAAAATGCCCCAAAATGGAAAAAATTAGATTATAGAAGGTTACTTTCTTGAAAAGGTATTTTCTTCCATCCCTTTGAATGAGAAAGTGCAAAGTATACCATCAAAGGAAGACATCAAAGTCAAGGCTTCTACATCCAAACCTGCAAAAAAAAATATGCAATGGTCTCACACCATGGAAGAGCTCAAAAAAGAATTTTGAAAATCAAGTAAGAGAGGTGGGAGAAAAATTGGAAAGAGAAATAGGAGTGATGCAAGAAAATCGTGAAAAGTGAGTCAACAGCTTGGTAAAGGAGAACCAAAAAAAAATGCTGAAGAAAATAAAACCTTTAAAAATAGACTAACATAAATGTCAACAGAGGTCTAAAAAGCCAATGAGGAGAAGAATGCTTTAAAAAGCAGAATTGGGGGGTGAAGCTAAGATAGCAGAGTAGAAAGATATACATATTTTAGTTCTTCCCCCATAGCCCATAAAATACCTGTAAAGAAAGACTCTCAACAAATTCTAGAGCAGCAGAAGTCACAGAAAGATGGAGTGGAGGAGATTTCTAGCCCAGCGTGAACTGGAAGGTAGATGGGAAAGGTCTGTCACACTGGGTGCAGAGCAGAACCTAGTCCAGCCTTGGCTGTGTGACTTAGGGAAGAGCAGGACCAGAGCAGGCTTCAGGGATGAAATCCCCGGAAGCAGCAGTGGTTTGCAGATCCCTCAACCCACAGGTGCTAAAGCTCAGTGAGAGGGCATTTTCAACCTAAATGAGAAGGGAGCAGAGTCCACCTCTGGCCCTGATCCAAGGTGGCAGCAGAGGCTGGGCAACGGAGGAGGCTTCTTGTGGCCACAGCAGGCCAGCAGCAGCCAGTGTCCATTGTTCTATTGTTGGAAGACTGAGCATAAAGCCCCGGGGGGAATTGAACAGCTGATCTGAATTTCAGCTCTGAGCACAGTCCTGGTATGAGCAGGAGCACTAGGACCCTCCTCTTGACAAAGGATTCAGAAGTCAAGTAACTAGCTGGGAAAATGCCCAAAAAAGGGAAAAAAAGTAAGACCATAGAAGGTTACTTTCTTGGTGAACAGGTATTTCCTTCCATCCTTTCAGATGAGGAAAAACAAAGCATACTGTCAGAGGAAGTCAAGGTTTCTGCCTCTAGTACCTCCAAAATAAATATACAATGATCTCAGGCCATGGAAGAGCTTGAAAAGTGAGTCAGCAGCTTGCTAAAGGAGACCCAAAAAAATGCTGAGGAAAATAACACCTTTAAAAATAGGCTAACTCAATTGGAAAAAGATGTCCAAAAAGCCAATGAGGAGAGGAAGGCTTTAGAAAGCAGAATTAGCCTAATGGAAAAAGAGGTTCAAAAGCTCACTAAACAAAATAGTTCTGTAAAAATGAGAGTGGAGTTCAGCTAATGACTATATGGTAAACCAAGAATTTGAAAAACAAAACCAAAGGAATGAAAAAAATAGAAGATAATGTGAAATATCTCATTGGAAAAACAACTGACCTGGAAAATAGAACCAGGAGAGACAATTTAAAAATTATGGGACTACCTGAAAGCCATGATCAAAAAAAAGAACCTAGACATTATCTTTCATGAAATTACCAAGAAAAACTGTCCTGATCTTCTAGAACCAGAGGGCAAAATAAATATTGAAAGAATCCACCAATCACTTCCTGAAAGAGATCCAAAAAGAGAAACTCCTAGGAATATTGTGGTCAAATTCCAGAGTTCCCAGGTCAAGGAGAAAATATTGCAAGCAGCTAGAAAGAAACAATATGAGTATTGTGGAAATACAATCAGGATAACACAGGAACTGGCAGCTTCTACATTAAGGGATCCAAGGACTTGGAATAGGATATTCCAGAAGTCAAAGGAACTGGGATTAAAACCAAGAATCACCTACCCAGAAACACTAAGTGTAATACCTCAGGGGGAAAAATGGTCATTCAATGATATAGAGAACTTTCAAGCATTCTTAATGAAAGGGCCACAACTGAAGAGAAAATTTGACTTTCAAACACAAGAATTAAGAGAAACATGAAAAGGTAAACAGGAAAGAGAAATCATTTCGAAAGCTGAACTGTTTATATTCCTACATGGAAAGATAATATGTGTAGCTCTTGAGACTTTTCTCAGTATTTGGGTAGGTGGAGGGATTACACACACACACACACACACACACACACACACACACACACACACACACACCATAGGTTGAGTTGAATAAGAAAGAATGATATCTTTGAAAAATAAAAATAAGGAGTGGGAGAGGAATATATTGGGAGGAGAAAGGGAGAAATGGAATGGGGCAAACTATTACTCATAATAAGAAAAATCTTTTTCAATGGAGGAGAAAAGGGAGGAGGTGAGAGGGGGAAAGTGAAGCTTACCCTCATCACATGTGGCTTAAGGAGGGAATAACATGCTCACCCAATTTGGTATGAAAATGTAGCTTACACTACAGGAAAGTAGGGGACATGGGGACAAGTGGGGTGAAGGGGAATGATAGAAGGGAGGGCAAATGGGAGAAGGGAGTAATTAGAAGTAAATGCTTTGGGGAAGGGACAAGGTCAAATGAGAGAATAGAATAAAGGATGGAGGGAAATATAGTTAATCTAACACAACGTGGCTACTATGGAAGTCTTGTGCAAAATGACACATATATAGCCTGTATTGAATTGCTAGCCTTCTCACTGGGGATGGATGGGGAGGGAGGAAGGGAGAAAAACTGGAAGTGAAAGTAATAGAAACGAATGTTGAGAATTGTTACTGCATATACCTGAGAAATAAGAAATACAGGTAATGGGGAATAGAAATCAATCTTGACCTTCAAGAAAAGAGAGAAGATGGGGATAAGGGAAGGGTGGGGTGTGATAGAAGGGAGGGCACATTGAGGGAAGGGGTAATCAGAATGCAAGGTGTTATGGGATGGGGAGAGGGGAGAGATGGGGAGAAAAATTGAAACTCAAAATTTTGTGGAAATGAATGTCTAAATAAATAAAACTATGAAAAAATTTAAAAAGCAGAATTGGCCAAATGGAAAAGGAGATTCAAACACTCACTGAAGAAAATAGTTCTTTAAAAATTAGAATGGAGCAGATGGAAGTTAATGACTTTATGAGAAACCAAGAAATTATAAAACAAAATCAAAAGAATGAAAACATAGAAAACAATTGGAAAAAAAACTGACCTGGAAAATAGATCCAGGAAAGACAGTCTAAAAATTATGGGACTATCTGAAAGCCATAATCAGAAAAAGAGTCTAGATATCATCTTTCATGAAATTATCTAGGAAAACCGCCCAAAAGAGAAACTCCTAGGAACATTGAAGCCAAATTCCAGAGTTACCAGGTCAAGGAGAAAATATTGCAGCAGCTAGAAAGAAACAATTTGAGTATTGTGGAAATATAATCAGGATAATACAAGATCTAGCAGCTTCTACGTTAAGGGATTGAAGGGCTTGGAATATGATATTCCAGAAGCCAAAGTAACTAGGATTAAAACCAAGAATCACCTACCCAGAAAAATTGAGTATAATACTTCAGGAGGAAAAATAGTCATTCAATGAAAATAGAGGACATTCAAGCATTCTTGATGAAAAGACCAGAGCTGAATAGAATATTTGACTTTCAAACACAAGAATCAAGAGAAGCATGAAAAGGTGAACAGGAAAGAGAAATCAGAACTAAAGCTGAACTGTTTCCATTCCTCCATGGAAAGATAATCTTTGTAACTCTTGAGACTTTTCTCAGTATTTGAATAGCTGGAGGGATTACATACATAAAGACAGAGGGCACAGGGTGAGTTGAATAGGAAGGGATGATACCTAAAAAAATAAAATTAAGGGGTGATAGAGGAATATATTGGGAGGAGAAAGGGAGACATGGAATGGGGCAAAATATCTCTCATAAAAAGGGGGGAGGTGAGAGGGAAAAAGTGAAGCTTACTCCCATCATATTTGATTTAAGGAGGGAATAACATGCACACTCAATTTGGTATGACAATCTGTCTTACACTACAGGGAAGGAGGGGAGGAGGGTATAAGTGGGGTGTGGAGAGATGATAGAAGGGAGGGCAAATGGAAGGAGGGGGCAATTAGAAGTAAACACTTTTGGGGAGGGACAAGGTCAAAAGAGAGAATAGAATTAATTGGGGCAGGATAGGATGGAGGGAAATATATAATTAGTCTTTCACAGCATGACTTTTATAGAAGTCTTTTGCATAACTACACATGTATAACCTGTATTGAATGGTTTGTCTTCTCAGTGGAGATCAGAGGGGAAGGAGGAAGGGAGAGAAGTTGGAACTCAAAGTTTAAAAAATGAATGTTAAAAATTATTTTTACATGCAACTGGGAATACAGATAACGAAGTATAGAAATCTATCTTGCACTACAAGAAAATAGAGAAGATGGGGATAAGGGAAGAAAGGGATGTGATAGAAGGGAGGGCAGATTGGGGAAAGGGGTATTCAAAATGCATGGTGTCTTGGGGTGGGGGAGGGGAGAGATGGGGAGAAAATTTGGAACTCAAAATTGGAAATGAATGTTAAAAACTAAAATTAAATAAATAAATTTTAAAAATTGCTTTATACTAATAAGGGAAGAAAATTAACTATATGTCAACTCAGATACAACAAAGAGTAGCAGGAATACTCTTGGGAAAATATGGCTTAGTTGGGCCTCATACCCAGAATTCTTCAGGCCAATTTTTTCTTCTCCCGATTCTGAGGCAGTACTACCTATAATCTTCCACTATACTCAACTGATACATTTTGTAAATGATTTTATATTCTATTTGTTTTTTCCCAATTACATGTAAAAAACAATTTTGACATTTTTTTTTCAAATTTTGAACTCCAAGTTCTCTCCCTCCTTTAACTTCACCCCTCATTGAGAAGAAAAGCCATTTGACATAGGTTATACATGTGTATTCATGAAAAACACATTTTCATGTAAGTCATGCTGTAAAAAAAAATGAATAGAAAAGACCCCAAGAAAAATAAAGAAAAAAGTATCTTTGATCTACATTCAGGCTTTACCAGTTCTTCCTCTGGAGTTGGACAGCACCTTTCATCATTAAGTCCTTCTCAATTGTCTTGGATCATTGTATTACTGAGAATAGATATGTTATTCACAGTAGATCATTATTCAATATTGCTTTTACTGTGTACAGAATTCTCCTGCTTCTGCTCATTTCACTTTGCATCAGTGTATGTAAGTCTTGCCAGGTTTTTCTGAGAGCATCCTGCTCATCATTTCTTAAGGCACTGTGTTATTCTATCACAATCATGTACAACAACTTATTCGGCCACTCTCCAATTGATGGAATTTTATATTCTTAACTTGTGTTGCTTTTAACTATTAGGTCTTTTTGCTTGATAAAGAGATCAAATGTTGTTGGCTGAGATCATTTATGGGCTAAATGTGGTGACTGCTTCAGATTGGAGGAAGTAGGATGTTATTACAGTCTGTACTGATTTCTTCTCTTTTAACCGTTTCATGTTTTTCATTTTCAGATCATTTGAATAGGTCAAATTATAACTATTGAAACTGCTATTATAACTATTGAAAAATTTTAAAACAAAAATATAATTCAGCCTTATACGTATTAGTGAAATTTGGTAACATATGACAATTTTGGAATGAAAAAGCATTTACCAAAAGTATTACAGTATCATTATGCATCAAGATGTTTGAGTATTAAATTTTAAAAACTAGAGAAGAAGAGGCTTGTTTGAAATGTGAGGTGATCCTGCAGTCAATTGTGCTGAGCCCATTTCAAATAGGGGTGGTGGCAGGGGAAAGGCAGAGCATAGCTCAGAGTTGGACTGAAGAGCCATAGTAAGAGTTAAGTTTCAGCGATACAAAGAAAGAGAAGGACACTGTAGAGGCCAGTAAGGAAGGAGGAGGTAACTTACACAAAAATAGGAGAGGGGACCAAGGGAGTGTCCAATTGTGATAAGGGTCCCAGAGTCCTCACAGGAGAAAAAGAAAAATGCTTCAGTGGCAGGGCTGTTCAGAGCTCTGACCCCAGTAGAAAAGGCCCAGAGAGGCATCCAGGCAGCCCTGCCTCAATTTGGCATCCAGGTATTCTGAACAGGAGACAAGATCACACAATTCCTACAAAAGGGTCCCAATTTCAACTAAGTGAACTGGAAAAAAAAAAACTAAAGGAGAAAAAATGAAGAATTATTGAACCATCTGAACACCAAGATGGTAAAAAAAATAGCCTAGGCATCATATTTCCAAAAAAAACTACCCAAATCTCTGAGAACCAGAAAGTAGAGTAGACAAAGAAAGAATAGACTTGCTGAAAGAATCCCAAATGAAAATTCCCAGGAACGCCATACTCAAAATCCAAAACTTCCAAGTCAAAGAAAAAATACTTCAGGTAGTCAGACAGAAAGAATGCAAGTACCAAGGAGCCAATGTCAGGGTCACACACAGTTTAGCATCACACAGAGTTTAGCAATCACATTCTAAAGGAGTAGAGAACATAGAATGCAATATTCCAGGAGGCAGAGGATATGGGTTTACAGCTAAGAGTAACTTACCTAGAAAAACTGTGTATAATGCTACAAGGGGAAAAAAATGAATCTTTAATGAAATAGAGACTTTCAAACTTTCTTGATTAAAGTATCAGTGTTATGGAAAAACTTTGAAGTTCACACATAGGAATGAAGAGAAAAACAATAAAAAAGGAGTAAACAAGGAGAAACTGCTTAAATTCATATGCTGGGATATATACATGTGCCCCACTAAACCTTGTCATCATCAGGGCTTATAGAGGAAATCCCATTAGACAAAGTCTGGTAGTGGTTCTATTTTGTCTTGATGATCTTTTTTAAAAAAAAATTTACTTAATTTCTTATTTTCCCTCATTTACATGAATTCAATTCCAAATTCTCTCTCTCCCTTCCATATGTATTGTTAATGTATTTTTAATGGAATTGGAAGATCTTTCCCAGCCATTAATAGGTCCATGTAACCTGCTTAAGTCACATGGAAGCCTGAATCATATGAGTTTGAGTCACATGAAACCTATGGTGAGAGGAGTTTGCTGAAGGGGTGGAGCAGGAAGGGGTGGAGCTAGAGTACAGCTGAGAGGAAGTCAGTCAGAGAGCAGTCAGAGCTAGTAAGGATGCAGGCAAGCTGGGGCCTGGCAACATGAGTGAGTCATTTTTTGTGATTTGGTTTAAGGGGTTCTGTTTGTGATTTGTTTAATGGAGCTGCTTTGTGGGAAGCCTAACAAGGGAAAGGTTTAGGGATTATGTTGTTCCCTGCATTGACATTGTATATAGATTTTTGTTACTATGATGGATCTGGCTTTCTGGTGTTTGAATAAATGTTTTGGTTCTGCTTCCTATGTGGAGAGTCTGGTTTTTTTTTGTTTGTTTTTTTTTTTGTAATTCAGAACTGTGCTGATATATTCATAGCTGCCATAGGCACTCTGAATATCATGTTGGTACTACACCATACTCCCTCACTGAGAAAGCATATAGATTATATATGTGCAAAAATGCAAAACATATTTCCATATTACTCCTGTTGTGAAAGAAAATAGAGCAAAAAATGAAACAAGAAAAATAAATTTTTAAAAAGTATGCTTCACTCTGTATTCAGACTTCATCAGTTCTTTTTCTGATGATGGAAAGCATTTTTCAACATGTCCTTCAGAATTCTCTTGAATCATTGTGTTGCTGAAAAAAGTCAGTCATTCATAGATGATCATCACACAATATTACTGTTACTATGCAAACTGTTCTTTTGGTTCTGCTCACTTTAATTTGTATCAATTTATGTCATTCTTTTCAGGATTTTCTGAGAGCATCTTGCTTGTCCTTTCTTATGGCACATAGTATTATATCAGAATCACATGCCACAACTTGTTCAGTCATTCTCCAATTGATGGGCATCCTCTCAATGTCCAATTCTTTGATACAAATAAAAGAGTTACTATAAACATTTTTTTTGTGTAGATAAGTCTGTTTCCCTTTTGTTTTTCAACTCTTTGGGGCGCAAATCTAGTAGCAGTATTGCTGGGTCAAAGGTGATGCATGGTTTTATAGCATTTTCTTTGTACATAGTTCCAAATTGTTGTGCAGTTGACTGAATCAGTTCACAACTCCACCAACAGTGCATTAGTGACTCAATTTTCCCATACCCTCTCCAATATTTACCATTTTTCTTTTCTGTAATATTATCCAATTTAATAGGTGTGGAGTGGTACCTCAGAGTTGTTTTAGTTTGCATTTCTCTAATCATTAGTGATTTAGAGAGCTTTTCATATGACTAGAGTTAGCTTGAATTACTTTGTTTGAAAACTACCTGGTCATATTCTTTGATTCTTTATCAACTGTGGAATGATTTATTTTTTGGAAATTTTATTTTATTATTTTGTTTTGGTAATGCTGATTTCATAATTTCTAAAAAATTTTTAAAAATTTATTTATTTTAAGTTTTCAACATTCATTTCCACAAAATTTTGAGTTCCAAATTTTCTCCCCATCTCTCCCCTTCCCCACCTCAAAATGTCCAGCATTCTAATCACCCCTACCACCAATCTGCCCTCCCTTCTAACATCCCTCCCTTCCCTTATCCCCATCTCCTGTAGGGCAAGATAAATTTCTGTAATCCATTACCTGTATTTCTTGTTTCCCAGTTGTATGCAAGAACAATACCCAAAAGTTGTTCCTAAAAGTTTGAGTTCCAACTTCTCCTTCATCCCTCCCTACCCATCCCCATTGGCAAGGCAAGCAATTCAATACAGGCTATATATGTGTAGTTTTGCAAATGACTTCCATAATAGTCATGTTGTATAAGACTAACTATATTTCCCTCCCTCCTATCCTGCCCCCCATTTCTTCTATTCCCTCTTTTGACCTTGTCCCTCTCCAAGAGTGTTGACTTCTAACTGCTCCCTCCTCCCACTGCCCTCCCTTCCATCATCCCCCCCCACCCTGCTTATCCCCTTCTCCCCCACTTTCCTGTATTGTAAGATGTTTTCATACCAAAATGAGTGTGCATTTTATTCCTTCCTTGAGTCAAATGTGATGAGAGTAAGCTTCATATTTCCTCTCTCACCTCCCCCCCTTTTCCCTCCATTGAAAAGTCTTTTTCTTGCTTCTTTTATGAGAGATAATTTGCCCCATTCCATTTCTCCCTTTCTCCTCCCAATATATTCCTCTCTCACCCCTTAATTTCATTTTTTTAGGTAAGATCCCTTCCTATTCAACTCACCCTGTGCTCTCTGTCTCTCTCTGTCTTTCTCTCTCTATCTCTCTATGTGTGTGTGTGTGTGTGTGTGTGTGTGTGTGTGTGTTTGTGTGTGTGTGTATGTGCATAATCCCACCAACTACCCAGATACTGAAAAAAGTTTCAAGAGTTACAAATATTGTCTTTCCATGTAGGAATGTAAACAGTTCAACTTTAGTAAAGTCCCTTATGACTTCTCTTTGCTATTTACTTTTTCATGCTTCTCTTCATTCTTGTGTTTGAAAGTCGAATTTTCTTTTCAGCTCTGGTCTTTTCATCAAGAATGCTGGAAAGTCCTCTATTTCATTGAAAGACCAATTTTTCCCCTGAAGTATTATACTCAATTTTTCTGGATAGGTGATTCTTGGTTTTAGTCCTATTCCTTTGACTTCTGGAATATCCTATTCCACACCCTTCGATCCCTTAATATAGAAGCTGCTAGATCTTGTGTTATCCTGATTGTATTTCCACAATACTTGAATTGTTTCTTTCTAGCTTCTTGCAATATTTTTTCCTTGACCTGGGAACTCTGGAATTTGGCCACAATGTTCCTAGGAGTTTCTCTTTTTGGATCTCTTTCAGGCGGTGATCTGTGGATTCCTTGAATACTTATTTTGCCCTCTGGTTCTAGAATCTCAGGGCAATTTTCCATGATAATTTCATGAAAGATGATGTCTAGGCTCTTTTTTTGATCGTGGCTTTCAGGTAGGCCCATAATTTTTAAATTGTCTCTCCTGGATCTATTCTCCAGGTCAGTTGTTTTTCCAATGAGATATTTCACATTATCTTCCATTTTTTCATTCTTTTGGTTTTGTTTTGTGATTTCTTGGTTTCTCATAAAGTCATTAGCCTCCATCTCTTCCATTCTAATTTTGAAAGAACTATTTTCTTCAGTGAGCTTTTGAATCTCCTTTTCCATTTGGCTAATTCTGCTTTTGAAAGCATTCTTCTCCTCATTGGCTTTTTGAACCTCTTTTGCCACTTGAGTTAGCCTATTTTTCAAGGTGTTATTTTCTTCAGCATTTTTTGGGGTCTCCTTTAGCAGGGTGTTTACTTGTTTTTCATGCTTTGCTTGCATGTCACTCATTTCTCTTCCCAGTTTTTCCTTCACGTCTCTAACTTGATTTTCAAAATATTTTTTGAGCTCTTCCATGGCCTGAGCCCATTGAGTGGGCTGGGATGCAGAAGCCTTGATTTCTGTGTCTTTGCCTGATGGTAAGCATTGTTCTTCCTCATCAGAAAGGAAGGGAGGAAATGCCTGTTCACCAAAAAATTAACCTTCTATAGTCTTATTTTTTTTCCCTTTTCTAGGCATTTTCCCAGCCAGTGACTTGACTTCTGAGTGTCCTCTCCACCCCCACCTTGCCTCCAGATCCTCCCAACCAGCACTTGGGGTCTGAGATTCAAATGCTGCTTCCCAGCCTCAGGGCTTTTGGCGGGGGCAGGGCTGCTATTCAGTGTGAGATTAAATTCAGGTGCTCAGGTCAGGGCAGGGCCACCTTATGGGCTCATTTCCCTCAGGGGGTTTATGCAAGAGACTTTCAACAATGGATCCAAGCTCCTGCCTGCTGGGGGAGCCCAGGTCTGCTCCTGCCTCTGCTGCTGCCTCCCGAGGGGGCTTGAGTTATGGGGGCACCCCACATCCCTCACGACCCGCCAAAGAGACCCTCTCACCTACCCTTGTCACCTGTGGGTGGGGGACCCGCACGGCCACTGGAGATTCTGTCCCTGAAGCCTGCTTGGATGCGCTCCTTTCTGCACTGCACCACCAAGGCAAGGTTGGGCTCTGCTCTGGGTCCGGGGTGAGAGGGACCTTTTGCGAGAGGTTTTCAGACTCTCTGGAGCAGAAATCTCCTCCGCTCTGTTGTTCTGTGGCTTCTGCTGCTCCAGAATTCACCAGTGGTTCTTTTTTTACAGATGTTTTATGGGCAGTGTGTTCGGAGGTAGTGTATGTGCGTCTTTCTACTCTGCTATCTTGGCTCCACCCCCTTTTCTGATACTTGAATAGAGAAGCTGCTAAATCTTGTGTTATCCTGACTGTGGTTCCATGAAACTGGAATTGTTTCTTTCTGAGTGTTTGCAATATTTTCTCTTTGACCGAGGAGCTCTGGATTTTGGCTATATAATTTTCCAGGAAGTTTTCATTTTTGTATCTCTTTCAGGGGTGATCAGTGGATTTTTAAAAATTCCTATTTTACCTTCTGATTCTAGAATATCAGTGCAGTTTTTCTTGATACTTTCTTGAAAGATCATGTCTAGGCTCTTTTGTTTTTTTATCATGGCTTTCAGATAGTCCAATGATTCTTAAATTATCTCTCTTGGATCTATTTTCCAGATCAGTTGTTTTCCCAATGAGATATTTCATGTTTTCTTCTATTTTTTGGATTTTATTTTATTGCTTCTTGATATCCCATGGAATCACTAGCTTCTATTTGCTAAAACTAATTTTTAAAGAGTTATTTTCCTCATTGAACTTTTGTATCTCCTTGTCCATTTGGCCAATTCTACTCCTTAAGGAGTTCTTCTCTTCATTGAATTTTTTGTGCTGCCTTTACCAACTGTTAACTCTTTTTCATGATTTTCTTGCATCATTATCATTTCTTTTCCCATTTTTTCCTCTACCTCCCTTCTTTGATTTTTAAAATCCTTTTTGCAATTCCCCAGGAATTCTTGGCGGGGGGGGGCTGAGACCAATTCACATTTTTCTTTGAGTCTTTAGAATTTTGATTTTGTTTCCTTCTTCTGAGTTTGTGTTTGATTTCCCCATCATCATAATAACTTTGTAGTCAGGATATTTTTTGTTGTTGTTTGCTCATTTTTTTCCCAGTCTATTTCTTGACTTTTAATTTTATCTTAAAGTTGGACTCTGCTTCTAGGGTGTTCCAAGCTTTAGTTTTTGTGTAACTGTTTTCAGAGCTAGTTCTGGTGGTCTATATGCTTTTAGTTCTTCCAAAGTGATAGTATGAATCTTTATTTTTGCTTTTTCTGATAATATAGCTGCATCTCTTGCTTTTTTTGGTATACCTGATTCATAGTAAATTTTGTTCTAGCCTCTCATTTTGATATATGTATGTCTTTGCTAAAAGAATGTGGGGCTTTATTTTCTTATTTATTTTGAAAGTTTCTTGATTTATTGAATTGTTTAATCCATTCATATTTAGCATCATCAGTGAAGTTTTTGTTATTATTTGTATCTCAAATCTTGCATTAAAAAAAGGAATCACTTTCCTCTTTTGTCAGATTTTTGTCTTTACATTTCATTTGTTGCAATTACTTTGATATAACCCTATTTCCATAGACTCTCTTCCTCCTTCAACCCCAACCTAATATTTCTCAACTTTTTCCTAGTTTGGAGTTTGTCATAGGATCAATGTTTCCCTGACACTGCTTCTTTCCTTCCACCCCCAACCTGGGAGGTCTGCTTAAAAGAAGAGAGAAGTTCCCTAATTGGCCTATAGGATTGGCCTTGTTCCCAGACAAAGCCTCCTTCCCCACCCCTACCTCTATTCCCCAGTTAACATTGGATAAACTCCGGACAAGGCTAACCCTGAGATCTGATAGGTTCCCGATTTCTTTGTCATAGAAAGACATGAAAAGTCACAGCCATCTAAAGTTTAAGCCCCTTGAACTTGGTGGAATCTGCTGACCAGACATTTCCATATGGAGAGGTCATATCCAAAGCAAAGTATCACTGTATTCCTATTGCACATCCTTGCTGTCTTAGGATAAAATGAATCTTGAATAAATCTTCAGTGACTTGTGCATGACTCATTTCATCCCAACATGGAACTTGAACTAAGAGAACAATGTCATTAGAGCAACATCTAACAGAGACTGTCCTTAAGTTATTGATTGCTTAGTTAACTATCTTCCTCCCCCCAACCCTTTTTCACCCACTATGAATTTAGTTCATAATACTTCTTATTCCCTTTGTTGCTTCTTTTACTATTATATTTCATGACATGCTTTTTTTTTAATTACTCATGCTCCCGAGTTAACTAACAGACACATCAATGTGAGTTTATGAATGGCTATAGACCACATGCGAATTGTGAGTCTGTAACTCCAGGTTGTGAAAAATAATAGTAACAATAAAGAACAAGATAAAGAGCAACAAATATTGGGAAGAACACAAATGGATAACATATTATATAGTACCTTCAACGTCTTATAAATTATACATTGAAAGTTAGTATTTCCTATTTATAAAGTGGGAATATTTTTTCTAAGTTATTTAGGAAGTAGAGAAATTGATGATTATCACTTGATATTGACATAAATATACAGATTCAGATCTATAAGATTCCATGTGTTTTAATCTGACTTCATTTAATGCTAAATATAGAATTTTTTAAAAAGCAAATTTTATTAGAATTTTTTATTTTTATATTGTCTAAATTAGTATTCCTCTCCATCCTATCCCTTCCAGAGAGCCCATACCATATAACAAAAATATTTTTAAAGAAAAGTAGAAAAAAATCATGAAATTGATTAATACAGCCAAAATGTCTGAATATATATGCTATATATAGCATACACATCTTATGTCTGTAAAGAAGGGCAAAGGAGGTGTTTTATCACATCTCTTCTTTGGAGCCATGGTTCTTTGTAGATATGCAACATTCACTTTCAATTTTTTTGGCAAGAGTTATTTCCATTTATATTATATAATGTTATGCATTTTTCATTATATAAATATGTATATATAAAACACATATATGTTATCAATTTTTTGGCAAGAGTTATTTTCATTTATGTTCTATAATGTTATGCATTTTTCATTAATTTTATATATATAGCATACATACACTCATTGTTTATATTCTTTTATTGACTGTTTACATTACTCTGCATCTGTCTATTCAAGTCTTTCCATGCTTCCCTATTTTCATCATATTTGTATCTTCTAGTTACCCACCAGTTGATGGATATATTTAATGGCTCCAATTTTTGCTACTACAAAAGATGCTGCTATAAATATTTTGTGTATATAAAGATTTTCTAATTCTAAATGACCTCTTTGAGACATCTACTAGTAGAATATCTCAATCATAAGATAAGGTCATTTTAGTCACTTTATTTGCATAATTTCAAAGTGATTTTCAAAATGATAATGATATACACCTCCACCAACAATGTACTAGTGTGTCTATCTTTCTTTAAGTACATCAGCACTGATAATTTCCATGTCCTATCATCTGTAAGTTTGCTGGCTGTGAGGTGATTCCTCAGAATTGTTTTGATTTGTGTTTCTCTTATTAGTAGTGATTTGGAACATTATGTCAAAAGTTAATACTACTTTGCGATTCTTTTCAGAGGTGGCTAGTTGGAACTGTGGATAGAATGATGGACCTGGAATCAGGAATATCTGAATTTAAATATGGCCTAAGACATTTACTAGTTGTGTGACCCTGGACTTAACACTTAACACCTGTTTGCCTCAATTTCTTCATCTGAAAAATGGGAATATAGCACCTACTTCCCATGGTTATTTGAGAGTTAAGATAATAGTTATAATGCTCTTAGCATGTTACTTGGCATAGAAAATGCTAAATTAATATCAGCAATTATAATTATCATCATTATTATAGCAACTCATTCATATCTTTGACCATTTATGTATTAACAAATGACTTTTATTCATAAATATGATGTTATATATAACAAGTATTAGTTATCTCTCTCTATATATATAATGTATATATATTTTATATATACTATATATATGTATATATCACTTTTACCTTAGAAATTTTCTTACTCAACTATTGCTATGCTTTACATAGATACATTAATTTTGTTTGTGAATATTTTCAATTTCATGTCATCAAAATTATTTCATTTTTTGTAGTTACCTCTATTCATTATTTGGTTATCCATAACCATGAAAAGTTTATGATCTGCTTCACTTCAAAAATTTTTGATGGTTCAATAATTAATATTAAAAACATGTGCATTTTGAATATATTATAAATTATGGTGTAAATGCTGGTTTAAGGCTATTTTCTGTTACATTACTTTACAATTTTTTTCTAGCAGCTTTCATTGTTAATATAGTTGCATTTTCCACTTTATTGAACCCTGGATTATTGAGTTACATCATTTCTTATTCTCTTTTTTCATCTGTTCCAGTGATCTACTTCTTTATTTCTTAAGCAATACCAAACGGTTTTGATTACTGCTCTTTTATAACATAGATTGAGATCTAAAAGTGATATTTCTTCTTCATTCCTTTTTAATAACTTCCATTGATTTTCTGAGTCTTTTTTCTCCAAATGAACTTTATTTTATCAAGTTCTATAAAATGTCTTTTTGATAGTTTGATTAGTATAGCATTAAAATTTATAAGTTAAATTTGATAGTATCATTTTTATTACATTTGCACAATCTAACTATATTTAATTTGTTCTTCATTTTTTAAAGGAATCTTTGTAATTAAACCTATAGAAGTATTTATGTGCTTTGTTGTATTGATTAAGCAATCATCAGTGAACAAGAAGTTTTTAAAGCACTTTAAAACACTTACATGTTTCAATCATTGTGCTTCATATAGGAAACACAAATACAATGTGGAGGGAGGAGGAGGAGTGGAGTCAAAGACAGGAGAGTGAGAAGAAGCTTTTCATTTTTTGTCCTAGCTCTCCAGCACAATCTTCCACAACAAGCTCGAAAATTCACCAGACTGAATTCTGAATAGGAAAGCAAAGTAAATGTCACAGTGAGTCATTTTTACATCACTGGGCAACTTAATTAGGCAGAGAGGTCTGCCAACAATATGACCACTATATGCTGACAATAGCTGTTATTTACAGTTGATCATCATACAATATTACTGTTACTGTGTAAATTGTTCCTTAGGTTTTGCTCACTTAATTTTGCATCAGTTCATCTAAGTCTTTCCAGGTTTTTCTGAAAGCATCCTGCTCACAATTTCTTATAGCACAATAGTATTCTATCACAATCACATACCACAAATTGTTTATTCATTCCCCAATTGGTGGATATCTCCTCAATTTCCAATTCTTTACTACCACAAAGAGAACTGCTATAAATATTTTTGTGCATATGTGTCCTTTTCCCTTTTGCTTTTCTATCTCTTTGGGCTATAGTAATGATATTACTGGGTCAAAATATTTTAATAGTCTCTTGGGCATAGTTCCAAATTGTTCCCCTGAATGGTTAGATCAGTTCAGAACTCCACCAACAGTGCTTTAGTGTACCAATTTTCCAAATCCCTCAACTTTTAGCATTTACCTTTTTGGTCATTTTACCCAATCTGATAGGTATGAAGTAGTATCTTGGAGTTATTTTAATTTGCACTTCTCTAGTCAATAGCGATTTAGAAGATTGTTCATATAATTACAAATAGCTTTGATTTCTTCACCTGAAAACTACCTCTTCATATACTTTTCCCATTTATCAATTGGGGAATGTTTAAGTTCTTATAAATTTGCCTTAGTTCTCTATATATTAGAAAAAGGAGGCCTGTATCAGAGAAATCTGCTGTAAAACTTTTATTTTTCACAGTTATGATTACTGTGTATCTGTCTCCATCTTATTTTCCCCATTTATCCTTCTTTCACTCTCCTTCTCCTTTCACTTCAACTTTCTTCAAAAATGTTTTGCTTCTGACAATTACTGCCCCCAGTCTTCCCTTTTTTGCATTTGTACCCCTTTCTTTTATTGCTTCTAGAGAGTGGGGCTGAAGATCCAGAAATACACCAAAAATTGGATACACAATGAAAGAAGAAAAAGATGAAAAAGTGTCTAAAACGCTATCCAAAAGACACAGCATAGCACTGTGGTAATTGAGGATCAGCCAGGAGAGTTAACACAGAAGGAGTAGAAATGGAGCAGTCACCTAAAAAGAAAATCATACAAACAACATGCTGCTCCTGAATAATATAAAAGAGAAATGGGAATTGTGACAGCAGAATTTATGTTCTGCAGAGCAAAAATAATAAACAGAATAGAAAAACTTGAATTTGCAATGCCAAGCCTCTCCACAGAAACAAATGAGAGAAGAATAGATGGGAAATGGAAATGTACAGAAATAAAGGACAACCCAGAAAAAGAGGTGGAAAAACTATAAAATTTTTTCAAATATGCCAATATGCAAGCAGAACATAACAATCTTGAAGATAGGATGCACAGAGACAATGTAAGGGTCATACATTTCCAAGAACATAAAAGAACAAAGAATTTTAATATCATAATGAAAGAAATAATATCATTACAACTGCTGAGAATTTCTGAACATAGAAAATGAAATTCCTGTTAGAAGAATTAATAAATCACTTCCCTAAAAAAAATCCCAAGGCTGGAAAATCCAAGGCACACAGTGGTTAAGTTTAACAATTCAATTCAAAAACAAGTTCTACAAGAGGATCAGGAGAAAGTCCTTCACATACAAAGGAAAGGAAAGTTGAATTATGCAAGGTTATTCTGCAACCACTAGAAAGATTGGGTAATGGAATAATGTGTTACAAAGAGCAGTGGAGCTCAGGTTGCAGCCCAGGGTGACCAGTCCTGCAAATCTGAACTTAACCATACTGAAAAAGAAATGGATACAATAATAAAGAAGGGTTTATAACTTTTTAGAAAGAAAAACTTCCCTGAAGAGATTATTTGCTTCTCAAATATATATATGTGTGTGTTTGTGTGTGTGGTGTGTGTATGAATACACACGCATGTATATGTATATGCATATACACATATACACATACATATACGTATACATACACACATATACATATATGTATACATACACACATATACGTATATGCATGCATACATACATACATACATACATACATACATACATATATATATATATATATATAAAAGTTAGGACAGCAACAACTGAGAGCAGTAGGCATATTGTTAATGTATTTTTGCTTAACTCAAAGATCTTTCCCTCCCATTAATAGCTAATATGCTTAAATCACATGGAAGCCTAAGTTACATGTGGTGTGAGGAGCTTGTTAAACAGGTGGAACAAGATGGGTGGAGAAGAACTAAGAGGAAGTTGGTCAGATTAGCCAGAGCTGAGAAGGACAGAGAAAGCAGGCAGTTTGCTGTGAGTGACTGAAGGACATTTCACTTAGGGGAGTCTGTTTGTGGGAATCCCTGATAATGTGTATAGATCTCTTGGTTACTATGATGGATTTTTTTGTTGCTATAATGGATTTGGTTTTCTGGTATTGGGATTTGGCTTTCTGATGTTTGAATAAATGTTTGGGTTCTGTTTTCCATGTGGAGAGTCTGTTATATTTTGTGACTCAGAACTGTGCTGGCATATTCATAGCCACCATAGGTACTATGAATATCACATTGGTGCTACAGCAGGAGACTTCTTTGTAAACATACACAAGGAGGGAATGTTGAAGACAGAAATCTAGTTCAATTAACAATGAAAATGTGGATGGGGCATTATGGACAGAACCTGAAGATACCGTATCTCAGGGGTGGAGAACCCATGGCCTCTAGGCCGCACTTGGCCCTCTAGGTCCTCAAATGTGGTTCTTTGATTCCAAACCCTGCCCTATCTATAGGTGAATGCATCTTTTGTGCAACTACATTACAACATGGAAGGGTGCCTGAAAGTAAAAGAGGGAAGGGGAGGGATAGAGAGGAATGAGTGATGCTCTAGGCATCAAATCAAGGGTTTGCAAAGAGGGGAAGGTGATCTCTGTCATCTCAGAAAAAGAAGAGTCTATAGGGAAGTCAGTGAGAGTGCAGGGAAAGAAGGAAATGTGGGGAGGGGAGAGGAAAGAGCCCTTATTGTGGAGATAGGAGTTCTACTGAGTGCTTCTATGGATGAAGAGAGATGATCTGAGAAGAAATATAAAGACTTTACACAAGATGAAGCCTACATGATTTGGTGCTTAAAAAATATTTTTCCTACATAACTCCTAGGAGCAACTGGCCCCTGGTAGAATGGGAGAGCATGGACTCAGGAAGGATATTCAGGCACATGTGGTACAAGAGGAAAGGTCAACAAAAGAAGATACGGATAAGGGACATGGTAAGGGAGGAGCACTATCATAGGGCAGTGTCCTCTCTGACACCTACAGTAATTGACATGATCTAGGAATGAGGCATGATGGAAAAGAGGAGTTTATAGGGTAAGTTCTACTCAGCATTGTAGGGGCTAGAGGGGACAGCCAAGAATGAGTACCTTGAAAGCTCTAACTTCATGAAAAATACAGAAAAAGAAAAAAATCAGATAATTATAGGGGATCATGAATCAGAGAATGGAAGTCTAGAGAAGATAGAAAAAATGGACAAGGAAGAGAGTGAGGGAAATCTTTTCTGAAAGGGGTTACAAAAATGAAATAAAGAAACCTCAGACGGAAGAACTGGTGTTAGCTGAATGGGAGGAAAAGAAGGGAAAATCTATTTGACTAATTGGAAGGAAAGAAGAGGGGTTAGAAATATATAACCAGATAAGAGCAGGAGAAAGAAAAAGGAATTAATAAAGAAAACTATAAGGAGGTAATAAATGAGATGATCAGGAGTCAGAGAATGAGAGTCTGTGGGAATAGAACCATTTTTCTTAAAAAATGAAAATAACTAAAGGAACATGTGTAACAGCAAGCAAAGCAGGATTTTTTTTGGTGTTTTTCCTGGATTGAGTTTTAGCCAATCAAGTGCCTTTGATTGAGTCTTGCGTTTGAATCAAGAGTCTTTGATTGAATCAAGAGTCTTTGATCAGAAACAATACAGATATATATATATATAGTATTATTATTATATATTACATATTATTACATATATATTGTTATATATATACATACATATATATTGTATTGCTTGGAGAGGGGGGAGAGGGGAAGCCTTACAAAAAGAATGTTTGTGATGTGTGGTGTTGGGAGTTTTGTCTGTTGATCTGTCTTGATTTTTCAGGCAGAAATCCTTTCTGTTGTTCTGTGTTAATTTCTCAGACAGGAACGCTGTCTGCTGATCTGTGTTAATTCCTCAGACAGAAGCCAGGCAAGAGCTGGGAGCAGTTGGCTCATGGAGGAGGAACCCTTGGAGGAGGAGCCATGGAGTTTGGAAGTCAGCCTCGAGTCAAGATAAGAGAGAACTTTACTTGGATACTGTTTATCGATTTAGGAGATTGTTGTTACAGTGACCCAGGGGAGGATGGTGTGGTATTTTCTGCTACATCTTAAGGATGCATCATGGTAGGGAAGACCCTAGCCTGGGACCCCCAATGACATATGCATGCACCATATGACATACTGAGTGTTATGAGATACGTATATGTATTAGATGATATATTTTGCTTAAGGAAGTTGCTATGAATCTTATGCTTTATTTTACTGAACAATGTTTAGTTTATTGCTGAATAAATAGAGTTCATTATACTATGTGATTAGATCTTTAAAATTATTCACAGCAGCAGTCCTCAGGTATGCTGCCATGATTGGTGCTACGACATACTAATGAGTTTGTAGAAGAAGAAGAAGGGAAAAATGAAGGGGTTGATAATTCCCTTGAGCTACCACAACCTTGATGTGAAAGAATTGAACATATTAACTGTATCACATAAAACATACATTCAGAGAACAAAATAATTATTATCTCTTACTTAATACAGGCATATTGGCTGAACTGGGGGAAGAGCCCATTCATTCCACACCATCAGGCACTTCCACAACTTATGTATTTGGCAAAAAAGAGAGCCCATCCCTGAGTATCCTCATTGGTTAATCCTGTTTCACTCTCTCTTATTTTAACATTTGCCATTTACAGCAAATCAGTTGAGAAGCATCTTTGAATATATTGTTCATGCCTCTAATTCGAAACAACCTTCTGTCATCCAGGGGCAAACATAAGTATTGTCCTTTTACTTGCTTCTTTAATTCAATACTGGGTTTTGTATGTGATATATAGGAATGCTAATGATTTGTGTGGATTTACTTTATATCCTGCTACTTTGCTAAAATTATTGTTTCAACTTTTTAGTTGAGTTTTTAGGATTTTCCAAATATAGCATCATATTGTCTGTAAAAAGAGAGTTTTATTACCTCATTCCCATTCTGATTCCTTTTATTTCTTTTCCTTCCCTTATTGTTATTCCTAGGATTTCCAGTGCAGTATTGAATAATGTTGATGACAGGAGGCATCCTTGTTTTATATCTGATCTTATCATGAAGGCTTCTAGCTTAGCCCTGTTACAGATAATTTTGCTAATGGTTTTAAATAAATGCTTTATATCAATTTAGGGAAAAATCCAATACTTTCAAGTGTTCTTAATAGAAAGAAGTGTTGTACTTTATCAAAATCATTTTCTACATCTATTGATATAATAATGATTTTTAAAACTTTTATTATTGATAGAATCAATTATCTTAGTAGTTTTCCATATGTAAAATCATTTCTGAATTTCTGGAATAAATTCCATTTGATCATAATGTATAATCTTTGTAGCATATGGCATTCTTTTAGCTAGTATTTAATTAAGGATTTTTGCATCTATATTCATTTAATGATATTGTTCTATAATTTTTTTCCTGTTTTTACTCTTCCCAGTTGCAGGGATACCGGTCAATTGCGGGATGACTAAACAAGTTGTGATAGATGATTGTGATGGAATACTGCTGTGTTATAAGGAATGATGAACTCAGTGATCTTAGGAAAAACATGGAAAAACTTGTGTGAAGAGTAATGTAAGTATGTAATGAAGAGTGAAACGAGAAAAACCAAGAGAACATTGTGTACAGTAACAGCAATATTGTCTTATGACTTTGAGAGAATAAATGACCATTATAAATGCCCAAATTAACTATCAATAACATATATATGTTATATATATGCTATCTGCATCCAGAGAAAGAACTGATAAAAAGAAGTATGTAAAGAATAATTTTACATACATACATATATATATATATGTGTGTGTGTGTGTGTGTGTGTTTGTGTTTAATGGTAGCCATCTATAGGGAAGGGGGTAGAGAAGAAAAAAGGGAAAAAATAGATTTATAAAACTATTATATATTTGAAAGGAATTGCAAGTTGTACATATTATTAGATTTGCAGTTTCATGTGCAATCATCTTTTTATTATATTACCTTATGAAGTTGCTTGTTTTATTACATAAATTTAAAATAAAATAAAATAAAAATTTCATACAGGAAGGAGCAATGTAGCCAAGTTCTTATACAGTTTTACAGGTACAGACAAAAGTAACAGTGACCCCCCAAACAGTTATACAAATTACTAAAATACATCTTTATCTACTTCAGGATTGTCAAGTGTCCCCAGTTTCAAGGAATCTTACTTTATATTGTCAAGGATGATGAACATTTTTGGCACAAGAAGCTGCACAGATGTTACTCATTAAGGAAGACCATCGATCAGTTATGTGAATAATGAATATGAAATGGAAAGTAACCAAAAAATTTCCTTTTATCACAGCATATATAAACTGTTCTACTACTGAAAGTAGGACCTCAGTGGGATAATAAGTCATTATGCATGCTTCAAATTATAGAATCTGCAGCAAGGATGCTGGTGACTGAATATCAGTGATGGAATGCATCATGTATGCACTGAATCAATTATATACAGTGTAATGTTTAAATCTTCCATGTTCTTTAAAAAAATAGTTCTTCATGCTAGTGAAGTGTCAAATAGTAGTGCACTGCTGTGAAGCTTTTATCTCCCTAAAAGAATTTCAACATATATAACTACATTTTTAGTATCCTGCTTAGTTTTTTTTTATTTGAATAGTATTTAGTTTTCCCAGTAATATGTAAAGGCAGTTTCAGCATTTATCTTTACAAGATTCGGAGTTCCAAATTTTTCCCCTTCCTCCCCTCCCCTCTCTTCTTCCCAAAAGAGTAAGCAATTTGATATAGGTTATATATGTACAGTCATGTAAAGCATATTTCCATATTAGTCACAGTTGTGGAAGAAGAAATAGACCAAAAGGAAAAAAAACATGAAAATATAAAGTGAGAAAAGTATGTTTCAATCTGCATTCAGAGTCCATCAGTTCTTTATCTGGATGTGGACAGCATTTTCCATCATAAGTCCTTTGTAATTGTCTTGAATTATTGTGTTGTTGAGAAAAGTTGTCATTCATAGTTGATCACCACACAATGTTGCTGTTAGTTTGTATAATGATTTCCTAGTTCTGCTTATTTAATTCTACATCAGTTCATATAAATTTCTCTAGTTTTTTTCTAAAATCTGCCTGCTCATCCTTTCTTATTGCACATTAGTCCTCCATTTCATTCAAATACCATAACTTACTCAGCCAATCCCCAATTGATGGGCATCATTTTAATTTCCAATATTTTCCTACCATGATAAGGGTGATGTACACACACACACATGCACACATATGTATATGTACACATACGAATATATGTGTGTGTGTGTATCTCTTTTCTCTTTTTTATGCTCTCTTGTATACAGACCCAGTAGTGGTATTACTGGATCAAAGGCTATGTACAGTTTGATTACCCTTTTAGGTACAGCTCTAAATTGCTCTCCAGAATGGCTGGATCAATTCACAACTCCAACAACAGTGCATCAGTGTCCAAATTTTCCCACATCCTCTCCAACATTTATTGTTTTCATTTTTTTCATATTAGCCAATTTTATTTGTGTGAGTTGGGATCTCAGAGTTGTTTTAATTTGCATTCCTCTAATCAAAAATGAGTTAAAACACTTCTTCAAATGCGTATAAATAACTTTAATTTCTTCATCTGCCTGTTCATATCATTTGACCATTTATCAGTTAGGGAATGGCTTGTATTCTTCTACGTTTGACTCAGTTCTCTATGTATGTGAGAAATGAGGACTTTATTGAGACAATTTCTGTAAAAGCTTTTTGCTTTCCTTCTAATATTGGTTGCATTGGTTGGTTTGTGCAGAAGTTTTTTAATTTAATATTTAATTATATGATTAATAATTAATGATCTATTTTACATTTTGTAATGTTCTCATCCCTTGATCATAAATTCTTCTCTTATCCATACATTCACTAGGTAAGCTATTCCTTGCACTCCTAACTTGCTTATAACATCACCCTTTATGTCTAAATCATGCACCCATTTTGACCTCATCTTGGTATACACTATAAGATATTGGTCTATAGTTACTTTGTACCCTTTTGCTTTTCAGTTTTCCCAGCAGCTTTTGTCAAATTGACATTTTGTTCTTTCAGATGGATTGCTATTCTTTTCTAGCTCAATTAATTTTTGTAGTTGGATGGGTACGGCCCTGAATAAGCAGATTAGTTTATTCAGATTATCACTTTTATTATATTGGTTCAGCCTATATGTGAGCAATTGATGTTTTTTGAAATTATTTAAATATGACTTTATTTGTGTGAAAATGTTCCATGATTGTCTTCATATAGTTCCTGGGTTTGTCTTGGCAATTATGTTTCCAAATATTTTATATTGTTTACAGTTATTTTAAAGGGAATTTTTCTATCTCTTGCTGTTGGGCTTTGTTGATCATATAAAGAAATACTGATGTTTTATGTGGGTTTATCCTATATACTGTGACATTTATAGCACATTATTGAATAATAGAGGTGATAATGGGCATCCTTGCTTCACCTCTGATCTTATTTGGAATCTTTCTAGCTTATCCCCATTACAGATAATGCTTGCTGATGGTTTTAGATATATATTGCTTATCATTTTGAAGTACACTTCATTTATTCCTATGCTTTCTAGTGTTTTTGATAGGAATGGGTGCTGTATTTTGTTAAAGTTTTTCCAGTGTCTATTGAGGTAATCATGATTCTTCTTGGTTTTGTTATTGATATAGTCAGTTATGTTGAAAGTTGAATGTTGAATTATGTTGAATGTTGATAGTTTTTTGCTGATAAATGGATATTGCTTATAAATATTTGTGCATCTTTACTAAGATCCATGTTATTTAACCTCATCGCAGTTTGGCTAAAAAGTATAGTCTTAGGAATAAATAACTTTTTACATAAAATCCTAAAATCCAACTGAAATAACATATATTTTTGAAAAATGTTTTGATTTTTACCCTGAAACAACAGGTAAGTTTTTCCCTTCTTTTTATACTGCTTATTAAATTGATTTGTTATAGCAAGTGGCTATAAATTGGTTACATTATGCTGAAGTGGAAGGAGAAAAATGTGTGAAAATGACCTCAGGTCTATTTATCAGTAAAATGACATCTTTGCTGATATAGTGAAGAATGAAGGGAGGAAGAAAGAGAGAAACTTCACTCATTTGTGATAGATACCTATGCTACAGACAGAGGCCAACTGGCATTTAGCAGTAATGTCACAACAGGTGAACTGAGTATAGTATTCTTCTAAGTCTCTGATAACATCTTAGGTTTATTTACTGAGTTTTTGAAATATTACTTGTGAAATGATCATTGAGAATACTCATTTCACCAGTTATATCAACCTAATAGTGTGTACATCACAAAGGCACTGTTTTCACAGTTGAGTACATAGGCATCAGCCTCACTTTCTCCATGTTAATACCAACTATTTCTCTTTTGACCAGAAACTCTGAGTCTTCCCCTCCCACTTTGATTTTCTTCTTCTTTTTAATTAGAGAGGCCATCCCTTGACTCACTTCTTAAAGAAGAAGCCTATTCACTGAATGGGCATTATCTTATTGAAAGTGACAACCTGAAGAGGTCTTAGCCTAAAAGGGTTAAAGCCTCCCACTGATCCTGGGCAATCTCTAGTTGTCCTGATGAATATTTTGCCACTGGACCTAGATGGCTCTGGAGGAGAAAGTGAAATTGGTGACCTTGCACAGCCCTCCTTCCCTCAAATCAAAGTCAACTGCAAGTCATGGCATCATTTCCCTGATGTCATGGTCCTCTTTGAAAATGAAGGACAAACACAACAACAACATAGGCATGTGTGTCATAAATACTCATGAATATGCTTGCTAATTTCATTAATAAATGCTCCAATTATTATTCCCCCAAGCTTAACATCTCAATAGTTTTATAATGTGTAATTAATCATGTTTCTTTCATCAATATATACAAACTTCCCCTTCCTTCCCCCTCTCCCTCTGCCCCACAAACATATGCAATAATTGTTTTAGTTTGCTGAGATGAGAAATCTAATAGGCACCTCAAGGTATCAAGGAACTAAGGCATTTTCTTCTTTCCACTAAAGATCAGAATAAAATCTATGCATGTGAAGTCTCTCTATATACTCAGAAAGATAGCTTTACTCTACACTCATGGCTAAGACAATCAGTCTATGAGCAACACCGCACGACCTGTTTGTTTATAGAAAATACCTGCTCATAATGCATAAATATCAGCTTATCTTTATAAGCATAGACAGCAAATAAGCAAATGTAACTAGAATCTAGTACATGTACAGACCCTACTGGCTTCCTCAGTTGATTCAAATTCCCCATATGGCAAACCTGTTTCCAGAAGAGTTATGATGTCATTTAAGGAAAATGCTTTGGAGAGACTATCAAGGAGATATAGACTTTCTGTAACTGGTTACAGTCAGCTAATCATGTGGTTGGTAATTTTTGATTGACTACATAGTTAGAACTGACAGAAAACCTAGTCTGGATGAAATTCTGTCCTTTGTGTTCTAGTCAAATAGGTAAGTGATTGGAGTCTGACCCCCAGCCTCTCATTAGAAACATCCACCTCCCATTATAATATTTATTATTCTCATTGTTAACCAATCAGTTGGGAACACCTACTTTTCCAAGGGTATATATGTCAAGAAGCTGCCGTGGTGTGTCTTTGGCATTTGAGAGTGCCACTGACCCTTTGTCAATTATCTGTTAGCAATAATAATTAATTACACAGAAACTATGTATCTTGAAATTTTTATATATCAGTTTGGTGACCTATGGAAGGGACCAGAGCTCTGCATCCTAGATTCTTAAAAAAACAAACAAACAAACTTCCTTATATCTTTTGCGTCCAGGTGAAAAATTTCTCCACAAAGGGAAGCTTTTGGTTAGGATTCTGGTTGTGATTTGACTCTCTTTTACCAGTAATTAGATTTTCTCAAAGTAAGTTTATATGTTCTATGTTTCTCTGTTTGCACTGCAGCTTTCTGAATTTTGACTGTCACAATGGGGGCATTGCATTAAATAGATGCATCTGTTTGAAAGAGATCCCCTGAAATAGGCTACATGCAGATAAAAGGGAGAAACCTTTTATACAGTGATACCTGGGAAACTTGAGATCTTTTGAACTTCAACTTATGAAATCCAATTGCTGATAGGACCCCCAAACCCTAGCAATATATTCAGAATTTTTTTGCAAGAATAGCATTTCAAGAAAGTAAAATCTGGGACATTACTCTGTGAGAGGAGCTCAGTAGCTGTAATCCTTGCTTTCAAGTCTTTGGGATTACATAAAATTAAACTCTGTATGTAGAAGAACTCTTCAAGTAGAGGAAAGAAATTAGGTATTTTTTTTCTGAGTAGGTCTGAATGAATTATTAACCTAGGTAAAAAGATGCTTGCTTTTGGTTTTTCAGGTCAATAAATTAAGCAAATTAGGTGGTTTTAGATGGCAGAGGTAAGTATGGTAAAGTAATCAAAACAAACAAGTAGCTTTTATATCTCAACTTTGATTCCTGGCAAGGCTCTGTGTGTCTGTGAGGTTTTCTAAGATTAGCTTGACAAATTTTAAAAGGATAATTTTAATTTTAAAGAGTTCTCTATCTTTTGAATGTGGCTAAAATCAAAAGAAGAATTTTTCTCTGAGTAAAAATGTCAAGTTTTTCTTTGGGGGTAGGGGACTTTAGTAGATTCAAGCTGATAAGTTGTTAGACCAAGTGGCTAGGCCTGAAGATGTAATTGAGACCAAGAGGGTTATGTAACTTGCTGAGGGTCATACAGTTTGTAAATGTCTGAGGCTAGATTTGAACTAATGAAAATGAGTCTTGGTAGAGGAAGTTTGAAAGTATTCTCACATTCACCTCACTTCTAGTCATTTTCTTCCTACTTCTTTTTCGTCCTTGTTTGTTTAATCTCTATGCCAGATTTGTGTCCTCTAGGTTCAATACCCTCTACTTGCAGATGACAACATACCATCCTCACTGTCCAAGACCATGGACCTGTCACCCTCTGGACCTGGCATCGGCCAAGTTCCTGATGCTGACTAAAGACCCAACCCTTCCAATGACGGGACCCTGTGAGGCAGGGACAGTTCTACGTCCAATCTCAGCAGGAAGCAGTTTCAGAAGCTGAGACCTTCATACCTTACCCCAAAAGATCTTGGGTCGCATCTGTTTAAAGGGGGAATGATGGGTAGCCTGGGTGCTTATACTTGGGCCCCAATTCCAGTTCTAAAATCCATTTCTCTTTAAAAACCTTGTCAAGATCAGCACAGACCTACATGGACTAAAATTATTTGCAAAGAAAAAAGGGGGAGTTGTAGAAGGCCAGTACTGATGGAGTCCAGAATGT
The DNA here is from genome assembly GCF_028372415.1 of Notamacropus eugenii. NCBI lineage: Eukaryota > Metazoa > Chordata > Mammalia > Diprotodontia > Macropodidae > Notamacropus > Notamacropus eugenii. Next base: position 411,290,645 of record NC_092876.1, on the reverse strand, counting down.
GAGATACTTGAGACTTGTACTAGTATAAAGGCTGATGTTCTCAGGATTGGCTCACCATTCCACTCCTGACAAGCAAGGATGAGATTGTCCTGACCCTGAATGTGTACCCCGAGGTTGTTATGCTGAAGGAACTAAGATAAGGAAGTAAAAGATGTAAGCTAAAAATGTTCTCATGGGAATAACCTTGCTTGCTTGCTCCTTAAGAGAGTATATAAATCTTGACCCTGAGATCAATAAACCAGTCATGTGCAGATGGTACAGGTTCACCTAGCCCCCACTGCTGTTATCTCTTTCTTTTCTATCACCACTGCACCTCTGATCTGCCAGTTGCTGGCAAGTCTTCCTGATTCCAGATCTTACACTCTAATATACCACCTAGCAGCTTTCATTTTTAAAATTTTCTTATAGTACAGTAATATTCTATCACATTTCATGTAACCACAATTTGTTTAGCCATTCCCAAATTCACAAACATTTATCCCCAACCCCCAATTCTTTGCAATCAAAAAGTGTTGCTATCAATATTTTGATGTGAACTTTCCTCTAGTCAATAGCTTCTTTGGGTATAAGCCTAGTGATGAAGTCTCTTAGTCAAAGGCTATTAACACTTTAGTCACTTAGTATAGCTCTAAACTGCTTTCCAAAATGAGTATATCAATTTATAATTCTACTGATAATGTATTAGTATGCCTAACATCCCACAACACCTCCAATGTCAACTATTTCAATTTTTTAAAATTAAATTATTTTATTTGTTTTGAGTGTTCGACAGTCACTTTCATGTATCTTAGAATTTTTTCCCCTTCCTCCCTCCCCCTCCCCCTCCTTCCCTGAGACAGCATACAATTTTGTATAAGTTCTACACATACATTCCTATTAAATACATGTTACAAAGAATAATAAAATGAATGGGAGAAACCATAAAACAAAACAAAACATAATACAAAAGAAAATGGCCTACTTCTATCTGTAATCCAATTCCATAGTTCTTTCTATGGATGTGGAAGGTGTTTTACCTCGAGTCCATTGAAAATTTTTTAAGTCCTTGCATTGCAATGAAGTACTAAGTCTAACAGAAAAGTTCCTCACATACTGTGGTTGTTGCTGTGTAGAAAGTTCTCCTGGTTCTGCTCCTTTCACTCAGCATCAGTTCATATAAGTCTTTTCAGGTCTCTCTGAAGTCTTCCTGTTCCTTGTTTCTCACAGCACAATGGTATTCCATTACATTCATATATCACAGCTTGTTCAGCCATTTCCCAATTGATGGGCATCCCCTTGATTTCCAGTTTTTGGCCACAACAAAGAGAGCTGCTATAAATATTTTTGTACATGTCGAACCCTTTCCCATTTCTATCACCTCTTTGGGATAATGTCCCAGAAGTGATATTGCTGGGTCAGAAGGTATGAGCATTTTTGTAGTCCTTTGGGCATAGTTCCAAATTGCTCATCAGAATGGTTGCATCAACTCACAGCTCCACCAACAATGAATTAGCATTCCAACTCTCCCACATCTTCTCCAACATTTATCCTCTTCCTGTTTTGTCATATTAGCCAATCGGATAGGTGTGATGTGGTACCTCAGAGTTGTTTTGATTTGTACCTCTCTAATCAATAGTGATTTAGAGAACTTTTTTCATATGATTATAGACAGTATTAATTTCTTCCTCTGAAAATTGCCTATTCATATCCTTTGACCATTTACCAATTGGGAAATGACTTGTATTTTTGTACATTTGACTCAATTCTCTATATATTCTAGAAATGAGGCCTTTCTCCTCGAGATTAGCTATAAAAATTCTTTCCCAACATCCTACATCCCTCCGAATTTTGGTTGTATTGGGTTTGGTTGTGCAAAAACTTTTCAGTTTAATGTAATCAAAATTATCCATCTTGCACTTCATAATGCTTTCTGTCTCTTCTTTAGTCAAAAATTCTTCCCTTCTCCAGAAATCTGATAAATAACCTATTACTTACTCCTCCAATTTGTCCATGGTATCAATCTTTATACCTAGATTGTGTACCCATTTGGACTTTATTCTTGTGTAGTGTCAGGCATTTGTCTATGCCTAGTTTCTGCCACATTTTTATCCAGTTGTCCCAGTAATTTTTGTCGAACAGTGAGTTCTTATCTCAGAAGCTGGAGTCTTTGCTATATTCTTTGTCTACTGTGTCTTGAGTACCTACCCTATTCCACTTGTCTACCCTTCTGTTTCTTAGCCAGTACCAAGTGGTTTTGATAATTGCTGTTTTATAATACAATTTGAAATCTGGTAGCACTAGGCCACCTTCCCTAGCATTAGTTTTCATTAGTCCCTTTGATATTCTGGAATTTCTGTTCCTCAAGATGAATTTTGATATTATTTTATCCAGCTCTAGAAAATAATTATCTGATAGTTTAATTGGTGTGGCACTAAATAAGTAAATTAATTTAGGTAGAATTGTCATTTTTATTATATTGGCTTGAGCCTACCCATGAGCAAGTATTTCCACTTACTTAGGTCTGACTTTATTTGTGCAAAAAGTGTTTTGTAATTGTGTTCATATAGTCCCTGGGTTTTTTTGGCAAGTCAACTCCCAAATATTTTATAGTGTCTACGCTAGCTTTAAATGGGATTTCTCTTTCTGTCTCTTGCTGTTGGACTTTGTTACTAATATATAGGAATGCAGAAGGTTTGTGCAGGTTTATTTTGTAACCTGCAACTTTGCCAAAGTTGTTTATTATTTCAAGTAGTATTTTACTTGAATCTCTGGGATTCTCTAAGTATATCATCATATCATCTGCAGAGTGATAACTTAGTTTCTTCTTTGCCTATTCTAATTCCTTCAATTTCTTTATCTTGTCTAATTGCTGCAACTAACATTTCTAGTACCATATTGAATAATAGTGATGATAATGGATATCCTTGTTTCACCTCTGATCTTACTGGAAATGCATCTAGCTTATCTCCATTGCATATAATGCTTGCTGAAGATTTTAGGTAGATAATGCTTATTATTTTATGGAAAGTTCTCTTTATTCCTATGAACTCCAGCGTTTTTAATAGGAATGTGTGTTGTATTTTGTCAAAAGCTTTTTCTGCATCTATTGAGATAATCATGTGGTTTCTGTTAGTTTTGTTGTTGATATGATCAATAATACTAATAGTTTTTCTCATATTGAATCAGCCCTGCATTCCTGGTATGAATCCTACCTGATCATAATGTATTATTCTTGTGATAAGAAGCTGTATTTGTCTTGCTAAAATCTTATTTAAAATTTTTGCATCCATATTCATTAGAGAAATTGGTCTATAATTTTCCTTCTCTGTTTTGTCTCTTCCTGGTTTAGGTATCAGAACCACATTTGTATCATAAAAAGAATTTGGGAGGACTCTTTCTTCCCCAATTTTCAAAAATAGTCTATGTAGTATTGGAATTAACTGTTCTTCAAATATTTGATAGAATTCACTTGTAAATCCATCTGGCCCTGGAGATTTTTCCCTAGGGAGTTCATTGATAGCTTGTTCAATTTCTTTTTCTGAGAGGGGGTTGTTTAGTATTCAACTTCCTCTTCTGTTAATCTGGGCAATTTGTATTTTTTAAAATACTCATCCATCTCATTTAGATTGTCGAATTTATGGGCATAAAGTTGGGCAAAGTAATTTCTAATTATTGTTTAAATTTCCTCCTCATTGGAGGTGAGTTCACCCCTTTCATTTTTGATATTAATAATTTGGTTTTCTTCTTTCTTTTTTTTAATCAAATTGACCAAAGGTTTACCAATTTTATTAGTTTTTTCATAAAACCAACTATTGGTTTTATTTATTAGTTCAATAGTTTTCTTAATTTCAATTTTATTAATCTCTCCTTTGGTTTTCAGTATTTCTAATTTGGCATTTACTTGGGGATTTTCAATTTGTTCTTTTTCTAGCTTTTTCAGCTGCCTGCCCCATTCATTGATCTCCTCTTTCTCTATTTTATTCATGTAGGCATTCAAAGACACAAAATTTCCCCTAAGAACTGCTTTTACAGTATCCCATAAGATTTGGTAGGTTGCCTCATTATTGTCATTCTCTTGAATGAAGTTGTTGATTGTTTCTATAATTTGTTGTTTAACCAACTCATTCTTTAGGATTAGATTAGTTTCCAATTAATATTTGGTTTATATTTCCATGGCTTTTGATTACATATAATTTTTATTGTATTATGACCTGAGAAGGATGTATTGACTATCTCTGTCTTTCTGTATTGGATTGTGAGGTTTTTATGGCCTAGTACATGGTCAATTTTTGTTTATATCCCATGTACTGCTGAGAAAAAGGTATATTCCTTTCTATCCCCTTTCAGTTTTCTCCAGAGATCTATCATATCTACCTTATCCAGAATTTTATTCACCTCCTTAACTTCTTTCTTCATTTTGAGATTAGCTTTATCAAGTTCAGAGAGGGGGAGGTTGATGTCCCCCCACTAGCATAGTTTTGCTCTCTATTTCTTCCTGTAACTCCCTTAACTTCTCCTCTAAGAATCTGGATGCTATACCACTTGGAGCATATATGCTTAGTAATGAAATTGCTTCATTGTCTATGGTCCCTTTTAGCAGGATATAGTTTCCTTCCTTATCTCTTTTGATTAGATCTATTTCTGCTTTTGCTTTGTCTGAGATTAGAATTGCTACCCCTGTTTTTTTTACATCAGCTGAAGCACAATATATTCTACTCCAACCTTTTACCTTTACCCTGTCTGTATGCCCCTATTTCAAATGTGTTTCTTGTAAACAACATATTGTTAGATTATGGTTTTTAACTCGTTCTGCTAACCATCTTTGTTTTATGGGAGAATGCATCCCATTTACATTCACACTTATGATTACTATCTGTCTTTCCCTCCATCCCTTTTCTTTCCTGTTTATACTTTTTAATATTCCCTTCTCCCTTCCCCTCCACAATAGTTTTAGTTTTTGACCACCACCTGCCTCAGTCTTCCCTCCCTTCTTTTAGCCCCCCTCCCCTTTAATCTCCTTTTCCTTGACTACTTCTTCCCTTTTTCCCTCCTGTTCCTTTTCTTTCTCGCTTCCTCTCCTACTGCCTATAGAGCTAGTTGTATTTCTATGCTTAACTGAGTTTTTTGTTCCTTCCTTGAACCAAATCAGATGAGAGTACCTTTCAAACAATGCTCATCTCCCTCCCCTCTTTCTCTCTACTGTAATATATTTTTGTGCCTCTTCCTGTGATGTAATTTACCTTTTTCTGATTCCTCCTTTTCACATCTCCTATTACAATCCCTTGGTTCTCTTAAATCACATTTTAATCATGACATCATTTACTTCTTCCCACTTCCTCTATCTATGTACATCCTTTTTACATATCATAAACAATATATAATTCTCAAGATTATCAAATATCATCTTCCCTTACAGGGATGTAAACAGTTTGCCTATATTGTGTAACAAGTTGTTTTTTTTTGTTTTGTTTTGTTTTTTTACCGTTTACCTTTTTATGCCTCTCTTGAGACCTCTGTTTGAAGATCAAATTTTCTATTGAGCTCTGGCCTTTTCATCAGGAAGGTCTAGAAATCCCTTATTTCATTGAATGTCCATGTCCTGGCTGAAATATTATGCTCAACTTTGCTGGGTAATTGATCCTTGGTTGTAGTCCCAGCTCCTTTGCCTTATGGATTATCATACTCCAACCCCTCTGATCTTTTAATGGAGAAACTGCCAGGTCCTATGTGATCCTGACTGTAGCTCCTCGATATTTGAATGGTTTCTTTCTGATTGCCTGCAGTATTTTCTCCTTCACTTGACAGTTCTAGAATTTGGCGATGATATTCCTTGGTGTTTTGAGTTTGGGATCTCTTCCAGGAGATGAACAGTGGATTCTTTCGATGACAATTTTGCCCTCTGAATCTAGGACTTCTGGGCAATTTTCCTTGATGACTTTTTGGAAGATATTGTCCAGGCTGTTTTTTTCATCTTGATTTTCTGGTAGACCAATAATCCTTAGATTTTTCTCTCCTGGATCTATTTTCCAGGTCAGCTGTTTTTTCAATTAGATATTTTACATTTTCTTCTATCTTTTCATTCTTTAGATTCTATTTGACTGATTCGTGATTTCTCATAGAATCATTAGTTTCTACTTGCCTGATGCTAATTTTTATCAAATTGTTTTCTTCAGTTAACTTTTGCATCGCCTTTTTCATTTGTCCAATTGCTCCTTTTAAAGAGGAGCAATTTTAAATTTTTATTTTATCCAGTTAGGTTTTGTACTTCCTTTTCCCTTTGTCCAATTTTTCTTTTAAATTTTTCTGTGATTTTTTTTCATATTTTTAAAATCACTGGTCAGTTTTTCTTCTGTTTCTCCAATTTTGCTTTTAAAATTCTTCCTGAGCTCTTCCAAGAATGCTCTTGGTGCTTCAGACCAGTTCGTATCCCCTCTGAAGTTTCAGATGAGAGTAAAGTCTCAGTGCTGACCTCTTTGGTATTTGTGTTTTGGTCCTTGTCCCCATACAAAGATTCTATGGTCTTTTCTTTTCTGCTTTGTTTTTTTACTCATGATGATCACCCTTTTCTTGGCTTTTAAAGTAGATCTCTGAATGTGGAGCACAGGGGGGTCTGTCCCACAGTTCTTGTGCCTAAAACTTGAGGCTTTGTGTGCTGTGGCCTCTGGTTCTTTCAGCTAGAAGCTAAAATGCTGCTGCTTACCTGGTGCAGAGCTGGCTGGTGTTGGAAAGCAGAGGCCAGGTGAAGTCTTTTTTGGTTTTCCTGCAGCTATCCTGGAGCTAGCTGCACTAAGTGTGGGGGAAGGGTACTCTGGCCACAGGAGGTCTCATCTGTTGACCTAGAGCATAGGCAAGCTAGGGGTTGGTGATCCTATCACCGCTAGTGTTTTCTCAGTTCCCCTGGGGTGCTAAGGTACTCCTGGGGTCCTGTTGTTGGTGGTTGTGAGCTTCATCCCCCTGTGGCTCAGGATCTTCTTCTGGTTTGCTGAGGTGGGGCTGTCTGAGACAGCTCTGGTCCCGCACTGGTCCCCTTCAGACACAGAAAGAGGGACCCTTCTTAGAGATCTTTCTAGCCTCATAGGCTAAGAGACTGTTTACACCTTCTGCTGTTCCCACTATTCCAGAATTTTTCCTGGGGAGATATTCTCTGTGCTCTTCAAGATCAACAAGCGGAGGGAGATAGCAATTACCAATCACTCTGCCATCTTGGCTCCCGGAAGTTGTTCCTATTTCAATTTCTTGTCATCTCTGATAATTTGCACGTATTAGGTGAAACCTCAGGATTGTTTTGATTTGTATTTCTCTTATAATTAGTTATTTGGATCATTTCTTTTGCGTGGTATGAACACTTACCTATCTATTGGGAAATGGTTATCTGTGTGCATTGCTTATATATCTTATCATAATTATCACAGAAATCTGATTCCTCCCCCAACTTCTCCATTTGACTACTGCCCTCCTTATCCTACGTGCATTGATTTTGTCTGTGCAGGAATTTTTACTTTATCTCTTCTATTTGCCTCTATCTCTTGTTTAAGAATATATCTCCTAACCACAGCTGTAAGAGGTAAGTCATCTGCTTCTATTAAACTTTTTAAAAATAGTAAATCATTAAGATTAAGGTTGAATATCCATTTAGAATATATTGTGGAATATGATGTAAGGTACTGGCACTTTTCAGTTTTCCCAGCAGTGAGAAAAAAATATAAAATCAGGAACTCTTTCCTAGATAATGTTTTCTGCTTATCAAACAGTGATTATGGATTTCCATTGTTTCTTATGTTTTCTTGTCTACACTATTTCACTGATCTACCGTTTGATTTTTTAACCAATGACACATGATTTTGATGACTTCTGCTTTATAACATAATTTGAAGTCTGGAAGCACTATTTCCCCTTCATGTCTACCACTTTTCATCACTTTCCTGGACATTCTAAATTTTTTATTTCATTCAAATAAATTTTATTATTATTTTATTAGGTCCTATAAAGTATTCCCTGAAAATCTGATTGGTATAGCATCAAAAGTGTTGATTAACTTAGGTAGTATTGCTATATTTATTATATTAGAACATCCATGAACACTGAATGTTCATCAAGATCCATGGAAGGACAATGAAGTCTCCTGTCTGTTGAGTTACTGTCTGTGTGTTCTTGAACGCTTAGCTGAGTTGGATACGTTGATATGATTTGGATCCTAAGGCATTTCGATCATATAACTGATACTGGTTTGTTGCCTCTGGTTTCTTTTAGCTTAATTTAGTTTCCTTGTTTATCTTTTTTTTTATTTTTTGAATGTTTGCTTTTGCTTTGTCAGATAGCATAATCAAAACACCTGCACTTTTTAAATTACTTGGTTAAATACATTTTTTCATCCCCATAGTTTTTTATTCTGTGTATCTTTGTTCTTCAAATATGTCTCTTGCAAGCAACAGATTGTGACATTGTTTTCTTATCTTTTAAAAAATATTTAATCTATTCACATTAAAAAATGAGAATATATTTATATTTTCTTCAATTCATCTGTAATGCTGTTTTTTTTAAAGTTATGTTTCTCCCTTCTTCTATCAAATACAATACCATCTCTTCAGTTAATTTAGTTTTATCTTTTTTAAGGTGGCCCTTTCCCACTAGCTCTCTCCCCCTCACTCTTGATCTTTCCCTTTTCATATTACTTTTTTCCTTTTGCAGTTTTTTTCTTATTTTTTTTCCTTACTTGCTTTTATCTGACTTTTTAGTTCTTTAGCTTTCCATTTCCTGTCAGTGAGTTAAGATTTCCACTTCTCCCCTTCAACTAGTTCCTGGAGATTCTTATTCATTAGTTTCTTTAAAACTAGTTTTTGCACCCGTTTCTACACTGGATGATTTCTCTCTTTCACTCTCTTCAGTATCTCTCGATTTCTGCCTATTCTAGATTCTCATTCTCTGATTCATGGTCCATTTATCTAGTCCCTCTCGATTCTCTGAATTCCTCATGAAATTAAAACTTCTGAGGTACTTATTCCATCTGGGTTCTCCTTTCTAAGCAGTTTCTGTCACTGTCTTGCAGAATTGTGCCTCATACTTCAGAAAATGCCAATTCTTTCAGGTAACAGAGGGGACACCACCCCGTGACAAGATCTTCTTCTCATGTCCCTACCTGTTATTTACCTATATCCTTCTTCACCTGGTCAACTATTCTTTCCCATTTGCCTAAAATCTCCTTGAGTCCGTGCTTTTCCATTCTTCTAGTCATCAGTTATCCCCAGGAGCTAGTTGAATATACTGTCCTCATGAAGCAGAGTGAGTGATTTCTTCACAGCATTAAAATCCCATAGAAAATGCCCAGCACAAGATTCCCATTTCCCTTCACAGAACATGTTAACCCATAGGAGCATTCATCAATGGGACCCCCTCCCCTCCTCACTGCTCCCTGAAGGTTCTTGTCTTCCTGAGAAATCACAGGTGCTACCTTGCTTTCCACTTTACTAGGGAATACCACTCACTTTTTTATTTTCCACTTTCTTTCACCCCTTATCCATGTATCCTCTCATTTTGTAATGTAGTTCCACAAAAATTTTTGATTCACTCGTAGGTGGAGTGCCATGAGGTTCAGTCCATAATGATCCAAGTCTGCCTCTTGACCATCACTCCCACCTGACTTCTGCCTTTCCCCCTGTATTCTTGTTCATATTTAGAAAGAAATCTCTTATTTGTCTTTCTGCAGTCACTCCATAAATGTTGCTGTGCTCAGCTGCTACATTCATTCGCTCCTGCATTTCTGATGCCTAGCATATTTGAGAAGCAAATAATCTCTGCAAGTCTTGTTTTCTTTCAAGGAATCCTTCAAATGTCTCCTTATTATTGATAGTATATCTTTTTTTAAATTTATGGTTATGCTCAGATTTAAACATTAGGTCAACTTGGGCTGCATCTTGAGCCACATTCCTATTTGGAACAGATTATTCAGTTTTCTTTTGCTTTGTCTGGTGAGTGTAGAATAGCTTTATGTTATTGGAATTTCCTTTCCATTGCATCTCAAGGTCCATTTTCCTGGCTATTGGACCGAATTTGTAGTTTCTCAGTGGAATAATTAAATTTAACCATCATATGTCTTGGAGTATGTAGCCTTGGCTTTTCCTTCAGGGGGCAATCAATGACTTCTCTTTTAATTACATGCCTCACCCCTCTTCCCCCACCATCATGCTCAGAAGTTCGGGGCAGCTTTCTTTTAATATTTCTTGTATTATGATGTTCAGGTTTTTTTGATTTACATTTTTTTGTGAAATCTATAATCCTTAAGTTGTCTATATGCATTCCTGTCTTTGAGGTCAATATGTTTTGCTTGTGAAGGCAGCATATATTCTTTCAATGCTGCTTTTTTCTTCTCTTCTTCCAGATTGTCCTTCACTTCTGTTTATTTGTATCCCCAAATTGGTAAGTCTCCTTTGTTTCTTTGGTAAAAATTACCACTGCTGATTTAAGTTTTTTGTTTGTCTTTATATTCTACTCCAATTACTTCTACTGTGCAGGACATCAGTTCTGCTCTCACAATTCTCATTTCTCTTTTAAACCACTGAATAACAGTGTGGCATCATTCCCAAAATCCAGAGGGTCTTCTGCCTCATTAGGTGCTAACCATTTTCTTTTGTTTTCTAATAGTTATTTATGGACAGGGCAGCTAGGTGGCACAGTGGATTGGCACTGAGTCTGGAGTCTGAATGACCTGAGTTCAAATCTGGCCTCAGACACTGTCTGTATGAAGCAGGGCAAGTCACTTAATGCTCTTTTCCTTAGTTAATTTCTTTTAATTGATGAAAAGTAATAATTTATTTTAAGGTTGCATGAGAAGTATTTCAAAAATAGTAGACATTCTATCAGCCCAAAAATAAATCCTTCAACTATTGCACATTTATGAGGTCTTTTCTTTTTTTCACATATATATATATATGTGTGTATATATATATATATATATATATATATATATATATATATATATATATATATATCATATGTATATAAACATGGCATTTAAGGATTTAAAGATTTTTAAAAATCAACAAAATTATTTTCATGTAATTATTAAGCCATAAAAATGGACATTTTAACTGAGAAGAGTCAACAAAAAAGGAAAAAAAGAGTCAAAAGGGAAAGGTTAAAAAAAAAAAAAAGAAAATTCTGGATTTTGGAGGAAAAAAACTCCACGAAAACAAAATAGCCTCAAATGTGTAAAAACTAACCTTCCTAGAAAGACATGAAACTGTCTCATTACTGAACTCCATTCATTATCTGTGCAACTAACATTTATTTAACACACGTACCCCTAGGACCGAGGGTGTAAAGTTTTTTCTTATAAAAATGTTTTTTGGTGACAAATATTGATGACTGTTTGAAGTAGCACAATATCTGTCAGTCACAGTCCCTTTGTCCTTGCAAGACCTCTCCCCACCATTCCCCTGACAAGGGTTCCACCACATAACTACTTCAAGCAGTGGAGTCTTTCTACCTGTCTACTTCCATATGGTTCCTTCAATTATCAGCTAGAGTGAATTAATTTAGACAATAACACAGGATCCATCTGACATCCGGATCATGATGCCATTCAAGCTGTAAAATGAGTTGGAGAAAGAAATAGAAAACCATTCCAATATCTTTGCCAAGAAAACCCCAAATGGGGTCACAACGAGTCAGACACAACTGAAAAATGACTCAATCAACGACAAGAACGTTATTCATAAATGTTTGCACTTACTCTATTTGGGGCCTGAATTTCCTTCTGATATTAATGTTTTCCTTGTTATTTTATCTCCTTAATTCCAAAGTCTTTGAATTTTCTTTCCCTTAAAATCTTTAGTAATTTCAGTTTTTACCCCCTTATTTTCTTCTACTGCTCACTTTCTGATGATAGCCCTAGGGGCTAGATCTCAAATTGTATCAGCTTCCTCTCATGCTAAGCAACTCAGTTTATCAGCCTAGGTCTCTGCTCCAGTGATTTTTGGGGGTACAGAACTGGCCCAACTTGGATGCTGGGCTCTCCTCTCAGGCTTAGTGAAATGCCACGCAGTTCCCCCTACCCCTGTGGTATTTTACCCATTTCCCCTTTTTTCTTTTTTTCTCTGACCCAGTGGCACAGAGTGCTTCCCTGCTGCTATTTTCATAGCTTGTACAAACCTTTTGGATTTTGGTTCACAACACTAGGAGCAAGAACAGTTCAAAGTGTTGAGTTGAGCTCCATTACAAGGTCAGACACATGTCCTGTCCTGTTCCTACTTGCTCTCTTTCAAAGCTCTGTTGCAGCATTTAGAACATTGCTGATGTGCTGGCTACCATGACCTTAGCAAATTTTTGCAGTTCAGAGATTGGATCTCTAGGCCATAGTATAGAGGGTAGGGAGCAGTGATAGCATGGGGCTGTTCTTTGTTGCATGTGCCTGAATCAGATTGGGTAGTGTAGCATGGAGGGTAGTGGGAACAGGGGTACTAAGTGAGCACAAGTTAGGCCTATGGGATTTTTGCCTTGAAGGCAGGTACTATTTGCTTTATTAATTTTTTTTAAGTATCCCAGTGCTTAGCACAATGTCTGATGCACAGTGAATGCTTAATGAATACTTGCTGTTTGAAAGCTTCCTCACAAATCGTACCAGGACCTGAAGCCAAACTGTCGGATATGCTGCATCTGTCTGGCTTAGACCTGGAAATCTGGGATCTACACTCCTGTGATGGTTTATATCATGAGATGATAAAAGAGTAGACCATATGGGTTAGAATGCATATCTAGAAAAGAGAAGTTTGTCATTTCTATGGGACATTAAAAAATCTTAAAAAAAAAATAGTGCATAGGCAGTACCTGAGTTGACCCAAAAGAGGGTGTTGTGTTTTGTTTTGTTTTATCTGGAAAAGAATGGCCTTGGGTATAAATTCTATATGATCCTGGCACAGTAGAAAAGGGTGTTGGACTTGGAGTCAGAGGAACTGGGTTCAAATCCTGCCTCAAATAATTACTATTTGTAAGATTCTGCACAAGTCACTTAGCTCTACTAGGCTTCAGGCCACTCATCTGTAAAATGAGGGGATTGGATGCAATGGCCTCTGGTCTCTTCCAGCTTAATATTTACAATTTTTAGGATATACCAATTTGTTGTAGGACCAGTGTCTTTTGGAGATTACAGGAAAACTTTTCAGTTCTGATGACTGTATCTGAACTTCATTATGTTATTCACACCAATCAACAACAATAAGGAATTGCCATTATTAGAGCTATCTTTAAATAATCTCCCTATCAGGGAAGGGTGGGCCAGATCGACAACATGGAGAACTAGTCATTTTCTCTGATTCTCTGTTTCTCATGACTTCTCTCAAAACCTCTGCACAAGAGAAATTATGCACCAGGAAAAGAAGCTTCTGAAGCTGTCTCCATGGTCTAAGACACTAAGAACACCAAAGAAGGTAAAAACTACATGAATTAAAACATTAAGTCCCACTTATTCAGCATCTTACTTCTTATCACCCACCTGCATGGTAACTGGCAAAGCTATGCTAGCTGAATGGACTCATAGGCTTGCAATAGAGCATTCCTTACAATGGGACCCCCTCTGCTCCTTCCCCTCTTTGCAGTGGCATGGTTATCCAAACTCCAGAAATTTGCTGAGACCCCAATAGCATTCCATTTTGCAACAATGTGCTCTAAGAAAGCAGAAAAACAGAGAAACTGAGGTAGGACGTGTGTCTAAGCTTGGTCATACTTTCCCTTTCTAAACCCCTAACTTAGGGCTTCACAGATCTAATGTCCAAATGGCAGAAGCTTGCCAGGAATGCTCTGTAGCAATGGGTCTGAAAACTGAGGAAGGGATGGAACAGGGAAGGACACCATGTGCTGGGGGCTATATGGCACACAACTAAACTTGAGGTAAAGGACCCAGCATCAAGCTGGTTCTGGTGCCATCCTCCTAAAGTCACATGTGGCAGAAACTTCGGCTGATGAACTGTGAATTGCCTGGCATAGGAGAAGGCTGAAACATTTTGAGATCTAGACCCCACCCCCCAAAAAAACTCAACACAATCAGAGGAGGGTCAGATAGTGTGCAACAGGAGAAAATATTAAAATTACTAAAGATCTATGGAGGAAGAAAACACAAAGACCTTGAGCATAAGCAATAACAGACCAACAGGAAAACATCCACAAAAGATCTAATAAATGACTTTAGGAATCTATGAACAAATACTCCAAAACAAAGGAAAATGACTCAATACTTGGCAAGGCAGAGAACTTAGTAGATTTTAAGGACAGCATTATGAATGGTTTAAAAAAGGAAGGAGAACTATGGAAGCAGAATTAATGGCCTGCACAGCAGAAATAGTTGGTAGAATACAAAAACTTGAATCAATAGTAGGAAGTCTCATGTTTTTGTTTATACAAAAACAAAGCAGAGGACAACTGACTGGGATAGCCAATACACAGAAGTGAATACCTGGCAAAAGAGAAGCATTACATACCTCAGAGAGAGAGAGTACACAGAGACAACTTAAGGAATATCGATCTCACAATAAGTCAAAAAACCTGAACATTATAATTCAAGAAAAAATATAAGAAAATTGCCTAGAACTTTTGGAGACAGAAAACAAAATGCCAGTTGAAAAACTCCATAGAACAGCTCTACAAAAATAGCAAAGGCAAGAAACTTCAAGACACAAAGTGGTTAAATTTAACAATTCCTTTGAGAAATGACTAACTCTGAAGGTGACCAGGAAAAAGACCTTTGAATATAAAGGAAATTTTATGACTACATTGTACCCACAAGAAAACAATGGAAAATGAATGTGTTCTGAAGAGTAATAGAGTTCAAACAGCAAACCCAGGTGACCAGCCCTGAAAAAAGATGCAAGTTCAAAAATAAAATGTGTGAAACATTCTTAGAAAGAATGAGAGTTGAAGAAAATATTTTTCAAATATCCCAGACAAATGAAATGCAGGAGAGGTGAATCAATACAACAGCCAAGAGCAGAAACAGGAAGGATGACAGTAGACATGATCTGGAGGACTTCTTTCTAAATGGACACAAGGAGACAAGGATGAAGATGGAAGTTGGGTGAGGGTCATGGCAGAGAGGAGGGTCTAAGAATTATGAACTGAACCTTTTTTGACAATTTGCCTATAATCACTGTGTTTCTTTTCAAATGGGACTAAATTATAAAATTGTAGGATATATAAAAGGCAAGAAGGAAGGAGGATAAAACTGACAATTATGGTATCTCAGGAAGAGGTAAACCTGCAGGAGAGTGAGTGAGAAGGCAAGGGGAAAATTAGAAAAAAGTAAGAAAGGAAGTCTGATTTCAGTAGTGGGAGGGGTATCCCTAACAAATGCTTCTCAGAAGAAAGAATGCTCTGTAAAGGGAGATGGGGAAGTTGGCTAGAGGGTTGTCTGTGGGGATTTAGTGTTTGGAGAGACCACTCATCCAGACTTAAAAATGGGGGAGCGTCTAGAGGCAAATGAGGGAGTGGGAAGTCATGAGACCAGGGAGGAGATTTTGAGGCAAATAGGGAAGGATAAGTGACTGGGGGAGGATATAGGTCAGTGGTGTGCTTTATAATCAGGGAATCAGGGTAGGGAAGAGGCCCTACCATGGAGTAATATCTTTTCTATGAACTACAGGAATTGCAACAGTAAATAGAGAAGGACCAAGTATAGAGGCCATGAACAAGAAAAGGAGGGTCTAAAGACCGAAAGAAATAATGAAGAGAGTGAGGGAGAGAAACCCTCTTTGGAAAGGGACATACATAATGAAATTTAAAAAATTAAAGAAAATAATAATGAGTAGGAGAAGTTGAAGAAGAGGAGAAGAGGGATTTTACCTTGACTCTTAAGAAGAGAAAAAAGAGAGGAAGAATTAAATAACCAGATAAAAGCAGTAAAAAAAAGGAACTACTAAGTAAAACTTCAAGAGGAAAAGAGAAACAAATAAGGTAGGGGAAAGATGAAGTCAGGAGAGGAAGAGAATCTGTGTCAATAGGGCCATGTTTAAAAAAAAAGCTAAAGAATAAAGAGATGCAATATCATGCTTACAAAAAAAAGGGGAAATCTGAAAAAAATAATATTAGAGACAATTTGAGGAAAATACAAATCTAATTCTCATAACTTTAGATATTGATGGATTAAATCAATCAAGATAAAAGGGTGACAGGTTAGATAATAAAACAACTCCACAAAAATCTAAAAAAGTAGACATACCCAGAATTTTAAAATTTACTATGCAAAATGTTAATTCAAAAAAAGCAAGTGTTGGAATCATAACACTGGATAAAACAAAAACAAACATTTAAAAAGTAAACTCCTATTAAAAATTTCAAACCAGGAAACTACATTATGCTGAAAGAAACCACAGACAACATGCTCAAGTGCCTTAGTATTCAAATTAATAAAGGAAACATTAACTACAGTACAAGAATACGTAGGCAGCAACAGAATAGCAACAGGAGAGTTCAATAAACCTTTCTCGGTTTTGGATAAGTATAACAGAAAAATAAACAAAAGGGA
This sequence comes from Notamacropus eugenii, assembly GCF_028372415.1. Lineage (NCBI taxonomy): Eukaryota > Metazoa > Chordata > Mammalia > Diprotodontia > Macropodidae > Notamacropus > Notamacropus eugenii. The sequence goes on along the minus strand of NC_092876.1, from coordinate 411,274,159 downwards.
AAACACAGAAATGAACAAATTGCTGAAAGATTCATGGCACTTTCTAAATGTGACAACAACAAAAATGTTTGCAGCAGCACATGGAATGTTGACAAAAACTGACCACAGTAAATATATACTTTATATACATTAATACAATAAAAATAATCATTGGTTCATAGACAACTGACAGACAAAATACACAGAACACCAAGGGAGACTTAACAATAAAATCCAAAATAAAGAGTGGGTCTAAGAACAAATCACAGAAACAATGAAAAACTATGTAAAAGAATATTATATAGAGGAAAAAACATACCAAAATTTCTGGGATGCAGCTAAAACATTTCTCAAGGGGAAAATCATATCCCTATAAACACATATTAACAAAATAGAAAAAAAACAGGATTACTGAATTGAATATGTATTTAAAAATTAGGAAGTCAACAAATAAACACATAAAGTAAGCACAAAAGGAGATATAACCTTTAATAATCTGAAAAAATCTAATCATAAAGTAGAAAATAAAATAGCAAATGAGCAAGGTGAAATCACCAAAACTAAAAAAAAAAAAAAAACTAGAAGAAAACTGAACTTATTATACAAAGTTGTGGATAGATATGCAAACTTAATATTAGAGATTATACTATGAAAAAGTTAGAAGCAGATTATATATCTCTCACAGAAATGGATAGAAGATGCATTCTTATCTAGCAGAGATAGAAAAAATGCAAAACATAAAAACAGGTAATTTTGATCGCATGAAGCTGAAAAGCTTTTGCACAGACAAAATTGTTGCACCCAGGATAAAAATGGAAGCAAACAGAAAAAAAAAACTTTGCATCATATTTCTCTCATAAAGTTTTGTATCCAATATATGTAAACAAGTAACAAATAAAAGATTAATACTCATTTCCCAATAGATAAATTGCTAAAGGTTATAAACAAACAGTATTCAAAAAAAGAGCTGCAAAGTATTCATAACCACATGAATGAATGCTCCAAATCCCTGGGAATAAGAGAAATGCACATCAAAACAGCAATGAGATTTCAACTCATACCCTGTAAACTGGCAAAGATGACAAAAATTTGCAGCATCTAATTTTGAAGGGGTTGTGGGAAGATAGGCATACTTACACATGCAAAATTATAAAGATCAAGCAAGACTCAAGAGATAGGAGAAGGTTCCCCTGATCTATCCCTTTCTGGAGGTAGGAGGTTGACAGGTGTGGCACAATGCACTTTTTTTGATGCACCGATCTGTTGTCATTTTTTCCTAATTCCTTTTCTTTGCTTTATGTCTTTAAAGAATATAATTTGTCATCCAGAAAAAGAAATATGGAGTCTGAGTGCAGACAGAAGCATACTATCTGTTCTTTTTTTTGTTTTGTTTTTTCTTTCTCATGGTTCCTCCCATTCGTTCAAATTCTTCTATATAACATGACTAATGTGAAAATACATTTAATAAGAATGCCTATATAGAGCCTGTATCAGATTACACACCATGCTGGAAGAGGCCAGGAGAGGGAGGTGGAGAAAATTGAAAACTTATGGAAGTGAATGTTGGAAACTAAAAGTAAATTAATTTTAATAAAAAGAATGCAATTTGTTACGTGGGAGGTCTCTCTGGGGAATAATATTGGGAAAATCATGTAGATAATAAATAAACAAGGCATCAATAAAAACTTAAAGTACATACACTTTTCTTTTGTATACTAGTTCTACAGAAAGATTTTTTTATCCAAATTTTCACTACAATCCTCAACCAAATCATCCTCAATAAATGAGGAGTCTAAGATAATAATAAAGGAGTCTAAGACTGGAACTCTTGACACAAGATTGACACAACTTCCTAATTATCTAATGCACCAGAAGCCTACTCCATAAAGAAGTAGATCCCTCAGAAGAATCAACATATAAATCTGACCCAATACATTTCTTTATTTGAGAAAAAAAGAAATGTCTTAACCTGAACCAGTATTGTGCCCTTGGTGAACAGCCCAAGTTACTGTTAAATAGACTTATTTTTTGTTAAATTTTAAGATGGGTTACAAGTACTTCATTTTATTTCACTTCAGAGCCTGAACCACCACAAAGGACAAGGATTACTGGCTTTTATAACATGGAAAAACAAAAATAAAAACTGAACACCAAAATTGTGTACACTATAGTTTAAAATGTGGATGGTTGGAAAGGATAGACATAAAAGTGGGTCTCAAGTTCCAGTCTACTCTACCTAAGAACAAGTCTCTTCTCATACTATATCTTTAAGAAATTTGTCCATAATATAGCAGGAAAGATGTTTCCGGAAATGTTTTTGGATTTTCTTTATTCTAGTTTGATGGATTAATGAACTCAAAGCATACAGAAGGAAAATTCAGTTAGTTTCACAAGAAATTATTTGCTAAGTTAGGTTCGTACTCTGTAATAAAAATGGTATTGGAAGAGCTTAATTCAAAGACTAAAATTATTTTGTTTGAGGAAATAAAAATGAAGATCCCTTAAAATACGACACTTATTTTGGGGAAAGAGAATTCACTAGCAATTTGTTTCATGAGGTAAACAATTCCCCACATTCAGGATAATGATACCATCTACTAGAAAAGACAACAGTCTAATCATCCGATGTCAGCATAAAAAGGTCATTCACCACATATGCCCCTTGAATGAATAACAATATACCAAATATACATATGGCATAATACCAAAACTGAGGCAATAACTCTGACATCACCATCACATACGTATATTTACATTTTACTATACCACTGAAGTACCTTTAATATAAAATTTGTGAATCAAAAAAAGTCATAGGAGCCTTTGAAGCTTTGAATGCTATTCACAAAATTACAAACATCTGTAAGATAAAATTGATTGTAATTGCTGTAAGAGTTAAAAATGGAGGAGCAGAGGAGAGTGATTGAGTATTAAATGACAGTAAAATTTGGACATGTGAAAATAGGGAACAATGGGAGGAGAAATAGGATAAACTAATTAGTGGAGGCAGAAAGTCACACAGTATGTTTGAGAAAAGGTAAATTATTGGATCATAGTATTTGGAGCTGGAAGAGATAGAAGACATCAACTAGTTTAGTCCAATCCATTTCTTTCTTTTTGTTTTTTTATAGATGACAAAGTTGGTTACCAGAAAAGTGACTTTCCCAAAGTCACATAGAATAGTGATGAAAATCAAATCCAGGTCCTCAAATCCAAATTTAGCACTCTAGGCTTTTCACCACACTATATCCTATAGTCTAACTGGTCTAAAATCTAAGAAATGAAGAGGAACTGGAAAAGTAAGCTGTGTACAGATCACATTGGATCCTTGAGCATAGAACTGTTTGGAAATATTCTTTAAAGTAGTAGAAGTCACTTAAAAGTTTTAAAATTGAATGGTAATAATTTCTGCTTTAGGAAAATTACTTTTGGTAAGTGTGGAGAATAGATTAGAAGGTGAAGAAATTGGAGAAAAGGTGCTGGTTTGGGAAGTCTAGGGAGAAATGATGGACTGAAGAAAAGATGTAGTGGTGGAACAAGAAAGGAGGATACAGGTAATACAGTGTGTGTGTTCATCCTTCGTTGCCGAAGAAGACCATGCCATCAGAGAAATGATGACAGGACTTGCACTTGACTTTGTTTTGAGTGAGGGAGGGCTGTGCAGATCACCAGCCTCACTTCTCTTCCACAGCCATCTGAATCCAGTGACCAGATATTCATCAGAATGACTGGAGATGACCCAGGATGAGGCAATTGGGGTTAAGTGACTTGCCCAAAGTCACACAGCTAGTGAGTGTCAAGTGTCTTAGGTGAGATTTGAACTCAGGTCCTCCTGACTCCAATCCACTCCACCACCTAGCTAACCAATATAGTAGTTGGTAAATAATTGAATGATAAGGTTAAGAAAAATGGGAGTGTCAGAAGCTTATACAGTAGCAGAGAAATGTCTATTTAACATTGTCATGCTACTTCCGCTTCTCATTTTGGTTCCTTGAAGTAGTACTCAGTGCACCTGGAACTTTCTGGATTGATTAATAAAGACTGCTTCCTCATGGAATGGAAGTAGTGATGGTGGCTGTGATAGAGCCACGAGAGGCAGTTAGTTGGCACAGTGGATAGAGTGCCAGGCCCAGAGTCAGGAAGATCTGAGTTCAAATCCAGTCTCAGATATTTACTAGCTATGTAATCTTAGGCAAATCACTTAACCTCTATTTACCTCAGTTTCCTCATCTGTAAAATGGAGATAATAATAGCACCTTTCTCCCAGGTAGCTAGCTAAGGACAGTGCCTGACACACAGTAAATGTTAGGTATCGTCATTGTTATTGTCATCCCAGTTCTCTGAAATTTGGAAGAGGATACCAGGGTTTCAAAGGGGTTTAAAGGTAAATGCAAATAGATGGAAAGGAAGCTATTAGGATGAAGAGAGGTGTTGAGAGATACTCAGAGTGAATAACTGTACAGGCTAGTAAAGAGTCACAGCTTCAGATGTGGAGAGTTATAAAAAGGGAGAATCATAAATATGAGCAGTTGTCAGGTGGGGGAGGCATTCCCAGGAGAAAATAGGGCAGAGACACCTCAGTTTTGATGGGAAAAGTATCAGCATTTCAAACAATGAGAAAGAAAAAGTTAAAATGGGGATACTGGCTTCTCTACACTTTATTAATAGTAGTTCAATTGATATTACATCCAGAAAACAATTTGGATTAAAAGCCTAGTTTCATCTGGTCTTAATTCCTGTTCCCCTACCTCCAAAATTATCTACTCCTCTGGGAACAAGAGCATTTATGTAGTCTTCTCCCTATATTTAAAATTAGTTAATATACATAAACATTAAAAAGATATGGCTGCCCTTTGTAAATTTTAAAGGACTATGTGGGGATTAGCTGTTATTATGTATTTTTTGATTATGTATGTATTATGTATGTATGTATTATGTATTTCATTTTAGCTGCATTAGTAGAGAAATTAATGCTATAAACTTGGTTACACTGAAAAGATGTTTTCCACAATGATTTGTTATATGAGATATATCAGAGTCCCTAAACAACAGGTCACTTTTAAGATATGAGAAGCTAAGTAGCCACAAATGAGATTATTTTAGAGACCTGAAAAAGGTCCTTACATGAGCATGTGCCTATATAGGGATGGCACTAATTGAAACAATTAGAGTATCATCTTCTCTTAAATATTTCTTCCCACAGTTAAACAATAGATCATCTTCATACAAAGAATTCAAATGTACAATTTGGGACTAACTGGTTCTTAAATGCAAAGTGTATCTCTGTACAATGCTTACTGGCAACACTGAGGGTGAGTGGTAAAGAATTACAAATAGATTCAGAATGAGTTTCTTCCTAAATGGACCTTTCAAGAAAGTAATTTCCATGTTAGACTCGAGCACTCATCACCCATTCCCACAAAATTACCAATATAGACAATGTATACTATCATGGAACTATCATATCAGAATTCACTGAACAATGAAGATAATGATTTAAAAAAAGGTCTTTATTATTGATACATATGTGTGTATGTGCAGCTGGGTGGTCCAATGGATATAGTGCTGGACCTGGAGCCAGGAAGACCTGAGTTCAAATCCTGTTACTTATCCTGCTACTTGGGAGCCATGTGACCCTGGGAAAGTTGCTTAATCTCTATTTACCTTCATTTCCTCATCTGCAAAATGAGGATAATAATAGCATCTATTTCCCAGGGTTGTTGTGTGGCAAAATAAGGTAGGTATGAAGTGCTTTGCAAACCTTAAAATGCCATAAATGCTACTTATTGTATTTGTTGCTATTATCGTGCATGGAGTATGAACTTGTGAGTGACCCTGTTGTTGCTCAGTTGTTTCCTGTAGTGCCTAATTCTTTGTGGCTCCACTTGGGAGTTTTCATGGCAAAGATACTGGAGTGGTTTATCATTTCCATCTTCAGTTCATTTTACACAAGAGGTAACTGAGGCAAATGGGATTAATGACTTGTCCAAGGTCACAGAGCAAGTAAACGTCTGAGGTCAGATTTGAACTCAGAAAGATGTGTCTTCCTGATTCCATACCTGGCATTCTATCCACTGCACCAACCAGCTGCCCAGATAGGCCCTGTGACCTAATGTAAAAATAGTAATCCAAATCAATAAGAGATTTAAAAATCAAATCACAACATGTAGAGTATTAAAAACCTAACAATCTAATTTTTACAGTAAACATAATGCTCTTTGATGCAGAGTTCCAACACTAGATCATTAACTTTGCCAAAAAAATAGGGTTTAATGGCTTAATATACATCTTTTTCCTCCTGCTAAAATTGGTACTAAAAAGGCACTAGTTTTGACATCACTATAATAATTCACATACTTATGTATTTAACTATACTAATAATGTCTTATTTATAAAGGAAATTATTTCTGAATCAAAAATAAGATTTAATAACAGGATTACCTTTAGAATCACTGAATTCTACCACAAAATGTTTCTTCATTAAATTTAAATATTTCCTTCTACAAAGTAAATTCTATAGATTTCTTTCAGAGAAAGTAAATGAAAGCACAGTGATTTCTGATCTTACATTATAACAGTAATATTAACTGATTCCATAGCACTGATTAGTAGAGAACATTCATGGTTAATGTGGTGAACAATTTACAAAAGTAAAATATGAATTGTAAAGAGTAAAACATGTCTTCCCATAAATGATTGAAAAATATGTGTGTATAATTTTTACAAGTTCCACATTTAAATAGCCCTTATTCAAGTATTCTTATTTTTCTTTTCAAATATTTTCTTTTATCTAGGTTGTAAAATAGCTTTTTTTAATATAAAAATAAAGTAATCTATGTCAGACTAAAAGGTACATTGAAGTTGGACTTTAGAAATCAGCTGCTAATTTTAATGATAACCTGATCTGGGATCAAAACAAGTTCAGATGCCATGCTAAGTTAAACAACTTTGACAGCAATATACAAACATTTTTGGTGTCAGATACGTGAACTATACTCCCAATAAGCTGGCACTGTAACATATGATGACATCATTATTAATGTTTATCCACAAGTCTTACTGATCCCCACCCGAAACTCATCAGTTCTAAAAATACATCTATGCAAATATATTCTAATATACAATATACCTCCTTACAAACACTTAGGTAGCCATAAATAAAACTTTATTCTTTAATTTCATTTACAAGCTACCAAGAACTATGTACTTTACATAGCACTAGACACTTAAAATGCTTGCAGTCACAGAAAGATCCTGACTGAAGAGAAAGCTGTGGAGAAAGTAAAGGATCTTAAGATAAAAGCAAAATAATACTGAACTAGGTGGCAGAAGGGCATTTTTGCCGCGGTAAATCAGGCTTGTAATGAGGCTTCCGTTCTGGTGAAAACAAAGACTGAGCGCCATGCGATTCTCAGCTTTATTGTTTGCAGTCTGGCTAACGTCTGTACAGTCATTTTGTTTTTTTTGCAATTATTAAAATAAAAAAGTCAAAAACTATAGCAGCAGCAAGCAAACCTTGTGACGGGAAGGCAAGGGTTAAGAACTAAAAAGTTTATACAGTGTGCTTAGGAAAGTTGGTATAGTTTATCTTCCATCAGCTGGGGTCCGACTGAGGGACAACATGATTCGGGCAAATCGTTCACACAGTTCATGTGTGGAGTACGAAGGTAATTTTGGCAGCTCATTGAAACCTTTGATCTCTGTAGAACAATCAAGCAATTTGGGCAGGAAGTCAGTCAGCTTTTCTTGAAGGTTGGCTGCAAACGCAAAAAAAAATATTATTCTAATCATGTTATTAAGTTAATATTTTAAACATCCATTTCTATCTGGAATTAAATAAGTTCGCATTAAACTTCAAAAGCCATTATTCTTAAAAATTTAATGTATTCTGTCAGAAATAACAGTATTACATATAACAGTTCATGGCTGAAATAAAAGTAGACTTCAATTCAAAGATATTAATTACTGAGTCAACAGTCTAGAACTATGAACAAATATCACTTGATGAACAATCCAACTGTTGCTAACCTTAAGAATTAGGTGAAAGGAAACAAGACAATTTTAAGGGAGAGAAGTACTAATAACTGGAGATATCAGGACAGGCTACACCTAGGAAATAGTCTATGAGTTTCTTTTTGAATGAAACTAGAGATTCTGAGAGGTAAGTATGGAGCATATTTTAGGTGGGGGAGGGGAGGAGGAAAGCTGTGATGGAATTGGTCAAATTCAAGGAATGGTTACAAGGCCAGTTTGGTTACAGCACAGAATATGTAAAAGGTGAGCTTGTAAAGTCAGGCTGGAGAAGGAGGAACAAGTCAGCTTTTTAAAGGCTGGACTAAGAATTTCCTATTTTATATCAAGTAAAAGGATAATCACTACTTTTGAATAGAAAAATGAAATAGTCAGACACGTGTCTTAAAAATACTAAATTGGTGGTACATGATTGTGATGGAATACTATTACACTATAAGAAATAATGAACTTGATGATCTTTGAAAAACATAGACTTGCACGAAAAAATGAAGAGTGAAATAAGCAAAACCAAGAGGTTGTTGTATATAGTAACAGCAATACCATTTTAAAAATGACTTTGAGTGAATAAGTCATTTAAACTGTCATAAATACCCAAATTAGGTACAAAGGACATATGTAGGAAGATGCTATCTGCATCCAGAGAAAGAAATGACACATAGAAGAAGATAGAGAATGATTTTACATATATATTTGTGTCAAATGGTAGCCATCTCTGGGGCAGGGTGGGAGGAATGAAAAAAGAAACTTATATGATGACTTTATTAGATATTTAAAAGGAATAGTAAATAGTACATAACAGATCTGCAGTTTCATGTTTGACCACTTTTTTATTATTATACTGTTATAGAAATGTTTTATTCCATAAATTCAAAATAAAATAAAAAATTTAAAAGTAATAATTTGACAACTCTATAGAGGATGAATTGGAAGCAAGGAGATCAGTTAGGAGACTATTCCAATAGTCTAGGTAAAGCGTGATGAAAATCTGAATTACGACAGTGGCCAAGGGAATGGAGAGAAGATGAATGTAAGACATGTAGAAGCAGAACAGACAAGATTTGGCAACTGTTGGATATGTAGAAAGAGTGAGTGAGAAGAAAGAATCAAGGATGAGCCCAAGGGCTATGAGTTTGGGTATTGGAAGAATGGAGGTACCTTTAAGAGATTTACACTTACGTTCCATTTCTTGTCCAAGATATGAACACCAGCGATTTCTCATATCTTCTACAGCAACTATATCTTTCTCTTCCATTTCATCCACCAGTAACAATGGCAAACTTGGGACAATATACTCATTCATAATAAACAATCCACTGTTTACTTCTTGATCATCTCCAGATTCAAATAGTTCTGCTGCATGCTCATTTAATTTCTTTATGAGATATAAAATAAGAACAAATTTTTTCTTACTAAATTTACTGCATCATCTTGATACTGAATACAACCTAAATCATGTAATCCATATGCTTATGATTAAAGGTGGTCACACAGATGCTTAAACATGGCTACCATAATACATTTTGTCACTGGAAGATATTCAATTGGCAATTTTTTAAATAGAAAATAAATTTTTAAACATCATTTTAAGTATTTTTTCATTGATGATAAAGTGGAAAAATATTTATCTTATTTAAAAAACCCCACAATTTAAAATGTGGCAAGGTATACATCAACAAAAAATTCAGTAAGAAAGGAAATTGTGACAAGCTATACATAACTCCAGGAAAAAAAATCATCAAAAGACACTTTGCTTCGTGATTTACAAAGAAAACCTCTGTAGAATCCAGTCTTTGTCCTTTAGGAATTCAAATATATATATTTATTATTGTTGCAAAATACTGCAATAAATTAAAAAATTGTCAACTACAATCCTTTATTTGTATTGTTTTTAAAATATCCGTTTCACAAGGGTTTTTATGTAAAGTTAACTGACTTAAATCTTAAAAAGCATTTTATTCTAGAGTGAGTATAATTTTTACATTAATATGGCATCTCTTATCCAAGTAAATAATTATATCATGAAAATATTTTTGAGTTAAAGTTAAGATTTCTTTCCCATAACTTTCTTGAATCTCTACATACTAACATATAAAAGGAAAAAATTTCGTAAATAAGTTACTACTTATCCACTTTTTGAAAAACTAGTTGTCAAGAATCAATTCCATTTAAGTTTATTATCATTTTTAACAAATCACTTGTACAATCCTAAAGTGTGAATGCTTCTATTTAAATATTACATAGACCAGATATCAAGCCATATGCAAATGCTTTTTAAAATAATTAATCACATTTTATCTTTTTAAACTCTAATAAAGTCAGAAAAATACAGTTGAAGTCTACAGTGAAATGAAAGACCTAAACATAAAATTATTTTGAAATTGGTTGTTAAGACTATCGAATTTAATAAGCTCAAAAGAACACTGCTAAACTTTAAAAATGGATACAAATACTAATATGCAAATTAATTTAAGAAAAAAATTTTTCAAGGCAAGTAGTAATATTACATACAAATGTCCCCATTTGATTTTTAACTGACTTTTCAAACAAAGAATTGCAATCTAATGCAGAAGTGCCAAACTCAAAGCCCCAAAATTCATTAGTGTGAATCAGATTAAAATATAATTGGGTATATTTGTGTTTAACTGTAGCTTTCTCTAGAGTGGTTTGGAGAGGGAGGGAGATTTAAAAATACACAGCAGAGAACAAAAGAAAAGTTAGAAGCAAAAAAAAAAAAACAGGGTAAACTCTGAAAACAATGTACCGTATTTATTACATTGTTATTTTTTTAAAGTGAATAATCTGAAATATAAATCCATGGTTTTATATTTAATCCTCTATTCTGTGCTGTATATTTATGGAAATATTCTTTTTTTTGGTCTTTTACATTTAAGTTCCAAAAGAATTAAAGATTTAAAAATATATAAGTGGGAAATGTTTAACAAAATAAATAAAAATATAATATGATATAGGTAATATTAATTTAAGCTTTTCTAATCAGTTTCTATTTGAGTTTCACACCACAGGTCTAATATGTAAAGTGTTCTGTTCTCTCAGAACTGATATTTATCACATTTCACTGACACACATTCTTAAAAATATACTTACAACAGCTAAAATAAGTGAACTATATATATTTGGAAACAGAATTGAGTAGTTTGCTGTATGAAAAATGAACTCGTTTTAGGAGTTCCTAATAGACAAAGTTATGGCTGACTAGGGGTGAAATTTAATGAGAAAACAGAAGCAACATGGAATTCCTCATTTGACACAGTAAGTTTCGCTGAAACTAAAAACATTTATACTTTCCAATGGATGATACTCCCAATAACCAGAATTAATTGGAGTAAACAAAAAAATGATGAAAATGTCTATGGACAAGATTCTGGGTATAATGGACATTGAAAATATTGGAAAAGCAATTATCATCTGTTAAGGATACAAAAAGGCAGTGAATTACAAGGCATCTTCAGATGTGATAATAATAACAGTTAATGACAAGGGTTTAAATATGCCAGTTAATAACCAGATCAGCACAATGCAATTACAATAAAATTCTTATGTCTTTCGAGGTTGTAATAGCATCACAGAAAAAGTACAATTGCAAAAAAAAACCCATTAAAATTAAAAACTGTCACATAATAAATTATTGTCTGGTCTGTTAAAAAAAAGATATTTCTCTTTTTCCCCACACCCAAAGCGATTAGAGATCCACAAAAGGAAGGGGAATGTGTCAGGGCAAATGAACCAGGATTTTTGAAGGGATCTGGGCAAGAGAGGACCCCTTGGCAGAGTTTTGTTTCAGGCTTAAATTCAGTCCTTCTATCTCTGTCCAGATTCTCCATGTATTTCTTCACATGTTGTCATTAACAGCTTAAGTCCAAAATGAAATGGGTAAACAACTGCATGGATTCCACTTACTAGTAAACATTCTCTTCTGTAATGTGATATCAATTCTTCATCATGTCCTCGGTATGGGCCCTTAGACAAGAGCTCCTTGTTATTCTGATAAGCACAGATAAGATACAGTATGGCTTCTACGTAACTTAAAATTAAAAGAAGAAAATAACATCAGTGTTTCCATATATATATATATATATGTAACAGCACAAAAAAGTCAAAATTTTGACAGTCTGTGTCAGTGAAAGAGAACATTAGTACAAATACAAATGGAAATTTAAGTTTTTCTTCCCCAGAAGAGTAGGATTTAATTCCCAAGACAGTAATCATTAAGACTATCAAAAGCAGCTAGTAATTTAGAAAGCATAAAAATAAATGAAGGTAGGACATTTATTTTTATGTCTATCCTCCGCATGTCCTATTTTTTCAACCTTGCATTATAGGAAAGCAACTATAACTTATTCAATTAATGATCAAAAATTTATTTTTGTAAAGAAGGACTAAATTACTCCAAGTCTCTTGATTAAGAAAATTAAAGAAAATTTGGAAGAATTTTGGAAAATTATTCACTGGGAAAAGGAAAGAATGTCTCCTGAAAGGCAGAATAATGTAGTAGATAAGACACTAAACTTCAAAGAGAGATGTGGGTTTAAATCTTGTCTCAAAAACTTAACAGCTGTGTGGCCATGATGTAGGGAATATGTTTCAAAGTATATTTTTGTATATCCTCTAAAAATAATCAAATCCTTTTGAACTGCTACAAGAATACTGATAGAATTATTTGACAATATAGTAAGATACATATTCAGACTTAATTATAACTTTAATAATGTTAATACTGGGAAAAACAAATCAACACTGAATTTTTATTTTTTGTAACTAATGCAAAGTATTACATATGCTAGAAAATAGAATACTTTCATAAATACTAAATAAAAAGATTTAGGAATCAGTATAGTAAATTAGAAAATGAGATTGGTAGTATGATTTCAACTATTCTCCTTTATTCCAGTTAAGTGTAATTAAAGACATATCTGAATCATTTCTTAGTAATTTTGAAAAAAAGACAGGATATGTCAAGGAAATTTGAATCCTACTTCTAGCCTTTCACTAACCTATGTAAATATATTTGAGTTATTTAAGCTGTCTGTTCCTCAGTTTATCTACAAAGCAAGAATAATATCTATCCCATATATTTTAATGTGTTGTTAGGATAAAATCAGATCATAGATATGAAAGTGCACTGAAGAAGTTAGAAGTTGACCATGGCTCAAAATTCAAGAATACTTCAAGAAAGTATCTGAATGTTCATGGCTATTTCAGATATATTGATTACAGTCAATCAAGAAGCATTTGCTAAATACTTATTATAGGATAGACACTGTGTTATGCATTGAGAACACAAAGACAATGGCAAACTAGTTGTCATACTGAAGGAGATTACATTCTAATGAGGGAGAAAAGGTGCACATATATAGCTATGTGCAAAATACCAACATAAATTTTTTCAGGAAGGTGTCATGTAGAAGATGGTGAGTGAACTAAATCTTAAAGGAAGCCAGGGATTGTAAGAGGTAGAGGTGGGCTGGGAGTTGGTGAAGGGAAAGTGAAAAGGCACAGAGATAGGGGATGGAAGGTCATGTGTGAAGACCAAAAAATTCAGGTAGGCAGTATTACAGAAGTGGTATGACATGCAGTATGTCTGGAAAGGTAGAAGGAGATCGGGCAGTAAAGAGTTTTAAATGCCAAATAGAAGAGTTTACATATGATCATGGAGGCAAACAGGGAATGACTAAAATTCACCAAATAGGGCACTGACATTATAGACCTTCTCTTGAGGAAAATCACTTGGGGAGCTGTTTGCAAGATGGATTAGGGTGGGGAGACATTTGAAAAGGAGACCAATTAAGAGACTACTGCAAAGAGTCCACATGAATGGTGACAGGGCTATGGGTTGAGGCAGTGCATACATAGGAGAAGACAAGGGTATGTATGAGATGCTGGAAACGTGGAAATGACAACATTTGCAAGGGACTGGACATTGTGGGTGTGAGAGGCAGGGGGCTGACACTGAGAATAAAGGGAATAGGAGTGTCTTTAATGAAATTTAAGAAAAGGGGAAAGTTTTGGGAGAAAGAAAATGGACGTGTTTAAGTGTACTGAATTTATGCTAACAAGATGAACAATTCTTACCATATTTCAGTGAACTGTGACTTCATTAATATGGGTAATTCTCTACATTGACATATATTGCAAATTCTTCTATGACTTAAAATGTAAGATTCTCACAAGTAATGAAAAGGTGACAAATTTTTTGAAAACCACAAATCTGGTAATGAATGTGGTTTGTTCCTGAAATGGCACACTGTCTATTACTGGGGCCATACTAAAATCTTTCCAGCCAGGTGGGATCTACTCTAGGTTATACTGTTGGTATAGTCTTTGAGAATCCAAGGTCACTTTCAAAATAGAATAAGGTATAACAGTAAGGCATTGGTGGATGAAAAACTATTCTGTTGATGAAAACAGATTTTCAACTAGGGTAATCAAAACGAATTCTGCTCCTTAATTTTTATTTTGCAATTGAGTTTTGCCACATATTAAACATAACTTGTATTGTAGAAGGACAGGACAGGACAGATGTCTGACATCTCCAGCTCTGAAATTTTGGATTTCTTTGCTTTTGTTCTTTTGGGAGTATGCAATAAAATCAATTATCTTTGAAATTAGGAAACTACAATAAAAATGGTAGCACCGCCCTCTAGAGGACATAATCCAAAAGAGTACAAAAAATGTTTTGGTAGATATAATAAAAATACAGAAAAATTTCTTAAGGAATCTCAAGAGTAGGAAGAGATTTCAGTGGCTAGCTCCAATTGCAAAAAGGCAAAAATATTACATAAAGGAATAAGAATAGTACATGAATACCATACGCAAATACAAATTCTCTATGTGCTTACCATACAGTATAATTGAGAACTGTATGCTCACAAAGATTCTGCTGGAATGATTCTCTATTGTACTGAACCAACCCTAGGTTTTTACTTCATGTCAGGAAAACAGAAACTCTGGTGCAATCTACCAACCTTGAAAAAAATAATTTTGATGACAATTCTGAGTCTGTGATCTGTGGACCAGCATGACTAAGTCTGAATAAGTTCATGACTACAAGGTTAACTTCCTGATAATGGATGTTTTGGTCATGACCTTCTACAAAATGCACATAAATATAAAATGACCTTTACCGCATTGTGACACTTCCTTATACCACATTTCCAGACATGGTGGTGAGAAGGGATAGAGAAAGAGTTCTTAAAATGTCTACAAATATGAGTGCAGTTAATTCCACTGTTTATAGCAATAGTGTCTTGCTAAAATGTTTATTTCTGTGATTCAGTCAATTTCCATTTTCTGTAGTTCACTTAAAAGTAATCTTAATTTGTAGCTCTATTTCTTACTAGGTTTGTGATGGTGTAGTAAAATTACTATTACTATGTCTTTTATAATAACTAAAGTGATGAGATAATTAGCCTCTGGGGCCAATATATATTCAGATTGGATGCAGAAAAAGTTCACTAAAAAGGAAACCAGATACTATGAGATATACGGCATGTATCCTGGCTCTGCTGAAATGAATTCTTCCTATTTCCCTAAAACTCTGCTCACTCAAAACCTGCATGTTCTTTTCCATTTTTAAGTTTCAATGGCAGGAGTAGATAAGAATATAGTGAAATTATCTAAAGCAAATACTAAAAGAATCAAACTGGCAGATGTAATGAAAATACAAAATAAGTTTTGAAATACACACCTTTTCATAGAAATGAAAAAAAAGCATAAATCTAAGTAAAAATCAAGCATATGTATGTGTGTGTATGTGCGCGTGCGCGCGCGCGTGCGTGTGTGTGTGTGTGTGTGTACATATATTTGGCATGTTCCCCATAATATCAAACTCTCTTCTTAACTTTTCTTACCTCTTTTTTTGAAAATGTTCTAGGCCTATCATGAGATACATTGTTGTGTCTCTGAAGTTCCTATAATCGTGGTGCCACTTCTGTAGGAAAAGAAAAATTTGTATTTCAGATTCTAATAAAAGAAATTACAACAAACCCCATACACAGGTTTTTTTTTCTGATAATAGACATTTTCCTAAATAAACATGATTAACTGACCTTTCTAAATAGTTTAGTAAAAAAAAAAGGAATAAGACTTAAAAAGCAATTTCTCTATAGCAACTTCTGTGATAAAACTTACTAAATGCCGATAAAAAACTATAGAAGAAAAATATGAAAGAAATGGAAAGTTAGATATGAATTTTATTTTTTCTATGATAAAATATAAAATCATATTTTGAAACCCTGACATAATTTTTTTATGTCTAAATAGTACAATTTTTAATGTATGTAAATGTAAGAATTAAAACAAATGCCATGGTCATCAGATCTCAGTGCCTTAGACATACTACATACTTACTGTTCACATATTTGGAACTGAGACCATAAAGAACTCAGGAGATCATTTAGTTCCCCCCAACCCATTCTAGAGATAGGGAGAAGCAGCAGCCTAGAGGGGTTTCAGTGACTTATTCACATTCACACAGGGGGCAATCAGCAGAGCTAGGATTCTAACCCAGGTCCTCTGGCTTCAACTCCAGTGTTTTGTCGATTATGTCTACAGATTTCCAGGCTTTCCTTTGAAGTCACCACATCAACTCCAACCTTCTCAACTAGAGAGAAATTCTTATCCCTCTCCTGCACTCATATAGATATGTGATCTCACTGATTGAGATGTTCTCTCCAATGATGCCGATAACAACATGCCTGTGCCTACCCATCCTTTACATTTCTTGTTCATGTCCTCCCCACAAACCGCCACAATGGATTCATCAAATATGCTGGAGCATTCTCCCTATATAAGAATACCAATGGGGCCACTGAGGCCCCTTGGTTACCTTTCACTTTTGCTAAATGGTCAATTAGTCAATGAGTGAATGAACGATACATTTATTAAATGCTTACCATGTGCAAGGCACTGTGCTAAGGGCTAGGGAAACAAATGGAAAAGTAAGACAGTACCTCCTCTAAAGGAGCTCTCATTCTAATGGTGAAGACAACATTATGGAAGATTTCAGCTGCAAGTCAGATGAAAAAGTTCCATGATCCCTAAAGAGCAGCAGCAAAGCAAAGGTAATGTCTCTCCTTTAATGTCATTTCCATTGATAAAAAGAAATCAGGATCTGATGTTGAACTATTTAACCTGCACTGATAAGGATGGCTGTGAGGGCTCTGATGCCTATCTACCTTTTGGTGGTAGTTGGGAGAATGTCAAGTTTGATATGCCTAAGTTTCTTGAATACCAGTCTTCCACTTGTAGAACCAATAGTCAATATTTAAAGAAAGCTTAAAACTATGATCTTAGCACCTTCTCTATGCTTATCCAGTCTTGCCCTCTTAAGAATTTCAAATCATTTCTAGTTTTCTTCCTTCACTATTCTCAATCATGTTATGTAGGCAGTTGTGTTTTTTCTTTCCTTATGATTAGACTTGTAAATCCCTACCTAAATACATTGCTATATATTCCTGGCCAGGAAAGGCCATTCTAATATTTTAAGCTGTTATTTAAAATTTGGAATCTAGGTCTCTGACAAAATATTCTTAACTAACGGTTCAATTTGTAAATGTGCTTTTTCTCATTGGAAAAAAATGCTTTCAATTGGCAGTCATAATATAAAAACATTATCTATGTTTCTAAGGTCTTTAGCTTCTTGTTCATAACTCTTAGAACTTAACAATAACTACTTGATTCCTTAGGACAGTGATACAATGACCGCCTGGCTTATCAAATGAAAGACACCTAAAACCACACATCTTTTTTTCCAAAGCTTCACCTCCTTACAACTATATTATTTCTGCAGTGGCATCACCACTTACTTAGTCTTCAAATTTCAAAACATTATTATTATGTTGACTCTCTCTCATTTTTCACATTGAAATTGGTTTGATGTTCTGTGAATTCTATTCAGTTGACTAGTACTTATTAAGCACTTTCTATGTGCCAGGAATTGTATTAAGCACTGGGCATACAAAAAAAGGCAAAAAACAGCTCTTAATCTCTAGATGAAACAATGGGGGAGACAAACTGTGAACATAAAGATACACATAGGATAAACTGGGGTTAGTATCAGAAGGAAGTCAGTAATATTAGGGAGGAATGGGAAAGGCTTCTTGCAGAAGATGGAACTAAGTGAGACTTAAAGAAAGCCAGCAAAGTGAGGAGGAGTACAGGAGACCTGCACTTTGGGAAGTCCAATTTGACAGCTGAGAGACAGATGGATTAGAGCAGAGAGAGACTTGGGGCAGGAAGATCAACTAGCAGGCTATTACATAGTCTAAGTCTGAGGAGAAAGGAAAGATTTAAGTTGTGAGCCTGGGCAGCTGGGAAAAGGACAGTACCTTTGAAAGTAATAGATAAGTTATGAAGAAGGGAGGGTTTGGGGGTAAAGATAATGAGCTTAGTTTTAGACATGTTGAATGTAAGATGTCCATAGAATATCCAGTGCAAAATGCCTAAAAGGAAACTGGAGATTGGGAGAGAGGCTAGAGCTAGACAAAGAGATCTGAGAATCATCTTCATAGAGATTATAGTTGAAAGTGTGAAAGCTAATAAGATAACTAAGTGAAGTAGTACAGAGGGAGTAGAAAAGAAGGCCTAGGATAAAGACTTGGAAGACTTGCCCTGTTAGTGAGCAAGTGATGGACGAAGATATAAAAAAGGAAATAGAAGAGTAGACAATGAGGAAGAGACCTATGAAAGAGTAGTGTCATGAAAACCTAGAGAGAAGACAGTATTAAGGAGCAGAAGTGATCAACAGTGTCAAAGGTTTCACAGGATAAGAATTCATCAGACATTCACCTTATATGACATCTATTTATAGAAATAGACATGTAAAAATTATATTTCTTGTACCTTTCTCAAATCTTTTCCCTCTTCATCCCTGCTACACTACTCTAGTAAGTGTTCTTACTGTCTGTTTCAGTCATCACAACAGTCTGCTGATATATCTTCCTTCTTCCATTACCTTTAGTGGAAGAATTTACTGGACTGCTCGACTCACCTTCTTCATGCAACTCCTCAAGTTTGAAATCTTGAGTGGCTTGTACTATCTACTTAATAAAATTCAAAATCCTGTACCTAGCAACCTGAGGCCTGGTGTCCCTCTAACTTTGTGGCCTTATTACAAACTACCGTATAACTTACTCCCTTACCCAGTGTACTCACTTTGTACTTTCCTGACTCCATAATTTTGTTCACTCTGTCCTTGACATGTTCTCCCTTTAGTTTTTACTTCCTGAATTCTTTTACAGTTTTATATAAAAATTCCCATGCCACCTCTCTCTAGTGCTCACACATTTTAGATATAACACTTATCTAACCTAGCTATTTGTGAATGAATAAAATTCTGAATATATTATATTAATCTTTAAATCAAAAATTGGATTCTTTCAAAAACTCACATTTTTCTCAAATATTTTATGTTCATAGTGTTTTAAACATTTTTTTTCAATTTAAATGGTTACCTGAATAGTTACTTGAAAGGTTATAGCAATATAGAAATGCATTAATGTAGAAATTTCCCACCCTTAAAATGTTTTCCCCACAGTAATCTAATAACAGTAAATGCCATTTACATAACACTTTAAGGTTTGAAAAGGTTTTTATGTATATTATTTCATTTGATCCTGAGAACAACACTATAAATTGGAGGTATTATTCTCCCTATTTTACAGGTGGACAAAACTGAGGTTAAGAGAGGTTACATGCCTTGCCCTTGACTGCATGACTAGCAAGACAGGATTTGAATTCAGGTCTTCCTGACTCCACATCCAATATTCTATCTACTATACTATGTCATTAGTCAAACCATGTCTTGTTGCTTAGTTTGGGGGCAAATTCAATTTAAAACTAGGCCCCTGAAAAATCTATGAAAAGAGGTGAAAAGGGGAGTGGCAAGAGAACATTCAAACTATGAAAGCTTGGTATGTCTGTTCAACATTTCTCATAAAGAAAAGTGATTGATTTATAAAGTGATTGAGTTCATATAACAAAACATAAATAACAGTTCATATATTAAGTTCATATAACAAAAAACAGGATTGTGCTTTGCTACATATAAATCAAAAGATAAACTGTGATGACAAAAAATTAAAGCTTTTATTTAAATATTATTTCATGTAAAAACAAGCCAAGAAGACATATAATAACAGTCAATAAAATTCTCTTTGGATATAATCCATTTTGAGTATAATTTTTATGCATAAAATAATCCTTAATGAAAAGCAAAGTTGGATTTGTCCAAACTTTTCTGCAATTAAAATTCAAATTTATTCAATATATATGGCATATGACATACAAAGAGATTATAATTTCTAAAAAAGATGATTTTGTTGTGGATAAGATTCAACATATAAGACAATTTAATATTCTTGAAGACTCCTATGTTCATAACAATGTGACAATTGACTATATGATGATTTAACAGTTTGGAAAAGCAGAATACTTCCAATTGGGGGGAAAAAGTATTCTTAACCTAGCAGAAAAAGAAAAGTACTCACTTGAACTCTTTTGAAAATAAGTATTTTAGACTTGAACTTCTGGGAGTCACAATGACAGAGTGAACAGTAAATGCTCTCTCCTCCCCCCTTGTTGAGCTCGAAAGAATCATAAAATATTTCCCCAGAAAAATCCTGGATCAGTGGGAATAGTGGACAGGCCAAATAGTCTCACAACACCTGAGGCTACGAAAATAGATAAGGGATTCCTCTTACTCTGGCAAAGATGAACCGGAAGGAGAGGGGCTCCAGGACAGTGGAAACTCACACTAGGACCCAGGTGTGCCTCAGCACTAGAAGAGGAGCCACAGAGGGGGCAGAAACTTGCATGAGGACCCAAGTGTGCCTCAGCACTCCAGGGGAGACAGAAAGACAATAGAGCAGCTGGGATCACCAACCTCTGAGCTTGCCTTTGCCTCAGTTCGACTGAGGAGATCTCCCATGACCAGGCTACCCCTCCCCCAGACTTAACAAGCTAGCCCCAGGCTGATCTGGGAACACAAAACAAAAAGATAAATCAGCACCTGCCCTTAGCTTTCACCCCAGTCAGCTCAGCACCAAGTTCTGCAGCTTGTAACTGAAAGAAGCAGAAACCACAACACAAATCATCATCGTGAGAAGAAACAGCAGAGCAAGGGCAAAAAAACCATAGAATGGACCAAAAGAAGAATACCAAAGAGGTCAGCGTGAGACTGGACTTCCATCTGAAACTTCAAAAGGGACTATGAACTGCTCCCATGCACAAACAGTTCTCCTGGAACAGGTGAAGAAGGAAATAGAAGAAACACTGGCCAATGATGTTAAAAGTATGAAAACAGAATTCACTGAAGAGAACAACTTCTTAAGAAGGAAAATTGAACAAATAGAAAAGTAAGCACAAAACCTAGTGGGGAAAATTGGACAAATGGAAGAGGAAGTACAAAAACTAACTGGAGAAAATAATTCCTTAAAAGGAATAATTGGACAGGCAGAATAGGAGATGCAAAAGTTAAGTGAAGAAAACAATTTGATAAAAATTAGAATTGGGCAAGCAGAAACTAATGACTCTATAAGACATCAAGAATCAGTCAAACAAAGTTCAAAGAATGAAAAGATAGAAGAAAATGTAAAATATCTAACTGGAAAACCAACTAACCTGGAAAACAGACCCAGGAGAGAAAATTTAAGAATTACCGGCCTACCAGAAAGCCATGATGAAAAAAGCAGTGTGGAAAATACCTTCCAAGAAATCATCAAGGAATACTGCCTAGAAGTGCTAGATCCAGAGGGCAAAATAGTCATCGAAAGAATCTACCATGCACCTCGCAAAAGGGATCCAAAATTAAAAACCTCAAGAAATATTGTTGTCAAATTCCAGAACTATCAAGTGGAGGATAAAATACTACAGGCAGCCAGAAAGAAACCATTCAAATATCACGGAGCTACAGTCAGGATCACACAAGACCTGGCAGCTTCTACATTAAAATATCGAAAGAACTGGAATCCAAATTCCGTACACAAAGAAGCTGGGGCTACAACCAAGTAGCAAAGTTCAGCATATCATTTCAGGCAAGGAAATGGTCATTCAATGAAGTGAGGGATTTCCAGACCTTGCTGACAAGAAGGCCAGAACTCAATAGAAAATTCGACCTTCAAACGCAAGTCTCAAGAGAGGCATAAAAAGGTAAACAGGGGAGAAAAAAACAACCAAAACCTGTTACTCAATTTGGGAAAACTGTTTACCTTCCTATAAGGGAAGATGATACCTGTTAATCTTCAGAACTGTACATCTATTATGAAATATAAAAGGTATATACATAGAGGGAACGTGTATAAAGTAAATGATGTGATGATAAAAATATGATTTAAGCATGCGAAGGGATTGTAACAGAAGATGTGAAAAGGAGGAAGCAGAAAATGGTAAATTACATCACAGGAAGAAGTACAAAATTATAGTAGAGGGAAAGGGGAGGGAGAAGAGCATTGTTTGAGAGGTACTCTAATCTGATTTGGTTCAAGGAGGGGACACTAAACTTAAGTATATAATTGTAATTAGCTCTATAGGCAGTAGGAGGGGAAGGGGGAAGAAAGGGGAGGGGAAGCTAAAAGGGAGGGAAGAAGTAGTAAGGGTAAAGGGGAGTAAAAGGGAGGAGCACTAAAAGAAGAAAGGGAAGACTGGGGTAGATGGTGGTGAAAAGTGAAAACTATTAAGAAGGGGAAGAGAGACGGGAGAACTAAAAGCACAAATGGTGGGAAAGAGAATGAAGGGAAATACACAGATTGTAATCAAAACTGTGAATGTGAATGGAATCAACTCTCCCATAAAATGGAGATGGATAGCAGAATAGATTAAAAAAGTCATAATCCAACAATATGTTTTTTACAAGAAACACATTTGAAATGGGGGGATATACACAGGGTAAAGGTAAAAGGTTGGAGCAGAACATATTGTGCTTCAGAGGATGTAAGAAAAGCAGGGGTAGCAATCCTAATCTCAGACAAAGCAAAAGCAGAAATAGATCTAATCAAAAGAGATAAGGAAGGAAACTATATCCTGCTAAAAGGCACCACAGACAATGAAGTAATGTCATTACTAAACATGTGTGCTCCAAGTGGTATAGCATCCAAATTCTTAGAGGAGAGGTTGGGGGAGCTGAAGGAAGAAATAGACAGCAAAACTATACTAGGTGGGGACCTCAACCTCCTCCTCTCTGAACTTGATAAATCTAATCTCAAAATAAACAAGAAAGAGGTTAAGGAGGTAAATAAAACTCTGGATAAGGTAGATACGACAGCTCTCTAGAGAAAACTGAATGGGAATAGAAAGGAATATACCTTTTCTCAGCTAGTACATGGCACATATACAAAAACTGACCATGTTCTAGGGCATAAAAACCTCACAATCCAGTGCAGAAAAGCAGAGATAGTGAATGCATTCTTCTGAGACCATAATGTAATAAAAAATATATGTAATAAAAGGCCATGGAAAGATAAACCAAAAATTAATTGGAAACTAAATAATCTAATCCTAAAGAAGGAGTGGGTTAAACAACAAATCACAGAAACAATCAACAACTTCATTCAAGAGAATGACAACAGTGAGACAAACTATCAAATCTTATGGGATAGTGTAAAAGCAGTTCTTAGGGGAAATTTTATATCTTTGAATGACTACATGAATAAAATAGAGAAAGAGGAGATCAATGACTTGGGCATGCAGCTGAAAAACCTAGAAAAATAACAAATTGAAAATCTCCAAGTAAATACCAAACTAGCAATACTGAAAACCAAAGGAGAGACTAATAAAATTGAAATTAAATAAAATTATTGAACTAATAAATAAAACTAATAGTTGATTTTATGAAGAAACTAACAAAATTGATAAACCTTTGGTCAATTTGATTTAAAAAAGAAAGAAGAAAACCACTAATATCAAAAACGAAAGGGGTGAACTCACCTCCAATGAGGAGGAAATTTAAACAGTAATTAGAAATTACTCTGCCCAACTTTATGCCCATAAATTTAACAATCTAAATGAGATGGATGAGTATTTTAAAAAATACAAATTGCCAGATTAACAAAAGAGGAAGTTAAATACTTAAACAACCCCATCTCAGGAAAAGAAATTGAACAAGACATCAATGAACTCCCTAGGAAAAAATCTCCAGGGCCAGATGGATTTACAAGTGAATTCTATCAAACACTTAAAGAACAGTTAATTCTAATACTATATAGACTATTTTTGAAAATTGGGGAAGAAAGAGTCCTCCCAAGTTCTTTTTATGATACAAATATGGTTTTGATACCTAAACCAGGAAGAGATAAAACAGAGAAAGAAAATTATAGACCAATTTCTCTAATGAATATGGATGCAAAAATTTTAAATAAGATTTTAGCAAAACGAATATAGCATCTTATCACGAGATAGGTAGGATTCATACCAGGAATGCATGGCTGGTTCAATACGAGAAAAACTATTAGCATTATTGATCATATCAACAACAAAACTGACAGAAACCACATGATTATCTCAATAGATGCAGAAAAAGCTTTTGACAAAACACAACACCCATTCCTATTAAAAACGCTGGAGGACAAAGGGAACATTCCATAAAATAATAAGCATTATCTACCTAAAACCTTCAGCAAGCATTATATGCAATGGAGATAAGCTAGATGCATTTCCAGTAAGATCAGGGGTGAAACAATGATGTCCATTATCACCACTATTATTCAGTATGGTACTAGAAATGTTAGCTGTAGCAATTAGACAAGAGAAAGAAATTGATGGTATTAAAACAGGCAAAGAAGAAACTAAGTTATCACTCTTTGCAAATGATACGATGATAAACTTAGAGAATCCCAGAGATTCAAGTAAAAACTCACTTGAAATAATAAACAACTTTGGCAAATTTGCAGGTTACAAAATAAACCCACACAAATCTTCTGCATTCCTATATATTAGTAACAAAGTCCAACAGCAAGAGATAGAAAGAAAAATCTCATTTAAAGCTAAGGTAGATGCTATAAAATATTTGGGAGTTTACCTGCCAAAACAAACCCAGGGACTATATGAACACAATTACAAAACACTTTTTGCAGAAATAAAGTCAGACCTACGTAAGTAGAAATGCTTGCTCATGGGTAGGCCAAGCCAATATAATAAAAATGACAATTCTACCTAAATTAATTTACTTACTTAGTGCCATTCTAATTAAACTATCAGACAATTATTTTCTATAGCTAGATAAAATAATATCAAAATTCATCTGGAAGAACAAAAAGTCCAGAATATTAAAGGGACTAATGAAAAGAAATGCTAGGGAAGTTGGCCTAGTGCTACCAGATCTCAAATTATATTGTAAAGCAGCAATTACCAAAACCACTTGCTGTTGGCTAAGAAGCAGAAGGGTAGACAAATGGAATAGGCTAGGTACTCAAGACACAGTAGGCAATGAATATAGCAATCTACTGTTTGATAAACCCAAGGACCCCTGCTTTTGGGATAAGAACTCACTGTTTGATAAATATTGCTGGGAAAACTGGATAAAAGTGTGGCAGCAGCACCTAGGCACAGACCAATGCTTGACACCATACACAAGAATAAAGTCCAAATGGGTACATGATCTAGGTATAAAGATTGATATCATGGACAAATTGGTGGAGCAAGGAATAGTGTGTTTATCAGATTTATGGAGAAGGGAAGAAATTTTGACTAAAGAAGAGATAGAAAGCATTATGAAGTGCAAGATGGATAATTTTGATTACATTAAACTGAAAAGGTTTTGCACAATCAAACCCAATACAACCAAAATTCGGAGGGATGTAGGATGTTGGGAATTTTTACAGCTAATCCTGGGGATAAAGGCCTCATTTCTAGAATATATAGAGAATTGAGTCAAATGTACAAAAATACAAGTCATTCCCCAATTGATAAATGGTCAAAGGATATGAACAGGCAATTTTCAGAGGAAGAAATTAAAGATATCTATAGTCATATGAAAAAATGCTCTAAATCATTATTGATTAGAGAGATGCAAATCAAAACAACTCTAAGGTACCACATCACACCTATCAGATTGGCAAACATGACAGAACAGGAAGATGATAAATGATGGAGAGGATGTGGGAGAGTTGGAACACTAATACACTGCTGCTGGAGCTGTGAGCTGATCCAACCATTCTGGAGAGCAATTTGGAACTATGCCCAAAAGGCTAAAAAATGTGCATATCCTTTGACTCAGCAATATCTCTCCTAGGACGGTATCCCCAAGAGATCGTAAAAATGGGAAAGGCTCCCATATGTACAAAAATATTTCTAGCAGCACTCTTTGTGGTGGCCAAAAACTGGAAATCAAGGGGATGCCCATCAACTGGGCAATGGATGAATAAATTATTGTATATGAATGTAATGGAATACTATTGTGCTATAAGACATGATGCACAGGAAGATTTCAGAGAGACCTGGCAAGACTTATATGATCTGATGCTGACAGAAAGGAGCAGAACCAGGAGAACTTTGTGTACAGCAATGACCACAGTGTGCAAGAGTTTTTTCTGGTAGATTTGGAATTTCACTGCAATGCAAGGACTTAAAAAAAAATTCCCAATGGTCTTCTAAGGCAAAATGCCCCCCGCATCCAGAGAAAGAACTATGGTAGTCAATTGCAGAATGCAGCAGATCAATTTTTTGTGTGTGTATTATGTTTTGGTTTGTTACATGATTTCTCCCATTCATTTTAGTTCTTCTACACAGCATGACTATAGCGAAAATGTATTTAATAAGAATGTATATGTAGATCCTATATAGAATTGTATGCCATCTTGGGGAGGGAGGGGGAGTTGTGGGATAGGTAGGGGGAAAAGAATCTAATTTATACGGTAGTGATTGTAGAAAACTAAAAATAAATAAAATTAATAAAATAAAAAAAAGAAAATAAGTATTTTAAGCAAACATTAAAATATATCAAAATAGTAAAGTTATATGCTAACCTCCTGGACACTGTCTCTTCTCTGGATTTTTGTGACAATTCTTTCTTGATTGTTCTTTCAATTTGCTCCTTCTCAGTCCCCTCTGTTGGTCTATCATACTTATCCTCTAGATCACTCTCCCTAACTAAATGCTTCCCACAGTTCTGTCAAAGGGCCTCTTCTCCCTCTTCATAATCATTAGCTTTCATGAGTTTCACTAACATCTCTATGAAAATGACTCCCAGATTTATATGTCTAGTCTTAATCTCTCCCTTGAGTTTCAGTCCCATATCACGAATTGCCTAATGGACATTTAAAACAGAATGCTCTGTAAGTATTTTAAATTGAAAATATACAAAACTGAACACAGTATTTTTTGCCCTAAATCTTCCTTGCTTCTATACTTCCCTTCTTCAGTCAAAGGTACCACCAATCCTTCTAGTACCCCAGGTTTGTAATCTTCATGAAACCTTGAACTCTTCACTCTGTTCCACCTCACATAGCAGAACAAATCTTGTAGTTTCTATCTTCATAATACCAACTGTATCTGATCCCTTTTCTCTAACTACTTACCACCTTGGTTTTGGCCCTCATCACCTTTATAACTATATGACTCTGTGGCTCTCCTCAATCATCTTTAGTGGCTTTCTCTTATCTCTGGGAAATTATGAAATCCTCTATTTGGCTTTTAAAGCCTTAAACTACCTGGCATCAGGATATTGTTTCAACCCCAATTATGTTACCATCCCCATGATACTCTGTGATCTGGCTGTTCCACAGGCCTGGGATGTAATCTCTCCTTACCTCCCATTCACAGAGTCTCTCTCTTCCTTTGAGATGAAGCTCAAGGGATGGAAAGAATTTGGAACTCAAAACTTTAAAAAAAAGTTAAATAATAAAAATGGAAATATATATATATATGGATATGTGTGTGTTTATTTTTTTATTTAAAAGATGAAGCTCTTCTGAAAAAAGTCCTTCCTATTTCTCCCACCTACTACTGACCTCCCTCTTAATTACTTTACATTTAACTATGTATGCTTTAATGTACTTTTTTTGCCCATTAGAATGTTAACTCATTTGAAGTGGTGCTTTATTCTTTGTACTTGTATCCTTCCACATCTAACACAGCACCTGGCAAATAACAGATGCTTAAAAATATTAGTTGACTGATTCACTGATAAAAGGAGAAGTGGCACAGTAAAATGAACACAGGGCTGGCCCTGGAGTCAGGAAGACCTGGATTAAAGTCTTGCCTCTTCCCCATACTAGGTGTTTAGAAGATCTCAGTGCTCTGGGCAACTAAAAGTTAGACAAGTGACTAGTCAGTATCAATGGAGAAAATCTTCAAGGGGTCCCTCCCCCACTGCCCCAGACACTCCAAAAATGAAGTAAACAAGGAAAATACATAAGGAGTAAATTTAGAGGGCTAATTTTCATTTATCAGTCATACTTGATCTGAACTAAGGTACATTCCTAATATAAAAAGGCAACTTACAGTCACTTGACAAAATACCCTATTTTTTTCTTCATCTTAAGACTAAATTTCATTACGAAATTTTTGAAACAGTTTAACAAGCAACTGTTCTAGCATTCAACTTCTTTCCCCAAAGATATAAATTACCTCATATTCTTCCATGTTTACTTCTTCTGGTTTTATCATTTCAAGTTTAGCTTGAGCAATTTTCATTATGTTTCGACACCTTAAAAAAAAAAAAGAAATTTGTTCCTAAATTGATACCAACACCAACAAGAACCAAGACCTATGTCCCTGATAGTACAGAAGGCAGTGTTGTCATTAACTCTAAATCACTACTATGGAATGAATTGCACAAAAACTTATCCAAAACATATTTAGTACAAAGCTATGCTTTTAGGTCAAAGTTAGGTAATGGCATAAAAGAATAAAGCTGGTAAACAAACAACTCTAAATTTATTATACAATTTCAATATTTGTTCATTAATTATATATTCTAATGAAATTAAATTATGTGTTCTAAGTTATATATTTTAGCTACAGACTTCTAATAATACACTGTAATAGAAGCAAATTAGTTTAATCACATGAATGGCTATAGTAGATCTCAATACAGATACTATAAATTATTCAATGTCAAAGAATCTGATTTAGAAAGGACGTCAGAGGCCAGTTGTTTGCTCCACAGCATACCTGATGACAGCCAACCTTTCCTTCAAGCACTAATTCTAATTTATTATCCATACCTATCAGAACTAAAGTGACACTCCTATGAAGAAAATACCCTTCTCAGTGAAAGGAGCCCACTTCCTTTTAAGGTAGATCATAGTTTTAGGGATGAAAGTCAACTCAGAGACCATGTAGTTTAATATCTTTATTTTGGAGACAATAAAACTGAGGCACAAGTTAAGTGACTTGCCCAAAGACATTCAAGTATTGTGACTCAGTTGTAAATGACCTATATCACATAGTCACTGAATGAAGTTGCAGAAGCAATCAAATATCAGAGCCAGGATTTAAATTCAAGTTCTGACTTTGAATCCTATGCTCCTTTCCCTATAGAACACTATTTCTGCTCTCTATTCATTAAGTACTGAAGTACTGAGAAGAGATTTATTTCAAGTAGCAAAACAAAAGAAGTTAGAAACCTCAGAAATAATAAGTAATATGAAGTTTTCCCTCTGGTCTTGCAGTACAAATATTCTCTTCATACACCCACCCCACCCCAAACAAAAATCTAGTCTGAATGACTTCAGATGAAGATTCTAAAAGATCTGGGGCACTATTCAGATTTTACATTAATTTGCTTTCCTTTTCAACCTCAAATATTCTTTTTTTTGTCATCTCAGCAGACTCATTTTAATGCTGAAATAGAGATATCAAGTTTTGAAGGACAAAACTTAGGCTTTTAGGGTTAGGATTTGTAGGAAATATTCATTCAATCAATGAATAAAGTATTTATTAATCTTCTTGGCCTATTACAGGTCAGAAAGAAACAGCACATACAAGTAATAAAAATAAACAAAATAATAAAAATATAAACACAAAATAAGTGTTTTAGGAATTGGAAAGGAAAGGAAAGGAAGGGAATTGCCGTGGAAAAGAGGGAACACAAAATACCCCATGTGGGAGGTGGCATTCAAGGCCAAGATGGGATGCCAAGAAGTGGAGCTGTATATGTACACACACACACACACACACACACACACACACACACACACACACACACACACACACACTCTCCCTCTAACTACCCTAATACTGAAAAAGGTCTCGAGTTATAAATAACATCTTTCCATGTGGGAATGTAAACTGTTCAACTTTAATGAGTTCCTTAAGGCTTCTCTTTCCTGTTTACCTTTTCATGTTTCTCTTGATTCTTGTATTTGAGAGTCAAATTTTCTATTCAGCTCTGCTCTTTTCAACAAGAATTCTTAGAAATCCTCTATTTCATTGAAAATCCATTTTTTTCCCCTGAAGCACTATACTCAGTTTTATTGGGTAGGTGATTCTTGGTTTTAATCCTATCTCATTTGACCTCTGGAATATCACATTCCAAGCCCTTTCATCCCTTAGTGTAGAATCTGCTAAATCCTGTGTTATCCTGATTGTATTTCCATAATACCTGAACTGTTTCTTTTTGACTGCTTGCAATATTTTCTTCTTGACTTGAGAACTCTGGAATTTGGCTACAATATTCCTAGGAGTTTTCTTTTTGGAATCTATTTCAGGAGGTGATCAGTGAATTCTTTCTATTTTGCCCTCTGGTTCTAGAGTATCAGGGCAGTTTTCCCAGATAATTTCTTGGAAGATGATATCCAGGCTCTTTTTCTGATTGTGGTTTTCAAGTAGATCAATAATTTTTATATAATCTCTCCTGGATCTATCTTCAAGGTCAGTCATTTTTCCAATGAGATATTTCACATTGTCTTCTATTTTTTCATTCTTTTGGTTTTGTTTTATAATTTCTTGATTTCCCATAAAGTCATTGCTTCCATCTGCTCCATTCTAATTTTTAAAGAACTATTTTCTTCAGTGAGCTTTTGAACCTCCTTTCCCATTTGGCCAATTCTGTTTTTTAAAGCATTCTTCTCCTCACTGACTTTTTGGACCTCTTTTGTCATTTGGGTTTAAAGGTATTATTTTCTTCAACATTTTTTTGTGTCTCCTTTGGCAAGCTGTTGACTCACTTTTCATCATTTTCTTGCATTGCTGTCATTTCTCTTCCCAATTTTTCCTCCACCTGTCTTTCTTGATTTTCAAAATTCTTTTTGAGCTCTTCAATGGCCCGAGCCCATTGCATATTTTTTTTTTTTGGGGAGGCTTTGGATGCAGAAGCCTTTACCTTACTATCTTCCTCTAATGGTATGCTTTATTCTTCCTCATCAAAAAGGATTGGAGAAAATAACTTTTCAGCAAGAAAGTAACCTTCTACAGTCTTATTTTTTCCCCCTTTTGGGGCATTTTCCCAGCTAGTTACTTGACTTTTGAGTACTTTGTCAAGTAGAGGGTATGCTACCCTAGGCTTCAGAGGTTTTGTGCAGCTGTTGCTGAGATATCTCTAGCATCCTCTAAGTTCTCAGTTCCTCCAAGGTGGGAACTATGAGTAGGGTTTCCTCACCATAACTGCCTCCAGCTCCACCACACCACAGTGAGGCTCCTCCTCACCCCAGGATGGCCACTCAGGACTGAGATCTAGATCAGCTGTTTGATTCCCCCAGGGTCTTTAGGTTGAGAGCTCCAAAAGTGGAAACTGCTGCTGCAGTGGCTACAGATGCACTGGAGCCGGGGTTGGGGCCAGACAGTTCTCCCCTCTCACCCAGGAGAAAGCTTTCTTACTGACCTTTGAAGCTGTCTTTGGCATTTGTGGGTTAAGAATCCAGGAACTGCAGCTGCAACCCAAGATTACGCACCCTGAAGCCTGTTCCAGTCTTGTCTGAGCCCATGCCCCATGGAAGGCTGAGCTGTGCTCCATGCCCAGTGTGACAGACCTTTCTTCTCAGCCTTCCAGGCTGTCTTAGGCTGGAAATCTGTTTCACTCTATTATTTTGCGACTTCTGCTGCTCTAGAATGTGTTTAGAGTCATTTTTTCAGGTATTTTATGGGCTATGGGAGGTCCATCCTTCCACTCCTCCATCTTGGCTCTGACCTTATTTGCTCATTTTAAAAGAGGCATATTAAGTTGATCAATCCATTCTTTTTCTATTTTGTTCATATATGTTTATAAAGATATGAATTTCTCCCCAAGAACTGTTTTAGTTTCATCCCAGAAATTCTGATCGATTGCTTCATAATTATCATTTTCTTTTACATACTTATTAAGTGGTTCTATATTTTGTTCTTTGACCTATTCATTAGTTAGCATTTCACAGTTAAGTTTACATTTGTGTCTGTATCTTTGTTTGTAGTCCCTGAAATAATTTCTATTTTTTATTGCATTATGGTCTATAAAGGATGTATTAACATTTTCTTTCTTTTTACATTTATTTGTAATATCTCTTGACTCCAGTACTTGGTTAATTTTTGTAAGTTTCAAGTGGTGCTGAGAAACATGCATCTTCCCTTGCTGTTCCATTTAGAAGACATCATCAGTCTTTCAAGTCTATTTTCTCTGTCCATTGGTTCACTTCCATATTTCCTTTTTATCTTTATGTTATACTTATTCAAAACTGAGAGAGGGATACTTAAATCTCTGTTGTGTCACTGTCTGTCTTCTAGTAGTTCAGATAACGTATCCTTCATGACTTGGATGCTACAGCATTTGGAGTATATAAGTTTATTATTGATATTGGTTTGTTGTCTATGATTCCTTTCAAAATAATAGTTTCCTTGTTTATCCTTTTTTTTAATTTTTTTGAATGTTTGTTTTTGCTTTGTCAGATAGCATGCTATAACTTCTGCTTCTTTGGATTCAGTTGATGCACAGTAAATATTTTTCATCCTCTAAGTTTTATTTTATGCATTTTTTTAAACTGTGTTTTGTAAGCAACAGATTGTAAGATTTTGCTTTCTTATTCAATCTGTCACTCTTTTTGTTTTATTGGCTTGTTTAATCTATTCACATTTAAAGTCAAGATTTAGGTCTATATTTTCCACCATCTGTTTCTAATATGATTTTTCTAGTTATAACCCCCCCTTACTTCTGCTGTAAACACAGAATAATGTTTTTTCAGTAACTTTACTTTAGTCTTTTTTTTTTCAATGTGGCTCCACTGCCACTGACTTTCTTCTTTCACTCATCCTGATCCCCTCCATTTGTTTGTTACCCAGTTTTCTTAGATATTTTATTTGATGCTTTTTCTCTCTTGCTTTTCACAGGCTATTCTCCACCTCCCCACCCCCACTCTTATTCCTCTAAGTTAGTCAAGGAGATACTCCTTTCCTTTTCTTCATTTTAACTAGTCCAGTTCAATAGGGGTTTTTTTTGAGTTTAATTTTTTGTGTCCCTTTCCAGGAAGGATTTCTCTCACTCCCTTTATTATTATTTCCCTCTTTCTAGCTAGTCTATATTCTCTCAGTTTCTGATCTATGACCTCTATAATTATCTGGTTTCTCTCCTGATTTCTTCATACAAAATTTCTAAGGTATTCATTCTAGGATCTTTCCTTTAGGCACCATCTGTCACTCTCTTTTAATAATAATAGCTAACATTTATTTAGTGTACGCTATGTACCGTGCACTACTTTGTGCTAACTGCTTTACAAATATTATCTCATTTGACCTTCACAAAAACTCAGGGAAATAAGTGCTATTATTATCCCTGTTTTACAAATGAGGAAACCAAAGGCAAACAGAGGTTAAATAATTTACCTAGGGTTACATGGCCAGTAAGTGTCTGAGGTCAAATTTGAAATCAGGTCTTCCTTATTTCCTGGCAGCTAGTTGACCTGGCCTAGAATCAGAAATACTCATCTACCTAAGTTCAAATCTGGTCTTAGACACTAGTGGGTCACTTTATTCTGTTTGCCCCAGTTCCTTATCTATAAAATGAGCTGGGAAAAGAAACAGCAAGTCCCACCAGTATCTCTGCCATGAAAACCCCAATGGGGTCATGAAGAGTTGGACATGAATGAAAAACAACTTCCTGACTTCAGACCCAGGGCTCTATGCATTATATACCCCCTAGCTGCCCTATGTGCCTTTCCCCACTGTGCCTCAATCCTAGAACAAAGCCAATTATTGCAGGTTGATAGAGAGGGCCCCCTTCCTCACCATGTCCCTGAATGTGTAGCTTAACACCATGTGATATATAAAAAGTTTGAAAGACATAGTTTCTGGGTAATTACTCATCTTATTAATAAAGCTAGCATATAATTAATAAAAGGATGGCCATTTGTCTGTCTCTCAGACCAAAGATCCCTTATAGAACCCACTCAATGCTTATGTGCTCTTGGAAGAGTGGGTATTCCTGAGGGTGGAAATCAACTCTGGTTAACAATTAATGAATGAATATCATAATGAGATGTGGACCTATTTTAATAGGGTAGATGCCTCTGATCACTCAGTCTTGGTCAAAGAGATTTATCTATATTCATATCACTCATCTGACAGAAGGGAGAATCTATAATTTCCCAGACCAATCAGGGTAAAATACATTGGGCTTCCCCACCTAGATGGAGTCCGAACAAGATTTAAGAGAGAGTTAATCTAATCTTATTATCAGCAATCTCTTTCAGATGCTGGCTTGGCCTAGTAGAGAATAAGGTTTCAGAAAGGGATAAATTCTGTGTCTCTCCAATATTAATAATTAATTATTTAATGGTCATTTTTCTCTACTAACCTAAATGCTCTTCTGCTTACCATTTTCCCATTGGCCTCAAAATCTCTTCCCTTTGTCTACGCCCTCTTATTCCCCTAGATGCCAGTTGTCCCCAAGGGGCTTCAACTTCCCCTGCTCTGATGTAGGATGAGTACACTCAAATCATCCAGGCCACACTCAGTACAAGTCTCCTGTCATAGAAAATCTCTCTTCACCTATATGTGTAATTCATCATTGGAAATCCCTCCTACCATCAGCCTCCTTCCTTTGTCCATCCTATCTATCCTCCTCCTCAACAAGTTGTGTAGGCTCTTCTCTTTCTGAGATCACACAGTTCACTTTCCTCTCATTGCTAGCACTTGATTTGATCCTGACACATCACACACTCCTTTCTGTTCTCCTGCTCCCTTCTTTCTTGCTCATGTATCCTCCCAGGCTGTAATGCAGTCCCATGAGCAACAACAACATTGATTCAACTGTGAGCGGGTCACCAGGGTCTGTTCATAATGTCCTTTATCCACTTCTTCTCTGTTACTTTAATAAATTTACTTGGATGCCTATTGGCTGTGTGACCCTGGGTAAATTATTTAACCTCTGTTTGCCTTTGGTTTCCTCAGCTGTAAAATACTGATAATACCTATTTCCCTGCGTTTTGTGAAGATCAAATGAGATAATATTTATAAAGTACTTAGCACATAGTAGTACCTAGCACATAGTAATCATTAAATTTAAAAGTTACTTATATTTTTATTATTATTACAAGACAGTGACAGAGGGGACCTATAGGACAAAGTCTAGAATGGATTGGAAACTATTTGGGGAAATCATTGAAGTAAATACTTCTATAGCAGATTTCTGCCTTTATCTGTCTCTTTGTATACATTTAGAAAGAAGTCTCTAACTGGTTTGTTGCTACTGTTGTCCTTGCCTGCTGCATTTGTTCACCCCCCCTTGCATTTATATTGCTTGAGGTATCTGAGAAGCAAAAACCTCTTTGGTTCTGGTGCTCCTTATTGAACATTTATCTTTTTTCCTGTAAGGTAAGCTTCAGATTTCCTGAGTAGGTCACTCTGGGCTGCATCCTGAGCTCCAATGATCAGCTGAACAAATTATTCCACTTCTTCCTTTGTTTTCTAGTAGGTGCAAAACAGTCTTGCATTTTTTTCAATTTCCTTTCATTTGTATTTGACAGGTTTTCTCTTGATCATTTGCAGAACTTATTTTTGAACTGAATTATTAAATTTAACCCCCTCTCCTCACTATGTCTCTTGGAATTTGCAGCATGGAGTTTCCTCCCCAACCCCACAACCCCATCTCTGGAAGGTGATATGTGAATTCTTTCTACTGGAATTTAATTTTCTATTTTCAGAGGTTCAGATTAGTTTTTTTCTATTATTTCCTTCATTATGGTGTTATATTTTTGTTGTTGTTGTTCTGTTGTGTTCTTGGGAGAAATCTGTGATTCTTAGGTTCTCTCTACCCCTTCTGTTTGAGATCAGTGTGCTTTACTTACATACTTAGCAGATTTTCTTTAATATTATTTATTGCTTCT
Source organism: Notamacropus eugenii (assembly GCF_028372415.1). Classification (NCBI taxonomy): domain Eukaryota; kingdom Metazoa; phylum Chordata; class Mammalia; order Diprotodontia; family Macropodidae; genus Notamacropus; species Notamacropus eugenii. The sequence goes on along the minus strand of NC_092876.1, from coordinate 411,237,908 downwards.
CTTCTAGATTATTCTTCACTTCTATGTATTTGCAGTCTCAATTTATTGTTCTCTCTTTTGTTTCTTTGGTAAGCTTGCCTTTGAAGATCCCATTTTTTTCTATTTGCTCATTATTTTTGCCATGTAGGTCATGATGTTCTCACAATTCTCATTTCTCTTTTGAGTGGCTCAGGAATAAAGTATTGTAGTTCCAGATTCCATCTAAATACTCTGTCTCATCAACTGTTAGATAATTTTCCTTAATTTTGCAGCACTTATTCAGATGCCTGAACTTTTTTACTACATCTGGAAGCTATATTTCCTTCTCTTGTTAGTTTTCCTCGATTTATCTGTGTATGTTCAAAGTCTTTGAGTTGTCTTCATCCTGAAATATTTAGTAATTTCAGTCTATTTTTCCCTATTGCTCACTTTTTTACTCCTTACCCTCTGATTATGGATTTCTTTGGGGGGTGAAACTCAAAGTTTCCCCGTCTCCTCCCAAGCTAGGCAATTCACTGTTCATCAGCCTAGGTCTCCACCCTAAGCGACTTTTGGGTGAAGAGAACTGCCTCTAGATGGATGCTGTGCTCTCTTCCTCAGTCTTAGTAGACTGCTCACAGCTCACACCTCCTGCCCCCCATATGCATGGAGTTTTGTCCCCATGTGCTCTCCTGATCCCTCTTTATTGTTTAATTCTTTGGTCTGGCACCAGCAATTCAGAGCTTTGGAGCACTGGTGATAGAGCTCTGTCCTTCCTGGCACCAATCATGCTGGTGTTACATTGTTATGGTTCTAGTAGGCTTTTGCCTACTAAATGACTGCAGCTGTGCTGGCTTTCTATAGCAACCAGAGCCAATATTTGCAGTCTGGAGCTGGGGTCTATAAAGCACTAGAAAGAGGCAGGGGTGGGGGGGGAATCAGGTTGTAGGGGGAGGTATTTCACTGTAAGTATGTGTTGTATTCCTTGGGTCTACTAATACAGCCTTGTTGCAGTAGCATGGGTGTGGTGCTGGGTAAGTTCAAGGCCAGTGAATATCAATGCATTTTTTTTTAAACTTTCTTTTGAATTCTGCGTCATAAGCCATAAAGAAAGCTGAAAATGCTTTATCTATGACACATGATTTCTGTTTTGAGAGGTTTGAGAGGTTTTAAGGATCATAGAAAATGCCTAGTCCTCCATCTTGTTGGCCACATGATCCAGAAGTAAATACTCTCTTTAAAAATAGAGATATCGTGTGTCCTTATATCCTATCATGAGCATGCCTGTTTTTCTAAATATTTCACAGAACACTGACAGTGGATCAATAATCCCATTCCCCAGGTCATTTGGTATGCTGGGATGCAGTTCTTCTGGACCAGGTAACAAATTGATCAGGGGTAACCAGTTGTTTTCTATGTCCCTATGTATCTTGGGACATATCTCCTTAGTAATACATTTTTTTTATTGTTGTTTTACCCTTTCATTCATGACAGAAAAAACAAGTTTCTGCTTCTTCTCTTTCATTCATTATCATTAACCTATCCCTTACCCTCTAAGTGGATGGTCCTATCCCTATTTGAACCTTTCTTTTTCTCAGTGTTTGGGGTAGTGAGGGGAGGATCCAGATGCACGATTTCATTAGCATATGGAAACTTCCTCAGTTGATGTTGACTAGCAACTTGTTTGCAACTACTTAAAGTCTTAGATAATTGATAGGAACACTAAAATATTTAAACTTTTCCATGGCCACAAGGCATGCAACAGAGGTTAAATAACCACTTTGCCACATTCTCATCTAGGCAAAAACCAAACAAAAATTTTGGGTTTTTTGTGTTTAGCATTGTTACCAGCTGTAGCCCATTCTGAGATTTTCCTAATAGCATTTTTATAGGATTTTGGCATGCTTTTGTATTCATCCAAAATTACTTGCCCTTGATTCTGCTGGCATATACCTTTTAAAAATATAAGTTCATCAATGAGCTTTCTGTTATAAAATGAGATTTCGTTTTCCTGACCAAAATAGTGGGTACTTGGATAGAAGACAGATCTAGCTTGTGAAGACTATATTTGGTCGAATACTTGTTACCCAGATCAAGCAGAATTTAAGCTGAAAAAGAGGCATAAAAATGCCTAGATAAAAAACTTTTTAACCAAATATAATGGATGCTATCACACATGAGGGGGAAAGGAAATATTACAGAGGAGATGTATAATATTCCCAATAAACTGATTGGCAAGTGTGTGTAATTACAATGTTAGAGTGTTATCCGAGTAACTTAGCAGTTAAGCCACTTGCCTAGGTTAACACAAAAAGTATGTGTCAGAGCTAGATTTTAACTCAGGTCAACTCCAAGGTCAGCTCACTAACCACTGCATGGACCATTCTGTCTCTCAAGAATCTTAAGAATGTTATGTTAAAATTTATAAATGTAAAGGAAGAAGGCCATAATATAAAGATATAAGATAAAGTGAGGAACAGAAAACATTGTGGGAACATACCAGATGGAGAACACAAAAATGATTTTAAAAATATGACATAGTTGTAATGAGTGACTTCAGGGACAGCTAATTTGCAGAAAGTAACTATAAAATTCTACAATCACCCCAGTGGCTTCTCCATTGGCTAAAGAAAGAAGCTTAGAAGAAAGCTCAAAACAACAGACACAGAAGCTTCCTCACCCTTGACAGAGTAAGAACAGCAGCAACTGAACAAAACTATCATTCTTGCTAGTAGGGAGTCTGAATATTAATTAGCCACCATTTTCATAGAAGTCTTCCTTCCCTTCAGTAGCATGAATCAACACTAGTCCCTAGGTCCAGGTTTCTTGGTCCCTTTCTCCAATTCCTAGTGTGGCTAGACCCAGATAAAAATTCTCTAAAGAGCAATTAAATTTTAGTGGCTTGAGAGAGGGTGCCCTATTTTCTGCTAGGGCTCCAGCAGGGCATCTAACTCTATCCAGAAATCCAGTATAGTACTCTTTTTTATCCACCCCTTGGTTTTGCAAAATTAGTCTCTCCTTTCAATAAAGACATCTTGTTTTACTGCCTTGTTGTGAGCTCCATGTTTCCTTGTACTGGGCACAACGTCCAAATTCTGCATTTCAGAGAATTCCCAAATTAAAGCAATAAGAACTGCTACTCTGGATTTAATTCTGACCAATAATAAATAAATGTTTCATGAAGTAGAAGTAAAAGAAGTATGTTTTCCTAGATTCACTAAGAGAAGAACGTTGTAATGTCCAAACATATACTAGAAATTTTACAAACGCAGATTTAAATTAGTTCAGGAAAAAGAATGAAACCATTTCATGGTCAAAGACTCTAAAAAAGGGTGACAGTTCAATAAGAATTGTTGTTGCTGTCATTCAGTTGTGTATAACTCTTCATGACCCTGTAGAACATAATTTCCATGGTATTTTCTTGGCAAAGATAATGGAGTGACTTGCCATTACCTTTTCCAGTAGATTAAGGCAAACAGAAATTAAGTAACTTTACCAGGATCACAAAGATAGTAAGTGTCTGAGGTCAACTTTGAACTCAGGCCTTTCTGACTCCTGGTCCAATATTCTATCCCCTGAGTCACTTAGCAGTCCCTCAATAAAAATTAGAGGCTTTCAAAAACCAAATTCTGATGATATAATAGTGAATGATCCTGACAAAGAAGTGAGATTCATTTTGGGAGACCAATGTGACTCAAAAGGATGTACTAGTTTTTAAAATATTAAAAATGAAAATAGGTACACAACCAAGGAGAAGAAAGGTAGCATGAAGGCAAGTACCCAGAATAAAGCTTTAAAAAATTCTATGGACAACCAAAATAGACTGAGTATAATATTCAGGGCAAAACGAAGTATGTGGGAGGGACAGGCCTGTATAGAATGGAATAGAATAGTGTTGAGATATCATGGAGAAAGTGATATTTAACTGTTTTCATCTTTCTTGTCCAAGAGAATGATTTTCAGAACTGAAAGAATCAAACAAAAAATTAAGGAGAATTTGGTATTAAAAGGTATATAAAGGTATAACAAGAGAATATCTAGTTACTCTAAAATATAAAGACTTTCAGGTCTTAGAAACCTAAAATAATTCATAGACAGGATTCCTTAAGCACCATCAATGATCTCTGAGGTATCATGGAGAATGAAAGAGGTGCCAAAGACTGAAAGATAAGGAAATGTTATTTTGAATTTCACTAGGGCCAATAACAGATATCTCTCATTTTACAGATGAAGTAGCAGATGCAGAGAAGTGACTTGTCCAAGTTCAGATAACTAACAATGTAGCATGGCTATGTGTAAGGGGCGCTGACTGCCACACCATCTGGGAGGCCACACTGATGGACATCAGGTAAACTGAGCCCGGAGCAGGGAAAGGTGAATAATACGTTGTTTGGCTAAATAAGGATCTAGGTAATTTTTTTTTTTAATTTAATCTTCCCTCCATCCCAAAAAGGATATGTAAAACAGAACACAAAAGAACATCACATATAAAACCATTGATTTATTTTATACAATTTGTTTTCTCAAAAAGTATATAATAAATCCTCTTGCTATTTTCATAACTGACTTGCTTATTTGTGTTGCCTTTTGAAGTTCAATATTCCTCTGTGAACTTTAAAAAATATTTTAGTTACCCCTTACTTTTTCTCTTTCTCCCTCTTTTTGGTATTACCACTGCTTAACTGGGTAAACTTTACCTAAACTATTTTTATTTTTTTAATCTCCTAAACTATTCACTTTCCTTTTGAATCTTTCCCCCAAGAACTTTTATTTCATATTTTATCTCTTCCTTAATTTTTTTCTAGGTATTCATGTGGTCCCTTTAGAAAATCTATTTTTTTTTCTTTAAGTGCTTGCAATTATCAGAGTTACTTGTTTCTTCTTTTGGGGTATTTGCAGTAATTTTTTTTTTTTAACTTTGTCAGTATCTTCTTTGGTTTTCTCATCTCCCCAGCTTTAGTTTCTGAATTGGGGCTTTATGCCAGGGGCAGGCTCTTCTCCCTGCTGTGCTGTTAGGTAGGGTGGGTGATTCGGTTTGGTGTTGACCTAAGATACTTAGGTTCATGTGCTGACTGCTTCCCAGGATTATGCCCCCTTGAATCTTTTAGGTACACAGATCTCTTTCACCTCTCATAGCCCTCTATCTCTAACATGTTAGGCATCTCTAAGTCCCTGGGCATGAAGTGTCCCAAAGCTAAGTAAGACTCCTTGCTGTTTTAATAAAGTTCACGTTGTCAATTTTTGATGCCCACAGGGTTTTCTTGGTGGAGCCCTTTTCTCTTAATGGCTTAAACCATAGATCCTTTCAAGGCCATAAGTTTATCTGGGTGGTCTTTGGTCCTAATGGCTTTGCTGTGGCATCCGTTTTCCTATTGCTCATGGGCTTCTGAATGACATTTATGCAGTTTTGCAGTGGTAGCAGTCATTTCAATTTCTTATTGTAATTCTTGACATTTTTCAGTATGATGTGACTTTGACAAGTAAAGAATGAGTAAAGGCTTGAAGATTTAGAAATAGAACCCTAAATCTAAAAGATATTTAGTCTTACTAAACCCAAAGAGGTTCAACCCAAGGTTACACAGCTACTAAGTAGAAAAGACAGGATTTAAACCCAGATACTGATTCTCAACGTGGTACTCCGGTATACAATTATATTCAAGGGGCTTCTCTTTTCATAATGGCTGTCTCAGCAGAAATGTCACACAGCTGAGTAATACTAAACATGGGATAAAATATTTAGAATTAAAACTTCAAGTTCTTTTTTTCACATAAACTTTCATTCTGGTGGCATGATAAACTATATCTTATGAGGGTTGGTTGTAGGCACTGGGTACACTTAATATGCAGAAAAGATAGTTGTCTTCAGATATTTAAAGGGTCATCAGGTTGAAGAGGAACTGTATTAAGAACTGCTTTAATATTATGGCTCTAGAAAGAAAACCCAAAACTAATCAGTGAAAGTTACAAGGAGATAGATGTTAACTCAATATGAGGAGTTTCATGAAAATTAGACTTGTCTGAAAATGGAATGGGTTGCCTGTATGGATAGTGAGCTCCTCATCATAGGTGTGGACAGGTTACAAGGTGAGGAAGAAATGTAAGCTGAAATTAGACCATTTGTAGGAGATATTGCCAAGAGAATTCGCCAATAGAAACTGGAATAGATAGCTACTAAAAGTCCTTTCTAACTATGAGATTCTATGAGAAATGGGTAAAATTTTTGGAAGACTAAACTAAAATTTCTTTTTATCCTCCAAATGTGGGTGACAATAATTTTTGTTTTCAGAAAATATGAATAAAGAGGTCTTTATTTATAAACAAAACAAATCCTCAATATCATTGATTATCAATTATTATTGATCCCCAACTTTATAAGAGTACCATGGTGAATAAGGCAGGTCAATTATAAAAGCATTTACAGTCCTTTTATTTGCTCAATTAAAAGTACCATAAACATACTGTACTGTACCGTATAGTGATGGCTCAAGTTTTCTATGTCTTCACACTCCTATCACAATTTTTTCATAAATCAGAGTTTCAAGACAACAAAAATATTTTATGACCACGATAAAATCCAACAATTCATATTTTTATAGTGATTTAAGGTTTACATATATTAACCTCTCAAAACAACCTTGTGGTAGAGGCTATTATTATCCCCATTTAGTAGATGAATAAACTGAGGGAGAAAGAATATAAGTGATTTGATGAAGGTCTCACAGAAAATAAGTACCTGAGGTAGAATTCAAACTCAGATTTACCTGCCTCCAAGTCCAGTTCTCTCACCACTTTGCTGCCTAGCTGCCTGATATGTGTATAAACTTTAGTAACTTAAAACAGCACTGAGACTTTTAGAGCACCCTACAGAAAGAGAACGAGGGCTATATATGTATGTGTGTGTGTGTGTGTATACATACACATATTAAATGTACACATCTACATATATATGTATATGCATGAATACACATATATGTAGATGTGTACATTTAGTGAAACTATCTACAGTCAATTCTTGATTACTCAGGAACTATTTTTCAGCATTCTGCCCATTCCTGCTTCCATCTGTTGTATACTTTTCCTTAATTCAGTGTCGGCATAATCACCTGAGGGTAGAAAGGAGTTGAGGGAAGATCTGAACATAAACTATATACTGTGTAAAGCTGAACTGGTATAATGAATTCCACAAAACTATAAGAATTATTTTCTTGTACTGGAATTTTATGTAAGATATTTGAATCATCTGAGGCATGAAAATACTTGTGTTACAATGAGATTTTTTTATAGTGGTATTTATTGTAACCAAATGATTGTATACTTCCCTTAAATCAATTTTAAAAGTGTGTAAGCAGGAAATATTGGAGACATTAAATAAATCAGGTCTTTGAATTGAGAACTGAATTTATCCATAAATAATTTTCCCTCATTATAATGGTTAATGAAAGTTGGGTTGAATTATTTAAAGTGATCATTTTAAAAGATGATTAGAAATGCCAACAGCCAATGAAACTTTTTGAAGATGACTTTAAAATATGCCAAATTAATAATAATATTAGAAATTCATAAAAAATTAATATTTTAATTTTTAAATTACCTTTCATCAAAACTCAAATTGCGATTTCCAAACTGTTCCAACAATGTCCTCTCAATTATTTTCTTTGGTGATTGGTTCTGGATAAAATAGACAACCGCATGGTGCAATCGATAGTCTGTTTCCGGTGGAGTGTCTTCTTGAGCCAGCTTTACCAATCTTGCATACTCCAATTTGATTGCCTAAAAAAGTGTAAAGGAAATGCCCATTAAAGTAGCTAAAACAAACTGTTCAATATATTAAAAGAACAGTTAAAAGACACTATGAATAATCATACATATTCTACTAATTATTCCTTATTTCTATCATATCTATCATATCAAATCTATCATATACACATATATATATATTTGATCTACTGTTTTCTAGTGGTTAATGGAGTGCTTTATCTCTAGTGACATTCATTCATTTTTGAACCATATTCTCTAGGTTTAAATATTTTCTATGTAAATAACACTAAGATATTCTATCTAAGTATAGCTATACAACAGCATCTAATCTGTAAGGATAAAAGGATCATTCTTTCTTGACTAAAACATATACATCTAAGTTTGAACTTCATCATCTCTGATATTTTTAGCATGTTATTTATGGCTATGTCAAACATTTTCTGAGGAAATTTACTCTGGGTTGATATGAAAAGTATGTGTTTAAATTCTGATCAACTCATAACAGACAAAATCAGGAAAGGAAAACCTGCTGGATAGATTCATTCTTTATAAAAGTGCTAGAAAAAAATTAAATGAGTATGAACCACATTAAGTAAAATTGTTTTTAAAAATTCCTATTAAAACATCCCAGGCTATTTTATACTTTAAAAAAAAGTAACTTGGATTGCCTCTGCATAGCTTAACTATGACTGACCAACCAGACCTAACCAGAGTTAGAAATCTGGGTGCCTTAAAAATTAATAAATGATTATACAAAACTCTTCACATCTATTTGTTTATACAAATACAGTCTTTCAGCATGGCCAAACTATTCCAGAATTGAGTAACTATATAGCTGTATAACTTGATACAGCAGCATGGTGCCTTAGCTTTCATCTCACTAATTTTCCCTCAGAGCCTGGGGCCTCCTGACCTTGGAATATCCATGCTTCCATCATGCCAGTCCCCCTCTCCTATTCTTCCTAGGGTTCCATTTTGAGGAGGTCCAGGGTGGTCAGTCTATTTTTCTCCCAGTTTTGCCTCTGACATTACGGGTTGCAACCATGACCCCATAAAAGTACCTTTTCCCCCCAATTTCTTCTTTTTTAGGTCTCATTTGTGTTTTATCTTCCCCTACAATGTAAACTCCTTGAGGGCACAGACTTTCTTTTTGCTTCTATTACAGTGCTTAGCACTGTGACTAGAACACAGTAAATCCTTAATAAATGTTTGTTGTCCTGCTTTCTTTGTCTAAACAAAAGCCTGACATCCAAAATCTAGAGAGAATTTACATAAATCCATAAAATAAGGAGCTAATTCCTACTATATAAATGGCCAAAGGATTGAATAAAGTTTTTTTTTTAAAGGAATACATGGTATCAATAATAATCTGAAAAACTCTTCCAAGTATTAATAATCACAGAGGTGAAAATTACCTCACAAAACAACTTTGACATATCACCTTTCTGATACTAAAAAAATAAGCAAGGATGATATGGTACAGTAGAAAGAATGTTGTACTTGAAGTCAGAGGGTCTGAGTTCAAATCCATATTCTGTCACTTATTGTCTATATGAACTTGAGCAAATACCTGAACCTCTTGGAGCTTCAGCTTTATTGGTAAATGAAGATGCTGCACTAGATGGCTCCTAGGGCCTCTGTTCCAACACTAAATCTATAGGTCTGTGATCTAAGTCTAAAATGGGAAAAATTCAGTGCTGGAGATATGGCTCTGATTTTTGGGATAAGGTGGCATGGAGCACATGTATTTTGTTTTCAAGTGCATATCAGTCCAGAAAGTTAATAAGATTTTAGACCTCATTAAGAGAGGAATAATATATAAGAATAAAGACATTAAAGTCCTGTTACATATAGTTTACTGAAATCAGACCAGTTCTAGGACTGACATTTTAGGAAAGACATTGAATAAGCTAGTGGCCAGTTAGAGGCAGCAACAACAATGGTGAAGGGTCTTAAATTCATGCTACAAGACGATTAAGTGAAGGAAATAAGGACGGTGAGCCTAAAGAAGAGATGATTTGCGGGATTGGGAAAGCAGGGCATGATAGCAGATGGTGATGCTGAATAACAGAAATTAGGAGAGAAAAAGTAAGAGTTTTCTAGCAATAAGAGAGAAAAATAACAATTGACTTTCGGTCTCATCTTTTATTGTCTTGTGATGATGGAAACAAGCATCAGACAGAAAAAACATCAAGAAAGGTATTAAGCCAACAGGATTAAAAATTCACTAATTTGAGATGGTAAATACCTAATGTTCAGGTTTCCCAGGTACCTAACTAGATGACATGGAATAATTCACAATCAGAAGATGGATATTTGTTTGTCTTGTATGTACTGGGTTCTGAGTCAGGACTGGTGCCCCAAGTTTTGGTGTTGGATTGAATACAAGAAGCAAGAATGTTGAATATGAAAGCTTTTTTTTTTTTTTAGTACATAATATCTTATTTTTTTCTCAATTACATGTAAAGATAGTTTCCAACATCCATTTTTCATAAGATTTTTGAGTTCCAATTTTTTCTTCTTCCCTCCCTCCGGCGCTTCCTTCTTCCCTCCCCAAGAAGGCAAACAATCAGATATAGGTTACACATGTACAATCATGGAAACATATTTCCACATTAGTCATGCTGTGAAAGAAGAATCAGAACGGGAAAAAAATGAGAAAGAAAAAAAGAAACAAAAAGTGAAAATAGTATATTCGATTTGCATTCTAACTCCATAGTTCTTTCTTTGGATGTGGATAGTATTTTCTATCATGAGTCTTTTGAAACTGTCTTGGATCATTGTACTGAAGAGAAAAGCTAAGTCAATCATAGTTGATCATCAGACAGTGTTATTGTTAGAGTGCACAATATTCTCCTGGTTCTGCTCACTTCACTCAGTATCAGTTCATTTAATTCTTTCCAGGTTTTCCTGAAATCCACCAGCTCAGCATTTAGCAAAGTAGTATTCCATTACATTCATATACCACAACTTGTTCAATCATTTTCCAACTGATGGGCATCACCTCAATTTCCAATTCTTTGCCACTACAAAAGGAGCTGCTATAAATATTTTTCATTAGTGGTGATTCACCCTGTTCATTTTTGATACTGGTAGTTTAGTTTTCTTTTTTTAAATCAAATAAACCAAAGATTTATGTATTTTATTGATTTTTTCATAAAACTAGCTCTTGGTTTTTTTATTTGGTTATTTGTATTTATATTGGTTATTTATTAGTTCAATAGTTTTCTTACTTTCAATTTTATTAATCTCTCCTTTGAGTTTCAGAATTTCTAATTTAGTGTTTAAATAAGGATGTTTAATTTGTGCTTTTTCTAGCTTTTAAAATCACAGGTTCAATTCATTAATTTCCTCCTTCTCCATTTTTATTGATGTAACCAATTAGAGTTATAAAATTTTCCCTAAGTACTGCTTTGACTGCCCCATATGTTTTGGCACGTTTTTTCATTACTATTGTTCTCTTTGATGAAATTATTGTTTCTATGATTTGTTGTTTGACCCTCTCATTCTTTGGGATGATTCAGTTTACAATTAATTTTTAATCTTTCTGTGGACCTTTATAATGTGTAATTTTTATTATATCATGATTTGAAAAGGATGCATTTGATATTTCTCCCTTTCTGTATTCTCTTCTATTCTCATTCAATTTTCTCCAGAGCTCTATTATATCTAATTGCTTTAAAATTCTATTCCTCTTAACTTCTTTCCTGTTTATTTTGTGGTTAGACTTCTCTAGTTCTGAGTTGGGAAGGGTGAGGTCTTCCCCCCCCCTCCCTAGTATAGTTTTGCTATCTATTTCTCCCATTAATTTATCTGACTTCTCCACTAAGAATATGGATCCTATATCACTTGGCGAATATATGTTTAGTATTAATATTACTTCGTTGTCTATGGTTATTTTTTAGCAGAATGTAGTTTCCTTCCTTGCCTCTATTAATTAGATCTGTTTTTGCTTTTGTTTTGTCTGAGATCAGGACTGCTGTCTCTGCTTTTTTATTTTTTATTTTTTACTTCAGCTGAAGCTTAAAGGTTTTGCTCCAAGCTTTTACTTTTCCTCTGTGTGTGTCACTCTGCTTCTAAGGTGTTTCTTATAAACAAAATATTGTAGGATTCTGGCTTTTAATTCATTCTGCTACCAGTTTCTGTTTTACAGGAGAGTTCATCCCCTTTATATTCACAGCTGTGATTGCTAACTGTGTATATGCCTACATCTTATTTTTCCCATTTATACTTTTCTCTTTCCTTTCACCCTGTTCCTCCTCATCAGTATTTTGCTTCGAATCACTGTCTCCCTCAATCTGCCCTCCCTTCTATCAGCTCTTCCCTTCTTTTCTTCTCCCCTTCCCCTTCTACTTTGCTATAGGGTAAGACAGAATTCTTTACCCAACTGAGTATGTATGTTATTCCCTCTTTGAGCCAAATTAAAAAAATACCCACTCCCTTATTTCCCTTTATTGTAATAGGTCTTTCATGCCTCTTCATGTGATATAATTTACCCCATTTGGCCTCCTTCTTTCCTCTTCTCCCAGTACAATCCTTTCTTTTTTTCACCCTTTAATTAATCTTTATCATCACATCAAAGTCAACTTACACCCACATCCTCTGCATATTCCTTCTAATTGTCCTAATAGGGCCACAGTTCTTAAAAGTTACAAGAATTATCTTTGCATTTAGGGATGTAAACAGTTCAACCTTATTGAAAAATGTTTTTTTATTTTCTTTCCTGTGTTACTTTTTTATGCTTCTCCTGAGTCTCACATATGAAGACTGAATTTTCTGTTCAGTTTGAAACTCCCCAATTTCACTGAATGTCCATTGTGCCCCCTGAAAGATTATGCCCAGTTTGGCTGGGTAGTTCATTCTTGCCTGTAATCCATCCAGCCCTCTGGAATATTATATTCCAAGCCCTCTGATTCTTTAATGTAGAAGCTGGAAAGTTCTGCATAATCCTGACTGTGACTCCTTGATATTAGAATTGTTTCTTTTTGGCTGCTTCCAGGATTTGTTCCTTAACTTGATAATTTTGGAATTTGTACAATATCCTTGGCGTTTTCATTTTGGTATCTGTTTCAGGAGGCGATTGTTGAATTCTTTCAATGATTATTTTGTCTTGATTTTTTTAAAGATGCTATCTAGGCTCTTTTTTTCATAATGGCTTTCATGTAGATTAAATATTCTTAAACCATCTCTTCTGGATCTATTTTCTAGATCAGTTGTTTTGCCAATGAGGTATTTTACATTTTCTTCTATTCTGTCATTCTTCTGCTTTTCTTTGATATCCAATGTCTCATAGAGTCATTTTCTTTCACTTGCTCAATTCTAATTTTTAAGGAATTACTTTCTTCAGTTAGCTTTTGTACCTTCTTTTTCACTTGGCCAATTCTACTTTTCAATGGTTGCTTTCTTCTGTGGATTTTCCCATTTTGTCAATTTAATTTCTTAAGGAATTGTTTTCTTCAGTCAATTTTTGTGCTTCCTTTTCTGTGCTGTTGACTTTCCCCCCCATAATTCTCTTGCATAGTTCTCATTTCTTTTCCCAATATTTCTTCTACCTCTCTTACTTGATTTTTAAAATCCTTTTTGAGTCCTTCTAAGAGTTCTTTTTGGGCTTTAGACCACTTCATATTTTTTTCGAGGGTTTGTATGTAAGTATTTTGACACTGTTGTCCTCTTCTGAGATTGTGCTTTGATCTTTTATGTCACCATAGTAGGTTCCTATGGTCAGGGCTCTTTTTGGTTTTTACTCATTTTAAAAAGCTGAACTCTGCTCCTGAAGCACATGGGGAACTGTCTCAAGTTTCCAGCACTGGGGATCAGGGGTCTGGTCACTGGTTGCCAGTGTCAGGACATCTGGGGCTGGAGGCTTGCCCACTGTGCTAGGGTGGCCTGGTCTAGTGGCACATGTTGTGCCCTGAGTTCTGGGCATCTGTTACATATGGCAACTGATTTATACCTATTAAACTTCTGTATTAAGTAACTGTAACCAGTGTTTATGTCCTTTGTCATATACATATTCCATTTTTCATAACGAATAACTTTTACAAATAGGTCAGATAGGAATTATTTAACTGTCGCACCCTCTCAATTGAGGAACTAACTTCATATTTCACTAAAAAAACATAAAAACCAAAAAACAGACCATTCATTTAGTTTTTCCTTTACCTACTCTCCTAGTCAGACATCTCCCTCTCTCTCTTTCTCCACGTTAGCCTCAGATGAAGAGAGGAACTTCTTGTTGAGGCAAATCCCTTTCCATCATTCCTTGCTCTGAACCTTTCTCATCTCACAACTTGTTTAGTAAACTGTCCCTACATTCATCATTCATTCTCTCTTCTTCTTATATACTGGCCCCTTCCCTTTTAATCATATGCCATATCTTTTTCTCACTGTAGTCTTATTTTGAACTTTGTACTAATTCTGACATGAATAAGTTAGTAGCTAATTTGTACACAGATAACTGATACAGGAATGACTTCCACAACAATAGAGAATTGCTGATGTCACCATCACCCATTGAGGGGGGGATGGGGTGAAGTAATTCAGTGTTATCCATATCCAGATTCTTCTGTTCTTTTCTTGATAAAGGTATTCAAAATGAACAGAATGACAGCTTTTTGTAGTTTATATATGCTTTAACTTGTTCACCCTTATCCCCAAAATATTTTTAACATCCTCATCTAACTCAAATTTTTCCATGGAACCCAATCAATATCAATATAGTGATTTAATTTGGAGGTCCTTTTGAATGAATGTGTGAATTAATGAATAAAGAAAAAACATTCAAGTTGTGTAGAACTTCTCTACTTCTTCTAAAACAGATACTATACACAATCTTTAATTATTTTGAAAGTAGTCTTTAAAGATTAACAAAAGTATTAGGAAATAATAATTTTTTTTTAATGCCTCAGAGTAACATGATAAAACCAACTCTGTAAAATCTTTTCCTCTTTTCAAGGGGAACCTGCAAACCATCCTACTTCCTTCTGCTTTCTTATTTAATTTATAGAGAGAATGACAATATTGATATAATTCACCAGGCTTAGATTAAGTTACAACTAAGGATTAAAATCACAGTATTTTAGAGCAAGACAGAGAATAGTAAAGATTGTTTGATTCCAATCCCCTGACTTTAAAGATACACAGAATGGGATATAGCATGTAAAGTGATTTGCCAAAGGTCAGTAAGTGCAAAGAGCTAACACACACACACACACACACACACACACACACACACACACATTTGTGTGTGTGTGTGTGTATGTATTATTTCATTTGAGCCTCATATCAACCCTGAGAGACAGAGTCTATGGGTATTATTACTGTCATTCTACAGAACGAGGAAACTGATGCTCAAAAAGTCCAAGTGACTTGTTCAAGGGGTCACAGTGAATGTTAGAGAAAGGATATGAATCCAGGTCTCCTGATGTCAAGGACAGACATAATATGATTTCTGATGAAGATGGTAAAGATGTCACCATTCTGGACACTTCTCTACAAACTACATGGAACGAAAAGTCCTTAAGACATAGAAAGCAAAAGAAACTACAAACATGAAAGAATAGTATGAAGTATTTAACTGTGAAAAAACAATTACTTTGTAACAAATGTCCACAGAATATTGAATACACAAGTATAAGAGTGGGATAGAAACTTGCCTTTATACCATTTACATGTGAACTCCAAAGAGACAAGAACAAGATAATAATAATGATGGAGACTGTGATAATGGCATCATCATCATCACAGTGATATGACACTGCTTTAAAAGCCTAATCCTTAAGTCCATGTTGGTCAGGGTAGAGTGCAAAGGGAATATCAGCCAGAAATTTATAGAGACAGTGTTCTGAGAATCCTACAGTGGCTATAAAGGCTCAGCAGGAAACCTGAAACAGTGGCAAAATGAAGTCTGGGCTGTAGCCAATGGGATGAAATTGATCATCTAAGATGAAATAAATGAGGCACCATAAGGTTGCAGGGTGGTACTACCTGAATTTGTTACAACAATTAGCTTGACAAAGATGATGACTAGAGCACTCATTCATGTACCACAAGCCACATGAGAACACAGCAGAAATACTCACACAACACTGGCTGGAAATGCTTAGGTGACATCAATTACTAATGCAGGCAAAGAGTGTATCTAAAATGCACTTGAGAGTTAGACACTTTCACTCTGTGCCAAGACTATCAAAACAAAAACTGGGAACAAACCTTTCCAGTTACATATGAGGGCTTCTGTTTTGTCAATTACATAGATTAGCTCCATATAATACAGTGTGATATGCTGCTGCTCAGGACAGTAAAGTCAGATTAACTTCACCTCTACGTCCAGAATAGATGAAATAAGAGATGAAGCTGAAGAGCTATGAAAACCTTGGAAAAAATGAACAGGTACCTTGAGGCCACCAAAAATCTTCATTTTAATACAAACTCCTGAAATTATACCTAATGATGAGAAGGATAACAAAAACACCACCAATGTGAAAGTAGATGGGTTAGATACATTAGACTTCTGAAGTCATTTTTGGTGTTTGCTTATCCAATTAGCAGATCAATTATACTAAAACAGTATAATTCAAAAGGTGAGCAAACTACGTCCTATGGACAAATCCAGTCCATTACTTGTTCTTGTATGGTTCATAAGCTAAGATTTTTTTATTTTTAAAAACAATAACTATTATAAATGAATGTATTCTTTCATAGTATTTGACAGAAAGTGTAAACGCATTTTCCAGACTTGCAGATAGTGCTTCAGCTGTTGCTGCCATGGTAAGACCCAGAAGACGAAAGTTAGAACTATCAAGGAATATCCCTAAGGAAATGCATCAAACAACACAATGGCAAGACTTGATAGAGCTATTTAAAATCTAAGGAAAGTCACTGAAAAATGCCTTCAGTATGTAACCAAATAAATGAAACAAAACCTCAACAGCATATTTTCTAATTAAAGACAAAAAGAAAAGAAATTGTGGGAAGGAATTAGGAAAAACCAAAGCATACAAGGAATCTTACATTCCATAGTCATCAACTGAAAATAAAAGTCAGAAGATGAAGGTAACTATGAAGAATAAAATAAACAGTTCAACATCAATCAAAAAATTTACTACAGAGGCTTGGGAAGTAAAGAAATCAGAGGAGAGATAAAATCACCAAAAGAGACAGATTTGAAAAATCTCATTTTCTATATGGTTGCTAGACATACAACACCAAAAAATCCAAGTTGTTTTAAATGAGAAATGGAAAGTTTGCATTCTGCTAAGAAAATGGACAACAAAATAGTTATGTCAAAAAGAGTAACTGAACATCTAGTTTCTCTGCCAAACAAGTGGCTGAACAAGACCAGAGAGATAGGCAGATAGATAGACAGACAGATAGATAGATAGATAGATAGATAGATAGATAGATAGATAGATAGACAGACAGATAGATAGATAGACAGATAGTAACAAAGAAAGAAAGAAAAAAGATGAAAGAAAAAAGAAAGGAAAAGAAAAGAAAGTGACTATTTGTTAAATATTATGTGTTGGGCACTGTGATAAGAACTAAGGATAGAAAACCAGGTGGTCCCAATTCTCAGAGAACTTACATTCTAATGAGGGAAGACAATGCATAGAGAGGATATTGACAGGTAAGAGGGAGAAGGAAAGACTGTTACCCAATGGCAAGGCAGCTTGTGTGAGGTGAAGCAGATTGGAGAGTGAATCAAGTGAAGATTATAATTACGGGCTCAAATAATAGCTAATATTTAAGAGGTAACATTTACACAGTGCCTACTACGTGCTTAGGATGCTAAGTCCTTTACAAATATGATCTCATTTTATCCTCACAACAACCCTGGGAAGTGGGTTCTATTATTAACTTCATTTTACGGATGATGATATTGAGGCAAACAGAAGTCAAATGACGACCATAGTCACACAGCTAGCAATGTCTGATGCCACGCTTGAACCCAGGTTTTCCTGACTCTAGGCCTAGTACTCTATCTACTATGACATTTATCTGCCCAAATGCTTCATGGTAGCACATGAATTACTAGAAAGAACTTTACCAGTTTCTTCTCAAACATAAGCCTGATCCCACCTTTTATTTATTTCTTATAAATAGAATGCATCACATATCTACTACCACCTAATGAGAACATCTGTGAAATTTCCAAATATAGGCCAATAACACATTTATGTAGATTATACAAAGTCCTCACATAGCTAGTATCACTTTAAACTCCCCCCCCCTCCCTTAACACAAGAAATCAACATATTGAAGAAGAACAACAACAACAACAGAAACCAAAAAATCCCAGCTCTGTAAAGAAAAATGTTATTGAGAAAACTACCTCAAAGCACACTTTTTAGCCTTTGGTAACTATCCAAGGTGTTCCACTTTCATGGGTAATTTATGCACAACAATTACATAGAACAGATCCAATTACAATGAAAGGTAGGGTACTTTATATCCACATGGAAAATTATTTTCTATGGTTCTCCCTAGAGTTGAACCCATGGAGTCTAAATAGAATAAGGCTTCCACACTAAAGACAGCATAAAACCAAAATACTTTGTTTGATACTTCTCATTTGAGTTATAGTCAAGCCATAAAGCTGCAATCAAAAACATTAAATTATTCCTTCATCTTATGCAATCTTCTCTTTATAATATCAAAAGTCATCTGGATTTGACAAGTATAAAATTTTTAGGGTATGCTAAGGAAAGAAAGAGACTGAAGACTTCAGATTGTATTTGTTGGTCATAGTGTATTCAACAGATGAAGTAGATACCTATACATACCTTGCTTTCCCCCAAGTTAGAAATATACAGTATAAAGATCTCCAAAAGGTTATGGCTGAATATTCATTTTAAGAGGCTTATTAGCACTTGAAGTCAATGTTTAATGGAATGAAAATATTTAAAACAATTGACACCTATGCAATAACAGAATCAACATACACTTTGAAACTGTAAAATTGACCACATATCAGATTTAGAAAATATCCCAACAAAAATCTATGTAATATTAACCGAACGCAGAAACCACAAGATAACTACAGAAAGATTAAAATCTTGTTGCCAAAAAGGGGAAGAAGATACATAAGCATCCTTAGTGCACATAATAAACAGATCTTTAAAAATCTATAGAAATATTTTTAGACTAAGCAAAAATAACCTGACTAGGCAACAGTAATGGATGATACATACCAATGGATTGCTTAAAAGTAACAGAAAGTTACTACCCCCAGCCCTACGTTCTATAATACCAGAATGTTTGAATCAAAGGCCACCCATGGGCAACATCCACATGAAATAAGTCAACATCATGCTGAAAAAGAAGCATTGAACATATAGTTATTATTTGGATTAGTTTGCAGAAATAGAGCTTTATGATACTAATACAGAGCTGGGTCAAACACAATTTATACAGGACTATCACAAATTATAAAATTATTATCCTTAAGTAATTCAGGTTTTGAACCTGGCCATGTAGATTAAACAAGAAAATTAAAGAAAATGTGTAACACATCACCCTAAACTGCAGAAATCTGACACTAATCAAATGCACAGCTAGAATTATACATCAGGAATTTCTTGCCCTTCATGGACTGATTAATGATAAATTATCATGTAACAACTACAGATCTGAACACAGCCTAGACAACTCAACCAATAAACTGTACTAAAACCGGACCATTGCCAAAGACCTAACTGTGGCCCACAATTATGTACATATAATTTTTTAGTAGATATCATACCAAATAATCATAATCTCCAAGTTATGGAATGAAAATCTTTCAAAATGCAAAAGTCTAGCAGTGGTAACAGAAAGCATGTGGAAAGAGTATTTGTGTCAAGGATGTTTTTGGTAAGCCTATAGAACATAAGATTATATGCTAATACTTTTATTCAGTTACCAAAAAATTATTTTATCTACATTGTTATCCTGTTTCTATAAGAATCCTTTCAAAAAGAGATGAGATGATTATGATAATAACAATGAGTTCATTTTACACAAGAATATCATAGAAATTATGTAACAAATCACTGCAAAACTAAAAGTTTTTAATGACATGACCTGGTGTCCAGACATATATCAGAAGCTTGATAACCTTTCATAGGATAGAAAAATGACAGATTCTTGTATTATAAAAAAAAACTCAAAGTATTCTTGAGAACTTGCCCAATAAATGGTATTGGAACTAGAACATTATCGCACATTGAACCATAGTCCATTGCCCAAATATAAAAATGAAAAATATATACATATATAAAATGATATGAAAACTTAAATATTTTAATAGGTATTGTTATACCAAATAAGCATAACTTCTAATCATCATGAAGCAAAAAAAGATTCAAAATACAAAGATTTAACAGAAGCAATGAAAATCATAGGGAATAGAATAGGGTATGTATCATCGCTATGATTCTACTTGCTACCGGAATTGCACTGATGATATAATCAGTGAGTCTATGGAGGATGAGCTTCCAAGCACTAATTTTATTCTCCTGTCCAAAAGAGCACAAAGGATACCAATCTCTCCTCTACCACCACCACCACCTGTACTCCCCCTGCCCCTGGCTCTGTCCAGAGACCTCTTCTATTTTCTTTTACTGGGTTATCTCCTCAGCTCCTGCAGATAAACTATCATCTCTAAACAGATGAATCCTAGATTTATTTATCCAGCCCTTAGTCTCCCTTTTTTGAGCTCTATCATCAACATCAACAACTACCTACTGGAATTTGAAAACAGATATCCTAAAGGAACTTCAAACTCAACATTTCCAGAACAGAGTTCGTTATCTATCCCCCCATTCCCTCCTTTTCTGTCCTATTTCCCTGTTTCTGTTGAGGGCACCACCATCCTTTTGGTCACCCAGATTTACAACACTGTCATCCTCAACTTCTCACTCTTATTCATTGCTCACATCTAGGAAATCACCAAATCTTATCACCTTTTTCTCTACATCTCAATATCCTTTCTCTACCCATACTTCATCATCCTACATGGTTTGATTCTACAGTATTTCTCACCTAGAATATTGCAAAAGCCTAACTGGTATGCCTTTCTCAAATATCTCCCTCTTCAAATTCATCCTCTACTCAAGGAACCCCTATTGCCTCTAGGGGCAAACTATAAACTTCTTTGCTTAGTATGTAAAGTACCTCAAATCCTGGCCTTTTACTTCATTTCCAGGTTGATATGCTACTCCTCGCCATGTGGGACTCCTTGCTCTTCAGGCTCAATGCCCATTCTCATGCCTTTGAACTGGTTCTGCCCTCTCCTCTTCACCTATCAGAATTTCCTGTTTCCTTCCAGAATTAGTTTAATGCCAGCTAATACAAGATCTCTTTCCTTGTACCTCCAGGGGCCAGCATTCCCCTCTAAGGTTACCTTCTATCCAGTTATTTACATGTTACTTATCGCCATTTGAATGTGAAGTCCCTCAGGGCAGGGACTGCTTTGCTTTTCCTTTGTGTTCCTCAGCACAGTGCCAGGCATACAGTAAGTGCTGGTTCAATAAATCAATGTTAGTAAAATATCAAAGTTCAAGAGAATAACAATAGAATAGCAACTTATTTATCTTCTATTTAATGTCCCCACCCCAAAGAGAACAAAATAACAACAAGAAAACAAATGCCACCTTCTCCTGGTGCAGAAGGAGGGGAGCGATAGGGAGAAAGGAGTTAGGTACAGTTAGGGTGATGTACTGCAGCAATGACTGTGTGCGCCCTAAGGCAGCAGATGTAAAAGTCTGACAGGAACCCTGAAATGCTGGCAAACTGGGCTCTGGTGACACCACTGATCTGTTCAGCTCTCAGCTTAGTGTAAAGTAACTGCTACTAAGAGTCAACGAAACAGATGGGATAGGATAGGGCTACAGACTATATCTAGTCAGAGTCGTGATGATCAGCTGAGCAATGGGTACTCCTTCATGTTCTGATATGACAAGGAGGCAAGATACATGAGAACAAATTAGAAATACGAACACCCCACCTGCCAGAAATGCTTGGATGCATGACACTGACCACTAAACTGGGAGTACCATGAATGCACGTGAAATGAACTGATGATGTAAATGTTTTTATTATGCACCAATACTACACAGCATAACAAAATGAGAAACAGATCTTACCAGTTATAGGCAAGGACTTCATTCTGCTTTGTGTCAACGATATCCTCAGCTCCAAGTTACACAACAACTTATTGCAGATCAGTGCATGGCAATCGTAAGAAATAACTTCATTCCTAAACCCAGGTTAGATGAAATAAAAGCGGAAATTGAGGAGTTACTTAAATCTGGAGAGGGAAATGTGGAAGAACCTGAAGGTATTAAAAATCTATACTTAATGCAAATCACAGAAGTGTTACCTAATAATGAAAAACATGGAGGAAAGTAATGCTGATATCTCACATGAATTTGAAAAGATGGGGATACTTAGAATGGAACTTAGAAGAGACTTTTTAAAGCTTGATGACAGGAATCCAAAACAAAATAATTTTTTAAAGCTGATATTGGTATCTGATATATCCATCATGAATGAATATTTGCTCTAGTAATATTTGACAGAAAGTGCATAAACATTTCAGAACTTGTATGTAACAGTATATGCTGCTGTGTATTCCATGGTAAGGCCTAAGGGAGAAATATGGAGCTATTCAGAAAAACTCCTAACGACAGACATCAAATGACAGCATGGGAGAGGTAGCTTGAACACTTCCTGAAGATCTTTGGCAAGACAATGGAAGATATCATCAATATCTAGCCATTCCATGTTGCAAAAAATGTACACCATATTGTCTGATCAAAGGCCACAAAGAGAAAATGTGAAATGGAATCCAGAAAATAAAAGAATATCAGAAATTTCTGGTATCCTTACTCAAATATTGAAAGTGAAAAGTCAAATGATTAAGGACACAAAAGAAATCAAAAACATGCAAAGAATAAAACAACTCAACAACAATGAAAAATTATACTATAGAGCCTTTAGAGGCAAAGAAATGAGAGAAGAGAGACCCTGAAGGAGGATGTGGTAACCTTGGTACTTGGTAGTCTCCATGGCTTAAAGAAGACCAACACAATGAAAGCACAAGCTGGAACAAACAAGAAATATAAAGTTTAAGATTATGAATGATAGAAGTTACATCTATGGAGGCAACTCTAGCTTTTCTGCAAAACCAGAAAGGTCACTCTGAATAAAATCCACAATTATTGGCTCAAATACTTCACAATGGCTAGTGAAATATTAACAAAGAACTTTATCAGCTTCCTTTCTGGTGAAAGATCATTATCATTTTTATTAACAGAAAGTGTCACATATTTATTAGCCAAGGATGAGAACAATTAGTCACCCTACAAATGTAGGTCAAATACCTAGTTAGGTACTATATACTAAATATCCACAACTTCTATTAATAAATACAAGAAAATATTATTTTGTTTGAGAAACAAAAAAAGGCAAGTCAAAAATTCCCAGGCTGTAAAGAGCAAATCATTATTAATTCAGTGATTATTAAGCAAATTACAACCACCGTGGCATTCACATCACCTTTATTAAATATTTACAAAGCCTCAGTTCCACACTCATGACTTTGTCAGATATTGACAACATATAACATAAATCCAGGTACAATGAAAATGTTAGGATATTTGATGTCCCTCCTGGAAAACTTTTCTATTTAAGATATTCCATCAACACTATGTCAAGAACAACATCTTCTAGGGATAGCTTACTATGGTTTTCCTGAATGAGTCATAGAGGAAGTAGTATGAAAACATAGTATTTATTGACTTACATGGAAATTATATAGAGTTCCACTGAAAATCAAATTAAAAAGCTCCCTCATCTCATGAAAACTTTCTCCAATGGTATCAAAACGTGATTTAGATTCAGTAAGTGCAAAATTCTGAATATATGCCAAGAAAGAATAGAGACTCAAGGCTTTAAGTATAAATCCTGATACCACACTGAACTAAAAGATAATGTTCATACTAAGACACTTGGGACTTCTCCAGGCAAAACACGTTGAATCTAACACTATCAAAGAAAGGGAAGATATTTTCTTTGTCAAGACACTAACTGGGAAGAACATATTTAGAGTAATTAAAGCCTATGTGATATCAGTCTTCAACTCATATTTTTGGCATGGCAAAAAGGAAGACAACCATTGTAGAAGGAGAACAAACTCATAAAATTCTAATTGA
Source organism: Notamacropus eugenii (assembly GCF_028372415.1). Taxonomy (NCBI): domain Eukaryota; kingdom Metazoa; phylum Chordata; class Mammalia; order Diprotodontia; family Macropodidae; genus Notamacropus; species Notamacropus eugenii. The sequence continues at coordinate 411,213,996 of NC_092876.1, read as the reverse complement.
AATACTAGGCTTATCATCCTAAAGCAGATGTAATTAAGATGGACATCTCCTTGTCAAAAAGGAGGGAAAGGATGTTTTCAGAACACATGAAAACCAGTTAAAAATATACAGAAGCTTCTCAAAAAAGAAGACCTCACAAAGCAATAGGAAAGACTGCCAATGGGTATATTTCTCTGAATATACTTTAGCCAGAGTCTAGCACATAGCAAGTGCTTAACAAATATTTCCTGACTGACTGGATTTATCAGGCATAAAACAAAGTAGCTTTTCTCCGGGTAGACCCTAAGATAGGTCTTAAATTTTAACAGAGAATGGAATCAAAAGATATTCAATGGGCAATGTGCACAAATTCAACCAACAATCTATTTGATAAAGAAATGGTGAACAAATGACTGAGTCATGCAGACGTTTTTGTAGAAACAGAATTGCTTATGTCAGAAATTCAGAAAATTCGGAATCCAAACTTAATGAATGATTCAAACTGTGCAAGGAAGTAGTGGAAATTGTACAATGCATTACTCACTATATGGCACAAAAATTTAGTAACTACCAGATACCTGTAAGTATACTGTCATTTGGTTAATCATAACCCAGAAGTTCATCATCCTTTTATAAACTAACAGATGACAAATCTCCACACTGTGAATACAGATCTAAATATCAGAGTACCACAATTCCACAAGCAAAGAACTAGAGTATCCTTATAGACAAAGCTATTGTCCATAACCATTTGTACATAATATCAACCCACAAAAATTGAAAAACAATGTATTTAAATGATGAAACAATACCAAATAGGTAGACTACATTGAATAAAAAGCTTTTAGAAGATAAGATTTAGCAGAAGAAATTAAAACCCTATGAAAAAGGATAAGGTATGTGTCATTATAGTTCTGCTATTGAAGTTACTCTGAAGCTGCCTTCAATAAATCTTCAGGTTATACCCCAATACTCACTAAATTACAAAAAACAATCATTTTAATCCTCCTGAACAACAGTACAGAAAAGAATGGTAAAATAGTGTATGGTCTTCAGACTTTCTATCTGAACACAATCAGGGGACCAGGAAGAGAGTTATGATGTAATAATCAAATACCTACAAAGACATGAACTAGTGATTAAAACAGTATGTGAAGCTCACTCTCTTTCATAAAGATGACAAATCTCCACACTAGAAATAGACATTAAACTATCTTTGAGAATTTAACCAATAAATATATTGGATCCAGATCATTATCATCAATAGAACTGTTTTCACAAGTACCAAGAAAACATTGTAAAAATTTAAGAATGATGTTTAATTAAAAATCTCCAAGCTATGTTTGAAAAACTGAAAACGTAGAGACTTTGCAAAGTAAAATAAAACTGTGTGGACAGAGAATGAAGTACATGTCACTCTGGCTACTATTTCAGTATCCTAAAAATGCATTCAGTGAACCGGTAGAAAATGAGTTTACATTCCAATATTTTATCAGTTGTAAATCAGTTTCATTTTATCCATCTACATAACAAACTGCATAAAATTAAGCGTAAATGATAGCGGGCTATCGAATTAGGATGATTTCCATTTGAATCCCACTGAAAAACATGAAGATGCTGAAGTAGGTCATAATAGTAACAGTAGTAATACCAACAATAATTTTATTAAAGAATTTATTAAGCCCTTTATTAAGGGAAAGGGAGGAATAGGAAGGATTAGTCATAAGCAAAACAATGTCTAAATTAAAGAGGAATTATGTATAGGATTTTTTCAATATATGCATTGATACTGCCTATATAAGTATGTTTTTAATACATGTATATATAAAACATATATATGCTGACCAGAAGAGCATCTAAAGAATTAAAGGAAGAACTAAATGAATAACAAGGAGAAATAGAGAATAAAATTATAATGATAAAGGAGTTAAATATATTGCATTCAATCCTTTATATATGTAACAAAAACTAAATAACAGGTTAAAATAAGAGGTTAATGTCTTGAGTAGAATTTTTTAAAGTGAGTTATTTATGATGGACTTCTGATAATTAGCAAATTGGAACTGGAAGAGAAAGGACTATATATATATCACACTTTTATAAAAACTGACCACGTATTAGGACAGAAAAACCTCACAAACAAAAGGGCAAAAGCAGAATATTAAACATACCCTTTACTGACCATAATTTAACTATATCACCTTAAAGGATTACTAAAAGTATTAAAAATCAACTAGAGACTAAATGGAAGACCCACCAGAAGAATTGGTGAGTTAAAGAGCAAACCACAGAAATGATAATTTCATTAAAGATAATAACAACAATAAGCCCAAAATTAGATGATATAACCAAAGACATATATAGATTATATATAGATATGAATATCTATATATATTTATACACACACACACACACACACACACACACACACACATTTCCCTAAAGGGCAAATCAGTGTCTCTAAACACTTTCATTATCAATAAATTGGGCTCGAGACTAAAAATACATAGAAATCAAATGAATTAAAAACCAAAATAGAATTCCTGAAATTCAAGGAAGATATCCATAAATTTGAAAGCAAAAATAAATAATTAATTGGAAGGGTTTTAAAAAGTTATTAAAAATAAAACAAAAATCATTATTTAATGTTAATAAAAAGAGGAAAGATACATTTTAAAAATTAAATAAAACATTAGCAAAGAGGCTATAACAACTTGTCATAAAGAATATATTCTATGATCAATTTGGATTTATATTAGTAATACAAATTAGGAGAAATATAAACTGAAACAATGTTAACAGCAAGAACAACAAAAATCACATGATTATATCAACTGATGTTGAAAAACTTTTCACAAGATATAATACCAGCATAAGAATAAACAGATTTATTTAATGTGATAAATAGTATATATCTAAAGCCAAGAGTTAGTATTATGTGTAATGGGGATAAACTAGAATCTTATTTATAATAGGATTAAGAGTAAAACTAATATGTCCATTGATAGCACTTCTCTTTGAGATATAGTACTAGAAATTACACAGCAATAAGACAAGAAAAAGAAATTGAGAGGATAACCATAGGTAAAGAAGAAACAATATAATCACCTTTTGCAGATGATATGAAAGTATACTTAGAGAATTATAAATCAATTAAAAATTAAATGCAAAATTTTAAACTTCAGTCAAGTTACAGGATATGAAATAAATCTACAAAAATCATCAGCTTTTCTTTATAATATTGAGAAAGCACAAAAGGAAGAAATATAGAGAAATTTCATTTAAAATAATTGTAGAATGTACAAAGTATCTGTGAATCTACCAAGAAGATACAATGAAGAACTATAGAAATACAACTACAAATCCTTTTAACAAAAATAAGGAAAGATTTAAATGGAGAAATAATTGCTCATGGGCATGTTACTAAAATAAAAATTACAATTTTATCCAAATTAATTTACCTATTCTGTGCATGCCAATCAAACTGCCAAAGTACTACTCTGAACTAGAAAAAAATAATAACAAAATTTGCATGGAGGCACAAAAAAATAAAAACTCTTAAGAAAAAAACAATTAAAAAAATAAAGGTAATGACGAGAGAATAGCAGCACCAGAAAGCAAACTATACTACAAAAGAGTAATTCTCAAAACGGTATGAAACTGGTTAAAAAACTTAATGACCAGTAGAACAAACTGGGTACATAACACACCTATGAACCTATGAACAAATGAACCTAGTCAACTAGTGTCTGGTAAGCACAAAGGCTCAACAATTGGGGTAAAGATAAATAATAAATAATATAATCTGCTAGGCAAACTGTACAGTATTAATGAAGAAATTGGGTTTAGAATAATGCCTCAGACCTTATATATATATACCAAGATGAACAGGTATTGTTCAAAGAAAGAAATCTTATTTATAGCCTATCTATATAGATAGTCATGTGAAAAAATGTTCCATATCATTATTGGAAAAATGCAAATTAAAGCAATTCTGAAGTTCTACCTCACACTCATCAGACTGGTAAAAATGGCTAGAACTGAATGAATTAATGAAAGAATGAATTTTATAAATAAATAGCAAATGTTGCAAGAATGGAAGAAAATAAGTATATTGCTAGTAGAGCTGTGTAATGAGTCCATCCATTCTAGAAGCAATTTTGAATTACACACAGAAAAATACTAAACAGTGTATACTTTTTAAGGGCTAGTCTTATATCCCAAAGAAGTGAAAAAGGAATACATCCTTATATGTACAGAAATACTCACAGCAGCTCTTCTTATGTTGGCAAAAAACTGGAAACTAAGAGGGTGCCTATTAACTGAGGAAGGGCTAAGCAAACTGGTATAGGAATGAATGGAATACTATTGCCTAGAAAGAAATGAAGAAAAAGATAGTTTCAAAGAGACATGGAAAGAACTGAATGAACTAATATAGAGTGAAATATGTAGAACTAGAAGAACCATTTATACTATAGTATCCGTACTGCAAAAACAAATAATTCTGGAAGATTTTGAAAACTGATTGAATAACTAAGTACAATTCTAGAGGACTGATAGTGTCCACTTCATGACCAAAAGTTAATAGACTAATAAGCAGAATAATAAATATTTTTGAATGTGATCAGTGTTGGAATTTGTTTTGTATTTCTATGTTTATGTGATAAGAACATTCTGTATTTCTTTCTTTGTCATTTTTAAAGAATAGCGTGAGATAAGGAGGAAAAAAAGACAAGAGAAGGAAAGAAGGGAGAAAAAAGATTCAGTTTTACTATGGACTTGTACTCCTTAGCAAAGAAAGGAAAAGCAACTCTTTAATGAAGGCCATAGTTATGCAAAAGATGTTATAGTAAACATTTTTTATTTTAAAATTTAGAAAAATTTTGAAATATGAGAGATGAGACACATGGTCTAATTTTTTTCTTAAATATTGATGTAACATTGAGCCTGGAATTTTCTTTTACACTTTTACATGTTTAACACAAAAAATATTCTAATGAATGGTTTGGCAAATTGTGTCACCAAAGGGAGAGTGTGACATATGAAAATCACATGGATGAAGAGAAAACCATAGATAACAGAAAACAATCAAATTTATTAGCCACAGAAGTATTTTTAATACTATCTAATAAAAATCATAGGGGTAAATAATTTTTAGGACAAGAATAACTTACCATAAAAGCAGGAGCATTACATTAATCCATTTTTAACAAAAGGAACCAATTATATTAAAATTCAAAATATATTCAAACAAAATATATCAAAAGTTATCAAAATTTTTTTAAAGTTCATAGACTCCAGCTTAACAACCTTTGCTCTGGTCAAAGGAGTCCGTCCTCAAACTTGTATCTCTTATAACTTATAGTCCCCCTTTGCTTCAACTTTACCACCTTTTTTTGTTTTTAAGTTATTATTCATTCATTGATGGATTACTCCTTTTCCCAGAAGGATTTTATGTAACTTGCCCAGGAACCCATGACTAGTAGCAAAAGAAGGGTGCTCTTGTTGCCAGACGTATAATTCTAAATACCCCTATCACTTAGAGCCTTGCATCTACTCCGCTATAAGTAGCTAAAAGTAAGCACCATATTTTTGTCTGTCATCAGGACAGATAAGGATGAGTAGAGAGCAGTCCTGAACATAGTAGGAATCAATGTGACAACCCTATTTGTCAATTTTTTATTGGAGGACAGGGAAAAGGAGTGTGAACTATGAATTCAGTCCTTCTTGGTAACAGCTTTACTCATGGCAGCAAGGACATTGTCAAGTTCTTTGCTCTTCTTCTTGGCCTCAACATGGACTTTCCAGTATTTTAAAAATATGAACTCTATAGCACTCTTATCTCTAGAGACCTTTTTCCATGTTTCATCTCTTACATGTGGCAAACCCACACACCTCCCACATCACATCTCTCACAAACTCCCATGGTGGCAGCACCATCACAATATTTTATCATGGTCTTAGTGATTTTGTGACTCTTGACACCCACTGCCATAGTGTAGTGGATGTGTTTACTGTCACTCTAAAGACAGCAGCAGCAAAAATCCTTGTATGTCTCTTTTTTTATCTAGTTCCACATTACAGCCTATCTTTTGGAGATTTCCAGTTGAATTTCCTATATGCATTTCCAACTCAACTTGTATAAAGTTTATCTTGGACTCACTATCTTTCCCTTTAAACCAATCCTACTTCCTTTTTTTTTCTTTTTCTTTTCTTCTTTTTTACTGTGGGCACCCTAATTCTAAAGTTATGAAGTTCTGAAATCTCAGTTATCCCAAACTCCTTCCTCACTCTCATCTTTCACATCCAATCAGATGCCAAGTCTTGTCATCACTCTAATATAGGGTCTTCATATATTCACCTGCACTGCTAAAGTAGCTTCCAAAGTGATCTCCATTTCCTTTAGGGCAGGGTTTTTTAAATCAGGAATCCATGAATTTATTCTTTAAAAATGTTTTAATAATTGTACTTCAGTGCAATTAACTCTCTGTAGTCTTCGTATTTTATTTTATGCATTTAAAAACATTATTTAAGAAAAGATTCTTAGGCTTTCCCAGATTGCCAAAGGGGTTCATGAAACACAAGAAAGGTCCAGAACCCCTTGAAAAAAGGGTTTTCCTCTCAAATCGATCCTCCACACAGTTGCCAAATTGATAGGCCTAAAAGACAGATTTGATCACAGCACTTCTCTTTCCATTGAACCCCAGGTACTCCCTCTTGCCCCAAAGACAAAACAAACTCCTGATTCTAGTATTTAGTTCTTTATACCCTGGCCCCAGTTTACTATATATTATTACCTTCCAAACATTCTACCTTCCAGCCAAACTGGCATACGTGATGTTTGCCAAATAGAACTTTCCATTTTCCATTGCCATGCTTTTCTGTAATATGTTGCTTGAAATGCTCTCCTTTGTGATTTCTTAAAATTCTGACCTTTCTTCAAGGCATGAATCATGTCTTACCTCCTATACCAGATCATCCTTGATCATCTACATTGCGAAAGCTTATACTCCCTCCCATATTACCTTGGACTTATTTTGTATACATTTTGTATTTACATATATGTACCTGTTGTTTTCCCCCAATAGAATGTAAACTAATTGTGTGCATAGTTGTATCTAGTGTATGACATACAGTGTTAAATACTTGTCAAATGGGAATAAGAATAACACCTAGCTCACAGGGTTGTTGTGAGGATCAAATGAGATAACAGATGTAAAGTGCTTTGCAAACCGTGAAGTGCTATATAAATACTTAGCTATTAATATTAACTATCCTAGTAGAGTGAGTATGATTATGCCCAATTTATAGATAAGGGAACTGAGGCTCCAAGAGTTGAAATGACTTTGCCCAAGTTTCATCAAAACTAAATGTCAAAGCTAGGATTTGAACCAAAGCCTCCAATCTACAAGTTCAGAGGGGCGAACTCTCAACAAGACTGATTCTAGTCATCAAAACTAGTGTCTTCAGTATCAAATACTGGCCACAAATGCTCTCCTACAAGCAGATGCTAGATCAAGACCCACAAAACAGGAGAGAACTACTGAGATACATTAGCTAAAGCATTTTTTTGCTCCCAAGATAGTTGCATAGTTTCCTCAATGGTCCATTTAGTTTTGACAACCCTTTTTAATAAATCTTTCAAGAATAAAGCCTAGATAAGAGAATAGTGATAGTACTAGTAAACAAAATGTTATATAAAAGAACAAAATATTTTGGAATAAAAGCTAGGGGGAAAAACAAAGGAAATATAAAAATGGAAATGTTAATTGTACCTTAAAGAACCCTGCTTCAGGACCACACCTGTCATATACACTCCTGGATTTACCTATAGCCATGATAATACCTTGCATGTTCGGTGTCATCATGATCTGCCACAAGGGAATTAAGGTAAAAGGTTGGAATGGTTAACATTTTTAAATGTTAAGAAAATGTCTTCATGTACATGCCAGCTAAAAAGCATTCCATAGACACAGCCAGAAAAGACTTTTATAGTTACTGCTCATGATTCCCAAATTAATCATAGCATTTTTGTTTCTTCTATAGTAAATCTAACTTGATATGCACAAAAAGATATATTCTTTAAAATCAGCCAGTGATAAAAATACATGCACTGTTAAACATCACCCCAACAATTAGAAATTCTGTCCAAAGCACACACAGGGGAACTCTTATCCAAGTAGAAAGCTTAAATGAACAAATCCATTAATTCTAACTCACCCCACCATACAAGCAAGTTCCTCCCAAAACGTGAAAATTCAATACTTACATGCTTATTAAATAAAATATACTACTTTCAAAGAGACAACATAATATAAAAATGTTACATGGAACAGTTTATTGATATCAGAAGCAATTTCTATTACTTTCTTTGGTTTCATGTCATTTCTTCAATGACTAGATCATATAACGTAACTAAATAATCTTCAATGATGTACTAAAATGTTTGCAGAACCACAGGAGCAAAAGCAGCATCACAAAGTTAATATGATGGTTCCTTTGGAGTAATTAAAAAGGCAATGTCTACTATTTTGCCATGAAAATATAGAGGTTTGTAATTACAGTATTTCATTGAACCATATTGTAATTAAAGTTCCTAAGATCTAAAATTACATACCTAAAAAGTACCTTAAAACCACACTACTTTTATCACAAACATCTTTTTGTTGGTTATAGTATTAAGTGCAGTTACTCCAGTAAGCTATTTTTCAGGGTAGTAATATCAATCATAGAACTATTATAGTATCAATATGAGAATCCTGTGGCAAAGTCAGAAAGACATGGATTCAAATCTAGCCTCTGACACATACTGTCTCTGGGACACGCAGCAAATGACTTAACTTTATATTTTTTGTTATATTTACTTTTTTAGATCACAATTTTTTAAATTCTCAATTATACATTATAATGTAGGCAATTTAACAATTCAATTATGCTTCTTTTTAGGTGGATTTTCTTGTGATAATCCCTTCTACATCCATGTCACTGCCTCTTCTCTGTTGCTGTTACTGTTTAGAAACTACCTTCTTCAAGTATATCAGAAAGGAAAGGGAAAAATTACACAGTAGCCAGAAAAAAGGGTCAAGGATCTAGTTTGCGCTACAGAAAATCTAGGTTGATTCTACAAAAACCCACAACAGGAATAGGACAGATTTCCCCCTACCTTCCTGGAAGCACTTCTTCATGTATATGACAAATATTTCTTAGAATGTGGAACAATAAGGAATTCACAATAATATCACTATTGTACCTTTTTGATAACTCTTAAGGAAGTGGAAGAATAAATGGTGATAAGCTACTCTGTGCTATCCCATAGTTTTCCTGAGCCTCCTTATTAGCTCCTGCACACTTCCCTATTCATCTTAGCCTTTGCAATAGAGAATGTCAGAATAAATAATTTAGGCATAATATCAAGATAGGGAAAATTTAATTATGCCAGAGGCATTTTTAAATACTCAAAAACTGTTTTATGAGATTTTAGTGTTAAATATGATATAATATACTTATATCCATTTGACATAACCCCCAAGTCTTTCTTCTTAAGTTTTAATTATAATTTCAAGGTTTCATTAATAAAATCAAAAAAGTTATTCAATACCACAAATCACAAAATCATAAATTTAGAGCTGAGAGTAGCAAAGTTAAATGTTATACAGAAAGTTATGTATGTGAGAATATGCAGGCATGCTCAAAATACTTGTGCCAAGCAGCAAAATAAGATAGGTAAGTTTGTGGTGCAAAGGGCTATAAGAACAGTACCTCATCATCATAACCCCCCTTCACTGACTCAATCATTAATGTCCCTACATGAGGAATCGCCACCTCTACAACTTGCTGCTTAGAAGGTGGTTGACTGATGGCTTTTTCAGGGGTCTGCAGGAGAAAATAATGAGCATGAAAAATTAGAAAAATAGAACAGAATAACCTAAAACAGCAAAACTAATTGGGGGGTGGGGTTGGGGGCTGAGAGACAGCTAACTTCCCATTACCAGCTGAATTCTTTCAGGCTACAAGAAAGGTCAGTAACATTAAATTTCTTACTTTAAATTACAGGCCTCACACTAAACACTTCTCAAGTTTGTTTCTTTAAATAAATAGTTTGAACTTCAAATTCCTAACACGTGCAATATGTAATCTAAAAATATTTTCCATACACCTATATGTTAAGGCATATGGAAGATTATGTTGAAAAGGTAACTAAAAGAAATTTTAAAAAACTTTTATTTAAACAAATGGTAGTCTTTAATTTCTTATTTGCTATGAATGAAATGTTAACTGCATATAGTAAAAATACTTACTCAGACATTGGAAGAAAACATAGAGTGTCTCTAAAGTCCCCTTTAGCTCAAGAGCTATGATAATATCTTTGGAGCTGAAAGGGATCTTAGAGGCATTCTCATCCAATGCTTTCCTTTCAGAGATAGATCAAACAGGCTCAAAATTGTGAAATGAATTGTTTAAGGTCATATAAACAATAATAAGTAAAAAAAAACCCAGCATTCAAACCCAGAACCTCTACCTTCAAATCCTGTACTCCTTCAAATGAACTAGGTAAATCATAGTAAAAAGTCTGTTACAAAAATTTTGAAAAATGAAATTTAGCTTTATTTCTGTCAAGTTTGTCCAATACAACAAAGACTGTCAGTGTTGAAATGGTTCCTTTATTGACTCAATAAAATAATATTTTTAACAGATTTTCAAAGAGCCTATCAACTGTTTATCAACAAAAGGCCTCTTGTAAAGAACTTAACCTACCTTCAAGTACAAAACAAAGAAGTATCCTGATAATAAACATTAACCAAAAACTTATGGAATTACAGAATTTCTATTCACTACATCCTGAATTTAGGAAATTTTATTGTAGTATGAAACAAAGGTACTTTAAAAGAATCACAAGTACTTGAAAGGCAGGGATGTTTTTTGATTTTTTACTGACCCCTCGCATTCAGTAAGGCCTTAGTAAATAAATATTATCAGTTGTCATAGATGAAGGTTGACACTATCCTCTCCATTAATAGATATTATGGTAAAGTATGGCACTATTCCAATGTTTCAGGGTTGTCTGGATGAAAGTCTGTATTCTACAATGATATGCTAGTATGTTACAAGCTCTGGCATATCTTACACCAGGCTAAAAATGTTTCAGAGATAGGTCTATCAAAGGCATGAATGTTTGTTATCCAAGGACTAGACTTACTAAGTCAAGATTTTTTTCAGTCATATTGATTTAGAAAGAGTTTCTATTAAAGTGGAGGGGAATTATGATCTGTGTTAGTGATGAGAGTACCTATAACAATGAAATCACAGATCTTTTAAGATTTTCTATTGTTCCATTAAGTTAAAAAATTTCTAGCTCAAATATGCTGTTAACTCATACATACATACCTATCAGCTCATGTAATTTCTAGCTCTGTGGATACTGCTTATGGAATTTAGCAGATACTATCTTAGTCCTTACAATATTCCTGTGAGTAAAGAATGAAAAGTACGAAGTTTCCATTTTAGGATGACAAAATTTGAAGTTAATGGTTAAGAATATGATGTACAGTCACTTAGGTCAAACTAGGTGAAAATAGTTTGTTTTCTGAACTAATTTCCTATAAAGAGAGAACAAAAGACATTCCGAAGTCTAATGGCACACTGGTGATAAGTGATGCATCCAGTGGCAAAAGCAATATTAAAGATTTTATTTGGGAACATTAAATATTATGTATGCCAAAAAATTGTTTCTTCATGGAACTTTCTTTTCCCATACACATCCATTAACTATGTAAATATTTACAAGGAAAAAGGTATTTTTAAAATGTGTTTTTCAATGCTTTTGATGATTTTTTTGTTTTATGTGTACATGTGCTTACCTTGCCTCCACCTACTCAAATTATACAGAAAAAAAGGATATAATTCCTCAAATACAATTTAAATCAGTTACACACTGATACTTATATTTCATACAAGAAATAGGACATATTTTGTCAATTCGTTATCTTAATATATAAGTGGGCATTTACCTAAAAGTCAACTAACTGCTACATATGCACTGAATAAGAAACAAAATTACAGAACTAAAAAGGACCTTGGAAATCATCTAGTCCAAACTCCCTTCATTTTTTAAGGGAAGCAATGAATGCTCTATAGGGATAAGTGAATGGTCCAAAGTCAAAAAGTTGGTAGTAGAAACAAGACCAGAACACAGATTTAAAAATCTATTGTTCTTTTCTCTAAACTCTACTGAAAATATCTTGAATATAACTATCTAAATACATGCGCGCACACACACAATCTCACATAATAATTTTAAAAAATTCTTACCAGTTGTAAAACAGTTTCAGGATTTTTATCTTCATGTTCGGTTGATGCCTTGGTGATTGCTTGCATTGTTTCTTCTTTCAAATACTTGGCAAGATCACTTCTTACTGGTTGTTCTAGGTATTCAGGTTCTTCTGCTTGTGCTTAATGACAAAAGGATTAATAATATATTTAATATGAATCTCAAAGGAATTGATTTGAATTCATATCTCTTTATTTAATAATAATAATGCTTTGTTTATTTGTTTTCTTGGCAAAAAGAATTACATATTTAACATGAATATCAAAAAGAATTGATTTGAATTTTTATCTGTTCAATTAATAATGAGAAAATGCTATTGTTCATTTGTTTTCTTTTCCAGCTCATTTTACAGATAAGGAAACTGAGACAAAGAGTTAAATAACCTGTTCAGGATCACACACCGAATACATGTCTGAGGCCAAATTTGAACTCACAAAGATGTGTCTTCCTGACTCCAGACCTGGCACTCTATTCATTGTGACACTTAATTGTCAATACATTTTATATTTCTCTTTAAAATAATATCAAAAAATATAAATAAAATGATATGCTTCTAACTTAACTTTTACATACTAAGCCTCACAAGAGAATTCTGAACCTATAAAACTCCAGATGAACAATTCCTGTTAAGGAAAAATAGAAAAAAATCCCTAAACTTGGAAAAAATATTCACAGTTAACTATATATAGTATTTGAAATATTCTTTTCTGGCATATCTCTACACCAAAATATCACTATGGGAAAATATGAACACAAATTATATATGTAAAACATACATATACACACATGTGTATATTACACACATACATACATAAATATGTGTATATATGTGTAAAATACATTTAATAAATAGGAAATTTTTTAAAACAATATTCCCATTCTGAGTTCCTACTACCCATAGAGGCAGTAGGTTTTCTAGCCATAGTAACTGTAAATTTGGAAAAGGGGAATATTGAAATGCAGAAAGGTGACAGAAAAAAGATGGGCTTTTTTGACCACCCCACCACTTCTTTTCTAGTGAACATTCTGAGGCACAGCTTCTAATATATTTGCATATTAATAATTTTAAAAACTTTCCAATAGGATATCATTCCAGGAAGAACACACTAACTTTAATGTCTATACATTTATGCATATATACCAATTATATTAAATATAGTCTTTATGTCATAAGAACTACTAGAAAATGGGAAAAGTATGGCAGAAAATAGGCTTAGAAATCTATTTTACACAACATACCACAATAAATTTCAATTGAATAGACAACCTAAATATAAAAGACCTTTATAACAGCAAGGAAAGTAGGATTTTTTTGCTGCTGTTCTGGGTTGAATTTTAGATAATCAAGTGCCTTGGACTGACTGTTGCCTTTGATTGAATCAATCAAGCATCTTTGATTGGAAAAAGTAGATACATATATTGTACTGCTTGGAGAGAAAGTAGAACAGTCACAAGCAGAGCTAAGAGAGAAAAGCAAGTGTGAGTGGGCTAGAGGAACTTGTTTGTGGGGAAGCCTAATAGAAAGAATGTTTGTGATGTCAGGAGCCCTGTCTGTTGGTCTGCATTAATTTCTCAGACAGAAGCCCTGTCTGTCGGTCTCCATCAATTTCTCAGACAGAAGCCCTGTCTGTTGGTCTGCATCAATTTCTCAGACAGAGGCCCTGTCTGTTGGTCTGCGTCAATTTCTCAGACAGAGGCCCTGTCTGTTGGTCTGCGTCAATTTCTCAGACAGAAGCCCTGTCTGTCGGTCTCCATCAATTTCTCAGACAGAAGCCCTGTCTGTTGGTCTGCGTCAATTTCTCAGACAGAGGCCCTGTCTGTTGGTCTGTGTTAATTTCTCAGACAGAAGCCCTGTCTCTTGGTCTTTATGACTGAGATAATGGCACTGGTAATGTGTACAAATATTGTTATAGCCCTGTTAAACTTTGTTTTCCTAGAAACAGAAGCTGCAGACAGGAGCCATTGGAGCCTGTGGTCAGGCAGAAGCAGGAAGAATTTTCAGTGGAACAGTCCACGTGAGCTAAGAAGCAGGAACAGAGAGATGCCTGCTTGTGAATCCAGGCAGGAACTGGGAGCAGTGGGCCCACAGAGGAGGAGCCATGTAGTTTGGAAGTCATCCTCAAGTCAAAATGAAAAAGGACTTTACTTGGACGCTATGTATTAATTAAGGAGATTGTTCTTACAGTGCCCTAGGGATGGATGGTGTGATATTTTCTGCTACATTTTAAGGATGCATTGTATTAGTCTGGGACCCCTTGATTTTGAGAATGCAGTGACATATGCTATGCGCCATATGACACACTGAGTGTTATGAGATACATATATGTAGTAGATGATATGTTTTGCTTAAGAATTTTGCTATGAATGTTATAATTTTTTTATTGAACAATGTTTAGTTTATTGCTGAATACAGAGTTCATTATACTACGCAATTAGACCCTTAAAATTATTCACTGCAGCAGTGCTCAGGTATTACATGATTGCCATGTAACAGTGCCATGATTGGTGTTACAACTATACACCATTAAATTTTTAAAAATCAAAAGATATAGGAGATATCTTATACAGTTAAAGTTGGCTGAAGAATTCTAATCCAAATAAGAGATAAAGGAGATCATAAAAGATAAAATAGACAATTCTTGCTATATAAAATTTAAAATCCTTTGCACAAACAAATTCATTGCAAAGTGGATCAGAAGCAAAACTGCCAATGGGAGAAATATCCTTGTATCAAATATCTGATAAAAATATAATAGCAAATACATATCAATAATTAAAACTTGTCTGTAATACCAAGAGCCATTTCCCAACAGAGAAGTGGTCAAAAATAGGGAAAGAATTCTTAAAGGAGGAAATGCAAACTATCAACAACTATATGAAAGAATGCTCCAAATCATTATTAGTACAAAATGCAAATTAAAATAACTCTGAGGCCTTAATCTACACCTAGCAAATTTGCAAAGATGGACGAGAGATAGTAAAATAAAAATCTATGTTGAGGGGAATGTTGGGAAGACAGACATACTAATAATTTAGAGGAGGTGAAGTGAATTAGTCCAGCCATTTCTTTAAAGTAATGATTATTCTTAAAAAAAACCTGTTGCTGTCTTATATATGTGTCTCACCAACTCTTGTAACAAGTCATGTCTTATAACAAAGAATAAAAGAAAAGAAAGCAACTAAAGAAACATAATCAGTAAAGTAAATCAGTCTAGCACTATAGAGTACAAACCATTCTGGAAAACAACTTCAAATTAAGTGATTAAAATAATTTAACTATTCAACTCTACGACTCAGAGATCCAAGATAGGAATATACCTCAGAGTTAACAAAAAAGCAAGGTCCCATACATATTAACATATTCATATTAGCACTTTTCATATCAAAAAAAAAAGTTTATAAAACAGGTGAAGGAGCAGCTATAAAAAGATATATAGGAATCATGGTGGGAATTTCTTGGGCTTCTTTTGGCATCAGATTTTACTAGTCAGTTAATAAACATTAATTAATTAATAAGCATGGAACATCTTTTTTTAATATACAGACTAAAACCTGCAATTAAAATTGTATTCCTCATATGTAACCAATCAGATGAAAATTTCAACTTTAAGTTAGTGAAAGAAAATGGAAATGGATGCGAATTGTACAGAAATTACACTCCAAGGTTTGTTTGAGATGTGACTTTAAAAATCAAATTCAACTGCATAATGTTAAAATTACCAGATAGATGGCCACTCTACATGAGGATGTGGAAGCTAAATATTTTGTTGTATTACTGAAAATAATCAAAAAAGATGGATCAACAAATTTTTTAATGTGGATGAGATAGGCTTCTTCTAGAAAAGAATGTCTTCTAGTACTTACATTTCTGAGAAAGAAAAAAAATCAACCTTGATTTAAAGGGTCTAACTTTTCAAATTACAAGTACCTAACACTTTTATTGGAAGGTAATGTAGAAGGGAATTTTAATTTAAAATTAATGCTTATTTATCAGTCTAGAAATTTGCATGCTCTAAGAGGCTACAATCCTTGCGTGCTTCTGGTTCTTGGTAGTCAAATAAAGAAAACAACTAAAATTGTTTACAAAGACTGCCTTTCAAGTTATTTTAAGCCCAACTGTTGAAAAATAATTTTAACTCTGAATAGTCAGAATTTGAATAATGCCACAACTTTACTATACTCACTAATTAAAACTTGGCTATATAAGTAATGATATGAAAAAAAATTGGGTGAATCTAAGTTAAAAACTCCATACATACACAGTGAGGTTACAGTAACTGTCCAAAATCATCCTCATCTTTCATCTACCCCACAAGAAGCAGCAGGGTTGATTCTATCTGGCTACAAAAAACAAGAAGAAAGAATCAGGCTATTGCCAGAGGAAAGTGAGGAAAGTGAATTTGAACCTGGTGAGGGCTAGGAGGTTGAGGGGACCTTGCCCTCAGGCTCTGGGTTCTGCACACAAGATAATGGAAAGAATAAGACAGTCAGCAACTGGGCTAATACAAAGTATAAAGAGGAAATATCTCTATAAAGATGCAGTACCTGAGTAGAGGTATCTAGACAAGATGCCCCAGAGGGATTGAAGAAGTGGTAAAACATTGAAGTCTCCTTCCACTATTGTGTTACTATCGCTGTATTCCTGTAGCTCAGCTAATGTTTTCTTTATTAATTTAGATCTTAAGGCACTCTAAGCATATAAACACTAACACTGATTGAATGTCTATATTTCTTTTCAGTAAAATGTAGTTCCCATGTTTATCCTTTTTCAAGTTTTCAATGTTTATTTTTCCTTGATTTTTTTTGGATTCAGTTGATACAGAATAATTTTTTTCCTAAGTCCATCATTTTTATCCTTATTTATGTTTTATTTCTTTAACTGTATTCCTTATAAGGTAGATACTGCAGAATTTTAAAAAAATCCAATCTGTCATTCTTTTCCCTTTTATTAGAATGTTTAATTTCTTCACATTTAAAGGTACAAGGATTAGTCTTATATTTTCCTCCATTTATCTTAAATACTTATTTCAAATTAAGATTTTTTTTCTGTCTTTTACATTGCAAACACAATATTATATCTCTTTAGTTATAAGTTTATTTTTTTAAGGTTAATGTAGTCCCACTGGCTCTTTTCCCTCACCCTGCCTGGCCTATTTGTTATTTGTTTTCGCAGTTTGGGAATTTTAGAATTTGGAACTCTTACAGGTTCCTATTTCCTTCGTGCTTTTCAATCTAGTCATTTAAATTATTCTCCTCATTTTTCTCTAAATTATATACTTAAGTAAAAACTTCTTCCCTTCAATTTATTTTATTAATTTTTACAATTTCATTTTTGGTGATTTTTTTTCATTCTCTTCATTCCTTATCTCTACCTTTCTGTCTATTCCAGACTTTTATTTTTGATTGATATCCCTCATTCTTATGGAGTCATTTAAAAAAAAAAAACATAACTTCTGTATTCCTCGAGGGGGAGGGAGTTCTGAATGATTTCTCACTATTGATTAGGGAATACTGGCTTTCTCTGTCATTAGTCCATCAAATTTTTATATTGTTGAGATTCTTAGTGTCCCAGATTATGGAGGGAGATGAAACTGCTTAATCTCTGACACATTAATTCTTATTTTACACAGGTTTGAAAGGCTTCAAGATTCACACAACTAGGATGATGTCAATTATAAATTAACAGTATTGATCAGATTTCTTCTCTTTTTCTACCTCCTTCTTTGTAAAGAATGAGGAGGAATGAAAGGAAGAAAAATTATAAGAAGCTATCATGGGAAAGAAGTACAAAATTTAGAACAGTAAAAGTGAAAGCAATCAACATTCATAAAATGGAGAGGTGTAACAGAATGGATTACACAGGATAATCCAACAACATGTTATTCTCAAAAAATTTATTTTAAACAAAAATGCACACAGAGAAAAGAGGACTTGAGGAGAATTTATTCAGGCCTAAGGTAAACTAAAAAAAGCAAGGGATGATAATCATAAACTCAGACAAGGTAAGAATACAAATAGAAATAAGCTGGGAAACGAGGTTATTCATATTGTTAGTTATTCATATTCAATAATATTATTCATATATATTCAGCAAATGAAATGACACTTAGGTAAGTTGTTTTTTTAATATTTTTTAAACTCATAATTGAAGCAAAAGCCAAATTTCAATGAGAAGTTATTGAAAATAAAGATGTTATTTTTTCTACCTATCCAACTTACTGGATCCCATGGGGACCTGTGGATCCCAGCTTAAGAATTTCTGACCTAAGTACTTAATAGGTAAACTAAATGAATTACAGGGAGAAATAAACCAGAAAATTATTAACAGCTATTTCTTATTTATCTGATACATAGCTTATTTGCACATGTTGTTCTCTTACCCAGTAGATGATGAGCTCCTCAGGGGTAAGGACTGTCTTTTGCCTTTTTTTTTTTTTTGGTTTCCTGAATTCAGAACTTCAATCCAATAAACATCATTAAGTACAAGCTTAATTTAGGGATCCAAAAACAAAGGCAAAAATACAATCTCTAAACTTTGAGGAGTTCACAGTCTAATAGGAGACAACATGTAAATTGTTTGCAAATAAGTCATTCATCAGATCAGATATGTGTGTGTGTAT